>NC_069677.1:16612500-17862500 GCF_023699985.2 Odocoileus virginianus
TTTGCAAAAAATGTTCTGTTGGCATCTCTAATTTTCTTGAAGAGATCTCTAGACTTTCCCATTCTATTGTTTTCCTCTATTTCTTTGCACTGATCACCAAGGAAGGCTTTCTTATCTCTCCTTGCTATTCTTTGGAACTCTGCATTCAAAAGGGTATATCTTTCCTTTTGTCCTTTGCCTTTCACTTCTTTTCTATTCACAGCTATTTGTAAGCCCTCCTCAGACAAACATTTTCCTTTTTTGCATTTCTTTTCCTTGGGGATGGCCTTGATCCCTACCTCCTGTACAACATCACAAACGTCTGTCCATAGTTCTTCAGGCACTCTGTCTATCATATCTAATCCCTTGAATCTATTTGTCACTTCTGCTGTATAATCGTAAGGGATTTGATTTAGGTCATACCTGAATGGTCTAGTGGTTTTCCTTACTTTCTTCAATTTAAGTCTGAATTTGGCAATAAGGAGTTCATGGTCTGTGCCACAGTCAGCTCCTAGTCTTGTTCTTGCTGACTATATAGAACTTCTCCATCTTTGGCTGCAGAGAATATAATCAATCTGATTTTGGTATTGACCATCTGGTGATGTCCGTGTGTAGAGTCTTCTCTTATGTTGTTGGAAGAGGGTGTTTTCTGTGACCAGTGCATTCTCTTGGCAAAACTCTATTAGCCTTTGCCCTGCTTCATTCTTTAGTCCAAGGCCAAATTTGCCTGTCATTCCAGGTATTTCTTGACCCCCCCCTTTTTTGCATTCCAGTCCCCTAATAATGAAAAGGACATCTTTTTGGGGTGTTAGTTCTAGAAAGTCTTGTAGGTCTTCATAGAACCATTCAACTTCAGCTTCTTCAGCATTACTGGTCGGGTCATAGACTTGGATTACCGTGATATTGAGTGATTTGCCTTGGAAACAAACAGAGATCATTCTGTCGTTTCGGAGATTGCATCCAAGTAATGCATTTCAGACTGTTTTGTTGACTATGATGGCTACTCCATTTCTTCTAAGTGATTTTTGCCCACGGTAGTAGATATTTTGGTCACCTGAATTAAATACACCCATTCCAGTCCATTTTAGTTTGCTGATTCCTAAAATGTCGATGTTCACCCTTGCCATCTCCTGTTTGATCTCTTCCAATTTGCCTTGATTCATGGACCTAACATTCCAGGTTCCTATGCAATATTGCTGTTTACAGCATTGGATTTTACTTCCATCACCAGTCACATCCACAACTGGGTGTTGTTTTTGCTTTGACTCCATCTCTTCATTCTTTCTGGAGTTATTTCTCCACTGATCTCCAGTAGCATGTATGGCACCTACCAACCTGGGGAGTTCATCGTTCAGTGTCCTATCTTTTGCCTTTTCATACTGTCCATGGTGTTCTCAAGATAAGAATACTGAAGTGGTTTGCCATTCCCTTCTCCAGTGGACCACATTTTGTCAGAACTCTGCACCATGACACGTTGTCTTGGGT
Source organism: Odocoileus virginianus (assembly GCF_023699985.2). NCBI lineage: Eukaryota > Metazoa > Chordata > Mammalia > Artiodactyla > Cervidae > Odocoileus > Odocoileus virginianus. The sequence goes on from NC_069677.1 coordinate 16,613,965, forward strand.
GGCCCTACACTGTATGGCTTATAGTTTCATTGAGTTAGACAAGGCTGTGGTCCATGTGATCTGATTGGTTAGTTTTCTGTGATTGTGGCTTTCAGTCTGTCTGCCCTCTGATGGAGAAGGGTAAGAGGCTTGTGGAAGCTTCCTGATGGGAGAGTCTGAGGGGAAAATTGGGTCCTGTTCTGATGGGTGGGGCCATGTTCAATAAATCTTTAATCCAATTTTCTGTTGATGGGTGGGACTGTGTTCCCTCCCTGTTATTTACCTGGGGCCAAACTATGGTGGGGGTAATGAAGATCATGGTGACCTTTAAAAGGTCCCATGCATGCACGGCTACACTCAGTGCCCCCAGCCCAGCAGCAGGCCACTGCCAACCCATGCCTCCACCAGAGACTCCTGGACCTTAGGACTCTTTAAACATGTCTTTAATTACTCATGTTAAATGGTAGTATGGTCTGTCATGAATATTCATGTTGACCATTGGCTATGACTCCTGAACTAGTTGGAAACAGCACTAATGTCTCCAGAATGCCTGTAAACTACTGGAGAAACAAATACATAAAAGAGTAGAAGCAAATTTAAGGGGAAAAACATACAAAAACAGCTCTCCTATCCAGGAAACATCCATTGCTTTACTGGGTTACCTTTTCATGCCTGCTTAGCATCACTTTTCTGGATTTAACCTTCAAGGCGAACCAGAATTGTTTCTAAGGCAGCTCTGATTATGTCACTCTCCTGATTAAACCTTTTTCTTCCACCTGTAAGAGAAAGTGTACATTCCTCAGCCCTTCACTTTCCATCTTGATGTCAGATTCCATTATACCTTTCAGACTTCACCTCTCACCTCTACTTCCCTCTGCCAGCCTTCCAGCCCCAGTCCCTACACCATATGTTTTAGCCACAATGAAACACTTAGAATTCCCTGACCATGACACATGTCATCTTGTTTCCTCGTCCACTGGGCCCTATGACTTCTGTTTCAGTGATAAAAGCTCCTCATATCTCAAGGGTAGTTTAAATATTACTACACCAAAAATGAAGCAGCCTGTCCCTCTTCTTACAATTTCTGTGTAACTTTCTAAGTCAGTACTTGTAGAGGTGCTTTGATCTCTTTCCCAGTTGATTGTGAACACCTCAGAATCAAAACTATTGATAGTTTTGTAGTTTATTATTCATATTTTGTTCCTAATACCTAACTCAGGACTGCAGATGTATGAATAGTGGTTAAATTAATTTTAGTGGGAGGAAAATATAAAGGAGCTTGTCTTTGTTTTATGTTCTGTCTCCCTACCATCATTTGGCACTTCTCCCCAGGGATTCATTTTGCTAATCACAAGTGCCAGTTCCCCTTGCTCCAATACCACATCGCAGCAAAACCTCAGATGCCAATGAAAGTAAGGTGACTCTCACTAATTCCTCCAGGGTAAATGAAGGATGTTCTGTGGAAGCTGCTAACACAGAATTATAACCTGATTAAAAAAACAGCTGCCCTGCCTCACCTGCTGTCATCACTACCATTCCAGAAACTGCTTGCAAACTCAGCTTTCTGACAACTAGAAGCTGCTCAGCATCCTCCCTGCTGATTTGCTTTCTGGCAGAGCTGAAAAGGCACCAGCTTGTAGTCAGAAGGCCTGAATGCTGGTCTTGGCTCTGCAGCTTGAAATGCATATGACTTCATGTAGGACACTGAGAGCTGTGTCTCTGTTTCCTTGTGTTCAAAACAAGAAAAAGGATCCTTTCCCCACTCCTACTGATCTTGCTGGACTCTTATGAAGTTTAGAGAATGTAAAGAATTAGAAATCCTTTTATAAAATAGTAAACTCATCACTGGGATGGTGGTGGTGGTGGTGATTTAGTCTCCAAGTCGCTCATGTTCGACCCTTACAACTCCATAGACTGTAGCCCACCAGTCTGCTCTGTCAATGAGATTTCCCAGGCAAGAATACTGGAGTGGGTTGCCATTTTCTTCTCCAGGGGATCTTCCCCACCCAGGGATCAAAGCCAAGTCTCTTTCATTGCAGGCAGTCTGGTGCATTGCAGGTAGGTTCTTTACTGCTGAGCCACTAAGTCTTCCCCATCAGGGGAATAGGGGGTAGTAATACAGTATTATTTACACTTTAGCCCTGGTGGTCTGGTTTTCCACGATGGTTTTCTTTAGGAAAATCAAATTAAGTAAAATGTGTAACATATAGGAATTTCTACAAGAAGGTCAAACTGAATACAATGCCTGATAAGATAGCCAACAATTTCTTTATCCATCTACCTGTTGATGGATGTTTGGGTCGTTTTCAGTTTGGGGCTATTACAAATAAAGCTTCTGTGAACATTTATGTACAAGTCTTTGTGTATGCTTTCTTTTTTCTTGGGTAAATAACTAGGAGTGGAATGACTGGATCATATATTAAGTGTAGGAACATGATTTTTTTAATGACTACAGAGGTCCTTTATTTAGCTGTTCATAATTTTTAAGCAATATTCCATTGTTGAAAATTTAGACCTTTCTGAGTTTTCACTGTTGTAGCAAGTAATATATGATTTTGTGGTTGAGGAATGTGGCTATAGATATTCAACTTGAGAGGAGAAAAAAAAAAAACCACCTACAATAATGAGTAAGAAGGCATTATGAAGGAAACCTGGAGATGAAGAGTATGCTGTTAGATAATTCTGGGTTTTTCAGTGATTGCAAAGCAAGCATTTTGTGTTGTTTACTGGGAAGCAAAGTGGCATGAGACTTAAATGAACCAAAATTTGAATTTAAAGTTTATTTCACTGTCCTGTTGTCAAGTTCATGGAACCATGATTTAATCATAATATTCCTTATGAGGCAACTGCAATAAACTTAAGTGTGGTCTTTTGTTTCTGGAAGCTATAATTAGCCATCTGGTATACTTTTAACATTTTGTTAAATTAAAGAACCTTAAAACATATAAATATAAATAAATAAATACAATGCCTGAGATGTATTCTCTGATCCAGGTAAAAGACCAACCTCTACCACCATAACCTGGGACCTTTGCTAGGCAGTCCCCATTCAAAGTACATTAACTAGTTGTTACCAGAAGCACCATTTGTATGTAAGACCACATGTGCAGACTCAGTTTAGCCACGGGAGACTAGAGACCAAAGAAATGCCACATCCTAAAAATACCTGTGCACCCATCAGAGAGGTGACTGACTAATCTATGAGGATATTTCTGATGATATTCCTTGAGTAATGAGGTGGTTCTATGTCATTAGACATAGAATAGGACATAAGGTCTTATTCTACTTAGAATAGGACTATAAATCTATTTTGATTAGAGTCATGAAAAGTCACATGGGGTAAGTGATAAGGAAAGTTGCCGTAGAGAATTGCTAACAGAATAGCCAATAGAATTCTCTGGGGAGAGTAGCTAATCATGTGATCAGCGATTACCAGGCACAATCCTCTGGGCTCATCCTGCATTCTCTTAACCCACAGTCCTTTAAGGCAGAGTTCCCTGACAGTCCTATTTTATAGTTGAAGAAATGAAGTCATATATATACTCAGAGAGTGTAGTGCAAGGGTTCAAACCCATTCTATAGCCTGGATGCTTAACTCTCAGTCAGGTCCTGGTCTGTGTGAGGTCTGCTAACAGCTAGAATTTCCATGAAGATTATTGAGAGTTATTTGAGTAGAAGTGTCAGGTGTTCATTTACTCTGTATGGTTTCTCTGTACGTCAACTTCAATAAATTGAGGTGAGAGGAAGCACCTGGATGCTTATTTTTTTAGATTGCTGTCCAATGGCTACTTGCCTATCCAAAAATTTCTCTACTTCTTGTTCAATAAAGAATCCCAGTTTTATATGAACTGGCAATATGCCCATCTACAACTTATAGTGATCAGACTCCTCTAATGCATGTATAACCATGTTCTGAACAGGGAGATGGTAATGGAAGCATTATTATGGAGTAATTTTGTGATTTTTTCCATAAAAGGGAGTTAACACAGCTAGGAGGTGCACCCTTCTTTCATCCTGCTTCTTCCTTGATGTTGCAGGAGCTACAGACATGGCAATCTCTCCAGTAGTTGTGTTGGACCATGAATGCCTTCAAGGTGAAAACCAAAGGCAGAGGAAAGAAGGAGTCTGACTTTCTAATTATTCACAGCAATACTGAAGAGCCTATTCTACTTCCTTTTCTATTAAAAGACTAAACCCTGAGTGCTTCCTGTTATGTTGGTTTTCCTTTCATACAAAATCAGAAGTAATCCTAACTGTTAAAGATTACTTGGAAACTTTCTGAGTTTGTCTCTGTCCCATAGACATAACACTCTAGATTAGCTCTCCAACTATGCAAAGAAATTTTATAATTAATTCCATTCCCTTTGCTTGGTTTTTAATAAAATTTGGGAAAAGATGTTTTAGGTAGAAAAAAACTGAATTTGTTGATTAAAATGAAATCTGTAGGTTCACTTCTTTTCCTAGCTCTAATTAAAGTAAACCAACCAAAAGATTTTGGATTTGAATCCAACAGAGAGGAACCATCTTTCCTCTTCAGTGCTCCAGATGACAGGCACACAGTGGGAGGTTTCTCCTTCCTTAGACTGTACATCAAATACATTTTCTATACTACTGTGATAAATCTTCTAAATCACCCACACTGAGCCTGGTTGTGTGAATTGATTACTGCAGGCCAAAAAGTCCAGCCAGAATTTGTCAGGGTCTAGGATAAATCACAAAATTTATAAAACCCAAGGCATTCCAGCACATTGTGAAACATATCCATTGAAAGTGCTCTGAGGAGACCAACTTCCTGTGTCCAGTGACCCCTGTGACCCCAGTGACAATTATGAAAATTATATTTTCAAAAGTAAAGCTCCCAACCTGGGCTGGTGATCTGTTTCACCCTAGATAATATACATGTTTCAATGCTGTTCTCTTGAAACATCCCACCCTCGCCTTCTCCCAGAGTCCACAAGTCTGTTCTATACATCTGAGACAAGTGCTCGGGCCTGGTGCACTGGGAAGACCCAGAGGGATCGGGTGGAGAGGGAGGTGGGAGGGGGGACTGGGATGGGGAATACATGTAAATCCATGGCTAATTCATTTCAATGTATGACAAAAACTACTGTAATGATGTAAAGTAATTAGCCTCCAACTAATAAAAATAAATGGAAAAAAAAAAAAAAGTAAAGCTCCTAGAAATGGTCCTAAGGGCAAACATTGTTTCCACAAATTCCAATTCTGTTTTTAAATTCTTAAATTATATCCATCTTTTGTCTGTTACATTTCCACCCTTTGACTTGAATGCAAGAATCTTAGAGCCTAATGAATATACCAAGCCCTTCAACAAGTGAAAGGCTTAGCAAGGTGAGTCGCCATAGTAAGAAAATAACCAAAAATTAACAGCTCCCATCGTCACAAGAACCACCATCGTCATCACCTCCACCACCGCCAGGTGCTTAACTTCTCCTCTGTGCCCCTCTTCTGCTTGGTCTCTCCTGTGTTTTACCCGAATTTGTCTTAAATTGTTCCACAGTGTGGAGTAAGACTACTTTGCTCTGTCTTACTTGACCATAACTCCCTCCTCCGCTCTTCTGATTCTCCAAAACAAAATGAAACCTTAATTGAAAGTTCCTCTGATGCATGTGTGCTAAGCTGCTTCTGTCATATCTGACTCTTTGCGACTCTATGGACTCTAGCCCACCAAGCTCTTCTGTTCATGGGATTCTCTGGGCAAGAGTTCCAGAGTGGGTTGCCATGCCTTCTTCCAGGGGACTTTCCTGACCAAGGGATCAAACCTGTATCTCTTGCATTGTCTCCTGTATTGCAGACAGATTCTTTACTACTGAGCCACTGGGGCCCCAAAGTTCCTGTTAAAAAAGTTGAAACATGATTTTGCTGTACTTAACTATCACTGAACCCCAACTCAGGCATTTGAATAGTTATTTTCTATTTTTATAATGATTAAGTGTTAACTAACTTCACATTAATCATTAAAGCAAAGCTCATTAAAGTGCACATATAAAAAGTTTTGTTTTGATTGCTTTTGAACAGTAGGAAAAATTAAATTTATTCATCTCAATATTCAAAAGAGAAGGTAGTATGAAAATACATATGAAGAAAGTCAAATGACCTTAATGTGCCAAAATAAATGCTTCTATTTTATAAGTATTGGCATTTTTTATGAGGAGATGAACAGGAAAGCATTCAGTTGTCAAGAAGAGAGGATGTTGCATTTTTCTAAACTTGAATGGTTTTCCACTGAGTAAGGTTTACTTCAGTGGAAACTTCAGTGGAAATGGAAGAATATTTGTTCTTGTGGCAGGGGTAAAGGAGATGAGGCTGTGGTCACATTTTAGGAACAAATCAGAGAGAACTGGAGAATCTGAAAAACAGACATGAAAAAATAGAGAATTGTACCAGGAGCAGGAGTTTAGAATAATGGTTAATATGCAAACCCCAGTAATCATTTGCAGGACTTTTTGATGTTAATTGAGACTGTACACAAGTTTGTTTTTTTTTTCTTTTTTGGAAGGATGTAGGGAATAATAATAATTAATAATAACAACAACAAAAACTACAACAACTAACACTTAATGTTTAAAATGTGGGTATAATATTCTAAGTTCTTTTCAAATATAGCATCACAGCAACTCTGTGAAGATGTATAATTAAGCCTCTTTCTTAGATGAATAAACTGTGCACCTACAAAAGTTGGGAGACAATCCTCCACGAGTCTCTCATGTTTTTGTGCAACTTGTGAGCAGAGGCACTGGCAGGTTTTTTTCCAGACTATCTATTCAGGAATGTTTGTATAGCAAACAGACTGGGAAAATAGAGATAACATCTCCCTCAGGTGCAAAGGGCAAGTTTGTTAATTACCCTGTGTAATAAAGATAAATCTTTCAGGACAAAGTTCAGGCAGGCTTACAGCCCACTATAAAAGATTCAGGTTCCCTACACTTGAGGCTCCTCTCTTGTGGACACAATCCACGGCATGTGTAGGCATCTCTTGCTCTCCTCCTATCGTCTTATAAGAATTGGGGCTGAGGGAACTGGCACAAATGCTGGCACTTTAGCCACTGCTGTTGCCATGAGTAATCAATTTCTTTGTCTCTGACTCAAAAGTCTCATATCTTCTTCCAGTATCCATGAAACTGTGACAGGGCTGACTTGTTGGATGGCAAGTGGGAAAACATCCCAAACTCCTTACAGTTGTGATAAGAGGTTGACAATTTATCTAAGGCAACTCTGTTAAAAAGTTGTAGAGGCAGGAACTGGACCAGCACAGGTAGTTCCACTTCCTAGCACATGCTCTCCCCCATCACATTCAGTTAGTTCAGTTCAGTTCAGTCACTCAATTGTGTCCAACTCTTTGTGACCCTATAGACTGGAGCATGCCAGGCCTCCCTCTCCATCACCAACTTCTGGAGCCTACTCAAACTCATGTCCACTGTGTCAGTGATGCCATCCAACCATCTTATCCACTGTTGTCCCCTTCTCTTCCTGCCTTCAGTCTTTTCCAGCATCAGGATCTTTTAATGAGTCAGTTTTTCCCATCAGGTGGTCAAAGTATTGGAGTTTCAGCTTCAGCATCCGTCCTTCCAATGAATATTCAGGACTGATTTCATTTAGATTTGACTGGTTGGATCTCCTTGCAGTCTAAGGGACTCTCAAGAGTCTTTTTCCAACAGCACAGTTCAAAAGCATCAATTCTCTAGCACTCAGTTTTCTTTATAGTTCAAATCTCACATCCATACAGGACTACTGGAAAAACCATGGATTTGACTAGATGGACCTTTGTTGGTAAAGTAACATCTCTCCTTTTTAATATGCTGTTTAGGTTGGTCATAGTTTTTAGTCCAAGGAGCAAACATCTTTTAATTTAATGGCTGCAGTCACCTTCTGCAATGATTTCAGAGCCCTCCCCCCCCCCCCCCCCAAAATAAAGTCTCTCACTGTTTCCTTTATTTTCCCATCTATTTGCCAAGAAGTGCCGGGACAGGAAGTCATGATCTTTGTATTTTTAATGTTGAGTTAAAAGCCAACTTTTTCACTCTTCTCTTTCACTTTCATCAAGAGGCTCTTTAGTTCTTCTCTGCTTTCTGCCATAAGGGTGGTGTCATCTATGTATCTGAGGTTATTGATATTTCTCCTGGCACTCTTGATTCCAGCTTGTGCTTCTTCCAGCCCAGTACTTCGCATGATGTACTCTGCATATAAGTTAAATAAGCAGGGTGACAGTACACAGCCTTGAGATATCCTTTTCCTATTTGGAACCAGTCTGTTGTTCCATATCCAGTTCTAACTGTTGCTTCCTGACCTGCATACAAATTTCTCCAGAGGCAGGTCAGGTGGTCTGGTATTCCCATCTCTTGAAGAATTTTCCACAATTTGTGGTGATCCACACAGTCAAAGGCTTTGGCATAGTCAATAAAGCAGAAGTAGATGTTTTTCTGGAACTCTGTTGCTTTTTCGATGATCCAACAGATGTTGGCAATGTGATCTCTGGTTCCTCTGCCTATTCTAAATCCAGCTTGAACTCCTGGAAGTTCACGGTTCACGTACTGTTGAAGCCTGGCTTGGAGAATTTTGAGCATTACTTTCCTAGCATATGAAATGAGTGCAATTGTGTAGTAGTTTGAAGCATTCTTTGGCATTGCCTTTCTTTGGAATTGGAATGAAAACTGACATTTTCCAGTCCTATGGCCACTGCTGAGTTTTCCAGATTTGCTGGCATATTGAGTATAGCCCTTTCACAGTATCATCTTTTAGCATTTGAAACAGCTCAACTGGAATTCCATCACCTCCACTAGCTTTGTTTGTAGTGATGCTTCCTAAGGCCCACTTGACTTCACATTCCAGGATATCTGGCTCTAGGAGAGTGATCACACCATTGTGGTTATGTTGAGTCATGAAGATCATTTTGTATAGTTCTGTGTATTCTTGCCACCTCTTCTTAATATCTTCTGCTTCTGTTAGGTCCATATCATTTTTGTCCTTTATTGTACTCATCTTTGGATTAATGTTCCTTTGGTACCTTGTGAGCACCAGGACCCAGGAGAAAGGAGCAGTGACCCCACAAGAAGCTGACCCAGAAATGCCCATGAGTGTCTAGGAATCTCCAGCAGATGTGTGGGTCGGTGGTGGCCTGCTGCAGGATTGGGGGCACTGAGGTCAGCAGTCCATGCATTGGACCTTTTGAAGGAGGTCTCCATTATCTTCATTACCTCCACCATAGTTTGGCCTCAGGTCAAGCAACAGGGAGGGAACACTGCCCCACCCATTAACAGAAAATTGGATTAAAGATTTACTGAACATGGCCCTGTGTATCAGAACAAGACTCAGTTTCCCCCTCAGTCAGTCTCTACCAACAGAAATCTTCCATAAGCCTCTTATCCTTATCCATCAGTGGGCAGACAGAATGAAAACCACAGTCACAGAAAACTAACCAAACTGATCACATGGACCACAGCCTTGTCTAGCCCATCACATTAAAAGACTCTAAGTGACATAATAATGTAACTGAAAAATACCTTGATCTAGTACATTAAATTATTTTATATTTTGTATTTACTGTGATCTACAGAATGTACTTTGCTTTTACTTATTTAATTTGTTTTTCTCCTAATGACAAAAAAAAAAGGCTCCAAGTGGTCAGAAGACATGAAAATAATATTCAAATATGTGTTACATTATATAAAAGTTAATAAAATATGTATGTATCCTTAATAAATCAGTCCAGCTATATTTGATATAAGCTGATTCCACTCAATTTTAGAATGAAAAAAAAATGTATCCAAAATCATTGGCATAATTTGATATCAGACAGAAATTCTCTCCATCCTGTCCTAATGGTTATAAACCTCCCATTCTCTACCTTCATAGTTATGTAAAGATGTGATTTTAAATACTGTATTGTGCATGCAGTCCCTCCAATTCCCTCAGTAAAAGCTAATGCTACATTTCTCTGAAATCAGGAATGTCAGGAAGCATTTAACAGGAGGCTTCCTGTGTGCTGTTTTGGATCTGTCATGAATCCTCTGTTCCTTATTAATTCCTGAATATTCAGGAATTAAAAGCTCTCCCGGGGCTCAGGAATCCATGCATTTCCTTCGTTAGTTTTTCAATACGGTAATAAGTACCCTCTTCCTTCTTATGAACCATACCGTAAAAGTGATTGTTTACAACTCTCTCTTTAATATGGATCGCCTTATGTTTTGTAAGTCTGGAATTTTAATCTTTATCTTTGCTGAGAATAACTACCTTGTAAGACAGTATATATGCCCACACCATGTTGATTAAAACACCTTTGCTCCATCAGAGCTTGGGTCCCTGTATCTCTTTCTTTCTCTTCCTCTCTATCTATTTCTGGCTGATTTTCTGGAGTGCAAAGGCCGGCTGCGTAACCCAGGATATATTAGCCTCTTTCCTTCTTTCACTTTCTTATTGTTGACTCCAAACCACTAGGTTCCAGTCCATTAAAGGACTCCAACACAGGAGCATTTTGCATCTCTCTGTACATCAACACAGCAGAGTGATTAAAAACATGGACTGTGGAGCTGAACTGCCTCGGATCCAATCTTGACCCTGCCACTTCTAAACTACATAACCTTGGGCAATTATTTTAAGTTTGTTGGGGCTTAGTTTCCTCAGCTCTAAAATGGGAATAATATTTTTGACAGCATCTTTAGGTTCAAACTACCACACGATTGCACTCATCTCACAAGCTAGTAAAGTAATGCTCAAAATTCTCCAAGTCAGGCTTCAGCAATGTGTGAACTGAGAACTTCCAGATGTTCCAGCTGGTTTTAGAAAAGGCAGAAGAACCAGAGATCAAATTGCCAATATCCTCTGGATCATCAAAAAAGCTAGAGAGTTCCAGAAAAACATCTATTTCTGCTTTATTGACTATGCCAAAGCCTTTGACTGAGTGGATCACAATAAACTGTGGAAAATTCTGAAAGAGATGGGAATACCAGACCACCTGACCTGCCTCTTGAGAAACCTGTATGCAGGTCAGGAAGCAACAGCTAGAATTGGACATGGAGCAACAGACTGGTTCCAAATAGGAAAAGGATATCTCAAGGCTGTATATTGTCACCCTGCTTATTTAATTTATATGCAGAGTACATCATGAGAAATGCTGGGCTGGAAGAAGCACAGGCTGGAATCAAGATTGCCAGGAGAAATATCAATAACCTCAGATATGCAGATGACACCACTGTTATGGCAGTAAGTGAAGAGGAACTAAAAAGCCTCTTGATGAAAGTGAAAGAGGAGAGTGAAAAAGTTGGCTTAAAGCTTAACATTCAGAAAACTAAGATCATGGCATCTGGTCCCATTACCTCATGGGAAATAGATGGGGAAACAGTGTCAGACTTTATTTTTTTGGGCTCCAAAATCACTGTCGATGGTGACTGCAGCCATGAAATTAAAAGACGCTTACTCTTTGGAAGGAAAGTTATGACCAACGTAGATAGCATATTAAAAAGCAGAGACATTACTTTGCCAACAAAGGTCCGTCTAGTCAAGGCTATGGTTTTTCCAGTGGTCATGTATGACTGTGAGAGTTGGACTGTGAAGAAAGCTGAGCACCGAAAAATTGATGCTTTTGAACTATGGTGTTGGAGAAGACTCTTGTGAGTCCCTTGGACTGCAAGGAGATCCAATCAGTCCATCCTAAAGGAGATCAGTCCTGGGTGTTCATTGGAAGGACTGATGCTGAGGCTGAAACTCCAATACTTTGGCCACCTGATGCGAAGAGTTGACTCACTGGAAAAGACCCTGATGCTGGGAGGGATTGGTGGTGGGAGGAGAAGGGGATGACAGAGGGTGAGATGGCTGGATGGCATGACCGACTCAATGGGCATGAGTTTGGGTAAACTCCGGGAGTTTGTGATGGACAGGGAGGCCTGGCATGCTGTGATTCATGGGGTCGCAAAGAGTCAGACACGACTGAGCGACTGATGAACTGAACTGAACTAGGTACAGTTGTGATAAAGCAAATGAATCTATGTTACTACATCCCTATAGCTTAAGAAAAAACCCACACATTTTCTATGAAGATGCTTTGACTTCTTTTTATTGGCTTTGCAACCTACATGACAGCCTTGTGCTACAAGATTTAATGAGTTTATCCATTTAAAGCACTCTGAATACTACCTGATACATCATTAAGTTCTCAATAAATATCCACTGTCATTATCCATTTCTTGTTTTTGTTTAGTTGCTTGGTTGAGTTCAACTCTTTGTGATCCCATAGACTGTAGCCCACCAGGTTTCTCTGTCCATGGGATTTCCCAGGCAAGAATACTGGAGTGAGTTACCATTTCCTTGTCCAGGTGATCTTGCCAACCTAAGCACTGAACCCACGTCTCCTGTGTTAGCAGGTGATTCTTTACCGCTGAGCCAGGGAGGCCCCCACCCACCTATTACATCTCTTTTACATTCTTTCTGACTTAATGGGTACATAAGTGTGTTACCTGGGAGTCTCAGGCGTCTGCAATTGGTAAGCGTAGTTACATCTATTCTACCACCTATTCCATTCTGGATGTGATCTATTGATCAGAGCAATGACTCTGATCCTCTGCTTGATTATTTTGGAAATGCAACAGTAAATCACAGTTTTTTCTCAATTATCCTCAAGGCTATTGTCATGTTTCCTTAATCAAGTTCTGATTAGAAATCATCCCCTCAGTCAGCCTGAGCCCCACAGGTCCTCAGAGGTGTTACTTAGGTTTGAAACTCTGCCCCCACCAATACCACTGCCATCACAGGAGACCAAGTGAAGCTGGGAAGCTGCCACATCCCCATTGTTGATGGATGGGGAACAACTTGACCTAAGAGATCCCTACTATCACCCTTATAAAGTGAAAAGGACGGCACACCTCCTGTATGGTATGTGGGTGGGAAAGAGCCCCTTAGCAAGGTGGCTCCCACACTGCGAGTACTTCAGACTTCAGGGAAGGAAAAACTGTCGTGCATACGTGTGTGTGTTGTGTAAGGCCAGCAAATTGGCTCAAGATGAGTTTCCTCACCACCTCACTGTCTCCAGGACTGATAGTCTTCTCTGGCTCCATTTTTGAGTCTGGTTCCCGCTGACACACTCTTTTTTCCTTTATGATACATTTTTTTTTTTTCCAGGGGTGCATTTTGTCTCATTCCATATATAAGTCTGAATGGAAATGATAGGTGGAGTTCAAGGTTTTTTCCAAAGAGGCTACCACCCTCTCTGTAAATCAGTGTATATGTGGATATAGAAAGATACTTTTCAAATGACAGAAATTAAAAAGATTTACTATACGAAGTATTGTCAAGGACATGGAGCAACTAGAACTCTCAAACACTGCTGGTAAGAATGCAAAATGGTGCAATCATTACAGAAGACTATTTGGCAGCGTCTTCAAAAGTTAAGCATTCACAGATCATGTGACGCTGCTGTTCCACTCCGTGCTACTTATTCAAGGTAAATGAAAGCATATGTCTGCATAAATAAAGACTTGCACATGAATGTTCATAGCTTTATTTGTAACAGTCAGAAATTGGAAGCAACCCAAACTTCCAATGACAGATAAATGGATAAACAAATTGTGATATATACATATATATATTCACTGAATAAAATATTACATATGCATATAATATTCATTTATATTATAAATATATTTATAGATAATATTTATACAATCTCTATATATTATATAAGTATTTGTACTATATATTTATTTTTATATATTTTTACATCTACTCAGGTTCAATCCCTGGATTGGGAAGATCCCATGGAGGAGGCCATGGCAACCCACTCCAGTATTCTTGCTTGGACAATCCCATGAGCAAAGGAGCTTGGCAGGATTAGTCCATAGCGTCGTAAAGAGTAGGACACGACTGAAATGACTTAGCACACACACATGCACACATTTAATGATATTATATATATATATATATATTTATACATATTCAGTGGAATATTACTTAGCAATAAAAAGAAGCAAACTGTTAATACACACAACAGTGTAGATGGATCTCAAGATAATTATGCTGTGACAAAAGCTAAACAAAAGAGAGTTTGATGATCCATTTACATAAATTATAGAGACTGCACCTAATTTATAATGACAGAGAGCACTCCTTATTTTCTTGAGGGCTGAGTTATAGCGTCAAGAAGGAGTGAGAAGAGGGGATTACGAAGGGCACTAGCAAACTACAGTGTTGTGGATATGTTATCATTTTGACTTGACTTTCATGGATGTTTACATTTGTGAAAACAAATTGTTCCCTTTAAATATATGAGGTTTATTGTATGTCAATCATACCTCAATAAAAGCTACTTTTAAAAATGGATATATAGGGAAACTGTGTTAGATAACCTTTTCCTCCAGAAACATCTTGCCTCTCTCCACTCCTACAGAACCAAAATATTCTGCTGAAAATCCATGTCTTAGTGTTTCTTAGGTGATCAGAAATTAGCTCATTCAGGGCAGACTTGGACTTGCTCACCTTGGTTCTTCATGAACAACCTTAGCACAGTATCTTGCCTACATCACAGGCACTAAATATTTACATATGAAATGAGTAAAGAATGAATTAACTAATTGAATAATTGATTATCAACTTTAACCATCTTTACATAACTATTGTTTATATGCAGGGCTACAATTGATAACTTTCATCTGTCTAGGATAAATGCCTTTTTTGGACAAGCCAATATTTCTCACTCCAGACTCTGAGGCAGCAAATCTTTGTTTGAGGAAGATCTATGAGTACAAAGAAAGCAATTCATAAAAGAACCCAAGGAGCACTATTTTTTCTCCTCAAATAGAACATTGAACTTGCCTCTTCAGTGTCTTTTCAGCAGAGTTAAAATTTAGAATTGTAGTTGAAGACCTCCTGGATTCAGCTGACAAAGTGTCTATCAACATTTAAGAACCTCACTGTAAATAGAAAAATACTTACAAATAAGAGGAAAGCTCTGAACCAATCCTGAGCCTGACATTTCTCTAGCTGTTTGAAACTGGTTAAATCACTTCATCATTCTTGGGCTTAGTTTCTCAGTACTCAAAGCAAGGGGATGAAGCAAAAATTGGTCATGAAATTTTCCTGTCTCAACATTCTGTGATCTTGTGATTTTTCAAGAAGGATCTAATTAGGTTGGACCAGGGTTTAAATGAACTGTTTTGGGGAGGGAACAAAATGAGGTAGGCAGTTAAGGGATTAGGCAGAAAAGGAGAGGGTTAAATCTGCAAAGAATATTCACAAAATTCTTGCACATGGTTGGAAATATTAAGAGCCAGTTCTTTGCCACTGAACTTTCTACTTGGAGTATACCTCTCATATCGTATCATATTATAATTCCTCTTCTAGGAAAAACATAACAGCTTTAGTTTTGTGTCCCTTGTGGATAAATTGTGTAATGAGAAAACGGTGTTTTGTTCTAAAGGAAGCATGTTCTAAAGAAGCTATTCCGTTGGCAACTTTTCTGTGCCTGTTTCATATCCAGGGACAACAGGCAAAGATTTGGCATAATCTATGTTCAATCACTGTCAGAGACTGGAATTGCATTTTCTGCCCCTGCTTCTGCTTGGCAAGAGTCCTTTTTGTGCTGATGCCTAATGGGATGCAGTCTCCAGAAGAGTGATTGATCGCCAGGTGCAGGCATGATTAAGCCAGTGCAACTGTGGGCCGCCCCATCCCCACAGTGGAGGAAGAAAAGCATGCATTTTCTATGAGAACACTGTCTCTTTCTTTGGCTCTGCAGCTCATGACAGAAATACCCTAGAGTTAAAAAGAAGTAATAATAACCTATGTGTATACTGAGCAAGCTGGGCTCCTTCATGGAAACAGAAAATGGGTAAAACAAGCTACTATCGGGACTTAGGGGTAATTTTTAATTATACAATGAAAGCATAATGCTTGTTTTAAAAGACTGATGTACTAGTGGTATCTTCACTATGCTGTGCTTATTTAGCCAAATAAATGTGATATGCATATAACATGGTCATATCTCAACCATTTGCTCTGCCTTAAAACCTCTCTCTGTCTGGGGGAAAACATAAATAAAAAACAAATCCATCTCTGAAAGTTTTGAAAAACATTCAGGGTTTGCTAAAGATTTGAAGAAGAGAAAAAGGATAATTGAATCTGTAAATACAGAGCATAAGTTCCTAAAATCTTCTTTATCCATCTGTTCCCCAAAGCTTCACTTGCCTTCCTCCCAAAATGAGACAGTCCAAAGTCACATCTTACCATCTCTAAGGCCAGAATCTCTTGGAGATCTATGTTTCTTTCTTTCTCTTCTGCCTATGGCATCTTGAGTTTGGGAATATAGACAAGAAGTTTCTGCCACTGGACACTTAGCCCACCATCCAAGGGCAGTCCTAGTCAGAGCAACCAAATGAAAGTTTCTTTTCTGGATAAGGAAGTAAGGCCAACTAGGAGGCACTGGTTCATGGCAAGGAAGGGATACTGAGGGATGAGTCTTATGAAGAACACTTATTCTATAGAGGAGAAAATTCTTAATAAACCTTGGATCTTTCTTCTTGGATGAACTCCCCAGTCTATAATTTTCTATGGTCCCTTATCTCTATCTTCTGGGAAGATGGAGGCTCAAAGATTTTTGCAGTTGAGAATTTTTAAGGCCAAGTTTACCTTATAGTTTTTGTTTTGTTTTGTTTCCTCCAAAAGGGCTTCCCTTGTGGCTCAGCTGGTGAAGAATCCACCTGCAATGTGGGAGACCTCGGTTCTATCCCTGGGTTGGGAAGATCCCCTGGAGAAGGGAAAGGCTACCCACTCCAGTATTCTGGCTTGGAAAATTCCATGAACTGTATAGTCCATGGGTGGCAAAGAGTTGGTCACAACTGAGCGACTTTCACTTTCACTTCCTTCAAAAGCACTAGGCTTCTGATCTGGGTGTTCCCTGTCAATTTCATCAATGACCAATAACCATATCCAAAGTTCCTTCCTGGACTTTGTGCTCCAGCTGGCTGTATATCTTTATTTTTTCACCTATGCTGAATTCTCTCAAACTAATAGCTTTCTTCATCTGATCTGTGCTATAGGACTGAGTTTCTTCATTAAATTGGTAAGTTTTTACAGACCTTCTCAAAGGTTCAAAGCCTTTAAGTTTCTTCCAGTTCAGAATCCAGAAGCAGTGAACTTTTCAGACCTAAATTTCTACATCTCTATCAACTTTTATTTCTACTTTCAAACCAGCCAATTCTTGTACACGTTCACTTCTTCTTTATAATACCTCTCTAAATGCACTAAAACACACAATGGACATGAAAACATTCTTGCTTTTTCCAAACTATTCCCCTAAAACTAAAAATGTAGAAGACACTTGTTCTGGCTTCCAGGTCAATGAAGGTGAAAATATTACCTGTCATTTTGCCACTGTATAACATGATGTATCTGTTTCCTCCCCAGTAGATGCTTGACAGCTAAGTCAAATCTAAATATTTTAGGATTTCGTTATAGCAAAGTCCCACTTATGGGATCACTTTCTGATTGGTGTTGGAGAAATAATTCAATAATCCAATCCTGCCAACAATAATTCAATCCTTCTGTGTAGGAGAGAGAGAACACAATCTACTATTGTGTAAACATTAAAATATTTATATGCACAAAAGTTAGAAAAGTGACTACAAAGTATGAGCAGAGTTTCAGTCAAATTTATACAGCAAAATGGTGGGGAAAAGCAATTAAAGCTTTTTTATCTTCTTGAAAGACAAAAGGGCTGAATCTTGTGACAATTCATCTCATGAGGGGCCCCTAAGCTAAGGTTATGTGGCTCATAGCCTTGGAGATATCTCTATATTATAAAAACTGTAGCCTGGGCTTAATTCCCATGGAGATTTATCTTTATTCCAAAGGTTAGAGCAAAACCTCAGATTCAGTGCATCTCAAAAAAAAAAAAAAAAATACTAAGAGGAGAAAGGGGGAAATGGTCTCTTTGCCCTTTGTACATAGAGAAAATAATGTTCATTTATCCTTACAGTAGGGTCATGATATTGAATCGATGTAGCAAAAACAACAGCTCCAAAAATCTGGTTTTTGTTCACATTAATAGTCCAAGGCAGACGTTCCTGGTCTACCGCTCAGCCCTCCTCCGTAGTCATTCAAGGACCCACGCCGGCAATGCGTCTGCTGTCTTTGGCTTGTGATTTATAAGATCGGCCTGGGGGTTGCCACCCCGGTTCACCATAAAGGGGAAAGAGCACGGAGGTGGCACTTCTGTTTCTTAAAAGCCTTAGCTTGGAAACCATACCCATCACTTGTGCTCACATTCCACTGACTGAGTCATACGACCACCCCTATGAGTAAAAGACTCTGGAAAATGTGGTTAAACTCTGTCCACAAACATTAATTGCCAGAGAAAATTAATTTGGTAAACAGCTAGCCACCTCTATTACAAGAGATTAGACCAAGAAATATGACAGGCAGATTACAGGAACCTATAGATACCTGTTCACTGGCAGGACTGATGCTGAAGCTGAAACTCCAATACTCTGGCCACCTCGTGCAAAGAGTTGACTCACTGGAAAAGACCCTGATGCTGGAAGGGACTGGGGGCAGGAGGAGAAGGGGACGACAGAGGATGAGATGGCTTGGATGGCATCACCGACTCGATGGGCGTGAGTTTGAGTAAACTCCAGGAGTTGGTGATGGACAGGGAGGCCTGGCGTGCTGCAACTCATGGGGTCGCAAAGAGTCGGACATGACTGAGCGACTGACCTGAACTGAACTGAACTGAACTGATAGATAAATTGGAAAAAGGCAGTGCCTTTTAAAAGTGCTCACTTTTTGGATCACCACGGAGCACCGAGGTGAGCTGCCTTAAGGGGGTGGGGAGAGGGAGTTCCAAGAGGCAGGGGATACATGTGTACATATAGCTGATTCACTTCATTGTACAGCAGAAACTAGCACAATATCATAAAGCAATTATATTCCAATTTGGTCACCTTTTTCATTGCTTGTATAGCCTCTCCATCTATCTGGTTCATTCTACCTCAGTTATGACCTGGCAACACCACAGGTAGGACTACTGCAACTGTCTTCGCTGTGCTGAGGTCCTCTGGATCATTTAGAAATCGGTCTCAGTCTGGATGAACTCAGTGCTGAGAGTCACCCTCAATTGCCCTTGCCCCGACCTGTTCTAAATGGGTCTATTCTAAATGGGTCTGAGCTCTGAGTTTCCAAGAGCTTAGATTTCCCTGGCCAAGCCTCTCTCTACTTAAATCACCAGCCTCAGTCTATGGTCAGTTCAGTTACTCAGTCGTGTCCGATTCTTTGCGACCCCATGAACCACAGCACACCAGGCCTCCCTGTCCATCACCAACTCCCGGAGTCCACCCAAACCCATGTCCGTTGTGTCGGTGATGCCATCCAACCATCTCATCCTCTGTTGTCCCCTTCTCCTCCTGCCCTCAATCTTTCCCAGCATCAGGGTCTATTGAAATGAGTCAACTCTTTGCATCAGGTGGCCAAAGTATTGGAGTTTCAGCTTCAGCATCAGTCCTTCCAATGAACACCCAGGACTGATCTCCTTTAGGATGGACTGGTTGGATCTCCTTGCAGTCCAAGGGACTCTTCAAGAGTCTTCTCCAACACCACAGTTCAAAAGCATCAATCCTTCTGCACTCAGCTTTCTTTATAGTCCAACTCTCACATCCATACATGACCACTGGAAAAACCATAGCCTTGACTAGACGGACCTTTGTTGACAAAGTAATGTCTTTGCTTTTCAATATTCTGTCTAGGTTGGTCATAACTTTCCTTCCAAGGAATAAGCGTCTTTTAATTTCATGACTGCGATCACCATCTGCTGTGATTTTGGAGCCCAGAAAAATAAAGTCAGCCACTGTTTCCACTGTTTCCCCATCTATTTCAGAACTTTCCACAGAGCCTATGGTCAGATATGTTATATTTTTGCTAGCCTTTTAGTAAGCTTGAAGATTCCCACTGCTTCTCTCCAGGCCCTTATTCAATGCTAAAAGTAAGAGTATGGAGAGCAGGGACCTTGCTGGTCTCCACGGATCATAGAAGCTTCTCAGTAACAGCTACTGAAGCATTTTTATTTGGAGATATGAATGACCCCCAATCTATTCCATCAGTTTCCCATAGCTTTCCTCTTTCTTACTTGTAATAGCCATATCTTTTTATTTTCCAAATTTTGACGTTTTTACACAAGTGACCTTGATGACACTGAAGGGACTGCTGTCCCAGGCCTAGCCAGTTCCTAGAGGTAGTAATCACTCTCCTGGGAGGGTCCTTTGTGAATTCAAAGCAACCAATCCAGAGCCTACATCCCCAACCACTTCCTTTACACTCACACTCCTGGCTGCTATCCATCTGCCCTAATCACCCCACATCCAGTGAATTAGTCAGGGTTCTGCTGAGCCAGAAACAATGGTGTGTGTGCGTGTGTGTGTGTGTGTGTGTGTGTGTGTGCGTGTGTTGTGGAGAAAGAGAGGGAGAGAGTTTATTTTAAGGAATTGACTCTTGTGGTCGTAGAGATGTGGTAAATCCAAAATCTGCAGGCAGGTTGGTAAGCTGGAAACTAGGGGAAGAGTTGCAATGTGAGTACAAAGGCAGACTTCTGGCAGAAATACTTCTTGCTCAGGGGAGATCAGTCTTTGTTCTAGTCAGGGCTTCAGTTGATTTGATAAGGCCCACCCACATTATGGACAGCAATCTGCTTTACTCAAAATCCATAGATGTAAATGTTAATCTCATCTAAAAAAACAAAACAAAACAAAACCACTGCCACAGAAACATCAGAATAATGTTTGACTGAATATCTAGGTACCATAGCTCAGCCAAGTCAAACCTAAAACTATCAGAGCCAAATAGCAGATGACTGGTGACAGTCCCTAAATCTTGAAGCCTGCTGAAATTATTCAAACTAGCCAATTTTAAGCCTCTTTACTCTGATTCACCCTTTGTTGTTGTTGTTGTTTTAGAAAAAGTCATATCTGAGTCTTTTGTGATCCCATGGACTGTAGCCCACCAGGCTTCTCTGTCCATGGGATACCCCAGGCAAGAATACTAGAGTTGGTTGTCATTTCCTTCTCAAGGGAGTCTTCCTGACCCAGGAGATCAAACCCATATCTCCTGCTGGGTAGGTGGATTTTTTTACCCCTGAGCCCCAGGGAAGCCCCCTGATCTACCCATTCCATCCTACAAAAAACACAAGAAAGCCTCTTCTCTCCATCTGACTCCTAATTGACCCTGGTGCTACACTATGTGCCCCAGATGATTATAGGGAATCTGTGAATACAACAAACTTCCTCCCTTGTGACAATCACTTGCATGTCTATGTGTCTCAGCATATATGATTAAAACAAATTTAGGAACCCTTAAAACATCACTAAATAGGGTACTCCTAGTCTTTTTCTTTGGTAGAAGTTTTATTCCAAGTTTATGTTTCTAATAATCAATGGTTTGGCAGGGCAAATATTCATTGCTACACTTGAACTGGCCATTCACTCATCAGCTCTGCTAAGAAGACACATCAAATCTAATTAGATAGCAATATCTGTTTTCAGTAAGTACCCTGAAATGTTGTCCACTTTTTTTTTCAAGCTAATGCCTCTAATTTCAAAACTAGATACTGATTCTTGTTCTTATATGGTAATATATTTAGATTTTTCTCTATCATATTGAACTCAGCCTTCTGACTGAAAATTGTGCCGTTTTCCATCCTCTCCTTCTCAGGAGAGAAGCTCGCTCAGTCCAAACCCAAAGAGACTCTGCACCTGTGGTCAACCTTGGGAACTGCTCTGGGTACTAGATACTTGGATCACTCTTATTAAATAACCTCTACTTTTCTCCTTTCTCTCTTATATTCTGGCCATTCATCCATCCTTCCATCTACTAATTCACTAACCCATTCAAAATTATTAAGAATTACTATATGACAGAGGCTAGGCTAGACTATGAGACTAAAACAGGGTCTACATCATCAAATCTACAATATAGTGGTAGGGAACAACTTTTAGAAAAAGAAAAATAGCATAGAATGTGGTGCATGCTATAATAAGAAGTATGAATAGCACACGGTGGGAGCCTGCTGCCTACCTCCTTCATTTCTCTGATTCCTCTCTGATCTTCTGCGTTATCCTCCACCAGTTCAGTTGTCAACACCTAAGCCTGCTATTTACACCACTACTGACGTGCCTTCTTCTATTCACCCATCTTTTCTCTCTCTTTTCCTTGCCTATGAAATGAGATTGCACAAGAGATATATTAAAATATGGTAGTCATTCCATGGGCAGGGCTTTAAAGAAGATTTTGAGTGGCTGAGTCTCAGTGTGGAAAATTTGTATCAGGATAATGAGTTGTCTGTGCACAGATATATTTTATTGCAGAAGACCAGATGAAATGAAGTGCCTGTTATAATTGCTTCCTTTGGGAAATTCTATGAGAGATAGGACAAAGTGATATTACTAATCTATTGGCCCAGCACCATGAATTTTAAAATGTTTATGTGTAACAAAGAGAGATACAGTTACAGTCCCACATGCATCCAAGAAAGACCTGGACCAAAGTGCTGGAAACTATAGTTAATTAGTGTTAGTCACTCAGTCATATCCAATTCTCTGTGACCCCACGGACTATAGCCCACCAGGCTCCTCTGTCCATGGAATTGCCCTGGCAAGAATACTGGAGTGGGTTGCCATTTCCTTTTAAAAGCAAATACATTTGCCTACATCATCAGAACCTTATGTCAATAATATGAATGATCAGGCACAGGTTAAAGCCTGACAATTTGGAATGCCCCCGTGTTTGGTGGCTGCATGACCCACCCTCACAGAGATGGAGGCAGGCTGTCCAAGAGTGCTAGTCAGAAATTCTTTCATTTATTAATTCACTTATTTATTGAGCAATTATTCATGAAATGCCTACCATGTGCCAGGTACTCTACTAAGCTGAAGATACAACCATAAACCTTAAGGATACAATCTGAACTCTCTTGGAGCTTACATTCTAGTAGCTACTAGGAATAGTTGGAAGCAGGCAAAGCTAGAGGGTAGAAGGATGTGACTGTAGTATTTCTAACATTGAACTTTGGCAAGTCAGGTGCTAAGTGCTTTACTTGCCTTCATTCATTCAATATACTTCTCATCATCTTATGGTTAAGTTTATTATCCTCACCTCTTTTATTTGTTTTAAATTTATCATCCTCATCTTACAGAGGAGGAAACAGAAGTTAAGAGGATTTCAGTAACTGACCCCAGTTCATATCGTTAGTAAGTAGCTGTCTTTGTCATAGCCTGCGCTTAGCCACTCTGCCCTGTGGGATTCTAAATGAGAAAGCTGAATCAATGGCCCAGTGAGGGGCCATCTTCCTTGCATTAGACCTCAAATCTCTTTGCTGCCCCTCCCCCGCTTCATGGACTTGCCTTGCCCCTCAGGGCTAACCTTCCTGCATTTCTACTTGTGGTAGTCTCCAGTTTGCACCACCCTTAGCTGAGGTGCTCCAGCTCTCTGGGGAAATGCACTGCCTCAGGGAGTGCAGCCTCAGGACATGCAGCTCTGCGAGTTTACCTGTCCTTATTTAGGAGAACAACACAGAGCATCCCCATGGTATCTGTATATAATGCTCCTAGAGATAGATACACTATCAGATGCATCTGAGGCTCCAGGGAAAACAAAGGCAAAATCTTTGATTTTTCCCCTTTTATAATCTAAACCAATAATGCAATTGAAGGTAATATACAGTTGTATCAGGAAATCCTTTTTCACTTTGTGCTGAGCTTGGCTAATAGAGAAGTAACATAGCAACTGATTTTTTTCTTTCTCTGCCTTTGTTAGCAACTAAAACCAGAATGACTTATTTTTTTCCTCCTGACTTCATTTAGGGATTTAAAAACCTTTTGTTCTAGTTTTCTGCAAAATCCCATCGTATTTTTGCGGGAAAATACTCTCTCCTGCTTTATAACCTTCTGCTATTGGTAGGAAGGAACATGGAATAATGTTCCAGGAGAAAAGCCATCACCTCTGTCACTTGACAAGAACTGAAATGAGAGGTTTTGACAGATAACAAATTGATAGTGATTGGGGGGAATTATTTAAGTCATGAAGGCCAAATATGAAGGGTAAGAATTTTTCAGTTTACAGGCAGAAAGCTAAAATGAACCCACACGTTGCTTGACAGCCATATTTTCCAGTGTTTTCCAGAACACATCTCTTGTACTCCAGGCAGAAGGAATGCTATCTAGAAGTGACATTTGTCGACTAAAAAAGATGTACAACTGGAGAGTTGTGAGTTAAGTTTTATTTGGGGTAAAATGAGGACTCCAGCCTGGGAGGCAGCATCTCAGATATCTCTGAGAGATGCTCCAAAGCAGCAGTGGGGGAAAGTCAATATATGAGGTTTTGGTGAAGGGGGAGTTCAATACCATGAAGCACTCAATTTACAAAAGGTTTTTTGTTAGTCATGAGGATCTGATGTCACCATGAAAGGATTTAGTGTTTCTTTAGATATGAGGAGATGCAAGGACTGAGATCATCAAATCTGTTCCTAAAAACATCCAACTATCTAAAGACCTGTCCCATCAGATTCCCTGGAGCACAGAGTGCCTCACTCCACCCTGAACTCCCTCAGGGATTGTTGAAAGTCAACAGCTATAGCAGCATGGGGTTCAGTCTCCGTAGAGGCAGATGGCAAATGCCTTTGTTATTTAGTCATTGGCAATGCTCTTGGTAAGTGCCAATTTGTAGTTGACACATTCTTACTGCCTACAATGCAAGAGACCTGGGTTCCATCCCTGAGTCAAGAATATCCCCTGGAGAAGGGAATGGCTATCCACTCCAGTATTCTTGCCTGGAGAATTCCCTGGACAGAGGAGCCTGGTGGGTTACTGTCCATGGAATTGCAAAGAGCAGGACACAACTGAGTGACTAACACATTCACAGTATTATTCAAGGCTTCCCAGGTGGCGCTAGTGGTAAAGAATCTGCCTGCTGATTCAGGAGACACCTGTTTGATGCCTGGGTCAGGAAGATCCTCTGGAATAGAAAATGGCAACCCACCCCAGTATTCTTGCCTGGAGAATCTCATGGACAGAGGAGCCTAGAAGACTACAGTCCATGTGGTGACAAAGAGTCAGACATGAATGAGCATCTGAGCACAGTATTATTCAACAAGATCCAGAGAATGTAAGAGTTAGAAGCAAATTCTGAAATTCCCTAGTCCAAGGAGCTCATTGTCCTGTTGGGGAAACCAAGGTTCAGCGAGGAACACTGCTTGGCAGACATAAGCAAAATAATCAGATTATACCCTGGGCCTTGAATGTCCCTCAGTCAGTTGTCTTCATGTCTGTTACCTCTATTGTTGTTGTTTAGTCTCTAAATCATGTCCATCTCTTTGTGCCTACCAAGCTCCTCTGTCCATGGGATTTCCCAGGCAAGAATATTGTACTGGGTTGCCATTTCTTTCTCCAGGGGATCTTCCTAACTCCTGCTCTTTCCACATAATTCCTAGACTTGTGGCAGCTAGGAACTGCTCTCAACCAGACCAGCTGTATCCAGATCTTTGTGTGTGTTGGAGGCTGAGGACAGCTCTGTAAGAAACACTTAAAATAGTTTAATTATTAATGGTAAAGAAGAGATTTCACAGCTGCTGCTACTTCTCCTGAAGGCTCATCATTCTCATGTTTTAGTGACACCTCGTTCATCAGATAGCACAATAAGATGATAACTTCAGAGAATGGAAAATACTGACTTAATCTTACAGTATCAAAAAATGCCTTTTTCTTTTAAGAAAAAAATGTCAAAATGAAATACATGTTTCCATAATATAATATTATGCTTATCCCTTTAAAACTATCCTTTTTTCATGATACATAAAATATTAAAAAGGCCCAGCTGCAAACTTAACCATCTATGTATATGTACACATGTATTTCCCTAGTTGTCGTGAGGACTTCCTGGAATAATTTTGGCTGGAAGTGTGTTAAGGAAAGGAAGAAGAAACTGAGCTTACTTTCCATCTAAAAATTAATTTTAGAAGATAGTTATAACCATACTTCCTTTTTAATTAGGTGCATAAATTTTTAATAAAATTAATAAATAGCAGCCACAGAGCATCACTACCCAAAAAGTGGCCTGTTGTCTAGTACTACCATAAGACAATATGTTAAAAAATGGATTCCGTGGTAAAATGAATTTGAAAAATGCAAATAATGTAGTCCCTTGAAAATGTACAATCCATATTAGTTTTTTTATGGCTCTGAGGTGTCCTGCTGTCAAGACAAATGCATTTTCCAAGCTATTTTAACAGTCTTTTTAATTTTTCATGGAACACACTTTGGAAAATCATACCACAGATAATACTTTTTAAAGGATCAATAAGTATTTAAAATTTTTTGAATACATTGAAAACAGAGAAGTAAAGGCAAACAAATTAGTCTTTGCTTCTGGTACTGACAGGTCTAGACTTGTATTTTAAACAAATGTGAAAGTGGGCATAAAACATGATACAGTGTTTTCGGACATTGGACAATGGGCAGCTCAAGAATTTGACTCCTAAGAAAAGTAATATGCATTAAGTGAGCCCTTGATGGATGAATGGGCTTTAGCCGGAGTCACTGTCTGGGTGGGGGAGGGGAAGCCCCAGCAGAGCAGTTTCCGAGATCAGAGCCGGGATGCTGCAGGAGCTGAGACTTGTCCGCCAGGGTACCGGGAAGAGGGAGCCACACAGAGGAGTTCGAGAAACGCACCTATTGGTCTCTTACCTTCACCTAAATATGGTTCTTACAGGGCAGCTCAGTGAATCTGGCAGAAAATAGCTACAGGGGTTCTGTGGGCTCTCGGGAGGTTTTGGACTTCCCATAGAGCTTGACCATCTCAATTGAAGAGACCATTGAAAACTACAGACTTCCCACTGGGGACCAGAGAGACCAGGCTCTCCACTAAGGACTGCATTGGACCCCATTTGACGATGACGAAGATGATTTATCACTAAGTAGTGTCCAACTCTTTGTGAACCCATCGACTGTAGCCCACCAGGCTCCTCTGTCCATGGGATTCTCCAGGCAAGAATACTGAAGTGGGTTGCCATTTCCTTCTCCAGGTGATCTTCTGGATCCAGGGATCAAACTCTGAGCTCC
Organism: Odocoileus virginianus; assembly: GCF_023699985.2. Classification (NCBI taxonomy): domain Eukaryota; kingdom Metazoa; phylum Chordata; class Mammalia; order Artiodactyla; family Cervidae; genus Odocoileus; species Odocoileus virginianus. The sequence continues at coordinate 16,641,039 of NC_069677.1, forward strand.
TGTGTTGCAGGCAGATACTTCACCACTGAACCACCAGGAATGCCCTAGACCCCATCTAACAAAGCTTAAAAACAAGCCTCCAGGGGAATTTGCTGATCTGGCAGTCAATTATTCCTGCCATAAAAAAATTCAACACTCCTTCTTGGAAGAAAAGCATCCAGACTCTTAAAAATGGAGCCTTGCCAATGTCTAGCATATAATTAAAAAATTCTAGATAGCTATCTTTAAAAGCCAAAAAGGTGTCTGTCACCCATAGCAAGGGGGAGTATGTGGTAGTCAATAGCAACAGACCCAGAGATGACTGAGGGGTTGAAATTAGCAAACGGATGCTTAAAACAGCTCCTCTATTTAGGTTTATAGATTTCACGGAAGATAGACATAATAAGTGAATAAATAGAAACAGACTGAAAACTCCTAATAAGCTTGCAAGTACATAATATTCCTTTTAACAAAGACTTTTTAAATCATCTAGTTATTAATCACATTCTATAGTAAAGTTTTCAGTTTTATTCTATACTTCAATTTTGCAGATTCTGAGGATTTTAAAGAACCCTCAGAGAAGTTTTAAAAAACCCTAAGCTGTGTCTGAAAAAGACATAGAAATTATATCCAGATATAAAAATTAGAACTTGGATGTTAATGGCAAGTTATAAAGGACTCATTAGCTGGCTAACTATGGGGAACCAAATAGAATAGTTTCTTAGTGAGAAGCAATGAAAGAAAATATTTCAAAACTAAAATACGAAGCAAGAGCAAGTCATTGATAAAGATAGTCCACCATATAAAAGAAGTTTCATAAAATTTCATCTTTAATCACAGCCAGTTCTACACATTCCAGAAGATGTTGGCCTTCCCGGATTTGATCTTTCCACATTCTGCTGCCTGTCAGCATAGCAGAACTCCAACTTTAGTTGACAAACTTCTGTCAAAAATTTTATAAGATCCTTTAGATCTTGGATAAGAAAGGTCAAAAACATACTGCCAACTGAGGGGTGAGTATGTGTGTGTCGATGTGTGTGAAGAAGAGTTGTGTTCCGGAGCCTGTAGATTATCCTTGCAGGACTGACATTCCACTTCTATTCCTGAACACTATGATACATTGATATAACAAGGACGGGGTAGAAGGACTGGGCAGAACTATGGTTCATCCTGAAAGGGGTGGTATCTGAACACTGACAGTGATCTACAATCACTAGGACATGGTAATAATAAAAAGCAGATGGTTTTTTCATTGGTTTTAATATTTTTTAAATTCTCTATAGGGATTATTTCCACTGCTCCCTCCCCCACAACTGATCCCACTGCCTGAATACTTTGCTTGTTACTTTCATAGGGCATCCTATATTTAGGCATTAAATAGTCAATTGGAATAGTGTTCTTACTCGCTTTGCTCTACGGCAAACTTCATTAAAGGACTGTGTTTATCTCCAGGGCTTTAATTTGTATTATATGGACCTATTTTTAATTGTCTTCACCAGATAAAATATTCCCATGCATAAATTCTAAGATTGATTTTATAGAAAAACTGGTAAATTTAATAGAGTTCTATTTATATACTAATATTGAAATAATTTAAAAATTTATTTCACTTAAATCTCTTAGTGCCTTTCTATCTTTACAGAGATATCAGTTCAGTTCAGTTCAGTTCAGTCATTCAGTCATGTCCAACTCTTTGCGAGAGTTGCAGCATGCCAGGCCTCCCTGTCCATCACCAACTCCCGGAGCTTACTCAAACTCATGTCCATCAAGTCGGTGATGCCATCCAACCATCTTATCCTCTGTTGTCCCCTTCTCCTCCTACCCCCAATCTCTCCCAGCATCAGGGTCTTTTCCAATGAGTTAACTCTTCACATGATGTGGCAGATATAGATGGGTATTGTTTTTTCATTTGATACATTATGACACTAAGGCCCACAAAGTGACTGTGTAAAGTCCCAATGTTTCTTAATGAAGTGAGGGAACTAGATAGACTCTGGCCCTCTGTTACCCACCTGTTTTCTTTTTATTGAATTATGCTATGCCACTTACATGTCTATTCAAGTCAATTATCCTTTTTAATTAGAGAGTATCAATAAAAGTATTTTGTAAATTTAGATCCCCTGGAGAAAGAAATGTCAACTCACTCCAATATTCTTGCCTGGGAAATCTCATGGACAGAAGACCCTGGTGGGCTACAGTTCATGGGTCGCTAAGCAGTTGGACACCACTTAGCAACTAAACAACAACAATCTTGTTGACGTTATACTTTTTAATGCTCCCAACACTTAATATATTGTATTTCCAAAAACCAAGAACATTCTTTCCCATTACAAGAACATTCTTCCCCATTAGCTCAGCACAACCATTAATCAGGAAATTCACATTGATAATTTGGCCACCATTTCATCTTCAGGCTCCATTCAAATTTCACCAATTGCCAGAATAATGTCCTTTATCCTTTATAGCAAAAGGATACAGTACAGAATCACACAATGCAAGTCTTTTTAATTATTTCTATATGAAACACTATCATTGCCTTGATGTTTCTGAAGGTTACTGCCTAGTTATTTGGTAGAATGTCCCCCAATTTATGTTTTCTGATGTTTCCTCACAACTAGATCTAGGTTATTCATCTCTGGCAGAAATATCACAGGAGTTATGCTGTGTTCTTCTCAATGCATCTGATCTTCAGTTCAGTTCAGTTCAGTTGCTCAGTCGTGTCCCACTCTTCCCAACCCCGTGGACTGCAGGACTCCAGGCCTCCCTCTCCATCACCAACTCCCAAAGCTTATGCAAACTCATGTCCATTGAATCAGTGAGGCTATCCAACCATCTCATCCTCTGTCATCCTCTTCTACTCTTGCCTTCAATCTTTCCCAGCATCAGGGTCTTTTAAAATGAGTCAGCTCTTCGCATCAGGTGGCCCAAGTATTGGAGTTTCAGCTTTAGCATCAGTCCTTCCAGAGAATATTCAGGACTGATTTGCTTTAGGATGCACTGGTTGGATCTCCTTGCAGTCCAAAGGACTCTTCAAGAGTCTTCTCCAACACCACAGTTCAAAAGCATCAATTCTTCAGCACTCAGCTTTCTTTATAGTCCACCTCTCCCATCCACACATGACTACTGGAAAAACCATAGCCTTGACTAGATGGAACTTTGTTGACAGAGTAATGTCTCTGCTTTTTAATATGCCATCTAGGTTAGTCATAACTTTTCTTCCAAGGAATAAGTGTCTTTTAATTTCATGGCTGCAATCACCGTCTGCAGTGATTTTGGAGCCCCCCAAAATAAAGTCTGTCACTGTTTCCATTGTTTCCCCATCTATTTCCCATGAAGTGATGGGACCAGATGCCATGATCTTAGTTTTCTGAATGTTTAGCTTTAGGCCAACTTTTTCACTCTCCTCTTTCACTTTCATCAAGAGGCTCTCTAGTTCTTCTGTGCTTTCTGCCATAAGGGTGGTGTCATCTATGTACCTGAGGTTATTGATTTTTCTCCCAGCAGTGTTACTTCCAGCTTGTGCTTTATCCAATCTAGCATTTCTCATGATGTACTCTGCATATAAATTAAATAAGCAGGGTGACAATATACAGCCTTGGCGTACTCCTTTCCCTATTTGGAACCAGTCTGTTGTTCCATGTCCAGTTCTAACTGTTGCTTCCTGACCTGCATACAGGTTTCTCAAGAGGCAGGTCAGGTGGTCTGGTATTCCCATCTCTTGAAGAATTTTCCCCAGTTTATGATGATCCACACAGTCAAAGGCTTTGGCATAGTCAATAAAGCAGAAATAGGTGTTTTTCTGGAATTCTCTTACATTTTTGATGATACAACAGATGTTGGCAATTTGATCTCTGGTTTCTCTGCCTTTTCTAAATCCAGCTTGAACATCTGGAAGTTCACAGTTCACGTACTGTTGAAGCCTGGCTTGGAGAATTTTGAGCATTACTTTCCTAGCGTGTGAGATGAATGCAATTGTGCAGTAGTTTGAGCATTCTTTGGCATTCTTTGGGATTGAAATGAAAACTGACCTTTTCCAGTCCTGTGGCCACTGCTGAGTTTTCAAATTTGCTGGCATATTGAGTGCAGCACTTTCACAGCATCATGTTTTAGGATTTGAAATAGCTCAATTGAAATTCCATCACCTCCACTAGCTTTGTTTGTAGTGATGCTTCCTAAGGCCCACTTGACTTCGCATTCCAGGATGTCTGGCTCTAGGTGAGTGATCACATCATCATGGTTATCTGGGTCATGAAGATCTTTTTAATGTAGTTTTTCTGTGTACTCTTGCCACCTTTTCTTAATATCTTCTGCTTCTGTTAGGTCCACACCATTTCTGTCCTTTATTGTGCCCATCTTTGCATGCAATGTTCCCTTGGTATCTGTAATTTTTTGAAAAGATCTCTAGTCTTTCCCATTCTATTGTTTTCCTCTATTTCTTTGCACTGATCACTGAGGAAGGCTTTCTTGTCTCTCTTTGCTATTCTTTGGAACTCTGCATTCAAATGGGTATATCTTTCCTTTTCTCCTTTGCCTTTCGCTTCTCTTCTTTATAGCTATTTGTAAGGCCTCCTCAGACTGCCATTTTGCTTTTTTGCATTTCTTCTTCATGGGGATGATCTTGATCCCTGTCTCCTGTGCAATGTCACAAACCTCTGTCCACAGTTCATCAGGCACTCTGTCTACCAGATCTAATCCCTTGACTCTATTTCTCTGATCTTCAGTTAGTTCCGTTACTGATGATATGCACTTTGATCACTCGATTAGAGTCTGCCAATTCACTGTAAAGTTACTATTTTCCCATTTGTAATATCAAGCATTTTGAGGTACCTTGAAACTATGTAAATATCCTCTTCTTCCCCACACTTTCAGTTGATTCATTTACTGATTCATAGTCAACATGTATGTAATGTGGCTTATAATTCTTTACTATCATTGCTTATCTTGATGCTCTGTGTCCTTTAAATGTGTCTCCATCATCCTTTGAGAACTTCCTTAGCTTTCTAGCACAACCAGATGTTCTAAGTCCTGACATCTAACCTACTTGGACCCACCAGTTGTTATTCAGGATCGAGTTGATCAGAAAGGAAGAGAAAGGGAGAAGTTGAGCTGGCAAGTTCAAGGCTCAAACAAGCTAATTTCTGTTCTCATTAGCTCCTATCCAATGTGTGGAATTTAAAAATAGACAAAATCGACTGCTAATCCTCCGCTAATAGGAACAGGAGTGTGAGGAAATTTAAAACCTTGCTACATGTATCTTACAAAGGAGAACTGTGTTCACAGCTCCCTGAGACGTCAGTTCCTTGGCTGGTTACTCACATCACACCTTTCATTCATTCTTCTGTGATGTTTAGCAACATATCTTTGAAACAGAGCAGTAGAATGAACCTGTTTTAAGATCCTTAATAATGGAAGAACTAGTGACACAGTAATACTTTCCTTATGTCAGTTGTAGGAAGGTAGAATGGAGGAATAACCGAAAAGTTAACAAACCTCCAACTCTGGAGTCTAGAGAAGAACCAATGATGGAGAAATCTAAGACTTGTCCAGAACCAAAAGGAGACTTTGGTTTAACAAGCTTGAGAAGCAGGGGACAGTGTGGCCTCCAATAGCTGCCTGTCACTACTTCTCCACTGTAAATATTTCTTAGAGATTATGAGCCGGGGCTGGGGGTGGTTGGGGTGAAGGCAACACTTAATACTTCCGTACTCTCAAAGGACCTGCTTTTTAAAATGAACGTACACCTGGGAATAATAAAATTTTAACAATATTTCTTCTCTAGATAGTGGCATTTTGAAAATTATTCATTATCTAACTTTTTACATATCTGATATGTCAGAATTTTTACTCAGTATGCATTATTTTGTAATCAGAAAAATGGCAGACACTTTCTGAAATATAATGTTATACTCAATAAAATATATAAATTTAAGTGTAGAATTTTTACATGTTTACGCATGCCAGCAATCATCATCCAGATTTGGATAGAGAATATTTCTGTCACTTAATAGAGTGTCTTCCTACCGCTTCCAAGCCAGTTCTCCACCAAAGTCAACACTACCTTATCTCATGTCAGGACACAGCCTTCAGTTCTGACTCAACCACTAATGTATAGTGCCAATCTATACATGTGCCTCTTCCTCTGTGTGTCTGAGGAAATATACTGAATGACCTTTATGAGTTCTTTCAGTTCTACTATTCCAGGAAAGAAATGCTAAGTAAGGTCTTTTCCCCCAAGAGTCCTTAAAAAATGAACAGTAAAAACCTTCTGACTTCCAAGCTAACTCCATCTACTAAGCCAGAGGGCTTCTGCATAAATTAGCTTCTAAAGCTGAATCAAGTGGAGTTTATCTAAAAGAGAAGATGATAATAATTAATTCTGAAATATTAGACTAATGCCTAAATCTTTCCTTTTTTTTTTTTTTTTCACTATTTACTAGAGTATGCTGCCCAGGTGGCTCACTGGTAAAGAATCTGCCTGTCAACGCAGGATACACTGGTTTGATCCCTGGGTCAGGAAGATCCCCTAGAGAAGGAAACAGCAACCCACTCCAGTATTCTTGCCTGGGAAATCCCATGACAGAGGAGCTTGCTTGAGCTACAGTCCAGGGGATTGCAGAGTCAGACACAACTGAGCAACTGAACACACACACACACATGGAACATCACTTTGGCAAGTAATCGGCTCAGCTCAGGAGGCAATGGTTATGAAATCAGCGCCAGCTCCTTGGTCTAGTGAAGGAATGAAAGCATGTACTTAATCTCACTTACATGTGCAATCTAAAAAAAACTGAACTCATTGATACAGAGAATAGATTGGTTGTCAGAAGTTTGAGTTGGGGATGAGCAAAATGGGTGAAGGTGATCAAAATTTCCAGTTATAAAATTAATAAACCCTGAGAATGTGTACAACATAATGACTATAATTAATAATTTTATATTGCATATTTGAAATTTACTAAGAGGAAATATCTTAAAATCTCTCATCACAAAAGATTTTTTATAACTTTGTGAGGTGATGAGTATTAACTAGAATTATCACGGCAATCATTTCAAAACATATACATATATAAAGTCATTATGTCATATGCCTTAAACAAATATGATGTTATATGTCAATTATATCTCATATAAGACTGGAAGAAGAAAAAAAAATAATGAAACACACATCCAAATGACTGTAATAGAAGGAAGAAATTCTCTGGACCTCAAGAGAGAAACCAAGTTCTAAGAAGGAAGACAACTCACTTTCAGTTGAATACATAGAAACAGAGCTTCATCCAGAATGTGCTAATATCACAGAAGATGATATGCTCCATTCTCCAGAGGATTCACAGGGTATTCATTTCTCAGCAAGATTAATGGTTCTGTGCTGAGGTCTTCATAAATTTTACCTGATTTATATTTGCAAGCAAACAACTCCTCATTAGGGAAACCATGTTTGTGTAACAGGCTGACAGCAACAATCCCTTCATACATCACGTCAAAAAATCAAGATAGAGAAAATCAGGTGTCCATAGAGCCTGCAAATCAGTGATTCCACTCACAACTTTCTAGGCTATGTTGTGTCCACCAAGAGGGCTCTAAGGTTTTCTTGTTGGGCTGGGCAGTAGGTGACTTTTACCAATGCCACAGGAGTTCCTCTTCTGGAGGAAAATAGCTCATCACAAATTCTGTCTCTTCCTTATATTACTAGTGTGAGAGCTTCCTTTATGATCTGACATTTGTGTTATTGACTCTGAAAACACTGAGCGACCTGAGACCTCACTTTCTCACCAATTTCCATGTCAAAAACCATGCCCTGAGATCTTCAGATTCAGATTCACATGGGATGCTCCTTTGTGTGGACACAGTCCCTTTATGAAGCAACGAATGAGCTCAACAATGGCTGAGCTCTCCAGGGAAGATTGGAGAAGCATGAGTCACAGGGATTGATTTTCTTATATCTATTTATTCACTTTAAATAATACAGTTTTAAAATTATTAACTCTAGATTACCCACAATTCAAATTGCATTATCTGAAACTCTTTATTACTAGTAAAAGGAAATCATTTCCTTTTTAATAAATATGTACAGAACTCTACTTATGTGCTAGGAATTGACACGCTATAAAAATGAAAAAGACCAATCATGGTTTCTCAGTATCATGTATCAGAATTCTCTGAACAGTTATCAAGCATCTTTTATGTCTAAGACACTTTTCTAGATGCTGCTAGATTACTTTTCTGACAAAGGTCTGTATAGTCAAGGCTATAGTTTTTCTAGTAGTCATGTATGGATGTGAGAGTTGGACTATAAAGAAAGCTGAGTGCTGAAGAACTGACGCTTTTGAACTGTGGTGTTGGAGAAGACTCTTGAGAGTCCCTTGGACATCTAGGAAATCCAACCAGTCAATCCTAAAAGAAATCAGTCCTGAATATTCATTGAAGGACTGAGGCTGAAGCTGAAGCTCCAATACTTTGGCCACCTGATGCAAAGAACTGGTTCATTGGAAAAGATCCTGATGCTGGGAAAGATTGAAGATGGGAGGAGAAGGGGACAACAGAGGATGAGATGGTTGAATGGTTTCACCGACTCAACGGACATGAGTTTGAGCAAGCTCCAGGAGTTGGTGATGGAGAGGGAAGCCTGGTGTCCTGCAGTCCGTGGATCACAAACAGTCAGACACAGCTGAGTGACTGAACTGAACTAAACTAGATGCTGGGGAAAGTGATCCCAGAGACCCTTGGGGTCATCTCTTACAATTCTCCCAGTTTGGGGGTGAATAAATCATAGTTTAGAGAGGTTATTTAATTGCACCAAGATCACATAGCTAATAAATTGCAAAGTGCAGACAAGAATATTCTCTCCTAGATTAGTAGTTTTCCATGACCAAAAAAAAAAAAAAACCTCTTTCATAGGAATAAAAGCAACATGACAGATGTTTTCCTGAAATGGATCTATGGCTTCATAGACTAGAAACTGTTGACTAAGGAAATGATATTATCTCATCTCAATAAAACAGTATAGATGACATTGGGTCCATCTAGACTTTGCTCACAGAATCAGTTTGCACAGGTTGAATGGGAAAGTTTTCTCACCCAGATCAGTCCATTAGGAAAGAATACATATTGCTTAGAGTAGGACATTGCACTGTAGGATTCAATTTGCAAGAATTTATTTATAACAAGTAAAAATGGAAAGAACCAGAATATGACGTATTACTAAAAGAAACACTTGCTGTGCATTGTGTAGTGGCGATTGTCAGCTACATAACTGGAATCAGAAATAGTTTGGCGCTAATCAGTGTTTATTTTCCTTCATTTTCTACCCATTTCCATCAGTAAAATGTGACTGCTATTACAATACAGGCTCTCTGTTTACTCTCTCCTTTCCCCAGTTTGGGTATTGTTTAAAGAGGAAGTTAGCCCTCTCCCTCAGACAGAAGCCTAAATATACATAGAACCATGTATTACTTTTTAAAACCTTGGTTTTTTTGTTATTTATTCACTTACAAAACTCTGATTGACCTTCTACCATGGCCATGTAATTAAGCATCGCAGGTATCACATAGACCTCAGTTAGAGAAAAGTAAGCAAGCTCTTTATAACAAGTATCACCATAAGGATAATCTCTGGGTGCTGGAGGAGAATTTAGGAGTCATCTCTGACCCAGACTTGGAGGTCAGGGAAATGAATTGTCTTTCATTCTGATTCTACCACATGACTGCAAGTCAGTTTGATTTTTCTCCCTTTGTTCAAAAGAATAAATCAAGTTTCACTGAGTTTAAGTGACGAGCAAGAACATTTGAGGAACTTGTCTAGTGGTTTTCTCTACTTTCTTCAATTTAAGTCCGAATTTGACAATAAGAAATTCATGATCTGAGCCACAGTCAGCTTCCAGTCTTATTTTTGCTGACTGTATAGAGCTTCTCCATCTTTGGCTGCAAAGGATATAATCAATCTGCTTTGAGTATTGACCATCTGATGATGTCCATATGTAGAGTCTTCTCTTGTGTTGTTGGAAGTGTGTGTTGGCTGTGACCAGTGCATATTCTTGGAAAAACTCTGTTAGCCTTTGCCCTGCTTCATTCTGTACTCCAAGGCCAAATTTGCCTGTTACTCCAGGTATCTCTTAACTTCCTACTTTTGCATTCCAGTCCCCTATAATGAAAAGGACATCTTTTTGGTGTGTTTTTTCTAGAAGGTCTTGTAGGTCTTCATAGAACTGTTCAACTTCAGATTCTTCAGCATTACTGGTTGGAGCATAGACTTGGATTACTGTGATATTGAATGGTTTGCCTTGGAAACGAACAGAGGTCATTCTGTCGTTTTTGAGATTGCACCCCAGTACTGCATTTCGGACTTTTCTATTGACTATGATGGCTAATCCATTTCTTCTAGGTGATTCTTGCACAGTAGTAGATATAATGAAGATGAACTTCCCAGGTCAGTAGGTTCCCAATATGATACTAGAGAAGAGTGGAAAAATATCACCAGAAAAAATGCAGAGACGAGGCCAAAGCAAAAACAGCACCCAGTTGTGGATGCAACTAGTGATGGAAAGTCTGATGCTGTAAAGAGCGATATTGCACAGGAACCTGGAATATTAGGTCCATGAATCAAGGTAAATTAGAAGCGGTCAAACAGGAGATGGCAAGAGTGAACATCGACATTTTAGGAATTAGCCAACTAAAATGGACTGGAATGGGCAAATTTAACTCAGATGACCATTATAGCAAGGACAAAGGGAGGCAAACCCTGTTTGAGTTAAGGATTAAGGGATCTCTGAAAGTGAAAGTGGAAGTTAGTAACACAGTCATGTCCAACTCTTTGCAATCCCAAGGACTGTAGCCTGCCCAACTCCTCTGTCCAAGCAATTCTCCAGGCAAGAATTCTGGAGTGGGTTGCCATTTCCTTCTCCAGAGGATCTTCCTGACCCAAGGATCAAACCCAGGTCTCCTGCATTGCAGGCAGATTCTTTACCAACCAAAGGGAGACACTACACATGCACAGAAAGGCTCCTTGGGGTCAAAAACCAGGGCATAATTCCAGGCCATAATAAGTCTTGCTTCTCCCAGAAGGCCTCACTTCGAGATCAGTCTTGGCTGAAGGGTACATGCACACCCCAGGGGAGGGTCCTGAGACATATTAACGAAGGGGAGACAAAGCAAGATGATTTGCCTGAGGGAAGATAAAGACCCAGAAAACTGCCCCTTTTTAAAGGATTTAAACTTCCCCAAAATACAACTGTTTGCCCATGTGCCTTTCCTCAGTACTTTTCTTTTCAATAAAATTTTTACTTTATGCCTCACTTTCTGCCTTCTCACCTGAATGCATTCTTGACTAGGCAGGCAAGGATTGGGGACCCTAGCCCTCACTGCTGGCCCCTGTGGTCCAGGGGTTAGAACTCCCAGTCCAGGAAACTAAGACCCTACTTCCAGCTACGGCTCACTGCTGCTTGTTGCAAGCTGCCGCTTACTACATCATGCATCCGAAATCAGTCCCACTCCCATCCTACAAAGGTCACCTACAAAGGTAAGCTCCTTTTTAATAGTTTTACCATTTGTATACTTCTAAAAATACATTGCTTAATTTTGTATGTTTTGTGTGTTGGACGAATGAAGTCAGATTATACATGCTTTTCTGCAGTGTGGTTTGTACACACCCTCTCAATTCCGAAGATTCATCTGTGTAGCTGGAGTCTTTCTATTTGTCTTTCTATTGTGTAGGATTCTACTATGGACCTCATACACATTTTCTTTGCTCATTCTCCTTTTGACTGACATTTGATTGGTTTCAGTCTTTTGCTTTATATGTGATGATTTCTGTGAACCATCTTGTACATGAGACTTGGTGCACACATATATGAATAACTTCCAAATATGTATCAGGGACTAGGACTGCAGGATTGTGAAGCATGTCTTCAGCTGCACTCTGTAATGTCATTTGCTTAATCAATTACTGAGAGAAATGAGCTAAAATCTCCCACAGTGATGATGAATTTTAAAATTCCTTTCTGCAGTTCTAGCAATTTTGGCTTTATAGCCTTAAATTGAGAGAAGATTCCCTTCACATTTACTGTGAATTTATGAATAACAGCCTGTTTGGGTTTATTTATATTGTTTTATTATCTTATTTTTGCTTTTTCTGTGGACCTTCCCCCATCTTTTCTTGACTTCTTTTTGATTTACTGAAATTATACAGGATTTTTCATTCCAAATGTGATACAATTAGGTCTTTCCCTATAAGCAAATCCCTTTGGCAATAAGACTGCAATTCCTTCTATTAATATTAAGAGATGAAAAAGAATCTAGTGCCAGTTCTAAGCCAAGGCCAGGAGTCAATAAACTACAGCCCACTGGCCAAATCTAGCCTGCAGCCTATTTTTGTAAGTAAAGATTTATAGGAACACAGCCAAGGTCATCCACTTACATATTGGCTATGGATGCTTTCTTGACAAAATGGCAGAGTTGAATGGTATAGTTCATAAAGTCTGAAATTTTCACTGTATGGATCTTTACAGAAAAAGTTTGCCATTCTCCAGACTAGGTTTTCACTCATTCTATTGGAACTTGACTAGTTGCCAAGTGATAACAGCAGGCCAGTCTGCTGGAGGATAAGAAACCACATAGAGCAAAGATGAATCGTCCTAGGTAAGACCAGTTCAGACTAGCCAGCTCCCAGGGACAAAGCATCTGATAACATGGCATAAGTGATTCCATTCAAGAACAACTAAACTAGCCCAGTTTAGAGGAACTGTCTGATTAATTCACAGGCTCATGAGCAGTAACAATTGATTGCTGTCTTGAGGCACTAGGTTTCAGGCTAGTTTGTTACACAGTGAAGATAGAAGCTTTAGTTTGGTTTGGTATTTTCCTATAATTTTATTTTTCCCTTTAGCAATTGAAAATTTTACTGCCTTTTTTTACTCTGGTAGTGCTCAGTATAAAAATTTTAATATGCAAAGTTTAATCATTATCTTTTCCTTCCTCATAAACAATGCAAGAACCTCAGATGACTGTAACTTCAATCAACTTCTTCCCAAGTGATATACTATTATTGTACAACATTTTGACTCCACCTTATTTATTTAACTCTATAAGTTAAAAGCTATTACTGTTAATTATTATACTATTGATTTTGTGTTTAGATTTATATTTATGTTCATCATATTTATATTTATTATATGTCTTTGCTCATTATTCTTTCTTATACCTCAAACCTCCTACCTTTTTTAATAGCTTTTATTTAGAGTTTGTTATTGCCCCATTCTCTCAGCTTTTTTCCTGAAAATGTTTTATTTTGCTCTTGTCATTGGGAGATATTTTTATGACATGTACAATTCTAGAATGTTAGTTATTTTCTCTCAATACCTTGAAGGTGTTATGCCATTCTTTTCTGGCGTGCTTTTTTTTTTTTTTTTTTTTCTTGAGAAGCTAACTGCCATTTTAATATTTATTTCTCTTGAGAAATCCAACTTTTCTCTCCATATCAATAGGTTATCTGTCTTCTCCCTTCTTGTCATTGTGTTCTGCTGTGCTGAGTTTACTTGTGGATTTTTTCTTATATATACTTTTCAGAATTTTTTAAGTTTTCTGAAATGAGGACTGCTTTTTTATTTTAAAATATATTTGAGTCTCCCTTCTTTTCTAAAATACACGTTGACTCCCTTCTATTGCCTCTCTGCTCTTCTTTTGTAGTTTAGTTAGAAGTTTGCCAAGCCTTCTCACTCCCTTCCATATCCCTTATTCTTACTTTCAGTTACTTTTCCTCTCTGATTAGCATTTTGATAATTTTTTCTATCTTCCAGTTTACTGATTATTTTTTGTTTACAAAAAAATCTGCTGTGCCATATATTTGGAGGAGGACATGGCAGCCCACTCCAATATTCTTGCCTGGAGAATTCCCAGGGACAGAGGATTCAGGATGGCTGCAGTCCATGGGATCACAAAGAGTTGGACATGACTGAGTGACTAAGCACACATGCCATATATTAAAGTTAAAAAACTTTTCATGACCTCAAGAAGAAATCCCATACCTACAAGCACTCACTTCTCTTTCCTCTCTCCCCTAGACCCTTGCAATCATTCATTTATTTTCTTCCTCTACTGATTTGACACTCCTGGGCATTTCATATAAATGGAATCATATAATGTATGGCCTATTTTGTCTGACTCTTTCAGTTAGCCTTATGTCTTCAAAATTAAACCATTTTGTACCACGTATCAATATTTCATTCTTCTTTATTGCCAAAAAAATTCTATTGTATGGATTGATCACATCTAGTTTAGTTACTTGTCAGTTGATAGGCCCTTGGATTGTTTCTACTTTGTAGCTATTATGGTTTTGATTGCTATGGACATTAATGTACAAGTTTTTGTTTGGACATATGTTTTCAATTCTCTTGGTTATATACATAGGAAGGCAATTGTTAGATCACAGGGTAACTCTATGTTTAACTTTTTAAAAACTCCCAGGTTGTTTCCCACAGAGGCTAACCATTTTACATTACCCCTAGCAGTATAGGAGGGCTCCAACCTCTCTATATCTTTACCAAGACTTGTTTTTTTTCTCACTTTTAAAAAAATAGCCTTCCTACTTGTCAAGAAGTGATATCTCATTGTGGTTTTTATTTGCATTTCCTTAATAACTAATGATATTAAGCATTTTTTCATGTGCTTAGTGGCCTATCTTCTTTGAGAAAATGTCTGTTTCAGTGCTTTGCCCATTTTTAAAGCTGGGTTGTTTGTCTTTCTTTGTTGTTATATTATTTATATTATTTCTTTATATAATCTGGATACTAAATCCTTACACATATGTGATTTTCAAATATTTTCTTTCATTCCATGAGTTGTTCTTTCACTTTCCTGATTGTGTCCTTTAATTCACAGAAGTTTCTAATTTTGATGAGATCTAATTATTTTTTCTTTTGTTGCTGTGTTCCATTGAAACCACTAGAATAGAATATGCCCCCAAACTGTTTCCATTGTATAATTTCATATGTTTTTTCTACACACAAAGAAAGATTTATTCAGTTATTTGAAAGAATTATGAGTTGATCAAATAAGGAAATGCTTAACTTTCAGAACATTTGTATCAATGAATCAAGTGTGATAAAGGTTACGAAGTGCTAGTCACTCAGTCATATCTGACTCTTTGCAACCCCATAGACTGTACCCTGCCAGGCTCCTCTGTCCATGGAATTTTCCAGGCAAGAATACTGTAGTGGGTAGCCATTCCCTTCCCCAGGGGTTCTTACAGACTCAGGGATCGAAACCATATATCTTGCATTGTGGGTATATTCTTTACCACTGAGCCACCAAGGAAGCCCCCAAAAGTTACAAAAGCACTATAAATAGACAAAAAATCACTCTGAAAATTATAGGAACTATTTTCATTACCAAGGTATAATATTGAAATTGATAACATGTAATAGTCAAATAAGCACTTGGCATTGGCTTTTCTTCTTTGGCGCAATTATAAAAGCTAAGAAAGTAATATTTTGAAGATTTTCTGTAATTATTGCAACATTTCTAACTAACATCCTTTCCTCTTATCTGGAGAGCCAATAAATTCCTGTGACTGAGTACACAATAAATTCCAGTAGCATTCAGAGAAGTGAGAGCTTATTTTGTTTTTAGTCCTTAAGAAATTAGCAAATTCACATGCCATGAGGAGGTGGGGATGAATGTACAGCATGTATTTACAACTCAGAATTTGTGCTGTGAGGAAAGAAAAGAAAAAAACTCCCTAGGCCAAATAATTTAAAAATGACTCATATTTGAAAAACTACCTGCTGCTGCATGTTGCTGTATGTAAATTGCTTTCAATATTTTTTGGATGTGACATGGGGGAAATCCCCATTGCCTATATTAGGCTCTACAGAAGTTTCCTTGAAAGCTCTCCCCAAGGAGTACTTCCATACTTTGTCTTTGGACTCATGCTCCGAGGTGGTAAATGGATTAACACAGCAGTCTCTGAAAGCATGATGGATGGCGTAGAAAGAGTGATTTTCTAAACACCCTTTCTTTTCTTGATGGATGTTTCCATTGCCATCTCTTCCCTCGTGGCTCCTTGTGTACAATATCTTTTCTGAAAGGAGTTTTCTCTCATTATTAGTACCAAGTGAATTTACGACGTCCTCTCATGCAAATATCCTGCCATTCCGTAGGTAGGGTCTGCTCTGATAGTCTGTGCAAAATGACATCTTAGTTCTGTGATCAACAACCTCCACTGTGTTAACATTTTAAGCTATGAGACACAATTGAGCTTCAAAAATTAACACTCATTTTCTCCTAATTAGACTCAAGTGCAGCCAAAACTCATTATCCATCTAGAGAAGCACTTACCTTCTTAGACATTTAGCTGAATCTTATGACACTCCTTTGTTACCACCAGGACCTCCATCAATAATCTTATCGGGTTCCACCATAAACATGAGCTTGGGCCAGAGTGTAAGTTTTGATTATACTAATCAGCATGTGTTACTCCTCCATGATCTTTCTCCTTTGAACCCTGAAGCATATGGGGGTCCCTTTGAAGGTTGAGAAAAAGTTGTCAAGACCAACGGGTAAAGACATCACATTTGGGAGGGAGGGTTATATAGAAAAGTCAAGGATGTATGTGTAAGGTGGAGAATTTGAAAGTAGTTACCACCCATCTGAATCAATATTTTTTCTCACTTTTCCTCACCTTGTTTGTAAAAATAAATCCCTGGTAGCAGAGAGTTGGGTTAGGTGTTTAAATAATTGGGGATTAAAAATAATGGGCAGGTGACACAGAGATAAATACTCTTGAATTTTTTTGTTGTTGTTAACTCACAAATGGTGAGGAAAAAGATCCAAAATATCATCCCATAAATAGAATATAGAAATTTACTGGAGGTGAGAGCCATTACCTGCCCAAATTTCCTTAAAAGAGAGGAAACTTACATTTGAAAGGGTGTGATATTTCAGTCACTGACTGAAATCTTTTATGTATCATTCCTGGCACAGAGTCAAGAAAAGTGCCACATTCTTTTCTTGCACAGCAGTCACCATGCAAGACTCAGGGGACATTCCAAATATGTTAGTGGCAGAAACCATACTAGTGTTGTCAAGGACCACAAGCTCACCTTCACTCCTCCTGCCCATCCTTGCAATATACATCCCCTTGAGTCCAAACACTATCCCTGAAGGAGGTGGAGAAGAGAGAAGAAACTTGAATTGACAATCAATAAGCCATGCAATGCAAAGTGAGATCAAACTGAGTTATAGAAATAAAGTTCACCTTAGTCCTTTGGATTGTAGTAACAGTGAAATTTAAGATGCTAAAATTTCTGTTTCTTGGGTTCCTAAAGAACATAACGGGTTTCACAAAGCCACCAAAATGAAATAAAATAGATGTTTTAGAGAAAATATGATGTTGGAAAAGACTTTTGAGAGTCCCTTGGACTACAAGGAGATCAAACTAAAGGAAATCAACCCTGAATATTCATTGGAAGGACTGATGCTGAAACTGAGGCTCCAATACTTGGCCCACCTGACATGAAAAGCCTATCCAATAGAAAAGACCTTGATGCTGGGAAAGATTGAGGGCAGAAAGAGAAAGGGACAACAGAGGATGAGATGGTTGGATGGTATCCATCAACTCAATGGTCATGAGTTTGAGCAAACTCCAGGAGATAGTGAAGGACAGGGAAGCCTGGCATGCTACAGTCCATGGGGTGGCAGAGTCAGACATGACTGAATGACTGACCAACAACAACCCTTAACACTGCATCCCCTCCCTTCCCTAATTAGCATCTGCTTCAACCTAACTATTGCAATGCAGAAAAGGCTGTAAAGGTTGTGTGCATGCTCAGTCAGTATTTAGTAGGGATAACCTACACATAGAAGCCGAATGAAGCCTATCTCCTGCTAATAAGAAAACAGAAACACAAAAAGGCTTTTGTGCCCAGGAATC
This sequence comes from Odocoileus virginianus, assembly GCF_023699985.2. Classification (NCBI taxonomy): domain Eukaryota; kingdom Metazoa; phylum Chordata; class Mammalia; order Artiodactyla; family Cervidae; genus Odocoileus; species Odocoileus virginianus. The sequence goes on from NC_069677.1 coordinate 16,658,940, forward strand.
CCAGAAGGGTCCTGCTTAGTATCAGTGTAAGATAAGAAATTCTTAATTGCAAACAAATATCTTCTGTTTAGATACTTCTCGAAGTCATGTTTTATTGAATGCTATCATTTTACCTTCTTCACTTGAGACCAAGCAGGACCCTGTGGGGCTCCTGGGCATGGAAACATTTTTGTTCCCATTTCTTGTAAGCAAGAATTCAGCTTACATAATCTTTCCTGCCTTCCAAAAGATAGGTTAGAACAGCCGCTAATCACGGGAAGAGCAGCTGATAAACCACCTGAGGCAAGATTAAAAGGACCTGAGAAACTCATCAGCTTTTGAACTGTGGTGTTGGAGAAGACTCTTGAGAGTTCCCTGGACTACAAGGAGATCAAACCAGTCCATCCTAAAGGAAATCAGTCCTGAATATTCATTGGAAGGACTGATGTTGAAGCTGAAACTCCAATACTTTGGCCACATGATGCAAAGAACTGATTCCTTAGAAGAGACACTGATGCTGGGAAAGATTGAGGGCAGAAGGAGAAGGGGACGACAGAGGATGAGATGGTTGGGTGGCATCACTGACTCAATGGACATGAGTTTGAGCAAGCTCTGGGAGTTAGTGATGGACAGGGAAGCCAGGCATGCTGCAGTCTATTGGGTTACAAAGAGTCTGACGTGACTGACTGACTGAACTGAACTGAACTGAGAAGCTCATCAAGATTAGGAGACCACCTGAGATGAGATTAATGGTGTGCCTGCAGACTCTGCCTACAACAAAAGCTTGTCAGCACCCCACCCTTGAACTATTGCTGTAAAATGCCTTATGAAAACTCATAGTCTTTTTGAGTCAGGAGCCTGCTGTGCCCCACTTTGCCTGGCAAAGCAATAAAACTATTCTTTTCTACTTTCACCCAAAACTCTGTCCCTGAGGTTCCATTTGGTGCTGGTGTATGAGAGGCTGAGTTTTCAGCATTCAGGAAATGTTGCTTTTCAAGCCTGTTTTCATTGGCTGGAAGAGTAAAACAGTAATTATTTGAAAATAACTTCAGCTCTGGATTTAATAACCAGAAACTCCATTTCTCAACATATTATAATGAGGCAGGAGGCAGATGGACACTCTCCTCCCCCTGGGTAAAGCAATTGGAGACATTCTCTGTTGACCAAAATTCCAAAACAAAAATAGCAGGATAATTAAGGGAGGAGACCACACATCTCTTATTGTGAAGTCAGGAGACCTCTTTGCCCACACATGCATGGAAAAGGCTCATTGGAGGTCAAAGGTGAGTTATGTCAAATGATGTTCTACCCAGATACCTTTTCGGTAAAATCCATCTTGGCTAAGAGATGTGTGCACACACGTGGGAGGATACTGAGATACACCAAATATGGACTGTGAAACAGGCAAATCAAATGACTTACCAAAGGAAAACCAGAGGAAATACCCCATAAAAGTAATTCAAACTGTTAGATAGTTAGAATAGGAAAAAGGAGTCCAACATGGCGGTGGCTAAAAGACAAAGATAGAGAACAGCCCAGTGAAAATGGAACAAAGGATAATCGGTGGATTGGAGTGAGAACTTCAGTTGAAACAAACATGCCCCCTTCTTGGCTAGCCCGATTTGCGTAGGGCAGGCTCAAGGAGGGGAGGAGACAAACATGTAAAAGGAGGAAGCCAAGATGGATTGAGGCCTCTCTGTTTGGATCAGCCCGCCCTCACGCCTCAAGGGTGTAATATCCTTTGCTTCCTGAACAAAACTGAGTTGTAACTGAGCTGTAACACTGGTCCGCCCGTTTCAAATATTTGCTGCAGGAGAGAAACAAGGAAATTTCACCCACCCCCAACAAAGCTACCACAAGGGCACGACTCAACGACTCTCTCACTGTCTATCCACAGGTACTGTACTGTTTTTTCCTCTTAATGAATGCTTTACTTGCTTCACTACTTTCCATCTTTTTGGAAATTCTTTTCTGCAGAGCCAAAGGCCAGGACACTTGTCACTGACCACTTCTCTAGTGGTTAGGATGCACCGTTTTCACTACCAAGACCCCGCCTCAATCCCCGGCTGCAAATCCCACCCCGTTTCAAGCCGTTGCAGGCCGAGGCCACTCGAGATCATATCTAAAAGAGCAACTGGAATTTAACAGCTTGTCTTTTTGAAAACCCTAATTCCAAAATTAATGCAGCTGGTTGGTTTTTATTTTTGTCTTGAATAATTTTATTTTATTTGTGTATTCCAGTATCTTCTGTTTTCTGAAAATTAAAGAAGGGAATGAAGTAAAGTAAACCCTAAAATGTTACCTCAAATGAATTGTAGACACTTCTAAATTTCTTGCAAGTTAACTCCATTTGGTACTAAAAAGTGAAACTTACAAAATACTATAAGAAAATTTCAGACCCTATTGCCTCGCTTTCATTAGAAGGTAAGAGCCAGTTCCTCAGCTACTATTTTATAGGACAAGGTTGCTTTTCTGGGCAATAGATTAAAAGCCTTTGGCTTGGGCCCAAGGGAACGTTTTTCACCATTATGTGGAAACTATTGCAAAGTACTGAAGAAATCTTTTACACCTCAGTACTCTGAATAACACACTCCCCTCAAAATATACTCAATAGCCAAGGAAGCGTGGCAGAAAACAATACTACTAAATGATCTCAATCACCAACCCTTTCAGATTTACTTCCTGAGTGCTTGAAAAATTAAAATCACAAAGAATTTTTCAAAGAAGAAACATCTTTGTCCTTTACATTTGTTTTCAAGACCTTAACATATGGTGAGAGTGCTAATTCAGTGCTTTATTATTGTAATCAGTAGTAACAAACAAAAAATGAAGTCCAAAGAAAACTCAAAACAGAGTGAATCACTGGTAAATGAAAAGGCTTTCAGAGGTAACTAGACATATTGGCAAATGGAGCGACTTAGTTTCCTGTGTTTCTGACATCCTGTCCCTTCTCCTTCCTTCCACTCCAATCTCTCCTTTTCCCTCCTCTTACTGAAAAAAAAAAACAAAACAGCTGCTCTATTAGGAATTTCCTATCTCCAAGATCACTTCCTTCTAATACATGTTATAACTCTTTTGTTTGCCCCAAACATACTTTTACCATCCTATTTTTCAAATGGCTAATTTAGATTAACAGCAACAACAAAAAAGATTTTAGATTCCTTCATGGAATTGTCTCAAGCTAAACCTCATTTTAAATGAAGGCCCAGAAAAGCAAGATTAAAGGACTGTCATCACAGTTGGTTAATCTTTACAGGAAGAAGTTAACAATGGCCCCATGAAGTGCTAAATTTTTCCTGTCATTCATGGCTCTCTGAAGTCTCTCACCCCCTTTTCCCCAACTTCATTTCCCATTATCTCAACACCTATCTCTGACACTCCTGCTTTCCTCCACTGTAATCCCTATGTGAAACGTTCCCAAATACAGTCAATAATAATTAATTGGTAGAAATATTGTTAGTACCATTATAGAATAATTGATTCAACTTCTGTGCAGAATATACTTATTATAATATTATAATTAAAACCCTCATATACCCTTTTTAGAATCCAGGCAAATAATGTCTCATCAAAATTAAGACTATTGACTAGAAATACGTTGAACTTGTTGCCCTTTCTATTCTAAATCAGAGGAACCATGTATTTGCAAATTTCATGAGAGTGAATCTGATTAATGTAATATAGTTTCTTTTAGCCAAACAAACATTCAGTGTTTACTATGTAAAAATGACTATACTGGCCAAATTGGAGAATACAAAGATGGCTAATGTGAAGCTTCTGTCCTTTAAGAATATAAAAGCAACTGGAAGAATGATACAAATGTGAACATTAGTTAATACATCCACTGGAGGAGGAGAGAGCTGAAAGAGAGGTTTATTTTGGCTGACCAGAGCACTTAGAGATTCTTGGGGGAAGCAGAATTTGAGCTGGCTTTAAAGGATTTGCAGGATTTTATAAGGCAAGGCAATCCTGACAGAGACAGATTTGACTCCCCCCCCCCCCCAGAATTATATCATATTGTAACTATTTGTCACTATTTAAATGTCATTTTTTTTGCTGACCAAAATCTTGGCCTTCTCTGCCCACTGAAGCTGAATAAAAGAACATGGAGACTGAGTCTGGAGGAAATAGAAAGCTGGCTTCAATTCTCAGCTGGCAGAGAGGGGAACACAGTAGGCTCATGCATTAAGAACTGTGGCCCCATTCCATGAGGAGTCTAGGGGCTTATGTAAGATGAGGACTTGCATTCAGGGGTTGGTGATGAGAAGCAAAGGTGTTAGGATCTTCATTTCTTCCTCTTGCATACTTTCAAAGACAGTCATAGACTAGCATCAGTTGTCCAGTCATTGAGCCTGGCAGTTTGATGGCTCTGCTGCATTCTTTCTGATTTGTAACTACAAGGGGAAGTATGGTGTCAGGGTAAACACTAGATACAGGATGTATTTAGCATAGAGATCAAAGGAAAATTTTCATGCTGTTCATGGGGTTCTCAAGGCAAGAATGCTAAAGTGCTTTGCTATTCCCTTCTCCAGTGGACCATGTTTTGTCAGAACTCTCTCTCCACCATGACTGTCCGTCCTGGGTGGCCCTAGATGGCATGGCTCATAGTTTCATTAAGTTAGACAAGGTTGTGATCCATATGATCAGTTTGGTTAGGTTTCTGTAATTGTGGTTTTCATTCTGTCTGCCCTCTGATGGATGAGGATAAGAAACTTGTTCAAGCTTCCTAATGGGAGGGACTGGGTTTAGGGGTAACTGGGTCTTGCTCTGTGGGCCAGGCCATGCTCAGTAAATCTTTAATCCAATTTTCTGTTGATGGCTGGGGCTGTGTTCTCTCCCTGTAGTTTGGCCTGAGACCAAACTATGATAGAGGTAATGGTGATAATGGTGACTTCCTTCATAAGGACCAAATACCAACGTACCAGGACTGCCATGGTCAGTGCCCCTGACTCTGCAGCAGGCCATGGTCAATCCACGCCTCCGCAGGAGACTCCTGGACACTCACAGGCAAGTCTGGCTCAGTCTCTTGTGGGGTCACTGCTCCTTTCTCCTGGGTCTTGGTGCACACAGTTTTGTCATTCCCTCCAAGAGTCTGTTTCCCCAGTCCTGTGGAAGTTCTGTAATCTAATCCCACTGAACTTTGAAGTCAAATTCCCTAGGGGTTCTCAGTCCTTTTGCTGGATCCACAGGTTGGGAAATCTGTTGTGGGCCCAGGAGATAGGCTGTCAGATAAACTGTTCTGAAGAGGATGCAGTGTCTGTCTCATATTAATTTTACAGACAGAGCACCATTTTGAATTGTGTTGAGAGCTTGGGTAAAATAATTTTTAATGTATTTGCTTCCTCCAATCCATCTGTTATAGGTGAAGAGCAATTTTCACTTTTCTGTGAGGTCCATTTCCTTTGAATTGCAGTTTTAATTTTGCCCAGATTCTGTGTTTTTACTAATTATTCGTCCACAGATAAGAAGGTCTATGCTTTTCCAGAATTAGCTTATATCCCAAAAAGAGTAGATGGTGCATTCTATCAAAACTGCTGGGTTCTTGCCCCAAACTTTAGGGTCCTTCAGCTTCAGATACGGAGGAGGCAATGGCACCCCACTCCAGTCCTCTTGCCTGGAAAATCCCATGGATGGAGGAGCCTGGTAGGCTGTGGTCTATGGGGTCGCTAAGAGTCGGACACGACTGAGCGACTTCATTTTCATGAATTGGAGAAGGAAATGGCAACCCACTCCAGTGTTCTTGCCTGGAGAATCCCAGGGACGGAGGAGCCTGGTGGGTTGCCGTCATGGGGTCACACAGAGTCAGACACGACTGAAGTGACTTAGCAGCAGCAGCAGCTTCAGATAATTCTGAGATTCCTAGAGGCATCATCTGATCTAACAGTTAGTCTTAAGGTGGGAAGTCCTCAGTCATGTTACACTGAATTCAAGCAGAGCAAACCAAGAAGATGGGGCTGAGGAAAAGCTTAAATAGATGCTGAATATGATTCCTATGGCAAAAAAAGAAGGGCTTGATAACTGGAGATAAAACTGGAATAGAAGCAGCGATGAGTACTTAGATGGATTTATTACCCTTCCTTATAAAAGTCAAGGGAAGAATCTATATTATTTTACCCTCCCAGATTATTTTTGTTTAAAATTCAATCTAGTCCATTTCATTTGAAAATAATTAGCAAACATCTGGTGTTCTATAGCTATTTCCCTCCCCATGATATAGATTCTTCTCACTTGGCTGAGCATTAATGGGATTCCTCTGTAGTGGCTGCTCCTTTCCAATGAGGATTTCTGTACATAGAAAACCACAGTTGAATGGGGTGCTCTTTCTTATACAATTGGATGATCTATTGTGTTCATCTATAGCTCCAGTCATCAATGTGAGTTCATGATGCCATTGTAACTGCCACTGATCCTGATAATCACGAGGGTGACTTTGCAAATATGTTGAATTTTAAGATGTAAAAAGAAAGTAATAAATCTATTCATTTTGTCATTTCTTTTTCATCATTTTAACTCTCCTTCTTGACAAACACCTGGAAATTAGTATTTTGAGCTGAGGCGAGAGGTATTGAATCATGGGTCCCAGAATCATATGAAAAAGATCATCTTTACAATACCAAATGCTGTATAGAAAGTCCAACTGAACAATTGATTTGAAGAATCAAAGCAAAGAAGCAGTATTGAGTCAGGTGATAAGGGACAGTAGAACATGACAGCGAGGGTCTCTGGTAGCGACTACACCTTGAGAGGTTCCCTGAGACCCAGACTGAAGTCCCAGATCACTAGGAGTCACTAGGCCCTTAAATAGGGGACAGGATTATCAATCCTACAATGACATCCCCCTCCCTTTATGGTCTCCACCCTGCCTCTTTCCAAAAGCAGTTTACTGCATGAAAAATAGGATACTATATATGAGAGAAGTAGTGAGGAGAATTAATAGACATCATATTACCTGATACAAACTAATAATTATAATTGAGCAAGAATTTTGTCTTAACTTGTTGGTAGCTGAAACAAGTGAGAAGTAAAAGTGTGAGCCATTCAGTCATGTCTGACTCTTTGTGACCCCATGGACTGTAGCCCACCAGGCTCCTCTGTGCATGGAATTCTCCAGGCAAGAATACTGGAGTAGGTAGCCATTCCCTTCTTCAGGGGATCTTCCCGACCCATAGATCAAACCTGGGTTTCTTGCACTGCAGGCAGATTCTTTACCTTCTGAGCCACCAAAGAAGCCCAGAACTGAAACAAAAGGAGTACTAAAACCACTGGTTTAAACTTGTGCGTGGTGACTTTCCTCTTGCAATTATATTGGTTTGTGGGTATCAGAGGTGGAACATCTAGCAACGTAGCAGAATTTATCATTGTTCTTTGTGAATGTGAAATGTTTCCATCAGTTCCTAAAATCTCTCAAGCCATTATCAGTGAACATCACCTGTTGGCTGTGGGAATCCTGCGTAACCCAGATTGAGGTTCTACATTTGTTTCTGCAAGATACACAGGGTATTATTGGTCTGGAATAATTTTGAAACTAGTTTTTTTGTTTGAAAGTGTCCAGACTACAGAGATAACATAATTGTGAATGAGATAAACTCCAAGTCCCTTTCTTGTCACTGAATTATGCTAATGGTCAACTATTCCAATCCACTCTTGGACTAAAGGAAGACTAGTGTCAGGCAGTGGTGGAAGTTTTGGAATCAAGCTGAGAGCAGTTGTTATTCTGGAGTTCCTTGCATTCACAGTAGTAACATTCTCCCACCCTCAACAGCAGAAATAAGATTCAGAAGCAAGGTCCTACCCTTAGAAGGACCCAGGCTCAGTCTCACCGGGCAGCACCCAAGAAAAACAAACCCCTAAAACCTTTACTTAATAACACTTTTGGATTATTTGTTTCAAATCTTCACTCACTCATCTGGCTCCCTGGCTTCTGATGACCTTGGCTTTTGAATCTGCCTGTAACACAGGAGCCAGGAGCTGCAATTTTGATCCCTGGGTGGGGAATATTCTCTGGAGGAGGGCATGGCAATCCACTCCAGTATTCTTGCCTGGAGAATCCCATGGACAGAGGAGTCTGGACGGCGACAGTCCACGGGGTTGCAAAGAGTCAAACATGACTGAAGCAACTTAGCACGCACACATAGTTCATTTAAAATATTGTGTTGGTTTCAGGTGTATAGCAATGTGATTCACTTATATATATCAGGTGTTAAGCTATTTGACCTCTTAATGGACACAGTTTCAGCTGGAGAAGATGAAAATGTCCTAGAGATGGATGGTGATGATGGTTGCACAGCAGTGTGACTGTACTGAATGCCACAGAACCATATATTTATAAATGATTAAAATGGTAAATTTTGCTATGTAAATGTTAATACAATAAGAAAAATGTAAAGAGAAAAAAGAAAAATAAGAATTAGGACTGGGTGGGTGTAGGAGGAGTGGGTGACAGATATCCTGTCTGCTAAGAAAAAGGGTCATCCTTGAGATAAAGAGATGGAGGTCATTTTGAATCTAGCTGTGAGGGGTAACAGGGGATAGTTAGAGGAAAGTCAGAGGGTTCAATTCTTCATAAACATCAGATCAAAAGGCCAGAAATAGGTTAATGGGTTCCACAAATATTCTACAGTTCTTGCATTGATTAGGGAATCCTATCTGATCTGTTCACATATCTCCTAACCTCCTTACCACATACACACAGACATTACATGTGTGTTACTCCTTGAATGCTTGTGTAATCCCATCTTACTGAGCCATGGAAATCGCACTCACTATATATCCTTGTCTCATTTAGCCTTGTCATCCGTGTGTGTGTGTGTGTGCCCAGTTGTGTCTAACTCTTAGCAACCCCATGGACTGTAACCCACCAGGCTCCTCTTTCCATGGGATTTCCCAAGCAAAATACTGGAGTGGGTTGCCATTTCCTACTCCAGGGGATCTTCCCGACCCAGGGATCAAACCCAGGTCTCCTGCATTGCAGGCAGATTCTTTATTAACTGTGCCACCTGGGAAGGCAGCCTTGTTATCAGGGATGCCCTTTTAAATGCCCTCAGATTCAAAATGTAGAAATACAACCTACCTCACGTAGGTGACTAAGTGGGCAGATCAACAGGAGAAGCAGTGCTAGAAGCAATCAAGAAATGCCAGGGCTGATGGAAGCTCATAGGATTTGACTCCAGAGCCTCTTTAAGCTTGTGTTCAGTGGTCTTTGGTTAGGCATGCAGTAACATAGAACTTTGACTTCCAAATTAGCCAGTATCTGCTCTTCAACTTTGGCTTCAGCCTCAGCCTTTAAGAGACCAAATGACTGAACACTCAGTTGTAGCATCATTCTGATAATATGTGTGATCTCAATGATCATGAGATTGACTAAGTTACCCTCATGTGTCAATGTGTCAACATCAGTGTAACAGAAACAGGACATGTTACTTAGATATATTGTTCTATATTGTTAGAATTTTCAGTTTCAAACATGGGTAAGCATTTTAGATGTAAGACTACAGTTTCCTTATATGTTTTAGTCTTTGAGATCCTGTCAGTTGAAGTATAAATATGTATTTATGAATTCAGAGTGAAATGCTGCAATAATTAATGTTGATTATGAACAACACATTCATTTTATTCTGAAAAATAATGAAAGATTTTTCCAGTAGTTAAATAGAGAAATATTCAGTTTGTGAGCTTGCTTCAGTGAAATTGCATCATTATCACTGACTAAATTATCAAGGAGTTGAAAGGAATGAAATCTTCACCTCTATCATCACTATCAGAAAATATAGAAAGTTGGACATCTTGGTTACCATGTGTTAGAGCAGTTGCCTGTACCAGCAGAGTTAGCCCAAAAGATCTTCCTCTTCCACTTATTTCAGTTGGAAGTAAAGATCTGCTCACAGCTCAAAAGTGCAGTTCACTGACCATACATGTGATCCAAAAACTGAGTGTTGAGAAATTATTGTCCTCACAGTAGGTCAAACTACATTTTGACTGCCGAAAATTTGAACAATTAAAAATTTTATGTCACTTCCAATTTTCTTATTCTCAAGATATTCCTTATTTGAAGATAAGAGTAACCAGCATATCCTGATTTGCCTGCAACTGAGGGTGTTCCTGGACACATGACTTGATTAAATCAAGAAAGTCTAGGACACAAGGGAGTGAGCACTGTTATAATCTGCCTCAGCCTTGGATTTGACTCAATATTGGCTTTATTATTTAATAAAAAATCTGTATTTAGTGTATTTCTGCCACTAAAATCTTGCAGTCTTTTTTGACACATATACGCCCAGTAATACTTTGCAGACCATTTCTGCATAGGAGCAGCCAGGAGACCAGGTCTGGAGAGAAAATGGAGAGGTTTGCTTGACTTATTTGCCTGGATGTGGAGGACTCAAATCCCAGGGCCTCATGGACTGACCCCAAATCCTGAGACCCTAGGAATGACCCCTGACATGATGCTTTTTACCCATTTCAACATTTTCTACTCTTCTTATGGGCTTCCCAGTTGGCCCTAGTGGTGAAGAACCCGCCTGCCAATGCAGAAGACTTAAGAGATGTGGGTTTGATCCCTGGGTCAGGAAGATCCCCTGGAGGAGGGCATGGTAATTCACTCCAGTATTCTTGCCTGGAGAATCCCATGGACAGAGGAGCCTAGTTTGTTACAGTCCATAGGGTTGCAAAGAGCTGGGCAGACTTAGCATGCAAACACTTTTCTTCTGATTTCTATGGTTGACTTTCTTACAGGACAAGGAATCTGCCTAGGATCTTACTTCTTGGCATGCCTGATACTCTGGTTTTTATTTGCCAAGCCTTATGCCTCACCTGAGTCTTTTAAATAAATGTTTTTGTTAGTTGAAGACAAGTTAGTGTGTGGCTTTGGAGTTTTTAAACATTGCCTAGGTTAATGAGCCAAGACCAGAAGCACTTTGCTTTCTCAGTGTGCTGGAACACAGTGCAACAGCTCACTAGGCATGTTTCTGCCCCTGAGATGGCTTCTTCGATATAAAATTATTTGGTTGAAATTCAACCTTTAGTTTGTGAAGAAAAAAAGCTGGTCAAATGTCCAATAAGATGATAAGTCTGTATTTGGGGGATTTAAAAAGATTTCTTTCTGAAAAGGGGGAGGAAGATGTTGATGAGATGATGATAAGTAACTAGCATTTATTATGATAATGTTCTGAGCACTTTACTTGTTTTAACCTATTTAATCCTCACAGCAACTTAGTTCTGTATTGTTATTGGTTAGGAAACTGAGACCGTAGTCACAAAGGTAGGAATTGGTAGAATCATGATTTGAACCCAAGGTACCGAAGCTTCAGTACACTTTGTTATTTTTTATGATGGATAAAATATGGTCTTTAATATTTCAGTAGCACAATTTTGTAGCTAGCGTATAAAAGAATGTTTTTCTCATTGCAACTTCAAACTTAATTTTTCACCAGAAATTAATTTTTCTCACCCAAGACATTCCAAATAAAAATTACACATGATCATGAAATCTTGAAAAGTTACATGAGATTCAGCAACCAGCTGCTTATAATTTGAATCAATACCAGTGTTCTCTTGTTGGTAAAGAAACATATAACCCATCCTATACAGCAGGAGAGACTTCCCTGGTGGTTCAGTGGTAAAGAATCCACCTGCCAAAACAAGAGACACAGGTCCAATCCCTGGGTCAGGAATATCCCCTGCAGGAGGAAATGGCCACCCACTTCAGTATTCTTGTCTGGGAAATGCCATGGACAGTGGAGCCTGGTAGGCTATAGTCCATGGCATCACAAAAGAGTTAGACACTACTTAACAACAATAAAATACAGTGGGAGAGGCAGGGAGGGTGTAGAAGAACTGTCAGGGAGGTTAAGTGGAAACTAAAGAACCTGGGGTAATTTGCTCGAACATTGTTTTCAACTAAGAGAAGAAAAAAATCATGATCACATTTCTAAAATGACTCTGCACCCATTAAGAGAAGAAAAAAATCATGATCACATTTCTAAAATGACTCTGCACCCATATTATGATAATGACTCAAAACTCACCATCTGAATTTTAGGTACAGATCAGCCTTATATGTATGCACCTCTCGAAATCATCTACCCATTATTGTAGACCCAAAGATACTTAGCAAAATACGAAAGACACAATGATCTCGCGAATCCTTTCTGCTCTAGAATTTGATGATTCTAAATCAGACGCTTCACAGCTAGACTACATTCTCTATTGTCCCAAACAGCAAAACAAAAGGCAAGAATCCAAGGGGCTTGTTTTCTATACCAGTTGGACTCATACTTAGGCTAAAAATACCTAACCTATAAAATGCTAGTATTACTGGTCATAAATAGATCAAGATGACTTACCACTGTGAAAATTAATAGAATACTTCAGGCTGTATTAGAACTTGTTTGAGATATACAAACATTCTCATGGAATTATTCAAGTCTCATAACAATCCTTAGAATTAAGAGTTATCATCTGTGACTCATAAGTAAAGAAAAGGAAAAATAGAAATGCCAAGGGTTTCTTTAGAGTCACACAGTATTTTGATTGCAATTTTGCACTATATATTGACTGATAATTACACATGCATGATTAACCAAAGAGCTTCATATTTGTGATATTAGAGGAGGGCATCAGAAAAAATAACCAAACTGTGGCATAAAGCTAATTTCAAAAATGACAAACCAGGATTGAAAAAATCCTGTCATTAATTTCTGCTAACACTGTTTATCCGTCATTAAAAATATGAATAAAAATCTCAAGGCTTTAGGAATCTATATCAGATCAGGTATGTTTTTATTCTCTTACTCTCTCTCTAATACATGCATTTATATATATATATATAGCTTCTCTGGTAGTGGTAAAGAAGTGAAGTGAAGTGAAAGTTGCTCAGTCGTGTCTGACTCTTTGCGAGTCCATGGAATTCTCCAGGCCAGAATACTGGAGTGAGTAGCCTTTCCCTTCTCCAGGAGATCTTCCCAACCCAGGACTGAACCCAGGTCTCACGCACTGTAGACGGATTCTTTACCAGCTGAACCACAATGGTGGTAAAGAATCTGCCTGCAATTCGAGAGACGTATGCAGGAGACATGGGTTTGATCCCTGCGTCAGGAAGATCATCTGGAGAAGGAAATGGCTATCCATTCCGGTATTCTCACCTGGAAAATCCCATGGACAGAGGAGCCTGGTGGGCTATAATCCACGGGGTCGCAGAGTTGAACACAACTGAGCATGCAAGCCTATGGGCTTAATTTAATTTTAAGGTAGGCAGAACACCTACTTACAGAATTATACATAATGAATGGTGCCCATGTTTAACTTTATTAAAAATTGAGGTGCTTTGGACATGGAATGTACTTCACAGAAATATTCATGCTAATGGAATTGATTTAATGAAAGTCATGCATTTTCAAGAGTTACACCCATATTATTTATTAAAGAAAAAAATTCTATTTCCTAAAAATGTAGAAAACAGCTATTCATTTTTCAATATACCTAGATAACTATTGCCAGGGATGTCTCATTCTGTTGATTTCCATCCAGTACATATAATGCATACTAAAATTGAAAATTCACAAAACAAAAAACATATTTATTGTCATGTTTATTTTTGGGAGGTAAAGGTCTACCATTTGGTTGAGAAAGGAAGATTGATGCTAAGATAACATTACTGTTAGAAATAGAAATTCCACAGCCTAACTCATTTTTCCCCTTTTATTCTATCACTAGACTGGAGTGACTTGTCAGTATTGCCTGAAGTTGGAGCTCTGGCTGCACCAGTTATATTCACCCTTGGGGTAAAGAAACACATTTATAGTTTAACTTCAATTGAAAATCAGCAGAAACCAAATAAAAAGTAATTAAGAACAGAATTCAGCTTGTTTCTTTATATTTATGTATTTATATTTTTCTTTATATGTGCTTGCTGTTTCTGTTTGTTTATTCATTTATTTTATTTTTTTTCCATTTATTTTTATTAGTTGGAGGCTAATTACAACATTGTAGTGGTTTTTGTCATACATTGAAATGAATTAGTCATGGATTTACATGTATTCCCCATCCCGGTCCCCCCTCCCACCTCCCTCTCCACCCCTCTCTGGGTCTTCCCAGTGCACCACGCCCGAGCACTTGTCTCATGCATCCAACCTGGGCTGGTGATCTGTTTCACCCTAGATAATATACATGTTTTGATGCTATTCTCTTGAAACATCCCACCCTTGCCTTCTCCCACAGAGTCCACAAGTCTGTTTTATACATCTGAGTCTCTTTTTCTGTTTTGCATATAGGGTTATCGTTACCATCTTTCTAAATTCCATATATATGTGTTAGTATACTGTAATGGTCTTTATCTTTCTGGCTTACTTCACTCTGTATAATGGGCTCCAGTTTCATCCATCTCATTAGAACTGATTCAAATGAATTCTTTTTTAATGGCTGAGTAATATTCCATGGTGTATATGTACCACAGCTTCCTCATCCATTCATCTGCTGATGGGCATCTAGGTTGCTTCCATGTCCTGGCTATTATAAACAGTGCTGCGATGAACATTGGGGTGCACGTGTCTCTTTCAGATCTGGTTTCCTTGGTGTGTATGCCCAGAAGTGGGATTGCTGGGTCATATGGCACTTCTATTTCCAGCTTTTTAAGAAATCTCCACACTGTTTTCCATAGTGGCTGTACTAATTTGCATTCCCACCAACAGTGTAAGAGGGTTCCCTTTTCTCCACACCCTCTCCAGCATTTATTGCTTGTAGACTTTTGGATAGCAGCCATCCTGACTGGCGTGTAATGGTACCTCATTGTGGTTTTGATTTGCATTTCTCTGATAATGAGTGATGTTGACCATCTTTTCATGTGTTTTTTTGCCATCTGTATGTCTTCCTTGGAGAAATGTCTGTTTAGTTCTTTGGCCCATTTTTTGATTGGGTCATTTATTTTTCTGGAGTTGAGCTTCAGGAATTGCTTGTATATTTTTGAGATTAATCCTTTATCTGTTGCTTCGTTTGCTATTATTTTCTCCCAATCTGAGGGCTGTCTTTTCACCTTGCTTATAGTTTCCTTTGTTGTGCAAAAGCTTTTAAGTTTCATTAAGTCCCATTTGTTTATTTTTGCTTTTGTTTCTAAAATTCTGGGATGTGGGTCATAGAGGATCCTGCTGTGATTTATGTCGGAGAGTGTTTTGCCTATGTTCTCCTCTAGAAGTTTTATAGTTTCTGGTCTTACATTTAGATCTTGAATCCATTTTGAGTTTATTTTTGTGTATGGTGTTAGAAAATGTTCTAGTTTCAGTCTTTAACAGGTGGTTGACCAGTTTTCCCAGCACCACTTGTTAAAGAGGTTATCTTTTTTCCATTGTATATCCTTGCCTCCTTTGTCGAAGATAAGGTGACCATAGGTTCGTGGATTTATCTCTGGGCTTTCTATTCTGTTCCATTGATCTATATTTCTGTCTTTGTGCCAGTACCATACTGTCTTGATGACTGTGGCTTTGTAGTAGAGTCTGAAGTCAGGCAGGTTGATTCCTCCAGTTCCATTCTTCTTTCTCAAGATTGCTTTGGCTATTCGAGGTTTTTTGTATTTCCATACAAATTGTGAAATTATTTGTTCTAGTTCTGTGAAAAATACCGTTGGTAGCTTGATAGGGATTGCATTGAAAATATAGATTGCTTTGGGTAGTATAGCCATTTTGACAATATTGATTCTTCCAATCCATGAACACGGTATATTTCTCCATCTGTTTGTGTCCTCTTTGATTTCTTTCATCAGTGTTTTATAGTTTTCTATGTATAGGTCTTTTGTTTCTTTAGGTAGATATATACCTAAGTATTTTATTCTTTTTGTTGCAGTGGTGAATGGTATTGTTTCCTTAATTTCTCTTTCTGTTTTCTCATTGTTAGTGTATAGGAATGCAAGAGATTTCTGTGTGTTAATTTTATATCCTACAACTTTACTGTATTTGTTGATTAGCTCTAGTAATTTTCTGGTAGAGTCTTTAGGGTTTTCTATGTAGAGGATCATGTCATCTGCAAACAGAGAGAGTTTCACTTCTTCTTTTCCTATCTGGATTCCTTTTACTTCTTTTTCTGCCCTGATTGCTGTGTTCAACACTTCCAAAACTATGTTGAATAGTAGTGGTGAGAGTGGGCACCCTTGTCTTGTTCCTGATTTCAGGGGAAATGCTTTCAATTTTTCACCATTGAGGGTGATGCTTGCTGTGGATTTGTCATATATAGCTTTTATTATGTTGAGGTATGTTCCTTCTATTCCTGCTTTCTGGAGAGTTTTAATCATAAATGGATGTTGAATTTTGTCAAAGGTTTTTTCTGCATCTATTGAGATAATCGTATGGTTTTTATCTTTCCATTTGTTAATGTGGTGTATTACATTGATTGATTTGTGGATATTAAAGAATCCTTGCATTCCTGGGATAAAGCCCACTTGGTCATGGTGTATGATTTTTTTAATATGTTGTTGGATTCTGTTTGCTAGAATTTTGTTAAGGATTTTTGCATTTATGTTCATCAGCGATATTGGCCTGTAGTTTTCTTTTTTTGTGGCATCTTTGTCTGGTTTTGGAATAAGGGTGATGGTGGCCTCATAGAATGAGTTTGGAAGTTTACCTTCTTCTGCAATTTTCTGGAAGAGTTTGAATAAGATAGGTGTTAGCTCTTCTCTAAATTTTTGGTAGAATTCAGCTGTGAAGCCATCTGGTCCTGGGCTTTTGTTTGCTGGAAGATTTCTGATTACAGTTTCGATTTCCTTGCTTGTGATGGGTTTGTTAAGATCTTCTATTTCTTCCTCGTTCAGTTTTGGAAAGTTATACTTCTTTAAGAACTTGTTCATTTCTTCCAAGTTGTCCATTTTATTGGCATAGAGCTGCTGGTAGTAGTCTCTTGTGATCCTTTGTATTTCAGTGTTGTCTGTTGTGATCTCTCCATTTTCGTTTCTAATTTTGTTAATTTGATTCTCCTCCCTTTGTTTCTTAATGAGTCTTCCTAATGGTTTGTCAATTTTATTTTTTCAAAAAACCAGCTTTTAGCTTTGTTGATTTTTGCTATGGTCTCTTTAGTTTCTTTTGCATTTATTTCTGCCCTAATTTTTAGGATTTCTCTCCTACTAACCCTGGGGTTCTTCATTTCTTCCTTCTCTAGTTGCTTTAGATGTAGAGTTAGGTTATTTATTTGACTTTTTTCTTGTTTCTTGAGGTAGGCCTCTAATGCTATGAATCTTCCCCTTAGCACAGCTTTTACAGTGTCCCCTAGGTTTTGGGTTGTTGTGTTTTCATTTTCATTCATTTCTATGCATATTTTGATTTCTTTTTTGATTTCTTTTTTGATTTCTTCTATGATTTGTTGGTTATTCAGAAGCGTGTAGTTTAGCCTCCATATGTTTGAATTTTTAATAATTTTTTTCCTGTAATTGAGATCTAATCTTACCGCACTGTGGTCAGAAAAGATGACTGGAATGATTTCAGTTTTTTTGAATTTACCAAGACTAGATTTATGGCCCAGGATGTGATCTATTCTGGAGAAGGTTCCGTGTGCACTTGAGAAAAAGGTGAAGTTGATTGTTTTGGGGTGAAACGTCCTATAGATGTCAATTAGGTCTAGCTGGTCCATTGTGTCCTTTAAAGTTTGTGTTTCCTTGTTCATTTTCTGTTTAGTTGATGTATCCATAGTTGTGAGTGGGGTATTAAAGTCTCCTACTATTATTGTGTTACTATTAATTTCCTCTTTCATACTCGTTAGCATTTGCCTTACATATTGCAGTGTTCCTATGTTGGGTGCATATATATTTATAATTGTTATATCTTCTTCTTGGATTGATCCGTTGATCATTATGTAGTGTCCATCTTTGTCTCTTTTCACACCCTTTATTTGAAAGTCTATTTTATCTGATATTAGTATTGCGACTCCTGCTTTCTTTTGGTCTCCATTTGCGTGGAATATTTTTTTCCAGCCCTTCACTTTTAGTCTGTATGTGTCCCTTGTTTTGAGGTGGGTCTCTTGTAGACAGAATATATAGGGGTCTTGCTTTTGTATCCATTCAGCCAGCCTTTGTCTTTTGGTTGGGGCATTCAACCCACTTACATTTAAAGTAATTATTGATAGGTATGGTCCCATTGCCATTTATTTTGTTGTTTGGGGTTCACGTTTATACCACCTTTCTGTGTTTCCTGTCTAGAGAAGATCCTTTAGTATTTGTTGAAGAGCTGGTTTGGTGGTGCTGAATTCTCTCAGCTTTTGCTTGTCTGTAAAGCTTTTGAGTTCTCCTTCGTATCTGAATGAGATCCTTGCTGGGTAGAGTAATCTAGGTTGTAGGTTATTCTCTTTCATTACTTTAAGTATGTCCTGCCAATTCCCTTCTGGCCTGAAGGGTTTCTATTGATAGATCAGCTGTTATCCTTATGGGAATCCCTTTGTGTATTATTTGTTGTTTCTCCCTTGCTGCTTTTAATATTTGTTCTTTGTGTTTGATCTTTGTTAATTTGATTAATATGTGTCTTGGGGTGTTTCGCCTTGGGTTTATCCTGTTTGGGACTCTCTGGGTTTCTTGGACTTGGGTGGCTATTTCCTTCCCCATTTTAGGGAAGTTTTCAGCTATTATCTCCTCGAGTAACTTCTCATGGCCTTTCTTTTTGTCTTCTTCTTCTGGGACTCCTATGATTCGAATGTTGGTGCGTTTCACATTGTCCCAGAGGTCCCTGAGGTTGTCCTCATTTCTTTTGATTCTTTTTTCTTTTTTCCTCTCTGCTTCACTTATTTCCACCATTTTATCTTCTAACTCACTTATCCTATCTTCTGTCTCTGTTATTCTACTCATGGTTCCCTCCAGAGTGCTTTTGATCTCATTTATTTCATTATTAATTTTTAATTGACTTTTTAAAATTTCTTCTAGGTCCTTGTTAAACATTTCTTGCATCTTCTCAATCTTTGTCTCCAGGCTATTTATTTGTAACTCCATTTTGTTTTCAAGATTTTGGATCATTTTTATTATCATTATTCTAAATTCTTTTTCAGGTAGATTCCCTATTTCCTCCTCTTTTGTTTGACTTGGTGGGCTTTTTTCATGTTCCTTTACCTGTTGGGTATTTCTCTGCCTTTTCATCATGTTTAGATTGCTGTGTCTGGAGTGGGCTTTCTGTATTCTTGTGGTCTGTGGTTCCTTTTTATTGTGGAGGTTTCACCCAGTGGGTGGGGTTGGATGATTGGTTTGTCAAGGTTTCCTGGTTAGGGAAGCTTGTGTCAGTGTTCTGGTGCGTGGAATTGGATTTCTTCTCTCTGGAGTGCAATGGAGTGTCCAGTAATGAGTTTTGCAACGGGTCTATGTGTTAAGTGTGACTTTGGACAGCCTGTATGTTGACACTCAGGTCTATGTTCCTGCATTGCTAAAGAATTTGCGTGGTATGTCTTGTACTGGAGCTTATTGGCTCTTGGGTGGTGGTTGGTTTTGGTGTAGGTATGGAGGCTTTTGGATGGTCTCTTATTCCTTAATGTTTAATGTAGTCAGGACTTTTCTGGTTTTCTCAGGTTTTGGGCTTAAGTCTCCTGCCTCTGGATTTCAGTTTTATTCTTCCAATAGTCTCAAGACTTCTCCAACTATACAGCACTGATAATAAAACTTCTAGGTTAATGGTGAAAAGATTCTCCACCATGAGAGACAACCAGAGAGGTTCACAGAGTTACATGAAGAATAGGAGAGGGAGAAAGGAGATAGAGGTGAGCAGGAGGAGAAAAAGGGGACTCAAGAGGAGAGAGACAGATCTATGCAGTTATCTGTTCCCAAAGTGTTCTCCGTAGCCCAGACACCCACAAAGATTCACAGAATTGGATTGGGAAGAGAAGGGGAAAGGAGGAAATAGAGGTGTTCTGAGGTAGAAAACAGAGAGTCAAAAGTGGGAGAGTAATCACGACACTCCTGAATAGAAATGGGAACTGAATATTGGATTCTTAAATGTCCAAAATTTATATCACATACTGAAAAACAAAGATTAAAAATC
Organism: Odocoileus virginianus; assembly: GCF_023699985.2. Classification (NCBI taxonomy): domain Eukaryota; kingdom Metazoa; phylum Chordata; class Mammalia; order Artiodactyla; family Cervidae; genus Odocoileus; species Odocoileus virginianus. Next base: position 16,678,901 of record NC_069677.1, read on the forward strand.
TAGTGTAGAGGTTATACTCTTTGAAATACAATATTTATTTAAAAACAAAAGCAAAAACACACAAAAAATTTAGAAATGTATATGAAGTTCGGTTTAAAAATAGGATTTCTCTCTTTCTCTCTCTCTTTTTTTTTTGGCAAGGTTATAGTGAAATGAAAATGAAAATTAAGGAATAATAGAGGAGTATTAGAGGACTTTAAAAGGAAATAGGAGAGAAAAACAAGAAAAAGGAAAAAAAAATTTTTCCCCTAATTAAAAAAATCGTAAAAATATATGAAAATGAAAGTTGAGGAGTAATGGGGGAGTAATAGGGAATTTTAAAAGAAAATAAAAGAGAAAAAATAAAAAATAAAAAAAAAGGAAAGAAAAAAAAATTTTTTTTAAGTTAAAAAATATATATGTACATATATATCTAGGAATTTCTCTGGAGTTGTTGCGGTCAGTGTAGGTTCAGTTCAATTTCAGATAGCCCCTCTTTCCAGCTTACACTTCTCGATATCTATAGGCCCCTTCTGGTGTAGTCGGTGTTACCTTCAGGGATTTTAATCTGTTGCACCGGTCCTTTCTGAAGCGGTTCCCTTTGTTTATTTGGCTTCTGTTTGCCGTCTCTTTGGTGTCTAATTTCCGCCCTGACACAGGCGGGCAGAGGTGATCTCTTATTTAGGTTCGCTAGTTCAGTTCAGTCCTGCTATGGGGAGGGTGGGGCACTGCAGACAGATACCGCTCTGTGTGGATAGCACGTGTTCCGGCCACACTGGGTTTGCCCCACTCACGGGTGTCAGTGCTTTCCTCATCTACACTGCTCAGGCTTCCGGCTGCTGTATATGGAGCGGGCCCTGCGTTGAATGCGGTTCCAGTTTTCGGGTACTCCACAAAAGCGCAGATTCGGTTGCGCCTGCGTTTTGTGCCTTCCCCGGCCTGAGCGGTTCAGGCAGCCAGGAGTTTGGGCGTACTCTCCCCGGGTGCAGCGCGCCTTTTCCCTCCGCGGCGAGTGGCTCAGGCAGCCAGAGGCTTGGGCGCAATCTCCCCAGATGCGGCGCGCCTTTTCCCTCCGCGTCAAGCGGCCCAGGCAGCCAGGGGCTTGGGCGTACTCTCCCCGGGTGCAGCGCGCCTTTTCCCTCCGCGGTGAGCGGCTCAGGCAGCCGTAGGCTTGGGCGCAATCTCCCCGGGTACGGCGCGCTTTTTCCCTCCGCGGCCCCAGCGCGCGCCGCCAGTCGGGTCTCAGGAAGTCTTTAGATAGAAATCGGGGGCCTGTTTGCAGTGTGGGAGGGGGTGGCTTCTCAGGGGCTCTATTCGTTTATTTTAAATATACTTATTCACGTGTCTTTAGTCTCATATATTTGAACAAAATGCTATTCAAAAATACTATTCTCAGTTCCTGAGAAAAAGATAAAGTTATGTCAGCCTTAGCCACTACAAGATCACTTTGTTTACTAGGACTAGAAACCTAAGAAATTCCAAAATATGCCATGGCTTGAAAAATGAACCCATTACCTATATATCTGGGGTGGATTTTAGTCAGCTGGACAAACGATTGTGAACTTCCCAACAGTTCCCATGACTGATGCTAACTCACTAAATTGTAAAATCAAGGTTTCCATTTTTGTGTCAGAAATTATTGTAGTTGAGGGAAATATCTTTTCTTTGATTACTCATAACTATGATATGGGTGTCGGAGAAACTCAAACAACATTTTCAAGGCTGTAAAAATACATTACAGTCACAAGATCATGATAACTAAATTTTAACCCTGAAACTGATTCTTGTAGTTTTTTGTCTTTTCACAACAAGACATTTTCCTTTTCAGGTAAAAAAAGCATCCATGAATCATGCCTCAATCATATCCATTAAGAGATAAATTACATTGTATCCATGGGTTGCATGTTAAAAAATGCATTGTAGCTCACCATAATATTGGATTATCTATACTCACCATTGGTGATTCATAGACATGCACATGTTATTCATCTCAGTACTGCCCACAAAACCTAGCATAATGCTTTGCACATAGAAGGTGCTTTATTTATGATTACTGTGATTATTATATGTTTATTTATCATAATATATTGAATCCATAAGCTAATACTCTCCATTCTGCCAGTATTTATAATGCTTTCCAGATAGACTTGGATAAGGGTAACATCTGCTTATGAGAGACATTTTTTCACAGAAAGTTGACTTCAAACTCTTACCCTTGATGATACAAGGAGTTGAAACTTGTTGTCATATTTCAAATAATCTATATTTAGAATAACAGTGATAAGTCGTCAGTAGCCCAGGACACATGAATGGTGATGGGTCACAAAAGAATGATAGATATTGACCTTAACTTCATAGATACAGAATTACTCAGGGTTCTCTAGAGAAATGAAACCAACATGGTGGAGTGAAGAGAGAAATAGATTTGTTACAAGGAATCAACTAGCATGATTATGGAGGCTGAGAAGCTCCAAGATCTGCAGTCAATACGCTGGAGACACAGAAAGTTGATTCTCGTCCAAGCCTGCATCTGAAGGCTTCAGAACTGGAGAGATGATGCTGTAAGTGCTAGGCCCAAAGCTGCCGAATTTGAGACTCAAGAAAAGAAAGAAAAACTAAAGTATTACTTTAAGTACAAAGGCAAGAGAAACACCTATGTTCAAACTCAAGAAATCAGACAAATTGTTGTTATTGTTTGGTCACTCAGTCCTGTCCGTCTCTATGCAAACCATGGACTGCAGCACACTAAGCTTCCCTGTCCTTCACTATCTCCCAGAGTTGCTCAAACTCATGTCCATTGAGTCAGTGATGTCATCCAACCATCTCATCCTCTGTCATCCCCTTCTCCTTCTGCCTTCAATCTTTCCTAGCATCAGGGTCTTTTCCAATGAATCAGTTCTTTACATCAGGTGGCCAAAATATTGGAGTTTCAGCCTCAGCATCAGTCTTTCCAATGAATATTCAAGAGTGATAAAATTTATGATTAACGGGTTTAATCTCCTTGCAGTCCAAGAGACTCTCAAGAGTCTTCTCCAACACCACAGTTCAAAAGCATCAATTTTTCAGCACTCAGCTTGCTTTATGGTCCATCTCTCACATCCATACATGACTACTGGAAAAACCATAGCTTTGACTAGATGGACCTTTGTTGACAAAGTAATGTCTCTGCTTTTTAATATGCTCTCCAAATTAGTAGTAGCATTTCTTCCAAGGCGCAAGCATCTTTTAATTTCATGGTTGCAGTTACTATCTGCAGTGATTTTGAAACACAAGAAAATAGTCTGCTACTGTTTCCATTGTTTCCCCATTTATTTGCCATGAAGTGATGGGACCAGATGTCATGATCTTTGTTTTTTGAATGTTATGTTTTAAGCCAGGCTTTTTCACTCTCCTTTTTCACCTTCCTCAAGAGGCTCTTCAGTTCCTCTTTGCTTTCTGCCAGAAAGGTGGTGTCATCTTCGTATCTGAGGTTACTGATATTTCTCCCAGCAATCTTGATTCCAGCTTGTGCTTCATCCAGTCCAGCATTTCACATGATGTACTCTGCATATGAGTTAAATAAGCAGACTGACAATACACAACCTTGACATGCTCCTTTCGCTCTTTGAAACCAGTCTGTTGTTCCTTTTCCAGTTCTAACTGTTGTTTCTTGATCTGCAAACAGATTTCCCAAGAGGCAGGTCAGGTGGTCTGGTATTCCTATCTCTTGAAGAATTTTCTACAGTTTATTATAATCCACACAGTCAAAGGCTTTGGCATAGTCAATAAAGCAGAAAATTTTCTGGAATTCTCTTGCTTTTTCAATGATCCAACAGATGTTGGCAATTTGATCTCTGGTTTCTCTGCCTTTTCTAAATCCAGCTTGAACATCTGGAAGTTCATGGTTCATGTAGTATTGAAGCCTGACTTGGAGAATTTTAAGCATTACTTTCCTAGCGTGTGAGATGAGTGCGATTGTGCAGTAGTTTGAACATTCTTTGGCATTGCCTTTCTTTGGGATTGGAATGAAAACTGACATTTTCCAGTCCTGTGGCCACTGCTGAGTTTTCCAAATTTGCTGGCATATTGAGTGTAGCACTTTCACAGCATCATTTTTCAGGATTTGAAATAGTTCAACTGGAATTCTATCATCTCCACTACCTTTATTCACAGTGATTCTTCCTAAGCCCCCCTTGTCTTTGAATTCCAGGATGTCTGGCTCCAGGGTGAGTGATCACACCATTGTGGTTGTCTGGGTCATGAAGATCTTTTTCTAGTTCTTCTGTGTATTCTTGCCACCTCTTCCTAATATCTTCTGCCTCTGTTAGGTACATATCATTTCTATAATTTATTGTGCTCATCTTTGCATGAAATTTTCCCTTGGGTATCTCTAACTTTCTCAGTCTTTCTTAGAGATCTTAGAGATCTCTAGTCTTTCCCATTCTATTGTTTTCCTTTATTTCTATGCATTGATCACTGAGGAAGGCTTTCTTATCTCTCCTTGCTATTCTTTGGAACTCTAGGTTTAGGTGGGTATATCTTTCCTTTTCTCCCTTGCCTTTTGCTTCTCTTCTCTTCTCAGCTATTTGTAAGGCCTTCTCAGACAGCCGTTTTGCCTTTTTGCATTTCTTTTTCTTGAGGATGGTTTTGATCACTGCCTCCTGTACAATGTTTTAAACCTCAGTCTGTAGTTCTTCAGGCACAATCAGGAAAGCAATCTGCTTTACTCAGTCTACCATTCTTATCAAGAAATGCCTCACTTAGGATGTGTGCACACTAAGTCACTTAAGTTGTCTCCGACTGTGTGCAACACTATGGATTGCAACCTGCCAGGCTCTTTTGTCCATGGAATTCTCCAGGCAAGAACACTGGAGTGGGTTTCCTTGCCCTCCTCCAGGGAATCTCCCTGACACAGGGACTGAACCTGCATCTCTTAGGTCTACCCACATTGGCAGGTGGGTTTTTTTTTTTTTTCCACCACTAGTGCCACCTAAAAAGCCCACCCTTCCTGGTGGTTCAGTGGTTAAAAATCCTAGTTGCAATGCAGGGCACATGGGTTAAATGGGTCAGGGAACTACAATCCCACATGCCTCGGAGCTGCAACCACTGAGCCTGTGTGCTCTAGAGCCTGTGCGCCACAACTACTTAAGCCCACATTCCACAGCTAGAGAGTACATGCACCGCAGTGAAAGATCCCAAGTGATGCAGCAAAGATCAACTAAGACCTGACATGAAAATAAATATTTTTTTAAAAAAGAAATACCCTCACCAGCATGTGCAGAATGTTTGACCTAATGTCTGGATATTCCATGGGCCACTGAAGTCAACACATAAAATTAATCACCACAGATATTTAGTATTTCAACATTCCTTTTACACATAACTCCATGTCATTGATAGCTCTTCAACAGGATAAATTTATGTCTAGCCTTTAGCATGGCCTTTGCCTATGTTTTCTCAGTATATATACACATGTATATGTACATTTTATATTGAATACACTTTAATATACTTATATTTAATGTGAATATATTTATATATTTTATATTTATATTTAAGAGTATTAATAGATTAATTCTCTCTTTCTAAAAAGAGAGAGAACAGCTATAATTTTCAAGGTGCCATGAATGAGCTATGAAGGATGGAAAATTGTCTAAGAAAGAATTATTGCCTCCAAGGTAACTTACATCATCACTGGGAAGACAAAACACATGCAATAGAAAAAAAAAAAAACTAATACAAAGTAGCCTCTTTTGTGTTACCATCACAGACAATGCTTTTGTTTCAGAGTACATTTTAGCTCACAAATAGTCTTAAATATATATTTCATAATAACTTTGTCAGGTTATGAAAATCTGATCTACTTGAGAAATGTTTAAATTTGAAATAGCTTTATCATTCATTTTATTTATAAATATAATTCAAGTGTTGTTCATAATATTAATAAACCTCTAAAGAAGAGAGTAAATATCACTGGAGATTTCATAACTTGGAGTTAATAACTGTTAACATTTTTTATATAACCTTCTGTATTTCTCTATACAAATATAGATATAGATATAATTGAATTTCAATACATGCTATTTTCTGACTTGCGATTACATTATATTGCACTCAAAATACATTGAACAATTGCAACACACTGTGAATATTTCTTCTGCTGCTTAATGTTTTAACATTCTTAGCTTCAGAAATCAAATAGGATTACAAAGTTTACAGTGAAAGGCATTGGTTTCCTGAATACCTTCCACACACTGACTCTCACTCTTCATGAGTTCAGTTCAGTCACTCAGTCATGTCCGACTCTTTGTGACCCCATGGACTGCAGCACGCCAGGCTTCCCTGTCCATCACCAACTCCCAGAGTTTGCTCAAACTCGTGTCTATCGAGTCAGTGATGCCATTCAACCATCTCATCCTCTGTCATCCCCTTCTCTTCCTGCCTTCAATCTTTCCCAGCATCAGGGTCTGTTCCAGTGAGTCAGTTCTTTGCATCAGGTGGCCAAAGTATTGGAGTTTCAGCCTCAGCATCAGTCCTTCCAATGAATATTCAGGACTGATTTCCTTTAGGATTGACTGGTTGGATCTCCTTGTAGTCCAAGGGACTCTCAAGAGTCTTCTCCAACACCACAGTTCAAAAGCATCAATTCTTTGTAGTCCAACTCTCACATCCATACATGACTACTGGAAAAACTATAGCTTTAATTAGGCAGACCTTTGTTGGCAAAGTAATGTCTCTGCTTTTTAATATGCTCTCTAAATAGGTAGTAGCTTTTCTTTCAAGACACAAGTGTCTTTTAATTTCATGGCTGGAGTCACCCTCTGCAGTAATTTTGGAGCTTCAAAAAATAAAGTCTGTCACTGTTTCCATTGTTTTCCCATCGATTTGCCATGAAGCGATGGGATCGGATGCCATGATCTTAGTTTTCTGAATGTTGAGTTTTAAGCCAACTTTTTCACTCTCTTCTTTCACTTTTATCAAGAGGCTCTTTAGTTCTTCTTCGCTTTCTGCTATAAGGGTAGTGTCATATGCATATCTGAGGTTATTGATATTTCTCCTGGCAATCTTGATTCTAGCTTGTGCTTCATCCAGCCAGCATTTCACATGATGTACTCTGCATAAAAGTTAAATAAGCAGGGTAACAATATACAGCCTAATGTACTTTCCCAATTTGGAACCAGTCTGTTGTTTCATGTCCAGTTCTAACTGTTGCTTCTTGACCTGCATACAGATTTCTCAGTAGGCAGGTAAAGTGGTCTGCCAAGCCTCACTCTCTATAGAGGACCATTTTTTACATTTTTAGATGTTTCTTTTAGCCCATATCTCCATATTTCTAAATCACAAAATTAGAGTTGTTATTTCTTTGTATTTTGTTTTAACGTGTTGATTTCCCACAAGATGAGAATTTTATTCATTTTTATAGTCTTTTTAAAAATTAGTTAATTTGTTTGGCTACATCACAGGGAATATGGGATCTTACCCTGACCAGAGATCAAACCTGTACTCCCTGCAGTGGAAATGCAGAGTTTTAATCACTAGACCACCAAGGAAGTCTGAGAATTTTATTCTTTATACTCTCTATCTCAGTCTCTCTCTGCAATATAGTTATGTGATCTTTCTTTTGGTTCAAAAAGTCTTAACCTGCTTTCCCCTGTAAATAGTACTTAAGGCAATTTTCCATGCTAATGCTTTATTGCATCTTCCACCCCAAGATGCAAGATGAAGGAGGCAGGGCTAAAAAGGAGGGAAGCAAATGTAAGGGGTGGTACACTCCTGAGCAGCTGTAGCTTTATAGGAAAACTGGTCAGTTGCTTGACCATATGCCAAGCCTCCAGAATGAGAGATTAGAACTAGTTAACCTCAGAAGGGTAAAGGATTTGTTAGCTTCTTCCCTTCTGCTTTTTATGAGTCATCAAAATTTGCCCATTAGGGTCTCAGCACAAACAAGTGTTGTGTTACCAGCTCTTCTGTGGGGATGTGATGCCCAGCTCTCATCCCCAGGAGAGGCTGATATCAGATGTCAGCCTAGGAGCCAGGACTCCCCACTGACCACACAGTCATACAAACTGGGCCCCATGCAATCCACATTCAGTTCAGTTCAGTTCACTTCAGTCACTCAGTCATGTCCGACTCTTTGTGACCCCATGAACTGCAGCACACCAGGCCTCCCTGTCCATCACCAACTCCCAGAGTCCACCAAAACCCATGTCCATCGAGTTGGTGATGCCATCCAACCATCTCATTCTCTGTCATCCCCTTCTCCTCCTGCCCTCAATCTTTTCCAGCATCAGGGTCTTTTCCAATGAGTCAGAACTTCGCATCATCAGGTGGCCAAAATATTAGAGTTTCACCTTCAACATCAGTCCTTCCAATGAACACCCAGGACTGATCTCCTTTAGGATGGACTGGTTGGATCTTCTTGTAGTCCAAGGGACTCGCAAGGGTCTTCTCCAACACCACAGCTCAAAAGCATCAATTCTTCGGCACTCAGCTTTCTTTATAATCTAACTCTCACATCCATACATGACCACTGGAAAAACCATAACCTTAACTAGATGGACCTTTGTTGGCAAAGTAATGTCTCTGCTTTTCAATATGCTGTCTAGGTTAGTCATAACTTTCCTTCCAAGGAGTAAGTGTCTTTTAATTTCATGGCTGCAATCACCAACTGCAGTGATTTTGGAGCCCAGAAAAATAGTCAGCCACTGTTTCCACTGTTTCCCCATTTATTTGCCATGATATGATGGGACCAGATGCCATGATCTTCGTTTTCTGAATGTTGAACTTTAAGCCAACTTTTTCACTCTCCTCTTTCACTTTCATCAAGAGGCTCTTTAGTTCTTTACTTTCTGCCATAATAGTGGTGTCATCTGCATATCTGAGGTTATTGACATTTCTCCCAGCAATCTTGATTCCAGCTTGTGCTTCATCCAGCCCAGTGTTTCTCATGATGTACTTTACATATAAGTTAAATAAGCAGGGTGACAATATACAACCTTGACATACTTCTTTTCCTATTTGGAACCAGTCTGTTGTTCCATGTCCAGTTCTAACTGTTGCTTCCTGACCTGCATACAGGTTTCTCAAGAGGCAGGTCAGTTTTTTTGGTATTCCCATCTCTTTCAGAATTTTCCACAATTTATTGTGATCCATACAGTCAAAGGCTTTGGCATAGTCAATAAAGCAGAAATAGATGTTTTTCTGGAACTCTCTTGCTTTTTTCAATGATCCAACAGATGTTGGCAATTTGATCTCTGGTTGCTTTGCCTTTTCTAAATCTTGCTGAACATCTGGAAGTTCACGGTTCATGTATTCCTGAAGCCTGGCTTGGAGAATTTTGAGCGTTACTTTTCTAGCATGTGAGATGAGTGCAATTGTGTGGTAGTTTATTTTTTGGCATTGTCTTTCATTGAGATTAGAATGAAAACTGAACTTTTCCGGTCCTGTGGCCACTGCTGAGTTTTCCAAATTTGCTGGCATATTGAGTGCAGCACTTTCACAGCATTATCTTTCAGGATTTGAAATAGCTCAACTGGAATTCCATCACCTCCATTAGCTTTGTTCATAGTGATGCTTCCTAAGGCCCACTTGACTTCACATTCCAGGATGTCTGGCTCTAGGTGAGTGATCAGATCATCGTGATTATCTGGGTCATGAAGATCTTTTCTGTACAGTTCTTCTGTGTATTCTTGCCACCTCTTCTTAATATCTTCTGCTTCTGTTAGGTCCGTACCATTTCTGTCCTTTATTACATGGGCAGTATTGAAACATGATAACCATCTCTCAGGTGAAAAAAAATTACATGTACACCTACATACGTGGTTATATTTTAACTCCATGAAAAAAAATGATTTCTATATCAAAATGTGGGTCATTTTGCACAAGGAATCAGGCCCTTTTAGGGGTTTAATCATTAGTTTGATTCTAAATAGATTCCATGCGACTGAACAAAGAGTGGCATATTCTGAATGACTCTTTGGGAAGTTAAGAGCATAGAATATCTGCTATTCTAAGACTCTGGAATTTCTATTGAATTTGTTTCTATTTGTACTGTTTATTGCAAGACAGCTGCAGTTCAAAACAAAGAGATATCTACATAATAGACATTTATTAAGTATTTGGTATCTCATCAGTTTCATCTACTTGCTTTTTTTATTTTTAATTTATTTTTAGCAATCACTGATTATTTTCTGACTGATTGAGCTAAATAGAAATGACCCAGATACAAAAATAAATTTTATGGGGTTGGGAATTTGACTTACCTAGTTTTAGGAGGATGCTGATTACCAGAAAGTGCTTTTGAACAGATTTTAAGAATGGCATAAGAATAATTTTGAATATCAGAGACTTTTTTAAAGAATTTTTAAAAATTTAAACAAGCAAGTAATAATCTTTAAAACACAAACCTATGCTGCAATTTGAAGATTATGTCATTTGAAAAATTTCGAAGTGACATGGATAAAAAGTGTTGTAGTGAGCTATACTAGAAGCTGAGTTTAGGGAGTGTTGGACATGTAGGCCTACAGTCCTTTCCTCTTTGCTCTTCAATGTAAAACCTTCTATTTCTTATGATGCTCAAATTCCCTTTTGTTTTAGAATATATTATTGCCTCCACGCTGGGAAAGATTGAATGTAGGAGGAGAAAGGGTTGGCAGAGGAAGAGATGGTTGAATGGTACCACCAGCTCAACAGACATGAATTTGAGCAAGCTCTGGGAGATGGTGGACAGGGAAGCCTGTGTCCTGCAGTCTATGGGGTCGCAGAGTCAGACATGACTAAGTGACTGAACAACAATTGCCTTCATTCAGCGGAAATATTTAAAAGTGCCCTAGCAATGTTGTGACCCTGAAGCTCACTGGACACTAGTGAAGCAATATATCTTTGTCTCCCATGTGGAGAAAGCAGGCAGATCATCCATGGTGTGATGCCAAATGTCCGCAGAATGACTCACAGATCAAAATGAGATTCCCCAAAATAGCCATCTTCAAACCAGCTGTCCATTAAGGTTACAGCTGCAGGCTTACGCTTTCACCTTGCCTGTGTCCTCAGCTGATTGTCATGAGCCATGCACTGTCATGGTGGAGAGAGTGGAATAAATGGAAAAGGCTTATAGAGGATGTTACAACATGGACAGTGGCCTCTATAAATCTCTGTGAAAGTTTTCGTCTTAGAGCTGTGCTTGAGATGCTGAACTGCTTGCTCCCATGATGCTCAGTAGGCACTATGAGGTCAATAAAATTTTCTAAGATTATACCAGCTAGCCAAACACGGGCACCCAGGGAGTTATCAGCTACTAAATGAGGTTCTTGAGGCTCAGGAAGAAAGGAGAAGAGCCTTGGCTGCCAACGATGGTAAAAATCAGTAGAGCGATATATAAACATAAAGAAAACACTTGGCAAAGTCCACTGTATGTTGTTGACATGACTAAAAAAATACTTAGAGTAATGTTATTAAATATGGTTCACCACCATCAATTTACTGTCCAATCCCTCCATGTAATGAGAAAAATGTTGAGCGTCCTGGCTAAGCCACACAGACTTGGAGCCAGGTTTCTGTCTCAGTCCTGGCTTGTATCCTATGAGCTGTCTGGCCTTGAATGAGTCACTGAATCTCTGTGAACCAGAGCTTTCTTATCTGCAAACATTGTTCTTAAAAATAATCAATTCACTGTATTTTGAAGATTAATGAAAGAATATTTGTAAGTCACGGTACACATGCCATACTCATATAAGTATATGCTAAATTATAGCAATCACTGTTAACGGACAGGCTCCAGCTTGAGTCTGGTTCTGTAACACCTTCTACTGGGCTGGTCCCTGGCTCTCTGTATGAGTCAGCTATGGTTTGTTTGGTTATGTTTTGACCTTGACTTCCCTTTACTATTTGGCTCAGTTTTCATTGCTGGTACACATGCTCCCTTCATTCTTAAACATGTCCAGTCCTGGATGGTCAGTTTCCATTCTCATGACAACTACAACTTGCATTGTAACAGTCTGCATTCTTGGAAACAAAAAATTAAAATATGACGCCCTGCCACTCTACCTTAGTGGGAACCATTGATCTGTTTAGTTTCTCCCAAATACCACTCAGCCCAGGGCAACTAAATCAGAGAACCAGTAGAAGGCCAACCGGGATAGACTTCAGGCACTTTCTCTCCACCAGCATGGAAGGCTACAAATTGCCCTGTTGAATCAGTCACTAAATCTGGCATCACAAAATTTCTAGTTTCTAAGGTACACTGCAAATCAGTTGCCTGGTTCAGGGGCCCCAACCTTCAGGCTGCAAACTGGCACCTCCTGTCAGATCAATGGCAACGTTAGATTAGAAATAAAGGGCACAATAAATGTAATGTACTGAAATCGTCCCCCACTCCCCAGTCTGTGGAAAAATTATTGCCCACAAAACTGGTCCCTGGTACTGAAAAGGTCGGGGGCCACTAGTCTGGTTTATTCACAACTACTTCTGTTTGATGTTACCTCTGCCCAGCCCCAAACTTGGTATCTCTGGCTCCTTTGGATTTGTGCTTTTTTGTTGTTGTTGTTGATTTGTTCTTTTTAATACTTATCTAATTCTGAGACCTCTCACATAACTAAGAGATTGACTCCATCTTGGCTCACTCTCCTGGCCCCAGGAATTTCTATTAGGTTAAAAAAAAAATTCCCTATTTTAGTTTCACAGGAAACATAATCCTGTCTTAAGTCACTCTTTAGGTGGGCATGTGGTGGTAAAGAAGACCATTCTAGGAATCAGCTTATATGGATTCAAGTCCTATTTTTTTGCATTTTCCAGCTATGTGATCTTGGCCAAATGGTGTAACCCCCTTGAGTCTCCACATTTCCTCTGAAAGTTGGTGTTGATATTGCTAAAACTGTAATGTGAAGACCAGAGATACATAGCCTGAAAAGGTGCTTTGTAAACTCTAAGGAAATTGTGAACTATTTAACACTAAGATTAAAAAATGGCTTAAAAAGGGAGTCAACAGGGAAAAAGAGGAGCTGCAATATCCCTTGTCCAAGTTAAAGACCCATTTGTTGAAGATGTATTTCTTGAATTGGACCCTAATGAAGACTATTGAGGCAAATAGAAGTAACAATCTCTAAGTTCAGAAGAAAAAAAAATTGCCACATTTGTTCTTGTCATTATTTTATTTATTTATTTATTTATTTATTTTCAACGTGCTGGACCTCAGTTTCGATGAGGAGACGGTAGTGAGTTCTCACTCATTTTGTTCAGATTTTCCAAGGAATGCATGAGAGGGTGTCGTCATCGATTGTTCTTGTCATTATTATGAGTTTCTTAGCTTCTAGGACTTAAAGAAATATTTATTAACATAAAAATTGTAAATTACCTCTGTGAAAATTAGACTTTGGCTATGTATGCATATAAAACACATTTATTATTTTAATTAAGAAAACCTATTTATATGTAAGTCTTTCTTTGGTCATATCCCTGGTGACACAAAGCAGGGAGCTGTTCTCTTCTAGCTTGAGTAACCAGCAAGTGCAATTTCCCATAAAATGTGCCATTGCTTGACCTTGGTAAAAAGTAACAGAGTGGGTCACCTCATGCCAGGCAGACTGGAGTCAGGACTGAGTAAAAGAGTTTCCTGTTTGCAAGTGAGGATATCTGACAGCTGCAGATCACCTTCTGTTCTTTCAGGATAGCATCTGACATCTGGATTGTCAAAGAAGGATCTCTGATCACTTTCACAAAATGCTCAGTTCCTTCCAGAACCAAAAAGAGAATCGAAATGTTTTCTGATTATCCTAGTTGATAGGAAAACATACAGCAATTAAGGGATAGATCCAGTGACATGATGTCTACACTCCCACCAGTTACGCCAGTTACGTAGCTAAGTTGACATTTGCTGCTCTGTTCCAGAGCCTTTGTTTTCTCCAAAACCTTTTTACACATCTCTTCAGGCAATTTGATTTATCATAAATTGTACAGTTGCCAACATTTCCCTGAACATTTGCTTTATTTTCCACTATGAAGTTAACTCAGACATAACAAACACATGCTTGAGCCAGCATTGCACTGTGTATGTGTGTAGTGACTGAAGCTCTGTTGCTCTGAGATCTCATTGCTATGCACATGTCTGGCACCCCATGTGTATCCTCAGTCTGGACAACAGAGAGGAGAGTGAGATACTTTGGCCACAGGCTTTAGCAGTTTCATAGGAGTCTTTATTTCCCATGCCAACTCCATCGATGGTAACTGCTAGAATGTTAAGATGGGGTTTTGACACTGGGTCCAGACTCAGTAGGAAAAAATGTTGTGATATATTAGCAATGCCAGTGAGGGCACAGAAAGGAAAAAAAGCTGCACTTGTACCAAGTATGTACCTTCCCTGTGAGCACCTGGGACCTAGACTGTTATAAACCTCTCTACCAAGAGGAGCACAGCTGTAATTCCTTGTGTCAGAACAGATGAGCATGGAATGTAAAATGTGGGGTGTTTATATAGCACTTTGTCCTTTACAAAGGGTTTTCTCCATGTAGGGTCTTATTTAATCTCCCCACCAATTCCATGAGGCAGATATCAGTTTTATGTCCATTTTGTTGCAGAGGAATTAAAGCCTAAGAGGATGTGAAATGGTTAGCCCAAGGTTAACCCATGAATTGTAAATGGCAGACTCACTCCCAGACTTTCTAAGCCCTGGGCTGGGAGGTTGGGAATCCATCAAGCTCGAAGTTTCTTCTAGAGTCAAAGAGTGGACCTAAAGGTTTGGGATGGACTCATGCCATTCCCGAAGAACCTCTGGACTTCAGCAGAGAAGTGCAGTGGAGAGACTTGGATCAAATGTAAACACACTCATCTTCTTTCTTTACAGACAGTCTTCCTTGTGAAAGCACTAGGGCAGTTGTCATTACACAGAGGTAGAAGAAGCAAGGAGTTGTTGCTAAATAAACCATCCTGTGCTTTACTTGAAATGGGTTGTCCTGCTCCGTTGGTAAATTGATGTTAATCCGATTGCTCAGTCTCATTTCCCTAAGTAACGTTGATGCCTTCGCCACCTCTCTTCTGCAGTGTGAAAATAGAGTAGCTGTTTTGGAAAGAGTTATCTTCTTCCTTCAGGGCAAAATCCTAAATTCCTTTCTTCGGATTCTTGCCAAAGTTCTAATTAGGATATGCAAATATACTTATGCAAACGAAGGCATGGATGGCAGAATTTTGATGATTTAGGGAAGAATTCAGATAAAATAAGCTCCCTATATGATTTTGCACTAATGGTATCCAAAAGTCTTGCTTCTTTGAAAAAAAAAAAGATGTTAAGAAATTCCTAATACTTCTAGTTTAGAATCACATGTTGGAGAATGTTGGAGAATGACAAAAACTTATATGACTGACATTTGTGTCAACATCACATTTAAGTCTCAAAACAACCTATGAGGCATGTACCACTCTCCTCCTTTCATTTTTTAAAAAATTTAAAAATTTATTTATTTATTTTAATTGTAGGCTAATTACTTTACAATAGCGTGGTAGCTTTTTTCCATACATGGACATGAATTTGTCCTTTTAATTTTTTTTTAACATTTGTTTATTTACTTGGCTGCATAGGGTCTTAACTGCAGCAAGTGGGATCTTTTGTTGCAATTCATGGGCTTTTCAGTTGTGGTGCATGGGCTCCAGAGCATATGGGCTTAGTAGTTGTGGTGCCTGGGCTTAGCTGCTCCGAGACGTGGGATTTTAGGTCTCCAACTAGGGATCGAACCTGTGTCCCCTGCTTTGCAAGGGGGATTCTTAACAAGTGGACCACCAAGAAAGTCCCCACTTCCCTTCTTTTACAAATGAGGAAACCAATGTACTGAGAGTTAAAGGAGTGACTTGCCCTCCTCCAGTCAACTGAAAAGCAGTCAAAGCAAAATGAAAATCTAGTATTCCTCATCTTCTGCTGTTTCTCCTCTAGTACCCTCTCGACTGAAGTAAATGCTTTTTTATGTGTGCATCACGCTTCACAGTTTATGAATCCCTTTCATTAAAATATTTTGGTTCAAACATTTATTAACTCTACTGTGTGTACATTCTCAGTCATGTCTGACTCTTGGGGACCCATGGACCATAGTCCTCCAGGCTTCTCTGTCCATGGAATTTTCCAGGCAAAAATACTGGTAAGTTGCCCTTTCCTACTCCGGGGGATCTTCCTGACCAAGGGATCAAACCAGAGTCTCCTGTGTCTCTTGCATTGGCAAGAGGATTCTTTACCACTGAGTCACCTGGAAAGCCATTGACTCTACAACTTTAACTAAAATATTTATAATCATCTACTATGTACTCACCAGATATGATTCCAAATACAAGCAATATAATGTCCCTGCTCTTCTTGTGTTTATGTTATTGTTTGGAGGGAGGCAACTAATAACCATGTTAAGAAACAAATCAGCAAAATAAATGCAAATGGTAACCATTGCTAACAAGAAAATGGAACAGAAGAATGAAATAGGCCATGACCAATGCGTTGACGGTGGCAATGGAATGTATAGATGTGAAATATTTGATAGAATGGATGAAGGAAGTGTCTTTGAAAAGATGTCATATGAGCTGAAACCTAGGTGGCATAGCATAAGAAGGAAATGTCAAGGAAAAGATTACTGCAGCCCTGGGGTGGGAGAGATCTGATATCTGATATTGAGCAATAAAGAGAAGATCCACATTTCAACTTAAGGAATAAAGGGAAAGAAATAGAATATTGACCAGATAGGCAGGGACTTGATCAAAAGGAGTCTTTTAGGTTTCTGTGCTAGGATCATATTCTAATTGCTGTGATAACTTTGCTGGATTTTAAGGTATTTTGTTTCCCACAGTAATAAGTCATGTAGGTTTTATGTTTATTTTATAAATCAGAAAACTTGGAGATGCCTGCAGATTTGCCAAAAGTTAACCAACTAATAAGCAGTGAGATTCCAGTCTTCAGGGTCCAAGTCTAGGCTTCTTTGTCCATCTACTGAAGTGGAGCTGGAAGTAAACACACAAAGGAGGGAAACAGCAGCAGGTGACTGTTACCCTTCTGTGAGTATCCTAGATGAGTTCCCTAGGACTGATCAGGAGCTCCAATTACTCTGGGAAGTCCTATGACTATTTCGGTCCATGGGGTTGCAAAGAGTCAGACACAGCTGAGCACCTAAACACAGAAGGAGAATTTAAATCTCTGAGGGCCTTGACTCAGACTTAAGGCAAACACTCTATTTAAATACTACTGAATCTTTAGCATTACTGAATTTCTCCCGAGGTCTAATTTGCTTGACAGATTGCTTTAGGAAAACAACCAGTGCATACCAAAGTCCAGGGGATGAGGAATTGTCATGATCATCATGCCACAGGCCTTCTCCACTGCTGTCTCCACTTTAGCCTCCCGCCCCATATTGCCAACTGGAGGATGGTAGTCCTGGAAGGTATGTGGCTAAGATGAAATAGTCCTTCCAGCTTGTAAGCCTCTAGCTCATTCATACATCACTCATAATATAACAATACTCAAATTTTCCCTTTCCCTCACCCTCTCTAAGGCAAATTTCATGGGATTAATTACTCACCTATTCATGGAGTGTCTAGTGCATAATGGACAGAGCCTTCTGTGAAGTGTTGGGTATCTCAGTATCACAGTCTGGGATTTTAAGGGTCTCACTCACAGTCCAGTGGTCTATTTCTTAGGTCTGCCACTCCTTATGACTCCTTTAATCTTACAGTTCCCTTTAACCTTATTCCATCTGTACAAAAGTATTGCAGGTGAAACAGAAAAGTATGGTTTGTGCTTTTCCCCATTCCCCCAAGAATATTGCTAGTTGCCTTTCAGACTTCAGGATCCTCAGAGGCACCAAGGAGAGAAGACAGATATAGTCCCTTAATTGGCTCATTTCTGTATGTTAAAGAAAGACAGTACTTATTTTCCTCTATTATTTTCAGCTAACTATCCCTCCACCTTCACTTTAAAAAATCTTTTCTCTGAAATTGGTTTCCCTCTTTTTTCTCACCTAACCTGCTTCCTAGCACTCTCGAGGCTCTTTCAGAAGAGGGTAACATCACCCTTGCTACTTAAAATTCATCTCTCTTTTTTTTTTTTTTGCAATTAATTACAATTCAATGGTCCTTTCATTGCTTAGCTTTGTCTCATGAATTAGAAAGCCAAAGTCCTCAATCCCTCTCCAGTGAAATTTATACTATAGGAATTTTTATTTCATTATGTGGCTTAAGAAAGGACTAGCAAGAAGCTCTTAAGAATGGCTAATAATGGGTTCTAGCTGAATGAGAGAAATCTGCAAACAGCCAAGAATGATCATGACTGTAATCTTTTCCATGCTTTTGTTGTTATGTTTTGCTAATATTCAGACTCAGAATGTTCTACATGAAGGACTCCTTAGAGATTATCTAAAAATATCTTCTTTTATGCAGAGGAAACTGAGACATAAAGCAGAAATACCTTAACCACCGGAACTACTATAACTTTAAACTGTGGAGATAAATAACTGTTCCATGTGCATGAACAGTTTTAAATAAGGAGATGCTTGTAAGAATATTAGTTGGGTTTGATTTGCCATCCCAAATCCTATCATTCACTTTATCCAAACCATCCTTCCTCTTCCTAGGTTTGTCCAGTCCATGACAACGGGGACATTCTGCCCCATTTGCATTCTGCTTCCAGACTGAGTTGGCACTATCCTCAGCCTCAGTATACTTGGTCGGAATCCTGAGAATCCACTTAGCCTTTGTCATCTACCAGGGTCCAGGGCAAGATCAGGGAAAACCTCTGCTTTATCTTCTCAATCAATACCACTCTCCTGCTGCAAGAATATCCTACTCCCTGGAATCATGAATCAATATCTTCCCCTCTTTTCCCATCATGAGCACAGTTTATCACCTGCAGATTAGACGTTGTGGTTAACAAAACAAGTCACAATCTGCTACAACTTGTGTAGTCACAATCTACACAAGCTGCTGCACTTGGGTTGTTATATTCAAGTTCCTGGCCAGGTTTTCTCTCTCTCAATGTGCATCCCTAGCGCTCTGTTTAATGTTATGAACAAATAAAAGCGTTTCAGCCTTTATATGGAATAGTCAGAATGTCGCTGAAGATGAGCTGGTGAGATGGCTCCCTGTCACTGCATGCGTTTTGGTTAAAGCTGCAAGACTAACCACATGCTCTCCTTTGTGAGGCTTTAAGCAACTGCAGGATGTTCTACAACCAAACAAGGGGAGAACACCAAGAAATAAGGAAAAAAGGCTTAGGAGTCCAAAGAAGAACAGAAGGAAGGCCTAAGATAATAGAGTGCACACTGTCCACATTGTAGGGAGAAGATGAAGAGTTATGAAAAGACAGTCTTCAGGAGAAAGGAAGTGGGGGGATGGGCACTCTGAAGCTGTTGATGGCACATTGATAATTCAAGAGACCAGTCTTTGCTCTCCACACAGTGCCATTGTGGGTTTGGCATCTGTATTCCCACAGAGACTTGAGTTCAATAATCTTAGCCATATACTGGCCAGCAGTCACCATGGCACTGCTGAGGAGTTAGGTACCCGGGCTTTGGATAAGACAAACCTGAATTCAAGTTTGAGCTGTGTGACATCAGGCATTTTACCTAACCTCTGTAAATCTAGGTTTCCTCAGCCATAAAATGTTGATAACAATCATTTTTACCATGGGGATTTGAGGTGGGGCATGAGATAATTTATGCCACGTGTTGGGCACAGGGCACCATATGTATTAGCCTTAAGCGCCAGCTTTCCTGTGATCCCAGTCCCTTTTTCCTCCTCATGTCTCATCCATTTAGATGGTCTTGACCAGACAGGGCACACTTTCAGCTTTCTTGAATGGTGCAGAGCACACCGTCTCTCTTCAATACACACTCTTTATTATGGCGACCAACTGAATGGCACAGCCTATAATCTCCTTTCTGTCAATGAGACTCTCTCATGGAAAGAGCACCAAAATTTATCTCCCTCTGCAGAAATGTGGTACCGAGCACTTCCATCCTGAACCCTTCCATCCATACCCACACAGGGAATAGAAATGCTGTTTTGTTAACCATGAAAATACTTCCGGGCCTGGTGAGGCTGAAACTCATACTGCCTGAGAAAGAAAACCCATGTTGGCTTTGAGAGCATTGATGTTATGCCCTGTGCACTTCCCAAAAGGGTAGAGAGCAAAGAGAAGGACCAGCTGCCTTCTGAGTTGCAAAATAATACTTGAAATATAACCTGAAGAAAGAAATTTTCGTTATATTCATATACTCCCTGTCTTCTCTTCTCCAGAAGTTCATGAACTTGTGCATTAACTCCATATATAAACCTCTTAACCATGGATTGCCTTGAAACCACAGAGATCCTGACTTCATCTGGCTCCTTATCTTCTCTTCAGTTCCTCCTTTCCAGGCTGGTCAAACCTCACTGCTGGTCACTGAAAGATTTCCTTAATTGCTCAGAACTATTATGGACATGCAATTCTGGAATGACTCAGCATCTTTGTTCCATGTGGTATGTCTTCCCTCTCCCTCTTCTCTCTACTCTGACAGCCAGCTTTGGGGGAAAGTGTCACCAAAGTTCCTCCTACTTGTCCCAGCCCTGCTCAGAAGCAAACCTTATTTCCTTTCATTTCCAGTCTACTGCACCCTCAGAACATTCTAGCAACAAGTATTATTTGTGTAGGACATGACTCTTTGAGGGGTTTAATATCATTTTATTCTCTTTGTAAGTTAAGTATCTGCTCCTGGATTTCTCTAAGTTCTCCTGCTTTACGGTGTTACTCTCTTTTTATACCAAACCTGAAATTCTCAACCCCCATTCTATTTACTCTGAAAGACCAAAGACATCACACCAATATTCTTGCTATCAAGAGGGTTTTATACTTCTCTCAGTGTTCTTGGGATGTTTTCTCTTCTTCACCTCTTCCAATTTTTTCTGCTGAATTCTTCATTCTCAGTTTTATCTCACTCCTGCAATTGCCAATCCCTCTTTATACTTCTTTGCCCTGGCTAGGTAGCACCCTTCTTTCATTTCCTTAAATCATCACAAATTCAAGCTATTGTGTGTATCAAATGTGTACTGAAAATTTGAAGTAATCTAAGATTCTTATAGCAAACACAAACTAGGTCAACTCAGAAAAGGCTTGACTCTACTGAAATTACCTTTTGTTTCTTCATTAGAACTCCTTCTCTCTAAACAAGATAATCTAAAATGGTAGTTCATGGACCAAATATATTCCACAGATATATTTTGTTGGCCAGCACAGTAACTAAATACATTTTTACTTAGTTTTCAACATTTTTAAATGAGGAGGTTTTTCCAGATTTCTGGATTTTGGGGAAACCCTGGAAGATATGATGGTGCTGGACCTCCACTTAGGCATTATTCTCTGAGCAGAGCATCAGCTGGCCTTGCCCTCTGCACTACTGTGGGCCCTTCTCACACCAGCTCCCCTAGTTGCATTACCAGCATGGAGCCCTCACAGCTTGTATATTTCATTCTCAATTTCCTTCTCTCTTTTTCCAGGGGCGTGATATCTTTCTTCAGCAAAAACTGTAGCATCCCTGTCTTTTACCTTGTCCAGCATTGCATTTCTCTTTGAGGCAACCCTAGTCATCTAAACTAGCACCCCCAGCCCATCCTTTCACAACCAGAAAAGCCTGTTAAGATCTTCAAGATGTTCTCAATAGAATTTATCCATCCTAATGTGAACTGTGCCACTCTTGTGGAGGGTAGAAAGTAGCTGTGGTCATTTGGTTTATGAATTGCTCCCAAATCATATGGCTCATGAGTGGCAAAGCCAAGATTCAAACCAGGTCCTCCTGATTCCCAGTTCATTACCTCCCCACCCCATGAATCCACCTTGATGGAGCCCATAAACTGGGAGAATTTCATTATGGGAGGTGGATTTAGAGATGAAGTACAGAAGAAAGCAGCTCTGCCAGCTGGTGTTCATGAGCATTTATCAGCCTATGACTCTTCTCCCTAAGCAAGGAAGTAGGCAGTCTCCTCTTCATCTCCACAAAAACTTTGGCTTTCCCTGCTGCCTTTTTAAAATCACAGAACACTTGAGATGCTGAGGAACCCCAGAGGTCACCTAGCACAACAATGTACTTTTAAAAATAAGAAAATTGAGATCACTCACCCTTCTGAGCTGCTCAAATATTCTTTGAAATAGAACATATTCGTTTTGCCTGTATTCAAATTACTGGACATGGCACCATAGGTATTTTGTCATAAATCTTTAAATGGAGAATTTTTGAGATGGATTTGAATAATAGAAGAAAACACAGTGAAACAGCTTAGGTGACAATTGCAATAAGGTATACTGGAAACCATTTTATTGTTTAGTGAACTGTAGAAAAAGCATTTATGCATCTCTTAAAATGCTTTGAGGCATTAACTTATTAATCCTCAAAGTAGTACAGAAATTTTATTTAGAAATACCTACTTTCTTAAGACCCCTGAAGGCCAAGAAAAATAAATAGCATTGCTGTGAATATCTAGTTTTGAAAAATAATTAGGCAGATTAGCAAAAGAGAGCATGGATGGTTTTAACTCATATTGGTGGTAGAACAAATGAGTGAAACAAAGGAAGATACCAAAGATGTAATCTCAGCCTGTACCCACCATGAGTTAGAGCCCTTCTGAGCCTGGGGTCCTTAAGAGACTGGAGAGGCTTCTCTCATTAACTGTGATGGAGGACCAATTCATACCCTTACCTACAGTTTTCAGATTCAGCAAGTAAAAATACAAGACACCCAATTAAACTTGAATTTTAGATAAACTTAAAATAATTTTTAGTAGAAATATGTCTTGTCCAATCCTTGGGACATAGTTCTATTAAAATATTACCCATTGTTGTCTGTAATTCACACTTAACTGGGCTTCCTGTATTTTACATGACTACTTCATTCCTAGCCCCAGACCATTGTGAAATGATACCTGTAACCGTGAAACTACAGCATGTGACCAGAGGCATCTAACAACCTACATGATCCTCCACTGGGTGGGACAACTGCTCTGTTCCATCTTTATTGAGATGAGTCAAACAATCCCATGACTGGGTGTCAAGCAGTATCAGATTGCTATCAAAGTTTCAAAACACATATTCTCAGTTTCCGTACCTATACACTGAGGACCAGGAACAAATACTGTGTACTGGCATTGGTCTGTAGAGCATATTTTGAGCAGCACTGGGCAGGAAAGCTGGAAGCTCCATAGGCTTCCAGCCCCAGCTCTTGCCAGGTGAGCACCTCTAGTTAGGATGTGTATCTTTCCCAGTTACTGATAGTCTCCAAATTAGCAATAGCAGTAAGTGTGATGTCGAATTATCCTATGCACAGACAAGTAACCCATGTATATGAGCCAATAGCAATGGAAGAATGCCTTCATATCCTCCAAAACACCAACAGGGAGAAAGAGAGAGAAATGAAAATTTAAATATTTGATTTCATAGAGAAACATCAATGTAATTATGAAAAAATTCAGAATTTCTTAGAAATCTTATATAGAACTTGTATATCTAAATTCTAGACTTTTTTTTCACATTGAAGGACACCTGAGGATGGGGGAGTGAATGAATACATTAATCTTTGTGAATGTAATGATTTTTCTTTAAAAATCTTAAACTAGCCCCAATTATATTTTTTGCTTGCTTTATGTAACTGTTTTAAAAGTCAAAAAATTATGTGAAATGTTAAATACTAATCAGAGTTCATTCCTTTTAGGCAAAATGTTGGCATAGTTAAAATTTGGCTTTTAAAAGAAAAAGATGAATGCCAATCTTTGCCATTTAATCCAGCACATTTTGTATATGTGTGTATGTTCATTTACACATACACATATAGCTTCTGAACTCAGGAGATAGTTTAATTTGGTTCTGCCACTTACTAGTTGTATGACCTTAGACAACTTTCTTAACTTTTGAACTTTCAGTTTTCTCATCTATATAATAGTGGCAATACCTTTACTTGTCCTATGGAATTAGTGTGAAGGATTAATTGTTCAAGAAGTCTGTGCAAAGCATTTAGAACATTGCCTAGCCCCCAGTAAGTACTCAAAAATGTTATCAATTATTTATTTATGACTAATAATGACTACAAAACTGCTTTATATTTACATAGTGTAAATATAGGAGCATGTAACTAAAGGATCAAAATGAACATACAAAAACTGTCTATAGGACTAATTATGATCATTTGTTTATAATAGCAACCAAAAACCCAAATGTTCAATATAAGGATTTCTTCAAATTATGTATGGTTACTTATGCTTGGATATATTATCAGAATTTAAGATGATGTCCAAGAAAATAAAATCTTCATCTATAGATAATTAACAAAGGCTTACTGTATAGCAGAGGTAACTCTACTCATATTCTGTAATGATCTGTCTGGGAAAAGAATCTGAAAAAGAATGAACATATATATCTCCATTCTTTTTCAGAGTCTTCATATGTACATATGCATAAAACTGAACCACTCTGCTATACACACGAGACTAACACAACATTGTAAATCAACTATACCCCAATATAAAATAAAAATTAAATTTAAAAAACCTTCATATTAACTTTGGCTATCTCTGAATAATATTTTCTTCTTTTTCCTTCCTAATTTTTCTACACTGATCACATACTTTTTATGTAGTAAGTTTTCTTTATAAACTGCTAACATGTGGCTTTTTCTCCCATAGGATTCTTTTTCCCTGGAAAAAGTTGTAGTCCACCATTTCCATCTCAGAGATGATACTCCATCTCCCTAGCTTGCACTTCCCATCTGTCAATCAAAATCTGTTCCTTACAAAGGATCTGTTAAACATTTTTGAGGGGGACCCAGGTGTCTAGGTCCTATTAGGTGAATTTGATGGGAATGTTTGGGGTTTTGTGCAAGGGTGGGACAACAAAGACTGGTCTTATTTGAGTTGTCTAAGATGGGTAACATTAGGGAGATGTCAAAATCATAACACATGAGGCAACAGAGTGAGTCAAATCCAAAGAAAAAGAAAAGGCTTAATGGAATTAGCTAAGTCAGGTCTTAGGAGAAACATTCTGAAGTGAGGGTCAAAAAAAGGGGTTTGGGACTTGGGAATGAGTGTGTGTAACAGAGAACCCCTGTTTTGCAGTTTCTTTTACAGAAGTAGAAAATAAGCACAACAGCTTCAAGGAGAATTTTCTGCTACATAATAGGGTAAATGATTGAGACCATATTGAGATACTTTTAAGTGAACAAAGTGCTTTTTCTTTTTCATTTCCACATATAAAATCTTTTTTTTTTAATCCAGAGACATCCATTGCGGGGGGAGGGTGGGAGGAATGATCGATATAACTGTATTTGAAATGCAAAGAGAGTTGATGTTCAGATTTTGAGTTCCAAGAAAGGTTCTCTATGCCCACTTCAGAGGCAATAATTATGAAAGCCAAAATTTTAAACTATGTTTTAAAGGGAAAAAGAGGTTTTTGTAAATCAAAAGGCAAAGCCCTAAAGGAGTTGAATACAAAATATATCCACTAAGAAAAAAACGGAAAGAAAACAGAGGTGGCATTGGTTCCCTATCACAAGGAGGACTGGGTTAACTTTTAAAATTTCTAGCTGAACTTGAAAAAAAGAAAGCATAATTTCCAGCATTCATAAACAAAGATAGAATTTAAAATCAGACAAGTGTACCAGACAATTAAGAGGCAGATTTTATTTAGGCTATTACTATAGGGAGAATATTCATTAATGGAGAACATCTCAAAAAAAAAAAAAAAAAAGAAAGAAAGAAAAGAGAGAAGACAGAGAAAAGAAAAGAAAGAAAGGCATCTGGGGATTTACAGAAGTACATAAACTAGGGGTTTGTTCCTGGGTCTTATGGGGGTCATGGAAAGGATAGAACCTGGTCTTATCTGAGTCACTGAGGAAAGGGGAAGTGGGCTCTATCTTGTAATGCCAGCACCTAGTAGTCTTCTGTAGTTCGACGGCTAGGATGAGACTTTCTCTTTGTGGATAAAAGGCTTAGGGAGGGAGATTTCTTAATTGTCATAGTTTTCTTAGAGCAGCAGTCTCAGGTAAAGTTCAACATTGTCATTAGTCCCCTTTCAAACAAGTCAGAGGCAGTCAGAAACCTTCTGATTGTGTGAGTGAGTCAGTGAAAGTCACTCAGTGGTGTCCAAGATTTTGTGACTCCATGGTACAAACTCCATGGTCATAACTTTTCTTCCAAGGAGCAAGCGTCTTTTAATTTCATGGCTGCAGTCACCATCTGTAGTGATTTTGGAGCCCAAAAATTAAAGTCTGTCAGTGTTTCCATTGTTTCCCCATCTACTTCCCATGGAGTGATGGGACCAGATGCCATGATCTTAGTTTTCTAAATGTTGAGTTTTGAGCCAACTTGTTCACTCTCCTCTTTCACCTTCATCAAGAAGCTCTTCAGTTCTTCTCCACTTTCTGCCATAAGTGTGGTATCATCTGCATAGCTGAGGTTATTGATATTTCTCCCAGCAATCTTGGTTCCAGATTGTGCTTCATCCAGCCCAGCACTTCTCATGATGTACTCTGCATATAAGTTAAATAAGCAGGGTGACAATATATAACCATGATGTGCTCCTTCCCTGATTTGAAACCAGTCTGTTGTTCCATGCCCAGTTCTAACTGTTGCTTCTTGACATGCCTACAGATTTCTCAGGAGGCAGGTCAGGTGGTCTGGTATTCCTATCTCTTGAAGAATTTTCCACAGCTTATTGTGATCCACACAGTCAAAGGCTTTGGCATAGTCAATAAATATAAGTAGATGTTTTTCTAGAACTCTACTGCTTTTTCAAAGATCCAACAGATGTTGGCAATTTAATCTCTGGTTTCTCTGCCTTTTCTAAATCCACCTTGAACATCTGGAAGTTCACAGTTCATGTACTGTGGAAGACTGGCTTGGAGAATTTTAAGCATCACTTTGCTAGCATGTGAGATGAGTGCAATTGTGTGGTAGTTTGGCATTGCCTTTCTTTGGGATTGGAATGAAAACTGATCTTTTCCAGTCCTGTGGCCACTGCTGAGTTTTCCAAATTTGCTGGCATATTGAGTGCAGCACTTTCACAGCATCATCTTTTAGGATTTGAAATAGCTCAACTGGAATTCCATCACCTCCACTAGCTCTGTTAGTAGTGATGCTTCTAAGACCCACTTGACTTCACATTCCAGGATGTCTGGCTCTAGGTGAGTGATTACACCATCGTGGTTATCTGGGTCATGGAGATCTTTTTTGTATAGTTCTTCTGTGTATTCTTGCCACCTCTTCTTAATATCTTCTGCTTCTGTTAGGTCCTTACCATTTCCGTCCTTTATTGTGCCCATCTGTTCCTTGGTATCTCTAATTTTCTTGAAGAGAGCTCTCATTTTTCCCATTCTATTGTTTTCCTCTATTTCTTTGTACTGATCACTGAGGAAGGCTTTCTTATTTCTCCTTGCTGTTCTTTGGAACTCTGCATTCAAATAGGTGTATCTTTCCTTTTGTCCTTTCCCTTTCACATCTTTTCTTATCTTAGCTATTTGTAAGGCCTCCTCAGACAACCACTTTGTGTTTTTGCATTTCTTTTCCTTAGGGATGGACTTGATCAACACCTGCTGTACAATGTCAGGAACATCCATCCATAGTTCTTCAGGCACTCTGTCTATCAGATCTAATCCCTTGAATCTATTTGTCACTTCCAATGTATAATCGTAAGGGATTTGATTTACATCATACTTGAATGGTCTAGTGGTTTTCCCTACTTTCTTCAATTTAAGTTTGGCAATTAGAAGTTCATGATCTGAGCCACAGTCAGCTGCCAGTCTTGTTTTTGCTGACTGTATAAAGCTTCTCCATCTTTGGCTGCAAAGAATATAATCAATCTGATTTCGGTTTGACCATCCGGTGATGTCCATGTGTGGAGTCTTCTCTTGTGTTGTTGGAAGAGGGTGTTTGCTGTGACCAGTGCGTTCTCTTGGCAAAACTCTGTTAGTCTTTGCTCTACTTTGTTTTGTACTCCAAAGCCAAATTTGCCTGTTACTCCAGATATCTCTTTATTTCCTCCTTTTGTATTCCAGTCCCCTATAATGAAAAGGACATCTCTTTTGGGTATTAGTTCTAGAAGATCTTGAAGGTCTTCATAGAACCATTCAACTTCAGCTTCTTCAGCATTACTGGTCAGGGAATAGACTCAGATTACTGTGATATTGAATGGTTTGTCTTGGAAACAGACAGAGATCATTCTGTCATTTTTGAGATTGCACCCAGGTACTGCATTTTGGACTTTTTTGTTGACTATGATGGCTACTCCATTTCTCCTAAGGGATTCCTGCCCACAGTAGTAGATACAATGTTCATCTGAGTTAAATTCACCCATTTCAGTCCATTTTAGTTTGCTGATTCCTAGAATGTCGATGTCCACTCTTGTCATCTCCTGTTTGACCACTCCCAATTTGCCTTTATTCATGGACCTAACATTCCAGGTTCCTATGCAATATTGCTCTTTACAGCATTGGACTTTACTTCCATCTGCAACTGGATATTGTTTTTGCTTTGGCTCCATCTCTTCATTCTTTCTGGAGTTATTTCTTCACTGATCTCCAGTAGCATATTGGGCACCTACCATCTTGGGGAGTTTATCATTCAGTGTCTTATCTTTTTGCCTTTTCATACTGTTCATAAGGTTCTCAAGACAAGAATACTGAAGTGGTTTGCCATTCCCTTCTCCAGAAGACCACATTTTGTCAGAACTCTCCAGCATGACCTGTGTATCTTGGGTGGCCCTACACGGCATGGCTCATAATTCACTGAGTTAGACAAGACTGTGGTCCATGTGATCAGATTGGTTAGTTTTCCTGTGGTTTTCAGTCTGTCTGCCCTCTGATAGAGAAGGGTAAGAGGCTTATGAAAGCTTCCTGATGGGAGAGACTGACTGACAGGAAGCTGAGTCTTGTTCTGATGGGTGGGGCACTGCTCAGTAAATCTTTAATCCAATTTTCTATTGATGGATGGGGCTATGTTCCCTCCCTGTTGTTTGACCTGAGGCCAAACTATGGTGGAGGTAATGAAGATAATGGCGACCTCCTTCAAAAGGTCCTGTGCAGGCACTGCCTCACTCAATGCCCCCACACCTGCAGCAGACCACCACTGACCCATGCCTCCACCAGAGACTCCTGAACACTCACAGGAAACTCTGGGTCAGTCTCTGGTGGGGTCACTGATCTTTTCTCCTGGGTCCTAGTGTGCATAAGATTTTGTTTGTGTCCTCCAAGAGTTGGTTTCACCAGTTCTATGTAAGTTCTGGCAGCTCTATGGTGGGGTTAATGGCACCCTCCTCCAAGAGAGCTTGTTCCATACCCAGGTCTACTGCACCCAGAGCCCCTGCCCTGAAGCAGTCCACTGCTGACCCACACTGCCACAGGAGACACTCAAACACAGTTCTGGCTTGATATATCTACTTGGTATATCCATTGTAGACTATGTCTCAGGATTCTCATATGTTACATCTGAACATGTTTTTCTTCACAAAAGAGTATATTCAGCCACTTTTATAAAATAGATGTAACATTCACTCTTGTGAAAATAGAGTTATCATTATGTTTAGAGGTATTTTACCCCTAAGTTTTGATTGATCCTAAGGAAGCATTAAAGTAAAACAAAATACTGTCTGAAGATATTAAGAGGTTTTAGATGGCTGTGGTTAATTTCTTACTGCAATTTCGAAAAGTAAAATATCTGATGAGTGTTCATTTTAAGAATAAGACAACTGACCAGGAAAGTTTATTGTTTCTGCAGCATGAAAGTAAAATAAGATCAATCAAAACTTTGAGGTAAAATGTCTCTAAACATAATGATAACTCTATTTTCACAAGAGTGAATGTTACATCTACTTTTTAAGTGGATGAATATACTCTTTAACAAAGAACAGATGTAACATACAATAATCCTGAGACATACTGTATTTAGAATATACTGAGAATATATTAAAAATATCAAGTACAGAGATGCTGTAAATTTAGAGTGAGTCCTAAACTTCATTAATAAAACTCCATAGGTAAGTATGTGAATCTCCAATTTACTGGGCTGGAAGATGCCAGATTCAAATTAAAGAAATAAAATTGAGATCGAGTTAATACTTTAGAAAAAAACTAACATTATGACTGATATATTGTTTTGTCTGACATGAGGAAAAGCAGCACCAAGATTCTATTGAAGGGAAGCATATCTTGCACAGTGAGGGCATCGACAAATCTCCAGGAACTTCCCCAAACAGAACACAATTTCTGAAATATCCATATTAATAACATTTCCCCAACAAACTTAACCTAGAGAAGGCTAGACCTCTCAATTTGACAACTCTTCTCATGTAATTCATCAATAGTAACATTTCAAATAAGCCTAATTATTTCTAGCATCTGTCTTTTTATGCAATTAAAGAGAAAATCCTTTGCGATTTTCCAGGGAATTTCTGCAAAATCTCAAAGGCAATTTTAGATACAAAAAGTATTAATTGGAATTCAATCTTGGGAAAGAAAATTTATTAAATTGTTTATTATTTGAGCTGGTTGGGATAGGATCATGGGTCTTACCACAATAAAATTTAAGAATTCAAAAGTTAAAAAAAGAGAAAGATTGAATCAAGGGTGACTAAGACAACACTTAGTTGCCTATTAAACTAAGTGACAATAAAATATTTTAAAAGTAAACCTAGGAGGTAACATGATGAAAAAATTTTAACCCTTTCATATGTGAGAATTTTTTTCTTAAATATTCAAGGACATAATAAAGTCAGCATAGACCATAGCAGTTATTCTGGTAAGACACAGAATCTTTGCTATGTAGGCAGAAAATTTTTAAAAATCTTTTACAATCTCTTGTCAAAAGCAGACCAATACTCCAGAAAAAGGCCCACTTTAAGAGATAGAAAACCAAATTCTAGTAATACATCAATGTAATATGTGCTAAAAATTTGGCTTTGGTGTACAGAATGAAGCAGGGCAAAGACTAATAGAGTTCTGCCAAGAGAACGCAGTGGTCATAGAAAACACCCTCTTCCAACAACACAAGAGAAGACATGGACATCACCAGATGGTCAACACCGATATCAGATTGATTATATTCTTTGCAGGCAAAGATGGAGAAGCTCTATACAGTCAGCAAAAACAAGACAGGGAGTTGACTCTGGCTCAGATCATGAACTCCTTATTGCCAAATTCAGACTGAAGTTGGAGAAAGTGGAGAAAAGCACTAGACCATTCAGTTATGACCTAAATCAAATCCTTTATGACTATACAGTGGAAGTAAGAAATAGATTTAAGGGACTAGATCTGATAGACAGAGTACCTGATGAACTATACGGAGGTTCATGACATTGTACAGGAGACAGGAATCAAGACCATCCCCAAGAAAAAGAAATGCACAAAAGCAAAATGGCTGTCTGAGGAGGTCTTACAAATATCTGTGAAAAGAAGGGAAGTGAAAAGCAAAGGAGAAAAGGAAAGATATAACCATTTGAATGCAGAGTTCTAAAGATTAGCAAGGAGAGATAAAAAAGTCTTCCTCCGCGAACAGTGCAAAGAAATAGAGGAAAACAATAGAATGGGAAAGACTAGAGATCTCTTCAAGAAAATTGGAGATGCCAAGGGAATATTTCATGCAAAGATGGGCTCAATAAAGGACGGAAATGGTAAGGACCTAACAGAAGCAGAAGATATTAAGAAGAGGTGGCAAGAGTACACAGAAAAACTACACTAAAAAGATCTTCACAACCCAGATAATCATGATGGTGTGATCACTCACCTAGAGCCAGACATCCTGGAATGTGAAGTCAAGTGGGCCTTAGGAAGCATCACTACAAACAAAGCTAGTGGAGGTGATGGAATTCCAGTTGAGCTATTTCAAATCCTGAAAGATGATGCTGTGAAAGTGTTGCACTCAATATGTCAGCAAATTTTGAAAACTCAGCCATGGCCACAGGACTGGAAAAGGTCAGTTTTCATTCCAATCCCAAAGAAAGGCAATGCCAAACAATGCTCATACTACCGCACAATTGCACTCATCACACACGCTATTGAAGTAATGCTCAAAATTCTCCAAGCCAGCCTTCAGCACTGAACCGTGAACTTCCAGATGTTCAAGCTGGATTTAGAAAAGGCAGAGAAACCAGAGATCAAATTGCCAACATCTGCTGGTCATCAAAAAAGCAAGAGAGTTCCAGAAAAACATCTATTTCTGCTTTATTGACTATGCCAAAGCCTTTGGCTGTGTGGATGACAATAAACTGTGGAAAATTCTGAAAGAGATGGGAATACCAGACCACCTGACCTGCCTCTTGAGAAACCTGTATGCAGGTCAGGAAGCAACATTTAGGACTGGACATAGAACAACAGACTGGTTCCAAATAGGAAAAGGAGTACGTCAAGGCTGTATATTGTCACCCTGCTTATTTAACTTATATGCAGAGTACATCATGAGAAACGCTGGGCTGGAGGAAGCACAAGCTGGAATCAAGATTGCCAGGAGAAATATCAATAACCTCAGATATGCAGATGACACCACCCTTATGGCAGAAAGCGAAGAAGAACTAAAAAGCTTCTTGATGAAAGTGAAAGAGGGGGGTGAAAAAGTTGGCTTAAAGCTCAACATTCAGAAAACTAAGATCATGGCATCTGGTCCCATCACTTCATGGCAAATAGATGGGGAAACAGTGGAAGACTTTATTTTTCTGGGCTCCAAAATCACTGCAGATGGTGACTGCAGCCATGAAATTAAAAGAGACTTACTAAAATAAATAAATAAATAAATAAATAAATAAAAGACACTCCTTGGGAGGAAAGTTATGGCCAACCTAGACAGCATATTGAAAAGCAGAGACATTACTTTGTCGACAAAGGTCTGTCTAGTCAAGGCTATGTTTTTTCCAGTGGTCATGTATGGAGAGTTGGACTAGACATAACTATAGATGTGAGAGTTGGACTATAAAGAAAGCTGAGCACCGAAAAATTGATGCTTTTGAACTGTGGTATTGGACAAGACCCTTGAGCGTCCCTTGGACTGCAAGGAGATCCAACCAGTCTATCCTAAGGGAGATCAGTCCTGGGTATTCACTGAAAGGACTGATGTTGAAGCTGAAACTGCAATACTTTGGCCACCTGATGTGAAGAGCTGAGTCATTGGAAAAGACACTGATGTTGGAGAAGATTGAGGGCAGGAGGAGAAGGGGATGACAGAGGATGAGATGGTTGGATGGCATCACCGACTCAATGGACCTGGGTTTCGGTCGACTCCAGGAGTTGATGATGGACATGGAGGGGTCGCAAGGAGTCAGATATGACTGAGTGACTGAATTGATTGATTGATAACTCCTGTTTGTGAAAATCTTGTAAGCTCATCCAACTTTAGCTTTGATCATAACAAAGTTCATTTTCCATTAGAACTTGCTTTCTATATTGCTTTCTATATCCATACACAACCC
Source organism: Odocoileus virginianus (assembly GCF_023699985.2). Classification (NCBI taxonomy): domain Eukaryota; kingdom Metazoa; phylum Chordata; class Mammalia; order Artiodactyla; family Cervidae; genus Odocoileus; species Odocoileus virginianus. The sequence continues at coordinate 16,712,274 of NC_069677.1, forward strand.
TTACAGAACAACTTCTCAGGGGAGTAAAAGTGAACACTTTCATTAACAGATTCCAATATATATAACCTTGCAGTGCCACACACACAAAAAATAAACAGCAGAAAGTATAAGCTTAAAATTTTGCTTAGAAATTAATATATCTAAGTATCCCATCTTATCTAGGAATGCTCTAAGTATCTAATAGTTACCAACTGATTAACTTGACTTTGTTAACAGTCCAATGTTTTAAATTATCTAAAGATCTTGGAAACTATCTTCAAACTACATGCTACAAAGCATAATTACTGTTGAAATAAAGTTTTCCAGAATAATGATTCAATTTGTTTAAACACATATTATAGTTAGCATAATTTTAAACTCAGTGTAGAAGTGATGCTAGCTTATTTGGCCAATAAACTTATATAAGTTTAGGAAGAACATATCCAAGTAGAATAACATCTATGTGTATATTATACTTAATAGTGATAAATCAGAAGAGACAGTTTTTGTTAAACTAAAAATAGTAAACTAGTTTCATTTGCCAAATATTTCCTCAAATTATGTGAGCTTGATTTCTTAAAACATTTGCATTAGTTTCTGTTAGATTGGTTTTTAGTACACTGAAATTATTGGAAGATAAATTTCCTTAATTTCTGGGAAGTTTAGGCATATTCAACTTATATATTTTTGAGCCAATCAGAATAAAGCTCTTTTAAGCAATTTTTGTCACTTAAATATATATTTTACAGGCAAACTATATATTTTTATTTTGCATGCAAATATATTTTTCAGGCAAATTTTATTGCACTAATTAACTCATTAAAAACCAAGATATTTTTATAATCTCATTTATTAATACCAGTCAGAGTTAGACAAAATATAACCCAATCATACAACAAGAGGTAGAGACATTTCTGAATTTCAGGTTTATCAACCTATGGACAAGTAGAGATGGAGTCCATATAGGTCAATTCTAAAATTTCAGCGCTGACTCAAGAATAACACAGACTTGCAAAACTCTTGATTTCATATCAAAGAGTTATTCTTTTCCCAGTAGATGTGAATTCTCAGTTGATTTGGGCTCAAAATAGACACACAGACAAATTAAATAAAAGAAATTGACAAACCAGATTCTCTGCTACTTTTCACACAACAGAAATAAGATCTCTGTGAATCATTTATAGAGATTGCTAAGTGGTCAGACCATGAAATCAAGAAGAGCAGCACCAGAAATTGAATGAATTCTCAAAAATAATCAATCTAAATCTTATTACACTACTAATGCACAGGAGTCCAGAACACAGGATCAGGAGCCAGACACACATTTAGGCCCACAGATCACCAGTCAGGAACAGAAGAGAAAAGCCTCTGAGAGGCCCCATTATGAAGATGGAGTCAACAGCATCTGAAGGTGAGTTCCAGTCTCATCTGGGTCACAGCACCAAGCTATCAAGACAAAATACACTTGTGTTTAGGGAGATGATTTTATTCGGTCTACTTTTTTTTTGAAGAATATTTACTAATGAGAATCATCTCAAAGAAGATAAAAGAGGCCTAGGAACAGGTTAGCCAAGGATTCATCCATGAATCTCATGAGAACAATGAGGAGGAATGAAGACGGGACCTATCTTGGAATGAGCTGATGTCCTTTTAGAAATAGCCATCTCTATTCAATTTCCTGATGCTTTTGAATTGTGCTGGAGAAGACTCTTGAGAGTCCCTTGGTCTGCAAGGAGACCAAATTAGTCAATCCTAAAGGAATTTAATCCTGAATATATATTGAAAGGACTGATGCTGAAGCTGAAGCTCCAACACTTTGACCACCTGATGCAAAGAGCTGACTCATTGGAGAAGACCCTGATGCTGGGAAAAATTGAGGGCAGGAGGAGAAGGGGGCAACGGAAGATGAGATGGTTGAATAGCAACATTGACTCAATGAATATGAGATTGAGCAAACTCAGGGAGATAGTGAAGGACAGGGAAGCCTGGCACACTGAAGTCCAAGGAGTCACAAAAACTTGGGCATGACTTAGCAACTGAACAACAAAAAATAGTTTTGAGTCTTTGGAGTTAGGCTAAATCAATCACAGCATATTTTACTCCAGTATTCATTTCTACTGTTCAATAATTTCCTATTTTTCACTTTCTAAGCACATTGTAGGATTGTGCTTCCTTATCTATTGAAGTTTGGTGAGGTTATATGACTTGCTTCTTCCCAGTGAAAGACAATATAGGTGATATTTGTCACTTCTAGGTAGGACCTTTAAGGTCAGTGCAGAATTTCCCAGGTGGTGCCAGTGATAAAGACTAAGAGACACGAATTCCATTCCTGAGTCAAGAAGATCCCCTGGAAGAGGGCATGAGAATCCACTCCAGGATTCCTGCCTGGAGAATCCCATGGACAGAGGAACTCAGCAGACTACAGTCCATAAGGTCACAGAGTTGGACACGACTGAAGCCATTTAGCACACAGCACACAGAATTTCCTACTGTAAAAGACGATGAAAACATGCAACAAAATGAAGCTTTCATTATCACAGATCCTTGAATGACCATGATGATGAGCAAAGTCAACCTGTTGACTTGCCATAGACAGCTAGCATGATTGAGATGTAGTACTGGTTGATTATTTTTTCTCTAGGAGTATGTTTGCTTCCCAAAGAGGAGTCTGAGCAGCTAGGTAGAGATTGTGAAAGACTGTTAAGGCTGTGGGTACAATAACAGATGGTTAAGGACTACAAGGGATTGGGGCCCTGGTAACCAACTCCCAGGATTTAGATTACAATCTTCATGGACTACATTCTAGGAAAATTAAAAATAGACCAACCTTCACAGATGTTGAAGCTCAATTTTAGAATAACTGAATTTCTGATGCAATAAAGTGACTACTAGGGATTACTAGATTTTCCAACCATTCACAAAGCCAACATAATACATTCTAAAAAAAGAGAAGATAATCCTAGGCTTTAAATTATCTCGTCTAGTTTAAGTATATGCAACATCTGGCACTCAATCAGTGATAAGCAGACATAAAGGAGATAAGACAGTGTTATTTAAAAGCCAAGAGTCAATGATCAATAGCAACAGAGCCACAGGGGATTCAGAGACTGGGTTTATCAGATACAAACTTTATTTGAATAATATGTTCAGGTAAATGAAAAAAGATGGAAAAATTCAGCAGAGAACTAAACCTTTAAAAAATTGAGGGAGTAGCACTGAAACACATACATTACCACATGTAAAATTAGATAGCCAGTGGAAATTTTCTGTATGATGCAAGGAGCTCAGATCCAGTGCCCTGTGACAACCTAGAGGAATGGGATGGGTTGGGAGGCAGGAGGGACGTTTAAGATGCAGAGGACATACTATACCTATAGCTGGTTTGTCTTAATATATGGCAGAAATCAACAGAATACTCTAAAGCAATTGTCCTCCAATTAAAAATAAATAAATTTCTAAAAAATTGAACACTCTAAAACTGAAAAATTGAATAGCAAACTAAAAAGATCTGAATACTCAATTAATTGTTAATAGATTAGAATAAAATATTCATACAGAAGCTCCAGAGGTTAAAAAAAAAGGAAAGAGAAATAAATATGAGGAATATATGATGCATCATTTGTTTTTTTAAAAAAAATCTAATATATGTGATTTTAGAGTTTCAGAAGAAAAAAAAGAGCAAAAGGGAAGCAAAGAAACTATTTAACGAGACAGTGAATGAGAATTTTTCAAAATTGACCAAAAAAAAAAAAATCAAGCCATAAATTAAAAAACACTAAGAAACCCAACCAGGATAAATATAATATAAATCAATCATGTATACATTAAAGTAAAGCTGAAAATTAAAGGGATACCCCAAAATGCTCAGAGAAAAAGGGAACCATTGCCTTCAACAGGTTTATAAAACAACTATATTGGACTTCTCAATAGGAATAATAGAAGTCAAAAATCTTAGAACTTCAGAGTGGAGATACTGGGCAAACTCAGCCTTAACCAAGTGACTAAAGTTAGCATTGTAACAAGGAAGGACAAACCTGACTCCATATTAGATCTGTGTCTTTTACTTTAACCTATGTATTCTGCTTTTGCTGCAAATTAATCCCTGAAAGGATTTTGCCTATAGCTGAAAGGGCTTCCCTGGTGGCTCAGAAGGTAAAGGTAAAGCATCTGCCTGCATCATGGGAGACCTGGGTTCGATTCCTGGGTCACAAAGATCCCCTGGAGAAAGGAAATGGCAACCCACTCCAGTACTGTTGCCTGGAAAATCCCACGGATGGAGGAGACTGGTAGGTGACAGTCCATGGGGTCGCAAAGAGTCGGACACGACTGAGCGGCTTCACTTATAGCTGAAAGGATACACAATGGCTCATCTTCAGGAATCCTGCCTCCTGTGCCTGAGCTTAAGCTAAAATACCCATGTTTAGCTCACAGGAAACATCCTGATCAGGCCCACCTGAGAATGGTTGCAGGCAAGAAGAAATTAATATGTCCCCTCTAGAGTCTGGCCCAAACTAAAAAATATTTGCAACAACTTACCACCTTTTACTTTACCTCCTCACCTCCCTTTGTTCTGTAAAAGAAGTTGGCATCCAAACCCAGGCAAGATGGTTCTTTGGGACCTAGACCACCACCTTCTTGGTCTGCTAGTTTTCCAAATACAGTCATTATTCTTTGCCCTAACCACTCATCTCTAGATTTATTGGCCTGTCATGTGGCAAACAGTAAGAGCTTGGACTCAAAAACAATGTCACTAGTCTTGATTTGTTGTACTGCATTTTAATGATGATAAGAGAAGCACTTCACCTCTTTGATTTTCTCCTTAAAAATTCATAATCCCAGTGGTCATGAAAAAAAGATCAAACAAAGCCCAGTTAAGGGGCATTTTATAAAATATCTAACCAGTACTCTTCAAAACTGCCAAGGACATTAAAAACAAGGAAAACCAAGAAACTCTATATCACAGACCAGAGGAGACAAAGCGACCATGATAATCAAATGCAGTATCATATCATAGATTGGATTCTAGAGCAGATGAACTGCATTTGTAAAAATTTGACTAGAGTTAGCTCATAGTAATGTACCCATATTAATTTCTCAATTTGTGACCCCATGGACTATAACCCACCAGACTCCTCTGTCCATGGAATTCTCCAGGTAAGAATACTGAAGTGGATAGCCATCCTCTTTTCCAGGGAACCTTCCCAAGCCAAGGATCACACCCACATCTGCTGCGTCTCTTGCACCGCAAGCAGATTCTTTACGGCCTGAGCCACCAGGTAAGCCCATGTCATGATTATGAAGATATAATACTAATGAAGAGCATATAGAGCTCTCCATCCTATCTTTTAAACTTTTCTATAAATCTAAAGCTTTCCAAAAGAAAAAGAAAAACATAACAGGATACCACTAAACACCAAGCTGAGTGACTAAAACTAAAGAGTGATTCTCCCAACTATAGGATAGACTGGAACAGGAAGAGCCTTCAGATAACATTAGCTTAAAAGAAAATTTGTACAGCTACCACAGAAGACCATTTGGCACCATTCTTTAAATTTGAAAATAAGCATAAATTTGAAAATACGCATGCCATTTGATTCAGAAACTCTATTTTTAAATGTGTATTCAATAGAAAAGTGAGTATATGGACCTCAAGAGATATTTATGGTAATGTTCATGGCAATTTTTAAAAAACAATTTACATTTTTAGTTTTTAAATAGTTGTTTTTTCAGCTTTCTTGAGGTAGTTGACAAATAGGAATTATATGTGTACCTAATGTATGTGTCTTGATGTTTTGATTTATGTATACTTTGTGGGATAATTGCTACAATCAAGCTAATTAGCAAATATATTGCCCCACATACTTACTGATTTTTTTCTCTTCATATCATATAAATCTTCACCTTTTCTTCTTTAACTTTATATGCATTGAACAACAGGTTCCCATAACTCCCCAGCCCATCCCCTTGGTAACCATGATTCTACTCTCTACTTCTACTTGACTATTTAAATGCCTCACATAAAGAATCATCCAGCATTTCTTCTTCTGTGATTGACTGATTGCACTTAACATAATGTCTTTTAGCTTCATCTCCTGTTGCCATAGTAACTTTATGTGTAATAGCTGGAAACAAAAACTAGAAGCAAACCAAAGGCCCATTTACGGATGAGTGAATATATACACTGTGATAAATTCATTTCATGGAATATTATACTCAATAAAAATTAATGAACTATAGCTATATGCAACAACAACTTGAATAACTCCCTGTTGATTTCTGAATCAGAGAAGCTAGGAACAAATAATATATACCACGTGATTCTGTTCATAGGAAGCTTAAAACAAGGCTAGTCTAATAGAATTTTAAGTACAGTTTGTGTGTCTGTGGGTTATGTGAACTTGGCAGGGAAATGGTGTGATGTAGAAACCAAAGACTAAGTTGAATTTATAGCATTCTTAGTTATGCCTCTGAAATTCCTCTGAAATGAGTCATTGCTTCTTTCTAAAATAAAAGCAAAATTCTTTAGCTCAATCATAGATATATCCTAAGATGAAAATAAAATTAACAAATAAGATCTTGGAACAAGCATCTAGTTTATTGGGTCATCAAGTTTTAATCATAAAGGATTTATCTTGAAAGTTAGAACTTTGCAAAAGTCCACTTCACACTCATCAAGAATAATAGATAATTGGGTTCAAGGAAAACATTCTGAATATTTTGTTGTAGTTCTCTGGTAGCTGAGTGTTATGAATGAGGCACAAGTGGGTGAGAAGCCCTAATTAAGGGGATTTGGGAGAAATTTTGAATTATACATTGTAATCCTAAGAAGAGCAGACACATTAACTCAACTCCTTCTCCAAAAGAATTGACACCAACACAGATAACACACATGGTTGGCATTTCCCTTCATGAATTCCAGGAGCCATCTTCATTTTGTCTTCATCCTATTAAGTGAGTCTTAATAATGTGAAAGGACTCCCCTTTCTCATTATTTGGCTCAGTGGTAAAGAATCTGCCTGCAATACAGGAGACTGGAATTTGATCCCTGGATTGGAAATATCCCCTGGAGAAGGAAAAGTCAACCCACTCCAGTATTCTTGCCTGGGTAATCCCATGAACAGAGGAGCCTGGTAGGCTAGAATCCATGGGGTTGCAGAAGAGCTGGACACAATTTAGTGACTAAACAACACCAATGAGAACAATTAATCCTGTTTCTAATATTATACAGGTAGTGTTCAGAAAGAATCCCAGGACCCTTTGAAGTGTCAACTGCTAGTTCTGAAAAATTTGTAAAAATGGATTCACACAAAGTAGTTGCAGTCCCTGAATAAAAATGCTATAAATATGGAGTTCTTTTTGGCTGTGCTCTGGAGATTGGATGAAGAGACCAAGTTGTCCATGTAGAGGAACTGATCTAGGACAGAACACAAAGGTTGGCATGGGTCCTAAAATCTAAAATATGATGACCCAGACTTGGGTGTAAGATTGTATTTGCGTCAGATGTTAACTACACATCCCTAGGTTTCCTGGAAGTTCAGTAAACAACGTAACCAGTGTAGAACGTGAAATCTGCTCGGGAAAGCAGAGCTCAAAGACCTGACTCTCTCCCTTTGGGAGGAAGGGGAATCACCTTAGCACTTAAATCTGTAGAACAACGCATGAGGACATTTTTCTTCTACTCTGGCTGGGGAAGGGCAGCTCCAGTATGGAAGTATACCTCCTAACACACAGGGAAATTCTTTTCCTGCTATAGTTACATGTTTCCTACTGCATCTTCGGAAGAACTTACAGCAGGACGAGCCATAGTACCCCAAATGTAGCCAAAGAGGAATTACTTTGGAAGTCCACTGAGTACAAAGAACAGCAGCAAGAACCTATCAGCTTATGCATATGGTTTTCTTGCTAAAACAAATTTCCTTTAGGTTGTTGCTCTTCGGTTGCTAAGGCATGAATGACTCTTTGTGATCCCATGGACTGCAGCACACCAGGCTTCCCTGTCCTTCACTATCTCCTGGAGTTTGCTCAAATTCATGTCCATTGAGTCAGTGATGTCATCCAATCATCTCATCCTCTGTTGTCCCCTTCTCCTCTTGTCCTCAACCTTTCCCAGCATCAGGGTCTTTTCCAAAGAGTCCACTCTTTGAATCAGGTGGCCAAAGTGTTAGAGCTTCAGCTTCAGCATCATTCCTTCCAATGAATATTCAGGATTGATTTCCTTTAGGATTGACTGATAATTCCTTTAGGTAGGACTTACTGTTAATTCCTAAGTGAAATGGTACATAAACATAGTTGGGATGGTTACTTCTACAGTTAAAGAAACTGTTGGGAGGGAAATTTAACATTTATGAAAAGAAAACAATACAAATACCAAGAACATAACAAAGACCTTAACTTCCAGGTGGGAATTATTAGAGGAGTCTGCCATCTTTATTTAGTGATCGCTATGATAACATTAAACAGGTGAACAGAAAGACGGACGCTAATAGTCACCTAAGATAGTTATTATAAAGACAGAGAAAGTATATAGAAAATGACTGACTGGTTCTTCTTATCACTGAAGGTCAACTAGAGCAGGATTATCAACATTTGGAACTGAATTACTCTTTACTATGGAGGACTGTACTGTGCATTATAGGATGCTTAGTAGCACCTCTAGACTTTTTCCATGTGATGCCAATAGTTTTATCCCCTCATCAGGACCATCAAAATGACCTCCAAATAGTGCCTGAGAATATTCTCAGAGTGGAAAACTCATAGAAACCACCCACCTAGTGGGTAGGTGGATGGAGTTGCTAAAATGGATGCAGGGAAGAGGAAGAAAGGAGAGGCTGGAGCAAAATCCCAGAGATGGCAAAACCCAGGCAAGATTACTCTCTGTTGGGAACCACTGAATTAGAGAAAAGACCCAGGAGAATTAAGGAATAATCACTGAGAGTGATGATTAAATATGTTTTAAAATATCACACAGAGAAATGAAAATAAACATTTCTGAGAATGAGTTACTTAACCTCCAAGAAACTACAGCCCCACCTAGTAAAAGGGGCTTCCCGGGTGGCGCTAGTGGTAAAGAACCTGCCTGCCAATGCAGGTAGACATAAGAGATGACGGTTCAATCCCTTGGTTGGGAAGATCCCCTGGAGGAGAGCATGGCAACCCACTCCAGTATTCTTGCCTGAAGGATCCCATGGAGAAAGGAGTCTGGCAGGCTACTTTCCATAGGTTCTCAAAGAGTAGGACAAGACCAAAGCAACTTAGCACCTTGTAAAAGGATGCTAAAAAATTGAAATCCCACTTAGCTCTCTCTAGGAGAAGGAATAGTGTTGTCAATGAATGGTTTCCTTCTACTAAGATTGGTAGAGCTAAAATTGTAAGTATTTTTAATAGTTAAACAGTGTTACAAATTAAAGAACAAGTCAGAAGAAAGTAATAACCTTAAAAATAAAGCCTCATTAGGGCTAATTATGATAAGGGTTTCCTTTTTGGAAATGACCTTTTCAATGACAGGATACTTTGCATTAGCTAATTATATTTACTGTGGAATTTTCAAATGAAATGGAAACTTACTTTACAGATTTTGTGATTTACATAAAGAAAAGTGGTTAACAAACCAAGGGTAATCTGCCAAACTCTTATACAATACTTTTGTGCTATTATTCAAGAATGCTGCTTGTGGAATTTGCTCACACTAAAAGTTGTATCATCAATCCGGCTCAGTTTAACCAGCTTATATAAGCCTGAAGGGATAAAGAGAAGCTCAGTACAGTCTTCCTCACCGCAGTGAACTTGTTATCTAATGATAGAGAGAGAGATGCTATGAAATAAATTATATTAATCTCAGTCCCAAGGAAATTAATTTATTAAGTTACAAACAAGGAATAGGAATGACCCTGAAAATTCAAGGAAGGAAGTATTTAATTTCAGCTGACTGAGGTGGGGGTGTGGGACACAGGGAGTTAGAGGATTAGGTAGTTTTTAGCAGAGATTTGGAACTGAGCCTTAAAACTGGTAAGAGTTCTACAGTAACTGATGAGGAGTGGGCACAAAGTGATATTACAGGTAGAAGGAATAGAAGTGGCAAAAGCTGAGAGGTCAGGAGGTATGAGTTTGTTATGACTGGAGTGTGGAATGTGTGATCACATGGTTGATATTGCTAGGAAACTAAATGGATTAGCTGTGGAGAGTGTTGAGTGACAGGGTAAGGTGTATATGAGAAAAATCTGAAGCTTTACCTTATTACTTTGGATATTTTAGTTTTTAATTATAGACTACTCTCAGTGCTACCGTCTCTAGACATTGATTATTAATAAAGAGTACATTTTTTGCTAAATTAATGTTTTAATCTTTTAAAAAGCTTAAATGCATCTAAGATGACTGGTTGCAGTTCCAGAATTTACATAACAACAAAATGGCTTGTTAGTCTTGACACTGAATTTGTATAGCAAACACATTATTTGCCAGAATTATAAATCCAATTGGGATGGTTTTGAGGAAGATGGTGGTGATTTTTATAGAATGACTAAGCTTTTCTAAAATATCTGATTTGGATACTACCATTATACATGATTGGGCTTCCCTCATAGCTCAGTTGGTAAAGAATTTGCCTGCAATGCAGGAGACCTGGGTTTGATTCCTGGGTTGGGAAGATCCCCTGGAGAAGGAAATGGCAACCCACTCCAGTATTCTTGGCTGGAGAATCCCATGGATAGAGGAGCCTGACAGGATATAGTCCATGGGGTCACAAAGAGTCGAACGTGACTCAGCAGCTAAACCGCCACCACCCCATTATACATGATTAATTAATAGGCTAGTAGGTTAGGAATTAAAGAACAATGTGCTTGTTTATTCCCTATATCCAGGGATGAAACAATACTTTAGGTAATAAAACTCAAAACATTTATTTTGCATACAGAGAATAGCAGAAAAGGGCCCTTTGAATATTATTGGCCACTTTTTCAAAAATGTCTGTTGGATAATAAAGTGGAAAAAGCAAATCCTTTATGTTATTAGATTCTTTACATTAAATAAGTAAACATCCTTATGTTAGGCTCTAAACCTTTTACCTTCCCCAGCAACTTTTGTCCTGTGGAGTTAAGAATCAAGGTTATAACAGTGTTAATGTCAAAAAGAAACTCGCAGTTTTGTCAGGAACTTTCCCACTGAAAAGCTCACCTCTGAAAGCCCTTCTGTCAAAAGAGTATGACCTATCCCAAAATAGTCTGAATAATCACTCCTCTAAGAAAACAAAAGTGCCTTTGTGAAAGGTGTCATAAAAATACAGTTATGTAGATTTCATTATCATTGCCCTTGCTCTATTAATAGCATATTTCTAAGATGCTTCATGTACACAAAATCTAGACAGGAGGTAAAGGTCTGGTTGAATTATTGAATAGAAAACAGCTTGCCCTCCTAAGGTCACAGTGTTTAAATGTCTTGACCAAGCCACTTACTGATTTTTTATTTAAATATGAAAGCATGCCTGTATTTGTTTATTTTTAATCCAAATCTTTCTGTGCCTTCAACTGAAGCATGATTGAAATCAGGCCTTATTGAGTGATACTGTGTGTCCCATATACACCAGTTTTTTTATCTTATCATGTGCATGTGTTATATGCTGCTTTGTATGTGAAAGTTTCTACCTGCAGTGCCTAGATCAGAGGAGCTAGTAACATTCTGTTATGGTAAACTTACTGTTTACATGTGGGTGCTAAGTCACTTCAGTTGTGTCCAACTCTTTGCAACCCAATGGACTGTAGTCCACAAGGCTCCTCTGTCCATGGGATTCTCTAGGCAAGAATATTGGAGTGGGTTTCCATGCCCTCCTCTAGGAGATCTTCCCGACCCAGGGACGGAAGCTGTGTCTCTTATGTCTCCTGCATTGGCAGGCAGGTTCTTTACCACAAGCCCCACTTGAGAAGTTTACATAGATCAGAACAATACTGAAAATAAGTGAAGCCAATCTCAGTCTACATTCACCCATTATACCGCAAACTCCCCCTGGATTGGGTGTGCTTATCTGTACTTAAGAAATAGGTTTACTTCATTATGAAGATAATCCTTCATTATAATTCCTTCTTCCTGGCCTACACCAAAGTGATTACTGGTTAGTAATCTGTGAAATACAAAATGTCTACTTCAAGAGAAACATTTCAGTGTTATTGAAACCCAGAAAGCTCTGTGAGCTCGTGGACTCTGGTTGCAATTCTGGTTCTGTTGCTTACTAAGGCGTATCCTGAGGAAAGTTGCTTAACTTCTCTAAGTTTCCGTTTCCTGGTTTATGCAAACAATAACTACCTCATAGTGTTGTTGAAAGGTTTAGAGGGAGTGTTCACACAGATCTGGTCCACAGTCACAGGAGCAATCACAGTTGCTGTTGTTGTTAGGATGTGGCTGGAACGAGCTGTAACAAGTCGGCAGTGACTGGATCTTAATCCAGTACCCAGGGCAGCTGAAGGCAACTCAAGAGGACAATCAAGAGGAGAGCTCGGAGAAGCCAGCCCTTTACCAGTGGATGGAGCTGTCAAAGTGGAGGCAGGGAGGATGAAGAAAGGAGAGGCTGGGACACAATCCTTGAAATGAGTAAGAAATAGAGAGTAGGAGTAAGAAGAAGAATCAAATCAACATCAAGAATGGAGCTGGACGTGGCACGGGGCAACTGAGAAAGACATTGAAAAGAAAATTCTTCTTTAGCAGAATCAGAAAATAGAGTAAATCAGGGTGTTCTGCAGTAACGACACAAACCTCTCACACAGGAATTTTACAGGGTACAGAGCACATCTGTAGCCATATGGTCATGGTGAAAGAGACCCATCATCAATAGCCTTTGATCTCACAGTTTAGAAAATAGAAAAACCTAAACACCCCCACTGATATATAAATTTGTAACTTCATGTTTTAAAAATCACTTCACTATATTTTGAACTACACATTAGAAAAAGAAAGCATGTAATTGCCCAGACTCCCAAACTGTAGGAAAAGGACTCCCCATAAATAGCTCTGACATGTTCTCCTAGAGAGCCTAGAAGCAGTAAGCTCCCTCCCCCTACATCGTCAGCACAATTGCTCATCAATGCCCGAGCCATCAGAAGCCCTAACACTGACTAGGGACGGCTGGACCAGGGCCACCAGGCAATGACAGAGAGACTAACAAAGTGTCCTTAGATGTGCTTCCTCCAAGGCTACAAATGCTGACTCTTCAGTGGTTGCTAAGAGGGAGAAATAGCCTCTTCATTGCCAAGCAGCCTTCACCTGGGAAAACTGAGCTCTTGGTTATCCAGGCATTTTAATGGACTCTATGAATCACTGATCAGCCGAGGAAGAATGTGAAAGAACTCAGGCTCCCAAGTCTGCTGATTGGCTCTTCCAACCAAGACAAATGGAGAGCCAGTCATTCTGAATGAAGGAGCTTACTAAAGAGATCCCTCCTGCTAACTCCAGCCTGTCTTGTTTCTGTCCCTGGAGGACCTTGGAGAGAAAAGGTGCCATAAACCACTGTTTCTTGCAGACGGCAGAAGAGAGGGGCGGGAACAAGGATGGATTAAATCCTCCTGCGTCCTTCAAAATGTCTCAGCCTTGGTTCACAGCAGATGAAAGTGCTGAGGGGACCAGAGCTATGTCAAAATGATTACGACATGACACAAGTTAGAAGTAAAGGATATTAACTTTGGAAAGGAAATAGTTAGTTACTCCACCCATTCCCAAACCACTTCATAAATGGGAAATTTGAGGCAGAGGGAGGTAAAGGGAAGTGCCCAAGATCAGACTGTTTATTAAAGGCAGAGCTGGAACCAGCTCGGGTGAATATGCACTCAGGTGACCATGCTGCCACGTGGAGGTATACTGAATGAAAAGCAGAAAGCATGACGTTTTACAGGCAACATGTGAGGAGCCAGAACACAGAGAGTCTAGATGTTGACGGCTTCACAAACAATGCATACTTAAACTGAAACAGGGAGCTTGTATAACAAAATGACTTTCAACCAAACAGGAAGATTTCAAAGAGTCCCACAGATAAAAATTCTATCATATGGTTGCTTAACTGAGATCCTGGTGGAAAGTTAGAGAAGATTGAATTTTGATCCACGGCATATTGAAGAGACATTTGCTTCCAGCCAAGATAAAATAATGGGGACTAGTTCATTCTCCCTCCTGGGAAATAAAGAGACAGAACATGTGAAGCAACGGTCAAGTCACTGACCATCAAGCAACCAAGGACAGTGACACTTGAGCATGGAAAACAAATTAGATGAGCCCTGTGATGGTCTCATCTTACCTCTTAGAGAGAGTTTCCAGGCTGGGGCACAGGTGGGGGAACCTGGGTGGAGCCCATAACCCCTGAGCTGGGCTTTTAAAGGGGCTAAAGCTGCTAGATTCCATAAGGCAGTACTAGAGAGGAAAGAGCTATAGAGAAACGAAACTTAGAGACTTTCAGAGAGTGTCCTGGGAATTTTCATACATCTATATCTATATGTCAGAATTTATCACTAGAATCATGCAGTATATGTTCTTTTGTGCTAAGCTTATTTTGTTTCAACATAATGTTTCTGAGATTTTTCTTTGCTGGGGAGTTTGTCAGTAGTTAATTCATTTTTATTGCTGAGTAGTACTCTGTTGTGGGCTTCCCTGATACCTCAGCTGATAAAGAATCTGCCTGCAATGCAGGAGATCCCAGTTCTATCCCTGGGGTCGATCCCTCGCAGAGTCAGACGTGACTGAGCAACAAAGCACCCACACACAATACTCTATTGTATGCACACATGTGCTTGTATGCTAAGTTACTTCACTTGTTTCCAACTCTGTCAACCCGTGGACTGTAGCCCACCAGGCTCTTCTGTCCATGGGATTCTCCGGGCAAGAACACTGGAGTGGGTTGCCATGCCCTCCTCCAGGAGATCTTCCCAACCCAGTGATCAAATCCATGTCTTGTCTCCTGCTTTGGCAGGCAGGTTCTTTACCACTAGTGCCACCTGGGAAGCCCCATAACCATACCAACATCTGTTTATTCACTCACATCTTGATGAACATTTGAGTTGTCACATTTTTGCTTATTATGGAAAGAATGCTATCTATCAAATGCATAGGTATCGCTATGGAAATAAATGGAATAACTAGATCATATGAAAGGTATATGCATAACTTTTAAAGGAATTGGCAAATTGTTTTCCAAACAACTGTATAATTTTGCATTTTCATCACCAATACTTGAAGTAGCAATTATTTTATTTTAGCCAAAGGAGTATGTCAAGGCTGTATATTGTCACCCTGCTTATTTAACTTATATGCAGAGTACACCATGAGAAATGCTGGGTTGGATGAAGCACAAGTTGGAATCAAGATTGCCAGGAGAAATATCAATAACCTCAGATATGCAGATGACACCATCCTTACTGCAGAAAGCAAAGAAGAACTAAAGAGCCTCTTGATGAAAGTGAAAGAGGAGAGTGAAAAAGATGGCTTAAAGCTCAACATTCAGAAAACTAAGATCATGGCATCCGGTTCTACCACTTCATGGCAAATAGGTGGGGAAACAGTGAAAACAGTGACTGACTTTAGTTTTTTGGGCTCCAAAATCACTGCAGATGGTGACTGCAGCCATGAAATTAAAAGACACTTACTTCTTGGAAGGAAAGTTATGATCAACCTAGACAGCATATTAAAAAGTAGAGGCATTACTTTGCCAACAAAGGTCCGTCTAGTCAAGGCTATAGTTTTTCCAGTAGTCATGTATGGATGTGAGAATTGGACTATAAAGACAGCTGAATGTCAAGGAACTGATGCTTTTGAACTGTGGTGTTGGACTCTTGAGAGTCCCTTGGACTGCAAGGAGATCCAACCAGTTCATCCTAAAAGCAATCAGTCCTGAATATTCATTGGAAGGACTGATGCTGAGGCTGAAACTCCAATACTTTGGCCACCTGATACAAAGAACTGACTCATTCGAAAAGACCCTGATGCTGGGAAAGAATGAAGGCAGGAGTAGAAGGGGATGACAGAGGATGAGGTGGTTGGATGGCATCACTGCCTCAACGGACATGAGTTTGGGTGGGCTCCGGGAGTTGGTGATGGACAGGGAGGCCTGGCGTGCTGCAGTCCATGGGGTCGCAAAGAGTCAGACACGACAGAGTGACTGAACTGAACTGAACTGAGAGTATAAAAAGGTATGCCATGCTGATTTTAGTGTACTTTTTCCATAGTATTTAATGATTATCTTTTCCATGTTTTTTTGGCTACTTGTTTATCTTCTTTTATAAAGCATTTGTTTGTCTTGAAATCATTTGTATTGGGTTGCTTGTCTTTTTATGTTGAATCCTCTATATATTTTGCATATATATATGTCTTTGTGAGACATGTGTATTGCAAATAGTTTCTCCAAGTCTATGGTTTTCCTTTTCATTTTCTTAATAATCTTTTTTCATAATACATTTTTAAAAGTTCACTTTTAATTAGAGGATAATTGCTTTGTAATGTTATGTTGGTTTCTGATGTACAAAAAGTTGAATCAACCATAAATATACATATATGCCCTTCCTCTTAAGCCTCCCTCCCAACCCACCCCCATCCCACTCCTCTAGGCCATCACAGATCATGATAAATTTTTAATTTTGATAAGTCTAATTTGTTTCCTTCCTTTCTTCCTCTCTGCCTCCCTCCACACCTCCATTCTTCTTCCTTTTTTTTTTTCTTTCACACCTTATACATTGGTAAGCATTTTCTCCTCTAGTTTCTGAAAGAGTTTGTACAAGGACTCTCTTCTTGTGTTCTATTTTCAGGGGTCAGATGCCTGCAAACAGTTCTCTCACATATCTTTTTTTTGCAGTTGTACAACTGTTTGCAGCAAAATGGCAAATCTGGTGCCTGTTTTCTTGCCACAGCCAAAAATAGAAGTCTTGTTCCCTCTATTTGAAAATCATATTATGCAGTTATCTGATATTTTCCCATTTTTAGCCAAGTTACTTACCAATCTTCATGACATTCCTCCAAATCCTCAAAAACACTGTCACCAGGACTTTTGGATTCAATTATTCACTGGTGCTATGATCAAATTTGAATTTTGACCCTACTGTTTCTACCTACCGCAGCCATGAGAAATCATTCAACTGCTGCCTTAGTTTTCTGTGTGTAAAAATTAGGACAACAAAATTTCAGAGTTTTTGTAGGAATTGAAGGAGATAACTCATCTTGCACAATGGCAAGGACATGATAGGTATTTAACAAATGGCAGAAGTGTAGAGGTTGAAAAATTGGATTCTGGAGTCAGGAGACTTGCCTTTGAAAACTAGTTACAGCTACAACACACAATCTCCGTAGGGGAAATATACTTAAATAGCCTCTTTAAGCCCTAATTTCTCATTTATAAAATAGAAGTGATAATAATAGTCACTACTTCATAAGACTGGTTTGAGAATTCAGTGTGAAAATGCGTACAAAATACCTCCTGACATACCTAGCACATGATAGATGCTCAATAAATATCACAAGTTGTATTACTGTTCTCTTTCTCACCCCCTTTCCTCCACCAACCCCCCTACCATCATTAAGAGGTGACTTCTCATTGCATCATTTGTTCCTTAAGATCTTCTGCCCTTGGATGGCCCCCTAACTCCACTGATCTGTCACTCTGTTCTCCAGCAGCCTACACTTAGTTGCACCTTTTTTTTTATTACAACTTCAGGTCTTCCCAGTTCTTCCACTCTTCCACTCTTCAATCCCAATTTCCATGCTCTCCATATAGTTCTGCCAGGACCAGTTATAAAGAATAGCATTTAGTTATAAAGAGTAGCAAGACTATCATTCAAAAGACATAACTGCCACCAACCTCATCAGTTTTTATTTTCCTTTTTTAAACTATTGGTTCCTTTTAGTTACTCAGCCTTAGGATAAGTCCTACAGTCTGGTCAAGCACATTTGATCAGTTGTGGCCTAGTCAAGACATCAGCATCTCGCAGTGGGTTTGAAATCCCCAAAATTATCTGATAGGTTGGGAAATCTTCATTCACTTCTACAAATTTTACTCTTTGACTCTCTTACTGCTCTCTTGGCAGGAGGAAGGAATTGAAATATTGACTATAACCAGATAGTTTGGTGTCGTGGCATTAATGGCAGGAATGCTGTTGCTTTTTTCTTGGGAGCACATTAAAACCCGAGGGAGATTTTTGCCAGTGCCTCGGAATCCCCAGAATTCTGATTTAATTGGGTTGGGATGAACCAACCCATTTGGTTGACTGGCTATTATTGCTTTTTAAATGTTGCCCTGATGATGTTAATACTCAGCCAGAGTTGAGAACCACTGAAATAGAGGGAGAAAGCAGATTATTAGAATGGTTTCTCCTATCTAATTCTAATACAATAATGATAGGAAACTTACTTTTCAGTGATATGTTAGAGTTGGTTTCTAGTGGCTCATGAAGGCTGTTTGTTAAAATTTCACAAATTTTGCTAGCCATTTGATGTCACATTGGTAGGTTCAAAGTGGTCATGTAGGAGCATTTACACATGTGCAAATAGTAAAAGCCACAATTTTCTCCCTGATTTCAGTATAATACCCCCAAAGTGGAATTACTGGGTATATTAAAGCTGAAACTTTATTGCACATACAAATATCCTTGGAATTTTGTTGAGAATCTTTAGCTAATTTCCCTTTCACCTTGAATCATAAAATTATATGCAACTAAACTATATTCAACTCTCCTTTTAATATTGTGTCTGATGAAAGTTTTTTTTCCCAAGGTTCACCATGAAATTTCTCTGCTTCCTCTTCTTTTAAATAGAAATGGCTGCCCAGGATGAATTTGATAAATACCTTCATAAATATGAACTGACAGAGTGGGAAGAATATCTCACTTTCTATACAAGTCTATTTAACTCTCATTTTCTCACTGGTCTAATAATTTACAGATCTATTGATCTGTTAGATCTACTGATCTAAATTTCATGACTCTCAAGACCTGGTGGGAATTATTCCAGGATTCCACCACAGGAGTCATTGTTTTCCATGTATTTCATTGCAAGTATGTAGAAGAAAATAAAACTTATCCAAAGCAGACATGATAGCACAGAATATTAGAGCAGGAAACAGCTTTGGAACTTGTCTAGCCCAACTCTCTCATTTTATAAATGGCCTTGGACAGCTTAGGTGACTTGCATGCATGTGTGCTCAGTTGGTTAGTCATGTCCAACTCTTTGTGACCCCATGGACTGTAACCCATGAGGCTCCTCTGTCCATGGGCTTTTTCAGGCAAGCATACTGGAGTGGGTTGCCATTTCCTTCTCCAAGGGATTGAACTTGCATCTCCTGTGTCTCTTGCATTGGCAGGCAAATTCCTTACCATGGAGGCACCTGAGAGGCCATGCTTAGATGACTTACTCATGGTCCATGGTCATACTTCCAGTTAGTGGCAGAGCCAGAATTGTACATAATTCAGGTATCTTCACTTCTAAGCTATTTTGTTTTTCTATGCCCTTGAACTTCAAAGTGTGGTCAGCCCACCAGCAGCATTGCCATCACCTGGGAGCTTGTTAAGCTCTATTACAGACCAACTGAAAATGAATCTGTACCTCAACAAATTTTGAAGTTATCTCTATGCACATTAAAGTTTGGAGCCATCCAATCCAATTCTGGATGTACACTGAAAAGATTTAAAAGCAAGATCTCAAAGAGATATTGTGTGCCCATGTTCATAGCAGCATTATTCACAATAGCCAAATGATAGAAACAACCCAAATATCCATTGGCAGTTGAATGTATAAACCAAAGGTGATCTATACATACAATGAATATTATTCAGTCTTTAAAAGGAGGGAAATTCTGACACATGCCATAATACAGATGAAACTTGAAGACGGTATGCTAAGTAAAATAAGCTAGTCACAGAAAGACAAATACTATATAATTTATATAAGTAGAGTCAAATTCATGGAGATAAAAAAATAGAACAGTGGTTGCCAGGGCCAGAACAGGGCCAGAGGGAGGGGCAGTGGAGAATTGTGATTTAAAGGATGCAGAGTTTCTGTTTTGCAAGATAAAAAGAATTACAGAAATTGGTTGCACAACAATAAGTGTACTTAACACTACTGCACTGTACACCTAAAATAGTTGTGATGACATATTCCATGTTATGTATATTTTATCATAACAAAAAACAATCTTCACTTGAAAAAAAGAAGTGCTAGTCCATACCGGTTTGATTCTGGTTTTTCTGGGAGGCTTGATTCAACAGTTGAAGCAGATGTCAGATGAAGATAAAACCAAGTCAGAACACTATTGAAATGAGTTGAATATAAAGGTTTTTCATTTATTTAAAATTTATTTTAATTAGACTTTCTGCTAGCTCAGAGTCCTCACAGCAATCTTCAGGTGGCTATTTAATTCTCATGTTGTTATTAGGGTGACCAACTCAACCAGTTTGCCCGGGACTCCCACTTTCAGCACAAAAAGTCACGTGTCCCCAGGAAACCCCTGTGTTCAAATTAGGGGCATTGGCCACTCTATTTATTGATGAATCTTAAAGATGATGTATCAGCTAAGCAGAGCCAAAACTCAAACTCAGATCTTACTAACAAAAGAACCAAAAGAACTCTAATTCAATGAATAAGAAGAAGAGGAGTGACCATAAAATCCCCCTGCTGATGTCTATGTATCTTGATACTATCACTGTGACCTCTCTCATTAAGTTTGGGTTTAAATTTTAAAAACTTATCTGTCATGTCAAACATTCTTAGCTTACTGACTTCTCTGTCTCTATTAAAGATGTCATTATGATCATTAATATTCTAGAAAATTTGCAGATGCTACTCTTGAAAAACAAAGACAAATTTCTGATCGGCCTATTGCGTTTAAAATGATGGTGAACTACAGCAAAGAAAAAACAGGTAATGACCCCAAGCATGGAATATCATCAGGGCTATAATTGGTATCTGTCCAAAGCCTTCTTAATAAAGGACTTATAATCACTGTAGAAAAGAAATCATTGTAACTGATGTGCTCAGTCATGTCCAACTCTTTTCGACCCTTTGGACTATAGCTTCCAGGGTCCTCTGTCCCAGAGATATTTCAGGCAAGAATACTGGAGTGGGTCGCCATTTTTCCCTCCAGGGTATCTTCCCCATCCAGGGATTGAACCCACATCTCCTGTGTCTCCTGCATTGTAGGCAGATTCTTTACCTGTTGAGCCGTTGGGGAAGCCCATTGTAACTGGCAGTAATGTTCAAAATATAGGCTGACAGTTAGATGGGCAAAGATGTTTGCACTACAGTTAGAGAATGACCTTATTTGATCTCCCCCACATTTATTAGAGAGTAAGCAGAGATGGGCAGGGGAATCAAGGAAACCAGAGGAATGGAGTTCACCCAAATCCTAATAATCCATTTGAGCCAAGAAATCTCTGACTTTACATACTAATGATGCTCTGAGGTCATGCTCTAAGAAAATTCTGCCACTGCCCCATACTGCTTTGTTTACATTCTGTTTACTCACTGAGGTTAATAATAAAACCCTTAAGTAAAGGTAAGAGAGGCAAGATGGTGAACTGTGTACTGCTCCAATACCATCTCTGGATTATGGTGGGTAGAGGGTTGAGACAGAAATCTTCAAGTAGTACCTGTGAAAAGAAGACAATAAAATGCCAGCTCCTGTCGAAAAAGAAAATGTAACTTGTAAAGAGATCTGACCTTGAATGAAACAAAGAAGCAGCCTGTAAGACTTAACCCAAGGCAGTCCTCTTGTAGGTACATTGAAAAATTCTCTTATCCACTTAGAGACAAACCTTGCAAAAATGAGGACAGCCAGGTGAGTGTTTTTCTTCTACAACACACTTGACAAATGATGTTCACATGCTGGTAAACTCCTGTGACTGCCCCCAAGGCTCTTCCAACTTGCCAGTGTGATTTCTGAAAATTCACTCCTGCAGAAGAATACACAAGTTACAGTGATGTTATATGGATATACATTGATTTATTATACAGAAAATTTTATTATACAACAAAAAACACAGCTTTAGCCACAAATCTTCACTCTTTAATTATTAAGCCATGAATAACTCCTGTCACAAAAAACCCTGTACATATAAGTTCATAGCATCATTATTCTCCATAGCCAACAAGAGGAAACAACCGAAATGTCCATCAACTGATGAATGAATAAACAAAATGTGGTATATCCGTGAATGTGTGTGTGCATGCGCGCTAAGTTGCTTCAGTCATGTCTGACTCTTTGGACACTATGGACTTCACCAGGCTTTACTGCCCATGGGATTCTCCAGGCAAGAATACTGGAGTGGGTTTCCAGGCCCTCCTCCAGGGGATCTTTCTGACCCACGGATCGAACTTGCGTCTCATTATGTCTCCTGAATTTCAGGCAGATTCTTTACCACTAGTGCTACCCGGAAAGCCCATATCCGTGACTACTACTCAACAATTAAAAGGAAGAAAGTACCATGAACGGATGAAACTCAAAAACATTAGGCTAATTGAAAGAAGTCAGACACAGAAGCACACATATTCTATGATTTCTTCATATAAAAAGTCAAGCAAAGACAAATTAGACACAAAAAGTAGATAAGTAGTTGCCCTGGAGCTGGGGGTGGAAATGGGGAGGAATAATAAATGGGCATGAGGTTTCTTCTTAGACTGATAGAAATTTTCTAAAATTAGATTTTAATGTATACATAAAAACAGGAGAATTTTATGCTCTATAAATTATTTCTCAGTAGATTGCTTTTAAAGAGGAAAAAAAAAAAAAACTATTTGGGAATAAAAACAAAAAGCTCCTGACATTTCTCATCACTGAAGAGACTGGCCTTGCATGTGTCTGCTGAAATCTCCTGCCCCCAAACCTGCTCTCTGCCATCCCCTGGCACTTAGTTCAGGATTTTTAAAAACATGCTCTTTGCTCATCCTTTGTTGATAGAAAGTGTGGCACCATTCCCTCTGGCACATTATCACATTTTTATAAATATAATCAACCCATTACATTTGCAGGATTGCTTAAGTCTAGACAATCTATCCTAGGAGCAGAGAAACCAGGAGGTATTGTGCTGGGCTTCGTCTCAAGGACAAAATACAGGAAATACAAAGTAAAAATGTGCTGTCAGGACTTTTATCTGTTCTGTATCCTTGCAGCATTTTCTCCACTGGACAAAAAGATAATGATAGGCTTTCTGGACATTAGAGACTGTTTATATTAATGATTATTACGTATGTGTGAAATGACAGTATAAAGGTGATATTTTCTATTGACAGTTGATATAAATAGCACTGTCTTGCAAGTGACTTGAAAACTCAATTTCAATAACTCCTTATTACCATATATAGATCTTAAAAGACATGATAAACGTAGTTTAGATTTATAATCACTTTTGCAGTGGTACAATGCTATGAAACAAAGTTTAGAGTGTCTAAATGTGGCTTATAGGTCACATCTCTGATTATAAATTTTTAAAAAATCTAAAATGTAGAAGTTAATAGAGCACTAAAATATCATCTAGTCAATCTCCCTAGTTGAGGAAACAAAAGACTATGATAAGTAGCTTGCTCCTTTCTCACGGGATGGTGAAGGCTATTCAGGACTCCTGACTCACAGTCATGCGCTCTTATAATATATATGGGAATATACATATATATATATATATATGAAATATATACATAATATATATATAACTGTAGTTCCTAGAGTGTATACAAGAAGGTTACACATTAGATTAGCAAGCATACAGAGGGACTTCCCCTCTGAGGATAACTTTTATTCAATTAGAAAAAAAAAATTAGGTAGAAGTGGCAGACTGTCATTCATGGACTAAATCTAGTCCATAGACAAGTTTGCTTGACCAACATGGATTGTTTAATATTTTTACTCATTAAATTTTCAAAATTCAGAGATTTTTTTATATAAATTTATATTTCCCACTTTTTTAGTTCCTTTTTTTTTTTTTTTTGGCTTTATAGTATGCAGGATTTTATTTCCTCAGTGAGGGATGGAACCCACAACCCTTGCCCTGGAAGCACAGAGTCTTAACCACTGGACCACCAGGGAAGTCCCTTGGTCTATGTTTAGGAAATGGGAGCTTTGGCAGCACTAGGCCAGTGGTCTTCTATGACTGCAGTCACTGGGGGTGAGTGGCAGTTGCCCCATTTAGAATGTGCCTTCCTCTTCAGTGTATATTTTTTTTTCTAATATCTGATCTGCTTCTTTCATTTTAAATACCCAGACCCTTATAAGCATTTGAGTTTGTGACACTGAGTTAGGCGATCTGGGAATACTGACTCCTAGATTATGTATATCAAGGTAGAACTTCTGAGACAGCTTAGAGACTGGCTCAGTTCTTAAACTCTCTGGTTGGACATAATTTATGCAAAGCACAACCGTTGGCAATACATGTCAGCATCAGATTCATTAAAGATATCCTGAAAATGACTTAGGACTTGGTGGGTTTGTTTCAGAGAGCGAGCATTGGAGAGCACCAATCCTGAAACAGGATTGCTCTCAACATTGTGGGGTCCGGAGTAAGAATGCCAATACAGACCCATGTACCCACAGCTACATTTTCAGAAGTTCCAAACTTTAAGCTAACAGACTATTCAACAAAATAAGAATCTATATTCCAATGAGAAATGTACACATATTACCTGAAGGCCAATTTTTAAATTGAAAATTTGCAAAAAAAAAAAAAGAGGTGGGACAGGGAATTTCCTGGCAGTCCAGTAGTTAGGACTCCACACTTTCATTGCCAAGGGCCTGGATTCAATCCCTAGTAGAGGAACTAAGATCCCATAAGCTGCCCTGCATGGCCAAAAAAAAAACCAAAAATTAAAATTCTCGGACACCGTGGAGTTTCAGACCAGAACAAAATACCATATGTATAAGAGCTAGCTGCAAGGCCCTCCACAGCCCTCTATCTCTTCCTCCGTCGCCTACTACAACGGGCTTCCTGTCCGTGTGTATGGACAGCCAGCCATCATAACAAGCTCTACCCATCCCTCTCCCCTCAAGCAACATTCCCTGGTCACTCCTTGGGCCCAGGAAATCTCACACAGGTGGCTGGCCAGGATCAGTGAGCTATGGCCCATGTGTGGGCCAAATCCAGCCCACAGCCTATGTATGGCTTATAAGCTTAGAATAGCTTTTACATTTTTTTTTAAGGGTTGTAAAACAGAGAGAGAGAAAAAGAAGAAGAATATGTGACAGAGACCCTAAATAGCCTGCAAAGCCTAAAATAATTAAGCTCTGGCCATTTACGGGAAAGTTTTGCCTACCCCAATTCTGAGGTCCAGGGAAGAGTTTCCTCCCACTCTGATGTAAGGGCAGTGCTACCCAAGGATAACCTAGATACTTCTAAAATGCTAGGGAGCCAATTCAAAGTCTGCTTGCTTCCTCCGGAATCCTTAATGGCCCTGGAACCAGTCCGCTAATCCTCCAGATCAAAGAGGATTCAAATGGGATTGGGGGTACAGATCATGGGCAAGCATCTGTGGAATATCTATGTTGAGTGAGGCACTGGGCTGTTTTTTACATACATTATCTTCTTCAATCCTCTTAGGCCATCTCCAGTCCAGAGTAGAAGCCGAAGACATGCAAACAAAATCAGTGAGTGTGGAGACTTGGGAAAAGTGTTCTATTTCCTGAAACTGGTGTCATCATCACCACCATCATTTTAGTTGAATTTGGTGATGATAATGACAGAGAGGAGAATCAATCATTTAAAAAATAAGTAGAGTTTGAGTTAAGTGCAGAAATGACTTTTTCCCTTCCCACAGGAAAGAGATTTGAGAGTTTAGCTGATGCTCAGAAGTTGGGAGTTGAATAGCCTAGAGACCACAGTGATTAAATTCCATCTTTGCTTCTCCTCTGTGTCTCTCTAAGGAAGGAGACAGATGGTGTGTCGAGAAAAAGAAGATCATATGGAGACGAATATCTGTGACATTGGCTCAGAGGCAACCTTATACGAGGCCGGTGGCCTAGAATGGAGTCAAATACTTACATTAAAAGAGAAGGCACTGGGGAGTTGCCACATGATGAAGCCTGGCACCTTACCTCACAACCTGCCTGAGGTACTGTGATCTGCTATTTCCTCACACACAGAAAGCAGCACTTTCCCAAAGGAAAATGAGCTCTTCCTTTTCAGAGACAGGCATCATTTCAGATCCCTGAACTGAGTTAAGAACAAAGAAACCTCAGAGAAGGTCACTCATGACCTTTGAGGTTTATCTGATTTTCTTATTCACAGCAATACAGATGGCTTTTTTTTTTTTAATAAGCAAAGGTAAAAAGCCTC
Source organism: Odocoileus virginianus (assembly GCF_023699985.2). NCBI lineage: Eukaryota > Metazoa > Chordata > Mammalia > Artiodactyla > Cervidae > Odocoileus > Odocoileus virginianus. Next base: position 16,738,514 of record NC_069677.1, read on the forward strand.
ACTATAATTGAATGAATTAAAGGAGTAAGAGGTTGATTTTTACCAGATTTCAACAGTAAAAAAAATAGCTTTATTGCTAATACAGAAAACCTTGGCTAAAACCTAGGAAGAATTGGGTGAAAAATTTCAAAAGTCAGAACTAAGTAAGAGAAGAATGTAATAAATGCACATATATGAATCACCCAGACTGAATATAATTTTATCAAAATTATTTCAAATCTTTTTAAAATATAAAATAAATACTGCTTTTTAAGTTGAAGTCCCCTTTTTACCCCCATTTCCCCACAGTCCTGTTACCTGTTATCTGACAAATTACATAAGTAGAGTCTTAATGCTGAATTCCTATTCCTTGGTATAAATCTTATTTACTCAAATTTATTTGTATGTACATGGGGCTTCCCATGTGGCTCAGTGGTAAAGAACGCTCCCACCAATGCAGGAGATGCAGGACACACAAGTTTGATCCTGGGTTGGGAAGATCTTCTGGAGGAGGAAATGGCAACCCAGTCCAGTAATCTTGCCTGAAAAATCCAATAGACAGAGGAGCCTGGAGGGCTACCATCCACGGGGTTGCAAAGGGTTGGATACGACTGACTGACTTGAGCACGCACATATTTGTATATACATATATATTTGTGTAGTTCTGTGTCACATTCTGTTTGTATGATGTTATTTATGATTTTTCCATTTATGTTCACTAGTAATATTAGAGTATAATTATAGTCTTTAAAAATGATTTAGATTACTGACCTCCTTTCCTATTCTCTGAAACAGTTTGTATATTAAAGGAATTATTTATTACTTTTAGGTTTGGAGAAATTCACTTGTATGAATGTCTTTAGCTGATTAGATTTTTCACTATTAATCCAGTTTTTAAAGTTTTCAATCTGTTAGTTTAAAACATTTTCATTGCTCAGCTTTTAAATTTATATTTATTATCATATTTAAATTTTTAAACTTATTGTCAAAGTTTTTCATAGTATTCTTTCGTTGAATCTTAAAACTTCAATTGTATTTGTAGTATTTTCTCTTTCATATTTCTTTTACTATTTACTTGTTATTTCTTTCCCTTTCTCAGTTAATTTTGTCAGATATGTTTGTTTTATTGTACAAATAATCAGTTTTTGCATTTAATCATTTCTTTCTCTTTACTTATGATTTTTAACCATTTCCTATATACTTTCTGTTTGCTTTGCTTTTTTTTCTTTTCTAACTCCTTGAAATCTTATCCCATGTATTTTCATTATGCTTTTTAAATCAATGCAGCATCACACAATTTTTATGTTTAATTCATTTGTTTTGTTCAAAACTAAATATTTCACTTTTAAAATCAAGATTACCTCTTTAACTTACACGTTGTTAAGTGTTGCCTTGCTTTCAAATAAATTTACTGTTTAAAATGTTTCAATGCTTCATTGTTTTTGGTGACTGAATGTACTCTGTATGATATCAATTCTTTGGACTCTGCTGGGAAACCCACAGTGCCATCATAGAAGGTCAGTTTGAGAGAATGTCTTTTGTGTAAGCTTGAAAATAATTTAGGTTCTTTGTCGGATGCTAAATTCTATATAGGTGCTGAATTAAGCTAATTAAATGCATTATTCATATTACTACTATTATTTCTATGAGCTGTCAACTTCTGAAAATGTATTAAAATCTCCCTCTGTGATTATATTAATGTAGTAAATTGCATTGATTTTCTTCTTTTTAAATAATTTCATTAGTTTATTTATTTTTGGCTGTGCTGGGTCTTCATTGCTACCCAGACTTGTCTCTAGGTGTGGTGACCCTGGGCTATACCCTAACTGCAATGAGCAACCTTCTCATTGTTGCGGAACATGGACTCAGTAGTTGCAGCTCCCAGGCCCTAGAGCACAGGCTCAATAGTTGGAGAGCACAGGTTTAGTTGCTTCAGAGCATGTGGAATCTTCCCTCACCACGGATCATACTCTACATTGGAGGCAGATTCCTTACCACTCAGCCACCAGTGAAGCCTTTGATTGATTTTCTATTGTTAAACTACCCTTGCATTCCTGAACTAAATCCTGGTAGGTCATAATTTTTTTGAAAAAATCAATTTCCTAGTAATTTAAGATTATTTTGTTTCTATGTTTATAAGAAAGATTAGCCTGTATATTTCCTTTATTCTCATATCCATGCAATAAAATTAATGGGGAAATGTCCCACTCTCTTCAGTTCTCTGGAAAATATTTAGTAGGATTGTTATTTATTTTTTCCATAAATGCTTAGAAGATTTATCAGAGAAACCATTAGGGCCAGTAGTTTTCTTTGTGGGAAGGTTTTGGAAAATGGATTCCATTTTCTTTCTTTATTTTTCTCTGGTTTTACTTTTAATTGGAGGATAATTGCTTTACAAAGTTGTGTTGGTTTCTGCCATAGAACAGTGAGAATTAGTCATTAGTATATACATGTCCCCTTCTTCTTGAGCCTCTTTTCCACCTCCCACTCCCCAGTTTTCTTGACAGGCATAAGAATTCAAATGTCTCTTTCTTCTTAAGTCAAGTTTGATAAGTTTCATCTTTCAATGAAATTATCAAATTGGCATTAAGCTGTTCATAATAATTTTGATATCTTTTAATATCTGTATAATTTATAGCCATGCCATCACTTTTATTCCTAATATGTGCTTAGTCACTTCAGTAGCCTGCTATTTATAAACAAAGTTTAAAATTATCCTGACCTCCTACATTCTCACCCCCTTCTTCCCTACTCTCTTTGAAGAGGTTCCCCAGAGGTTCATCTGCACAATGCATGCATGCTCAGTCACTTCAGTTGTGTCCAACTCTTCGCGACCCCATGGACTGTAGTCTGCCAGGTTCCTCTGTCCATGAGATTCTCCAGGCAAGACTACTGGATTGAATTGCCAAGCCCTCCTTACGGAGACCTTTCCAACCCAGGGATGGAACCCGAGTCTCCAGTGTCTCCTGCATTGCAAGTGGATTATTTACCACTGAGCCATTCAGGAAGCACTATTTTAACCAGAATTTTCTTTGTCTTGATCAGTCTTGCTAAGAGTTTATTATTTGCATTAATTTTTTAAAGAACTTTTGGCTTTTTTCCATACTTCATTGATTAATACTGTTATCTTTATTATTTTCTTTCTTATTTTTTTAGGTATGATTTGCAACTGTTTTTTTTAGCTTATTAAATTAGAAAATTCATTTTCTCTTTAAGACATGAGTTATTTTAAAGTATCTGAATAATTTCCAGGTATTTGGGAAATATTTCTTTGTTATTGATATACAGCTTTATAAACACAGAAAACTAACCAAACTAATCACATGGATCACAACCTTGCCATGCCACGTAGGGCCACCCAAGGCAGACGGGTCATGGTGGAGAGTTCTGACAAAACATGGTCCACTGGAGAAAAAAAATGGCAAACAACTTTACTATTCTTTCCTCAAGAAGCCATGAACAGTATGAAAAGGCAACAAAATATGACACTGAAAGATGAACTTCCCAGGTGGGTAGGTGCCCAGTATGCTACTAGAGATCAGTGGAGTAATAGCTCCAGAAGTAATGAAGAGGCTGAGCCAAAGCAGAAACAATGCCCAGTTGTGCATGTGTCTGGTGGTGAAAGCAAATCCAATGCTGTAAACAGCAATATTGCATAGGAACCTGGAATGTTAGGTCCATGAAGTGGTCAAACAGAAGATGGAAAGAGTGAACATCGACATTTTAGCAATCAGTGAATTAAAATGGACCAAAATGGGTGAATTTAATTCAGATGACCATTGTATCTACTACTGTGGGTAAGAATCCCTTAGAAGAAAGGGAGTAGCCCTGAAAGTAAACAAAAGGGTCTGAAATGCAGTACTTGCGTGCAATCTGAAAAATGACAGAATGATCTCTGTTCATTTCCAAGGCAAATCATTCAGTATTACAGTAATCCAAGTCTATGTCCCAACCACTAATGTTAAAGAAGCTGAAGTTGAATGATTCTATGAATACCTACAAGACTTTCTAGAACTAACACCAAAAAAAGAGTCCTTTTCATCGAGGGACTGGAATGCAAAAGTAGGAAGTCAAGAGATACCTGGAGTAACGGGCAAGTTTGGCTTTGGAGTACAAACTGAAACAAGGCAAAGGCTAACCAGAGTTTTGCCAAGAGAATGCAATGGTCATAGCAAATACCCTCTTCCAACAACACAAGAGAAGACTCTACACATGAACATCACCAGATGGTCAATACCAAAAGCAGATTGATTATATTTGCAGCCAAAGATGGAGAAGCTCTATACAGTCAGCAAAAACTAGACTGGGAGATGCCTGTGGCTCAGATCATGAACTCCTTATTGCCAAATTCAGACTTGCCTTGAAAAAAGTAGGGAAAATGACTAGGCCATTCAGGTATTGTAGAAGACAGGAAGAATAAAAAAAAAAAAAGCAGACCCCGGCAAGGGCCACAAAAGAAATTTATAATTATTGATAAACTGGATGCTATAAGACATGAGATTCTTGGAACAAGCCCAGAGGGAACAGTTCATAGTCTGAAAACAAGATATGATCCTGGGGTTGGAAAACCAACCCCAGACTGTTTCCCAACTGGTGTCTCAGAGTCACATGTTTTACGTATCTGGTGGAAAATCTATAGATAAGAATATTAGTCTTAGTTACTGATTTGTTATTGATTACTGTTTCTTTTTTGTTTTCTCTTTTTTTTTCTTTTCATTTATTTTTATTAGTTGGAGGCTAATTACTTCACAACATTTCAGTGGGTTTTGTCATACATTGACATGAATCAGCCATGGAGTTACATGTATTCCCCATCCCGATCCCCTCCCCCCCCTCACCTCCCTCTCCACCCGATTCCTCTGGATCTTCCCAGTACACCAGGCCTGAGCACTTGTCTCATGCATCCCACCTGGGCTGGTGATATGTTTCACTATAGATAATATACATGCTGTTCTTTCAAAACATCCCGCCCTAGCCTTCTCCCACAGAGTTCAAAAGTCTGTTCTGTACATCTGTGTCTCTTTTTCTGTTTTGCATATAGGGTTATCATTACCATCTTTCTAAATTCTATATATATGTGTTAGTATGCTGTAATGTTCTTTATATTTCTGGCTTACTTCACTCTGTATAATGGGCTCCAGTTTCATCCATCTCATTAGAACTGATTCAAATGAATTCTTTTTAATGGCTGAGTAATATTCCATGGTGTATATGTACCACAGCTTCCTCATCCATTCATCTGCTGATGGGCATCTGGGTTGCTTCCATGTCCTGGCTATTATAAACAGTGCTGCGATGAACACTGGGGTGCACATGTCTCTTTCAGATCTGGTTTCCTCAGTGTGTATGCCCAGAAGTGGGATTGCTGGGTCATATGGCAGTTCTATTTCCAGCTTTTTAAGGAATCTCCACACTGTTCTCCATAGTAGCTGTACTAGTTTGCATTCCCACCAACAGTGTAAGAGGGTTCCCTTTTCTCCACACCCTCTCCAGCATTTATTGCTTGTAGACTTTTGGATAGCAGCCATCCTGACTGGCATGTAATGGTACCTCATTGTGGTTTTGATTTGCATTTCTCTGATAATGACTAATGTTGAGCATCTTTTCATGTATTTGTTAGCCACCTGTATGTCTTCTTTGGAGAAATGCCTGTTTAGTTCTTTGGCCCATTTTTTGATTGGGTCATTTATTTTTCTGGAGTTGAGCTGGAGGAGTTGCTTGTATATTTTTGAGATTAATCCTTTGTCTGTTGCTTCATTTGCTATTATTGTCTCCCAATCTGAGGGCTGTCTTTTCACCTTGCTTATAGTTTCCTTTGTTGTGCAAAAGCTTTTAAGTTTCATTAGGCCCCATTTGTTTATTTTTGCTTTTATTTCCAATATTCTGGGAGGTGGGTCATAGAGGATACTGCTGTGATTTATGTCGGAGAGTGTTTTGCCTATGTTCTCCTCTAGGAGTTTTATAGTTTCTGGTCTTACATTTAGATCTTTAATCCATTTTGAGTTTATTTTTGTGTATGGTGTTAGAAAGTGTTCTAGTTTTATTCTTTTACAGGTGGTTGACCAGTTTTCCGAGCACCACTTGTTAAAGAGGTTGTCTTTTCTCCATTGTATATCCTTGCCTCCTTTGTCGAAGATAAGGTGTCCATAGGTTCGTGGATTTATCTCTGGGCTTTCTATTCTGTTCCATTGATCTATATTTCTGTCTTTGTGCCAGTACCATACTGTCTTGATGACTGTGGCTTTGTAGTAGAGACTGAAGTCAGGTAGGTTGATTCCTCCAGTTCCATTCTTCTTTCTCAAGATTACTTTAGCTATTTGAGGTTTTTAGTATTTCCATACAAATTGTGAAATTATTTGTTCTAGTTCTGTGAAAAATACCGTTGGTAGCTTGATAGGGATTGCATTGAATCTATAGATTGCTTTGGGTAGAATAGCCATTTTGACAATATTGATTCTTCCAATCCATGAACACGGTATGTTTCTCTATCTGTTTGTGTCCTCTTTGATTTCTTTCATCAGTGTTTTATAGTTTTCTATGTATAGGTCTTTTGTTTCTTTAGGTAAATATACTCCTAAGTATTTTATTCTTTTTGTTGCAATGGTGAATGGTATTGTTTCCTTAATTTCTCTTTCTGTTTTTACATTGTTAGTGTATAGGAATGCAAGGGATTTCTGTGTGTTAATTTTATATCCTGCCACTTTACTATATTCATTGATTAGCTCTAGTAATTTTCTGGTAGAGTCTTTAGGGTTTTCTATGTAGAGGATCATGTCATCTGCAAACAGCGAGAGTTTCACTTCTTTTCCTATCTGGATTCCTTTTACTTCTTTTTCTGCTCTGATTGCTGTGGCCAAAACTTCCAACACTATGTTGATTACTGTTTCTTAATTACTCAATGGTTAATGATCATTTTGTTCTTTGGTCCTGAGGGCCACATGAGTTACAGTTTAACTCCCCACATATTCTTTCCTTCATGGTTGAAAGTATAACAAAGCTGGCTTGGATTCAGTTTTGGCACCTTCTCCTTGGAGCAGTGTTGGTCCCCTGATCCTCGATTTTCACTGAATTCTTATGTCTTGTTTCTCATTCTCTCACTGTATCTTGCTTTCGGAAACACTGTTTGTTGAGCTGGTCTTGACAAGGTATGGCCTAAAGCAAATCCCTTACAATGATACAGTGGAAGTGACAAATAGATTCAAGGAATTAGATCTGATAGACAGAGTGCCTGAAGAATTATGGACAGAGGTTCATGACATAGTATAGGAGGCAGTGATCAAAACCATCTGCAAGAAAAAAAAATGCAAAAAGATAAAATGACTGTCTGAGGAAGGCTTACAAATAGCTGAGAAAAGAAGAAGCAAAAGGCAAAGGAGAAAAGGAAAGATATACCCATCTGAATCCAGAGTTCCAAAGAATGCAAGGAGAGATAAGAAAGTCTTCCTAGGGGAACAATGCAAAAAAATAGAGGAAAACAGTAAGAATGGGAAAGACCAGAGATCTCGTCAAGAAAATTAGAAATACCAAGGGAACATTTCATGAAAAGGTGGGCACAATAAAGGACAGATATAGTATGGACCTAACAGAAGAAGAAGATATTAAGAAGAGGGGGCAAGAATACAAAGAAAAACTATACAAAAAATATCTTCATGACCCAGACAACCATGAAGGTGTGATCACTCACCTAGAGTCAGACATCTTGGAGTGCAAAGTCAAGTGGGACTTCAGTTCAGTTCAGTTCAGTACAGTCACTCAGTCATGTCTGACTCTTTGTGACCCCACGAATCACAACACACCAGGCCTCCCTGTCCATCACCAACTCCCAGAGTTTACTCAAACTCATGCCCATTGAGTCGGTGATGCGATCCCGTCATCTCATCCTCTGTCATCCCCTTCTCCTCCTGCCCCCAGTCCCACCCAGCTTCAGGGTCTTTTCCAATGAGTCAACACTTTGCATGAGGTGGCCAAAGTATTGGAGTTTCAGCTTCAGCATCAGTCCTTCCAACGAACACCCAGGACTGATCTCCTTTAGGATGAGCTGGTTGGATCTCCTTGCAGTCCAAGGGACTCTCAAGAGTCATCTCCAACACCACAGTTCAAAAACATAAATTTTTCGGCACTCAGCTTTCTTCACAGTCCAATTCTCACATCCATACATGACCACTGGAAAAACCATAGCCTTGACTAGACAGACCTTTGTTGGCAAAGTAATGTCTCTGCTTTTTAATATGCTATCTACATTGGTCATAACTTTCTTTCCAAGGAGTAATTGTCTTTTAATTTCATGGCTGCAGTCACCATCTGCAGTAATTTTGGAGCCCAAAAAAATAAACTCTGACACTGCTTCCACTGTTTCCCCATCTATTTCCCATGAAGTGATGGGACCAGATGCCATGATCTTAGTTTTCTGAATGTTGAGCTTTGAGCCAACTTTTGCACTCTCCTCTTCCACTTTCATCAAGAGGCTTTTTAGTTCCTCTTCACTTTCTGCCATGTGGGTGGTATCATCTGCATATCTGAGGTTATTGATATTTCTCCCAGCAATCTTGATTCCAGCTTGTGCTTCATCCAGCCCAGCATTTCTCATGATGTACTCTGCATATAAGTTAAATAAGCAGAGTGACAATATACAGCCTTTATATACTCATTTTCCTATTTGGAACCAGTCTGTTGTTCCATGTCCAGTTCTAACTGTTGCTTCCTGATCTGCATACAGGTTTCTCAAGAGGCAGGTCAGGTGATCTGGTATTCCCATCTGTTTCAGAATTTTCCACACTTTGTGGTGATCCACACAGCCAAAGGCTTTGGCATAGTCAATAAAGCAGAAATAGATGTTTTTCTGGAACTCTCTTGCTTTTTTGATGATCCAGCAGATGTTGGCAATTGGATCTCTGGTTCCTCCTCCTTTTTTAAAACCAGCTTGTACATCTGGAAGTTCACGGTTCATGTATTGCTGAAGCCTGGCTTGGAGAATTTTGAGCATTACTGTACTAGCATGTGAGATGAGTGCAATTGTGCAGCAGTTAGAGCATTCTTTGGCATTGCCTTTCTTTGAGATTGGAATGAATCTGAAATTTTCAAGTCCTGTGGCCACTGCTGAGTTTTCCAAATTTGCTGGCATATTGAGTGTAGCACCCTCACAGCATCATCTTTCAGGATTTGAAATAGCTCAACTGGAATTCCATCACCTCCACTAGCTTTGTTTGTAGTGATGTTTCCTAAGGCCTGTCTGACTTCACATTCCAGGATGTCTGGCTCTAGGTGAGTGATCACACCATCGTGATTATCTGAGTTGTGAAGATCTTTTTTGTACAATTTTTCTGTGTATTCTTGCCACCTTTTCTTAATATCTTCTGCTTCTGTTAGGTCCATGCCATTTCTGTCCTTTATCGAATGCATCTTTGCATGAAATGTTCCCTTGGTATCTCTAATTTTCTTGAAGAGATCTCTAGTCTTTCCTATTCTGTTGTTTTCCTCTATTTCTTTGCATTGATCGCTGAGGAAGGCTTTCTTATCTCTCCTAGCTATTACTTGGAACTCTGCATTCAAATGGGAATATCTTTCCTTTTGTCCTTTCCCTTTTGCATCTTTTCTTTTCTTAGCTATTTGTAAGGCCTCCTCAGACAACCATTTTGCCTTTTTGCATTTTTTTTCCATGGGGATGGTCTTCATCTCTGTATCCTGTACAATGTCATGAACCTCCATCCATAGTTCATCAGGCACTCTATCAGATCTAGTCCCTTAAATCTATTTCTCACTTCCACTGTATAATCATTAGGGATTTGATTTAGAAGTTTAGACCTGAATGGTCTAGAGGTTTTCCTTACTTTCTTCAATTTCAGTCTGAATTTGGCAATAAGGAGTTCATGATCTGAGCCACAGTCTGCTCCCAGTCTTGTTTTTGCTGGCTGAATAGAGCTTCTTCATCTTTGGCTGCAAAGAATATAAGCAATCTGATTTCAGTGTTGACCATCTGGTGATGTCCATGTGTAGAGTCTTCTCTTATGTTGTTGGAAGAGGGTGTTTGCTATGACCAGTGCATTCTCTTGGTAGAACTTTATTATTAGCCTTTGCCCTGCTTCATTCCATACTCCAAGGCCAAATTTGCCTGTTACTCCAGGTGTTTCTTCACTTCCTACTTTTGCACTTCAGTCTGCTATAATGGAAAGGATGTCTTTTTTGTGTGTTAGTTCTAAAAGGTCTTGTAGGTCTTTCTAGAAGTGTTCAACTTCAGCTTCTTCAGTGTACTGGTTGGGGCATGGGCTTGGATTACCAAGATATTGAATGGGTTGCCTTGGAAACGAACAGAGATCATTCTGTCATTTTTGAGATTGCATCCAACTACTGCATTTCAGACTCTTGTTGACTATGATGGCTACTTCATTTCTTCTCAGGGATTCCTGGCCACAGTAGTAGATATAATGGTCATTTGACTTAAATTCACCCATTCCAGCCCGTTTTAGTTTGCTGATTCCTAGAATGTCGATATTCACTCTTGCCATCTCCTGTTTGACCACTTCCAGTTTGCCTTGATTCATGGACCTAACATTCCAGGTTGCTATGCAATATTGCTCTTTACAGCATCCGACCTTGTTTCTATCACCAGTCACATCCACAACTGGGTGTTGTTTTTGCTTTGGCTCCATCCCTTCATTCCTTCTGGAGTTATTTCTCCACTGATCTCCAGAAGCATATTGGGCACCTACCAACCTGGGGAGTTCCTCTTTCAGTATCCTATCTTTTTGCCTTTTCATACTGTTCATGGGGCTCTTAAGGCAAGAGTACTGAAGTGGTTTGCCATTCCCTTCTCCAGTGGACCACATTCTGTCAGACCTCTCCACCATGACCCTTCCGTCTTGGGTGTCCCCACACAGCATGGCTTAGTTTCATTGAGTTAGACAAGACTGTGGTCCGTGTGGTCAGATTGGCTAGTTTCCTGCGATTATGGTTTCAGTGGGCCTGCCCTGTGATGCCCTCTCACAACACCTACCATCTTACTTGAGTTTCTCTTACCTTGGACGTGGGGTATCTCTTCATGGCTGCTCCAGCAAAGCGCAGCTGCTGCTGCTCCTTACCTTGAATGAGGAGTATCTCCTCAAGGCTGCCCCTCCTGACCTTGAACGTGGAGTAGCTCCTCTCAGCCCTCCTGCACCCACGCAGCTGCCGCTCCTTGGATGTGGGGTAACTCCTCTCGGCCGCTGCCCCTGGCCTTGGGCAAGGGGTAGCTCCTCATGGCCACACTTCTGCATGGTCTGTTGCAGCTGGCACACTTCTGCACGATCCCCAAGTGGGCCTTAGGAAGCATCAAAACAAACAAAGTTAGTGGAGGTGATGGAATTCCAGTTGAACTATTTCAAATCCTAAAAGACAATGCTGTGAAAGTGCTGCACTAAATATGCCAGCAAATTTGGAAAACTCAGCAGTGGTCACAGGACTGGAAAAGGTCAATTTTCATTCCAATCCCAAAGAAGTCAGGACATTCATTTCAGTCGCTCAGTCATGTCTGATTCTTTGTGACCCCATGGACTGCAACATGCCAGGCCATCACCAACTCTGAGAGCTTACTCAAACTCATGTCCATTGCATCGGTGATTCCATCCAACCGTCTCATCCTCTGTCATCGCCTTCTCCTGTTTTCAATCTTTCCCAGCATCAACGTCTTTTCAAATGAGTCAGTTCTTCACATCAGGTGGCCAAAGTACTGGAGTTTCCGCTTCAGCATCAGTCCTTCCAGAGAATATTTAGGACTGATTTCCTTTAGGATGGACTGGTTGGATCTCCTTGCAGTCCAAGGGACTCTCAAGAGTCTTCTCTAGCACCACAGCTCAAAAGCATCAATTCTTCAGTGCTCAGCTTTCTTGATAGTCCAATTCTCACATCCATACATGACTACATGACATCCCAAAGAAGGGCAATGCTAAAGAATGTTCAGACTACCACACAATTGCACTCATTTCACATGCTATCAAAGTAATGCTCAAAATTCCCCAAACCAGGATTCAACAGTATGTGAACCAAGAACTTGCAGCTGTTCAAGCTGGATTTAGAAAATGCAGAGGAACCAGAGTTCAAATTTCCAACATCTGTTGGATCATAGAAAAAGCAAGTGAATTCCAGAAAAACATCTACTTCTGTTTTGTTGACTACACTAAAGTCTTTGACTGTGTGGATTACAACAAACTGTGGAAAATTCTTCAGAGATGTGAATACCAGACCACCTGACCCGCCTCCTGAGAAACCTGTATGTAGGTCAAGAAGCAATAGTTAGAACCAGACATGGAATAACACACAGGTTCCAAATTGGGAAAGGAGTACATCAAGGCTGTATATTGTCACCCTGCTTATTTAACTTATATGCAGAGTATATCATGTGAAAAGCTGGGCTGGATGAAGCACAATCTTGAAACAAGATTGCTGGGAGAAATATCAATATCCTGAGACATGCAGATGACATCACACTTATGGTAGAAAGCAAAAAGGAACTAAAGAGCCTCTTGAGGAAGGTGAGAGAGGAGAGTGAAAAAGCTGGCTTAAAACTCAACATTCAAAAAACGAAGATCAAGGAATCCAGTCCCATCACTTCATGGCAAATAGATGGGAAACAGTGACAGATTTTATTTTCTTGGGCTCCAAAATCACTGCAGATGGTGACTGTAGCCATGAAATTAAAAGATGCTTGCTCTTTGGAAGAAAAACTATGACAAACCTAGACAGCATATTAAAAAGCAGAGACATCATTTTGCTGACAAATGTTTGCATAGTCAAAGCTATAGTTTTTCCAGTAGTCATGTATGGGTGTGAGAGTTGGACCATAAAGAAGGCTGAACGCCAAAGAATTGATGCTTTTGAGCTGTGGTGTTAAAGAAGTCACTTTAGAGTCCCTTGGATTGCCAAGGAGATCAAACCAGTCAATCCTAATGGAAATCGGTCCTGAATATTCATTGGAAGGACTGATGCTGAAACTAAAGCTCCAATACCTTTTCTACCTGATGTGAAGTGCTGACTCATTAGGAAAGACCCTGATGCTGGGAATGACTGAAGGCAGGAGGAGAAGGGGACGACAGGATGAGATGGTTGGATGGCATCACTAACTCAATGGACATGAGTTTGAGCAAGTTCCAGGAGATGGTGAAGGACAGGGAAGCCTGGTTTGCTGCAGTTCCTGGGGTCTCTAAGAGTCAGACACAACTGAGCAACTGAACAGCAACAAATACAGCTTTAATTGTCTAAAAACATACTTACTTAATTTTAATTCTTTGAAATTTGTCAAAACTTGCTTATGGGTCAACACATAGTCCCTTTTGGGTAAAAGTTCCATGTTCTGCTGGGAAAATACTATGTATTCTTCAGTTTATGGGTGTAGTTTCTACAAACAGCAATTTTGTCAAATTAAATAACTATGTTGTTCAAATCTTTTCTATTCTATCATTTCTTTAAAAAATCTGCTTGTTCTTTTAGGTACTAAAAAAATGTGTTAAAAGCACCAACTGTATCAATTTTCCTTTTTATATTTTGAAGTTGTTTTATTAGGTAAATACAAATTTTTGCTTTTTTCTTGCATTTCTTTGGGTAAAATGTTCAGTACAATGTTAACTGAAAGTGGCAAGAGCAGCATCCCTGTCTTGGTCCATAATAACTCAAGGGAAAAGTTTTTAATATTTCACTATTAAATTTGATGTTTGTATAAGTATTTTATGAAGTACTATTTTTCAGTTACTCAAGTTCCTTTCTAGTACTAGTTGGCTACGGTTGTGTGTTTTTTTTTTAAACATCATGACTAGAAGATAAACTTTATCAAGCAAATTTCTTTATCTCATAAGGTCACATAATTTTGTTTTTTCTATTGCTGCGGTAAATGATATTAATTGATTTTTAATGTCATATCACCCTCAATACCTAGAATGAACTCTATTATGATGTGTACCTTTTGATATAGTGATTAATTTTAATTTGTTGATATTTTCTTTAGGATTTCTGTCTATATTCTGTATTTTTGTTCTCAGAAGTTTTGTCTATGATCTGCATTTTTTTTCTTCTTGGTAATATATTTGTCAGATTCTTGAAACAACATTATGCTGGCCCATAAAGAATTGAGAACAATGCACCAGTTTTTAAATCTCTAAGAGTTTTTGTGAGATTATTTTTCTCTTTTTAAACACTTGGAATAATTAAGCAATAAAGCCATCTGAATCTGTGAGTTTTTTTTGGGGTAGGATTTTTTAAATTGATTTAATTTATTTAGTAGGTATAGGAGTTTTCAAGTATATTAATTTTTCCTTGGTCATATTTGACAAATTGCATTTATAAGAAATCTATTTCATCTAAACTGTCAAATTTTGGCATAAAATTATTTATAATAGTCTTTTGCCATCTTTTAAAATATCTGAGTATCTAAAATGATATCCTGTTTTGTACTTCTTCTATTGATAATTTTGCAAGTTCTCTTATTTTTATTGATCAGTTTTCTTAGTGGGTTATTAGTGGTATTAATTTCTGCAAAGAATCAAGGTTTTGATCAAATGATTTTCTCTACTCTATATATGGTTTCTACTTTATTGATTTCTGCTCTTATCTTTATTACTTTTTTCTTCCATTTCCCTTGTATTAAATGTGTTGTTTTGTTTTCAATCATAAAATAGAAACTTAGAACATTGATTTTGAGCCTAACTTTCTATCACATATATCCATTTAACCCTATCAGCAGCCATATTCCTATTAGCACTGCTTTAGATGTATTTTACAGGATTTTATATAACATTTACTTGTTATCTTTCACTTAAAAAATACCTTCTTACTTCATTTTTATTTCTTCTTTATTCCTTAAAGTATTTTAAAATGTACTGTGTAATTTCCAAGTTGTTAGAGAATTCGTGTTGTCTTTTTTGTGGTTGACTTAGGTTGTGACCAGAGAAACTATTTTGAATGATTTCAGTCCTTTGAAATTTCTTAAAGTTTACCTTATAACCAAGAATACAATCAATTTGAGTAAATGTTAAGTATTTACTAAAACTTATAATATTTTAGAATAAGTAAACTGTCATTGTTAAGTACAATGCTCTCTCTGCGTTCTCTATGTGTCCTTTATGTTAGGTTTGTAATTATTTTCAAATATCCTTACCTTTACTGTGTTTATCTCTGTTTGCTTGTTCTATCATATGTTGAGAGAAAGGTGTTGAAGTTTCCCTTTATGATTATAAATTTATCTCATTTGAATTCTGGTCATTATTGTTTTGCATATTTTGAAGTTACACATATTAGGTACTCAAAATTTTGAATTATTGTAACATATTGGTGAATTTATCTCTTTATCATTGTAAACTGTCTGTCATTGTCTCTAGCAATGCTTTTGTCCTTAAAACTTTCATCTGATATTAGTGTCTTAACACTGGATTTTTTAGTTACTGTATAAATGGTATATATTTTTTCATTGTTTTACTTTGAGTCAGTCTACATACTTGTATTATAATATACATCTTGTCAGTAATATCCTGTTGAGGTTTTTTTATCACTCTGACAATATCATTCTTTAATTAGACTATTCAGTCCATTTACATTTAATGTAACTAATGTTTTTAATTAGCATGTTTAATGAAATTACATACTTAATGTAGTTATATTTAATTCCACAGTTACTCTCTGTTTTCTATTTGACTCACTTATGTTCCTTTTTATTTTTCTTGCTATTTCTTAATTAATCAAAATGTTTTATTATTTCATCATTCCCCCAATAAGTGGTTCACTATATATTTCTTACTTTATTCTTTTAGTAGAGATTATTGCATATACCATTAAGTTATCATAATCAAATATAATTTATCACTTTTAATTACTTCTCCAGTATTTTTACAACCTTATAGCATGTTAACTCATTCCTTCCACTCTTGCCTTTTGCAGTACTTTTTATATAAATTCTAATCTTGCATATGTATTTTTAACTGTACAGAACATTACTGTCTTTTGTAAAGTTAATATTTATCTGTCCATACAACTTCTCTTTTAATTATTCTTTTTTTGTTTTGTTTTGTATTTCTGTACCCCCATATTATTTGTTTTAGTGGAGACTGCTGGTGGCAAATTGTCTATTTTTCTCTTAAATATATTTATCCTTCACTTTTGAAGAAAAATTTTGCTGAATACAAATATAGTATAGGTTACCATTATTGTCTTTGGGTACTTTTAAGCTTTCATACCATTGTTTTCTAGATGACACTATTTCTGTTAAGAGGTCAGTTGCCAACATTTTTGTTATTCCTTCATTTCTATTATTTCTTCCATTTTGTTATTCCTTTTCTGTCATTCTTTAAAATATTTTTAAAATTTTTTGCCTGGGGTTATGATATGTATAGATGTGGGGTTTCTTGCCTATTTTCTTTCATCCTGTTTGGAGCCTGTAGACTGTCTTCAGTCTGTAGGTTAATGTCTTTCATCAACTTAGAAAAATTCTTGACCTTATCTAGTATGTCTTCCAATATCATCTTGCTTCATTCTCTCTCCTGTCTTCCTGGCACAGCAATTATGTGTGCATTCTATCTTTTGATTGTGTCCCAGATTTTGCTTACACTCTTTTCATGATTTTCCATTCTTCCTCCTTACCCCATGTTTCAAAGAAAGAAATTATTCATCTCTTCAGTTACTTTATCTGTTTCCCCCTCTATTTAATTCTACATAATAATGAGGTCTTTGTGTCAACTCCAACATATGGGTAACCTGTAGGTCTGCTGCTTCTCTTCCTGCCCTGACCCTGAAACTTGATTTTGAGTTTTGTGTTTTATGGTCTCACATTCTTGCATGCCTGCTTTATACTTTTTTATTTTAAGTGAATTCTGGATATTATATATTTTTAAAAAATACAAAATCTTTACATTTTCAATAATGCTAACTTTCTCCAGAGAAGCCTTAATTTTATTCTGTGGTGAGCAGATACAGTAAAAACCAGCAAATCACAATGATTCAATTGGGGTTTGAGATATTTTCAGATTGTTTCAGGCTTCTTGATTGTTATCTATTCTTAGTTTGTGTTTATACCTAAGACATACCCTTCTGTCATTTTAACCAAAATTCTTATGTATATTTCAGTTTGTCTTCTACTTGGCAGACCCTTAACTCTCATTTTTCTCTTTCTGTCTTAGTCAGCTTGGGCTGCCATAAAAATTACCGTAGACCAGGTGGCTTAGACAACAGAATTTTATTTTCTCACTGTGTGGAGGCTGGACATCTGAGATTAGGATACCAGCATGGTTGGGTTGAAGTGAGGGCTTTCTTCTTAGTTTACAAGATACCTACATTCCTTCTGCAACCTCACATGGCCTTTCTTCAGTGCATCACACAGAAAGATTTCTTTCTCTCTCTTCCTCTTCTTATGAGACCACTAAGTCCATCATGAGGGCCCTGATCTTCTGACTTAATCTAACCCTAATTACCTCTCAAAGTCTCCATTTTAAATTACCATCACATTTGGGGTTAAGGCTGTGGCATACAAATTTTTAAGGAGACACAAACTTGAGGAGATAAGTCTTCAGTGTTCCCCAACTTAGTAAGACTTCCAGATGCTCTGATAGCACTTCAGTCTCTAAGCAGCTGCTCCATGTTTGGTTTCAAAACTGCATATTGGCTCTTTAATTATATTTTATTGAATGCCATATAGATTAAAAAGGGAGGCTAAAAAATAACTTTAGACTAAAATCGGGAAGGAAGTCTTCAATACACTCACCTCATGTAGCTATCATAAAACAAGAGAAAAATTGAAAATAAGGTAGCTGTGCTTAGAGAGCACAGATTTTTGGAGTCCAGGGCCTTATTTTACATTAGTATTACCCTGTTTCTGCACCACCAGGGTACTATGCTAAAAATAGGTAGATGATAGATAAATAGCTAGAGTAAAGAGAGACATGAACTGAAGCTTAAAAGAAGTATATTTCAAATTTCTACCCATTATCCCACCAGGAAAGGAAATTTACCAAACTTTCAAGAAACCTCTTTATAGCCAATTAATTAGCACATTAATTAGGTGTCAAACTATTCTCAGCATACTATCAGAGAGTTCCAACATAAGCACAATCCAAATATGCAGTCTATAAGTAATGGTTTCTGCTGTTTTATTATTGCTAATGTCAGTTTCATTTGTTATTATGCTAATTCTCATTAGACTTTAATAAATAACTGTCACCTATACGGCATTAAGATAATTTCTGATTGACAATAAGTAGCAAGAGCAAAACTATTTAGGACTTGACTAGTGTTTTACATAGATTAATCCTTACTTGGCGAGTATTATTTTGTTCTCTATTAACAAGTGGGAAAATGAAGACAAAGAAAGATTAACTCTGGAGAGAAGAATTAGCAGCAGTAGCTTAAAGTAGAAATTTGCACAGATAATAATCCCACTCTTGAATGTACTTCCTGGGCAAAAACTAAATCAAACCATCAAGTCAACCAATCAATGAAGTAAATCAACAAGCAAAATAGCTCATCTTTAATAAGACTTTACAGATCTTTTTTTAACACTCAACAGAGACTGGAAAAAATGTTATTAATAAGATGCAGACTATTTTCTTTTTCTAAGGAATTGAGGCTTGAACTTCCAGGGAGATGGTCTCCTTAGTCGTGGGGAGGGGGTACATGGAGAATCTGCCACTAGACAGGACAAATATCCATGTATCATTATTTGGAACACTTTTTGTATGCAATGTAGTAACTTAAGTACAGATGCTTCAGATTGAGAAATAAGGGTTCTACTTAGTATAGGACAGGATTAATTTTTTTACAGATCTTTGTCATTCCAGACTATGCTAGTTTGCTTGATGCTTATATATTATTTATGGATCCTGATAGATCTGAATGTTGTTATTCAAACTGTTGCTCACAAGAGATCAGTATAAATCTCTACAAGACTTATATGTTGGCCTAGTCATAACCATATACTGGAGAATAGTCTTGACATAAAAATGTTCAGTTCAGTTCAGTCACTCAGTCGTGTCTGACTCTTTGTGACCCCACGGACTGCAGCACACCAGGTCTCCCTGTCCATCACCAACTCCCAGAGCCTACTCACACTCGTGTCCATTGAGTGGGTAATGCCATCCAATCATCTCACCCTCTGTTGTCCCCTTCTCCTCCAGCCTTAAATCTTTCCTAGCATCAGGGTCTTTTCAAATGAGTCAGTTCTTCACATCAGGTGGCCAAAGCACTGGAGTTTCAGCTTCAGCATCAGGCCTTCCAATGAATGCTCAGGACTGACTTCCTTTAGGATGGACTGGTTGGATGTCCTTGCAGTCCAAAGGACTCTCAAGAGTATTATTGCTGAATTTTACTGAACTGACTGAAGTCTTAGAGACGGGGTCATTCAAGATTGAATAACCTAGATGTTGAAGATTACACTGATGCTGAATGAGCACATGTGAGAATAGATTGATGAAAATTTTAAGAAATCCTATAGTCTGTTCTATTTTGGGTCCAAAGGTCTAAGATCATATCACTGTGTATAAAGCTGAAATTCCCTCTTAAGAGAAATGACATTCCCATTGACAGTCATACTGGATGAGATATTAACGATTATAGGAGGTGGGACTTTGACTCAGGGAAGGGGATCACTATTTGCTTTCTGGGATTCAAGGAAATGGAGCTAGGATTCTGGAGAAGAGAGCATGATTGGAGGGACTCTGTGGGGAGAAAGCAGTCTGTACTGTATCACAGCTGCAATTCAGAGATTACATAGCCTGGCTGAACTTTAAAACAATGAGACCACAGACGGCAAGACAAGAAGTTGCATAGTAGAGGGTCAGTGATGAGGGTCCCTCTCTCAGAGCAGCATATCCACATTTATCTGTGCTATAATTTCCTCCAATGATTGACAAGCCTTTAGTAAAGTCCTCTAGTTGTTCTAGTGGAGTCTCAGCCCTCACCTCATGAAGTCTGGGTCCATGGTCTGGTTGAAGTGATGCTGGGCTAGTAATCACCTGGACAGCTGAGCAAAGATTTCTCAGGACGGCAGGAAGCAACATTTCAAAGTAAGAACTGGGGTGATGGACAGCAACCTGGTTGGAGTAGGAACACCTAAACACTCACTGGGGTGTTCCAGAACTTCATGGGATGAATAGGTTTGTTATTATGGACTTCCTACAGATAAAGATAAGAGAGACCCTGATAGAGTGATTTGGGGGGCTGCCAGACTGATGAAATCTCACATATTTAAAGAAAGTAACAGAAAAGCTTTCACAGTTAAACCACAAAGGACAGAGTAAAAATAAACCAAAAAATTACTCCATGCTTTTCATTTTTTTAATGATGCTTTTGGGAGGTTTTATTGCTTCAGCTTTTTTTCTTTTGCAACACAAATATATATTTTTATTTTTAAGTTAAGGATAATTTTTTTTCAGATTTACATTCTGATTAGACTAATATTTTAAAACAAACAGTTGTTATTTAATGTTAGTCAAAGAAAATACTTTTTTTTTCCCCTCTGTAATTGCAGATGGTTCATACTTTGACCAATTTGAGCTGCATTGCTCATAATGGGCTTCCCTAGTGGCTCAGATTGGAGAAGGAAATGGCAACCCAGTCCAGTGCTCTTGCCTGGAGAATCCCAGCGACGGCGGAGCCTGGTGGGCTGCCGTCTCTGGGGTCGCACAGAGTCGGACACGACTGAAGCGGCTTAGCGGCAGCAGCGGTGGCTCAGATGCTAAAGAATCTGCCTACAATGCAGGAGACCCGGGTTTGATCCCTGGGTCAAGAAGATCCTCTGAAGAAGGGAGTGGCTACCTCCTCCAGTATTCTTGCCTAGAGAATTCCATGGACTGAGGAGCCTGATGGGCTATAGTCCATGGGGTCTCAAAGAGTCAGACATGACTGAGCTACTAACACACTACCACTATCATGATAAATAGTAAAAGTTATTAGCTGTTGGCTGTTATATATATTTACCTGTAGCTGACTAATTCATGCAAACTCATACACAAATGTACTTTAGGTTAGCAATACTTTTGCTTGCTTATTTTAAGCCAATGTTTTTCAAAATTCCAAAGATTTCGATTGTATCATAATAACATGCAGCATATATTAACAACACCAATTCATGGGTCATATCCCTAGAAATTCCAATTCAGAAGGTCTAATCTAGGGCTCAGAAATCTGCTTTTTAACAAGCTCCTTGGCCTTTATATTGTCAATAATATTTGAGAATCACTGCCAGAGGCTTCTCCATGTACTGTGCATTTATCACTTTAAAAATTCACAGCTTTTTCACTTGTAAATGCTCAGAGCTAAAACAGTCAAGTTTATTTTTTAATGTAAACAAAAATCAAGACCTGAAAAAAATGAGAGGAGAATCACACTTTTTACCAGTATAATAAAAGTGCTTGTATTGTGAAAATTTAACCCCACTTTATAGCATTATGATACCACTTGAGATAGTCTTAAGTCACCTTGGCCAGTCCCCATACACTTGTCACTGGCTCATACCTTCCACCACTGCACCATCTTTGAAACAGCACCTTAGGAGGCAGAATGCAGTATTTCTCCACTTCATGTGAATCCTGAGAATGGATGCTTTCTTGTCTATCCCTGCTCTCTGATCCCTCGGCCAGACTGAAAGTGTTCACACCACGGGATGATAGCTTTCTCTCAGACCTAGAATTTCTTATCAGTCAATAACATTTACTAATTACTATTTATCACTTTTATTTTACTGTAATGTTTGATTAACATCTGTTATCACATTGGATTCACTCTTTAATTTTTTTCTAAATGCTCAATATACCTCATATGTTGGAAACTTTTTTATGGCATCTCAACTTACAGTTATTTGTATGCATATCTTTTCTTCCTTCCTCCCCCACTTTCTTTCCCTCTCCCTCCCTTTTTTTCTCCTAACTCCCTTCTTTCCTCTCTTATTCATTTTCTTTCTTTTCTCCTTAGAAGATCCCCTAGGAGCTGTATAAACTGTCTCAGGATCATCCAGGATTTGCTCCTCAGGTCATTAATTCCTGCACCTTTGGATCCTACCTGTGTGGTCATGGGAAGTGAGGACCTGAGCCACAGGCAAGGACCTGGGGCAAGGCACTGTCAGCGTGGCTCTCCAGGAAGTTGGTAAAAGCCTGCACAGAACCACTGCAGCAATTGACATGAGAGACTGGAGAGGCCAAGGGATTTTGAAGTCATGCACAAGAAGTTGCCGATACAGGTGGCTTTGAAGAGATGAATAGGAGGTAAACTGACAAGAAATTGCCCTGTCATGCAAGTTGTGGCAGGTTGGGAGACTCCAAATAGAGAGATGAACATCTGGAAAGAAATTAAAGCCTGAAACAATGGGTTGTGCTCAAAGACCTATAAGCACTCCTAATTTGACAGAATTTAAAATGTATGGCAGTAATGACAAGAGATGAAGCATTTCCTTATAGTCCTTCATAGAACTGAAAACAACTTTGTTATTTATATATATATATATATATATATATATATACACACACGCACACACACACATATATATATATATAAGAATTTTTTGTTTGTTTAGTTTTATGGGACATTTTATGTCTTACAAGGAAAGACCATGCTGTCTCCTGCATCAGAGTCCATGGTAGGCCTCTTGAATGAAGAAATGTGCAGGCCATCAGGGGCCTTGCATTCCATTCCAGGAATCTCCTGTCACTCTAGGATGCTTGAAGACAAGTGTCACATCTACCTCATTCTCCTCAGTGCCGAGTGCAGAACTTTTCATGAGTAGATACCCGGAGACTGTTTGCTAAAAGAATGCTGAATTACTTAATGACTGGATTACATCGATTTAATGGAAAGCATAGATATGCTATGAGAGGCTGCTGCATTGTCAGAGAGATGTCAGGAAGCATGATTTGAATAATTTGAAGAAATACTGAAGACAGTTTTGACATCTAGCTATTTTCCAAAATACCCTGAGTAGTCAAGTCATTCATAACACTTAGACTAGCTCATGTTATCAGATGTAGTCTCAGGGTTTCTTTACTGGACTCTAGCTTCCCAAGATCTCAAAAAAAAAAAAAAAAAATTTCTATGTTTTTCTTTCCGTATGTTTTTTTATTTTACTTTTTCACTGAAGTATGTGTTTATGTGTGTGTGGTCAGTCTCTCGCTCATGTCCAACTCTTTGCCACCCCGTAGCCCACTGGGCTCCTCTGTCCATGGGATTTCCCAGGCAAGAATACAGGAGTGGGCTGCTGTTTCCTTCCCCAGGGGTTTTCCTGACCCAAGGATCAAACCCAAGTCTTCTGCGTCTCCTGCCTTAGAGGTGATGGATTCTTTACCACTGTGCTACCTGGGAAGTCCTACTGAAGTATAGTTGGCTTAAAACATTATTTTAGTGTTGGGTATACAACATAGTGATTCAATATTTTTATAGATTGTATCTGGGTCTATTTCCTGTGCCAAACATTAGAGGTGAAGGGGAGGTACAAATACTTGCTATTATTTTGCATATATATCTAAAAATTAATGGTTATAAAAGTGGTAAGATGTTATGTGGCTTCAGAATGTAATTGCATTTAAAGACATTAATCAGTCATTAACATCTGCTTTCAGATATAGTGTTGTCAATATAAGCATAGAAGTGAATGTATCTGAGTCCCAAAAAACTAATGATTCTTGTGTCAAAACCACAGGCCTTCTCCTGGTGTGTATTTATGGCTATGACATCTTTGACAAAGAGCCCAAGAAAACATGAGGCCTAAATAATGTAAAGAATACCATTCCATGTGTTTGGTTTTTTTTTTTTCCTTCTCTCTTCAAAATGCTGCTTAACATTCACATGAATGGATTTAGCCCAGAAAAGACACAAAATGCTGAGATAAAAATCTATGAATGATCCCATGGAGGTGCTTGAGATTTGGCAGGGATTTTACATGGTTAATTAAGCCTATCACTTGTTCACTCTGAAATATTTTCTCCTCCTCCTGGTCCTCCTCCTCCTTCTCCTTCATAAAAGCTTAAAACCTATTGTTTACACAAAAACTTAATAATCTGAATAAGGCAGTTAACATCCGGCAGAAAATACAGAAAAATTCTTGTTAACTAAATTATATACTAGGCAAAAGAATCAAAATCTCTCATTTCTCTAGGAATTGAGACCTACAGAATTAAATCTGACTTACTGATAGGTTTTCTTTGTTCTATACTTCTTTTTCACCCCTTCCTGCAAAAATGAAATCTGAAGACATTTAAAACTAAAAATATAAAAATAAATGGAAAAAAAAAAAAATAAATAAAATCTGCTCCAGAAAAAAAAAAAAAGAGTATCCATACTAAGTTTAAATGGTCCTAGATAAAATAAAATAAAATAAAAAATAAATAAAAAAAACTAAAAATATTTTGCACACAAATGTTTAAATTTGATCTTTTCTTCGATGACCATTTTTTGTTGTTGTTCAGTTGCTCAGTCATGTCCAACTCTTTCGACCCTGTGGAGTGCAGCACTCCAGGCTTCCCTGTCCATCACCATCTCCCAGAACTTGCTCAAACTCATGTCCATTGAGTTGGTGATGCCATCCAACCATCTCATCTTCTGTTATCCCCTTCTCTTCCTGCCTTCAGTCTTTCCCATTGTCAGGGTCTTTTCCAATGAGTTGACTCTTCATATCAGGTGGCCAAAGTATTGGAGTTTCAGCCTCAGCATCAGTCTCTCCAACAAATATTCAGGATTGATGACAATACAGGCCTTTATCTCCCTGTAGCAACCATAACCTAGACCTGCCATCAGCTGTTCCATTTAGAGGAGGCTCACTCCTCCCCATCATATTCTGCTGACCTACTTAGAAGTTTTTAAGCTTCCTGCCTGCCTTGGATAGGCGTTTGATCTTCTGATTCCTGTACTAGTTTAATGCTAAAGGGTATTTTCAGTCTCATATCTCAAATCCCTGCAGTTGAGTAATATGCGTTGTGCTTTTATCTGGCTAATGTGGGTAATTTTTCTTCAGTATGATGTTATCTGGCAATATAAATATCATAATTTGTTTAACATGTTGCAGTTTTAAGCTAATTAAGGATTTACTCCTATCTAATAAAATTTGCTCATAGCAGTTTACTGTTATCTTAATACATATTGCAAATACCAAATTTTTTTCAAATATCTTTTCTTTTAACATCAACTTGAACACATAAGCTACTGAACCAGGAAAAGTGCCTTTCAACAATTTTATATATATATATACACACACACACACATATATATATATATACACACACACCTATATATATATAATCATATTAATTTTTATTCTGAGTGTTTTTCAAATTATAATACCAATTCAAATTAGGATTAATTTTTGAATAGCAAGATAGATGACAATGAATCCTGTGTTCTGTAGTTGGAATGTTCATGATAAATAATTTGCCTATTTTACTGAATAGTTGTTTAGCAAATGCTTATTTCAAATTTTCTGTGCCAAAGGCAATTGGGAAATATATAGGTGAGTGAGAGGTGGTCTCTGCCTTCCAAAGAACTTACAGTCTGGTCAGAAATACAAATCCGTAAATTATTCAAGGCAGCTGGGCAAGGGCTAAATGGCCACCAGTGGAACAGCAGACTTGGAGTCAGAACTACCACCCATGGAACTGAACAGACTGAGGTTGGAACAAGGGTAAAGGTGGGTGGGGAGGGAGGAAGTGAGGGTGCTGCTCTAGACCTGATGGTGTTAGAGAGTCTACCCAGGTTTGGGACAGGATTCCAGACCAAATAGATGCTGAACCCCTAAGGCCCTGGAGTTAGGCTCTGGTCTTGTCAGTAAGAATTTTTTCTTTTTATAAAATATTTATATGTTTATTTTTGGCAACATAGGGTCTTTGTTGAAGAATTCGAGATCTTCACTGTGGTGGGCTTCTCTCTAGTTGTGACCCACAGGCCCTACAGTTGCAGCACACAGCCTTAGTTGCCCCATGGCATGTGGGATCTTTGTTCTTGGATCAGGGATAGAATCCCCTTCCCCAGTATTGGAAGGTGGATTCTTAATCACTGGACCACCAGGGAAGTCCCGATAAGATTTTTTGTGTCCGCTCCATTTCATAAAAATGCAACTTGAATATGTTAAGCATTAGCCTCAAAAAGAATTGGAATGCTAGGCATAAAAATGAATTATAGTCTGCCTTTTCTGTTTGGAGCTGTTTTGACTTGTTTTTCATAAGGATTGGTGTGGGTAATCCAGGCAGGTGTGGGCTTGGTGATGGCTGCAGTATTTGCTAAGAGATAATCATCC
This sequence comes from Odocoileus virginianus, assembly GCF_023699985.2. Lineage (NCBI taxonomy): Eukaryota > Metazoa > Chordata > Mammalia > Artiodactyla > Cervidae > Odocoileus > Odocoileus virginianus. The sequence continues at coordinate 16,764,708 of NC_069677.1, forward strand.
TCTTAAACCAGGTTGTCACAACACTGACAAACTTGCTTGTTCTATTACTTGAGTTTACTCTGGAGGTAAAGTCAGTCAGATTCACTGTTTGCTATCATAGATAAAAAACAAACAATAACTGTCAGACTCAAAATTTCCTTTTCAACTTTTGCAGATTTTTCTCTCTGTATAATCTGGTGACATTAGGGAATCTCACATTAAATGATTGAGACATTTCATATTTCAGGGGAAGGAGATGGGAATTAAAAGATGTACAGAGTGTCACTGATAAATATGGTAGAATGTATGCTTTCAATTTCAGTGCTACTGTAAAATGTCATTTCTGAATATAAATTATTAGGGTGCTTTTGGTAGCACCACCTGGCCAAACACAGACAAGAGAAAAGCAGACAGTATTATCTCACACTGATAACTTATAATTTCCTTGTACTTTTGTTGAATCTATCTTTTTACATCTACCTATACGCCTCCCTTGGGCCTATGTACTTGAGTGTTTGTTTTGGCCCAAAGGGCTTAGGTCAACTCTTTTTTATTCCTATTTTTTCCCCTTTTTTTTGTAATTTTTGGTCTTTTTCTCATAAAATAAGTGAACTATCCCATCCATACTTATTTAACATAATTAAGGCAAAGCACAGGACACTGTGACAGCAAGACTCAGTCCTTACCTGCAATATGTTTATAACAAGGAAGGAAGGGATAGAGGAACAAAGAAGGGAACATAACTCTTAAAGAACCTGTAGGATTTCCCTGGTGGTCCAGAGGTTAAGCATCCACCTGCCAGTGCCGGGGATATGGGTTTGATCCCTGCTCCAGGAAGATTCCACATGCTGCAGAGCAATTAAACCTGCATGTTAGAGCACACTTGAGCCCATGTGCCACAAGAGAAGCCACGGAAATGAGAAGCCCGCACACTGCAGCTAGGGAAAGCCTGTATGCAGCAACGAAGACCCAGCACAAACTAAAATGAAGAAATAAAGAACCTGTGACTTCCAAGCACTGTTATCTTAGGTAAGCTTCATAGAAGTCATTAAACTCACCTGCATTACTTACAAAGGCATTCACAGAGAGGTCGAGTTAGAAAATGATGTAGTCCCTCCCATACAGCCCTTCATCTAGTAGCTTTTGTTTGTATCTTTCTTATTGCACTGGTAGATTTCTGCCTCCTAATATATTTAATTGTGTACATCTGTTGCAGGGACTATGAAATACATTTTAATAACTCCAGTTCCTGGCCTAGGGTCTGGCTCATTAAATGCTCAGTGAATATTTATTGAATTAGTCGAATTTCCTTAACTAGAAACAGATTGCTGGTGGGGAGATGATACTTGGTGTTCAGAAGCTCTGATTTAAGGTCTGCTCACCACAGGGTTGGAGCACTTCCACAGAGGAGGTAAAACACCTAGTCGTTAATCACTGAGCAATTTCCCAGGTCACCAGTTTTCCACCAGAAAATACAAAAAGTGCAGGTGACTTTATTAATAACTTCACTTGCTGGTGGATGCTGTGAGTGCATGAGTGAACCTCACTTTAGGAAAACCCAACGTGAAAATGATGAGATAAAAAAGACTTTTAAAAATAGGAATTTCCTGGGTTGGATTTCTGGTGGATTATGAGTTGTCCACCAATTGTCCTGGCCATGTCCATTGTGTTAGTTGGAAGGAACAGCTTGATAAGACAGGGGGCGTGCCTGTGTGAACCCACATATACTATGGCTTCTTTCCTGGACACGAAGTCTGACCCCTGCTTCATGTTAGCTCCAGTGTTCGGACTTCCCTGTGTCATCTAAGCTCAGGGTTTTGACACACTCTTTTGACTAAGCCCATACTTACCACCATTAACTTTAGTGAAGTTGGCATTTCCTCTCTGGAATCATGTGTAAAATGTATCAGTCCTTATGCTTTGTTTGGGAATCATATTGAACTCAGAGTACACGGAACTTCCTCCTGCTATCTTTCCAAAAATCTCCAAGTTCTTCTTTGCTCCCTATCTTCTTCTGGACTCTTCAGGGTTTGTTTTGGGGTTTTTTGGGGTTTTTTTTTTGGGGGGGTAGAGTTGTTTTGTTTAATATTTATTTAGCTGGACCAGATCTTAGTGGGGGCACCCTGGATCTTTCATCGTCATTGCAGCATGTGGGATCTAGTTCCCTGACCAAGGATCCAACCCGGGCCCGCTGCATTGAGAGCATGGAGTCCTAACCACTGCACCACCAGGAAAGTCCCAATCCTTCAGTTCTTGATGTCCCACTCCACTCACCCCCCCCCAAAAAATAGTGTAGAAATGATTAAAATCAAGGTTATCAGTTGCTGTGATTATCAGGACTTTATCCTTCTCCTGTGTGCATGTGTTTTTCCTCTTGGTAATCTCTGTTTCTTCATTTTCTAGGCTACCAAAGTGAGATAGGCCTGTATTACTCCCATTTCACTGCTTCCTGTCCTAATGAGCCTGCAGTGCTTCTATCAGGTCTGCATAAGTGGCCTACTAAGGGCTGGGGGTGAGCGTGAGCTATTCCAGATCCAGACATATCCAGACATAAGGGTATGAATCACTTGCATTGAATTTAAAAGCAATAATAAGAACAACTTCAATCTGTTTATTACCACACACCAGCAATTCTAAACAATGTAATCAAATACTACTCCTGAACTGGAACCGGAAGACTGACTATTCCCTGAGCCGAGCCCTGCTCTGGAACTTAGAAATCCCCTTCCTTGACTTGTTTATTTTTTTCCTTTTCTTCCTCATGGAGGAACAGTAAGCCGAGTGGACATAAAGCAGCACTAAATGTAATCCTCCAACCACTGGTGTTCTCTAGTTCTTTAAATCTATCAAGCTGATAGTTTAAAAGGAAAAAGAGATGAAGAAATATATTTTTCATTTATTTGAAATTATTAGTTTTACAAGAAATCATGTTATAGGCTTCAAATTCCATTGTTAACCTCTGCACAATGTGCTTTAATGGCAAATTTCGTTGTTCATCTCAATCAACAGTGAGCAGTTTGTTTAAAGAAAATATTTTCCCTTCATTTGCATGTCATTGCATGTTTCAATAAAATTAGTGCTGTTAATTAAATGTTGCATTACGTTCTTTAAAATAGCTCAAAAGTGGTCACTGAAGCATTAAATAAGTCATTTAAAAAAGAATGTAAATTCAACTGTAGTGACTCTGAAGATACGATTATTTTACACAAGCTTCCAGAAAAAGGAAAATCCAAGTGGGAAGTAAAGAGTGAATGTTTGAAAATCAGATATTACTAGACAAGTGATCCATTTGCTTCCTGTCTCCAGTTTTGCTGTCTATGAAACCGTCCTTTAGTGGCATGAAGCAATGAGATTTCACATTATTCTAAAATGGAATAGCAGCCTTTCTAGTATACCAATCAAACATTTTCCAAGAATGAGCGCAAAATAATGGTTTGGAATAGCAAGCCCATCGATCGATTTCATTATCAGAGCTGGATATGGGACAATATTACTCAAGCATCTAAACTACTCAGGCATCAAAATAAGTAATTTTCACTACAGATAGCAAAAAACAGATATGTCATTCTATTTCCAAGAAGTATGTAGAACCAGAGACAAAGTCATTAACATTATTTTATTTGAAGAGAAAGCAGAATGAGTTCTAGGCAAACTTATGGAAATTTTAGACATTCCATATGGTCAATGGCATATGATGTGACTGAGCAATCAGTACCCCAGGGGCATGCTAGGTGATCCCATGCTTTACAGTGAGATGAAAACATTTTTTTGAGTAGAGTATAGATCAGCTTTTTGGTAAATGTACTTTAAATAAGGAATAGTCCCCAACAGCTTTTTATTCTGATTATCCATAAAAACACTGTACAGAAGACAGATTTCTCATTGAGATAACACCTGATGTGGGAGCCATGCAGTAGACTGGAAATGACACATTAGGGTCAGAATTGAAGAGACATCAGCTATTTGGCAGCAAAGAAGGGCCTTACCACAAGGATAAAAGAATCTGCTCCAAGGTGCCTGTTCATACATTTGTTTATTCACAGAAAACAAGCGGCTGTCAACAATACACCACCTGATTTTAATTTCATGTTGAAACAGTGAAACCTGTGACTGTGATTCAACTATAGGCCTTGAGTATACATGTCTTCAATTTGCTGTTTAAAGAAATAGCAAATATGAGACTCTCTCCATGAATGTGTCTGCTGATTTTTGAGGAGTAGGTGCTTACAAGTGGTTGAATGAGGTATGAAACATTTTTTTTAATGACAATTTTAAAATCAGTGAAGACTATCTCTGTAATTTTAAATGACTTGCTCAAAACATTATATATAATAGCCTAATATCTTGAATCTATTATTCTAGAGATAAAATATAATTTTTAACATTTAGGAAAATATATCACATTTATGAAAAAGACTGAATTATGATGAAGCCAGCTTTGCCATCAGGGATTTGGGTCTTTCCCAGAATTTAATTTTTTTTCCTACCAGCAAAAAATTAATAATGTATAGTGAGCATGTTTTAAAAACACATCCAAATGCCACAACAGAAGACTATAATTACATTAATAATTAAAATAAGTAATAATTAACACCACTGTATATTATATATGACAGTTATTAAGAGAGTAAATCTAAGAGTACTCATCATAAAGGAAAAAATTATTTTTATTTTTATAATGTCATATTTACATGAGATGATGGATATTGACTAAACTTATAGTGGTAGATGTTTCATGATGTATGTAAATCAAATCAATATTCTGTATACTTGAAGCCTATACAGTGCTGCATGTCAATTACATTTCAATAAAACTGTAAGAAAAAAAAGAATTAAAGCAACTGGAGAGTGAATCATTCATTTACTTCCTGCCATCTCCCAAGTTAAAACATCCAGCCTTCCAGTTTGGGACATGATTTCCAAGTTAGTACCTGACAGAATGTTGAAACTAGGCTTCAGTGAAATATGTCTCCATCTTGCTGGGCTCTTCACTGACCCCAGTATCCATAAATTATCTGACAGACTCATCAAAACCTTGCTCCCATTTCTGATGATGTATAATTGTAAATTGGGATTTTCTATGTTCATTTTATAAAATAATTAAGAATACAACAAGTAGATGTGAAATGTGACCAGCAGTTCAAGGTATGTTTATCATTGAGCCAGGCATCCATACACTGATACTTTGGTAAAAGATAGAAAACTATGCTGTCCATTATACTGATATGAATATGAACCAATAATTACTAGTTTTTAGTTATTATAGTTTACGTATTATTTACCTTATTGACTTCAAGGCAGATAGATGGGGAAACAATGGAAACAGTGACAGACTTTATTTTGGGGGGCTCCAAAATCACTGCAGATGGTGACTGCAGCCATGAAATTAAAAGATGCTTGCTCCTTGGAAGAGAAGTTATGACCAATCTAAACAGCATATTAAAAAGCAGAGACATTACTTTGCCAACAAAGGTCCATCTAGTCAAAGCTTGGTTTTTCCAGTAATCATGTATGGATGTAAGAGTTTGACTGTAAAGAAAGCTGAGTGCCAAAGAATTGATGGTTTTGAACTGTGGTGTTGGAGAAGACTCTTGAGAGTCCCTTGGATTACAAGGAGATCCAACCAGTCCGTCCTAAAGGAAATCAGTCCTGAATATGCATTGGAAGGACTTATGCTGAGACTGAAACTCCAATACTTTGGCCACCTGATGCAAAGAACAGACTCACTAGAACAGACCCTGATGCTGGGAAAGATTGAAGGTGGGACGAGAAGAGGATGACAGAGGATGAGCTGGTTGGATGGCATCACTGACTCAGTGGACATGAGTTTGAGTAAGCTCCAGGAGTTGGTGATGGACAGGGAAGCCTGGTGTACTGCAGTCCATAGGGTCTCAAAGAGTCAGACAAGACTGAGCAACTGAACTCAGTTATTCTGAACTGAACTACCTTATTGAAAAGATCTTTATGGAATGCTATGTCAGCATTCCCATAAAAGCTTATTGATGCTAGTGTGAAAAAGACATAGCTTCATTCTACTTCAAGTTTGGGTAAACAAAATCACAAGGAATTACATTGAGGTTTGGAATAAAACAGTCCTGGTAATAAAGCAGGTGACTTTGACCTCTGCCTGCAGACCCCTGGGGTTTCCACAGGGCTTCAGTGGTAAAGAATCTGCCTGCAATGCAGAAGATGGAGGACACGTGGATTTGATCCCTGGGTCAGGAAGATCCCCTTGAGGAGGGCATGGTAACCCACTCCAGTGTTCTTGCCTGGAAAATCCTAGGGACAGAGGAGCCTGGAGAGCTACAGTTCATGGGGTCACAGAATCAGACGCAGCTGAGCACACACACATAGGCAGCTGCCTAGGGAACCTCTTCAGAGAGAGCAGAGAAGATGGGAGCAAGAGAGTGGGAGGTCAGAATAATTTTAAATTTTGTTTATAAATAGCAGTATTTTTTCAAAGTTGTTACACAATGGAAGCTTATGTAGCACTTATGCTAACTAAACTAAAGTCTTTTTTAATCTCATGTTTTACTATCTAATGTTATTGCTTATTGCAATTTAACTAATGACAATGCTTCCTACTCTCATTGTCTATTGGAACTTGGAGTTTCGTAATCATGCAGTTAAATTCTCACAATGATAATAATTGTTATGCATCTGTATATTCCTAAGCAAAATATTTTTATTGCATATGTCTTCATTCCAGTAACACAAGGGTAAGCATTTGTTTCCATTGCAAGTTCTTTTTAATGTAAGCATCAGTATTCCATCAACCTTACAAATTCAACAAGCAACAGTACCTCAGTAAGCATCAGCATTCTTATCTGTATTCCTCCAGGGAATACATTTTCTCTGGTAATTTGCCTATATTTTTAGGATTAATTGTATGCTTCTCTCACACTGGAATGAGGAGGGGCATGCTCATTTATCATTAATCAGGCAGTCTGTCTTCTAACACTATAAAATAGAGAGAGAAGAAAAGGAAAGCAAAGAAAAAGACTCTCTGACCAATTCCACTTCTTATAAGAAGTTTTCCAGCATTTTGGACCAACTGCCAGGGACCATTTCATTTCTGTCCATGGTACCACACTCCAGGCTGAACACCTTTTAAGTGTCAGAATAAAGAGTAAAAAAGAAAGATACTTATTTCTCCTGTCAGGTGACCAATCTAGTTCTTGGTCCTACCACTACTTTAATATCTATGGTCAGCATTTAGGTGTTCACTTCTAGAATAAGAATTGGAATCAAAGGGATTGGCCAGAGCAAGTGACTGCAGGTAAGTTAGAAGGACTCACTTGCTTTCTTTTATCTATTTTTTCTCTATTTTAAACCTTTAAGTCCAGTGCTCTTTGCTAGCAAACCATGTCATTAACACTACCACACCCTAATAGTAATTAATAATAGTAAATTTTAATAGGTGCATATCATATGAAACAAAGCTTCTCTGGTATATCAGTGGCAAAGAATCTGTGTGCAATGCAGGAGATGCAGGTGATGCAGTTTTGATCATCAGTAAGATCCCCTGGAGAAGGAACTTGCAACCCACTCTGGTATTCTTGCCTGGAAAATATCATGGACTGAGAATCCTGGCAGGCTACAGACCATGGGGTCGCAAAGAGTAGGACATGACTGAGTGACTGAGCAGTACGGTAGCATATGAAACAACCATGCTAATTGTTTTACATTTATGACTTCATCTAAAACATTAATAACTCCAATGAAGTAGGAGTCACTTCTGCTAATGTTCGGATAAGGTCATTGAGCGTAGAGTTAAGTAGCTTGCTTAAGATAATATGACATCTAAATATATCTAAATATGACATCTAACTATGACTGTGGAACAGTCATCCCAATATGGGTATTTGAGATTCAAAGGTTTAATAAATGTAACGTGATAGAGCAGTTTCCTAAGTCTTTATATCATTTGTTCCACACACACACACACACACACACAAATTGTGAGTCCTTCAAGAAGAAGAGCTATGCAGTTACCTTCAATCAATGTTAAATAAATAAGTTATTTTATTAGGCTCTCTAGGGCATGCATATGTAAGACACAGATCCTTTCCTCAAGGAACTTAGGATCTAGAGCTAGAGACTACACAGATGCAAAAGCAATCACAATCCAGCAAAAAGTAGTAAGTATCACAAAAGAAGTAACAGAAGAGATAGTTTGTTAAAGAATTAACTTTCAGCTAGGGAGATCAGAGAATCTTTGTAATACTGTCCAGATATAGCCTGATAAAAATGTAAAAATGGAGGTACACATTGACAGCAAGCCTGGATACCAACACACAACCACATGTTTTAGAAGGCTTCCACCATACACAGCACTGGCAGATGCTGTGTGTCCTTGAGTAAATTCTATTCTGTGTCCTCGCCTATAAACTGAAGGGAATGGTCCATAAGACCAACAGAAGACTGCATGCTATGGCTCTACATTCAGATTCTGAGAGGATTGGTTGCCAAACGGAGAAGAAATTCAGGGGAGATAGGAGAGATCTCTTATACATTCCTGAATTTCTATTGCAAAGGGAGGGTAAGGTGGACTTTGTAAAACTGAGAGAGGATGGAACTCTCCAACAAGCCCAAAGAAAGGCCAGATTCTGGGAAGAACCTTCCCAGAGCCGTGACAGGGTAGTGCTTGTTATTCATCTTGTCCCCACTCTTCAGGGAACTCTATTCTTGCCTTTTCTTTCACTTACATGGTTTACACGGTAGTCTTTGAATTCAGGCTAGTTCTTAGAGCTGGTTGATCGGCTGCATGGACTCAGGTGACACTCAACCCATCAGATTTCTAGGAGAGGACGAGAATAACGACAAAATTCAATAAATATAGATGAAGCACAACACTGCTATGTAGTAGGTGGCCAATGAATATCAACTGGAGATCAAGAAAGACATGCTTGAAACAAGCTAAGGGCATTTTCCAAATGATTTATCACCTCTTTTTATGGTTGTGACAATTCAGGGGCCATGCTTGAGATTTGAGACTTTTTCTCCCATCAGCTATTCTTTTCTCATATCATTGCCAAAAAGGTACTGTGTAATTTCCAAAGGGAATTATGCCATAAAAATAGATACTGAATCAATGGATAATTAAGCACCCATTAATAAAAATATGCAGACTATGTTCTTAGAAAAGTATAAATGGAATAACATTAAGTGGAAAAATCAAATAAAAATTATTCTATGCACTCTATAATTACTATAGTGGTTACACATGGAAACATTTAAAATAGGCCAAGGAATATTGAAAATAGTTAAGCAAAAGAATAAAGATAGAATTATTTATGAAACTGACAATAATAAATTCTTTCTCTAATGAAAATATTATTATACTTTTTTTCCTTATTGTTGCTAAAAACCCAAACTATGCAGAGAATGTAAAAATCCCTGTATACTTTCATCCCCCAAAGGGGTAACCACTTTTAGCTAACTACGGGAATACATTCAGATTTTAATGCATACATAAGCATTGCTGGTATTGTTGAGTTGCCAAGTCATATAAGACTATCTTGTGACCCTATGGACTGTAGCCCAGCAGGCTCCTCTGATTATGGGATTTCCCAGGCAAGAATACTGGAGTTGGTTGCCATTCCCTTCTCCAGGAAGTCTTCCCGACACAGAATCAAACCCGAGTCTCCTGCCCTGCAGGCAGATTCTTTACCACTGAGCCAGCTGGGAAGCCCCATATATAAGGATACTTAAAAACATATTTCTCTGTGAATGGAACCATATTCTGCATTCTGTTTTATATTTTTATTTCTAATATAAGTAGTTTTTTTTTTACAATAGTAAAGCAATATAAGCTCATAAAATTTTCAAACAATAAAGGGAAAATAATCAATTTAGATACAAATAATTCTTGAAGTTCAAACACAGATGATGAGGTAGAGTCTTTTCCTTTAATTGCCATCAAGATTCCAATTAGGTGGCGCCCACAACTCCTAAAGGCAGCAGCCTAGTAACAACGCTGTGTCCTCCAAGGTCGGAATAGAGGAGAACAGAGGAATTCTGATGGGGTGGAGGAAGGGGAGTGAGACTCTAGCCCAATCTATCATTTTGAGCCTGACCTGTCAAGACAAGGCTCCGGGAATGTCTCCACAATGAGGAAGGCAGAAGAAGTTGCCTGTGTTGTTAATTAAATAGATGTGGCGCCCAGGGAGTTCATAAGTGAACTGCAAAGAGGCGACTGGTAAAAAGCTACCACATATGTGCCAGCAGACCCTGAAGGCTGGGTGTTGATTTTCTGAGTTTACCCTCACTTTCCAAGAAGACCTGTGATCCATATTCTCTGGGTCTCAAGTCTACGTGCCTTCTCTCCCCAAGGAGGCTTCTCAGTTAACAGAGGTTATTGTTCATTATCCTCATGTCATTCTAGCTAATAGGACTGAGGCTTTCCTGAGGTCATATGGAAGTGCTGCTCCATCTTTGAACCATGAAGGCTGGAAAAATGCCTTTTTCTTCTAATACTAATGAAGTAGCATGAGATTAATGTAACTCAGCATATGGCATTTCTTTGGAGACCAGAACCGTGGGTATGGAGACCTAGGAAGTTGGTCTTAGTTAGGACAACCTCACCAAAGCCTTCCAGATACACTAGAACTGCTATTTTTAGCACAGGCTTCATGGATTTGGAGACTTATGGATCCTTACTGGTATAAGCATTTGCATTTTTTTGAGGCAATAGTCTGATGCTTGCCTCAGATCCTCATAGTGATTTATGATTTCCTACAATGTACAAACCTAGACAGCAGATTAAAAACAAAGACATCACTTTGCCTACAAAGGCCCATATAATCAAAGCTATGGTTTTTCCAGGAATCATGTAAGGATGTGAGAGTTGAACCATAAAGAAGGCTGAGTACCAAAGAATTGATGCTTTCAAACTGTGGTGCTGGAGAAGACTCTTGAGTATCCCTTGAAGAGTAAGGAGAGCAAACCAGTCAATCCTAAGGAAAATCAGCCCTGAATATTCATTGGAAGGACTGATGCTGAAGCTTAAGCTCCAATACTTTGGCCACCTGATGAGAAGAGACAACTCATTGGGAAAAACCCCTGATGCTGGGAAATATTGAAGGCAAAAGGAGAGTAAGGCAGCAGAGGATGAGGTGGTTAGATAGCATCACCAACTTAATGCACATGAGTTTGAGCAAACTCCAGGACATAGTGAAGGACAAGGAAGTCTGGCAGCAATCCATGAGGTCACAAAGAGTTGAACACAACTGGGGAGACTGAACAAAATATACAACAAAAATGTACAAAGAGGCTTTCCTGGTAGCTCTGTGGTAAAGAGAAACCATGTGCCAATGCAGGAGATCCAAGTTAGATCACTGGGTGAGGAAGCTCCCCTGGAGGAGGAAATGGCAACCCACTCCATTATTCTTGTCTGGAAAATCCCAATGATAGAGGAGCCTAGCAGGCTACAGTCCATGGGGTTAAAAGAGTTGGACAGGGCTTAGTGACTAAACAACAACAAAAGGTACAAAACCCTTTTACTTTTTTTTATAAATCCTAGACCTGCCATGCTAGATACTGTTGTTGCTCTGGCAGATTCCTAAAGATTCCTTTGACTGTTTCAGCACACTTTTCCCCCAATCCCACCAAGCTTTGGCTTCTAAAGGGTCCCACCTGTGACCCTTTTCAGATGCAGTTTACTCATGCAGAAAGCTGGATATCTAGAGTTTACATTCTGCTGGGATGGCCCTTGGTCAATGTCAGACTGGAGAGGAAGTATGAAAGACAGGTGCCTTGCCTCCAGCAGGACAGTCTGATGTGTGTGACACTCCAGTGTGCCTGCGAAGTCAGCCTGGGGTTTGACGTGGCCAGAAATTGCTTGGCTTCTTCCCCTTCCACATCTGGTTTCCCTCGCTACCTTGTTAGGCTCTCCTGGGACCACTGTCTTAATGACTCACTTAATGAGACACTCCGTGTCTCAGGGACTCCTTCTGGGGAACCCATCCTGAGACAACTGCGTACAGGATGCCAGCAGGATGAGGTCAAGCTGTCTTCTTGTCTCTTTAAAAATCACAGTCTAGAAGTGAGATGGGTCATCACTGACAAGCTTCAGGAATAGTAAGTGACAAAGGAAGACTGTGGATGATCATTGCAATCACCTGTGCTCAGTCACTTCAGTCGAGTCTAAACCTGCAATCCTATGGACTACAGCCCACCAGGTTCCTCTGACCATGGCGTTTCCCAAGCACGAATACTGGAGAGGTTGCCATCACCTCCTCCATGGGATCTTCCCCTCCCAGGGATCAGGCTTGTGTCTTTTATGTCTCCTGCACTGGTAGGCAGGTTCTTTACCACTAGTAACTTGTTAAAACCAAGCCAACCTCCTAAACTGGAATCTTTGAGAACTGGGCCCAGGAATCCTATTTTTTAAAAACTCTCAAAGGGTCTAATGAAGCCAGTCTGGTCCTAGTGCAGGTAAAAGCATTTGGGAATCAATGGGTGAGATGATCTCTGTGGTCTGCTTCAGCACTTGGAATGTCACTTCAGAAATTTTTTCATTGATTCTTATGTAGTAATAATACAGATAGTCATATAAACGAAATCTTGCCAGACAGTAGCAGCCTAGATTTTAAAGGGGACATTGTGGGAGGGTATCACTATAAAGATTTTTCTCTAACTCTCCCTCCTCCTACTATTGCCAAGACTCCATCACCCTATTTCTTGGTATATTTGGGGTTGACTGAGGCCAAAGCCTTTGACTGTATGGATCACAATAAACTGTGGAAAATTCTGAAAGAGATGGGAATACCAGACCACCTGACCTGCCTCTTGAGAAACCTGTATGCAGGTCAGGAAGCAATGGTTAGAACTGGACATGGACCAACAGACTGGTTCCAAATAGGAAAAGGAGTACTTCAAGGCTGTATATTGTCACCCTGATTATTTAACTTATATGCAGAGTACATCATAAGAAACGCTGGGCTGGAGGAAGCACAAGATGGAATCAAGAGTGCCAGGAGAAATATCAATAACCTTAGATATGCAGATGTTACCACCCTTATGAGCAGAAAGTGAAGAGGAGCTAAAGAGCCTCTTGATGAAAGTGAAAGAGGACAGTGAAAAAGTTGGCTTAAAGCTCAACATTCAGAAACTAAGATCATGGCATCCAGTCCCATCACTTCATGGGAAATAGATGGGGTAACAGTGGAAACAGTGCCAGACTTTATTTTTGGGGGCCTCCAAAATCACTGCAGATGGTGACTGCAGCCAAGAAATTAAAAGACACTTACTCCTTGGAAGGAAAGTTATGACCAACGTAGACAGCATATTAAAAAGCAGAGACATTACTTTGCCAACAAAGGTCCATCTAGTCAAGGCTATGGTTTTTCCAGTAGTCATGTATGGATGTGAGAGTTGGACTGTGAAGAAAACTGAGCGCCGAAGAATTGATGCTTTTGAACTGTGGTGTTGGAGAAGACTCTTGAGAGTCCCTTGGACAGCAAGGACATCCAATCAGTCCATCCTAAAGGAGATCAGTCCTGGGTGTTCGTTGGAAGGACTGATGCTGAAGCTGAAACTCCAATACTTTGGCCACCTCATGCGAAGAGTTGACTCATTGGAAAAGACCCTGATGCTGGGAGGAATTGGGGGCAGGAGGAGGAGACGACAGAGGATGAGATGGTTGGATGGTATCACCGACTCGATGGACATGAGTTTGGGTAAACTCCGGGAGTTGGTGACGGACAGGGAGGCCTGTGTGCTGTGATTCATGGGGTCGCAAAGAGTCGGACATGACTGAGCGACTGAACTGAACTGAACTGAGGCATATATTCATGAACACCCCATTTCAGTTGCTATGTTTTCTGCTCTGCTTCTCAGATTCTGGCTCTGATGTGCACTCCTCTTCCCTGGAGTGATATGTGTGTCCTCTCTGAAACCCAGGCTTCCCCCGAAACTATAATGGCATTATTGTTCCCACTATGTCCTGTTGATGGCAATGAAACCATGTTGTGCCAGAAATGCCACCCTGAGCCAATGCCACTAAGCTTTGACTGCTGGTCCTTTTCAGGACCAGAGGCATCACTAAATTTCGAGTAGGTCAAATGGCCTTCCTCTCATCTGCTAACTCAGACCAATTGCTGGTGAGAATTCTGAGGCTGTACAAGGACTGCTGGAAATGCCATGACCCATGTTATGGGTACAAGAAGGGGAAATGATGGTCTGTCAAGGATTTACCAACCAGTCCAAATCACCTCTTTTGACGAGTTGTTTGTTTTGTTTTACAGACAAGAACACTGGAGCCCAGAGAAAGATTTACCCAAATTACTACAAGTGTGGCAGAGACTCTAATTCTCCCAGGCAGAATTCTGGTTGGAGGCAGCTGACCAGTGTGTAGAACTTGAGGTGTGTGGTATCCTTCTGTGTGTATGTGCGTCCCCTTCAGAACCCAGGCAGTAATCCACACTACAATGCAATGCTTCTTAGTGCATAGTTTGTGTGGGCTTTCCAGATGTTTGTCTATCCTTCCAAAATTAGAGGAAAAAACCTCTATAAGCATTTATCCAAGCAGCATGATCCCAGAACAACTACTTACTGCATTTACTAACAGTTGCTATTTCCCCTTTGTTAAAGGGTCAGCTATAAAATAATGCTTGCTTTGCAGAAAGTCTGTGCCACTGGACAGATGAGATAACTCAGGGGATTTGCAGCAGACGTGGAGCCTTTAACCCTGGGTCACTCTTTCATCTCTCACACCGATTAGGCCTGACAGCTATTCAGAAGCCTCCTCGAATGGTAATGCCCAGATACTTGTCTCCAGACAATCAGTCCCAAGTAATGGAACCTTTTTGAACATCTTAAAATACATTTTGTCATCCTTTTTACTCCAGTTGCCTGTTGTTCCACAAATCGACAGAGTTCTACAATGTCTGGATGAAGTTCATTTGGCCCAGAGCAAGGAGGCACTGTCCACTAAACCAAGTACTCATGTCTGTCCACAGGACACATGCAAAAAAAGTTCACCACATAAAATCCTAGGTCCATGTTAGGTGCTTGAAAGACTTCACTTCCGGAAGAAGAAGCTCCAATAGAGCACCTCCTTCCCCACCTCCCCATTTCCCAGAGTGATGCCCAGTACAGTCAGTTGTTCCACATCTTGTGGGTTCAAGTTGTTCAATGTCTTAATGGATTTTGACATACTCAGAAATCTAACAAAGAATTAATTTCAGAAAATATAAGTTTACATGGTGATTATTGTGATCACTGACTTTATCATAGGAATGGAGACTTAAATGGAAGATAATATATCTTAAATGGATTTTTTTTTATATTATTGACCTAGAACAATAATTCACTTTTTTTTTTTTTTTTTTAGTTAAAGGATACCTCATATTCGGAATGATCTCCACCTAGGGCTGTGGTCATGCTTAACATTCCTGCAATAGCAAGACCTTTATATACTTCAGGTCTCTGGAATCCATGTCATAATCTTTAGTCTCCTCAATTCCCCATCCACCTCCTCCAAGCATCTCACAGATCAGAAGCCTCTGACCAGGAGGATGTGTACAGGTGTGCATTCTCAGAGGTAACAGTCTCTATTGAAACAGTTGGTGGAGTCTCTGCTCCTACAATGACACTTTATTTTCCTAAATGTACAACAGTCTTAAGAATAGGGTATAGAAAAAAAGCAAGTAATGACAATTTCATAAATGTCAAACAACCCATAACTGTTTATTTACATTTATTTACAGCCCAAGTCTTTCCCCAGGAGACTAAAACAGTTCAAGTGATTCCTATGATATACTTGTTCTCTGATATTGCTGCTGCCACTGCTGCTGTTGTTATTATTATTCTCTCTGCCTTTATAAGTATCATTAATAAATTGTTGGGGATAATCATAGAGTATCGTTAGACTCTTCTTTAACTACAGGAAGTATTTTGGAGAATTGTAGTATAATGGAGCAATTGTTGAATTAATACTCAAAAGATCCATTTCAGATTATTAGGCTGAATATTTTGACTTAACCCCTCTGAGCCTCAATTTTGTCATTTGTAAATTGAAAAACATAATTCCTGTTCCTGCCTCAAGTATAGTCGCAGAGCTCAAATGTGTTAATCTACATGAAAGAACCTATAGGCTATTCAAGTTTTGTGTGTTACTTCTAATACATTTTGCTAATTATAAAAGTAATGGTAGCTTATTATGGAAAATTGCAAAGCTGTAATAATGTATGAAGTAAATTAATGCAACTCACATTTCACAATTCAGAAATATTACCTGTTAAAATTTTGACATGTAAACTTTCACATTTTTTCCCTGCAAATATTGAAGCCATATTATAAACATGCTTTTGTGGATATACTTTTTTTTACTTAAGATATTTGAGTATTATGGACTGAAATATGTTTCCTCAAAAATTCCTATGGTGAAGCCCTAATCCACAATGTGATTATGGAGAAAGACCCTTTAAAGAGGTAATTAAGGTTAAATGAGGGCATAAAGGTAGAGCCCTAATCAAGGGATGACCGTTATCTTTTATAAAAGGAGAAAGAGACACCATGGATGTGCACACAGAGAAAAGGCCAGCATGAGGACACAGGAGGAGGCAGCCACACGCAGGCCAAGGCCAGAACCATGGGGAAAATCGGTTGTTTAAACCACCGAGTCTGTAGTATCTTGTATGGCAGCCCTAGTAAACTAATACACTGTGTTTTTCCTCAAATTTTCTTTAGGACTTTGATTTTTAATGGCTACAGATTCATCATTTTTCAGTTCAGTCTCTCAGTCGTGTCCGACTCTGTGACCCCATGAGCCCCAGGACACCAGGCCTCCCTGGCCATCACCAACTCTCGGAGTTGACCAAAACCCATGTCCATTGAGTCAGTGATGCCATCCAACCAGCTCATCCTCTGTCGTCCCCTTCTCCTGCCTTCAATCTTTCCCAGCATCATGGTCTTTTCCAATGAGTCAGCTCTTCGCATCAGGTGGCCAAAGCATTGGAGTTTCAGCTTCAGCATCGGTCCTTCCAATGAACACCCAGGACTGATCTCCTTTAGGATGGACTGGTTGGATCTCCTTGTAGTCCAGGGAACTCTCAAGAGTCTTCTCCAACACCACAGTTCAAAAGCATCAATTCTTCGGCGCTCAGTTTTCTTCACAGTCCAACTCTCACATCCATACATGACCACTGGAAAAACCATAGCCTTGATTAGATGGACCTTTGTTGACAAAGTAATGTCTCTGCTTTTCAATATGCTGTCTAAGTTAGTCATAACTTTCCTTCCAAGGAGTAAGCGTCTTTTAATTTCATGACTGCAATCACCATCTGCAGTGATTTTGGAGCCCAGAAAAATAAAGTCTGACACTGTTTCTCTACTGTTTCCCCGCCTTTTTGCAATGAAGTGACGGGACCAGATACCACGACCTTAGTTTTCTGAATGTTGAGCTTTAGCCAACATTTTCACTCTCCTCTTTCACTTTCATCAAGAAGCTCTTTAGTTCTTCTTCACTTTCTGCCATAAGGGTGGTGTTATCTACATATCTGAGGTTATTGATATTTCTCCCAGCAATCTTGATTCCAGCTTGTGCTTCTTCCAGCCCAGCATTTCTCATGATGTACTCTGCATATAAGTTAAATAATCAGGGTGACAATATACAGTCTTGACATGCTCCTTTCCTATTTGGAACCAGTCTGTTGTTCCATGTCCAGTTCTAACTGTTGCTTCCTGACCTGCATACAGGTTTCTCAAGGGGCAGGTCAGGTGGTCTGGTATTCCCATCTCTTCAAGAATTTCCCACAGTTTGTGGTGATCCACACAGTCAAAGGCTTTGGCATAGTCAATAAAGCAGAAATAGATGTTTTTCTGGAACTCTCTTGCTTTTTTGATGATCCAGCAGATGTTGGCAGTTGGATCTCTGGTTCCTCCTCCTTTTCTAAAACCAGCTTGAACATCTGGAAGTTCACAGTTCATGTATTGCTGAAGCCTGGCTTGGAGAATTTTGAGCATTACTGTACTAGCATGTGAGATGAGTGCAATTGTGCGGCAGTTAGAGCATTCTTTGGGATTGCCTTTCTTTGGGATTGGAATGAAACTGAAATTTTCCAGTCCTGTGGCCACTGCTGAGTTTTCCAAATTTGCTGACATATTGAGTGCAACACTTTCACATCATCATCTTTCAGGATTTGAAAGAGCTCAACTGGAATTCTGTCACCTCCACTAGCTTTGTTCGTAGTGATGCTTCCTAAGGCCCACTTGGCTTCACATTCCACATTCCACATCACACCATCGTGATTATCTGGCTTGTGAAGATCTTTTTTGTACAGTTATGTGTATTCTTGCTACCTTTTCTTAATATCTTCTGCTTCTGTTAGGTGCCTACCATTTCTGTCCTTTATTGAGCCCATCTTTGCATGAAATGTTCCCTTGGTATCAATAATTTTCCTGAAGAGATCTCTAGTCTTCCCCATTCTGTTGTTTTCCTCTATTTCTTTGCACTGTTTGCTGAGGAAGGCTTTCTTATCTCTTCTTGCAAGAGCGTGGTGGCTGCAATGGTGCAGGAACACGGTGGCTGAGAGGAGCTACCCTACGTCCAAGGTAAGGAGCAGCAGCTGTGCTTTGCTGGAGTAGCTGTGAAGAGATACCCCACGTCCAGAGTAAGAGAAACCCAAGTAAGATGGTAGGCACTGAGAGAGGGCATCAGAGGGCAGACAGACTGAAACCACAATCACAGACAACTACCAATCTAATCACATGGACCACAGCCTTGTCTAACTCAATGAAACTAAGCCATACCATGGGGGGCCACCCAAGACAGATGGGTCATGGTGGAGAGGTCTGACAGAATGTGGTCCACTGGAGATGGGAATGGCAAACCACTTCAGTATTCTTGTCTCGAGAACCCCATGAAAAGTATGAAAAGGCAAAAAGATAGGACACTGAAAGATGAACTCCCCAGGTTGGTAGGTGCCCAATATGCTACTGGAGATCAGTGGAGAAATAACACCAGAAAGAATGAAGGGACGGAGCCAAAGCAAAAACAACACCCAGTTGTGGATGGGACTGGTGATAGAAGCAAGATTTGATGCTATAAAGAGAAATATTGCATAGGAACTTGGAATGTTAGGTCCATGAATCAAGGCAAGTTGGAAGTGGTCAAACAGGAGATGGCAAGAATGAACATTGACATTCTGGGAATCAGTGAACTAAGATGGACTGGAATTGGTGAATTTAACTCAGATGACCGTTATATCTACTACTGTGGGCAGGAATTCCTTAGAAAAAATGGAGTAGCCATCGTAGTCAACGAAAGAGTCTGAAATGCAATACTTGGATGCAATCTCAAAAACGACAGAATGATCTCTGTTCATTTCCAAGGCAAACCATTCAATATCACAGTAATCCAAGTCTATGCCCTGGACCAGTAATGTTGAAGAAGCTGAAGTTGAACTGTTCTATTAAGACCTACAAGACCTTCTAGAACTAACACACAAAAAAGATGTCCCTTTCATTATAGGGTACTGGAATGCAAAAGTAGGAAGTGAAGAAACACCTGGAGTAACAGGCAAATTTGGCCCTGGAGTATGGAATGAAGCAGAGCAAAGGCTCATAGAGTTCTGCCAAGAGAATGCACTGGTCATAGCAAACACCATCTTCCAACAACACAAGAGAAGACTCTACACATGACATCACCAGATGGTCAACACCAAAATCAGACTGATTATATTCTTTGCAACCAAAGATGGAGAAGCTCTGTACAGTCAGCAAAAACAAGGCCAGGAGCAGACTGTGGCTCAGATCATGAACAACTTTTGCCAAATTCAGACTGAAATTGAAGAAAGTGGGAAAAACCACTAGACTATTCAGGTATGGCATAAATAAAATAATCATTTTTATATCATTGTAAATTCTCTGTCTTGTAATATTGAAGTCATATTTAGACATCTTCTGACATCTTTGCATTTTGGCAAATCATTTTTTAGATGCAAAATACCCTCCAAAATACTTTAGTATAAATTAATAGGAATAAACTATGGGAATTCTTTGTACTATTTTTACAACTTTTCTGCACTATAAGTTTTTTTTTTAAAGAAAAATTTAAGAAAAGAAAGAAGGAGAGAGAGAGAGAGAGTGGAGAAAGCACAGAACAAGGCTAGAATAGCTCTAGAATATTTATATGAATATTATTCTGTAACCAGTATTATTCAGATACAAAACTAGACAAGCCTTATTGCAGATCAATATGCTGATTGCAAACACGTTAGTCCAACAGGGACCCTAACATAAACACTTTCTGTTAGCAGGCATTTGACAATTTGTACAAAAGTAGGGATGGCGTGATAGGATGTTCAACAAGAAAAATGTTTCTAAACAGTATTGCTTCTGCACAGAGAAGAGCAAATATAGCAGTGGAGGTGGGGTTCCTCTCTGTGGTCATGTCTTCCTTGATTTTATAAGGAGTGACCTGGGCATCTGTCTCCCTATATCCCCCATATTCTGAAAATATTTATCCTTTCTCTGTAATCTGGATGGTGCTTCCTGAGGTTTTCTGGAGTTGTGATCATTCAATTAAAGTCAAATATTACTAAGCACCTAATGTATGCAAAGTTTTGTTGGAAGTTACAGAAATTAATACAGATGAGTTCCTGTTCTCTATATGGACAAACTAGTGAGATAGAATAGCAGGAAGGAAAACAATAAGTTATCATAAAAACTGAAGGAAATCAGCCCACCGGTGGTTGGAAAAGTACTGAATAAGCAGTAAAGAGATCAGAGCATCAATTATTCAACATCACTAATTTTTAGAGAAGTGCAAATCAAAATAAACATTCACACTAGTCAAGATAACTATCACCAAAAAGTACAAAATAACAAATGTTGGAGAAGGTGTGGAGAAAAGGAAGCCCTCATCTTCTGAGGGTAGTAATATAAATTGGTGCGGTCACTGGAAAACAGTATGGAGAGTCCTCAAAGATCAAAAACAGAGGCACCATGTGATCCAGCCATCCAACTCCTGAGCATATATCCAGAAAAAAAAAAAGAAAACATCATTTAAAAAAGATACATGTAGCCCAATGTTCATAGCAGGATTATTTACCATAGCCAAGACATGGAAGCAACCCAAGTGTTCATCCTCAGATGACTGGATTAAGTAGACAGTGTATATGTATGTGCATATTACTCAACCACCAAAAAGAATGGAATTCTGCCATTTCCAACACCAAAACTCAGTTCAAGAGGATATTGTTGTACTATGCAGAACCAGAAAGTAAGAGTACATGTCCATCATATAAGACTGTGACATGAAATGATTAGCCAAAAGAATCTACACATTTCTGCTGAATGCTTGGCAGCTATGACTAATGTTTATCAAGGCATGAAATAACAGTTCACTCTTTACTTCTGTTAATGAATAATGCATCTTTATCTTTATAAGGCTGAAGTCCTGTGTCTGCCAAATGCTGTGTGACTTTCTAAAAGTTACATACCTTCTCTTAATCTCCATTTTTTCTCTGTCTAATATGGGTAATGATACCTACATCTAAAAAGATCTTGCAAGCATTACATGCAATAATGCATGTGAAAGTATTAGCTAAAAAGCTAATGCAACTTTTATTGTAATAATTCTTTGTTCTTTTAGTGGAAACTACTCTTACCAGAAGGTGGCAGCATGTTGTTTACTAGGCATAGTCTCTCTTTTAACCCTGCTGCTGCTGCTGCTAAGTCGCTTCAATAGTTTCCGACTCTGTGCGACCCCTTAGACAGCAGCCCACCAGGCTCTCCCACCCCTGGGATTCTCCAGGCAAGAACACTGGGGTGGGTTGCCATTTCCTTCTCCAATGCATGCAAGTGAAAAGTGAAAGTGAAGTCGCTCAGTCTTGTCCGACTCTTCGCGACCCCGTGGACTGCAGCCCGCCAGGCTCCTCGGTCCATGGGATTCTCCAGTCAAGAGTACTGGAGTGGAGTGCCTTTTAACCCTAGAGAGGATTTTTTTTTAGACTTCTTCAGGCAACTGTGGAAATCTCATGGGAAGACCTATGAGTTTGATTCTTCTTTTTTGTTTTATTTTGGTTTCTTTTAGATTATAGGGAGACTAATACATATTAAATTTACATGCAGCAAATTCTTAGATACTCAATAAGGAGAAAGTATTTGTTCTCTGGCCCCATCCTGCAAGGGGTGAAACATTACAAGCCTCACATTTGTTTGTGCTCTTTTGAACGCCATCATTGCTGCCTGGTGCTTGAAGCACAGACTTGTGCTTTGGGTTTATGGATCTGATTAATGCTTTTGTTTTATTTTATTTCCTACAATTTAAGCCACATCAACACACTCATGTGTCAACGGAACACTTTCTGGCTGCAGAAAAGACCTACAGAAGGTTTCAAAAATGGCCATTTCCTTCAAAATCTTATAGTCAGTCTTGTTGGGAAGATCAAGCATAAAAGGATTAGAAAATATTAATAGTTACAAAATAATATAGCAACACAAACAAACAAAGATGCTACTGGCTGAATACTAGAGGCCTTGCAAATATAGAAATGGTCAAAGTGAGAAAGGTAATGGTCAGTTCAGTTCAGTCTCTCAGTCGTGTCTGACTCTTTGCGACCCCATGGACTGCAACACACCAGGCCTCCCTGTCCATCACCAAATCCCTGAGATTGCTCAAGCTCATGTCCATTGAGTCAGTGATGCCATCCAACCATCTCATCCTCTGTCATCCCCTTCTCCTCCCACCTTCAATCTTTCCCAGCATCAGGGTCTTTTCAAATGAGTCAGCTCTTCACATCAGGTGGCCAAAGTATTGGAGTTTCAGCTTCAGCATCAGTCATTCTAATGAATATTCAGGACTGATTTCCTTTAGGATGGACTGGTTGGATCTCCTTGTAGTCCAGGGAACTCTCAAGAGTCTTCTCCAACACCACAGTTCAAAAGCATCAATTCTTCAGTGCTCAGTTTCTTTATAGTTCAACTCTCACATCCATACATGACCACTGGAGAAACCATAGCCTTGATTAGACAGACTTTTGTTGACAAAGTAATGTCTCTGCTTTTTAATATGCCATATAAATTGGTCATAACTTTCCTTCCAAGGAGTAAACGTCTTTAAATTTCATGGCTGCAATCACCATCTGCAATAATTTTGGAGCCCAAAAAAATAAAGTCTGACACTCTTTCCACTGTTTCCCCATCTGTTTCCCATGAAGTGATGGGACTGGATGCCATGATCTTAGTTTTCTGAATGTTGAGCTTTAGCCAACTTTCTCACTCTCCTCTTTCACTTTCATCAAGAGGCTCTTTAGTTCTTCTTCACTTTCTGTCATAAGGGTGGTGTCATCTGCATATCTGTGGTTATTGATATTTCTCCTGGCAATCCTGATTCCAGCTTGTGCTTCATCCAGCCCAGCGTTTCTTATGATGTACTCTGCATATAAGTTAAATAAGCAGGTGACAATATACAGCCTTGACATACTCCTTTTCCTATTTGGAACCAGTCTGTTGTTCCATGTCCAGTTCTAACTGTTGCTTCCTGACCTGCATACAGGTTTCTCAAGAGGCAGGTCAGGTGGTCTGGTATTCCCATCTCTTTCAGAATTTTCCACAGTTTATTGTGATCCACACAGCCAAAGGCTTTGGCATAGTCAATAAAGCAGAAATAGATGTTTTTCTGGAACTCTCTTGCTTTTTTGATGATCCAGCAGATGTTGGCAGTTGGATCTCTGGTTCTTCCTCCTTTTCTAAAACCAGCTTGAACATCTGGAAGTTCATGGTTCATGTATTGCTAAAGCCTGGCTTGGAGAATTTTGAGCATTACTGTACTAGCATGTGAGACGAGTGCAATTGTGCGGCAGTTAGAGCATTCTTTGGGATTGCCTTTCTTTGGGATTGGAATGAAACTGATCTTTTCCAGTCCTGTGGCCACTGCTGAGTTTTCCAAATTTGCTGGCATATTGAGCTCAGCATTTTCACAGCATCATCTTTCAGGATTTGAAATAGCTCAACTGGAATTCCATCACCTCCACTAGCTTTGTTCGTGGTGATGCTTCCTAAGGCCCACTTGACTTCACATTCCAGGATGTCTGGTTCTAGGTGAGTAATCATACCATCGTGATTATCTGGGTCATAAAGATCTTGCTGTATAGTTCTGTGAGAAAGGTGATGAGGCGTCTGGAATAAACATAGTCTATATGTGATTTCAAAGCAAGAATTCCTTGTGATGGGTCTCAACCTATCCCACTCCACATATACTCCAAACAAACCCAAAGCACCCTCCACACCACTATTCCTCCACACCACTCCATATGCATATGGAGTATATTTTTAGAATAACATTTTCATTTGATGTTGTTATTGCTTAATTGTTCAGTCATGTCTGACTCTTTACAAACTCTTGGACTGTAGCCTCCCAGCCTCCTCTATTCATGGGACCGGCGAGAATGGAGTGGGTTGCTCTTTCCTCCTCCAGGAGATCTTCCCAACCCAGGGATCAAATCCACATATCTTGCATTGGCAGACAGCTTCTTTACCACTGAGCCACCAGGGAAGCCCTTTGATGTTGTTAAAATATATTATTTCTCATTGTTTCTAATGATGATATAAGACAATTGTGTGGATGGATACATTGAAGAACTAGAGCTTCATAAAACAGAGAAAATCTGTCTAAATATCTCTAGTGTATGTCTAGTAAAACAAAGTAGCTTTGTGGCAAGTAACTTTGATGATACTGTAGAGATTTAATATATATTAAACCAAGGAACATCTTTTTCAAAAAACTTGGCTTTCCAGTACTCCACTTGGATAACCAGTGTTCCCTACCCTTAGTTTTGCTTTCCATATTGACAGCGATGATAGTACAACATTGCTGGTGCTATAAGGAAACCCAAACTGACTATGAAGTATAATCTGCTTGATGCTTTTTTAAAAAGCAAACATTGAGACAATGAAAGACTTTTTTAATTTTAGGAATTATTTACTGAGTGGCATGAGGTGCATAGTCTTGTGCCTGTGCATCTAAAGTTGACAGTATGTTAGATTTGGTTTCATTAAGGAAAAACATAGATCTCATTCATGGTTCAATTCTGGGAAATATCCAAGTCTATAAAATGTTTCCTATAACCCATGGAGTTTATAATTACTGTTGCCATTATTTTCATTTCCAAACTTGTTTTAAACTGTATCTGGGGACTTCCTTAGTGGTCCAGTGGCTAAGACTCTGTGCTCCCAATTTAGGTGGCTCTGGTTCGACCACTGGTCAGGGAACTAGATCCCACATGCCACAGCTAAGACCTCGAACAGCCAAATAAATAAGTAAATATAAAAATGTTTCTGCTTTTTGCCCAATTTAAGTGACCTGCTATTGTAAAATAAGGACCAAGGATTTATCTAGCCATGCATTTCTCTTGACTATGAAACTAAACAAATAAGTAAACCGTATGGAAAGAGGTAGTTCTAGGCCACCTGAGACACTTGCTAATGCATGGGTTGACTTACGAAAGTCATTTCTCTCTCCTGAATTTTATTGTGTCCATCTGTACAAAAAGGAGATGGTATAGACTATCTCTGAGGTCCCCGCTCTGAACTTCTGTGATTCTGGGAGGGGTCAAGTTCTGGTACTTGGCCTGGCTTTAGTATCAGGCCCCTGCAAGGAGCAGCAAGTCTTTTCCATGCAATCCTTCTTGCTGGATATATTTATATCAGCACCTGAATTAAGTTGGTTGACTGATCATTGGTCATTAATGGGACTGAACATGAAGACTTGACCATCAGATCAATTCCTTCCCCATCCAGTTAGGAAGCACCATTCAGGTGGTGGAAACTCTATTTCTAAACTGCCCAGATTCTCCAACAAATATAGGAAATATGAATGCTGCCTCTGATGATAAATATCACCAAGCAAGGGCAATTGTCATCCACAGGTCAGCAAAAAGAACATTTGCCCTAGAGTGACAGAACTCCAATTTGAGACGTAGCTTTGGTTCTAACTTGGTTTGAGTTCTTGAAACTGAGCTTCAGTTTACACATATTTAAAACTTAAGAATAACATCTAACTGACTGGCTCCAGTGTTCCTCACTCAGGTGGCAAAATGGATGTGACTGATTTTTTTGTGACGATTTATTATGTTATTGACATGAAGATGATGCTAAAGGTGATTTTTATATAATTCAACATTAATTGAGAATCCACAATAAGAAAGTGATATGATTTTCAAGGACCCTTCAGGTTGTTTGAGGGAAACAGGAGTGTGGCCATAAAAAATGGTAAAGCTGAGAAGTTTATAAAAGGAGTGCAAAATGGTCCAAGCAGAGACAATGTGCAGGTAATTCACTATTTTAACAGAAAAGAAGTTAAAGCATAAGAGTCTGAATAGGTAAGAACATAGTTCAGAGGGGAAAAATTGATAAAATTCAACAGCTATTCCTGATTAAAAGTCATCAGAAAATACCCCAGGAAAACTTCCCAAGCTAGAAAAAGCCATATGCCAGGAACCAAAAATAAGTGTTATAGTAACATTAGAAACATTCCCAATTAAATACAAAAGGAGTTACAGATGCACACTCCAGCCCACTCTTATTCAGCACCTACCCAACGGCACAAGACAAAATAAAGGAACAAGTCAATGCATTAACCATGGAAAAAGAAATCAAAAAAGGTCTCCTTATTTGCAGATAATATGATCATCTATCCAGAAAATTCATGAGAATTAATGTTTAAATTATGAAGATCATGAAAGTTCAGTGATGTGGCTATATGTAATATCAGTAGCTTTCCTAAACATTAGCAAAACCAATTAGAAAATATAAAATAAAAATAAAAATTACAATAGCAATAAAAACTATAAAATTGTTAGAAATGTGAGCAATATGTGATGTATTAAAATGCATTTTAAAAGACTTGAATAAATGGAGAGAGAAGCAGTATTTGTGGGAGGGAAATTTCAACATCAACAAGAAGTTCTAATGATATTTAGAAGAATGAAGCAGTTAGTTCCATGAATACTGACATGTGAAGATGTTCAAGATTTTTTTATAGTAATTTTTTTTATAATTGGTTTACAAAGCTCTGTTATTTTCTGCTGTACAACAAAATGAGTAAGCTATATGTATACATATCCCCCCTCCCTCTTGAGCCTCCCTCCCACCCCACCCTCTAGGTCATCACAGAGAACTAGTGAAAAAAGGAAGCTGTAGAACAAAATTTAAATATCCATGTTTTTAAAAAACATGCATTTCTATGTACATGAATGCAACTAAATGCCTAGCAAAAATTGATGTGGTTACCTCAGGGAAAGAGGCTGGGATTAGGCATAGGAAGGGATTTAGGTTTTTTTCAGTATTCTTAGAATTTTTTTAGCAATGTATATTCATGTGTCACTTGCAAGAGGTTTTATACCAATGGGGGGAAAAAAGGGAAAATGGGGGAGAGGAATTTCTTAGAACAGCTGTTTGAAAGAAGAGCAGGTTTTCAACTGGTGGAGACAAGTGGCAAACCATTTCAGAATGGAGGAAAAGCCCTGAGGAAAAGTGTGGGAGCATACACATGAAGGAGACAGAAGTTTTCCCAGTTCCCAATTCATACTGTGCAAATTGATAATTTACAAAGCACAGTTCACCCAGCGTCTAGTTTGAGTGGCACTCTAATCTAGAAAAACATCAGTTCTGCTATATTCAAAATCCTGTAGTATCTTTCTGTAACCATAATGGAAAAGAATATAAAACAAATATATATGTATGTATAATAGAGTCATTTTGCTGCATAGCAGAAATTAACCCAACATTATAAATCAACTATACTTCAATTTAAAAAATTAGAAAAAAATAAAAAAACAACATCAGTTCTGGATTTGGATACCAGCTCTGCCACTAGCTAGCTGTGTAACCATGGGCAAGTTACTCAACCCCACTGAGCTTAGGTTTTCTCATCTCTTAAACTGGACCAATAAAAGTACCTGATCTATGGTAACATCCTAACTGGAAAACCAATAAAGAAGAGGAAAATTTGGAGCACAGCATGTCTTTTGGGGCATTCTACCTCTTTTAAGATATTCTAACTTTTTCTAGTCTACTTTGAAATTTTGGATACTTTTTCCCTCCATATGAAAATACTGTGTTTTCCAGTTTTCTATCTTGGAATTCATTATTGTTTTTAATATGAATAATATCTTTGATGACCTCTTTCCTTCAGATAATATGTGGTGAAACGGCAGTGAACAAGGTGTGTTTTAGAATCTGCACTAAACATATAAACACTGCATTGAGCAGGGCTGGTCCTCTAATGCAGAGGAGACTGGTCATGGAAAACACTGTAAAGAAGCTTCCACAGCATTTCTTTTCTCTCTGATTTGTTATAGGTTGAGCCCTTTCTCGCCTCTGTGAAAGAAATGGTGAAAAGGATTGAATTCGTAAGGCAAGTCAGCTTTCAAAGAAAAAAAATCATTCTCAGAAATGAAGGCAGACCTCCCCCAGCATGGCTATAGGTGAGACAGAAGTCAGTTACCATGTTTAATATTTTAACAAAAATGCAAGCATAAATAACATCATTATAAAATGTGATCCCATAAACCAGAAAGGCTCTGCCTTTGAGTTTTTGCATGATTAGGCTTTGGGAGAATGAAAATGGAAGGCGATAGAAATGCAGTCAGAATTTGATTTTTATCATCTGAGAATTACAGGAAAGAAATGGTCAGCCAGTGGAGCATAAAAATAACTGTTCAGTCTCCCAAGGGAATTCTTTATGTTTAGAAAAACCCATACAGATTGTATACAATTAAGAAAGTTCCTTCCATGAATTATGCATGTTGAAATTGAATCTTCCACAATCTAAATGGGAGATTCACTGATCTATAAGAACACAGGTTAAGTTCTCAGTTAGCATCATAGTTTATTTTTCCCATTACAGGTCTTATATATTCTGAAATATCCACTTCTAGGTTCAGGAAAAAATTCAGTGTTCTCCACACTTCTTTTTAAGTTTAAAATACCCTTAAGAGTCCCTCCAGCCTGTTATATATTAATACACAGCTGATTAACTTTCAAAGATGTTAATGGAGAGCATTAAATGAGGAACTGAACGAGTTTACTTTTCTTTCTCAAAATCTCTCAAATACATAAACCAGGTTGCTCTTTTTGACACTAAACCTTTGTTTAAAATTTCATGTCAAGTTCTTAATAAAAAATAACACATTACGCACTAGAGTAACAAAAGGTCTGTGTCTAATACACTTAGTCTGTCCTTGCACACCTGCCCTGAAACTTTCCCTCTTTTTTCCACTGGCCTCTGCGTTCAGAAGCCCAGGAGGGTCTCCAACAGCCTCAGGCTCCTCACAGTACCGGGTTCCAAGAGAGGATGGATAACTCTTTCAGCCCGTGTCTCATTAGCATTCTTGACTCCTGGCTTCATACTATCATAAGGTCCTTTGTGAGAATGCCAGGGCCAAAGCATGAAAGTCCCCCAGAGCAACGGTTACATTATACATTACACTTAGTGGCTAATAAGTCATGCCATTGTCATCAAAAGCATTTTTGAGTGACTCTTGCAGGAGGCAGTATGTGATACAGAGTGCTTGCTATGGGGTCTGTAGTTCAGTGGCTGGCTTGGGAAATTTTCCTGGAGCAGTAGGGTCCTCAAAAGACTTATAGAGATAATGGATAGTCACAGGTCTGTGTATCACCAAGCTGATTGCTGTGACCAATCCTGAGTCCAGCCATAAAGCAGAGTGGCTGATGCTGGACCTGTTCAAATCCAGAACTAATATGATAAAGGTCAAGTCTGATCCTGTTGGAATCAGAAAACTTCTGCAGAGACTCACCCATGCACAGTTACACTAGGTCCAGGCAGTCATTTACAGTTGCCTCTTCTTGCTCACAATGGGGATAACCAAGAGTGTATGAATGGCTTCAGAGACTCTCCCCTCACTTCTGAAGACAGACGCAAACAAACTCATAGCATGTGCTCTACCAGTAGTAAGAAAGGAATAACCGGGCTTTGAGAGAAGACATGAGCTTGAGTTTAGGCTTCCTATTGACCTGCACATATCATGGGTAGAACTATTAATCACAATGAACTTCAATTGCTTCAACTGTAAGATGAGAATAATGATAACTTCCTACTAAACAAGATTATTGGAAAGCTCAAGCTTGATAATCACTGCGAAAATGGTTCTCATCAGATGCAAAAAATTATATACACTTACTTGGAATTATTTGTATCTTATTATCATCTTAATTTCATGCTGTTCATAGGGTTCTCAAGGCAAGAATGCTGAAGAGCTTTGCATTCCCTTCTCCAGTGGACCACATTTTGTCAGAACTCTCCACCATGACCCATCTGTCTTGCGTGGCCTACATGGCATGGCTCATATTTCATTCAGTTAGGCAAAGCTGTGAGTCATGTGATAAGTTTGGTTAGTTTTCTGTGATTGTGATTTTCAATCTGTCTACCCTCTGATGCATAAGGGTAAGAGACTTGTGGAAGCTTCCTGATGGGAGAGATTGGCTGTGGGGAAAACTGGGTTTTGCTCTGGTGGGCAAGGCCATGCTCAGTAAACCTTTAATCCAATTTTCTGCTCATGGGTGGGGCTGTGTTCCCTCCCTGTAGTTTGACCTGAAGCCAAACTATCGTAGGGATAAGGCAACCTTCTCCAAAGGATTTATGCCAGCATAAGTTGCAGGACTGCTGCAGTCAGTGTCCCTGACCCCACAGCAGGGTACTGTCAATTCATGCCTCCGCTGGAGACTCCCAAACACTCATAGGCAAGTCTGGCTCAGGCTCTGGTGAGGTTATTGCTCCTTTCTCCTGGGTCCTGGTGCACACAAAATTTTCTTTGTGCCCTCAAAGAGTCTCTGTTTCTCCAGTCCTGTGGAAGTTCTGTAATCAAAGCCCACTGGCCTTTTAAAGTCAAATTCCCTGGGGATTCTCAGTGCCTTTGCTGAATCCCCAAGTTGGGAAATCTGTTATGAGCCTGAGAACTGTCGCAACAGTGCAAGAACTTCTTCAGTATAATTGTTCTCTAGTTTGTGGGTCGCTTGCTCAGCGGCTCTATAGTGAGGCTAGGTAATGCTCAAAATCCTTAGCTAGGCTTCAACAGCATGTGAACTGAGAACTTCCAGATGCACAAGCTGGATTTCAAAAAGGCAGAGGAACCAGAGATCAAATTGTCAACATACGTTGGATCATAGAAAAAACAAGAGAATTCCAGAAAAACATCTACTTCTGCTTCATTGACTATGCTAAGGACTTTATGTAGATCACAACAAACTGTGGAAAATTCTTAAAGAGATAGGAATACCTGACCACCTTACCTGCCTCCTGAGAAACCTGTATGTAGGTCAAGAAGCAGCAGTTAGAACTGGATATGGAACAATAGACTGACTCCAAATTGGGAAAGGAGTACATCAAAGCTGTATATTGTCACCCTGCTTATTTAACTTATGTACAGAGTATATCATACAAAGTGCCAGAGTGAAAGAAGCACAAGCTAGAATCAAAATTTCTGGGAGAAATATCAGTTACCTCAGATATACAGATACCACCACTCTTATGGCAGAAAGAAAAGAGGAACTAAGGAGCTCCTTGATGAAAGTAAAAGAGAAGAGTGAAAAAGCTGGTTTAAAACTCAACATTCAAAAAAATGAAGATTATATCAGCTGATCCCATCACTTCGTGGCAAATAGATGGGGAAACAATGGAAACAGTGAAAGATTTTTATTTTCTTGGGCTCCAAAATCACTGCAGACAGTGAATGTAGCCATGAAATTTAAAAATGCTTGCTCCTTGGAAGAAAAACTATGACAAACCTAGACAGCATATTAAAAAGCAGAGACATCATTTTGCTGACAAGTGTTCATTAGAGTCAAAGATACAATTTTTCCAGTAGTCATGTATGGATATGAGAGTTGGACCATAAAGAAGGCTGAGCACCAAAGAATTGATGCTTTTGACCTGTGGTTTTGGAGAAGACTCTTGAGAGTCCTTCAGACAGTAAGATCAAACCAGTCAATCCTAAATCAAATCAACCCTGAATATTCATTGAAGGGGCTGATGCTGAAACTGAAGCTCCAATACTTTGGCCACCAGACATGAAGAGCTGACTCATTGGAAAAGACACTGATGGTGGGAAAGACTGAAGGCAGGAGAAGGGGATGACAGAGAATGAAATGGTTGGATGACATCACCGACTCAAGGGACAAGAGTTTGAGCAAGCTCCGGGAGATGGTGAAGAACAGGGAAACCTGGCTTGCTGTATAGTCCATGGGGTCACAAAGAGTCAGACACAACTGAACAACTGAACCACAACAAATCATCTTTATTACGGATGCTGATCAGCACATTTAAATTGTCTAAGAATCACCTGGAAAGCTTGTTAAAATGCAAATTCTAATTCAGTAGGTCTGGGAAGGGACCCAAGAGTCTGTAGCTCTAATAAGCTCCCAAGTGATACCAGTATTGCTGGTCTAGGAACCATACTTAACATTGCAGGAGCTCAGGATAATTTAGGATCCTTAAAAGTGATGCATGTTTAAAATACTTCCACACATGACTCTGGTAACTAGGATCTGAACATCTTAGGTTATTTATTCTGTTTTAACAGAAAGGCAGTGTTTACTTTGCACGAATTGCAAGTGTTGAAGGCACGAGTCAGACACATAACCTCAGTTCTGGACTATTGGCTTGTTACCATCAACTGTTAATGCAATAAACAGAATATTGATGAACATCTTCCATACATTTTTTTCCCGTTAGAGATTTTGCTTTGCCTAAATACTCAGCAGCTCTTTAGAGAAATTTCAGTTTGGCAACTCCTGGCAGTCCCAAGAAATTATTTCCAGTAGAGAACTACGACTAGATGGGCCTTTCCACTACATGCATCCACCCAGCCCAGCAGCCTCTCAACAGCTGTGCTCCTGTGAAATTCATCTTTGTCACCAATAGCAAATCACATGCTATGGAATATCACAATCTCATTATGGGATGTCATCTCACAGCACAAATACATTATTTTCACCAGATTTACAGACAGCACAGCCCATGTCACTGCCAGCCTGTGATGGATGGCTTTCTCTGGATGTATCTGAGTACATGATTTATGCACAGCAGGACCCTGAGAGACATGGACCGCAGCCAGCCCCAGAAGAGTCTGGAGAAGGTTCCTCCTTCACGGTCTCTTAAACACAAAAGCCAACAGTTGTAAAATGTTGTGGCACCCACATTACAGGAAAAGAAAAATAAGAACCACCTCAAAAGTCATACAGAACACTTTCCTTCACTTCTCACTTACTAGAATTTAGACTTCAAAACAAAAGTATTTTGTTGGATGGGCAAACAAAGAAACATCTAGTACTAAACTCCATTCTATAGGAAAGCTATTATTAACAAGGCATCATATCTTATGTGAGAAGAAGCCTGTGCTACAGCATTTTGGAATGTCTAAGGTGAGCAAGGAATCTTATCAGGTGTGGCTACTCTATCTCTTTGAAATCACAAAGAGAGATGGAACAGTGTAAATCTCATGATGGAGAATTTCAGGATTAAAGGCATCTAACACCCCTCATATCTTCTGTTCAGAGCTATAATCTCTTCCCCACATTGTAGCTGATTGAACTCTGCTTGAATACTTGGGGGTTCTGAGGAGACCATCATCTCTATTCTTCTTTTTTTTCTGAAATACTTGACTATTAGAAAGTTATTACACATTGTGATATTATACACGTCTTCAATTCCCAGCTGCTGGTCCTGGGTCTAAGTCTGGATACGCACAGAATACGTCTCAATCATCATCTTCCCTGGTGGCTCAGCCAGTAAAGAATCTGCCTGCAATGAAGGAGACCTGAGTTCGATCCCTGGGTCAAGAGGATCCCCTGGAGATGGGCATCACAACCCACTCCAATATTCTTGCCTGGAGAATTCCATGGACAGAGGAGCCTGGCGGGCTACAGTCCATGGGATCGCAAAGAGTCAGAAATGTCTGAGCAATTAACACACACATCATCTTCCCAGCACTTCACCTCTCTAGGCCAGGGATCCTCAACCTCTGGGCTGCAAACTGGTACCTCCTGTCAGATTAGCGGCAGCATTAGATTATAAATAAAGTGCACAATTAATGTAATGCACTTGAATCATCTTGAAATTATCCCCCCCCCCCCCCATCATCCAAGGAAAAATTGTCTCCCATGAAATTAGTTCCTGGTACCAAAAAGGTTGGGGACCACTACTCTAACTCTGCCTGCCACCAATGAAACCACAAACAACAAACATCTCTAATGCTGTGCTGGTTCAGATGGAAAATTAATTTTATGAAGGAGCAGCATCGTTCAGTTGCATGTGCTTATCAGAAAGAGAGATAGACAGAGAGAGGCAGAGACAGACAGAGACAGGGACAGAGAGATAGGGGAAACAGAGTGAGCAAACCAGAAGAGCAAGCACAAAGAATTTACGGTCCTAAATAGAGCCAGTGATTTTGCCTACCATTTGCCCCAGTGAGTGCACACCCCAAGATAATTTGAGAATCTATTTTCAATGTTGGCTCAGTTCCCAGGTGTCTCCCACAGCAGAGACAACTTAGCACAGTGAGCAGGCTTTAATTATTTAAGATGATTTTTTTTTTTTTTGGTATAACATAGCATCTAAACATGAGCCAGCTTTTTCCTTTGGTAAACTACTAATATTCAGCAGGCAAATAAAAATTTTAAACTAAGTGCATTAATTTTCTATTGCTGCTATAACAAATTACCATAAGCGTAATGACTTACAAATTTATAATCTCATAGCTCTGGAGAGTTAGGAGTCTGAATATGGGTGTTATAAACTAAAATCAGTGTTTCATCAGGACTTTATTCATTCTGGAGGTTCTAGGGGTGAATCATCCCTTGTATTTTTCCATCTTCTAGAGGCAGTCTGCACTCCTTGGCTCATGGCTTTGACAATGGCGTCATTTCAACCTCCACCTCCACCTCCACCTCTGTCATTACATCTCCTTCTCTGACTCTGTCTGTCCAGCCTCCCTCTTTTGAGGACTTTGTGATCACGTTAAGCTCAACTGGAACAATCTAGATGAGTCTCCTCATCTCAAAGTGCTTAACTTAATCATATTTGCAAAGTCCCTTACATTTACATTTGCAAATGTAAAACAGTATATTCACAGGTTTTGAGGATTAGGATGTAGACTTCTTTGGGGTGGCGAGTGAGGGGTATTATTCAGCCAACTACACTAAGTTAAAGCAGAGGCAATTATGCACTTCCTACTATGTGTATATAAAGATGTTGGAGTGAGGAAATCACAAGTACCCTAGATTTTGATCTTAGCATCTCTCCTCCCACCGCTTGTGTGCTTGATGGTACCTCACTTTCAGAGCTGGGAGAAGGATAAGATGAGGCCCCTGGGGAGCACAGTAGGTGGTGTCCACACACAGGTGCCAACCTGTGCTTGTACAACCCTAAGAATGAGGCCTCCTTCAAGCTCCAGGCATCTTGTTTGCCTCATCACAGGCCCTGGAATACTTTATCTACCTATGGGACCTACGTCACTTTATTTATGCTTTGGTTTTCTCTTCTGCAAAACTGGAGTGTAAAGTTAATAATACTTTTTTCTATATCGCTTTCTTTGTTTTCCTTTGTTTCATAAGAAACAGCTGAACTAGTAGACACGAAAGCACTTTGTCAAGAGTAAAATGCTATGCATACATCAGTGATAGCTAAGGTTTTTTGAAAGCATGAGTGTAGAATAAGTGATACTTCTTACTTTTCACCCAATTAGTATAAAAGTTAACTTATGCAAACCAAAGGAATTAACATATATGTTTACAAAAATAAATCAAATATGTCCAAAAGGAGCTCTATCAATTTATGACAATGGCTCTTCAACCTTGACTGCACACTGGAATCACCCAGGAAGCTTTACAAAGTGCTGATGCCTGGGTCTCATCCCCTGAGATTCTCATTTAATGGGTGTGTTGTGCAGCCCAGGCACTGGGAATTTTAAAACTTGCCAGCTGACACTAATGTGCAGCCAAGGTTGAGTGACTCTGGCTAATGACTTCTTTAGAAGCCTCAGAAATGTGTTGTGAATTGATTTAAATTTTATGGAGAACAGAGAACATACTTTTCCTGTTTGCAAAATGTATTTCATAAAACCAACATGACAGGCAAAATTCACAAAATCATGTTTTGATTTACACACAAACTTTTTTGTAAACCTACAGGAGGTATCTAACCTGGAGAAGAGCGCAGGAAACCACTTCAGTATTCTTGTCTGGAGATTCCATGGGCAGAAGAGCCTGGTGGGCTACAGTCTATAGGGTCACAAAGAGTTGGGCACAATGTAATCGACTTAGCACGCACACATGCACAGGAGGTATCTAAACATCAAAATGTGGGTTAATGCTTATTTGTAACAAAAAAGTATTGGGGATAGGTTAAAAAGAAAAACAGACTTCAACAGTATCTCCTTTAGAGATTAAATCCTCTCTAATAATCAGTTCTTGTAGTGGTTCCAGATTTTGATGGCACATTAGCACCAACTTTACTTTACACCAAAAGTAAAAAAGTATCACTTATTCTGCTACCAACTTGTTATTATTGTTTAGTTTCTAAATCACGTCCAACTTTTTCATGACCCCATAGCCCGTCAGGCTCCTCTGTCCATGGGGTCTCCTAGACAAGAATACTGGAGTGGGTTGCCATTTCCTTCCCCAGGGGATCTTCCTGACCCAGGGATCAAACCTGTGTCTCCTGCATTGACAGGCGGATTCTTTACCACTGAGCCATTTGGGAAGCCTTGAACCAACTAAGGAGGTTTTAAAACCCTGATGCCCTAGATGCTCATTGGATCTGTTAAGCTAAAATCTCTGAAAGTGAGACCCAGGGACCAGATTTTTTTACAAAAAATTTCTCCATGTGACTTCCATACACTAACAGAACAAGAGCTCCTAACCTAATTCGCTTAGAATCGATTATGACCAGCAATTTTTGAGTACAAACCATTATTATCAGGAGCTACAGAGAGCCACTCCCTACCCTCAACAGGCACTCCATGTCCTGAAGGAGAAAAACATAATAACACATGGTGGTTAAAGGAAAGAACATGCAGTGAGAACAAAGAGGAAGGAAAATGTGTCATTACTTCTTTGACAAGACAGGGGAAACAGGAATCAGATCACTGTGAGTTTTAGCAAGGGGTTTTGTGAAGGAAGATTTGAACAGGGGCCAAGTTGAGAAAGGCACTTCTAGGAGATGATGTAGCCTGTGCAGAGGAACAGAACCCAATGGAAATTGACCATATCATATAACTCTGATTTTCTCAGGATTAGCATAGAATTATCTAAACAATACCTTTTTGAATAGAGAGCATTTTAGCACTCATCAAGTGGTTTAAACACAATTCTTAAAATAACTTGCAGCAACAAAAAGGTCACAACTCATGATAAACACACAGGATAGGTCACAAGGAAATTATGTTGAGTGGAAAAAGTCAGTCTCAGTGTAGACTATACCATGCGGTGCCATTTATATAACATTCTTGAAATGACAGAATTATAGAAATAGACAACAGATTAGTGGTTTCCAGGGATTAAGGACGGGCAGGAGCGTGTAGAAAGACAGAGATCATTGTGGTGATGGATTAGTTCTGCGTCTCAATTGCAGAAGTTATATACCAATCTCATATGTGATAAAACGGCATCGAAATACACACTCACGTGGAACCATCATCGATGTCCTGGCTTTGATGTATACTCTAGTTAAGATGGAACCAATGAAAGAAACTGATGAAGAATGCACTGGACCTCTTCATACTGTCATTGCATCTTCTGGTTAATCCATAATTATTTCAAAATGAAAAAATTGTTTTAAATGAAATAAGAAACCAAACTAGGTTGTTGCAAAAGAAACCCCATGATTCTAATACTACTATGATTATAGAAGACAATGTAGGACCTTGAAAAGAAAAACAAAGCTCACTTGTTTTCTTTTTATTCCTCTACTCTATTTCTCTGTCCTTCCTCTTTATTTTCCTTCTTTCCCCTTCTATTCTCATACTTCCTCTTCTTTTTCCCTCCTTTCCCAAAATTACATCTAAAAAAATTCATTTCAAGAATATTCCAAACAACAGAAAGAAGAAAACAATAACGAAGGTCATAAATGATAGAGTAAAGTTAGTCTCAGTTGTTACAAGCCCATTCTGAAAATTTAGTTATAGTTTACACAGCAGGACACTCACATGCTGCTTTACTAATATGCTAATTTTGGGCTAAAATACGAATCAAATAGAATCTCAGTTACAATCACTTTAGTTTTTTTAATCTAGTGGTAATAACAAAGAACAAATTTTGGGGATGGGAATAGAAAATCCAGCTTCAATCATAGAGCTTAGAATATTCATAATTATAAAGGAGATAATAGGTTGATATTTAAAACATGTTTTGCTAAAAATCTGTTCATATAAAAATATGGAGAAAATGCCTATACTAATTGCACTAATATATTCAGTAAAGATAGACACCACTCTTGTAGCTAAGTCCTCTTGAGAAATTACCTATGAAGCAAATCACATTTTTTCTTTTGATTTCCATGTTAGCAATAAACTATCGTTCTCTAGCAGTTCTTGCCAGTGAGAAGTGGGGCAATTAGATATTTCCCCAAGGATTGGCAGCAGGCTCAGGCCACAGTCTGCACCTAGATCCAAATGTAAGGATCCCCTGTTCTTGACCATAGACAGATACTGAAACTCAGAAAGTTCAGCGTTTTCTCTGTAAGTGCTGTCAATAAATAATTCTTTGATCTTTAATTGTCATAGTGTATGGTTTTAAGTAAATAAGAAACATATACCTAAAATCATTTAAAGGGATAAGTGAGTTTTGTTCAAACAACAAAAAAGAAACAGCTTTTTCTTTTTACAAAAGAAATTACATACTTCAGAAAGCCTAAAAATATCTTTTAATTGAAACACATCTGAATATCCCTTAAGGAAAAAGAAGTAGCTAATTATACTAAGAAATTTAATGAGATTATCACATACCTTAATGGTCCTCGAATCACTGTGGACTTTTTTTTAATTGTTAGGGAAATCTGTACCTTTGCTGACTAAAGAAAATGGGTAATAACCCACTAGGTTATTGGAAACCACTTTATTAAGTTATTCTAACTCAAAGTGATCACATGAAGTCAAATCATCACAAATCTAGAAAAACAAGTTGTGAATTTAAAGAGGTACTGAGTCTTCCTGAAAGTGAAATATAATGTAGATGTGCCAAGAGTTGCTTTCAAAAAACTGAAATGCTGGACCAAATTTCAAATGCTAGGATACATGGGCAGCCTTTAGTGCCTGAGTCTCTTGCTGACAGCAATATAATGTGATGTGATAGGGAGCCAAGCTCAGAGTACCCAGAGGATCAACTCTGTCACTGGAGATCTTCTGCAAGCTGGCAGGGACTTTTCTTCCAGCCTTTTTCTTGTTCTCTCCTGTCCAGCTCTCCTCACTCAATTACCCTTGATTCTCTGTGGTCCAGATCTCACCCAGGGCTCCCCTTCTCCATGCCTCTCCCAGAGCAGGTAGTACCTCTGCTGGGAAGGCTTCCTCACTCTCTCAGCATCCTTTTGTTGAGCGTCTGCTATCTGCCCAAAGCAGAGAAAAAGATCATGTCCACTCCTTGATAGCACTTAACTGTAAATGGAGTAAACAGATAATAAACAAATAATTAAACAAGATAATTTTGGATTCTGATAAGAGCTGTCAAGGAAATCAACACAGCAATATGATAGAGAGTAGCTGGGGCAGAAAGGCAGGGCTTCAGGGAAGGCACCTCTGAAAAGATGACATTAAACAGAGAATGGAAGAGTTAAAAGGAGCCTGCCATGCAAAGAACAAGAACAAAGGTTCCCAGGCACAAGCGGAGAAAATGTGGTGACTCTTTGGTGGGAGCAGAACTGGTAAATTTAGGTAAGTGAATCAAAATAAAAATGGCCAAAGTGTTATAAGGGATCCCAAGTGAAGTCCAAGAGGTAAGATTACATATGCTCATGTAGCATCTATAAGGCCACGCAGAGGAGTATGTTTTATTTTTAGTGAGACGGGAAGTCACTAAAGAATTCAAAGCAGAGGAATAATATTATCAAATTTATATTTTAAAAATATTACTCTGGCTTCAGTAAAGAGAAACCATTTAAATTTGGGGCAGAGGAGGGGAAATAAAAGAAGGAAGATCTACTAGGAAGTTATTACCATAGACCAGGTAAGAGAGAATGGTGCCTTGGACCAAGGTGATTATGGTGGAGTTTGAATAAAGAAAATGGATTCTAATACTAATTTGAAGTCAGAATCAACACTTACAGAAGGAATGATCATGAAAGACAAAAGGGCGAAAGAGGCAAAAGAGTGACTGTTGGTTTGGAGACTTGAAAACAGAAATGATGATGGCACCAAGTTATGAAATGGGGAAACCTGGGAAAGAAAGAGATGTGGAGGGAAATAGGAATAATGTTGGACATTGAAATATCTGTAGAACGCCCAAATATAAATGTCAAGGGGTGGTTTTCACGAATATGGATCATAAAGCAGAGGATGAGTTCCAGTCACCTCTGATGAAACCTCACCCATTCAGCTCTCTATCTAGATTTAAATATTTATATCTGTAGGGCAAAAATTCCACTTCCCTAGGAAATACTGATATATTATATACAAAGAGGTGTGTGCCAAGATATGTATTGTAACATTGTTTGTGATAGCAAAGACTGAGATCAACTTAAGTATTCACAAAAACAAAGGAGTGCTTTACAAGCTGCAGTACTTCTGTAATATAAAGTCTCTGACCCCAATTGATGGAGAGTTCTAGTGTTGTGAAATGAGAAGATCACAGTACTATACTTTCTAGTAAAAAGAAGTCAGGTATAAAATTACATATAATATGATATCATTTATGAGAAATTTAGTGGTCTTGTACAAAGATAAATACATATGTAATGAAATCCATAAAGACTTTACTACATAAAATTACATGTAGGGTGGAGAAAAGGAGGTGAGTGGGGAATCAAACTTGGGTTTTTCATTCTACTTAAACATGGCTTGAATTTTTACCAAAAATATATATAATACATAATTTTAATATTTTAAATAATACTCAACCCAGTAAGTCCTACCCATTGACTTCAAAAATAAACGAATGCTACTCCCTTATTTCGAGGGCTTTCCAGGTGGCACAGTGGTAAAGAATCCACCTTCCAAACGGGAGATGTGGGTTCGATTCCTGGGTCAGGAAGATCCCCTGGAGAAGGAAATGGCAACACATTCCAGTATTCTTGCCTGGGAGATCCCATGGGCAGAGGAGCCTGGCAGGCTACAGTCCACAGGGTCACAAAAAGTCGGGCACGACTTAGCGACTAAACAACAAGAACCCTCCCTTATTTTATAAAAGAGCGAGACAAGGACCAGAGGAGTTGAAGTACAGCTGGTTGAGGCTGAACTCGGGTTTCCTGCTAGACTGGACTCAACTAGACTAGGCTGCTTGCCTGATAGAGACATTAAGTATGTCCTAGTCAGCTCAGCCTGTCAGACTATTGTAACAGAATACCATGGAATAGGTGGCTTATAAACATCAGACATTTATTTCTCACAGTTCTGGAGACAGGAAGTCTAATATCAGACTGCCAGCAAGGTCAGTTTCTATGGCAGCACATCTTTCCAGATGTAGACTGCCAAATTTTCATTGTATCCTCACATGGAGGAAAGGGGGCTAGCAAGCTCCCTGGGGTCTCGTTTATAAAGGCACTGACCACATTCATGAAGGCTAGAGTAGAGCCTTCTCATGACCTAACCACCTCTCAAACACCCCCACCTCTTAATACCATCACACGAGGGGTTAGGATTTTAACATATTAATTTGGGGTGGTGGGGACAAAAATTCATCCATCACAACATGTTAGTATATTTTGTTAGCACATGTGCAGGTTTAGTTTCACTTAATAAGCATGTATCTATCTGTAAGGTGTGGATTTTGAGGATAAAATATTTGCAGATATTCTACATAACAAGAATAGATGTAACTACTCTCTAGCTATAGAATTAAGAAGGGATGGATCTAAGGAATTTAGAGTAAGCCATAAATTTCTTGAATAAGTTGTAATTCCACCTGAACAGGAAGGACTGATCAGAACCTGGAATGACATATACACCAGATAGAAAGAGAAACTAACAGTTTGGGGTCAACTGATGGACTAGCCATATATCCTAAGGAAATAACTGACTCGAAAGACCCACTTTGTGGAATTCCCTAGTGGTCCCAGATTCCTTGGAATCCACCTGCCAGGGCAGGGGACACAAATTCAATCCCTGGTCTGGAAGGAACCCATATGTTGCAAGTCACATGTCACAACTACACCTGCGAGCAGCAACTACTGAAGCCCCCGCACCTAGAGCCTGAGCTCTTTAACAAGAGAAGCCACTGCATTGAGAGGCCTGGATACCACAATGAGAGAGCATCCCCCTCTCACCACAACTAGAGAAAGTCTGCAAGCAGCAAGGAAGACCCAGCCCCAAAATTAATTAAATAAAAAGAAAGACCCACTTCCCTCCCCATTACATCCTGAGAGATGTCCCTCTTTATAACTACTCATTCAGTGAAGACTTGAAGGTATAAGGACTTGATAGTAAACTGAGGCAGAATTTTCTTGGGACTTTGTAGGGGCATAACTGCTTGACACCCTCTACCAAAAAGCATTCAAGTCAGAAGACAATCAGCATATGTTTTAGGATTTATTGAACAAATGTCACTACAGAAATAAACATTCTGTTATTAGAAATTTGTATAGATTTAATGTAACTAAAATAGTTTTATTGCAATGAAAATAAATTTCACTGCCTGGATGGCTTTTAAGTCTAAGAAATATATCAGCTCACCCATCAAGTCTTCCTTGCTGTCACCAGCAAGATATGATTCCTACATGCTTTCTCCTGCCTCAGTTCCTAAAATGCATCCTTTGTATCATTCAAGCCACTTGGAGTCTTCTATGGTGACAACTGTGAATATGTCTTCTCTCCCATATCTGGTGTTAGTTTCTGCAGCCCAGGAACCTTATCTTATTCATTGTTGTGTGTTTTGCAGCATCCATCATAGAGATCTGAAATTTGTAGAGAGTAAGGAAATGCAATTTGAAAATGTTTAAAAGCAAGCAGATTGTAAACCAAAAGGCTTAAAGTTGATGGCAGATCACATCATGTACTTATCTTCTCCATAGCCATTTAATTACATATTTAAAAATCAATGAACATCAAGCACAGTAGTGAAAAGGATAAATTTCTAAAGAGCATCCTTGGGCTGTTAAAAAGGCAGAAAGAGGGAAGGGCAGTGCCTCCATGTTATTTCATGTTTTTCACTATTTCTTAACCTGAATAACCCATATTTTTCAGGCTTTTGCATCTGCACACAGATGCAAAAACCCACCTCCCCACAAAGTCCACCCCCTCCCATCACCATTCGCAAATGGGCATCTCAGGTGAACTCATAAACATTCCGGGGGCTTTCCAGATGGTAAAGTGGTAAAAGAAGCCAGCTGCCAATGCAGGAGACCCAAGAGCCGTGGGTTCAACCCGTGGGTTGAGAAGGTTCCCTGGAGTGGGAAATGACACCCACTCCAGTATTCTTGCCTGGAGAATTCCATGGACGAGCCTGGTGGGCCTCAGTCCACAGGATCACAGAGTCAGACACAGCA
This sequence comes from Odocoileus virginianus, assembly GCF_023699985.2. Lineage (NCBI taxonomy): Eukaryota > Metazoa > Chordata > Mammalia > Artiodactyla > Cervidae > Odocoileus > Odocoileus virginianus. The sequence continues at coordinate 16,808,341 of NC_069677.1, forward strand.
GAGCAACTGAACATATATGCATAAACATTCCTATCAATGTAGTCCACTGCCCACAAAGCTCCTTGAGTGTGATGTGGTACCTCTTCTCTGCCATAACTGCTTTAGTCCTCCACCAGGGTGCCTAAGTCTTTTCTCTTCAGGCTCCCTAAGCTGCATTTTCAAGCTGTCAGAAGCATAAAGAGATAACAGGGGACTTCCCTGGCAGTCCAGTGGTTAAGACTCTGTGCTCCCAAAGCAGGGGGCACAGATTCCAGCCCTCCTTGGGAAACTAAGATCCCACATGCCAAGCAGTGCAGCTAAATATAAATGAATAATTTTTTTTTAATTTTAAAAAGGAGATAACAGGTCCTCAAAGATGCTGAGGAACCTTCCTCATTTCTCCACACCACATTACTCGAGTTCAAAAAAGATCTTGTGAATTGGTCTCCTGAAGAACTTCAGAAAAATAGTTCCCTCTGCTTCTATGTGGAGTCCTAACATTTCTCCTCATCCCTCCATCTGCTAGATGCATGTGCAAACCACTTCTTCATTCTCTTTCAGAAGAAAGACTAATCCCTTAAGAAAAGTCATGCTTGGAGAATACGCTCTTACCTCAGCTATGCCCAAAAGCTCTTAAACAGGATCTCTCCCCACATCAGCCATTCGTTGTTCCAGGTGCTGCCTCATCCCACACTGACTGGCTAAGAAGCAGCATGTGCTTGCTCAGTCATGTACGACTCTTTTCAATGTCATGGACTGTAGCCCACCAGGCTCCTCTGTCCACAGGATTTTGCAGGCAAAATTATTGGAGTGGGTTGCCATTTCCTTCTGCAGGGGATCGTCCTGACCCAGAGATCGAACTGGAGTCTCTTGTATTGGCAGGCAGATTCTTTAGCCCTGCAGTACCTGGGGATCAGCATAAAGCCTCAAAATCCTCTGAGAAGTCATCCCAAAGGACTCTGAGCCTAGAGACTGAGAATCTTACTCTTTCCAGTCCCCTCTCAGTGTTCACGTGGGCAAGTCACCCTGCTGCCTCCACAGTTCTGGCTCAGCCACATGGAGCGATACTTGATGAAGACGTGTGAGAGTATTGAAAGAGACCTGGTTGGCTGTGAACTCCACGGCCCCTCACTCTTGTTCCAGTTGTGCTGGAAAAATAAATAACTCCCTTCACTTTTTCCTCAGTGTTCCTATCTGTGTATAAGCTTGTTGAACTTGGTAATCATGTAGTAAGAATAAATGACAGCTTATCCAATAGGAATACTAAATATTAATTTTTGGCACCTTACCTGCCTCCTGAGAAACCTGTATACAGGTCAAGAAAAGAACCGAACATGGAACAACAGACTGGTTCAAAATTGTGAAAGGAGTGCATCAGGCTGTATATTGTCACCCTGTTTATTTGACTTATATGTAGAGTACATCATATGAAATGCTGGGCTGGATAAAGCACAAGCTACAATCAAGATTGCTGGGAGAAATATGAATAACCTCAGATATGCAGATGACACCACCCTTATGGCAGAAAGCAAAGAAGAACTAAAGAGCCTCTTGATGAAAGTGAAAGAGGAGAGTGAAAAAGCTGGCTTAAAACTCAACATTCAGAAAACTAAGATCATGGAATCCAGTCCCATCACTTCATGGCATATAGATGGGGAAACAGTGGAAACAGTGACAGATTTTATTTTCTTGGTCTACAAAATCACTGCAGATGGCAACTGCAGCCATGAAATGAACAGACACTTGCTCCTTGAAAGAAAAGCTATGACAAGCCTGCTGCTGCTGCTGCTAAGTCGCTTCAGTCGTGTCCGACTCTGTGCGACACCATAGACGGCAGCCCACCAGGCTCCCCCATCCCTGGGACTCTCCAGGCAAGAACACTGGAGTGGGTCGCCATTTCCTTCTCCAATGCATGAAAGTGAAAAGTGAAAGTGAAGTAGCTCAGTCAGGTCCGACTCTTAACGACCCCATGGACTGCAGCCTACCAAGCTCCTCCGCCCTTGGGATTTTCCAGGCTAGAGTACTGGAGTGGGGTGCCATTGCCTTATGACAAACCTAGACAGCATATTAACAAGCAGAGACATTACTTTGCCAACAAAGGTCCATATAGTCAAAGCTATCGTTTTTCCAGTAGTCATGTATGGATGTAAGAGTTGAACCGTAAAGAAGACTGAGCACCAAAGAATTGATGCTTTAGAACTGTGGTGTTGGAGAAGACTCTTGAGAGTCCCTTGGACTGCAAGGAGATCCAACCAGTCCATCTTAAAGAAAATCAGTCCTGAATATTCATTGGAAGGACTGATGCTGAAGCTGAAGCTCCAATACTATGGCCACCTGATGCAAACAGCTGACTCACTGGAAAGATCCTGATACTGGGAAAGACAGAAGGCAGGAGGAGAAGGTGGCAACAAAGGGCGAGATGGTTGGATGGATCACCAACTCAATGGACATGAGTTTGAACAAGCTCCAGGAGGTGGTGATGGACAGGGAAGCCTGGCCTGCTGCAGTTCATGGGGACGCAAAGAGTTGGACATGACTGAGGGACTGAAAAACAACAACAATTATCTGGCTCTAGTTTCATCTCATTTGATCAATTGGACAGAACTTAGATAATCTCATGCTCTTTCATGTATTCAATGTTTGAGCCCCTTTAAGATGATACAAACCCCAAAATACTAATGTCAGAAGTCCTGTGCATATCCATTTAAGAAAAGAAAATGGCTCACCTCATGCTCACCTACAGCACTAAAACAAAGTCAGGGCTGAGAACCAACTAACTCAGTAAGCGCAACATTTGTTGTTGCTGGTGGAATATCAAATTTGTGGTAGAAATTCAGTAGCCAAGGAACAATTTCTCGTAAGCCATGATCTTTCCTTGGCTGAAGAAATACACTGAAGCACTGGGATTTATCTGACACTCAGGGAAACTCATGTTGCAAGAGGAATAGTAGAGCTAGGGGTTGCATAACAAGGTAGCAAAAACCAATCCCAGATTTGAGCTGCAGGAGGTCTATCCAGGGCACATCTATATATGTGATAAATTGCACCCCTTCTCTCAGTGAGAAGTTAGGCTCAAACTCATTGCATTAATTTCATTGATTTACAGTCTGGGCAAGATAATAGTCATGGGGTTGAATGGAAAACCCTAGTAATATTCCATGTTCATTGACAGGTTTCTGATAGACCTAGGAGAAATTTTCCACCCCCCGGGCCATATCTTTTATAGCCAACCTCAGCCTTTTCACAGGAGTTTAGGAATTCAAGATATATTCAGTGATTACCTACATTCATTCTCTTTCCCCAGCACAATTATTCACACTTTCTTAAAACTTCTCTAAGCATCATCCAATTTAGGTGAATATATTTAAGTGGCAGGAAACTCATGACTTCAGTCAATACCTTGTGTTTTTTGGACGGCTTCAAAAGTCAGAAAGTTCTTAAGAAGCCCGAGTCCAAAATCTGTCTCCTTACCTAGGTTCCTAAAGTTTACCTTAAGTTATAAACTTTTAGCCTACCTCATCACACATTGTGAATACTTGATAAATATTAAGTATATTAATAGAGCTTCCTTAGTAGCTCAGTGGTAAAGAATCCACCTGCAATGCAGGAGCTACAGGAGATGTAAGTTCCATCCTCAGGAAGATTTCCTGGAGGAGGAAATGGCAACCCACTCCAGTATTCTTGCCTAGAGAATCCCACAGACCTGGTGGGCTACAGTTCATAGGGTCGCAAAGGGTCAGACATGACTGAAGCGACTTAGCATGCATATTTATATTATTAATATTAATAATAATATTAACATAAATACTAAATCTGACATGAGTATCATCCTGAAGTAGTTCACTAGAGCATATTAAGGTCATGGATGTTGAGAGCTGAGGTGAAGTGTAACCTGGGTTAAGTTATTCTGTAAGCTTCAATTTCTTCACCCATAAAATGTGTAAATAGCTACTACCTTACAGTGTTGAGAAAATTAAATGGTATCATAAAGCCATACACTCAGTTCAGTGGTGACATTAAGTTCTCAAAGTATTTAGTTATTATTAATGTTACCATCTATAATTATTTCTGCCAATTCTCTCTTTGACTGAAAAACTATCAGGCATATCCACTAAAAGGAGATGGACAGAAATCATCTGTTGGGAGAGTTAACAATAGAAAACCTCCAGTTGTTGGCAAGGACTCTATTTTAGTCTGGCTCCTGAGCTCTTGTGTATAAGATAGTGCTCTTCTACATTCTTTGGAACACTGGGCCTATTTCACAATCGTCTGTGCAGATGGATATCATAAGCTATGACTTCTACCAGTCAATGGTCATAGAGTTGAAAAGGTCTTGAAGATTAAGTCTCTTCTCTATAACTTATGTATACTGAAGCTAAGACTTAAAGAGAATAATAGGACCAAGGTCATCCAGTTTTTATTAGGACTAGAACCAAAAAAAATTATTTCTGACCCCCAAGTTAGGATTCCTTAGTTACAGAGACGTACATAAAGGTGCAACATCTTTGCCATTTCTGAACTCTACCCTGTGAGGATGTCTAGAACTTAAATGAATTGGGCCTCTTTGAATGCAGGCAAAAGAAAACCAATTCAAACTAATTAAGGTAAATGAAAATTATTAGGAAGACTGGCAAAAGACTTTCAGAACTTAAGAAGTGTTGACTTTGGAAAGTAAAGAAACTTCTGGGGTTCATGGACATTCTGTCTAGAGTACTGCCACTAATGCATTGTGATTGCAATGGCGGCCAGTCTCTATGTTTATTGTCCTTAGCTTTAAATGAGACAGAGAGACATACAGACAGAGAGAGAATAGATGGGCCCAGCTTGGGTCCAGTGTCCACCCATGGACCAGTTTGTGGGAGATGGAAGGTTACCTGCTTTATGTAACTCCACTTGAGACCTCCTTCCCCTGGGTATGAGGGGCTCTAAATAAAGAATCTAGAACAACTGTGGGCAGAACAGCTGTCCCAAGAAGCTCATATTACCTTCCACTATGTGGTTTTTTAAGCAGATTGTGAGTTTCTATTAGCCAAGGACTGTCAATTTCACCTTTATCCAGTATTTTTAAACACTTTCCTAGCCTTTTGTGTAGTATGTGCCCCATGAACATTCCTGAAATCGAATGTATTAGATCTGCCATTTCTCCTTGACCCAGGCATACCAACCCAAGTTGAGAACACAATGGGATCCAAAGACCAAAAAAGAGATCTTTTTGGTCACTTGGAAAACATACATCATACTCAAGTAATGCAACCTGGCTCATACAGAAATAACAAGTACATCTTGGCTCGAAGAAAAGCCGTCCTAATTGTGCTTCTCTCTCCAGCTTCCTGGAAGGATAGGGCCCTTCTTCCTCAGGCAACCTTTCTCTCGGAAATGTCTCCTCCTGACAGCCTGGCACTGGCCCACAGCTCTGTCTTCTGTGGTGAAAATGGAGCCCTGCTGTGCTTGGGTCATTAGGACTCTCATCTTCCCTCCTCATATGACAGACATCAAGAGGACATGTTCTCTCCTCCTGAGAGAAAGCCCCAATTAAATATGTTCATCAGAGCTCTGTGATTCTCCGGCTTTCTTCAAATGCATAACAAAAATGAATCACTTTCTGCTGACCTGACGCATGGCCAGGGAGGGCTTGGCCCTGGCCGAGGTGTGGGCTGCCTGCCAGAACCTCGTGGGATGTACCAGGAGATTTTCACTGTCCAATGCCAGACTTTCAGTGCTGCCCCTCCAGCTGGTTATCAGACGCTGGCAGCTGCATAAAGAACCCTGAACAGAATAGCACAGTTTACCCAGAATCAAAAGATTGATAACAAATTAAGGTGAAATTGAGTTCAAATCCGCCCCTTCCAGCTGCTAATTGGCCACATTAACCATGCCTGTCTCTTTAAGTATAGGCCAGGATGCAGTGCGGTGGGGAGGAGGCATAAGACGGGATCAGAGCCCCTCACTTGGCCAACATGCACTGTCACTAACTGGTTTTCTAATCTTTCAGCTTCAAGTGCCTGGTGTGAAAAGAAAATGTGTGTTTGTGTAGCTGATTCACTTATACAGCAGAAGCAACACAATGTTGTAAAACAATTATACCCCGATTTTTTTTTTAAAAGAAGAAGATATTGCTAAGACTTTGCAGTTCACAAGCTTCATTTTAAGGTATGGTCCCAACAGATTTTACTAGCATTGACACAGCCACCATTATTAGCCAATATTTGCAAAATATTTACTCTTTGTCAGACGCTCTATACTTACACACTGTGGATAAATTCACTTCACCCTTTGAAAGAATTTAGTAACATTATTCACCCTGTTTTACAGATATTTTATAGAAACTTGGATTTAAAGAGTGAAATAACTTGGCCAAGGTTACATCAGCCAGTCAGGGACAGAGCTTCAGAACTCAAGCTTTTCACACCTGTGGTACCCCAACAATGTCTCAGGTACCAAAACCAATACGGCCACCCTTAACTTCCTTCTTGGCCTCCTCTGCCTCAAATACTTGTTTTCTCATCTTACATACATAATTTCATCTCCATCAGTTTGGTTCACTGTTTCTGAACTCACTCACCATTTCTGAAGACTTAATCCCATTTAAAAATCAACCTATCTCTACCTTCTAAAAACCACCAAGACAGAGCTAGTCTGTATTTGCTCTGATCTCCATAAACTCACCCATCTATAATTTTCACTGGCAAAGATTGTGTTGCCCTCATTAAGTCATTACTTTCAATGTTATCATTTATCTCTTGATCATCTTTTGCTCTTTATGTCCTATCTCACCAATCAGATTGAATACCTTGAGGATGAGCACATGGATATATTTCTTTGATCTACTCTTAGTTCCTGGCACGATGCCTTGCAATGTTAACTGGGTTTGGTGTAGTTTCTCTTTCAGCTTCAACTACATTCCTGATTAGTCAGTGTCTATGTGGCTATAGGCATCCTCTTTGGAAACTATGGTATTAGAATTGTCAGCCAGAATCCTGATGACTTTCATTGTGCACGCAAGACTGGAAAAGGGCACCCTGACCTACACCCATGCCAGCTGAGGTGTGTAACTTGTGCCAGAGCCTCACCTGGTCTGTATAGCTCCGTGTGTATGATGGGATCAGGGCAAGTTTTCTGGTGATTCCAGCCAAGAAAAAACAGCTGGCAGATATAGAAAAGATGGTACCAGGTGCATGGCCCATTTAAATAAGCCTTCTGCGCCAGCTGATCTATCAAGGCCTATGCTGAGAGTTGGAGTGACTATATATTCTCTCCTCTCCAGAAGCTGGTCTGTGGCTGCCAGGTTCATAATGGTCATCTGTTGGGCTGTCTACAACACCTGCAGCTCAAACAACAAAATTCAGAGGTTGCCAAGATCTTAGAACTCCCGGGGTATAATAACAATGCCAAGAGCTGAGGGGGTAGTGAATGACTAGAGTATCTCATCACCTCCTCTTGGAGTTTCCAACACTCTGGTGCTGAAGGAAAGCTGAAAGCTTTTCCAGGTGCATTGTATTTTATAAGCCATGTATTTCAACAAAGAGAAGGGACACAAAATGATTCAGCAAATTATGAAGAGCTCACTAATTATCAGGAGGGATGATGTCCTTTTATTGCTTCTATAATCCCAAGCTATTAACAATTCCCAGTGTGCTTTGAAAAGTCAGTTGTCCCCAAGTTTCACTGACAAGGCAGTGAAACTGATAAGTCCGTTTTGGCTACAGCAAGAAGAGAAGGTTCTAACCATAGTTTATAAATTCCACTCCTTCTAAGACTGCTTTAAGGAGGTGGTGAGGAGAGAGTGTTCCAAACAGGGTAAATGATAACATCAGGAGTAAATATAAAAAACATTTGTATTGTTGTTTAAATCTCTGTAAAGACAATTCACATTTTAAAACAAAAATAAAATAACAAACCGTGGGACCTAAAACATATGCAGAAATTAAATGTATGACAACAGTAGCACAAAGGCCAAGAGGGGAGAAATGGACATATACTTTTATAAGATTTGATACCTGCTGTGAAAGAGTATAATATCATTTGAAGACAAGCCAGAGAAAGTTTAAGATAAATAATATAAACCCTAAAAAGCCATTAAATAAAATGACAAGTTATAACTAATTTGGCAAGAAATCATATAATAAAATGGAATCTTAAAAAAATATTCATGTAACCCAAAAGACGACAGAAAAAGAGGAGAACGGGAACAAAGAACAGACAGGACAAATAGACGTGAAATAGCAAGGTAGATTTAAATCCAAACATGTCAATATCATATTAAATGTAAATGATCTAAACAGCCCAACTGCTGCTGCTGCTGCTAAGTCACTTCAGTCGTGTCTCATTCTATGTGACCCCATAGACAGCAGCCCACCAGGCTCCGCCGTCCTTGGGATTCTCCAGGCAAGAACACTGGAGTGGCTGCCATTTCCTCCTCCAATGCATGAAAGTGAAAAGTGAAAGTGAAGTCGCTCAGTCGTGTCCGACTCTTCTCGACCCCATGGACTGCAACCTACCAGGCTCCCCCGTTCATGGGATTTTCCAGGCAAGAGTACTGGAGTGGGGTGCCATTGCCTTCTCTGAAACAGCCCAGCTAGAAGTCAGAAATTGCCATCCTGGATTTAAAAAGCAAGACCCAAACATATGCTGCATGCAAAGAATGAAACGGAAACATAAATACATTGAAAATAAAGGCATGGAAAAGATAAATTATGACAATATTAAATGGAGAAAAAAAAATATGAAGTGGATTGATTAATAGGAGACCAGGAAGATTTCAAAGCAAAGAATATTATCAGGGATAGAACAGATCATTTCACAATGATAAAGGGGCCAACGTATAGCAGAGCTGAGAAACTGATAGAACTACAAAAAGAAGCAGACACACCGATAATTATAGTTTAATCATAGAAAGTGTGTTCTTTGTCTATATTGTAATTAAATTAAAAATCAATAATATAAAATTCTGGAAATTCTCCAAGTATTTGGAAACTAAATAACATGCACTGAGTTCATTCCTGCCTCAGTGCTTTTGAACCTCTAGTTTCCTCTGTCTTAGATAGTTTACCTTTCACATAACTGACCCCTTCTTTCATTTCAGGTCACCTCCTCAGAGTAGCCTTCCTAGATCCTCATAGAAAAAGTCACTTCCCCATCTCCAAATACTATTACATTTTTCCTTTCCTAAAAGTTCATCACAATCTGTAATTATCATTTTTTATTGCTTACCTACTGTCTACTTCCTACAGCATATAAACTTTTTTAAAGGTACCTGAATATTAGATCAAATTTTTTTATGGTAAAATATACACAATATAAAAGTTACCATTTTTAACAGCATATAAACTTTCTGAGGGCAGGAACCTTATCAGATTTTTCTGTACTCCTGTGCCAAGAAGAGTACATGCAGGTCTTAAGAACTCAAAATCTATTTGTTGTTGATGCATGGAACAGTAAAAGGAGGATAATTCTTACCCTGCCTGTTTTACAGAACTCTTAAAAAAAAAAAAAAAGGCACAGAACACTACCTACTCAGAAATAGAAAGGTATTGATGTTTTTATTATTTTCAGTACAATACATCTCAGAGTGCAATGCTGATTAGGTAATGAACACAGATGAAATTGGGCCAGACAGATGAGGACAGCTTTCCTCGAAATTGCTGCAAGGAGTTGTATCTTGCCTGCCTGCCTATGTCTGAATCTTAACTTTGAGCTCTTTCCCCTCGTGGCTTCACAGGTAATAATTTCACTGCTGTCTTATTAAGGATGTTCTTCCCCTTCCCCTCAGAATAGCAGACGGGGTTGGCATTTCTGAAGGCGCAGCCAAGGAGCATAACTCTAGGCACAGCTAGAGAATTTTGATGACTTTGTGTTTTTTCCTCCAAGGGCTCGTGGTTTGCGGATCTTCTCCACTGCATTGAAATAATGACAGTATTCAGTTACATATATGTGTGTGTGTGTGTGTGTGTATACATTCTCTCCCCTTATAGGTTATTACAAGATATTCAGTAGAGTTCTCTGTGCTATACAGTAGGTCCTTGCTGCTTGTCTAGTTTACATACAGTAGTGTGTATGTGTTAATCCCAAACTCCTAATTTATCCCTCCCTCTCCCTTTCCCCTTTGGTGACCATAACGTTTGTTTTCTATGTCTTTGCATCTATTTCTATACACCTACACCTGAAACTAACACAGCACTGTAAACCAATGATACTTTAATAAAAAAATAAATAAAAATTTAAATTTTTAAATGTTGAAATTTAAAAAATAACAATAATGACAGTCTTGAGGCCAACCCAACCATGAATCCATGAGGAGGAGATTCAGTGTTACTGAGAATAGGGGGCCTCACTCACGCCTTGCATCCTTGAGGCTTGCCGGAGGAAACAGACTTTTTCATGAAACCTGAAGACAAAATGCCTTACCTAGACAAGTGCCACCTACAGAGATAGGAATATTGGTGGTGGAATAGGAGGTAAGTAAGAACCCTGGATTCGTAGGTGCAAAAGACAGGTTCAAATGGGGAAAAAATGTAAACAAAAGGATGTGTGAACCAACAAGAGGTAATCTGGGTGATAAGAAAAGTCTTGAAGAGTGTCAGAGAAGGATGGGTCCCACCTCTGGACCTCACTGTGTGATTCTATACAAGTTCTTTCCCATTATAACTGGGTTTGACCTTCCAGGGGGAAAAATGAGAAACTTGGATGAAATAATCTCTCAGTTCCTCTCTGGTTCTGCTGTTACTATGAAACTTAAATTCTTCCTGTGAAAATCACAAAGCAGAAGTCAGAGAAAGCCTTTGACTGAATTTGTTTAATCACCTTAACCTCACTGAGAAGTTAGGACTTAGGACTCTCCTGATTTCATTTAGTCTACTTTTTCCAATCAAGGTTCTTATTGGCAGCATTGGGGGTGGGGCACCACCTGTGACAGATTTAAGTTAAAAAGGAGCTCATGCAAAGACTAGTGAGTACCTCACAGAATCACAGGAAGCCTGAAGAAGCAAGAGGGAATGTGGGGACTGGTACCAGCCAGAACCACCACCATCAAGTTACCCATCTGATGCTCTGGGGTCCCCACAGTGCCTCTGCGAACACTGGCTGCCAAGCAGCCACCACCGTTCTCTTCAGCCCTGACACAGGAGATTACACTAGTCAACCCTGGAAGCTTCAGCAGCTGCTGCCATCACCTGCCTCTGGAACAGACCCATGGCTAGACCTGAACCAAGGGAGTCACAAGCTCCCAGTTTGGTCTTCGTAGATGGGATAAATGGTCTTTGCTTCTATCAGTAACCTAGTTCTAGGCCCAGGAGAAATGGGAAAGTGAATATTTGGATTTTTCAATGTCTATAGTAGAAGACAAGTTCCCTCTCTCATGAAGATTTGTGAACTGAAAAACTCTCCCACAGTTGCAGGAGTTCAGAAATGCTGCAGTCACACACACAAAAGTAAGTCATTGAAATATCTTAAGTGTGTATCAGTAGGAAAAGAACATGTCTCCATAGAGTGCCTGAAATCATTTAGGTCTCCAACTTCTATTCATAAAATCTAGGCCTGAAAAATAGACTGTAGCCCACCTCATGCAGCCCCTTTTGTTCTCCAGATGAGAAAGCAAGGCTGTAGAGTGGGACAATAACCAGCCCAAGTTCATAGCTGGATCAGAACTCAGATTTCCTATTTGGGGACCAATTGTCTTTCCAGCGGTTCAGGCTGCCTTCCAAAACAAAGAACAGAGTCCCTTCTCTGTCAGATTAGATGCAATGACAATTGTTCATAAAACATTCGTATTTACTTATTTATTTTTGGCTGTGCTGGGTCTTTGTTGCTGCACGTGGGTTTTCTCTATGCAGCAAGGGAGGAAGGGCTACTCTCTAGTTGCGGTGGGCGGTCTCCTCATTGCATTGGCTACTCTCGTTGCTGCGCACAGGCTCTAGTATGTGCAGGCTTCAGTAGTTGCAGCTTGCAAGGTTCGTGCCCCACAGCATGTGGCATCTTCGCAGACCAGGGACCAAACCCATGTCTCCTGCATTGGCAGGATGATTCTTAACCTCTGCACCACTAGGGAAGTTCATATTTACTTTTATACCTTAGCTTGATTTGACTTGTTGTGAAGATTTAAAGGTAAAACAGATGTAGTTATGATTCCTCCCACTCAAGATTCAGATTCCGTTTGTATTTATTAACCACCTATTACATGGGCAGACATTGAGCTGGTGTTTTCCTTAATGTAGAAGGAAGTTTAGGGATCTGTTTGGGCCTGAGGAACACCTGGTGATGGGGACTAGTGCACAGAAGAGCTTTTCTTGCCGTCTGCCAGTTCTGCTTCTCTCATCATTGTTTTATTCTTTCCAATAGACACCTCTGCATCTGGTCCTCTTGGCTGAAACCAAGATCTGCAACAGCTGTGGAAAGTTATGTTACAGAATCAGTAAATGACTCTGGTCCCTTGGTCCCAGTATCAAATTCCTAAGGAAGAAACAATCAGCCCAGAATACCCATCCTTAGACCATCAACAGAAGCCACGGGATCAGAACCACACTGTACAACACAGCTGCTCCCAGAGTAACTATTGGGATGCGGAGGGCACTCCAGGAAAATCTGAGAAATGCTCAGATAAAATATTATTGATTCCAGAACATACACAGGAATTAATTTAACATTCACAGCAGCCCCATTCATTCATTTATTCATTAAATATTTATTGAACACTGCTGCTTTCTACCTCCTATCTCAGATAATAGGGATATAGCAGTGAGCAAAATAAACAAAAAAGACAGAAAAAGGTATAAACAAGGAAATACACTGTGCATCAGATAGGGGGAAGTGCTATGGGAAAAATAAAACAGAGTTAGGAATAAGGATGGGAGTGAGTATATGTGCACATACATACAATTTTATGAAGGATTGATGGGGAAAGCCTCATCCCCAAACTTTAAAGTTTGAATATTTAGAAGAGAGTATTTGAGTTGAATTTTGGAGAAATAGAGCAAATCATGAGGCTATGAGGTAAGAGCATTCCTGACAGAAATACAGCAAGTGCAGAAAAAACACTGAAAGAAAAAAATCCCTCAGGCTGAGATGTGCCTTGAGTGTTCAAGAAATAGCCAAGAGGTTGAAATGACTCTATCAGAGAATAAGAGAGTGTCAAGAGATAATGTCCCTGAGGCGAGAGAAGTCAGACAATGCATGGCCTTGGGCACTTGGAGGACTTTGGCTTTTACTCTGAGTGAAATGGGCTTCCTTGGTGACTCAGTGGTAAAGAATCTGCCTGCAGTGCGGGAGACCCAGATTTGATCCCTGGGTCAGGAAGATCCCCCGGAGAGGAAATGGCAACCCACTCCAGTATTCTTGTCTGGAAAATCCCATGGACAGAGGAGCTTGGCAGACTACAGTCTGTGTGTTCATGAAGAGTTGGACATGACTGAGCAAGCAACACACCTGAGTTCAAATAGAAATCCATTCATAGATTTAAAGACTAGAAGTAACATAATCTCATGCCTGTCGTGTTGAGAAGGTGCTAGGAAAGCAGAGTGGTAGTGAGCAGGCAGTCAAATTTTGGATTTATTCTGAAAAAAGAATGGACAAGTTGTGCCAGTTGATTGGATATGAGGGAGGAGAAAGAGAGGGGACTTGATGAGCAACTAGAAAGGCAGAACTGGCATGTACTACAATGGGCAAGACTAGAAGAGAAGCAGGTCAGTGAGGTGAAGGGAACTAAGAGTCCAGGTGAGGACATGTTAAGCCTGAGATTCTGTTTAGACATCCAAGAGGACATTGAGAGGGCAGTTGGCTAAATAAACATTGAGTTCATGTGGGAGACTCTGCTGGAGATAAGAGATTTTGGAATTGTCAGTTCATAGATGGTGCTTAAAGCCCTGAAACTGAATGATACCACCTCAAAAGTGAATATCAACAGAGAAGAAATGAGGGCAGAGGAGCTTCAGAGTAGTCCTGGGGAGTAGTCCCCAGGGTAGGTTAAATCAGAGAGCGAAATATATATGAGATATTGAAATCAAGAATTATGATTAGGAATAGGCATAAGGGAAGTAATTTACCTTAGATCTGGTGAGTGGAGGAGCCAATCCAATTACAAGGACTTGGCGATCCTCAAAACCTCCTGGTGGAGCCATCAATGCTAATATCTTCTCTGCCTCTTGGCCTTCATTTTCCCTCCCATTACTCCTTGTCTCCTAATTTTCTCATCACAGAACACGTCCTACATTTATCACAGGAAGCTGAGGCTCAGAGCAGCTAAGAGACATTGTCTAAGATCAAAAAACAGAAAATGGAATCATTTTTTACCCAAGAGGTAAGATAAGACAGATGCCAAAGAGTTGAATGCCAGAATCAAGACAAAAATGCCTCCTGTGAAGGAAATAATAGTGCTGAAGGATTCAAACCATGCAAGAGCAAATTTTTGTAGCAGCCCAAATGTCACAGAGTCCCTTCTGGTTTCCTTTCATTTGTCCACTCAGTATTGTGTGATGAGGGCTTGGCAAGTTTGGAAACCTTGAAAGATTTAATACGAATTTGTAAACGTCATTACAAAGTGCTTTATGATTGTTCATCTTTATCTTTTAATTCCTGTTTTTGAGAAACAGGAAGAAAAGTAAACAGGAAAAGTACATGAAAATCCCCGACAGGATCCCATTAAATAAAAATAGTGCTGACAGGAAGCAAACATCTTAAAACCTTAAAGGGGGTAGAGGACAATCTGGATTGAGAAATCTAGAGGACTGATTACCTTTCACTGCTATCATAATAATCAATTACTGTTAAAATGGAACAGTGCCCAACGTTTGGGCAATAGTTTATCACCTCCTTGTACCCCTTTCTGCCATGTTAGGCATCCCCCTCTCCTCCCACTGGCAACTGCTCTCTGCCAACACCTGTAAAGGAAAGAGACTCAGATTTGGCAGGGCGTCTGTGCTGGTGGCCAAGTTATACCATCATATCTTGGCCTCGTAAGCAAGTGCCTAAAAATAATAGCTAGCATTTATTGAGTTGCTGTGTTGTGCTGGGCTATGGATTTTACACACACATTTAAAAAGGATTAGAAAAATTGCCATAGCTGGAAACTTTATGCTTAATTCGAATTATTTCTATTTTATCAGTTCTAAGACTTGACGAGTGATGACTCAAATGTGAAATAATTCCTTGGAAGAGCTAAGTTTAGTGAACATTTGTAGAATTCTACTGCATACGGGATGTCCAAACTATCACTGTGAATGCAGAGATAGGCAAGACAGAGCCCTGCAGGAGCTAATAGTCTGCTTAAATATTACAGTTAGTGTTTGTCAAACCTGCACTATATTGCTGCTTATCATGCAGTTTTTACTAAAAAGGACACTTGAATGGAAATCAGAAGGCTTCATTCCTCTTCTCTCTGCCATTGATTTAACTATGAAAACTACAGGTGAGTCACTTCCTCTTTTTGAAACCCAACTGCATCTTTTAAAAGGAATGCTTTGCACTGTTTACAATAGCCAGGCAATAGAATCAACCTCGATGTTCATCAACAGATGAATGGATAAAGAAGTTATGGTGCCTATGTACAATGAAATATTACTCAACCATAAAAAAGAACAAATTTGAATCAGTTCTAGTGAGGTGGATGAACCTAGAGCCTGTTATACAGAATGAAGTGAGTCAGAAAGAGAAAAACAAATATTATTTATTAACACATATATATGGAAACTAGAAAAATGGTATTGATGAAGCTATTTGCAGGGCAGGAATAGAAACCTAGACGTAGAGAACAGACCTGTGACACAGCAGGGTAAGGAGAGGATGGGATGGATTGAAAGAACTGTATTGAAACATATACACTACTATATGTAAAATAGATAGCTAGTGGGAAGTTGCTGAATGATGCAGGGAGCTGGACCCAGTGCTCTGTGACAACCTAGAGGTGTGGAAAGGAGTGAGGGGGTGGGAGGGAGGTTCATGAGGCAGGAGACATAGGTATACTTACAGCTGATGGGCATTGTTGTGTGGCAGAAACAAACACAACATTGTAAAGCAATTATTCACCAATTAAAAAAATTTTTTTAAGAGGAATGCTTTTGCCCCTCGTCCTATGTTCTCTTCCAATGCTGACAATTTGTGAGTCTACTGCTGTTTCATTTTTATTTATTCAACAAACATTATTTAGGACAACATTCCAGGCACTTTGCAAATAGTAACATACTTATTCCTCATAATAACACTATGCAGGAACTACTATTATCCTCTAATATCATCCCCAATCATATAAGTGTATTAAGCTCATACTAAAATAAAGGGATATTATTATCCCCTTTTACAGATGGTGAAACTGAGATACAGAGTCTCTTTAAAATATTTAAGATTTATTTTTTTCTCAAAGCACTTGGAATTTTTCACTTTTGCTTTGCTGAGTGATTTATAAGCAGTCTTTGAAATTTCATTCCAGGTACAGTTAGGTTGTCAGCCACGTTTCCTACTTGTAGAACGACTGCAGTCGCCCAGCAGAGATGGTGGGGCGATGAGAACTCTGCGGCACAGTCACAAGCACCCCTGAGCAGCCAGTGGGGAGCCTCTGCTTGTCCTTCCTGTCCCTCAGCAACTGCATTTTCTCCCTCTCTGAAATGAAAGAAAGTATGTGAAAGTGCCTACCAGAAACCAGCTCATTTTATGCTAAAAAAATAATCCCCTTCCCTCTTTCCCTTCCTCCCTCCTCTCCTCACTTCATCTTTCCTTCCTCTCGCACTCAGCCTTTCAACCCCACCACTTTTTTGGGGGGGTTGCACTGGGTCTTCCTCGCTGCACCCGGGCTTTCTCTAGTTGTGGAGAATGGAGGCTACTCTTCGTCGTGGTGAGCCGGCTTCTCATTGCGGTGGCTTCTCTTGTTGCAGAGCATGGGCATTAGTCTCCTGGGCTCAGTAGTTGTGGCGCATGAATTTAGCTGCCCCAGGCATGTGGAATCTTCACAGACCAGGGATCGAACCCATGTCCCCTGTGCTGGCAGGCAGAGCTCCTATCCACTGTGCCATGAGGGAAGTCCTCAATCCCACCACTTCTGCAGTGATGTTCTTTCCTGCCTTTCTAATCATTTCCTACACAAAAGTGATTGCTTGTTCCGCCTGCCCCCCAAACTGTCCGTGTACCTGTACCACGTGATTCTACTCCCCTCTCCACCTCCCCCAACCCCAACTACTTTCAGAGTCCATTTATCTCCTCAGGCTGTGATCACCTCACCGCTGCTGGATCTGCCATCACAGCCCTGTAATCTGATCCCCAGGGCTCCCCTTCCCACTACCACAAACTCCCTTTCTCCACCTCCCTGTCCCAGCCATTCTACCTCTCTACATTGCTTCTATGCTTTGAAAGTGTTACATGAAAGAACTGTAAGCACCAGGTTTGACCTGATCTAAACCTTTCCGACCTATCTGACAGCATCGAGTAGAGTTTTATCAATGTGGATTCATAAATGTACTATTGAATGGTGGTCAAAAGACAGTAGTTTTAGGCAGCAACGTGTGCAGACAGTTTCATAGAGTCACTTGATACTGTGTGTGTGTGTTAGTCGCTTCAGTCATGTCTGACTCTTTGTAACCCCGTGGACTGTAGCCCACCAGGCTCCTCAATCCATGGTATTTCCCAAGCAAGAATACTGAAATGGGTTGCCACTCCCTTCTCCAGGGGACATTCCCCACCCAGGAATTGAACCCAGGTCTCCATTGTAGGCAGACTCTTCACCAGCTGAGCCACCAGGGAAGCCATCTTCCCTGATGGGTTGACACTAGCAATATTTAAAGTACTGACATTTGCAACTTTTCAAAAATCAAAGAGGAGGCAAGATGATACATGAATGTGACTCTCACTTGCATTATGACATCATTGCAGAGCTGTAGAGATAGATGTTGCTGTATTGCTCTCTCTAGCCCTGTAGACTACCCTGGCTGTGCCCATGGGAGAGCCTCATTCAGATGAACATCATCTATCAAACATGTCATAGTGGGTAGAATGTTTCAAACTACTGGTGGAGGGGAAGGAGCATAGACTTCAAGACAGAACATTTGAGATTAGACTCAAATTTTACATATACTTACAGTTTCAGTTCAGTTAAGTTCAGTTGCTCACTTGTGTCTGACTCTTTGCAACCCCATGAACCGCAGTATGCCAGGCCTCCCTGTCCATCACCAACTCCTGGAGTCCACCCAAATCCATGTCCACTGAGTTGGTGATGCCATCCAACCATCTCATGCCCTGTCATACACTTCTCCTCCTGCCCTCAATCTTTCCCAGCATCAGGGTCTTTTCAAATGAGTCAGCTCTTTACATCAGGTGGCCAAAGTATAGGACTTTCAGCTTCAGCATTAGTCCTTCCAATGAACACCCAAGACTGATCTCCTTTAGAATGGACTGGTTGGATCTCCTTGCAGTCCAAGGGATTCTCAAGAGTCTTCTCCAACACCACCATTCAAAAGCATCAATTCTTTGGCACTCAGCTTTCTTTACAGTCCAAATGTCACATCCATACATGACTACTGGAAAAACCAAAGCCTTGACTAGATGGAACTTGTCGACAAAGTAATGACTCTGCTTTTTAATATGCCATCTAGGTTGGTCATAACTTTCCTTCCAAGGAGTAAGCGTCTTTTAATTTCACGGCTGCAGTCACCATCTGCAGTGATTTTGGAGCCCAGAAAAATAAAGTCAGCCACTGTTTTCACTGTTTCCCCATCTATTTGCCATGAAGTGATGCAACTGGATTCATTGATCTTAGTTTTCTGAATGTTGAGCTTTAAGCCAACTTTTTCACTCTCCTCTTTCACTTTCATCAAGAGGCTTTTTAGTTCTTCGTTTTCTGCCATAAGGTTGGTGTCATCTGCATATCTGAGGTTATTGATATTTCTCCTGGCAATCTTGATTCCAACTTGTGCTTCCTCCAGCCCAGCATTTCTCATGATGTAGTCTGCATAAAAGTTAAATAAGCAGGGTGACAATATACAGCCTTGACGTACTCTTTCCCTATTTGGAACCAGTCTGTGGTTCCATGTCCAGTTCTAACTGTTGCTTCCTGACCTGCATATACGTTTCTCAAGAAGCAGGTCAGGTGGTCTGGTATTCCCATCTCTTTCAGAATTTTCCACAGTTTATTGTGATCCACACAGTCAAAGGCTTTGGCATAGTCAATAAAGCAGAAGCAGATGTTTCTATGGAAATCTCTTGATTTTTTGATGATCCAGAAGATGTTGGCAATTGGATCTCTGGTTACTCCTCCTTTCCTAAAACCAGCTTGAACATCTGGAAGTTCATGGTTCACACGTTGCTGAACCCTGGCTTGGAGAATTTTGAACATTACTTTACTAGCATGTGAGATGAGTGCAATTGTGCGGTGGTATGAGCATTCTTTGGGATTGCCTTTCTTTGGGATTGGAATGAAAACTGACCTTTTCCGGTCCTGTGACCACTGCTGAATTTTCCAAATTTCCAACATATTGAGTGCAACACTTTCACATCATCATCTTTCAGGATTTGAAATAGCTCAACTGGAATTCCATCACCTCCACTAGCTTTGTTCACAGTGATGCTTTCCTAAGGCCCACTTGACTTCACATTCCAGGATGTCTGGCTCTAGGTGAGTGAAAACACCATTATGAATATTTGGGTCGTGAAGATCTTTTTTGTACAGTTTTTCTGTGTATTCTTGCCACCTCTTCTTGATATCTTCTGCTTCTGTTAGGTTCATATCATTTCTGTCCTTTATTGTGCCCATCTTTGCATGAAATGTTCCCTTGGTATCTCTAAATTTCTTGAAGAGATCTCTACTCTTTCCCATTCCATTGTTTTCTTCTATTTCTTTGCATTGATCACTGAGGAAGGCTTTCTTATCTCTCCTTGCTATTCTTTGGAACTCTGCATTCAAATGGGTATATCTTTCCTTTTCTCCTTTGCTTTTCACTTCTCTTCTTCTCACAACTATTTGTAAGGCCTCCTCAGACAGCCATTTTGCTTTTTTACATTTCTTTTTCCTGGGGATGGTCTTGATTGCTGTCTCCTATACAATGTCACGAACCTCTGTCCATAGTTCATGAGGCACTCTATCAGATCTAGTCCCTTAAATTTATTTCTCACTTCCACTTGATAATCATAAGGGATTTGATTTAAATCACACCTGAATGGTCTAGTGGTTTTCCCTACTTTCTTCAATTTCAGTCTGAATTTGTCAATAAGGAGTTCATGATCTGAGACACAGTCAGCTCCCAGTCTTATTTTTGCTGACTGTATAGAGCTTCTCCATCTTTGGCTGCAAAGAATATAAGCAATTTTATTTCAGTGTTGACCATCTGGTGATATCCATGTGTAGAATCTTCTCTTGTGTTGTTGGAAGAGGGTGTTTGCTATGACCAGTGCGTTCTCTTGACAGAACTCTATTAGCCTTTGCCTTGCTTCATTCTGTACTCCAAGGCTAAATTTGCCTGTTTACTCCAGGTGTTTCTTTACTTCCTACTTTTGCATTCCAGTCCCCTATAATGAAAAGGACATCTTTTTTGTGTGTTAGTTATAAAAGGTCTTGTAGGTCTTCATAGAACCATTCAACTTCAGCTTCTTCAGCATTACTGGTCTGGGGCATAGACTTGGATTACCATGATATTGAATGGTTTGCCTTGGAAACAAACAGAGATCATTCTGTCATTTTTGAGATTGCATCCAAGTATTGCATTTCGGACTCTTTTGTTGACTATGATGGCTACTCCATTTTTTCTAAGGAATTCCTGCCCACAGTAATAGATATAACAGTCATCTGAGTTAAATTCACCCATTCCAGTCCGTCTTAGTTCACTGATTCCTAGAATGTCGATATTCACTCTTGCCATCTCCTGTATGATCACTTCCAATTTGCCTTGATTCATGGACCTAACATTCCAGGTTCCTATGCAATATGTCTCTTTATAGCATCGAACCTTGCTTCCATCACCAATCCCATTCACAACTGGGTGTTTTGCTTTGGCTCCATCCCTTCATTCTTTCTGGAGTCATTTCTCCACTGATCTCCAATAGCATATTGGGCACCTACCAACCTGGGGATTTCATCTTTCAGTGTCCTATCTTTTTGCCTTTTCATACTCTTCATGGGGTTCTCAAGGCAAGAATACTGAAGTGGTTTGCCATTCCCTTCTCCAGTGGACCACATTCTGTCAGACCTTTCCACCATGACCCGTCCATCTTGGGAGGCCCCACATAGCATGACTTAGCTTCATTGAATTAGACAGGGCCTTGGTCTGTGTGATCAGATTGGCTAGTTGTCTGTGATTGTGGTTTCAGTCTGTCTGCCCTCTATGCCCTCTCTCAGTGCCTACCATCTTACTTGGGTTTCTCTTTCTTGGATGTGGGGTATCTCTTCACGGCTGCTCCAGAAAAGGGCAGCCACTGCTCCTTACCTTGGATGTGGGGTAGCTCCTCTCGCCCCTTTGGGCGGCTCAATATTGCCATGTAAATCTTGATTTTTTTCATCTATAAAATTAAAATTTTGGTATATTAATCCTTAATGTCTCTAATGCTTTAAAGTTTTATGATTGCATAACTAAACATATTATCCAAAATATACAAATGTCCAATTTTGTCAAACTGTGTATAATAGCAACAATTTCTAAACTCCCTCCTAAGGAGCCCTCAGTGATGGCTATCATTGTACTAGATAGGGTCTGAAGATACGGAGAGAAATATAAAACATGGGTCCTGCCCTCCAGGTGTTGTGATCTATGCGTGGAGAGAAAAACTGGAGATAACTAGCATGAATAAATGAAAAATAAAATTATTCTAAGTCTAGTTAGACCTAACATTCAGAATCATAGTTGAGAACTGCAGTGATCATGATACTGGCTTTAAGCTGAAATTTACAGAGCGGGCAAATTTTGATTTAGAGGAAAAGGGGTTAGAAGGAAAGTAAATAAGAGTGTTTGAAAGGATGTGTGGAAAATGTGTTTGGATAGTAAGAGTTGGACTATATTAAGGAGAGTTTAGAGGAAATTAAGCAGAAAATTTCATATTTGTTTCCTTGAATGATTGGATGCCATTAAAGACTTTTTTTTGGAGGAGTCAGTAAGTAATATACAAACCAAATAGCAAGTAAAAGTAACCCAGTGTATATCTATCCTAGAAGACTTAAATGAGACTGTTTCCAGAGGAAAGGGTGTATTAGAAATTTTAAAATATAACCAAAGAAAGATAGGGGGTAAAAGGAATGAAAACCTCCTGCTTCTCATTTTCTGGTGCTCTGATCTGGGATGCATTAGCTGGAGCAGTTGAGAGTTTTAATTGCCTATTAATTGACTCTGCATGGGGAGAGAAGTGATTGCTAAGGTAACCAGGTCCCAAGCCATATGGGGCTTTGCAGAGTCATTCCAACACCTTGAGCTACCCTTGAAAATGAATAGGCCTTGCTATTAGGCTGCCCAATCCACAGTAGAGCATGTGCTCCCAATATTCACCCAAAACAAGGCAGGATCTTCATGTGTGCAGGTCAACATTCCTGGGTGGTTTTAAAAGAAAAGTTTGATGCTGATATTTCATCAGGAAATATGAAAAGATGTGTCTCACTGAGTCTCAATCTCTCTACTAAAACAAGATTTTAAACGAGGGCATTGAGAAATTTTTCAGCAGAAATTTGTAGCCACAAGTCTTAGACCCAGAGTTGCCCTTAGATGCCAGCACTTTCATTTGTCAGATAGGAAAATCAATCGAGTGAAGAAAGAAATTTTTCAAGGTCAAATTTTCATTAATGAGTCCCTTGGGATTAGACCCCAGGTTTCGCAGCTTCAAGGCAAATACTCATTCCAGTTGTTGATCAGATGGCTTCTCACATTATTGTTTGTTGAATCAAAGAAGGAATTCAGGCAATCTTTAAGATCAGTGTGGTAGTTAGTAATGATGAAGGTGGGTATGAGAGTGGGGTCTCTATATCCTCAAAATTCCCATGCCTGTAAGGGAGTTTATGCCTGCTTATGAAAAAGACTCTCCAATCCTGCCAGCCGACTATCTGTTACTATTTGTATTCTTGTTTGAAAAATCCCATGGACAGAGGAGCCTGGTAGGCTACAGTCCAAAGGGTCACAAAGAGTCTAACATGACTGAGCACATATCACTAGCTGTTACTACAAAGTTGAGGGAGACCTTAACTTTGCTGATCCTGTAACATAATTTAGATTATTCCTTGATGAATCAATTTCTAGACCTTTGGATATTGTCATAAAACCATCCTATTTAAAAACCCAAGCACTTCCCAGGTGGACCACTCACTAACAATCTGCCTTTCCAATGCAGGGAACCCAGGTTTGATCCCTGGTTGGGGAAGTATGTCAATAACCTCAGATATGCAGATGACACCACACTGATGGCAGAAAACAAAGAAGTACTAAGAGCCCTTGATGAAAGTGAAAGAGGAGAGTGAAAAAGTTGGCTTATAGATCAACATTGAGAAAACTAAGATCATGACATCCGGTCCCATCACTTCATGGCAAATAGATGGGGAAACAGTGGAAACAGGGACAGACTTTATTTGGGGGGGCTCTAAAATCACTGCAGATGGTGACTGCAGCCTTGAAATTAAAAGATGCTTGCTCCTTGAAAGGTAAGTTATGACCAACCTAGACAACTTATCAACAAGCAAAGACGACTTTGCCAACAAAGGTCCATCTAGTCAAAGCTATGGTTTTTCTAGTAGTCGTGTATGGATATGAGAGTTGGACTAGAAAGAAAGCTGAGTGCTGAAGAATTGATGCTTTTGAACTGTGGTGTTGGAGAAGACTCTTGAGAGTCCCTTGGACTGCAAGGAGATCCAACTAGTCCATCCTGAAGGAGATAAGTCCTGGGTGTTCATTGGAAGGACTGATGCTGAAGCTGAAACTCCAATACTTTGGCCACCTGATGTGAAGAACTGACTCATTAGAACAGACCCTGATGCTGGGCAAGATTGAAGGCAGAAGGATAAGGGGACAACAGAGTATGAGATGGTTGGATGGCATCACTGACTCAATGGACATGATTTTGAGTAAACTCAGGGAGTTGGTGATGGATAGGGAGGCCTGGTGTGTTGCAGTCCATGGGGTCACAAAGAGTCAGACACAACTGAGCGACTGAACTGAACTGAACTGGGGAAGTAAGATCCCACATACTGAGCAGCACCACAACAAAGACCCAACACAGACAGAAATAAATAAACACATTCAATTTTCAAGTTCTCCCCTTTTGCTTCCTATCCTCCTTTACACTGCTCTACTTCTTTTCTTCATAGGACATCAGTTCAGTTCAGTTGATCTTAGTTTTCTGAATGTTAAGCTTTAAGCCAATTTTTTCACTCTCCTCTTTCACTTTCATCAAGAGGCTTTTCAGTTCCTCTTCACTCTCTGCCATAAGGGTGGTGTCATCTGCATATCTGAGGTTATTGATATTTCTCCCAGCAATCTTGATTCCAGCTTGTGCTTCTTCCAGCCCAGCGTTTCTCATGATGTACTATGCATAAAAGTTAAATAAACAGGGTGACAATATACAGCCTTGAAGTACTCCTTTTCCTATTTGAAACCAGTCTGTTGTTCCATATCCAGTTCTAACTGTTGCTTCCTGACCTGCATACAGGTTTCTCAAGAGGCAGGTCAGGTGGTCTGGTATTCCCATCTCTGGAAGAATTTTCCACAGTTTATTGTGATCCACACAGTCGAAGGCTTTTGCATTGTCAATAAAGCAGAAATAGATGTTTCTCTGGAACTCTCTTGCTTTTTCGATGATCCAGCAGATATTGGCAATTCGATCTCCAGTTCCTCGGCCTTTTCTAAATCCAGCTTGAACATCTGGAAGTTCACGGTTCAGTGCTGAAGCCTGGCTTGGAGAATTTTGAGCATTACTTCACTAGCATGTGAGATGAGTGCAATTGTGCAGTAGTTTGAGCATTCTTTGGGATTGGAATGAAAACTGACCTTTTCCAGTCCTGTGGCCACTGCTGAGTTTTCCAAATTTGTTGGCATATTGAGTGCAGCACTTTCACAGCATCATCTTTCAGGATTTGAAATAGCTCAGCTGGAATCCAATCACCTCCACTAGCTTTGTTCGTAGTGATGCTTCCTAAGGCCCGCCTGACTTCACACTCCAGGATTTCTGGCTCTAGGTGAGTGATCACACCACTGTGATTATCTGGGTTGTGAAGATCTTTTTTGTACAGTTTTTCTGAGTATTCTTGCCACCTCTTCTTAATATATTCTGCTTCTGTTAGGTCCATACCATTTCTCTCCTTTATCGAACCTATCTTTGCATGAAATGTTCCCTTGGTATCTCTAGTTTTCTTGAAGAGATCTCTAGTCTTTCCCATTCTGTTGTTTTCCTCTATTTCTTTGCATTGATCACTGAGGAAGTCTTTCTTATCTCTCCTTGCTATTCTTTGGAACTCTGCATTCAAATGGGAATATCTTTCCTTTTCTCCTTTTTAACTCACCATGTGACTTTTTATTAAGGTTTGTGCATATCACCTGACTCCCACACCAGAAAGCAAGTTCCACCAAGGATCTTTGCTCCATTTACAATGTATCCTAAGGACCTGGAGTGCTCAATAAGTATTTTGAATGAATAACTGAATAACAACTGGATCTACCACCTATTCTGACCAATTAGCATACTTTTAAGTCATGGTTTCTTATCTCTACAATGGGCAGAATAATTCCCACCTAACTGGGATGTTGCGAGGATCAGCACAGTACCTTGCACGGTACTGGACCCAAGGCTATACTCACTGACTTATTGGTTCTCTTCCATGAGATGATTGAAATCGAGAACACCCACGTCCTTGGGATACACTGTGAATGGAGCAGACAAAGATCATTGGTGGCACTTGCATTCTGTTGTGGGAGTTAGGTGATATGCACAAATTGAGAATCTCTCAATTCTCAAGAATACATTTTCCTCCTTTACCAATTCAAACCACACCAGGTACTGTACATCTTCCTGCTAGATGACTTCACACTTTTCCTGGGGCTTTGGACAGTAAGGACAGGGTTTGGTGATATACTGGGTAGAGGCAGTACTGACACTGTGGGACCAGGGAGGAAGCACTGGTTTAGAAATAGATCCAGTGTTAGTCTTTCCTCTGCCACTCTCTAGCTATATGAACTTGGAAAGTAATCTCACTTTTCTGAGCCCGTTTCCTCCTATGGAAGAATGAGGATAATGCTTCACACAGTCAGTGAGAGTTGTAGAGGACACAATGTTTGTAAATTACCTCTATAATCATAGATGCTTTGGAAAGAAATAAGTAAATGCAAATATTATCCCTGGAAAATACACTGATTTATTCAAAAGTTGTTTTTCAGAAAGATGATTTACAAATCAGCATATCTAAATTCCTTTATAATTGTATATTGACATATATCTCACCAAGGATTAGGTATCTAAGAATTATGGAGTTTTACAGCCAGGTTTTCTACTTGAATTTCTCATTTTGCAAATAATGAGACATTGCAGAGAATGCTAGTATGAATAACTCAATTTACTGAGAATTTTCTTTTAATTAAAACAAGTCAGAGATGTGAAAATCCTTATAGTTTTCAAGGGATGTTGCAGTTTGCAAGACAGTTTCATCACCGTTATATCAACCAATCATCTTTCCACCTTGTACAATAAGTTAGAACTCTGATTTTAGGTCTTATCTTAATTGAATTAAAGTTAAGAAAACGTTTATTTTCTGTAGATTAAAAGTTGATTCGAATCCTCCAACATTGTTGTTATTGTTGGTAAGTTGCTTAGTCGTGTCTGCCTCTTATGCGACCCTGTGGACTGTAGACTGCCCAGCTTCTCCATCCATACGATTTTCCAGGCAAGAATACTGGGGTGGGTTGCCATTTCCTTCTCCAGGGGATCTTCCGAACCCAGGGATCAAACCCACATCTCCAGCATCGGCAGGCTGGTTCTTTACCACTGAGCCACCTGGGAAGCCTCATATAGTACTTTACAGTATGCAAAATTCTTTCATATATTTTATTACCTATAATTCTTAATCTAGCTTCTTACCATGTCAGAATTTAGAAGGTCTTATGGGCATTATTTTAAAGATGTGAAAACTAATTATTCATAGAAGTTCACATACTATAACTTGGGTCTTACAAGTCAAAAGCCAGAGCTTTTTCCAGAAGGTCCATGTTCTTCTTCCCTCCAATTATGATTCATCTCAATAATTACCATGCTTATTGTTTTAACAGGTCACATTTTTGTATGGGTTTACAGACTTCTTGGTTTGTTTTACAAGTAGCATAACTGTTTTCTCCCTACTAAAAAAAATTAAAAGGAAAAAGACCTATGATTACAGCAGTCAGCAGGATATTATTCAGGCAATAATACTCATTAAATTCAACTGACTCTTTTTTTCCAAGTAAATTGCTTAGATTTAAGCCTTCAGGGAAGTATAAAGTTAAGTTTTACCAAGAACTGTAAGGTATATTTTATACCTCATCTATTAGAATATTTTGAATACTACATCTTGCCTATTAATGTAACAAGATTAAAGAACTTAAGAATCTCTACTTTTTAATGTTTTAAAAAACTAATAATTCAGTATATTATAAACTATGCCCTCAAATAATTTTATAGAAATCTTATTTTATATTACTCTGAATGAACTTCCTTGGCTTTCACTGAGAAATGGCTTCTCAACCACAGTCCTTAAAGGAAAATGAACCAGGTTAATTAAGTTTCTCATATATGGCTAGAGTTTAATAGACATAGTTACAATTTGATTTTTATGATGCCCTTATCACATAATCTATGTAAGAAAGGAAGCATGAACAGTTACCATGAAACTCAACAAAGCAAAAGGACAGTCATCCGACTCTGGAAGAATTACTCTTTCCTTCCTCCAGTGGTCAGGGGCCCGACTAGAGGCAGGATCAGTGTAGACAGGAACAGAGAAGGAATAGAAGTTTTCAGTCCCTGGAAGAAGCAGGATAGACCAGAGAAAGCTGTGGAATTGCTAAGGCAGAACCAACACTTTAACTTGCATATAGGCTTTTATTCTCACATACACTTAAAGATTGTTAAAATACATCTCCGCAGTGTGTGAAGGAAAATGAAGATCAGGGCTAACAGCTTCAGATGGAGTGAAGAACCTGGAGAATTGGTTTCCCCAGAGAGGTCCCTCACCAGTCCTAACAGAGCCTCTCTGACCTTTGCTCCGGGGTAGAAAATGGGATACAGCTAATGTTCTAATGGGATTTCTCTGCCTTTTCTGTTTTCCTTTTCAACTTTATTACATTTCAATCTTTCAGTTATCATCAAATAGCATTTCTTTTTATTTTTATTGGATTCTCTGTACTCTTGATTTATGAAACTCCAGATGTGGCCAATGTATATTTTTCCAACATTGCATTAAAACTTCATTATAAAATTTGGTAAACCATGTCTCTCAATCTAAATAAATCTCCACATATACAATAGATTACCATATAAAATGCATTTAATATTTTAAATATAGGGATATGTTGTTTTCTAATATATGTGTGTTTAGTCACTTCAGTCAGGTCTGACTCTTTGCAACCCTGTGGACCGTAGTCCGCCAGGCTCCTTAATCCATGATATTTCCCAGGCAAAAATACTGGAGTAGGTTGCATTTCCTTCTCCAGGGGATCTTCCCCACCCAGGAACTGAACCCAGGACTCCTTCATTGCAAACTCTTTACCAGCTAAGCCACCAGGGAAGCCATAATATAAAATAGCTAATTATATCCTAAAGCATATCTAATATATGAAATAAAAGAAGACTAAAAGGAAAGAAAGAGATGAGGAAAAAGAGTATTTATTTAGTCTCTGATGTATGTGGTACGTCTTTATTTTACAAATGAGGAACAAACCTGCTTATAAAGGTGGCTGAATGAAGCCAACTAACAAATGTTCTCTTTCCCAATCACTTTTTAATAGTTTTTTTTATTATCAGGAAATTGTTCATAATTAGCCATGAAACAAGGGAGGGAAACTAACTTCAGGCCATTAATTCAGGAAATGACAACCAAGGAAGAAGCAAATTTCTGGCAGAGAATGGTATAGCTTCTCACTGTCCCATTCCCATGAACCAGAAAAGATTGAGGATGGATGCCAAGCCACAGATGCCTTCTGATTTGGAAGAAGCAAACTAAGAGAGTGAGATGTTAGTTCTGGGAAAATTCATGGAAGCATCTTGTAGAATGCTCTATATAACTCCCATCACAGGGCCTATTAAGTATCAGCTGCTGAGGCTCAAATCTGCTCTGAGAGCCCAACATGTGCTGAGCTTGAGATGTGAGGTGCTGGTCCACAGGGCGGGGTATGCTCCTATCTGGGTGGAGGGGGCCCTGCATCCCAATTAGGAAGAAATGAGGTCAGGAAGGAGAGCCTTTCTTCTTTTTGCCGCTGCCTGTAGGTATCCAAAACAATGGAGAGAACCTCTGATGTTATTAATAAATTAATAGAACCTATGAGTTCATTAATAAATTATCATGTGGAATCATTAACAAAAGAAGGGTCCGAATGGAATTTCTTGTGTGTTTGTTCAACAGTCAGTCCCCCTGAGTGAAATGGCTCTGGCGTGAACGGATTGAAGAAGAAATTACAGTACAAATGAACAAATCTATAAAATAGAAAGAGACTCACAGATGTAGGGAACAGACCTGTGGTCGCCAGGGGGGAGGGAGGGAGGAGAAGGGATGGACTGGGAGTTGGGTGTTAGTAGATGCAAATTATAATATATAGGATGAATAAACAACAAGGTCTTACTGTATAGCACTGAGAACTATATCCAATATTCTAGGATAAACTGTAATGAAAAGAATATTGAAATATATATATATGTGTGTGTGTGTATGTGTGTGTGTGTGTGTGTGTGTGTGTGTAACTGGGTCACTTCGCTGTACCGCAGAAATTAACACAACATTATAAATCAACTATACTTCAATGAAAAGGTAAAACAGAATAAAAAGAAATTACCCACGGGTGTACCTAAAGATCAGATGCAGGCCAAGAGGAGGCCGACCGGGACACCATAAAGCCCTGCCCTCAGCCCTCGAGCCAATCTACCAAAGGCTAACAATTCAATTTATGAACCCACCAAAAATATGGGAATGTCTACTCCCTTCCACCATCCACTAATGCAATGTATTACCATATTTTTTGCTGTTTGCCTCTCCCTATTTAAAAAAAATTTATTTATTTGTTTATTGAGCGGGGTCTTCCTTTCTGTGTGAGCTTCTCCCTAGTTACGGTGAGGGGGACTGCTCTCCAGTTGCAGTGCACGGGCTTCTCCTTGCAGTGTCTTCCCTTGCAGCTGAGCGTGAGCTCTAAGACATGCCTGCTTCAGTAGTGGTGGTACATGGCTCAGCAGTTGCAGTTCCTGGGCTCAAAAGCTGTGGTGCGCGGACTTAGTTGCTCTGAGGCATGTGGGATCTTCTTGGATCAGGAATCAAAACTGGGTCTCCTGCATTGGTAGGTGGAATCTTTACCACTGAGCCACCAGGGAAGCCCAATCTTTGCCTTTTCTAGAGGTGAAAGTTTTATATTTCATTGTGTTTCAAGCTCCATATCCTTATATAGGTACGGGGGGGAAAAACACAGTAAACTTACAGAAAAGATGATTTTGAGATGGAAACATTCTTTTTAAGCAGAAAACAAATCCCAGAATCATAAAAGAGTGAAAAATTTAAGTACATAAAAATTAAAATTGCCGGGTATGGAAAAAAATATTAAGAAGGTCCAAAACAAATGACAAAAAAAAATATTAGCAAAACACATAAAATACAAAAGACTAATTTTGCTAATTTAAAGAAAGACTAAACAGAAAAATGGAGAGAAAAGAACAAAATTATTTCTAACTCTGTTTCTCCTCCTTTAACAGTCAAATAATTTCGCAACATTTTTGGAATCGAAGTCAGAATCCTTGCGTGGCTTACCATCCCAGGCATGATCTGGCTCCCCTCCACCTCTCTAATTTCATTCCTTATCATTCTTTCCCTCACTTCCCTGTCTTAGATAGACTGGCCTTCTTCCAGTTTCTTGATTTCTTCAGGCATTTCCTCTGCTTAGAACATACTCCCCTTCTTAAAAATTAAAAATAAAATAAAATCTTTATCTTTACAAACATTCAAATCTTACCTCAAATGCCACTTCCTTAGAGAAGGCTTTTCTGAGCTTTGCAACCCCCTACCTCAAACTAGATGAAGTTCCTTATTATTTGATCTCATGTTTCCCTTCCTTTTCTGTTCCTCGTACCTTGTAGTCCACTATATCTGTGCTGATTCATGTAATACTCCTCCACTAGGCAGTAAGTTCCCCAAGGACCTGATCGCTCTGTGCCCAGGATTTAATGCATTGTTTGTTGTTTGGTTTAGTAGTTTCCAAAGTTCTGGGATACCTGCTCAAAGCAGTAGGTTGATCACCTCTATAACACATTGATCTTGCTTTTAAATGTTTAGTTTTTATCACGCTGGTGTAACCATCCTCTCAGAACAGACTTGTTCCCTCTTAGGTGTTCGATCAGCAGCTGGTAGGGAGCGGGGCGGAGGGCAAGGGAAGGCCTATTACCTATCAGTGAGAACCAGACTGTGGTCTTGATCTGCTCAGTCTCCATCTAGCCCCATAAAGCGCATTAATCCCTCATTTAAAATTCTCCCAAACAGTCATGTGTACACAAAGCCAAATCCCCGTGGTGAGATACCCACATGCAAAAGAATAAAGTTGGACCCCCTAACTTACACCGCCTACAAAAATTAACTAAAGGTGGTTCGACAACCTACATAGAAGAGCTAAATCCATAAAACTCTTAGGAGAAAACACAGTAGATCTTCACAATCTTGGATTTGGCAATAAATTCTTAGATATGATATCAAAAGCAGCTAAAGAAAAAAATTATAAATTTTAGTTCTTAACTTAAAAATCTTTTTGCATCAAAGGATATTAAAGATATTCACAAATCATATATCTGATATGGGTCCACCATTCAGAATATATAAGGAACTCTCACAACTCAACAACATAAGACGACCCAGCAAAAAAAAAAAAAAAAAAGGTAAAAGATTTAAAAAGATATTTCTCAAAAGAAGATATACAAATAGCCAACAGGCTCATGGAAAGATTTGTAATGTTGCTAGTCAAACAAATTGCAAATCAAAGCCGCAGTGAGATACCATTTCATACCCACTAAGAAGACTATAATGTACAAAAACAACAACAGAAAATAACAAGTATTGGCAAAGATGTAAAGAAATCAGAACTGCTGGTGGGACCTTCATACACTGCTGGTGGGAGTATAAAATGGTTCAGCTGCAATAGCAGTTTGATAGTGCCTCAAAAAGTAAACAGAATTGCCTTGGTGATACAGCAATTTCACTCCTAGGTATATCCAAAAGAACTGGAAACAGATGCTCAAACAAATACATGTACATGCATATTCATAGCATTACTATTTACAATGTGGGTGAATGCTAAGTCACTTTAGTCGTGTCCAACTCTTTGCAACCCTATGGACTGCCTTCTCTGTCCGTGGGATTCTCCAAGCCAAAAGACTGGAGTGATTTGCCATGTCCTCCTCCAGGGGAACTTCCTGACTCAGAGACTGAACTGGCATCTTCTGCAGCTCCTGCATTGCAAGCAGACTCTTTACTGTTAAGCCACCAGGGAAGACCCACTATTTACAATAGCCAAAAGGTATAAACAACCCAAACATCTATCAACAGACAAATGGAAAAACAGATTGTAGTATATAAGCACAATGGAATATTATTCAGTCATAAAAAGAAATGAAACACACTGGTACATGCTACAATGTGAATGAACCTAAAAACACTACACAAAGTGAAAGAAGCCAGACCCAAAATGTTACATGTTGTGTGACTCTGTTTATATGAAATATACTGAGTAGGTAAATCCATAGAGACAAGAAACATATTGGTGGTTGCCAGGAGCTGGAATGAGGAGAAAATAGGGAATAAGTTCTTAATGTGGACACGGTTTCATTTTGGGGTGATGGTTGGACAACAGTATGAATGTACTGAATGCCAATAAACTGTTCCCTTTAAAATAATTTTAATATAATTAATATAAAGTGATTTATTTTAAATAATTTTAATATAAATAAGATGAAGTTAATTTTATATTATATGAATTTCATCTCAATTGAAAAATATCTGGGGCCCTCACTCTCAATTCTCAATTACATTTTTATGAGTCCCTATTTAATCACTGGTTTAAAAAAACTAACATTCAAAAAAAAAGAATGCTTCCTTTTAAACAAAATTGCTAAAAAAAAAAATTTTTTTAATAAACAAAATTGCTTGTCATTTGATGGATGATCTGAGCTGCTGGAAATAAAAGTTCCGGCATTATAGAACTGTGAGAAATATTTTCAAACAAAAATAAAAGTATGTTAATTTGGATTTTTGAAATTGCAGGTTAAACAGTTTCCTTTCTTTTTAATAAATGCTGTGAAAATGTTTGAAAATAAGCTGACAACTTATTATGAAATACCGAGATAAACTGAGACCTTACTTTAACTGGAAGACATAAATTATTACAAAACTGTGAAAAACTCAGAAAAACCTATGACAGCAGATGGTGCAGGGCCACGTTTGGGTAGCAGAGAACTGCTATGAGCTTGATGAGAAATCTAAATTAATAGAGCCTTTTTGGATGTCCTGGAAGTGTGTCTGAAATATATCAAAGTCAGAGTCTGTGTTACTGGGAGCAGCTATGCAATGACTGGGTCCCTGAGTAGACTAACCAATATACCTGCTGCTTACAGGGTGATAGGCAGTAGCTAGTCCTCAGCTACACCTAGACTGGTGATTGATCAGACATAATGATACCCACGGACTTGAACTCAACAGAGTGAAATTCACTGAAGATTGATATTTTTTCCCAATTCCTCACTGACTCTTTGTGAGGATGCAGTGTACTTGGCTGCATCAGAAGTGGTGATATAACATGATCAGCAGCATTCTGCAGAACCTCCTAGCCTCCCCTTTATTTTAGAGCTTAGACCAAGAGAATCTTTTTCATTATTTTCAATCTTTTCCACTTTCTTCTTCCCCTTTCTCCTTCTTCTCTCTCTAGTTCAACAGATTTTTTAAATATTCTTTCATTCATTCATTCATGCCAGGTCTTTGTTGTGGCTCGTGGGATCTTAGATCTTTGTTGAGAAGTCCTCGTTCATTAGTTGCACAGGTGGAATCTTTTTTCTTCTTCTTCTTTTTTAGTTGTGGCATGATGGATCCCTGACCAGGGATCGAACCCAGATCCCCTGCACTGGAAGCAGAGTCTTAGTCACTGAACCACCGGAGAAGCCCCTAAACAGAGTTTTGATGCCAAGGATGGAAGAAGGATATGCTCCAGTCAGTACGCACTGTTCACAAAATCAGAACTTGAGTAGGGAGTCAGGACAGGTCTTAAACAATATAGAACCAGTTGTTTCCCCACCATGTATAAGATAATTTTTAGCTGTCTCTGATAATTGATGAAGATATATCTATGATAACGGATAAAGGAAACCACCTACCCAAACAGAAAACCCAAAAGTTACTACTAGAATTTATCTCAGGCTCTCATTTTGATGCACTCTTTCCCAAATGTTAAAAGGGATGAATTTTAGAGTTTTCTTTCTTTGCAACATCTGAGAAATATAAATGAGGTGTGAAATGAGAAAGAAGAAAAATAAAAGAAAAAGCAATAAGCTTTGGTCTAACCACAAGTAGAATAATCAATGTCTAAAAGACTCAACATGAACATTTCTGAGCTCCTATCTTAAGCCAATCAGTGACCTAGACCCCTGGAGTGGATAGGACAGGGGATGCTAAATTATAAATAAAGGTAAATTGTGGTCACTAGCCTCCAAAAGACAGAATTTGAGTTGGGACTTACAGTGCATGATTTTTACAGTTGGCAAGGTCAAGCGTGGTATAGCACAACAGTAGTAAGCATACAATACCTGACATAATAGACAAAAATTTGACTCTTGCTCATTTAGAGGCTGAGTATCTAGTCTGCTTTTGATCTTAAGTCATCTTAGAATTCGAGCTTTTCTTTCACTGTGACAGATTTTCATCATTCCAGGTTTGCACATATTTTGGAACTTCTGTACAGTCTTAAGTACTTTATGATTACAGCTGAAACTGAGTCTTGCAGGCAGAGTAATTCATTCCTTCTGAGCTCTCACAGTGCTCTGTTCACACCTTTATGGAGCAGAGGTTACACTGTATATTAATTATCTGTTCGCTTTTCTGTCTCCTTCACAGAAGTGAGAGCTCCTCATGGACTGTGATTCCATCTCGTTAAGACAGAGAAATATAACAGTTAGGCATTTGGGTGCTCAGCTCATTTTGCCCAAATTCAAATCTCTTCTCCACTCTTTCTTGTCTTGCTTTATAAAAGTGGATATGCTATTATTTAACCTCCTTAGATTTCAGTTTCTTCCTGTAAATGAAAATAAACCTATCTCATTTATAAGGTACTTACTATAGTGCTTGGCACATAGATGAACAATTAATAAATATAGGCTCTTATCCCATAACCCATTTCCTGCATGTAGTAAGTATTTAATAAAGTGTGTAAAAATATGAAGTGAGTAAATTATTTTACAAGAACTCCCTAGATTAGGAAATACTTTTAGCCTATTTTCCGGACCAAATTTTTTTCAGATGAAAAGAGAAATCCCCATTCAGATTCCGTGATGCTGGGGTGAATCATTCATTTCCCTTTGGCTTGGTAGGGAAATGACAGTCACTGTTTCTTCCTCATTCTGCCCAGAAACTGCTGGACTCAGCTGAGAACTGAAGACAGAGAGCAATGGTCTGAAGTTCAGCTGAAAAAAACAAAAACAATCCTTGGCTTTTCAGCTCTCTGAGGGCTGCTCTTGATCATTCTCAGGAAAGAATATACTGTGGTCGGGTAAAGAGCTCGAAGTGTCTGCAAGAAAGATATCGACTGCAAGAGAAGCTGTTTCTATATATCTCGATTTTGTTAAGAAACGTAGGGTACCACCTGCTCCCAAGATGACTTACTGCCCTATTCTGTGCTCCCTTAATACCTAAATCACAATATTACTAACCTTGGTTGAGCACATACTGCATGCTAGGTGCTGGGTTCTAAATAACTCACATGTGTCAACTAATTAAATTCCTATACAAATCTATGAGGTTGGCGTTACCCTCATTTGACAGATGAGGAGACTGATGCAACAGGTCGAATTAACTTGCTCCAAATTACACAGCAAAAAGTGGCAGAGCCAAGATTTGAACTGAGGCTGCCAGTTTCATGCATGTGAACAGTATATGAAACTGCTTCCCAACCCGCTTTGTCACTTATTCCCCTATTGCATATTGAAAATCATTCAATGACATTTTCTTTTTTTCTTAATTTATTCATTTTTAATCAATGAATAATTTCTTTACAATATTGTGTTGGCTTCTGCCATACATCAACATAAATCAGCCGTAGGTATACATATGTCTCCTCTCTAAACTGCCTCCCACTTCCTACCCCATCCCACCCCTCCAGGTTCTCTCAGAGCTCTGATTTGAGTTCCCTGAGTCATATAGCAAATTCCCACTGGCTATCTATTTTATATATGGTAGTGTATGTGTTTCCATGCTACTCTCTCCATTCATCCCACACACTCCTTCCCCCCACCGCAATCAATGAGTCCGTAAGTTTGTTCTCTATGTCTGTGAATGCCAAGTTTCTTATCTGCCTCTCTAACCCACGTGAGTCTCTTGAGGACACAGCCTGTATCCTCAACGATTGTCCAGCTCCTGTCATAACACCTGACACATAGCAGGTATTCAACACACACTGAATAAATGAATGAACAATTAAGCACAATGAGGCAGTGCTTTAGGTAGAAAATATTTGTTGGATTTGAGTAAGGAATGGGAAGCAGAGGAATCATGCCTGACTTGGCTCCTTTATCTGGTCAAGATCGCTTCAGAAGAAGCCTTAACTCTTCTAGATCCAATGGCTCTGAGATGGTGAAACTGAAGCCCTTCTTTCCATACCTCATAAAAATCATCAGATAGGAAATATTTAACCTGCCCTCCCCTGCATTGGTTTCAGATCTCTGTAAGGAGCCTTCAATACAGGCTGTGAATGGTCCTTGGCCCAATCAGTGTCTTCTGGTGGGTTCCATTTCTCCATCTGCCACAGTAAGTGAGATGCCAAACTCTTTTAAGGGAAATAGTCCTCAGACTGGAGACACAGTATGTCTAAGAACTGGACTTGAGAAAGTCTCTAAAGAAGCCCTTTCTCCACAGGCCTTCCTTTTGCAACAATTTTGTCCCAAGAATTAAACACTTTTTCCTGCCTTTGATGGCTTCTCACCACAGATGTTGAAGGACAGAACTGGGCTCTTCTACTGAGCTACCCTGTTGGCTAAAGATTTCATTAAGAATTTGATGAAGATTCAAGATCCCAAGGTATTTTTTTTTTAAACAGATTGATGAAATTTTAATCTTAAGGATATTGACCTGAATAAATCACAGGTTTGTTCAAGTGAAGAGTCATACAGAGAAGTGAACAAGGGTTTGGAAGGCAGACAGATCTGGATTCAAATCTGACCTCTGATGGATAGCTACTGAGTACTCTCAAGATCCCAAGGTATTTTGCTAAAGAATAAAGCTTGGCTTGTTGCCAGGAATTGGAGGGTTTGCATCGGGTTTTTCATGAACTGAAACTATGTTTTCTGAACAACCTCCCTCATTTCCCTCTGGGAGATTTTGCTGCCCCTGCTCCCCTTGGTGAAGTTACATTTCTTTCCAACTTCCCATGACCACATGACTGCTAAATCGAGCTCCTTTCCTCCAAAGAACACACACACCCCATCATCTGTTCCAAAAAAAGCTGCATCCAGGCCTGACTCAAGTGACATTTGTAAGTAAATTGAGAAGGCTGGTACCACATGCATCTTTGGATAACCATGGAAAACATTTCTATCATTAACATTTGCAAAATTGACTTCATTTAATGAAACATTCTCAAAAAGTATCTCAGTCTTATTTAATTTGTTAAGAAAAAAGACAAATTACCAATTCGCTTAAAGTTTTTTCCTTCTCCTCCATGGCTTATTGACAATAAAAAATGAAAATGACCCTTTCCATTCAGCTGGTATCACCAACCACCTTTTGCTCATCAAATATTTATTGATCCTCATTGTGCAGAGCAAAAATACTATAGTAGTTCTTACCCATTGTTCTGAATAGCCAACTTAGAGATAAAAATTGAAGATGAATTCATATTAATAATAGATGATAACTAAAATCCAATAAAAAGGTGGAACCCTAACAGGAAAATTTAGAGAAAATTGGGAGACCATCTACACCAGTGGTTTTTCTAAAATTTTCTTTAGCTTCAAAAACTCCTCACATAAAAATTTAATTGGTAGTCCACTACATCAAATGAAAGTCATTTCCTAATTGAAACAGTTGATGTCCAGAGAGGATTAGACTGGCCTGCAAGTCCAAACCAGTTCATGGAGTTCATTAGGTCTAGTCTTCTTATCTTGACACAACAGGAAAGGTTGTGTTTTCCTGTTGAATTGCAGGCTTCATTTTTCATTTTACAATGCTGTGACTAGACTCTAGAGATTTTAAACCCTGCATCCTAACTCATGCATCCTGGTCTTGGCTTCAGTTGCCAATAAGCTATCCAACCAGCACTATTCTTCTCAGGATTCAGCATATGTATCCATGATCCAGGGCTTCCCTGGTGGCTCAAAGGGTAAAGCATCTGCCTGTGATGTGGGAGACCCAGGTTTGATCCCTGAGTCGGAAAGACCCCTCTTACTGGATTTAGTGGAAAATATTTATATCCTAAAGCATTTCAAATGGGACTGGGATGGAATCAAGGCGAAAGGGTAGATTGCTTAGATGGCACTAGGGAAGGTGCAATACTAGTATGATTGAAGAAATATAAAGCTGTAGCCCAACCTTATACCATATTCAAATGTGGGCTCCAGATAGATTAAGGATCTAAATGCTAAAAATACAACTATACATTATTAAAAGAGTATGTAGGGTATATAAAGGTCCGTCTTCAAGGCTATGGTTTTTCCAGTGGTCATGTATGGATGTGAGAGTTGGACTGCGAAGAAAGCTGAGTGCTGAAGAATTGATGCTTTTGAACTGTGGTGTTGGAGAAGACTCTTGAGAGTCCCTTGGACTGCAAGGAGATTAAACCAATCAATCCTAAAGGAGATCAGTCCTGGGTGTTCATTGGAAGGACTGATGCTGAAGCTGAAACTCCAATACTTAGGCCACCTCATGCGAAGAGTTGACTCATTGGAAAAGACCCTGATGCTGGGAGGGATTGGGGGCAGGAGAAGAAGGGAACGACAGAGGATGAGATGGCTGCATGCCGTCACCGACTCGACGGACACGAGTTTGAGTAAACCCAGGAGTTGGTGATCGACAGGGAGGCCTGGCGTGCTGCAATTCATAGGATCGCAAAGTGTCAGACACAGCTGAGTGACTAAACTGAACTGAACTGAGGATATATTTGTGAAAGACAAAGAAAGTCTTCCAAAGGGACATCCCAAAGTACAGACCATAAAGTTAAAAGCTGATGGATTTGACACCATCAAAGTTAAGTATGCCAGATCAGTAAAAGACACAATAGCAGAGGACAGATGGAAAAATGTGTTTGTGACATCTGTAACAGTCAAGAGATTAATATCTAGATGATGTAAGAACTCCTACAAAATCAACAAAAAAGAAACAGAAAAACAAATAGAAAACTGTTCAAAGGGTGTGAAAAGGTAATTGGTAAGAAAGAAAGGCTTTAAGTAGGTCATTTAAGAATGAAAGGAAGTGATGTTAATAATCAGAAGAATGCAAGCTATAGCAATGCAGTTCCACTTTACACGCACCAAAATGGCAAAATAAGAAAGGAAGATAATACCAAATGTTGACAAAGATTTGAGGAGATGGGAACACTCAGGCACTGCAGGTTTTAGCGTAAAACATACAACCTTGTGGAAGGGAATCTGGTAATGCTGAGTCAAATTAAGATGGGTGTATCCCATGACCCAACAATCCCACTAATGAGTGTACTCAGAGAATTTCTCCCATGAGTTCATCAGGGGGTACCTGAAATGATGTCAACTGTTGCATTGTTTGCAGTATCAAAATATGTTACCTAGTATCCACAGAGGTGTTAGTTGCTCAGCCATGTCCAACTCTTTGTGACCCCAGGCTCTGTCTATGGGATCCTCCACACAAGAATACTGCAGTGGGTTGCCATTTGCATCTCCAGGGGATCTTCCTGACCCAGGTCTCCCACTTTGCAGGCAGATCCTTCACCATCTTTGCCACCAGGGGAATGGATAAGTAAAACGCAGCTAATACTCTGGACTACTAGGCCGTGGTCAGGTTTCCCAGGTGACTCCGTGGTAAAGAGTCCACCTGTCAATGCAGAAGACGCAGTTTCAATCCCTGGGTCAGGAAAATCCCCTGGAGGAGGGCATGGCAACCCACTCCAATATTCCTGCAGGGATAATCAAATGGGCAGAGGAACCTGGTGGACTACAATCCACGGAGCTCCAAAGAGCCAGACACAGCCGAGCACAAGCACAAGCCTATCCTGTGGGCAGGACCTGGGCTCACATCCTGACTCGGCCTCTCACTTGCACATCACACTTGTCCAGGATGCTCTTCTCTAGATTCCCTAGGACCTTAGAATTTCTAGATCTAGAATCTTAGAAAGATATCTAAATTCTTTTCCAGCTTTGTGCTTCAAGTTCTCTGTTCTTCCTTACCAATCAATAATCTCTATAATATCATAAGTAACAATAAAATCATATCATCCATTTCAGAACATTTTTACTAACATTGAAGAATAACCTAACTTATAAGAAATGTCTTTGGCTGAAGGTATGTTTTTATACACCTGGCTGAAAGAGTGACATCATTTCTTTAAATGTGCATATTAACACAACTGTTACCCTTTTCATGGACCAAGAACAAAGGAAGTTAAAAAAAAAAAGACAAATAATATTCAGGAAGATCAGAGGTGCTATAAAAGCAAAGAGTGCTTTTTTAATAACCTGAGCCTGGTGGATTACAATGATGATGATTATATGACAGTGATGCCGGCAGTGATAATAACTACGAGAGTAACCCAGAAAACCATCAATCCAGAAGATTTTCATCTTCTCTCTGAACATCTAGTCCATAGAGATAACTAGGCTTCTCTAGTACATAGAGATAACTAGGCTTCTCTAGCTGACTCAAGATTCCTTTGGCGCCTACTTTAATTTACTCTGAAACATACCGTTGAGATGAGAGATGGAAAGTATTATAAAATGA
Source organism: Odocoileus virginianus (assembly GCF_023699985.2). Classification (NCBI taxonomy): domain Eukaryota; kingdom Metazoa; phylum Chordata; class Mammalia; order Artiodactyla; family Cervidae; genus Odocoileus; species Odocoileus virginianus. The sequence goes on from NC_069677.1 coordinate 16,849,610, forward strand.
AGGTCACCTTATAGAACTGTGGACTACATTTACAAAACAAAATAGCAAAATGGAAAAACACACACTGTCATAGAAAATCTATTCTGCATTGTGCTAGAAAAATCCTTTTGCCCTTTTAAGAGCTCATTAGAATGCAACAGCACTCATTTCAACCAATTAATATTTTGGCTATGAATAGGAAAATGTGTGTGAATGGCCAGTCCAGTACAAACTAAAACATTTGCATAACATCAGCCCTTTCTTTGGCTGTGTAATTAATCATTGGGGATTATCCATTTGTAAGCATAATTTTTCACTGTCAGGAGAAATTATGTTTTATTTATTGAAACACTCTAAATCATAATTACAGCTATCATTTATTGAGCACCAACTAAGTGCCAGGTATTCCATATATAATTACTATGCTCACCACAATATTATAAAGTGACTATTACTATGCATGTTTTTAGGATTAGGAAACTGAAGTTCCGAGAGGGTAATTAACTTATTCAAGATGACAAGTACTTCAAAGCTAAGTCTGACTGTCCACGAAGCTCATGTTCTTTTTACCATGCTATACAGCCTCCACTAAAGATTTTTTTTTTTTCTGAAAATTGAGACCCTATGTTATTGACAGCTAATGTTTATTGTGTGCTTACTATACATCACTGCACATACAACTTTACATATGTTGCCCCACTCAGTTTACCAAATTTCCCTCTGAAACGTGGATACTCATATGTATATGAGGTTATGAGAAAACTGGTATGTAAAGAAAGTACCTAGTCCAATACCACATGCCCAGAAAACAATGGAATCTGGACTCAAGGTCTCGGTATCAGTCATATTTTTCTTAATTTCATTTTTTAAAATTACATGTAACAAAACTGACCTTGGTGTACAGTTCCATGAATTCTAACATATGAATACATTCCTACCGCCACTGCTATAACTGGTATATAGAACAGTTCCATTGCCCTGAAAAACTCCCTCCTGTTCGCAGCCACACCTTCATCCCTCACCAGCCCCTGCACTTCCTGATCTGGTCTCTGTCACTATAGTCTTGTCTCTTTGAGAATGTGACATGAATGAAATCAGGCAACACAGAACCTTTCAAAGAGGCATCTCTCAGTATAAGACCTTTGAGTTCTATCCGTGTTCCCTTTCTGTTCCTTTTTACCACTGAGTCGTTTTCCATCATATGGATACACTCTGTTTGTTTATCCATTCATCTGTTGAAAGAAATTTGGATTGTTTTCAGTTGGAGGTGGTTATGAATAGAGTTGCTATAAACATTTATGTACAGGTTTTCATGTGAACATAAGTTTTCATCTTCTCAGAGTAAACACCTAGAAGCGGATCGTTGAGTCATATGGCAAGTGTTTGCTTAATATTATAAGAAACCACCAAACTATTTTCAAAAATGGCTGTATAATTTCTGCCTTCTCTACAATAGTGCAAGAGAGTTTTGGTTTTTCCACAAACTCATCAAGACTTGGTAAAGTTAGTTGCTGTTTTTCTAAATTTTTTAAACTTTAGCTGTTCTCATAGCTGTACAATGGTAACTCATGGTGGTTTAATTTTCATTTTCCTATTGTATCCCTTTATGTGCTTTTCTGTCGCTCTTATTTCCTCTCTAGCAAAGTGTTGGTTCAATATTTTTGCCCATTTTTAAAATTAAATTGTTTATTTTCTTAAAATTGAGTTTACATAGTAGAAATAGAAGTATTTTGTCAGGAGTAACATTTACAAATATTTTTATTCAGTCAAATGGGACTTACAAATGTTTTCATTTATTCATTTGTTTTTCTTTATTTTAATAGTGTCTTTCACCAAGTATGAGCTTTTAATTTTGATGAAGTCCAATTTATTTAATATGTCAACTTTTTTTATGGATCAGGTGTTTGGTGTCATGTTGAAGAGCTCTCTGACTGAGGCACAGGGTAAGAGAAAGAGAGAGAGACAAGAAGATGCTAGTATTGGCTTTGAGGATGGAGTAAAGGGTCTTGAGCCGAGGAATGTTTTGGAAGCTGAACAAGGTATGGAAATACTTTCTCCCCTAGAACTTCCAGAAGGATTGCAGCCCTGCTAACACCTTGATTTTGGCCCAACAAAACCCAGATTTCTGATCTCCAGAAACATTAAGATAACAATACAAAAAGAGACTCTGCTAACTCCAGGTCAAAAAAGTATATGTTTCTATGGCTTCTCCTAAAGGTTTTATTGTTCTATGTTTTACATTTAGCTCTATGACTCATTTTGAGTTTTCCTTCATGGAAGGTATGAGATTTAGGTGAAAGTTCATGTTTTTGTTTATGGATATCCAATCATTTCAACATCATTTGTTGAAAAGACCGTTCTTTCTTCCCTGGATTGCCTTGGGAACTTTGCCAAAATCAACTGACCATATTTGTGTGGGTGTTTCCACTGATCAGTGTGCCTATCCTATCCAGTATGAACCACACTGTCTTGATGACTACAGTTTTACAGTAAACCTTTAAATCTGGAGCTGTGTGTGATTCTTCAACCAGTTCCTATTCTGAGCCAACAAGCTACAAGGCACAGGTGGATCAGCCTCCATGCCCTCTTTTTCCTTCACTGCTCGAAAGGTATTAATAACATATTTTTTGGTGTACAAAGGGGTAGAAAAGCAATGTAACTGACCTACTTTCTAGTTCAAGAGAGAGAAGAAAGGCTATCATTTGCAACTCTTTCTCTGCCTGAGCCACCTGGAAATTCCTGCTACACATACTTATTATTGATATATAGTACACAGTCATGCCATATGGTTTATAAATTTTTTATTTCCTTATTTTGGCTGTGCCGGGTCCTTGTTGCTGGACACAGACTTCAGTTGCAGGGAGCAGGCGCTGCTCTCCAGTTGTGGGGCACAGGCTTCTCATTGCAGTGGCTTCGCTTGTGGAGCATGGGCTCTAGGGCTCGGTAGCTTCAGTTCCCAGACTCTAGAGCACAGGCTCAATAAGTTGTGGCACCTGGGCTTAGTTGCTCTGCGGCACGTGGGATCTTCCCGGATCAGGGATCGAACACAAGTCTTCTGCATTGATAGGTGGATTCTTTACCACTGAGCCACCAGAGAAGCCCCCGTATACCTACAGAGTATGCTGTGTTGGGCCCCATTATAGGCTCTGAGGAAGAACAGGAGAATAGAATACACATGGTTCTCTCTCCTGTGAGGTTTATGCCTCATGGTAAACAAATAACAACTAAGCACAGAAACAGCACTGGATGGCTCTCCTCCAGAGAACTACAATTGGGTAATACGCAATAGAATGACTCAGGGATCTTCGCCCACATGGCCAGGGGATGCTTCTCTGGAGGGATCTGGGTGATGCCAAGAAATTGGATGAGTGAACATCAAGGGAATGAGTGTTCTGGGCTGTTAGTCTGAAGAGCCTTCGGTGAAACCAAGCTTGACACATTTAAGAAACAACAACAACAACAACAGACTGATATAGCTGGAAAAGAGCGAGCCAGAGAGAGCAGTATAAAGTAAGGACTGAGAGATAACAGGAGCAGGTTGAAGAAGGGTTCTGTAACGGAGATGGGAAGTTGGATTTAGCTCTAAGTGCCTGGGGAAGCCATTAGAGGGTTTAAACCAAGATGGGTCATGCGACCAAAGACAGACCAGGGCTCCCAGACACATAAATGGGGAGAGAGGGCAGAATGAGTTTTCCCAATCCCATCTCCAGAGAAAGAAGCTTCCTATTCACTATAACCCATTCTCTGACAAGAGAGATGTACATGAGACTCTAAAGAAGTCAAGTTCAAGGTTTGGGTCCTCATAATTTGCATATCACCTTTTCCTAGCCTGGACTCCAGAAGGATTTAGAGGAGAGGGGAGAAGCCAGTCTCATTGCCTTACTGAATTGGTAACATGCTAAGGACTCACTGTAAAGGAGATTGATCCCCAAGTCGGGGAGAGCTGTCTGCCATGTCACAGCCCCATAAGAAGTAGAAAGAGACCCCTGTGCACAGGTAAAGCAAATTGTTTCATCAGAACTACTGCCTCTTGGTTTCCAGTCTTTATAAACAGCGAATTATAGGAAAGTGGCTTAAAACTATAATACAAAAAATAAAAGTCCTGCTTGGAAGGCTTTTCCATCTAGGAGGAGTTACTGTAAGCACTGGATTGAATTTCTGAGCAGAACTGTGTGCGGAGTCTCCAAGAGACTGTATCCAATCTATTTATTTAAATTCCACTTTGGATAAATAACCACCTTTGGGGAAACATAAACATAGCACCTCTTCCTTATTATAGAGTCACAATTCCAGCTCCATAGCATCCCTTCTACCACCAGGGGGTATATATAATTTTTATGGAATTATAATCTATGTGATGCCTGTTTCTCAGGGCTGTTTTTGGTTACCATTATTTCACATAGAGTTCTCCATGTAGCATCTAAATATTTTCCATTTTCAGTACACAGTGATACATAGTGTTATGGTAGATAAAAATAGCTCATGCTTACAAAATAATTACTATATGTCAGACACAGTTCTGAGCACTTTATCTATTTTTACTCATTAAAAGTTTCTTCCCTGTAACCATATATAGCTAGGTACCATCTGTCTTTGTTTGGCTTCAGAGGAAAGAAAGTGGAGGGACCTCCCTGGTTGTCCAGTGATTAAGGATCCACCTACCAATGCAGGGCACATGGGTTTAATCCCTGGTCCAGGAACTAAGGTCACATACGTTGAGGGCACCTAAGCCCGTGCACCTCAACCACTGAACCTGTGGTCTAGAGCCTGGGGGCCACAACTGCTGAGCCCATGTGCCGAAACTACTGAAGCCCTTGTGCCCCAGCCTGTGCTCTGCAACAAGAGAACCCACCAGAATGAGGAGCCCCCGCACCACAACTAGAGTAGCCCCCGCTCACTGCAGCTAGAGAAAGCCCTGCACAACAATGAAAACCAGCTCAGCCAAAAATAGATAAAAAATTAAAAAAAAAAAAAGTGGAGTCTGAAGCCAAGAATACCACGAATTGCTTTACTCACGGTTCAATCTCAAGGAAGCAGGGTAGAGTAAAACGAGGCAAGGAAGTGTGGAGAGTCCATTTGAAGGTGCATTGTCAAGCTGGTTACCATCAAATGTGATCAATTGCTCCATCTTATGAGACTGTCCCCTCTGGAGACCATCCTGCAAGAAAGCTGTAAAAACTCATCTCAAATAATTTGAGAAAAGAGAACTGTTTATCCACGAGTTCCCATCTGCTCCATGAGATCTTTTACTCCCACACACTGCACTTGGCACATATCACACCTGAGTATGAGCAGGGAAGCGTCAGGGTAGGTGATAAGAGGCAGGTATCAGGGCTAGAGGTGAAGTACCCTGTAATTTGCCTGCACAAGGTCACAGAGTCAGTCAGAGCCCATGTAAGCTGGGTGTTGCAGCAATGGTGGAAATATACAAAAGATTCTCTTGTCACACTGGTTTGGCTGATAGAACACAAAAATTAAGTACCTGCTGTAAACCACTCAGCCAGTAACTGGTAGAGCCACAGTCTGATCCCAGGAAGCCAGGCTCTTAACAATATGCTAAACTAGCTCTTTGATTTGGGGAGATCTGGGTTGTATTTATCTTTTTTTCACTAAACTACTTCAGAGCAGGAATCTTACGCTTGGGCAGGAATCTTAGATTCCAACCCTGGCTCAGAAACTTGGAAAATCATTTCTCTGTGGCTCTCCATTTGTTCATATGCTTTTGAAAAAGCTCAGGCGATATGATCTTAAAGGTCTCAAATTCTGAATCACACCCTTCTAAAAGTCTTTGAACAGATCTACAAATCCTTAGAATGTAAGGATTAGACTACTGAGTCACAGGGTAGGACCGTTTTTATGATTCAAGGTTTAAATTAGCAGACTGCCTTTGAAAAGAAACTTACCAGTTTAATGCATTTACTATATCTTCCATGGATGAACGTGTCTCTTTCCTTGCCTGATCATCAATTGAGATAAGATAAAATTATATATAAAATATTGAATTTTTGTTGACTCGATAGATGTAAAGTAGTATCATGAGTTTGCTTTGTTTTCTATTTTTCCAGTGACTAAATAAGCCAAACATCTCTCCAAGTGTTTGTCATGTCATTTCCTCTTGTGTTAATTTACTTTTAGCAAGTCATTTCCCCTCTCTGGGGGATCAGCCTTAACATCTCTCACATGAAAAGGTCAACTGAGATCTCTAAGGTTGTTCTATGAATTGAGACAGTACCTACCAAAGTTCTATTTCAAGTCTCCAAATAAATAGGGAAAGGCCTTTCCATCTTCAGCATTTGTACAAGTGTAGAAACCTGTGAGCAGGGCCCTTGACCAAACTCTAAGACATGTCTTGGTCAACCAAATCTCTTCTTTCTGGCTGGTTCATATTTTAGTTCTTCCTAAGAAAGAAGAGAATAGAGAAAGAGAGAATAACTTAAACAACCAGCATGGTAATTTTTTCCCCTCAAATCCAAACAATTTGTGATATTAATATGTGATGAAAACACACACCAAATGCCTTTCTCAAGGCAGTGGTTATCTCTACTGGCTGGCACATCTAGTTTTTCTCTAAGTCCACAGCTTCTGAAACACTTGACACATTTGTTCTGAACTTGTGGTGACCTACCTATTCTAAGTTTCATTCTTGCAGCAGCTGAGATTAATATGGTCAAAGCAATGAAGTCATTGTTATCATTCTTTGAAGATTTAAAAGAAATAGGACAGCACTCTCAGACATTAGGGGAGTCAGAACCTGGGGACTGGGAATCTGCAAGCAGGTGATCACACTTCTATCTTGGTACAGATTTTAAAAAAAGAAAACAGGGGCTGACTCTTGAAGAACTCCAGCCTCCTTTTTCTAAGCCTCTTCGTCCACCCTGCCATGCTCCTCCTCTTCACTTTTCTCTCCTATGAAAATCTTTCTTTAGAACTCAATTAGGAGACAGGAAAGGTGGGTTCAAATCCAGTTCTGCCACTTGATAGCCCTGTGGATTTTAGTACATCCCTTCTCTCCACTGAGGGTCACCTTTTTCATCTGCTATAGTCACTTTATTGATTATCATGATCTTTTTTAATTAGTACGTAAGATTCTTGAGTTAGATGCAATGCCTTGTTTACCTTTGTACCCCCAACAAAAGCCCATCATGGAATTTTTCATAGAAAGCTGCTCTCTTCTTGTTAATATATTGAAAGTGAAAGTGAAAGTCACTCATTCACGTCCTACTCTTTGCAACTCCATGGACTGTATAGTCCATGGAATTCTCCAGGCCAGAATACTGGAGTGGGTAGACTTTCCCTTCTCCAGGGGATCTTCCCAACCCAGGAATTGAACCAGGGTCTCCTGCACTGCAGGCAGACTCTTTACTAACTGAGCTATCAGAAAGCCCTGTTATTATATTGAGATTATATAAATCTTTCCTTGACCCTGAGGGTGATCTCTATTATTCTAAGTTTTACCAGGTGGATTAGTTTCTGGGAGCTGCTGTGACAAATTGCCACACACTTGTTGGCTTAAAACAACAGAAATTTATTCTCTCATGGCTCTAGGGGCTAGAAGTCCAAAATCAAGGTGTCCACAGAGCACTGTTCTTTAAAAGGTTTGGGGAAGGCTCCTTCCTTGCCTCCTCCTAGCTACTAATGGTTGCTAGCAGGCTTCAGTGTTCTTTGGCATGCAACAACATCTTAACTTCTGTGTCCATTGTTACATGGCCTTCTTCCCTGTGGGTCTGTCTTTTCATGTCTCCGAATCTCTCTTGTCCTTGCAAGGGCAGCAGTCATTGGATTTAGGGCCCCACCTAATCCAGTATGACCTCATTATAACTTGATTATATCTGCAAAGACCTTATTTCAAATAAGGTCACAATTATGGTTTCCATGTGGATGTGACTTTTGGAGAAACACTATTCAACCCAGCATCCCAGGATACCTCTGTATCCTTACTCCTCCCATCCCATAGTTTTGGAATTGTCTCCTTGCTTCTTCATGAAGAATCCTTCTTTGGAATGACCCCATTCTCTGGAGTCATGATAATCATATTCAGTGTTCTCCTTCATAATAGCCTGTCCCTTCTTCTCTCCATGTTTCACTGGAGCTTGCTGTCAGACTAACGTCATGGAAAGGACAGTTTAGTTATCTTCATTTCCTTGCTCAAAATCTTTCTGATGGTTTCCTTTACCTATAGCTCAGGAGCTGCACTTCTTCAGGAGGGCATTCAGAGACTTTACCACCTGATGCCAACTCTCCTGTCTAGTCAAAACATCACAACTCTCCCCCACGCACAACACAGATTGTCTTTTAGCTCTGTCATCTACCCTTTTCCTCATCATCATGCCTTCCTCTCCATCTGAAAGCTGTTTTCTTGATCACAAGATGGATTATTCCCATCACTCTTGAAAAGCTACCTCTTTTCCAATCAATATCCCCACCTCACACCTAGTCAGCATCCTGCTCCAAACCCCCATCCTTACATTATTTGTCATCATGCTCTTTCTCTTTTGATTAAAACATGAGCTCTTAAGAGCAGGAACTCTTCCTCATTCCCCCAGTTTCTGGTTCTTAGGAGATGGTACATTTTGAAGAGATGAAGGAAAGATTCTACAGTAATAATTTTCAGAAGCTGCTTGAGGGGGTGTGCAAATATTCTGTATTTCATTGATAGTCAAGCTGATAAAAAATTAAAATGCTAATTTTACTCCTAATTTCAGATTTTCATATTTATAAAAATAGCTTACTTCTTTATACCAAGCAAATGCAGCATATCTGATCTTACCATGTAAATATACATTAATAAAGTGTGTTTCTACTTTCCACATAGGTTCTGGGTAAGTTTTTTGCATGTAAAAAATTATGAAAACCACTGTAGAGATGGAGTTATGTATCGCCTTTGGGAGATGAGGTATTTGCATTTCCTCTTAGATGCTCTTAATCCCAGGAGCCATGATGATGGCTGAGATTTTTTTTTTTTAATCCTATGTGTGTAATTAAAGGGGAGGGATGCTATAAGGCCAGAGCAGAAAGGTAGTAGACTTTGGAGTCACAAAGACCATGACCAGTCTGCCATTTATTAACTGTGTGAGTCGGGGGAAACTACTTAACATCCTCAAACCTGTATTTTTTTCCCTCCTTTAACATAGAAATGAGCTCTAACTCATAGGGTTGTTAAGAGGATTAAATAATAGATCTAAAATGAATAACATATGAGACACGTAATAAATGACATCTACCTTAATTATAAAGGTTAGTTCTGGTGAGAGTTATATTTTTTTCCCCTTGCCTGGTGAAATGCAGCTGTAATTCCAACAGCTGCTGAGAGAGTGGATGAGAAGGGCCTTAACCTCTAAATTGCCCCGAGGGAGAGTTGGCTAATGAAAAGCCACAGGAGTGAATTATCTGCTGACTACACTCTTTTGCTGAGGTACAAAATTACTTTTGTATAGATATCCAGTTTGCTAATTATCTTTTAAAAATCAAATGAGAGCTCTTTCTAAAGTCCTGGTAGTGACCAAGAAAATGTATTAAAGGAAAAGTATCAGATTTTGCCCAGGTATCAAGAAACACTCATTTTGAAATAAAATAAGGACTTGAATACTTAATGTTTGGCCTGATTATGGAGTAGATCAAATATTTTCTTGATGTGGTCCCCTTCTTTAAGATTTGAGTGGAGAAAAATTGAGAGATGACTCTGAGAAATGGAAAAATCCACATTCTGAATTAATTTGGATCTTAAAAGGAAACCAAGCTGATTTCTTCTCTTCCTATCTGGGTTTCAAATGATTTTTTTCTCCTTTCCTGAGGTTGCCCTTCTTTACTCTTCTACTGGCATCAATGCACGTGGTTGCAGGAGCCAAGAGTCTGTGTAAGCATGCTCTGCTCTTTCCTGTAAAGATTTGACTCATCGGCCCACACAGCTGGCGATATTCACATGCCTATGTACTTGCACTTTTCTTTCCCATTTGATCTTTTTTGCCTGTTTGTTTTAATTTTTATTGGAGTATAGTTGCTTTACAATGTTGTGTTAGTTTCTACTGTACAGCAAAGTAAATCATACACATATATGTATGTATCCCCTCTTTTTTGTATTTCCTTCCCATTTAGGTCACCACAGAGCACTGATTAGAGTTCTCTGTGCTATACAATAGGTTCTCATTAGTTATCTATTTTATACATAGTAGTGAATATATGTCAACCTCAATCTCCCAATTCATCATAACCCCTCCTCATTCTCCTTTGTTGTCCATATGTTTATTCTCTGTGTCTATGCCTCTAGAAGAATGGGTTAAGAAGATGTGGTACATATATACAATGAAATATTACTTAGCCATAAAAAGGAAAGAAATTGGGTTTTTTGTAGAGATGTAGATGGACCTAGAGACTGTCATACAGAGTGAAGTAAGTCAGAAAGAGAAAACAACTATTATATAGTGATGCATTTATGTGGAACCTGAAAAGACTGGTGAACTTTCACTTTTATGACCAGAGTGTCTGGTCGAAGCATCCATGCCCTTATAGGGCTTTTGAGGAGCCATCCTCCTGCTACATGTATCTTTCTAACAGTAAGTCCTCAGACCCAGGATCTTTTTTGTCTTCATTGCCTTCAATTCAGTTCAGTTGCTCAGTTGTGTCCAACTCTTTGTGACTCCTGTGGGCTGCAGTACATCAGGCTTCCCTGTCCATCACCAACTCCTGAAGCTTGCTCAAACTCATGTCCATTGAGTAGGTGATGCCACCCAACCATCTCATCCTCTGTTGACCCCTTCTTCTCCCACCTTCAATCTTTTCCAGCATCAGGGTCTTTTCAAATGAGTCAGCTCTTCCCATCAAGTGGTCAAAATATTGGAGTTTCAGCTTCAGCATCAGTCTTTCCAATGAATATTCAGGACTGATTTCCTTTAGGATGGACAGGTTGGATCTCCTTGTAGTCCAAGGGACTCTCAAGAGTCTCCTCCAACACCACAGTTCAAAAGCATCAATTCTTCAGCACTCAGCTTTCTTTATAGTCCAACTCTCACATCCATATATGACTACTGGAAAAACCATAGCTTTGACTAGATGGACCTTTGTTGGCAAAGTAACGTTCTGCTTTTTAATATGCTGTCTAGGTTGGTCATAACTTTCCTTCCACGGAGTAAGCATCTTTTAATTTCATGGCTGCAGTTGCCATCTGCAGTGATTTTGGAGCCCCAAAAAATAAAGTCTGTCACTGTTTCCATTTTTTCCCCATCTATTTGCCAAGAAGTGATGGGACCGGATGCCATGATCTTAGTTTTCTGAATGTTGAATTTTAAGCCAAATTTTTCACTCTCCTCTTTCACTCACCTTCATCACCTTAGACCTCACAGAACTTAACCTACTATTTCTCCCTGTCTAAAAGTTCCCACCACTTCCAAGTCTATCCCTTGGACAAGACACCAGAGCTCTAATTTTAAATGTTTTACAACCAAGAAGACTAGGGAACAGATATTAGCAAACAGAAATTAAATGGGAAAAATGGAAAGTTTCTGGCATCTTACAAAATACGTAAAGCCACTGTCCAGAGTGAGTGTTGGTTTCTAACCTTTTGCTTTCTATCTCTGCTTTCAGTATTCCAGTAAATCACAATCCAATTTCCACCCCAGGAAATTCCCCTAGCACACACACACACACATTCACACCCACACACCCACCCAGCCACCCCCCCCACCACACACACACACAAAGCAATCAAGACAAAATAGATGTTCCTGGCTGTTATGAATATACCTTCTGTCTCTGAAAACTCCAGATGGAGAGTCTCTAAATTTTCCTAGAAATGGTTGACACAGGGTGTACTCAGCACTGTGGAGGTGACAAGACTAAAATAACTTGGGGATCAGATTATCTGGAGGGACCTTATTCTGCTCATTCTTATACCTAGGTCTCTAACCATTCTGCAAACCCATCACCAAGTTGACTTCAAATCCAGCCAGTCCAGTCCTTCCCTCGTGGTTCTTACCCTGCCTAGCTTAGCATCTCTGAGATGTTTGTGGCTTTTCTTTCACCTTCAAACTGCCAGAGGATACTCAAATTACTGGCCAAACATGGCCAGTATCTTCCTGGTCCACAAATTCTACTCAATAGTAAGAAATTTAAAATTCTACCCTTATATTGAAATGAACACATGTATGTTGTGAATAGAACATGAAATTTTTATATTTAACTTTATGCAATGGCCAATATTCAACCACTTAGGCCTATAAAAATAGCAACTGCATATGGTTTAATCTCACACATTTTAAAAGTAATAGAAAATTTTTTTTGTTATTGGGCTTTATCCTCATGCCCAGGAATAATGCTTCTCTTTCCACTGACATTAGGAATAATTCAAATAAGAGTTTGAAACGCAGCATTTTTTCACAATGTAATCTATTCAGTGATTTTTGGAATATTCAGTATGGTGGGAAATATTGGTGCTAACTCAGACATGGTTATCTGTCAGATGAATCAGCATTGGATTCTGAGAGCAAACAGGAAGTATTGATAATAACTTTCACTTTCTGAATTCTCTGAAAAGCATCAGCTTCTTTAGTGTCCTTCCATCTCTAACCCTATGCCAGCATTTTCCTCTTGTCTCTCTCAGGGATCTTGTTCTTATGGACCTGTTCAGCTTCTCTCTTTTTTCCCCGTTACCTAGAGCCTAAGAATTGATGAAACATTCATAAACGCACATCACATCCAATGTGTCTCCAGGTGAATTGCTCTCTACACTTTCTCCTGTGAATGAGGCAAACAGAATTTTCTTAGAGGACTTGGAGGAGAAGCTGTGCTGGAGAAAATAAAAAGTCATTATGAAAAGTTGGTGGGGCAGACTGGAGGGCCTTTAGAAAATCTTCACGTACTATTAAATTCTGCTTGTTATTAGCATTAAAGTTTTAGTCACATGATCATAATCCATTACTCCCTGCAACCTCTTACTTTTTTCCCATGTGTAAAATGTAAGTATTTAACTAAATGAGATAAGCTTCTAGGTTTGACACTCCAAGACTGTACAACTTAAGAGCATTCACAACTGGTAGGAGGGCTAAAACAATGTCAAAATACATCAGTTGGGCTCACCATTTACAGAGGATATCAATTGCTATCTTCGGGGTGGGGTCAGCACATTATTTTTCATATTCTATTGCATATTTGCCTTATGTGTTTAGGTTTCAAGTTGTTTGGCAAAGATTATTAATCCATGATATTTAATAAATGCAAAAGCAAGGAAAGTATTGGAAGTACTAATAAGAAGAGGTACATGATAATTATGTAAATGAGGCATGGTATATTTAAAATTTTTAAGTGGCATAACTCACGAGACTGCAGGAAATTTTCTCAAAACGAAGAGAGAGTGAGTAGGCACAGCCACTACTAAAAGTTTCCCCATACTTAGAGGAATTGATAAGGAGGGAGGTGGCCTGACTCTGTCTATCAGATTAGATCTGATAGGCAGAGTGCCTGAAGAACTATGGACAGAGGTTCCTGACATTGTACAGGAGGTGGTAATCAAGACCATCCCCAAGAAAAAGAAATGCAAAATGGCAAAATGGTTGTCTGAGGAGGCCTTACAAACAGCTATGAAAAGAAGAGAAGCGAAAGGCAATGGAAAAAGGAAAGATATACCCATTTGAATGCAGAGTTCCAAAGAAGAGCAAGGAGAGATAAGAATGCCTTCCTCAGTGATCAATGCAAAGAAATAGAGGATAACAATAGAATGGGAAAGACCAGAGATCTCTTCAAGAAAATTAGAGATACCAAGGGAACTTTTCATGCAAAGATGGGCACAGTAAAGGACAGAAATGGTATGGACCTAATAGAAGCAGAAGATATTAAGAAGAGGTGGCAAGAATACACAGAAGAGCTACACAAAAAAGATCTTCATGACCCAGATAATCACAATGGTGTAATCACTCACCTAGAGCCAGATATACTGGAATGTGAAGTCAAGTGGGCCTTAGGAAGCATCACTACGAACAAAGCTAGTGGAGGTGACAGAATTCCAGTTGAGCTATTTCAAATCCTGAAAGATGATGCTGTGAAAGTGCTGCACTCAATATGTCAACAAATTTGGAAAACTCAGCAGTGGCCACAGGACTGGAAAATGTCCATTTTCATTCCAATCCCAAAGAAAGGCAATGCCAAAGAATGCTCAAACTACTGCACAATTGCACTCATCTCACATGTTAGCAAAGTCATGCTCAAAATTCTTCAAGCAAGGCTTCAGTAGTATGTGAACTGTGAACTTCCAGATGTTCAAGCTGGATTTAGAAAAGGCAGAGAAACCAGAGATCAATTTGCCAACATTCACTGGATCATGGGAAAAGAAAGAGAATTCCAGAAAAACATATACTTCTGCTTTATTGACTATAAAAGTCAAAGCCTTTGACTGTGTGCATCACAACAAACTATAGAAAATTCTTAAAGAGATGGGAATACCAGACCACCTGACTTGCCTCCTGGGAAATCTGTATGCAGGTCAAGAAGCAACGGTTATAGAACTGGACATGGAACAAGAGACTGGTTCCAAATCAGGAAAGGAATACATCAAGGCTGTATATTGTCACCCTGCTTATTTAACTTATATGCAGAGTACATCATGAGAAAGGCTGGACTGGAGGAAGCACAAGCTGGAATCAAGATTGCTGGGAGAAATATCAATAACCTCAGATACACAGATGATGCCACCCTTGTGGCAGAAAGTAGAGAACTAAAGAGTCTCTTGATGACAGTGAAAGAGGAGAGTGAAAAAGTTGGTTTAAAACTTAACATTCAGAAAACTAAGATCATGGCATCCAGTCCTATCACTTCATGGCAAATAGGTGGAGAAACAGTGGAAACAGTGACAGACTTTATTTCTTGGGCTCCAAAATCACTGCAGATGGCAACTGCAGCCATGAAATTAAAAGACACTTGCTCCTTGGAAGAAAAGTTATGTCCAACATAGACAGCATATTAAAAAGCAGAGACATTACTTTGCAGACAAAGGTCTGTCTAGTCAAAGCTATGGTTTCTCCAGTAGTCATGTATGGATGTGAGAGTTGGACTAGAAAGAAAGCTGAGAGCCAAAGAATTAATGTTTTTGAACTGTGGTGTTGTAGAAGACTCTTGAGAGTCCCTTGGACTACAAGGAGATCCAACCAGTCCATCTTAAAGGAAATCAGTACTGAATATTCATTGGAAGGACAGATGCTGAAGCTGAAACTCCAGTACTTTGGCCACCTGGTACAAAGAACTGATTCATTTGAAAAGACTCTGATGCTGGGAAAGATCGAAGGCAGGAGGAGAAGGGGTCAACAGAGGATGAGATGGTTGGGTGGCATCACCGACTCAATGGACACGAGTCTGAGCAAGTTTCAGGAGTTGGTGATGGACAGGGAGGCCTGGCGTGCTACAGTTCACGAAGTCACAAAGAGTCAAACACAAGTGAGTGACTGAACTAACTGACTGGCCTGACTCCACAGATTTCCAGCATATGAAACAAATTGGTTACTTTGGGGAACAATGTTGGAGGAAAAGTATATCTGTAAGAAGAAGTGAATACTTGTTTTTAAACTTTGAAGATTGCTCTCATGATTGTATGTGATGGAAATGAGGTTGT
Organism: Odocoileus virginianus; assembly: GCF_023699985.2. Lineage (NCBI taxonomy): Eukaryota > Metazoa > Chordata > Mammalia > Artiodactyla > Cervidae > Odocoileus > Odocoileus virginianus. The sequence continues at coordinate 16,865,178 of NC_069677.1, forward strand.
GGGTGATAAGATTAAACCCTTCTGTATTTGTTAAGGCCAGATGACTTAACACATAAATGTACATTTCACATTCATGTACAAATTCAATGTAGGTAATGCTTGTCAGATGACATTTCATGGGCAGAGAGCCAGGAACTCTGTGTCTCATGACAAAGCTCTCCTTTAAATCCTAGAGAGAAGCTTCTCCATTCACCTCACAGATAAGAGGAAGAGGTTCTATAAAAGGCATGCCCACCTCTTAACCATCCCACCCAGAAGAGACATCCCTTTCTCACACTTATTGACAAGAATTAACCAGATGCCTCCCACTCCAGATGCACAGGAGAAAAATAAATGAATAAAATGAATAAAAGTAATTTTTAAAGAAACAAACTACAGTTTATAGAAAAGAGAGGTGCTCTATTTCAGACTGCAAATGTGTTAAAGTCAAGCTTGGGTGATACGCGCGCATGTCTGTGTGTGTGCGTGCACGCGTGCACCGAGTATCTCTTCCTTGAGAAGTGACTCCACCCTCATTCTGTAAATATCTTACTCATTTATTGCACTTAAGGCAGTGGGGAGAAGGCTCGACCAGAGTCACTTCCCCTGCCTCAGAGCTTGTGTGTGACCCAATCCCATCCAATTAAGCAACTTCATTCTTCTGGTCACAGTGAGTTTTCAAAAAATGAGCCCATGACCTGAGTTGGACCAATCAGAGTGCACTCTGGTACTTCTTCTGCAGAGGCTCTTTCTCTGGCCCATAATCTCTAAAACCATGTAAGCCTGAGAGCCATTTCTTCACACACACACACACCCCCACACACAAACATATATATATATGTTTATATATATTTATGTGTATATATATATATATATATATATATATATATATATACACATTCTTTTTTTAATATCCTTTTCCATTATGGCTTGTCATAGAATATTTTTTTAATTGAAGGACAATTGTTTCACAACATTGTGTTGGTTCCTGCTGTACCACGTGAATCAGCTCTCAGTATCCTATATCCCCTCCCTGTGAGCCTCCTTCCCCAACCCCATCCCGCCCCTCTAGATACATCGTAGAGAGCCATTTTAATATTACATGGAGCCTAAGAATAAAGCCAATCAAGTGAGCTGATGACATTATTTGAATGCCTGGACAAACACAACTGAAGTCCACTACTTGAATGTTCTAGTTATATGACCAATACATTTCTCTACTTACACACGTTTTTTCACCTCGTTTAGTTGATTTATTTCTGATAAGAAAACCTTCAAAATTAAAAGTGTCCTAACTATGACACTTGGTTTGGATTTTTCATATCTTTTCATCATGTTACTATTCTAAAACTTTTAATGGGCTCATTAATTGCCCACAAGGCCAAATTAAGTCTCCTTTGTTTCATATTCAGAATCTTGCACAAAAAGGGTTCACCTTCCTAATCCAAGAACAGAAACCTTAGATGCCCAAGCATCGCTCTCTCATTGACATCTAGTTTTAGTCAGATGTCTTAATCTGTGTCAACCCCTAAAATTCCACTTGATAGCACAGCTTCAATGGAAATTGTTATTGCTGTGACATCAGGGACCATGTCTCACAGACAATGGTAGTCAGCCTCACCATACCTACCCTTACCACTTGCAGCACTTTCAATTCTTAATGTGGTACAGAACCCATAAAACACTCAGCAAATATTTGCTGATCTACTTTTCAATAGTGATATTTATTTGGGAAGCAGAATTTAAAATTTTGAACAGTCTACACTTTTTTTTCCTTCTGAGAGGGAGATAATTTTCTAAGTAGACAATTTGGGGAGGAAATGTACAGCTTGAAAAAGGTGCTGAATTGACCAAAGCTTTCTTGGAGGTTAGTGTCAAGGTGACCTTTTTCTTTGTTTCATTTTTAACAGAGTTATACCTCAGACAGCAATTCAGAGAGGGTTTCCCAGTAACTGATATAAGTGGTCTTCTCTTTTAAGTGTGAAAAAAGAAATCAAGTTCTTCACAGATCAGCTATCCTGAAGCTGTTAAATACCTGTTCTTCATTATTCCTAATGCATTGTGGTGTATAGTATTTGTTGAATGAATAAGTGATATCCTCCTTCCATTGGGTTCTTCCTCCCCCCACAAACTCAAATCACATTAATTCTTGAAAAATACTAGAAAAGTGTAAAGTTAAGGTATAACAGTTCCTCACATCTTTAAGTACATTTAGAGATTTTATTCACATTCCATCTTTATACATGTCCTCCATAAAAACATTGTAACTAGGAGGGAAGAATAATACCTATTTTGTAGAGGAGGAAACTGAGGCTCAGAGGTCCTAAAGGTCATAAAGCTGGCAATCAACAGACCCAAGGTATCAGGCCTACTGTGGCAGCTATATCACTTCCCACCCAGTACCCTACCCACTGAATCACCATGTGTTTTGGGAGGCAACCAGGAAGATAGCCAGTGTGGTGGTCAAAACCCTAGAGCTGGACTGAAGTAGAGACAGGTGGAAGTCTAGGTATGCTTCTGACTACCATGTGGACAAGTTATACCATCAATTCAAACCTCAGTTTTCTACTTTGAAAAATGGGAATAATCTCACAACCTTTTGTGGAGATTGTGAGGCTTGAATTCAGCTTTGAAACTGAAACTCCAATACTTTGGCCACCTGATGTGAAGAACTGACTCACTGGAAGAGACTCTGATGCTGGGAAAGATTGAAGGCAAGATTGAGATGGTTGGATGGCATTACCAAGTCGATGGATATGAGTTTGTGCAAGCTCCAGGAGTTGATGATGGACAAGGAAGCCTGGCGTGATGCAGTCCATGGAGTCCCAAAGAGTCAGACACAACTGAACGACTGAACTGAACTGAACTAAGGCATGAATGACATGCCATCTCAGACTCAATGTGAGCTTGCAAATCTCTAGCTACTAAAAGTTGTTGGGGCAATGAAGAATCAGGCAGGAATACAGAATGGTTACCATGGGCCTGAAAACTGTAATTTGATCTGCAGTTAAATGAAATGGACCAGTTGTGATAGATGGTAAAGAATCTGCCTGCAATGCTGAAGACCCGGGTTTGACTCCTGGGTCAGGAAGATCCCCTGAGGAATTGAATGGCTACCCATGCCAGTGTTCTTGCCTGGAGAATCCCATGGACAGAGGAGCCTGGCGGGCTACAGTCCATGGGGTCGCAAAGAGTTGGGTACAGCTGAGTGACTAACACTAGATGAAATAGACTAGATATTGTGACTGTGTAATACACTAAGAGGGAAGGCTACTGTGGGAAATGCTCCCTCTTTGGAGAACCTCAAGAAGACATTTCTTGTATTCACCTCCTCTTTCCATTAATTTATCATTGAAATATTAGTCCTCAAAGAATATACCAAGGAATCTGTCTGAACAAACTCAGAGAAAAGCCCCTCAGGGAGGGAAATGGCAGGATTAGAATCCACAGTGAAGTGGCTGGGTCCCCATCAAGGCCATGCCACCTGAAACTTCCTGTTCCCAAGGGAATTTCTTGCTAAAGCACTTGTGCATGCTCCATACAAGACAGCACGCTCTCATTTAATGATCAGCTACATCTGCAGCTTTTCCCACCCAGCTTTGTGCGTGCTCAAGCCCTGAAAGAAACAGATCTTCTCCACTACTGCTATACCCTCTACCCACCCCACAGATGGGAGCCTGACCCACCTGCAAGTGACTTTTGACTTTTCAAGCTCTTCTAGTTCCAACTGCAAGCAAGTGAGGCTTCTTTCTACCTGCCTCAGACCTGCTGTTTGTACTTTTCTGAGCTGTCTCTACCCTGATGATTGTTTTTGAGGATGTTCACTTTTTTTTTTTTCAGTGCCAAGCAGCATGCTAGATCTCCTTTCCACAATCAAGGATTGAACCCATGCTCCCTGCAGTGGAAGCATGGAGTCTTAAGCACTGGACCACCAGGGGAGTCCAGAGGATTCCACTTTTTTTAGGGGAGACTCTGCTCGCTATCTGAAGGAATGTGACATTACCACATTCAGACCTTATCTGAAGGAATGTGAGGCTAGAATGAAAAACAATAGCCTAAACTTTATTACAGTAGATTAATACCCACTCTTGAAGGAGAAATTTTATTTAATAAAGATCATTAGTCGATGTGACTACCATTCATCTTCACCAAGGTGCTCCATGTCTATCACTCCACACTTGCCCTTCTGAAATAAACACAGACAGCTTCCTAGACACACAGCTACCCAAGTTATTCACCCACTGTGAAGGGTTGAACTCTGCCCTCCAAAATGCAACCCAACAGGCTGTGAGTCTACAGTTTGCCTGTCCTATAGGACTGTTGTGGCTATTGGCAATAAGATGAGGTTTTACACAATAAGTCTTAAGTATTGTGCAAATTTAAAATAATATGATTCTAAACCTTTAGACACTTGTAATTCTCCCCACCTTTGGAAATAATATTACATCATCATGGGGCAAATGTCCAGCTATCCACTGAGAAAGCTGAACTTTGATCACCCTTGAGGGGTCTACACATCTGTGAATATCCACTTCTTGGTGATGTCCATTTATTTAATTCCTTTGATCAATAACTTCATTTCTCCCCAGCCTCCCTTTAACAAGCCTCTTTGATAGATTTAATTAAAGTAATGTACTTTATGGAGATATGAAACCAGACACTTGATGATATCACTTCCTGGTTGGGGTCCTCAGCTTCCCTTTCATAAAGTGGAAAGTAGGAGAGGTAGAGGTAGAAGATAGGTTTACTTCGTTTCTGCTCTATTACCCATGGTATGAGTTGAGCAAAGACTTGCTCAGCAAGTGTCTGGAATCCTCCAATTCCAATAATTATCTTAATTTTTTAAAAATGTTACATTAGCCCCCAAACCAGGTGCGTTGTTTTGAGTGCCATCGAATCATCAGTTTGGGGAAGAAACCCATGGCTGATTAGGTCATTAGTAGAAAACATGAGTTCCGAGGTAAGCAAAAGGATGACTGACTTTAATGTAGGGATAGGGGAGGCTCTCAGTAGAGTAAGGCACAGGTCATGTTTGTCTCATAGTGACTCACTAGACCAACACCTATTCCTTGAAATGAGAGAGGGACCTGGGGCATGGAAACATGATAGTTACAAGGAACTATAGTAAGTGGAATACATGAAGCACGGAGCATGAAATAACAGGAGTCCTGGGTGAACTTGACTTTCTCGTGAACACTGTGGCTCCTATATATACCTTCTTTCTGGGTACCATTCCCCTGACCATGGCAATTTAGTTATAGCACCAAACCGAGAAATGTTCTCAGTTGAGTGGTAAAAGTAATAGGTTTTAATTTTATGATATATAAATCCCTAAACATCTTGTTTGGGGCATTGATACCTACATGCTCATTGAAAGCTATGTGTGTGTGTTCAGTCACTCAGTTTTGTCCAACTCTTTGGGACCCCATGGACCACAGAATTCTCTGTGCATGGAATTCTCCAGGCAAGAACACTGGAGTGGGCTGCCAACTGAAAACTGCTGCTGCTGCTGCTAAATCACTTCAGTCATGTCCGACTCTGTGCGACCCCATAGATGGCAGCCCACCAGACTCCCCCGTCCCTGGGATTCTCCAGCCAAGAACACTGGAGTGGGTTGCCATTTCCTTCTCCAATGCATGAAAGTGAGAAGTGAAAGTGAAGTCGCTCAGTCATGTCCGACTCTTAGCAACCCCATGAACGGCAGCCTACCAGGCTCCTCCGTCCATGGGATTTTCCAGGCAAGAGTACTGGAGCAGGGTGCCATTGCCTTCTCCAACTGAAAACTAGGACCTAGTAAATTTTTTTCTTTGTCAAAGAATGACGCAACTTATCCAAAGATAGCTAAATTGAAATAACAAAGATAAAACATAGTGTCCTTTCCCACGATGGTAAAATTCATTTTTGAAGAGTCAACAGTAGCTTCTGAAAGAAAATGGCATTGACTTGTATATGAATGTTTTTCTGTGTGACTTTGGAGAAGTCTCTTGACCTCTCTGTTTCATCTGCAAATGTTTTAATATCTTTGGAATGAGTACTTGAACAAGCACTGAGTAATCACTAGCAAAATAAAAGAGATTTTGATGAGTGCTCTATATTTCCAGCCCGCCTGAGCCACTTCATGTTTCTATATACATCACACATTTTCCTGACTCTACACTTTTGGCATTTCTTCTAGTAGGAAGTAACCCTCCCGCTTTCCTTGTTCTAATTTTACCCATTCTTGAAGGACAAGGTCAACTGTCATTTGTGTTTTCAGCTTTTCCTGATTTCTTTACTTAAAAGCACTGTTTCTTTTTCCTTTATGAAAGTTGGGGTTGATCTTTACTTGTTGTTTGCATCTCTTGCTCTTTACATCTCTATTATGGATTTACAGAGCTTCATATTTTTTTTTTCAGAGCTTCATATTTTTATGTATTTTTTGAAGTAAATGATTTACACCTTTCCTACAGAGAGCAGGAGTTGTGTATGATTTACTTCAGAACTTGGCATGTGATAAGTACTTAATAAATTTCTAGAGAAGGTTTGTGATGATTAGTGTTATGTGTCAAGTTGGCTGGGCCATAGTACCTAGTTCTTTTATCAAACACTTATCTAGCTATTGCTCAGAAAGTATTTTGTAAAAGTGGTTAATGTTTATAATCAACTGAATTTAAATAAAGGAGATTATACTGAATAATATGGATGGGGTTTCTTGAATTAGTTGAAACGTCTAAAGAACAAAAATCAAATTTTCTAGAAGAAATTTTGCCTCAAGACTGCAGGATCAACTTTTGCTTGAGCTTCCAGCCTGCCCTATAGACTTAGGACTTGCCTCCTCTACAGATTTGGAGTTTGTCAGCCCTCACAATCATATAAGCCAATTCATTGAAATAAGTCTCTTATGTACATGTTGGTTCTGTTTCTCTAGAAAGCCCTGGCTGATATAGATGGAGAGGTTTCTTGTAGCACAATATATACAGTTTATCATTTAAATTAAGTGACTTAGAACAAGAATCTCATCAATATCTGTATAGACCATTATTCTCCAAATAAAATTTTCTACTCAACCTGGGAAAAAAATGGAAGAGACTTACATAAACTATAAGCTCCAAGGCAACACAAATTTTGGCTTTCTTCACTGCTATATTCCTGGTGCCTAGATCAATGCCTGACACACAATAAAAGAGAAATATTTGCTGAAAGAATGAACAAATAAAAAATACAATTTTAGAGAAAATACCACTTTTGGCTATGTAGTAGGCTTGAACTTGCCCTTATGTACTTTGGCTCTTGTACTGATATATATATGGCAGAAAAACATCCCAGACCTGCCATTCATTATGTTCCCATAGTCAAGTCACATGGATTCTTTGCACTTCATCTTTTTTATCCAAATGATTAGTTTTTGATCTGGCAGAATTCTAAACTCCCTCCTACCCTTCCTTAATATCTGTGATTTGCCTGCCTGGTCATAGTATCCTTAATTTTGCATCCAGTTTTGTCATCCTATACATTCAAATATTATTTATTGTGTGGTGATTGTTATTCCTTTCATGGTTCTTCATCAGTTACTACCTGAGATTTAGAAATTTGCTCTTCTCCAGAATACTTAAAGAAAACTTCAGCCCCAGATTTCTGGGACCAGACTCCTTTTTATACCTTTGTTGTAAAGAAATAAAAAGACTCTTTAAGGCATTTTGGTCAAAACCACAATTCCTTGTGTTTTATAAACCGGCTGTAAAGGTCCATATATACATTCATTCTGCACCTGGGCTTCAGAACATCAAACCTTTGCTTCTAATTTTAGGGCCAGAAAATTATTTTATCACTGTTTTGCAGCCTCTTGTAAATACTTGCCGTGGTAATTTCTTTGGGTACCTTTGTTTCCTCTCTTCCTGAGGGGAAAATTTCTGGAGCCTGAATATACCTGCTGAGTCCTGGCTGATCCCTAAGAGCACAGAGGCCATCCATCCATGCCTCAGGGCCAAGCTGCTGAGTGAGTTTCCACAGCAGCTTTTCCCCATCCCCTGCCAGCCGAGAGTAAAAGGCTATTAGCCAAGATGCACCAAGGAGGGGGTCTTAATGCACTTACAGATTCTCCTCTCTTGATTTCAGGCTAATTCTTTTAAAGCTAAGAACCTAAAAAAATTTCTTAGCATGTTTGGCTATGGAGTATTCAACTATGCAGGGAAACACTGGGGAAAAGTAAACTGATAAATGCAATGTGATAGAAACTGTACCCAGTTCAAGATTGCTTTGCCTGTCAGACTCACAGTCTCAGAACATCACACCTGGATGGCGCTTTAACTCTGTTCATTTACATTTGAGGAAAAGGAGTTTCAGAGAAGAGGAAGATTTTCCTTTGGGGTTCCCAGGAGGGTCAGTGGTAAAAGAATCTGCCTGCCATTGCAAGAGACACAGGAGATGTGGCTTCAGTCCCTGGGTTTGGAGGATCCCCTCGAGTGGGAAATGGCAACCCACTCCAGTAGTCTTACTTGGAAAATTTCATGGACAGAGGAGCCTGGTGTTCTACAGCCCATGTGGTTGCAAAGAGTCGGACATGACTGAACATGCATGCACGTGGAACTAAATAATGGCAAAATCCAGATTCAAGTCCATCTCCTACCTCTGAGCCTTTGCTTTGAACTGAATTTATTTATCCATACTGTGTATCTATATGCCCATACTTCTCCCTAACAAAAATTCTGAGGCACAATAAGATGCACATAACTCAGTCCTAGGGTAGTTAAAATGGACATAAGTCATAGGAAATTAGAGTAACTGGGCTGTGGAAGTTTTTTCTTTCTTCCTTTTTTTTCTGTATTTCCCTCCTTTTCTCTCTTTTTTCTTTTGTTTTTCCACTAGACAATGTAGAAGCACAGAGAATTATTTAAGAGGTTTGGGGGTCTTTTTTTCCTACTTAGAAACTACTAACAGGAAAAGTAGACTGAGAAGACATTGAGGAGTATATTTATGGTTGTGGGTGATAATGTTGTCAGAACTGAAGGAGTGTCAGCATTTTTCTCAAATGCCCTCTCTGCAGGTTTCACAACTTGGAATTTAAAATGAGCTTTGGACCACAACTCAACACACCAGGTTTCAGATCAGGGGAAAAAACTCCGTCTATGCATGTACAGTACCAGGCAAAGTTGTGGGAGGGACGAGCCAAGGTTTTCAAATAAACTTGTTACAGTACAGGGCTGAGAGAGTCATTTTTTGACAAGCTTTAGAAAACAAAACAGGCATCACTACCACTCCCTGCTCAATTGTATAGGCCTGCTCAGAGAGCCAGCTTCTATCATTATAAAATAAGTGTAGAAATAAATATGTTTGAGGAAATCCTTTCCTTTTCTTGCTCCCGAGAGCTTCTCTGAATGTGAATTTGAATGTAGAATTTGTGTGTGATGTGTGTGGCAGGTGTCTATACTAACAGAATTTCTTTGTAAGTGGTAGAATGAAATTGCCTACTAGATCGGACAGTAGGCCAGCCAGAAACAGTGAAATCCATAGGTATTTTAAGTTGAGAGAAAGAAAGACACAGTCCTTGATCCTGGGAACTTATGTGAAAATGGATATAAAACACCTTGTGTTCAGGGTGCAAATACAGTTCGGTTTTGAGGAGGTCTCTTACAGGAAACTAGTTCTCAGTTATTATAGTAACTGAAAAAGAATCACAGACTTAGCTTCTCAAGGACGGAAAGGCACCTTGGGGGTCAAAGCATCTGCTCCTTATCAACTTCTGTGGAAACTCTTCTGGTGTACCTCTGACAGAGGGTAACAGGGCTCTGAACACCACTGTGATGGGGAGAGTTTACTACCTCAGAAGTCAGCATACTCTGGCAGAGAGGCCCCTGTGGATAGAAAGTGCTTCTGTACCCTGAGCTGAAGCCTGCATTCCTGCCACCCATCTCTCCCAGCACCATCCTCTGTAGCCACCCAGAAATAATATAATTTCCCCTGTGATGCAATTCATTTAATTGCTCACAGCAAACCAAACTGAACATCTCCAGGCTTTACTGATAAGGTAATGTGCACTGCCCCACCCAGACACACATACACCTCCTCACTGCTTGACCCAGTACCCAAGGTATATATGAGACAGGATATGGATTAGTGCAGAGGACCCAGGGCCTGGTCTTGTGGCAAGTTCAAGGGCTAGATGCGGATGCTGCAGTGTCCAGGGATTGGTAAGAGGGGCCCCACGCTTTCCCCAGAGCAGTCAATCAGGTTCAGGCATTCGTAAATAAAAAGATTTCTAGGGTAGAAATTTGCTTTTTCTACCTGATGTGTAGAGATGAAGTAAACTGAGTTCTCCCCCAAAAAGGACATACTGGGCTTGCCAGGCGGTCCAATGGTTGAGCATCTGCCTTGCAATGCTGGGGACACTGGTTCGATCCCTGGTCTGGGAGGATTCCACATCCACAGGGGAACTAAGCCTGTGTGCCACAGCTACTGAAGCCTGTGTGCCCTACAGTTTGTGCTCCACAATAAGAGAAGCCACAGCAACAAGAAGCCTGCACACCGCAACTAGAGAAAGCCCACGTGCAGCAACGAAGACACAGCGCAAGCAATAAATAACAAAAATGTTTTAAAAAAGGACATATGGAACATTTAGACCGAATGTTCTAATGTTTGTAAGTTATTTTGTCATAAAATTTATTCAATTGCGCTTGGGTTTTAAAAGACAGAGAAGAGAAAGGAAAGGTTTTGTTTATCATGATGGAGCTCAACTCAAGCTCTGGGAGCAGATTTTGTGAATGAAATGCTAGGTAAGGTGCAGCGCTCTTGAAAACAAGAGATTGTCAGTGTTTTTCTGAAGACTCAGTAGTTGCTCGGAGAAGGCAATGGCACCCCACTCCAGTACTCTTGCCTGAAAAATCCATGGACGGAGGAGCCTGGTGGGCTGCAGTCCACGGGGTCTCGAAGAGTCAGACACAACTGAGTGACTTCACTGTCACTTTTCACTTTCATGCACTGGAGAAGGAAATGGCAACCCACTCCAGTGTTCTTGCCTGGAGAATCCCAGGGACGGGGGAGCCTGGTGGGCTGCTGTCTATGGGGTCGCACAGAGTTGGACACGACTGAAGCGACTTGGCAGCAGCAGCAGCAGCAGCAGCAGTTGCTAACAACAGAGTTAGGGAGGTTTGATGGGAAGACCCTGGGCCATAAATCTAAGACCTGAGTTTGGGGCCTGAGCCAGCCACCTGGATCATTCAGTTACCTTTTCATTTATCAGACTTGTATTGAACACTTACTATGTGCCAGACACGTTGGTAGTCAAGAGAGACAAGGTCTCTGCCCACATAGAACATACATTTTTGTGAGGGAGACAGACAAGTTATGAGGCAGCTACAGTGAAGTGTGAGAAAGAGCAGTGCTAGGGCTCAAAGTTGAGAGTCTATAAGGAGTCTCCAGGACCTGTATGGGTTTTAGGTGGGTGGGGGGGAGCAGAGGAGGTTCAGGAAAAGCCCTTTGCAGGAGATGATATGTAAATAGAGAGCTGATGGATGACTGTTAGTCAGATGACCTCACAAACACTGCCATCTCTCTGAGCAGCACTTGTTATTATTGGAATAATAATAACAATCCTGACCAATCTGCTTTATTCTGTAGGAGGCTGTGAGGATCTGATAAACAGCTTTGTGTACAAAGTTCTTTGAACCAGAAAGTGCTCCATCATTGTAAGGAAGACAATGGTTAATAATTGTTACTGGATATTGTTATTCCCCATTCTAGAATCCATTTTCTTCTTTCCACAGGTACAGATTTGGCTTTTTGGAGCTTAGCAGGAGCAGAGAATAAAAGGACAGAGTTGGGTGATTTGTATCGCTGCAGTTTCTGCAAAGCAAGATAGACCACCCAGGTCCCCAGGGGCTCTTAGGGCATAGGATTCAAGGAGAGACTGAAAAGAGCCCCCGTGAAACTGTGAGTGTCAGAGGGGTGGGGCTTCACTCTGAGGTCACCTTGTTAGAAACGAATAGACTGTCAGGACTTATCCACCCTGCTCTACGGACCTCACTAACAATTCAGTGGCCTAATCTTGCCAGAGGTAAAATTACCAACTTGCCCCAGATGAAGTCACATGCACCTGAAAATTCAGCTCTAGCCCTGACCGCTACCTATTGGGAGGACAAAAAATACAAACTGTAGCTAAGTAACTCAAAATGTCAGCAATCCCTGGTTTATCAAGATTTAAACTTTCAAGATCAATGAGTCCATTTTGCCCAAGGGACACTCAACTCTTGTTTTTATTATGATTCTAATCCAGTTTCCTAGCATTCTCCACATCCTCTCTGGTGGTCTGAAAACACAAGAAATATTTACTAAAATTTGAAGTTAGCATGAGAAATAGAACAGCTCTGTCTCTGCTATGTAGGCAAGTGTCCTTTCCTTTACTGTGTCCCAGTTCTCCTATCTCAAAGTGAAGGTGGTGGATGGAATTTATCTCTCAAGTCCTCCAACATTTCACTTGTCTATGGTGTTTGCCTCTTTTTCCTGCCTATGTTTACAAATCATAAGAAGCTCTGGCTACCTTCCTTGGTTAGACTTTTAATTAAATATTCAACTGCCTAAGAAGGCCAGATCATGTGGCTTGGGCTGTTCTTTAAACTCTGCCAGATCAGAGAATCTTGGTTTAAAATTATATCTTAGGGGTCCTCAAGGAGAGAGAAGTATGGAGTATTCAAGGAGGAAGAAAGGACAAACATTTTTACTTTTTTTTCCTCTACATTCCTTAGGATTATATAACAATAATGTATCCTGCCTGAGGACAGTCTCTGGCTAATTCTGTTATCTTAAAACATAAATTATGGGAGTAGGTCTGGTCTTTACAAGGATGTATCCTGCCTGAGGACAATCTTTGGATTAAACCTTCTAGCCAACTCTGTTATCTTAAAATGTAAATATGGGAGTGGGTCTGGTGAGGTCTTTGCAACCTCCAGACATTCTTTGGATTCATTGGAGAGTATATAACTCCATTGCTAACACTAGCAAAAGGGGTACTCTTTTGCCCCCTTCTGATGCCTATGTCAGAAGCTTCCTCTATCTCCTTTATACTTTAATAAAACTTTATTACACAAAAAAAAAAAAAAATAAAAAAAAAAATAAAATTATATCTTGTTAATTCATCACATAGATGTGGAACTTGCTGTTTTTAATACAGCCCAGTTATCCGTGGCTAAGAGTGTGCCACAGAACTTGAGAGTTGTATTTAAAAACAAACAAGCCCCAGAGAATTAAGCATATAGCTTCTTTCACAAACTAATGTACTTTTGTAGTGGGAAAGTAACAGGTTAGTTTCTGCCTCTAAGTGGGACAGCAGTTTGGAAAGACCGGGAGTTTCTTTATCTGTTCGAAGCTGCACATGCAAGTAAAGGAATGACCTGTTTTTTTGTTTTTGTTTTAGTCCCTGAATCACGTCTGACTCTTTGCCACCCCATGAACTGTCGCCCTCCAGGCACTTCTGCCATGGGATTTCCTAGGCAAGAATACTAGAGTGGGTTGCCCTGTCCTTCTCCAGGGGATCTTCCCAACCGAGGGATTGAGCCTACATCTCTGCATTGCAGGCAGATTCTTTACCACTGAGCCACCTAGGAAGCCCTAAGGAATGACTTACCTTGGTGATTGTTTAGATGGCAGTCTCTACTGATCTTTCCTGAGTCATCTGAAAAACTCTAGAAAACCTGTGCTTTTATTACAAGTCTAAGATACTCTTTTGATGTTGTTAGTTGCTCAGTCTTGTCTGACTCTTTGCGACTCCATGAACTGTCGCCTGCCAGGCAATTCTGTCCATAGGATTTCGCAGGCAAGAATACTGGAGTGGGCTGCCATTTCCTTCTAAGCCACCAGGGGATCTCTGAAGACATTCTTAAATATCTTCTAATCATTATTCTGTTTCTCTTCACCTTCCTCTCCATTTCCATTCCTTCTCTTAGGCCATATAAAACACAGGGAAAAATAAAAGGCTACAGAAATAGAAGCAGAAATACCTACATTTATAACAACTCAAGTGATTGTTGGGAAACCACGGATAGCTTTTGTTATTGTTGTTGTATGTGCTCAGTCATGTCTGACTGTGACACTGTGGACTGTAGCTCGCTGAGCTCCTCTCTCCATGGAATTTTCCAGGCAAGCCTACTGTAGTGGGTCGCCATTTCCTACTCCAGGGGATCTTCCTGACCCAAGGATGGAACCTGTGTCTCTTGCATCTCCTGCATTGGCAAATGGATTCTTTACCCCTGCACCAGTGGGAAACCCCATAGATAGTTTACACTGAGATATTTTATTGTAGCACAAATCACCTAAATGTTGACTTCCTGGACTTTAAGAGATGGTATTAATTTGTTCATTCATTAAACACATTAATTAAGGTCATAACGTGAGGCAAGAAATGTATTAAATGTGGTGTTTAGGAAGATAAAGAGACACCACTTACCCTTGAGGAGCTCAGTCTACTAGAACCCAGAGGTTTAAGTCTCCCGAAAGACCAGTTCAAGAAATTACAATCTGACCCTCTTTCCCTGATTTACCAGTTGGACAAAGGATATTTGTATCATCTTATTGTAGTTGTATAAGAGCATTTAAAAGGTATTTCGATTACTATTCAGGATGTTATTCAAATACACAGACTCACTGAAGGTCAATAACTCATAGGATTCTGATCTGGCTGATGGAAAATGAGCAGATAGCGTAGAAGAACAGGGAGACCATTTGTTGACTTCCTTATTCAAAACATCCAAGACTCATGGCTGAGGCATGACACGGCATAATTCCTACTACCTGTTTTATCTCTATGACTATAAGTATCACAAGGAGGAGCACTGGATCATTCACACTTTGGGAAATTAACAAAGAAAGAGTGTCTTGAATTTTTGCCTGAATTCGTTCAAACTCTATTAGGTTGGAGGTTGTTGCTTGAATGGGTGAACTAGTATCATTCTGATCCATGAAATGATTGTGCCTCAACAAGCTGTCTTACTGATGCCTATCATTGATCATGAGAGAACTGACAGATGGGAGTGGATCGATTTGTATTGTGGTTCCAAGCGCTTGCATAGTTTATTCCACTGCTCAAGTAATGGTAATACTCTCACACGTGAGAAATCAGGGCAGCATAGCAGACCTGCAAAAGCCAGAGTTTTAAGTAACTCCCTCATCAGTGCACCAGCATTTAGCTGGGTATGTATATTCCCTCTTTAATATTAACAGGGTGAGAAAGCTTGTTTCAAAGAGAAGGAAACCCAAAAAGAAATTAACTGGTTATGCCAAAGTTCTTCATTCAACACCTGATGCAATAAATATTGAGGACCTTTGTGGAGGGACCAATCTGAAGATGAGTAAGATGCAGACATCCTAGGGAAGTTCAGGTTTGAAACTTGCATTAACAATAATAAAAGTAGGTCAAAATTCATCAGAGGCATATGAAAGTTTCTGAAAGGGTGCAGTGGAGGTTCTAAGAAGAAAGATGTTGCCACCAGCTTGGGGGACGGTCTTAGGGAAAGCTTGCAGAAAAAGGCATAGAAGGAGTTGACTCAGTCATTTAATTTGTAAAGAAAAAAAAGAAATTACCAATTTACTTAAAAACTTTTTTACCCTTCTCCTCCATGGTTTGTTGTTGTCCTTGTTTTGTTTTAGTTGCTAAGTTGTATCTGACTCTTTTGCAACCCCATGACTATAGCCGTGACCAGGCTCCTCTGTCCATGGGGTTTCCCAGACAAAAATTCTGGAGTAGGTTGCCATTTCCTTCTCCAGGGGATCTTCCAGACCCAGGGATTGTAGTAGCTAACATTTAATTAAGCACTTATTATGTCAGGTATTTCACTAAGGGCTTGGCCCACTTTATTTCATGTAAACTTCAAAACAACCTATAAGATAGGAATTATCAGCTCTATGTTATAAGAAAAGGCAGACAGAGCCTGAACTAACAGAAGAGTTTGTATTCTTGGCTATGAGAACCCAGGTAAGAAAAAGCTCTTATATCCAGCCTGTGGGATAGAGACAAGTTGGATTTTGGAGAACTAGCGAGGAAGATAAACCTTTTCTAGAACACCACTTAGCAACTGAACAACAACAAAGAGTAGGAGGCCTCCTGTCTTGACTCAAAACCCTCATAAACAGTAAAAACATCTGAAGGACCTTGGACTTAGGTAGAATCTGCCTTGTTGAGTATGACTCCATCTCAGGAACCTTGTCTTTTGTCTTATCACTATCCACAGAGATTCTACCACTCTACCTGGCAAATAGTAGATGCTCAAATTTTATCTGTTGAATGAGAATTTTCACCATCTCATTGAACATTCACTGGAACGTGGGGCAATTAATTCTGTTCCCCTTCCTCACGCCTACACTTTGGTTTTCCTATCTTAATATTGGAACGGGCTGAATGAACATCATTAAGACACTATATATTAAGTTTAATAAGCTGTTATCCAGGAAAATTTAATTACCTAGGGCAAAAGTAGGAATACTATAGTGGCTAATGGGAATGTCTATACGGGACAGGGAGGGCACTTTTTTTATACGTTTAATCCTAACACTTTTGGCAGTCTGTGCAGAAAAGGGCAGAAGGTTGGTTTTACATTCCTTAAGGCGTGCTCCTTCAACGTCTAAAGGCGTTGGAATTCTTGAGACGGAAACGCTCGCATAGGGATGCCCTCGCCCAGGACACCGCCCTTAAAATCAGACAGAGGAAGACTTCTTTCTCCTCGAAGGCGCGTGGCAACCTCTGCCCCCTAAGGGAGCGGAGGCAGAGAAAGACTACATCTACATCTCTCACGTCTGCCCGAGTACTGACTGGCAAGTGGTATGGAGCGCAGACCTCTGTCATTTATTTATTTTTCTTTCCACTGGGTGCGCTGTCCCTTTAAATGGGGGACGCTGGTGCTGGCTCCGTAACACCGGAGCCGGCAGCTTGTTGATTTCAGAGCTGGTGAATTTCACATTGTTTCCACTTCACTTTCCTCGCCCGGGGGAGGCTTAGGTTGGCTCTACAACCGCTATAGTCGGGGCCAGCGAGGGCCAGGGGAGGGCAGGGACTTACTGCATCTGGGCCAGCTTGGGGCCGCAGGAAAGGGTGTCGGGGCCACACACGCACTCTCGCTGCAGTCCAGATCCTCCTGAAGCCCGGACGCCCGGAGCGCACCCGGCCGGGACCGCCCGCCTAGACGCCGGCCCGCCAGCCCGCCCACGGGCCGGGGTCACAGCCAAGGAGCCGACGAGGGGAGGAGGCCCAGGGGGGCTGGGGGGGGGGGGCGGGGGTGGGTGCTGCCGCCGCCGCGGAGCTGCTACTCGGCGCGTTTTGTATGAAGATGGCGGCTCCCACCGCCAGCAAGGCAGCCTCCCTGGGCTGTAACAACAAGCCTGCGTTCCCGGAGCTGGATTTCAGGTCGGGAGCTCGGGTGGAGGAATTGAACAAACTCATCCAAGAATTTACGAAGCACGACCAGCGGGAATATGACGACCAGAGAGCACTGGAGATTCACACAGCTAAGGATTTTATCTTTTCCATGCTGGGTAAGGAGGAAAAGAGAGGGGTGTGTGTGTGTGAGAGAGACAGAGAGATGGGAAACGGGGTAAAGAACCCATTCCCCCTTCTCGCGCGTTCTTTCCTTCTTTATTTCTTCCCGGAGCCAGGTGCCTGGGGTATAACCCATCTCTGTTCCGCCTTTTCCATTCCTTCTCCGCCGCAACCTGAGCTGCCTTCCCTTCCTCCTAACTATACTTTGCGCCGGGTCCCTTTTCCGCACCGCCTCCGATTACTGACTCTTTTGTTAATTTCTCGCCGACTTGGGTGGTAGGCAGGTGAAGCGTTGGCGGTGAAACGGCTCACTGTTAAGGGGAAGCCCCTGGAAGCCGCGCGGTCCAGATGAGAACCCGCGGCGCCTTCAATGAAGGGATTTGTCTCCGGAGGCACGGACGTGCTCCTTCCCTGCGCCGAGTCTCAGGTCCTCTCTGGAGCTCGGGGAACGGAGACAGCTTGAGGCTCTGGATCGGCTCCCGAGCGACAAGTTGCTAGCAGTCTTGCGGCGCGGCGCTGTCACGCCGAGCCCCCGGTGGCCAAACTTGTTGGGTGTTCCCTAGTAACCCGCTCGAGTAGGCTGGGCGCCCGGAGTTCCTGCAACTTTGATTTGCAAATAGATTTCCCATTGAAGCGGTTGGAAGCATTTCCGGTGCTTCTCCAGGTTTCTTGCTGACCTCGGAATTCCTAATTCCCAGCTCGAAAATCAGCACGCTCAGACCTCTGACCCCGAGGAGCGCCAGCCCCTTCCTCTTTGTGTGCTGTCTGTTCGCTGGCCTAGAGAGGTGTCCTGGGTTTTGAACCTCGGCGACGTTTGAATTAGAATAGCGCGGCCTCTCCCATCCCCCAGCCTGGCACCTACAGGTCCCTAACAGATTGTTGAATGTTGTGTATAGGAAAATAATTGAGCCGGGCCGGGCGATCGAATCCCCTAGTATCCTGTAGTTCGGTGTATGGCTGTGAGAGTCCGCTGGTGGGAGCCTCCCACGTAGCTTGAGGCTCCACCGAGGCAACTCTGGCTGCCAAGCAGTAGGTGGCCTGGGGGTTAACACTCCACCGACCTGGGACTCCAGTGTAGCGCTGCGTGCCGCGTGTCTCTCTGCGCTCGGGAAATACATTCTTGGGCAATTTACCAGGTAGTGGAAAATTTCATTGAAAAGGTCTTTGACTGCAGAGGAAGACTTGAGTTTTTTCCTTCGTCCGCCATCTATTGTATTTCATCCGGCTGTCTCCTCTCGTTGCTGGTTCTATCAAAGTGTACCTTCCGTCTCGGTTTGCGTCTTCCTCACAGCCCAAGAAGGGGGTAATCAAGTTGAACGTGTGGCCGCGGAAGGTAGTAACGTTTTGGGAAGTTGTATGAAGCACATTAAAACTTGGGGCTGGATTTTACCTTTTGCTCTATTCTCTGCAAGTGTATCCTAGAATGTGTATGAGGTTGGAAAGCACTCTGTTGAGATATTCGACGATTCAGCTAGTATTTAGATAACTGTGGGGTGTGTATGTGTGTGTGCGCGTGTTTAAATTACTCCCTAATCTTGTGGTGGGATGGGCTTCCAGAGGGAAACTTTACAAGCTTGCAAAGCTTTCAGATCTGAAAACCAGTACTGTGCTTGTCAGAAGGGTGGGGATGCACAGAGAATGCTCAGGGCGGTTATTTAAGTTGTTTAATCATTGCCTTTCCCTTCAGCGTGTATAATGGAAATTGCCCGTTGTGTGTTTACAGCCCCCAAATCAATCCCGACGGCTCCTGCTCTAGGTCGTTCACTAGAAAAAGGTGCTTGGTCACCATCAGTCAGGGATAGTCAAGGAACAGAAAAGGGGAGGCTGTGGGAAGGGGTAGGTTTAAACATCCCCTCATTAGGAACTTCTGTGTTAACCCCACAGCTGATACACTGATTTCACAAAGCCTTTACCCAGATACGAATGGTGAATGGATTATTGGTTAATTCATTTTGTGTTGAATGTCATGAGTGTGTTGACAGGTAAACGAAATTCCCTTTTATTCCTTTTTACCCACTTGATCTTGCAAGAGCGGTCTTTTTTGGCCCCTGGGAATCTGATGTTTCCACCTGCAGGAGAGAAAAATTCAGGAGAATGTCATTTAAGCCTCTTACCCCTCTGGACACTAGAAGGCAGATGGCGAAATGAGCCTGTCTGTGTGTGGTGCTGCATTCATTTGTGCAGTGCTTGCTTTCCTTTAATGAGGTGCTGGCTGCTCTAGACCAGTGAAGGTTTGGCGACAGCAAGGGTCCCTGTGTGGATTTACTTTTTCTAAAAGGGGATTTTCGCTGGGCTTAAAAAAACCAAAATCTCTTTTTGTACACTTTGTTTCACTTGCCACAGCTCAGAGTCTTTAATGAGTATGCAAATGAGATGTCTTAATGACCCTCAGCTTGTTAAGGTGTTGGAGGGGGGAGGGGGGGCACCAGACCCTTATTTCTGTGAGTTGGGGTGAGGGGAGGTGAAAGGGGTTGAGTCCTCCTGGCTTTGTTCTGCCTCTGTTTGAGCAGCACCTGAGGATTGTCAGCAGCTTAAAAACATTATCCCCTCACACAGAATGAAATGACAGGGGAATTTGGTGCAGACCTCTTTAATGGGTGTCTTTTTAGGAACAGTATATGGAACTACCTCTCTTTTTAGGCTATTGGCAAGAACAGCCACTCTCTGTTTGAGACTTTTAGCCTGGAATAAGCACCCCCAGCTTCCAAGATCCTTTTTGTTTTATCTAGATTAGAGGTAACTTTATGCAGAAGAGCAAAGTGGTGGTATAGACTGTTGTCATAAACAGTGACCTGTCAGCACCAGGAAACTCCACTGTCCTACCAAAGCGGAGGTCTGCATACACTATGGAGTAGGTCTGAGCCCACTGCTGTTTGCACGGCTCTTTGTGGTCTGTCCTGATGTTCTCTGTCAAGAGATTCTGATTCCTTTGGAAGCGGGTGTTTGTGGGAGTCATCTAGACTCGCTTTTTATTTCTCTATACCTTGGTCTTTTTGGAGAATGATTGCTGTTATTATCTAGTTAATATTTGAGAGCCCAGATTGTGGGAGAGGCAGTGCATAATAAACGCCATTTATCAAAATTCAGGGAAATTGCCAGAGTTCATTAATGTTTTAATAATATTTGGTATTTGCATAATATCTCTGCCAGCTCTCTTGTTATCTTTATTCCCCTGCTGAAGTCGGATGAGGACTGGTTATATCCCCATTGAACAGATGCAGAACAGCGGTTATGCAGAAGCTAGAAGAACCAGGAAGAAACAAGCGGTCCATATACTTCCCCTCCAGTCCAAGTGGTCAGTACCATGGTGTGGTCATTAGAGGAGTCATCACTTACTGACTGCCTTCTCGGTGCCTGGAATTTCACATAACTTTAGGAGTAGGTATTGCTTTCCCGTTATCCAGATAAAGATATTGAAATTTACTAGGATTAAGAATCATCCAGGGTTCCATGGCTAATAAGTGGAAGAGGTTGCTAAAACTCAAATTGGCCTGATTCTAGGTCTTTTTTTTTTTTCTAGTTAAGAGTTGATGCATTAAATCCAAAGGAGGGACTTTGTTTAAAAACACAGTATTCCCTCTTCTTTCAGAAATTTGTTTCTGATTTCAGCTGTAAGTATTAGGGTAATCCAGGCAGCATCTGAGGTGAGTCCTGGAGCAGTCTGAATTTGAATATTTTATTCCATAAAAGGATCACTTGTTTTGAATTTCAGGTTGAGAAAATGATGTTCCTTATAATAAATGTTAAAACCTATAGTTCCTGTCTTAGTTTGCCTCTTGCTGGCTAAGTGGTCTTAGTTTTTTCATCTATTAAATACAAATAATAATATTTTTGTTTATTAAACATGGATAGTAGTGTTTTCATCTATTAATGCATGGTTTCAGAATTGTTATGGGTGCATATGAAGTTACTTTGTAAACCAAAAAGGAAGGTATACAGGATTTTATTATATATTTTTAAGAAATGGGCATTTTTAGAAAATCTAGTGAACTTACACTAGAATTCTTTCTGCAGCTTCCTGTCGGAAAGACTACAGAGCATGTTTAGAGGTGACCTAGGAGAAGAAAGGCTCTGGTTGTAGAGGGCATGATTAATTCCAACTCACATTACCATTTGTTAAGTTCGTACTGTATGCTGGCCCTTGTGCTAGCTACTTTGCATAAATCTGTTCATGTAATTTTTTTTCCAGAGACTTTATAAGGATAAATATCATCATGCCTCTTTTAGAGGTGAAGTGAATGGTATTATCCCCTTTTAAAGATGAAACATTGAGGCTCAAAGAGGTCAAGTACTTATGCCAAGACCATACAGAGTTTGCATTTGAACCCATAAAAGGATGTCTGACTCAAAAGCTCATGTTCCTTCCACTGTGTGGGCAATCTGTTTCTATCGCTTCTGGACCAGACAAGCAGAGAGGCCCCACTCCCTGGGGAATGCTGTATTACTCAGTACCCTACTTAGCCTGCAGGAGCAGAGATGGTCTCTTTTGTCCTGTCTCTCTTTTCTGTTTTTAAAGCTTTCTTTTTTGTCTTGGGATATAGCCGATTAACAATGTTGTGGTAGTTTCAGGTGAACAGCAGAGGGACTCAGCCATACATATACAGGCCTTTCTTACATTCATGCGTTCAACAAATAATCACTGAATGTTATACTGTTTGCCAAGCAGTATGCAGGGTCATAAGAATAAAATAGTGAGCAAAAACTTTAATTCATGTGGGAGACCCCCTCCCTCTTCTGCTTGCCCATCAACTCCAAAAAGAGAATGGTTTGCTCACTCTTGTCTCCTTTCAGACCCATGGTGTTTCTGAGTGCTGTTAGACCTGCCATATTTTTAGGCACTTTTTGTATCTACGGAGTAGGCCATTTCGAAGCCTTGTCTTTCGGGTATTTGAGTGTTACCTTTCCTTAATGAATTTATCCAGCCATCTTTACGGAGGGAATTGATTGTGCATCGTTGCTCTGTGGGCCTTCGAGTCTTGGTAATTTCCTTTGTGTTCTAGTCTTTGATGTGCTGTGGTATCTGTATAACAAAGTCATCTTTGAGGTCTGTTCCAGCTCTGAAAACATTATACATCTGGGGCAGGGAAGTCCCTGCTTCTAGTTTGAGTTGGTTTCCATTCTCCCTCCATTGTTCTAGGCAGTCACCGCCCTTCATGACAGAAGAGCCCTGGTCTTGCCATGAGGCCAGCCATTGGATGATGCATTGCTTGTCATTAGACTGGACCCCTTTTTTATTCACAGAAATAGCGGAGTCTCTTAGGTCAAACCAGGAACTTGTCATTGAACGTTAGCTCTTTAGACTCTCCTGGAGCTTTTTTTAACAGTTTGGAATCTCTGGTCCCCTTTCAGACCTATTGAATCTGAATCCCTAGAGATCCCCAGACTGGCTGCTCAGCACTCCAACATCCTGTCCCATGTTCAGTTCAGCCTGATACTGTGCATTCCCGGTTCAGTGGAGCTGCACATACACACAATGGGCTGATCCTAGTTGACTTTTGAGACTAGAACTGGGCTGCTGAGCCTAACGAGCAGTTACGTCTGCTGGTTTCTGGAAGCCCTTGTTTTCAAAGTGTTACTGTTCTGCCTTCTCAAGGGGCAGGAGAACTGGACTCCTAGCTTCTCCAGTTACTTTCTGTGTGATTTTGGGCAAGTCACATAACAGACTCTGCATCTCAGTTTCTGAATAGTTAGGTTGGGGCAAATAATTATGCCTGCCTCCTGTGTTCAGGTGCATTCAGTGCTAAAGCTGAAGATACAAAAGAAGGATGTTTCTGAGTTCTAGTACCGCCTCTGTTTTATACTGTGTGGAATGTGTGCTCCCCTAAGTCACCTAATATTTTGGGGTATTTTTTGGCCCATTTTCCAATTACAGAAAATACAAAGGTAAAAGTAGAATCACCTCTGAATTCTAATTATTATTAATATTTGATGCATGGTTTTTTTCTGGGCACCTATGTTTATAAAACATGCTTACAGTCACTCATACTTGCATACAGTTTTACATACATAAACTTATTACATGTATAGAGATATATTTCTTAATAAACTTAGCAATATGCTATCATCTACTCCACTTTTAGAAAGAAACTATATATAACCTGTGGAAAGATGTTTTCTAGCCTCTTTCACTCATTTTTTATTTATAAAAGATAGTTTTGGAAATTACAGGACACTTTGTAATATAATGATAGAGGGATGAAGAACCTCAATCGCTTCTTGTTGGTGAGATTGGAGGGTTTGGCCTGCATTACCTGAATATCTCTTATGTTTGGGCTGTTTTCTCTATCTGGATTTGTTAACTTGGGTCCTTGGAAACAATAACTTTGAATCTCTGAACTTGAAAAGGGAAAAATTACATCTTTATTTTTATTGACTGCTAAAAGATGCTTGCTCCTTGGAAGAAAAGCTATGCCAAACCTAGACAGCATATTAAAAAGCAGAGACATCACTTTCCCAACAACGGTCCATATAGTCAAAGCTACGGTTTTTTCCAGTAGTCGTGGCTAGATGTAAGAGTTGGACCATAAAGAAGGCTGAGTGCTGAATTGATGCTTTTGAAGTGTGGTGTTGGAGAAGACTCTTGAGAGTCCCTTGGACAGCACGGAGATCAAATCAGTCAATCCTAAAGGAAACCAAACCTGAATATTCATTGGAAGGACTGATGCTAAAGCTTCAATACTTTGGCCACCTGATGAAAAGAACTGACTCATTAGAACAGATCCTGATGCTGGGAAAGATTGAAGGAAGGAGGAGAGGGGATGACAGAGGATGAGATGGTTGGATGGCATCACTGACTTAGTGGACATGAGTTTGAGCAAGTTCTGGGAGATGGTGAAGAACAGGGAAGCCTGGCGTGCTACAGTCTATGGGGTCACAAAGAGTTGGACGTGACTGAGCGACTGAACAACAACTGTGGTATTGCATTTTCTTTCATTATAAAAGTAGGTAACAGACCATAGTAGTACTGGCAGTATCTATGTATTTTGCTTTTGTTGCCAATAGAAACCACAGACATTGTCGTTTCATATTACAGACGTCTCAAAAAACATTCATCGCTGCTTTGAAATTATGGTAGATGTTAGACTTGCTGCTAGATTTTATCAACTGCAAGAATCACATATGGTACTCTATCACATATTTGTTTTTTTTAAAATGAATTTTGTATTTTAATACCAATTATTTGAAGTCCTGTGAGATTTTATAGTTCATTTAAGTATACTTGTTTTTTTTCTTTTTTTCCAGGGCTTTCTAAAAGCCTGATCACAGATGCAGTTAGGAATCTCAACTTCTAAAGAAATCTTATCTCTGTTTTGTTTTCTTCTCCCAGTTCAAATGCCACTTGACTCATGAAGCCTTCTGTATTTCTCCCAGGAGGAAAAAAATTTCCCTTTCCTCTGTTTTCTTCTAACACCTGGTCCCCTTTTATAGCCCTTGGTGCACTATTCCCCATGCTATAGGCTGAATAATACCTGCTCACTTATCTTTGCAGCACTGAGTGGAGTTATGTAAACAGTAGGTACTAACAGAGTTTAGTGACTTGATGCATTTTAAAAGAGCCCTTCTGTGCAAAGCTTCTTATTTTAGGCAACCCACTCCAGGATTCTTGCCTGGAAAATCTCATGGACAGAGGAGCCTGGCAGGCTGCAGTCCATGGGGTCGCAAAAGAGTCAGACACGACTTAACGACTAAACAGCAATTTAAGGCACGGGCGTTTTCTGACATTGTCTCTTTATAATTGCCGCTTCTCATTAAGCCATATTATGACATCTTCTCTGGAGTCAGGGATGGAAATCTTGATCTGGTCTCTGTTTATGGTAGGGAAGTTTCTTCCTAGATTTTAAGAATTCATTATAGAGCGCTTTAAGAGATGTCTCAAGTAATTGCTGTAGCTTGTCTGAGAGCAGCAAATAGTGACTTGTGGGAACGTGCCCTTTCTTATAGATCCAGATTTTTCTTCCCTGGGCATCTGGGGTACTTGTGAACCTCCTGCATGCCCATGCTTGGGGCTTTAAAGGATACACAGAAAGCATAAGTCATCTTTCCCATGAAGGTGTTCCTTGTGCTTATCAGTCAACCTCCAGGTGTTTGGATGCCTATTCTGGAATCATAATTGCAGCAATTATTTATGATTATAAAGTACTATAATTTGCCATCAATAATTTATCTTTTTGCAGCGCTTTGTAGATTGCAGTACGTTTTTGTGGATTACAGCATGCGTTAGCATCTGGTATGGTGTGGCTTTATTCTTTGGACCAGCATTTGAGAAAGACTGTGTGGGAACTAGTAACCCCCATTTACAGATGGGAATACTGAGATGCTGGCAGGTGATATGACTCAGTTGGAGGTTACAGAATAGGACTCCACTCACATCTCCAGTGTCCTCTGCTCCAGCACACAGCCTGCCAAGAGCCTGTGGCTTTTCTCCCCAGACGTCTTTTGTGGTTGTTGAGATGAGTCTGTGTCCCCAGACCAGGCAAGGGTGGCAACTTGCATACCTCTCCAGGCTTTTCTGCTCTCTACTGGCCCAGGGATACGTAGTGGGTGAGGGCGCCATGGCTCAGTACATACCCTATAGATATGCATTCTGCATGTCTGGTTGTTAGCCTTGCTCATCTAGTTCTGAGGGTCTGTGACAGCGTTTATGATGGACCTGGGTGGCTACTTGCCAGCTGAGTGATCTCTTTAAGGACAGTTCATAATTATGCCATTATGTCAGGCCCTGTCTCCAGGAAACAGCTATCTATTTTTCGTGCACTTAAGTGCCTTTTCATGAATTCCCTTTGCATGAGATAAAGAGACAGATTACTAGGGACAGTGCTGCTATGAATAAAGCTGGCTTGGGGAGCTGTTACTCAATTTGTTTATTTTTTATATATTTTTTCTCAACACAAGAAGACATGATTACTACTTGTGAGTTGTCAGTAGTGAGAGTTGGTATAAATCTTATTTAGGTTTCTGTTCTGAGTTTTTAAATATCTACAATGTGCATAGAATTAAGCATTCATTCATTAATTCATAAATTCACTCAACATATGTTTGAGTGCCTGTCATGAACTAATGTGATTACTATGGTGCAACTGTTGTATCATAAGAACGCAAAGTGGTGAGTAAGAGAAGCAAGTCTCTCATAAGTCTTCATGGGACTTAGGTTCTCTGGGGAATTCAGCAAGATGTAAACACAAGTAGGGATGCGTGCAAAAAAAAAAAGCAAAACCCACAGACTATTATGATGGATGGTAACTGGGTGGGATGGAGTGAAGAGTCGTAGAGAAGGTTTCTCTGGAGTAGACACATTTGAACTGAAAGGATAAGAAGGACCTGGACATCTGAAGACAGATGAAAGAGTATTCAGGTAGATGGAACAACATGTGCAAAGGCCCTGGGGTGGGTACATTTGCCAACTTTCAAGGGTGCTTAAATTACAGCAAGTCTGACTTGGCCTCTACACGGTAAAGTGGTCTGTGTTCAGATTAAGCCCATGGTAGATGGAATGGACTACCTGCTTTGGAATGGAGCAAGTTTCCTGCAAGTGGAGGTTTCCCAAATGGGGCCATCCTTTGTCTAGGCTCTTATTGAAAGCATTCCAGGACTGGAGGATAGGGGAGACAGTGTAGAAAAGTTGCGTTACAGGTCCTCAAAAGGCCCTTTATAGCCATGTGATTCTCTGATTTCACCTCTGATAGCCCTAAGCCAGCAACAGTGAATTCTGTATTAGATGATTTATGGGTCAGACTGCAGTTTTCATGGGAAGATGATAAGCTTTTATTTTTTTCATCTGGACTTCCACAGTCTACAAAATACTTTCATAGGCATAATCTAGTAATACCTAAAGTAGGTATTATTATTGTCTATATTTTAACACAGGAAGAGACCAATAATCAAGAGAAGTAACGCACTCAGGGTCACTAAATAGTTGAGGCGGAATCAAATTGAAGTCCTTTGACGTTCACCTCAAATTCTTTGTATTAAGCTGATACTAGAAACTTCCCTTATCCCACGCCACGCCAGGATATGGAAGAAGGGTTTCTGGTCTAGATAGAGGCGCTGAGGACCAGTAGGAAGAACCCAGCCAATAGACTGCAGGTCTGTACTTGCCCGTTGTTGGTATGCAACTTGGAAGCACTTTTCTAGCCTGCTTCAAGATCAGCCTTTTAGCAGCTGCAGCTGTTCATAATAACAGCTGCTTATGCGAATGGTGATGTGATTAATAAAGAAAATCAACAGTTTGTTCTTTCAACTGTGCCCTTGGTGTGTGCAGCCTGCTTTCATGCAGGCTGTGTTTCTGATCTGGAACAACACAGTCCCACTGGCATATGGTCATCCGGGGGCTGCTAGTCCCTGGAGAAGGGGTTGTTCCTCTGGATCCTAGCCGGGGAGCCAAAGGCCCATCAGGGACTGGGCAGTAAGGAAAGTGAGTGTGGTGGGCAGTGTACTGAGTGCCAGGTGGTTCTTGACTTCAGAGTCAGGGATGCTGGGGAGTAGGGGGCTGCACAGGTGAAGGAGAGCACCTCTCACCTCACTTTTAGGTCAAACAACACCACGGCTGCCAGTTTATCACCTCTGACTTGTAATCTGTGGCCTAGAGAAGGGCCAGCATTCATTCATTGCATACAGCTAGTCTGGGGGCAGAATCATGGTTAGAACCCGGGATTCTTGTCTACCTGCTCCCTGTGTGTGTTTGTGTTACTTCTAGGATACCATTTCCAAGTAAATTTTCCATTTGAATCAGAAAACTATAATTGAAAATAATAGCCACACTCCTATATGAATAGTTCAAAGTGCTTTATACTTTATGTCTGTTACCTAAATTAATGCTAACAACAACCCTATAAGGAGGGTGTTATTTCTTCTTTACTGATGAGCTATCCAGAGCGCAGAGAGGCTAACTAATTTGCCCAAAGTCACAGAGCTAGTGGTAGACTGGGAATGTGAACCCAGGAAATCTAGCTTCAGGCAGAAAATTGGCAAATAACTATGAATCTTCTTTTTTAACCTCATTAAGAAAAACATCTCCTGTAAAGTGGAAATCGTTGACGGACTCAAATTTCAGTGCTGTTAGGAAACTTGGCAATTAGGTGGCCTGAGTTCCTCCCTCCTCCATTTTATAGAAATGGAAACTGAGACCCAGAATGGAAAGGGACCTTGATCTTCTTGACTCTGATTTTGCTTGGGGGCAGAGTGCAGGTGAGGTAAAATGTCCACCTTTCTCCAACTGAGAAAGGTGTTTGCACCTGAGACTGTTGCCTCAGCAGCATCTGCTCCCCGGGGAGCATCTGCCTGGGATTAAAGTGAAGGGGAGTCACTTGAGAAGCTGTACTTCTCGGTGGGGAATGTTTCCCTGTACACAGCTGCCTTGTAGTGTGAAGTTTGTTCATTGCTGTCAGATGAAGAATGCTAAATAAATAACCTGGTGGGTACACTGCATTTCTGGTGTGCCACGTTTGCTTTTTGTCTTTGTTCCTGGTCTGTTTCTCTCCGGCTCCCGCCCCTCCCCCGGGATGCGTGTCCTTTTCCCACATCTCTGCTGTCTGTACAGTTTGAGTATCACAGTGAATATTTTCATCTCTAAACAGTCTGTGATCTACAGCAAGGAAGAGGGCTGACTGAGTACTGGGTCCAGCCTGTGGTTGGGTGGAGTTGAAGCTCTGTGGGCTGGTAAGACTCCTGGTGATCTTCCTTCTCTGCTGCTAGTCTGAGAGCTCAGAACCTTAGGAGGATTTAGAGAGTTGTAATAGGATTCAGAGAATTACAGAGGAGTTAAGCTAGTGGGGATCTTCCTGAGATTAGTTCATCCACCCCATCATGCTGCTGGTGGGGAAATTTAACCCTGTGGTGGACAGTGACTGGCTCAAGGTCAAACTGGCCATGGTAGTGATGATGATTATATTGGGAAACTCTTCCCTGCTGTTTATTAAGCATTATTCCAAGTGCTTAGTAATCATTAACACATTTAATCCTGACAACAGCTTTGTAATGGGGGTGCTGCTACCATCCTCACTTTTCTGATAAAGAAATTACAGTAGTTAAGTTACCTGCTCAAGCTGGTGAGAGGCTAGAGTCAAACCTAAGCAGTCAGGCTTTTAACCCCTTATACCTCTCCATAACATGAGTGCTATCATCATGCTAGGTTCTGTGCTGGTTGCTGGTGTAAAACATGTTGCGTTGTTGCGCTCAGTTCCTCAGTCGTATCTGACCCTTTGTGACTCCATGGACTGTAGCTGGCCAAAATCCATGGGATTTTCCAGGCAAAATTACTGGAGTGGGTTGCCATTCCCTTCTCCAGGGGGTTTTCCTGACCCAGGTATCAAACCTGCATATCCTGCATTGGCAGATGGATTATTTACCGCTGCAACAGCTAGGAAGCTCTGGCATAAAACACGAGGTGGTGTTAATTGTTGATGGAGAGGATGTCAGGCAGGGAATGGTGGGCAGAAGTAGAGAAGAGGTTGGTGTGATTTTCCAGTGCAAGCCAGTTGCTAATATGATTCTTCCGGCTTCTGGTCCAGAGCCTTTTTATTCTATCATTTGGCCTTTCTTGGCAGCCTCAGGGCAGACATTCTTCTAATGCTTGTGGTTTATGTTTATTGAAAGTGATTTGTGTGAAATATCATCTTATCCATGTGGTCTTCTCATTTTGAAAGGAAGAAGGTGTGTCTCAGCTAATTGATTGATTTAAGGCTGTATAAAGGTCAACTGGGCCCTTGATGCTAAGTAAATTAGGGCAAGTCTTAGGAAGGCACAGGCTCTGAGACACCCTCCCTTTCCCCCCATGTCATTCCAGATTTAGAACATTTAATTAGGACACAGTTAAGGTAGTCTGTCACTGGGAGGGGAGAATGGGGAGCTGATCTTTTTTGCAGTGAAAGGCAGATGTCGAAAGTACTCTTAGGACATTTACTAAGAAGTCAAAATTTATAAACTGAACTGGGTTTTAAGTGAACCGAGGGACCTTTCTCTTTAGTGCAGTAAGTGACTACTTTTGAAAAGTAGTCACTTTAATAAAAACCCTGTCCTGTTTCCCTGCTCTGTCAGGGCAGATGTTTGTATACTGTCTCGACTTAAACCACTGAAGCACACTGGCATCATGCTGTAAAAAAATCAGTCACTGGGATGAGGTCACTTCTTAAAAATCTCATGCTCACGATGCACAGGATTACAGCTGGAAGCCTCATCCCCTAACTACTTACTCATGATTTTCTTGGGATAAATTCTCAGTGGAATGGCCATGTAGAAGCTCATGGGAGAGAATTTTATAATCTCTGGTTCTTGGGGAAGAGGATGGCTGGGAAATAATCTTTCTGAGTATCATTTAAGACCAGCCTACTTCTGTTTCTGTCTCCTGGGTCCCATCCTCTCTGTCAGCCCAGCCCTCTTCCTGGGGCATGATTCCTGCTCCTTTCATCTGCAGTATCTCCTTCGTTACCAGTTCCTTCCTAAACATGCACCTGTGCATTCTCCATACAGTCCTTCAGAAGAGATCTTAGAGAATTTCTGTGCAACAAGTCCTCTGTGGGCAGCAGGAATACAGTGAAGAACAAATCTTCATGTTACTGGGTTACAAGTCTTAGAAGGAGATGGACAGTGAAAAAAATAGGTAGATTAATGCCCTGAAGGAAATACCAGCCAAAAGGGAGCAACATGGTGCTGTGGTTTGTCTTTCCTGCTCCAGCTTGACCTTGTCAATCAGTCTCTCCTAAACTCTCCTCCCTTGGCTTCCAGAGCAACGTACTCTTGGTGGTTTTCTCCTTTTTCCTCCATCTCCATGTGAGGGAATGACTTGTATTTCTTTGTCCAGCCCTTGATGATGCTTCTGCCCCTTCTCTGATCATCCTTTCTTTGATCCTCTTGTTGAGTCATTTCCCGTCTCTCTCGCTGCCTCCTGAGCCTATGCCCCAGCCTGGATTTGACTGACTTTTGGACAGTTCGACTCAATGAACCCAAAGTTGCCTTGAAATGAGTGTCCAACATGAATCTACGCTCCTTCTCAATCAACCACGCCGCCTTTCACCAGAGTCATGAGACGAGCTTGAAAGTCATCCTGAGCCCCTGTCTCGTGCCCCTACCCCAAAGTTGAAAAGGACCTGAGGTCTGTCCTTTCTGCCTCCTCCTTTAGACTGTTTTCTTCTTTCCATTCCCACGGTCACCACCTTAGTTCAGGCCATTACTGGTCTGTTTCCTGGGTTACTGCAGGAATCTCCCTGGGTTTTCTGCTTTGAGTCTCACATCCCTTAAATCCATTCTCCACGCTAAGTCACCTTTTAAATAGGCCTAAACCCTCGGGGACAACCCATCATTCTTCACGTAAAGTTCAGACTCCTTAGCGTGTTTTACGGCGGGTTGGGGACCCAGCTCCTGCTTACGTCTGTGGCGTCCCCTCCTGCCACCCCTTCAGTTTCACTGTGTATTTCCGGTACACCTGCTTTGAGAGGGGTGCTGTGTAAGGTACCGACATGCAGTCTCTCTTAACGTAAAAACCTAAACAGGAGTAGAAGGCCTCTGTGTCTGTCTCCTTCGGCCTTTTTAAGACACATCTCAGATGCCCGCGCACCCTTGGTTTCAGCCACTCTGGCTTTTCAGTTCTTTAGAAATACCACATCCCCACCACTGAGGCCCTCCCTGAAATGCCCCATCCCTCCTCCTCTCGCCCATGCAGCCAACGCCGTCACTTCTACTTCCCTAGATGATCTCAGTTTAATCCAAATATTACCTCTGCAGGAGGCCCTTCAGGCTAGCCCAGGACAGGTCACATTCTTCTGAACCTGCATCCTAGCTTCACAGGTGTCTTAATTGCACTGATCCATTTTGAGTTTGTATTATTGGTGTCTGACATTTCCCATTGTCACTAAAGCTCAATGATAGTTTGTCTTGGACCTATTATTATTGTTCTTTTTCTACTTGCCTGAAATGTAATTGTTCAACAAACATTGTTAGTATGAATGACTACTGCACTTTTGTTCTTGAACTTGAGCAGTTAGGTAGAATACAGGTCACAATAGCCATTGAGATGACCTTATGTGTGCTAAGTTTTAAGGATATATAGCTTGGTGTGTTCAAGGGACTTATCTTCTTAGACTCCCACCTCTCTGCAGCTTACAGCCATGGAATTAAAACATGTACACTTTAGATATTATCTAGTTCAATATTTTCCAACCTTTTTTAAACATGAGGGTCTTTAATTAAAAACTGATAAGGATTCAAATGGTAGTGGTTATATTTTTACTGTCAGTTTATTGGAGAAAAATGAGTAGTTATAGAAAGCTCCTATGAATTTAGCTCACCACGTAAATTACTTGAGTTTTTTCCATAATAGCATCTATGTATACTTGAAAAATAGTAGTATGTATGCTTGAGAGAGAGTGCTTGGTGAGCACATGGATTTATAGCACCAATAACCCCATGCCTTTGTGGCCCTTTAGTCAGGAACCAACTGCATGGTCTGGCCCTTTACTATGCAAATTTGCATCAGATTTAGAACTGGTTTCCTGTAGGCTTTGTTTCTCCTATATGTATTTAATTCGACCAACATGGTATTTTTAAACAGAACAAACATTTAAAAGTTGGCATATTTTTCACAAAACTAGATTTCCATTTGTTCAGTTCACAAATCAGGTCTGTTTATGTTTTTAACTGATTATCAGTTATTAAAAAAGCTGATTTAAAAAAAAAAAAAACAACTAGATTTCCAATTTGAAAAATGAGGACTATACCTTATTTCTTGTGTGTTCATAGTCACCTGGTACCGAACAGCAGCTGTGTCCTTTAGAAGTGCCCCCACCTTTTCCAATTTGTCACAGTTCTCACTCTGTGTTGCCATATAGCAAGTTCCCAGTAGAATGGAAACAAGAAACCCAGTGATTTTTAACAATATGTGACTGAAGCCACCTCCAGCTCTACAGAGGCTTGTGAGCAGAGAGAGCGCTGGGTCCAGAGTCAGGAAGCCTGTATTGTTGGCTCTTCACTACTAACTCACTAGCTTAGTGACCTTGAACAAACTGGATAACTTCTCTAAACTTCAGTTTTGTCATTTGTCATTTTTAGAGTAAATACCTCTGAAGCCTCACAGAGTTGTTGGACTTCCAGAAGGAAGATTGTTTAGTCTCATGGAGCGTGTTTGTTGTTAACTGCCCTGTCTTTTTCCTTGTCTTGTTTCTCTTCCTCTGTTATGGAGGAATCTGTCATTTATTGTTATACCTTGATGTTCATTGTAGAAATATGAGAAGGGAGCCATTGATTTCTCTCCTGGACCCTTTCTAACCCACGTCGTGTCTGGAGGCAGCTTTAATCCTTTCATCTCATGCCCTCTGCTCCTACTGGAGGTCCCATGGCCATAGGCAAGCTCCTGCAGTGACACCCAAGAAACCCCAAGGTTGAACTCCTAATATCAAACGACGGGAGCTGCCTGATTGCCTGTGGAGATGCTCAGTAACTAGCCAGCCACAGCATTGCTCACATCTATGAAATGCTAACAGGATACCAGGTTTGCATGGAGGATTTAGTTTTTAGCAGCAATATCTTTGTATCCAGACTTGTGGATCAAACAAATTTTATTGTTTGAGAAGAACCATACCAGTTATTTTTGTCATTCTGGATCTGGAAGGGAGAGTAGGCATCAATGCCACAGAAGAGGGAATAAACAGGAGGTCAGTCTCTGAGATTACAAGCACCATGGTGGACACTGGAGAACAAAAATGTAGACTTTGGAGTCAGGTAGATCTGAATCAGTTCCTGGATGGTCATGTGACCTTGACTGTCTTGTGTGACTTTGAGCCAACTATCCTTTCTGATCCTTTGTTCATAAAGCATGGATAAAAGAATATTTCATCTTTTAATTTGATACTCTGTTTTAATTTTTAAAGATTTTGAAGAGAATGCCAACTTTGTAGGATTTTCTTAAGGATCAAATTAGTACATGTTTAATATGTTAAATGAGGAACACAGTACATGGAACTGCCCTTTTCTTCTAGCTTTTGGCTGAAATCCTTTTTTACTTCCTCTAAATGGGATTAATAGGTCATCCTGTGAACAGAGAATCATAACATAAGTTGTCTGAATGCAGGTCTAGTGTGATTCTTTCGACAAACATTTTGGTTGAACATTTTCTTGAGTAGGTACGGTGGGGCTCCTATTGATTTTTTTTTTTTAAGTTTTGTAAATAAAAGGCTAGATTTTCTAGGAAACTAAAACCAATCAGCATGATTCTTAATTCATCAGTCTGTGAACCCAGCCCAAGTGGCCTTCAGAAGGGGAACAGAGCAATCTCCCCAATAATGATGCGCTACATGGATCAGAAACCTCTTGGCTCGGCTGGATTAAAGTAACTAAAATACAGATGAAGTTTTAAATCTGATGCTTATACTAATAGTTTTCACTTAGGGAAATAGTTTTGGGGAGACCTGACTTAGAGATGGTTGGGATATGTATTCAGGTATAGGAGAATATGAAAGTTTCTCTCAAAAGTCTGCATATGGAGTTTAAGGTTACACTAATCCTTTGAGAATTCAGAGTGGTGCTGGACATTGGGCACCTGCTGGTGAACTGAAGGTGGATACTGAACCGGAAGTAAAAGTATTAGGAAAAGACTTTCGCTCCTGCACATCCCTTGAGATATAGTGGCCAGGGAGAGATTTCCTAGCACATCCTCCCACTCTTTCCATTTCTCTTCATTTCTTGCCTCTGTAGGAAATCCCTGTGACTGGCCTGTTGTGTGGAGAGGATTGATGAACTTGGAGCTGATGATGAATTGGCTGCCAAGAAGAATCTTGCAGAGACTGAAAAGGGCTTGAGAATATGCTCCAAGATGGCAGATGAAGAGGAGCTTTTTTTTTTTTGCCAACCCTTATCTTTCTTCTCAATCTTACCTTTTTTGTGTTGTGATTAGATGAGAAGAAGCCTCAAGGAGCCTTCCCCTTGAGAGATGACATGGGGGCATCTCTAGTCAGAATGCTTTTTCCTGCTGCTCAGGCAGGAGGTTGAGGGATGGAGTGTGGGAGGAAGGAGTGTGAATGCAGGGATGGAGCTTTATCTCCTGTTTGAGGAATTTTTCTCAGGAAAAAAATTAGCCTGTACATAATAGATCATGGGCAGCAAGTTTATAAGATTCCTGTGTGTGTGTCTGTGCTCACTGGCTCAGTTGTATCCAACTCTCTGTGACCCCATGGGCTGTAGCCCACTAGGCTCCTCTGTCCATGGAATTTCTCAGGCAAGAATACTGGAGTGGGTTGCCATTTCACACTCCAGGGGACCTTCCTGACCCAGGAGTCTAACCCACACCTCTTGCGTCTCAGGTCTCCTGCATTCACAGGCGGATTCTTTACCACTGTGCCTCTTGGGGAGCCTCTTAAAAGATTGCAGCAGCTTGTGATGAGAGGTTGAGACCTCCAAGACAGAAAAGGCTCTGATATTTGTCTTCAGGGGAACCAGGGAGAGTGCTGATCAGAAAGCTGGGTGACAATATGCTGGACTCCAAAACCAGTTGAGGAAAGTAGAGCCTGGGTGTGGGAGATGCCTGGGCTGGCTCTGAGAGATGGCCAGCAAAGCCTGCCTCAGCAAGGCTCAGAATTGTTTAGGATGTCCCTCAGATGTTCCAGGAAAAGGAATATCCTTTTGTATCATGGACATTGGTACCTCATTCCGTTACTCACCATGTGTCTTCATCTTCAGCAAGTCACTTCCTCTCTCCAGCCCCAACTTTCTCCAGCTGTCGAATGAAGAAATTGGGATGCCCTAGTATATGATGCTAGAATTCCTTAAGTGGAATCATCCCTCTCTTAACTGATACCAAAATGTGCATCAAATAGCTCTATGTTTACAGTTTCTGGGATAGACATGGAGACCTGGTGCAGTGACTGGTTTGGGGGCAGTTATTTAATTTTCATGGGAGTGTCTGGAGAGTGGTTTCTGTTCTCATTTGTGAGAATCCTGGTATTATGTCACAAGACACACGGGGAAGCTCAGATCTCCTCCTGTGGCTCTCAGAAGAGTGACTCAGAGATTCCAGGGGGGGTTTGGTTCCTTTCAGGGTTTGGTCACCTGGCCCCTGCTGCTGTCAGTGGTACAAAAGCTCAGGACAAAGCAGACCGTGCCTTCACTGTGCAAGGCCCTTCAAAGGCTGTTTACACTGAAGGTGACGGCCAAATATTTTCCTGCAAATTAAGTAGCATACCAAATGGGAAATTTCATCTTAATCTTCTTTAAATGCTTCCTGCTCATTTGCCAAGGTTCTAAGTAATACAATTTCAAAGGTTTAGAGGTGTCTAATACAATTTTCTCCCCTCTGTACATAATTCTGCATCCATTGTGTAGCTCTATTAGAAGCATTAGGGTAATTATAGTTACTTTTTGCTTTTCAATTTCTGTAATATTCGCCCCAAGTCTGCCTGTACTGGCCGTATTAATAAGCAATGACTGAAAATTAAAAGAATTCAGCAGACTCCTAAATTAAGATTTTGTAGGCCTTTCTCCCTAGGATTAGATATGTTGCTATAGGCAGGCAGGGTGGTCCATGGGGAGGTGTTTGGGTTAGGAGTTCAGAGACCCAGTTCCTAAATCTTCATCTGTAAAATGGGGACAAAAGTCTCTGAGCTCCCATCCCCTGGGGGATGTGAGGATCAGGGCGCTTGTTGGGTGTGAAGGTACTTTGGAAGCTCATGATGGATAGTACATGGGATAAGCAGGGGTTGTTTGAGCAACAGGGAACCACCACTTTCTCATGTGCTTCTGGGTGGTCTTATGCATGTATTTTGTGAAATAAAAATGTTGTATTTAATATTTGGGCTAAAAATTGGAATATCTGACACTCAATAGTGTACAAAATGCTTCTATCCCCAAATCTTGTGAGGTAAGTGGTTTTGTTTTTTCCCCTCCTGCCAAACCAGGAATTAAGGTGTAGGTGGGTTAAATAATGTTTCCTTGGTGGCTCAACCGGTTAAGTAATATGCCTATAATCAGATTAAGCCATTGGAAAGTAATTTGCTAAATTTTTTGCCTGTGTTTGCAGCTTTTGAAGCTTTCCTTTTCTCATGTAGCACATTTTTACTTTGGCAAGGTCCTCCCATCACCTCTAGAACAGTAAGAATAGCTGACATTTTTTTGAGGCTTGGTCTTTGCTAGCACATTTTATAGATGGGGAAAGTGGGACACAGAGATTAAGTATCTTGGCAGAGGTTACCCAGCTTGTGTGGAAGACCAGTTCAAGCTTTTTCTGTACTATTACTAGTACTTCTACTAAAGACATTAACTTTGCTTGTTAACACCTGTCACTGCCGCTCTCTCACAGTTGATTTTTTTTTTTTTTTCCCTTCAAAATCCCTCTTTTGCCTTTCTCTTACTGATTTGGAAACAGGAAAAGCCAGTGCCTCTTGTGAAGCTTTTCCAGCTCTCCTGTTACATATGTTATTCTAATCCAGGCAGTATATGTCAGCTGTTTGCAGCCTGAATTTTGCTTGGAGACCTATTGTGTTTGGCCCTGATTATATTAGAGACAAACACACATTTGGATTAGATGACAGCAACTAAAACATAAGGTCACTGTTGTTGTTGTTTAGTCACTAAGTTGTGTCTGACTCTTTTGCGACCCCATGGACTATAGCCTGCCAGGCTCCTCTGTCCATGGAATTTTCCAGGCAAGAATACTGGAGTGGGTTGCCATTTCCTCCTCCCAGGGATCTTCCTGACCCAGGGATTGAACTCACGTCTCCTGAATTGGCAGGGGATTCTCTACCATTGAGCCCCCAAGGAAGCCCTAAGATGACTAAACAAAATATAGATGTATTATTTCTCATGTAAAACTGTGGCAGTATGGGGTCTGGTTATTCACACATCAGCATCAAGCTACTCTCTTTAACCTGGAAATGATCTTCATTTTTTTCCTCCCTGTCGCCTTTCTCTGCTGCTGATGCTAAGTCGCTTCAGTCGTGTCTGACTGTGCGACCCTACAGACGGCAGCCCACCAGGCTCCTCCATCCCTGGGATTCTCCAGGCAAGAACACTGGAGTGGGTTGCCATTTCCTTCTCCAATGCATGCATGCATGCTAAGTTGCTTCAGTCGTGTCTGACTCTGTGCGACCCCATGGACAGCAGCCCACCAGGCTCCTCTGTCCACGGGCTTCTCTATCCCCCACCTAACGACCAGACTGAGATCCCTAGGAGTATGTACTTTATGTAGGATAAAAAAAAAATAAGTAAATTCTGGCATAAAGATGAAATTGAGTAAATGTATGTTGAATTGAATTTAAGTGGGTGGCTTAAGAAATGGCCCTAGTTTGGGTAAAGAACATTTGCTGCTTGTGAGGTGACTGTGCTCATGATACTTTTTGTGCAGATGGGCAGATAGGGAAGGACTCTGTCCTTCTCCTTGAAGGTCTGTGGATTATCAAAAGTTTTAAAAGGTGATGTGGTTCAGTGGGTAAAGAATCCGCGTACAGTGCTGGAGACACAGGACATGTCAGTTCAAACCTTGGGTCGGGAAGATTCCCTGGAGGAGGAAATGGCAACCCACTCCGGTATTCTTGTCTTAAAAATCCCATGGACAGAGGAGAATGATGGACTACAGTCCAAAGGGCCGCGAAGAGTCAGACAGGACTGCGTGACTAAACAGAGCACACTCCGAGCTACTCTTGATAAAATTTACTTGATTGTACTGCCCAGCGTTTTGGAAATATAAGGACACTATTTTCTTTAAAAATAAGTAGTAGACTTGATGAGTTAAGTGAAATAATGTATGTGAAAGCACTTTTTGTGGAGATGTTTTGAGAGCATTATCCCATTATTACCATTTCAGGCTTAAGACAGACTTGAAAATCTTTGCTCTCTGCCACTTTGTGCTTGGCTTGACATGTCCACATGTGTATATAAATGTGGCTAATGTTATCTCACTGCCACTCTGTGCCTAGCAAAGAGAAGGTGCTCAATATTTCACTGGACAAGTGAATGAATAAACAAACGTGATTTCTGAGACGTTACTGAATTAATGCATAATGTTACTGAGGCATGAAGCATCAAGCAGAGTGTCAGCCTGTATTATCTTAAGGTTTTTAGTTTAGGCTGGTTTTTAAACCTTTCTCCTGCATAATGGCTGGGAAGTGACCTGAGATCTTGGATGGAGGGAGCTGAGGGCTAGCAAATATGCAGGGAGGCAGGCAGTCAGGCAGGTGATAAGAAACACAGAGTCCCAGCTGCGTGGGAGACATCAGATAGAGAGAAGCAAATTGAGTACTAGTGCCAGAATTGCCCTGATCCTCAGATCCCTGTCTTCTCCTGTCCAGAGCATGCTGCAGGCAAATAATTAGGCATGGGCAAGATGAGTTCAGATGATCAAATTCTGGACCTGGAGATGAAAGCTGTTGGAAATCAGATGTCAGATCTGAAGGACCTTTAGCAATCAGCAGGCCAACATTTTCTTTTTATGAAAGAGGTGTGGAAAGATCAAAGAGCAAGGACTTGGGAGTTGGATAGTTCCTTGGTTTAAATCCCTGTTTTGCCTTTTCCTATCTAAAATATTGGCATGAATCTTAACTTCTTGACCCTCATGGCAATTCACTGGGTGTTTGTGAGGTTGAATTAAGTATAAAACATTCTCAGCCCAATGCCTGATGTGCAGTTGGGACCTAAGATAGATGGGCACCATCTTTGTTATGGATAAGAAATAGAAGCCTGGAGAGAGAAATAGTTGGTCAAAGGTACCAGCCATGGGGATGAGAGGGTGGAGCTGCTGCTGACACCTCCTGGTATGGGAGTGTTGTGGGAGAGGACGGGGAAGAGGAGAGGGAAGAGATGTGGACTTCTTATGTCCAAGATTGAGTTGCCTCTTTTGGGGAGGGAGCTAAGACAGAAAGTTTAGAAACATCAAAGGTAGGACCTTACTTACATATTTGAAATAAAATGGCTCAGCCAATTAATTTGAGCAGGAAGCTTCTAGTCGAACTTTCTAGGAGTCTGAAGA
The DNA here is from genome assembly GCF_023699985.2 of Odocoileus virginianus. NCBI lineage: Eukaryota > Metazoa > Chordata > Mammalia > Artiodactyla > Cervidae > Odocoileus > Odocoileus virginianus. The sequence goes on from NC_069677.1 coordinate 16,905,590, forward strand.
TGAGGTGTGTTTTGTATTCTAAATAAATCTTTGGTTTCATCTTCCCCTGTGTGGTGTTCTTTTCCTTTGAGATAAGCTGTTAAGAAATGATGAGAAAATGACCTCTAAAAGTCTAACAACTTGGAGTATGTCACTATCATTTTTTTCTCCCGTGAAGACAGTCTTTGATTTTATATTATTAATAGGTTAAAATCACCACTCTTTCCCCCTCTGCCCATTGGTCTGCCTGGATCTGATAGACGCCTCTGTGAGAGGTCTGTAGATTCTGTAACATGACCACCTGCCAGGGAGATGTGAGAGCCGCCACTATGACCTCATGCCGTTTCTCATGCCATATATTGTTTTTGCTGAAATTCACTTATTTCAAAGGTTTTTACAAGATAGCACAATCACGTGGCTTCATGGCTTTCGGAATTTATGGAGTTTGTACCTGTGTAGTCAGGAAGAGGCATGGTTTGCCAACTGTTAACATTATAGGTAAGGTCTTTTCTTCAACCATTTCTTATAAAACAGACTTTTTCAATACCTAGAGAATTATCTTGCAGGAAGCTCAGGTTTTCCTTTTGTCACAGTGCCCCATCAGGCATTTATAAGCTAAGCCTGCCACCCTCTGAAACCCAGGCTTTCTTTAAAGGACAAATACAAACTCTTTTATCTATCTGGTATCCTGAATTTTTAGGATTCACTCAAATTATAATTTTCCAGTAGAGTTGAAAACAGTAGGAAAAATTTTCATAGTCCTTCCATTTCTGATGGGGATTTCCCCTGGCAACTGTGGTCTGTGAAAATAGACTAGCTACACAATAATGAGACTTTTTATTTGTTTGCATATACTTTACCATTAACAGACAACTTTGATGTATTTGGTCTTCATACAGAAGAATTCCTGGTGGCTCAGTTGGTAAAGAATCCACCTGCAATGTGGGAGACCTGGGTTTGATCCCTGGTTTGGGAAGATCCTCTGGAGAAGGAAATGGTCACCCACTCCACTGGATGAAAAATGCCATGGACAGTGGAGCCTGGAGGGCTATAGACCATGGGGTCTCAAGAATCTGACCTGACTTAGCGACTAAACCACTCTCCTATAACTGAGGCAGGGACATTCTCAGTTACTTATTCCAAGGAGGTGTTTTTTCAGGACCACCAAATAATGTCAAGAAAAAGATTGCTCTGGTTTCCATGTATTCTGGGAATAAAAAAAATAAAAAGATTTGTTTTCATGACTACGTGATGTTTCAGAAATAACATTAGATAATTTATTTCTTGAGACCTATCCTTTACAGAGGATACATTTCTGAACTTTGAATTCTTTTGAGTATTTTGACTAAGCTCCACTTTTTATTGTTTTGTTACATTGAGTGTCCACTCTCTGGATATAGGTGTTCAGGCCCTGAAGCCTTCCTAAGAAAGGTTTTGGACTCGATTTACAAATTGGTAAAATTATTTCTCATTGTGAATGGAAACTTTTACTTACCATCATGTTTTGCTGTGGCACATTTTGCAGACAACTCATAAAACACTTTTTAAGTCTTTGTATTCTTGATTCACGATGCTTTGCTTCTCTGTGACTTATTTTGGGTGTCAGTTTTGGCTTGGGCTCGAGCCACCCTGGAACAAGTGTCTATAAACTGGTTTTGGACCTGTTTCTTTAACATCCTGTGATGCACTCTTGGGGCAGAACAGGTGGTGCCTGGGCAGGTGTCTTGTCCTTTCCCTCCAGGCTGTAGTCTCATGGAAATATTTCTGGGACTAGGCACAGTGAGACTTATTACAAAGAATAACACATATTAAGTAAAAATTAAGGATTAAGTGCAGAAGTATAGATTCAGGGCCAAGGAATGTCTTGGAATAACCAGTTCATTAATTCTCTTCCCCAGGGAGCTCCATCTGTCTGGGTTTCTGCATGCCAGCCATTCCAAGCTACTCCCTGCCTCGGATTCTCACATGCCTCCGTTCATATTTTTCCTCCTTCATATATTATACGTATACCTATTTTTCAAGATCCAACCTGAAAACCATCTTAATGGAGACTGCCTTAATCCTCTTGTCAGAAGGATTCCCTCTGCCTGCTCTAAACAGAATTACAGGATGTGTGTGTCAGGGTGGTGGTGGTGAATAAATGTACTTTACTTTTTCTGCTGGTGACTTCCACTGGTCTGTTTGTTGAGGCAGGGCCGGTGTGCTTTCTTTCATACCCTCCCACGGCTGTCCCTGCCTGGCCTGTGTGAGTAGTAAGGGAGAGGCGTGTTCCGAGTCTGTCCTCCACACTTTGGATGTAGCTTGAAGCTGGATTTGAAAGGGCAGGGAGCTAGCGCCTTCCGTGCAATATCACTCCCTGCTGAGAGAAGCAAGAAGGAACCTTTTAGGAAGAATATTTGCCAAGAGGGGAGGGATTCAGAAGGTTGTAATTAGATTGCGAAAGACAATGAGTGAGGACAATAATTCATACAAACTGCTTAGTGCCTGCCTAGCATTTAGCACGCTCTCGGGGAACTGTGAGCTCATATGGTAACGGCTTAATCACATATCATACTGGCTAAAGGAGGGAATCCTCGATTATAAATTATAATCCCTGCCCTCTGGGCATGCCTAGTCTAACAGATAATAGAGTAGTCTCTGAGGACCCAAGACTTTGTCTACCTGATGACCATAAAACATTAGCTGAACTAATTGGATTTTGTGATAGGATTTTTTACAGGTAGAAATTGCCTTTTTTTTTTTTTTGGTTCCTCAGAGATTTGATGGTTGTTATGTAATTGCATACTTAAGTGGATTTTGTTTCTTTTATCAGATGGAATTACTAGTTTCCAAGATATTTTGCTCTTTTAACCTCACAGCTTGTTAATGATTTCCAAGTCTTGCCTTGGCCTCTGAGCTTTGACTTCTAGACACATTTCTTGGTTCAGTCATTACTCAATAGATTTAAAAGCAGAAATCCATCACGGTGAGATTTTTTTCATCATTAATGAGTTTACCTGTACAAGACTGGCCCTGAAAAAACAAACTGGAGTCCTGGGATTCTTCTCTTCTTGTCCTGTGGTCCGTTCTGGTGGTTACCCCTGAGTGCGTAGCAGTACCTGATCCTGGGGTGCAAAGGGTGGGGAGAGCTTTCTTCAGATCATGGCTGCAGTGTTGGCGTTCTAATTCCCAGAGAAAAAATCCTAAATAAAGCTTTGCTGACTTCTCTTGCAAAGGCTTGACTCTGGGACTAGTAGCATCACCTGGGAATGTTAGAAATGCAGAATTTCAGACCTTACCTTAGTCCTGCTGAACAGAAACCACATTTTAGCGAGGTCCCAAGGTGAAGCTATGCACATGCATTCAACTTTGAGAAGCACTGTCCATGCTAGAACTACAACAGGTGAAATAGGTCTCAGAACAATTAGCATTTCAAAAAATACACTGCTTTTTGTTTCTACTTAAAAACAAAACAACTGGTTAAGAAAACTTGGGGGAGTGGGGTGGGCTAAACCCCTATTACAATTCTTGTGTTTATATTTTGGTGGATGGCAAACTTATAAAAACAGGGAGACTAGTAAAATGAATCCCTGTTTACCTATCACCTCACTTTGTTATCAGCTCAGCTGATGTTTTTCATCAGTAACTTCCCACCCCACCTTGAATTATTTTAAAGCAAATCCCAGACATGTAATTTTCCCCTAAAGATTGCTTTTTCCTGTTTCAAAATTTAAGGCAAAATATATAAAAAAATAAAATGTACCAGCGTAACCATTCACAGTGCAATGGTGTTGTGTACCACATTCATATTTCTGTGCAGCCAATCTTGAGAACTTTCCATCTTGCAAAGCAAACTTTGTAAATATTAAACAGCATGTTTTTCTTTTTTAACGTAACCACAGAACCATCACACCTCAAAAGATGTTAAAATTAATTCTAGAATTCTAATATTAATTAGACATAATAGCAGTGTTACTTAACCTAATGTTAGAATGCCTAGAATTAATGCCTAGAATTAATGGCATCAAATACCCCATTCAGATTTCCCAGAATGTAGTTTAACTTAAGGAAACCAAGGCGTTCAGTTTGGCATCTTCTCTGCATGAAGTTGGTGGCAGGGTTTGTTCAGGGAAGGATCTAGAGACTGTAGTGAGAGTAGCGCTGTTTCTCCTTTCCCAGCTGCAGCCAGGAAGGCTTTCTGTGAAAACTTTGTAATTGCCAATCTCATTCTACTTCCAGATATCAAGGATTTTGCAGTAAAAAAATAAAACCATGGAACTTTTGAGTAAGAAGAATTAAGTCAGAGTTAATCATTGCTTCATAGAATTGGGTAAAATATTTATCCTTTCATCATTTCAGGCACAAGATTACTCTGAAAATTAAATTAAATTTGAATGTGCTATGTATGCTTAGTCACTCAGTCATGTCCGACTCTTTTGCAGCCTCATGGACTGTAGCCCACCAGGCTCCTCTGTCCGTGGGGATTCTCCAGGCAAGAATACTGGAGTGGGTTGCCATGCCCTCCTCCAGGGGATCTTCCCAACCCAGGGATCAAACCCATGTCTCCCACATTACAGGAGGATTCTTTACCATCGGAGCCACCAGGGAAGCCCAAATTTGAATACTGTATAGCAGTTAGAATGAGTGAACTAGTCATATTTTCAACATGTGTGAGTGCATGCTCAGCCGTGTCCAACTCTTTGTAACTCCATGAACTGTAGCCTGCTAGGCTCCTCTGTCCTTGGAATTTTCCAGTCAAGAATACTGGAGCAGGTTGCTGTTTCCTACTCCAGGGGATCTTTGCAACCTAGGGATTGAACCCAAGACTCACGAGTCTCCTGCATTTGCAGGCGGATTCTGTACCACTGTGCCAGCTGGGAAGTCCATTTTCAACATGAGTCAATGTCAAAAGCATAAAATTTAGAAAAGAACATTGCAGAATGGTTTGTATAACAACACTGTCTATTTAATATTAAACAACCCCCCCCAATACTGTCCATTGTTTATGATTACACATGGAGTAAAAGTATGAACAGGTGCTTGATAATGACACTTGCACATTTCAGGGTAGGAATCAGCACTTTAAGTACAATGGAATCATTGTATCTATTTCTTATTCAAAAATCTAAAGGAAATGAGGCATCATTTTAAGATTTGCTTGAGAGATACATGAGTGTTCATGGTATTCCATCATGTATGTTTGGAACTACTGTACAAGAAAGACTTTTTAAAAACTGGTCAATTTATGTGCACCTGTTTTGTAAACCTGAATACTCAAAAAATGTTAGTGTGATTTATTGATGCCCCCAGCTCATCACAAAAATTTGGATGCTGTGTTCAAAAATTATGCAAATGATTTAACTGAGGGGGTTCAAGACTTTAAGAAAAAAAAAAAATCAAAAGGAACCAATTGTGAAGTGTGTGGGATTGTCCCAAATTTCAGCTGGTCTTCTGTACCCTGCCAGCCTTATCTACATAGATTCTGGTGACTTTCCGAAGAGTTGTTAGGAGTCAGCCAGAGCCATTTCTGATGTTATTGGAATTTATATATCTGCTGCTTCTGAGGAAGCTTTGAGGTGGCAGAGTCCCAGCTCTGTTGTGGCCTTGAAAGCATCTTAGACTCCCAGAGCCTGCACATTGAGCTTAACTTTCATCTGTTGCTGTCCCAGCACCAGACAGTGCGACTGCGGAGTCCTCCGAGACAGATGGTGCTTTTAAAGATCACTGAGGAAGGGGCTTCTCAGGACTCTTTGATGTTTAATCACCTTTCTCTTTGGAATGGCCTTCCTCACGTCTGGGTTTTCCTGTTGTGTGAGTGGAGACCACTGATCTGTGGTCTCATTATAATAATCCTTGCCCAGAGGATGTGATAAAGGTCACAAACTTGATATTTATTCATGAGCAGAGTATAGTGCTGAAACTGATGGCTGTGGATGTTCTTTCTGGCAACAAGGAGGAGGACGTGGGCTTTTAAACCAAAATATGTTTGCTAGGGTAGAAACAGACATGTTGTTAATTAAGCAACATTGACAAAAATGATAGACTGTGTCTTGCCAAGAGTTTCAGAAATGTGCTATTTCTGCAGGTTGTCTAGCATCAAGATTTCTTCGTTGTGGATGTTTTATTGTTAGCAATTAAATGGGACTCACAACTGTAGGCACATTGGTACCTGAAGACAGCCGGGAGGCCTCCCTCTGATCTAATGTAACCTCTGCTGCTAGGATTTTATTTCCCTCACAGAAACGATTTTTATCCTCTTAATCGTATTTATTGCTCTTATCTCAACTCTCAAATATCTCTAATTTTCCATAGACATATATAATTATCTTGTAAGGGTCTGAATCATGCCAGTTGTAGCGAAAGAATTGCATTGCTTCCTGGCTCTCGAATGTCACCCAGTCTTTCTCTATCAGGTTTTACCTCTTTGGAGTCAGAATGATACTCTGTCCTTTTCCATCTCTAAGTGATTCATGGATTTGTCTTCTCATTTAGATATTGATTAGGTATTTTTTGAGTTCTTCTTTCCAGGGTGCTCTGGTAGATGCTGTGGGGGAGACAGTCATGGGAAGCGGGGAATGGACATGTACACATATGTGCTGAGAAAAATAGATTCTCAGGGCAACCTCAGAATACTTGTTTTACATCAATCAGGATGGAACAATGGCTGGTTTTGAAACAAATTCATGTACTTCTACTCACTTCAACCCCCAGCACTGGTGTAGTTCACTTTTTCAATTGCAGATAGTTAAAGGGAGAGAGGGTTAGTGTAAAATCATGGAATGATTTACTTCTGTGTTTCAGTGGTGTTTGAAGTTAAGGAATAATTTATTTAGGTTGTATGGAGTAGCAGCTAAGGAATTGCAGCACCAGTTCATGTTAACATCATTGTGTAGACACTGGACCCTAATTTTGAAAGGTAAGGGAGTGTCTCATCTGATGTGTCTGATGATATTCCTATGCTAAGAGCTTTGGACCTGGTTTCTCATGTGTGTGAACCCATGTCCTCATGTATCTCCATGGTTTTGACTCATGTCCAGCTCCTTTGCTGTGATAAGGAGTCTCAGATGTCCAAAGACACCCATACAAACAGACCAAGTCTGAGAAGATTGTGAGATTCATCCAGATTTGATTATTGATGAAAGCCCCTCCTGTCTGTGTCTCCCACGGTAAGATGCTCCTAAAGGGGAATGAAGATAGCTGAAACAGAGGTGAATTAACTTTCAAGTCAGGGAACTATTTGATAATCATATAGCTTTGGAGCTAGAAACTGGCATTCAGAGAGAAGTGGCTTTCCTGATACTACAGTGATATCCCTGAGACTGAAATTTTAGTCTTCTGACCCTTCCCACTGTAACAGAGGTGTGCTAGCTCTGTTGTGTTTCTAGATGTCTTCTAATGGATTGTTTCCTTTCCCCCCTTCTTTTAGGAATGCCGAGGGTATATATCTTTGACAATAACTACTAAACCTATCTGTGACCTAAGCTAGAAACAATCTCTTTAATTCCATGTACTTGTCATGTCTTCTTACCTATCTCTGCTAGTATCCATTCTATCAAACAGAAATGTTTATGTGAACATGTTTTACTTTCTTACTAGGTTAGAAACTAGATCTTCTTTCTTGCGTTTCTTTTGTCAATGTCTATATATTTTTTAAAGTTATAAGCAGGTATCTCATACAAATATAAAATGAGCCTGTCTAAGAAGTATTTAACTCATAAATGAGGGAACCAGTCTGAAGATAAAGCTGGAACAAAGAGCAACTGTGTAGTTCTAGGCACTGAAGAATATTAACTAGCCTAGATGGTTTACATCCTATGGGGCAATAAAACATTTGGGACTCTTTTCTACCAATCAGGAATCATATGCATCTATAATGATAAAAATCTACAAGCTAATGTGTAACTTCACAAAGCCTGAACCCAAATCAGACACAGCAAATCAAACACAGTTATAGCTTAGTAGAGAAATCAAATAATCCTTGAGTGTGCCTGTTAGATATGCTCCAGTGTGGGGCTGAAAGAATATACTGCCCTCCTTTTGCATTACTTCTAAGCATTGCATACTGTTTGCTAAGATTCAGTGTTGTTACACTTAGCCTAGGAGCATATGCATTCATTCATTTGTTCATTTATTTAATAATTATTGAATGCCAGTTTTGTGCTGAGATGGTAGGGTAGGCCTTAGACATGTGTATTGATAACTCAGTGAGACAGATGATCCTTGCTCTCAGAAACCTCAGAGGCTACTCCAATAACATCCTCAAAGGGAGGCAGGGAGTTCTTTTCAGAAATCAGTAGCAATGGGAATGATCTTTTTTGGCTTCTACTGTCTTTGGGTCTCAGTTCTTCTAAGACTAGGATAAAGGGCAAATATCACAGAGAATGACAACCAGAGCCCAGTACTTTTGGGGACAAGAGCAGACAACATTCTTTTTGTTCATATTGCATTTATGCCTTTCGAGTGATAAAGTTTCACAGGATCAAGATTTTGTCATCTGACTTGGAGGACTCCCACTGGCCTCACCTGCCAGGTTTCTCCAGAGGCCTCCCTCTTTGCTTCCACAGGTACATATCTGCTTTTTTCCGTGTTGAACCTGCTGGAGAGCCTGCTTTTTCCCAGCAGGGTTTTGGTAACTGATAGCGCAGACTTCATGACTGTCAGTACAGATTTCTTACAACAAAGAAAACCATTTATTTAGGGTATTGGGGGAGTGCATGAGAAGACTTGTCACTTTAATTTCTCATTTCAAAAAATAGTGGAGTGGAGAAGTGGCTGACATTTGTCTTCTCACCATAAAACACTGGCCCGCAAGGACCTCGACAGAGATCTTCCAGCTCCCTGCACCCTAGCTTACAGGTGGGGAATCCAAGGTGCAGAGCAGCCAGAAATTAGCCCTTGTTCCCCTGGTGAGTCACCTCCTGATCTGAGACTCTCCTTTAGTCCTAGGTTCCTTCCTCTGTTTTGGTGGTGCTCACTTAGATGCACGGGTGGGATACAGAAGTCCAGAAATGAAGCTTTTGTTTTGAGTGTGCATCTTTTTTACAAAGACAGATGTTTGTCACAGAAAATCCATTTCATACTGAAAGATGTTAAGAAGAAAACAAAAAGCCTCTGAAATCCCAGCACCCAGAGATAATTATAATATCCAGGCAATCCTTTACATAATTATATACATTTTTGTCTATCTTAGTATACAGATCCCTGGAGAAGGAAATGAAAACCCACTCCAGTATTCTTGCCTGGAGAATTCCATGGACAGAGGAGCCTGGCAGGCTACAGTCCATGGGGTCGTATAGAGTTGGACATGACTGAGCAACTATCACTCACTCACTAGTATACAGATACAGATATATATAACTCTATAATTTTTAGTGAATGGGAAGAGCACCTTTTTCTTGCAGTTAATTTTCCTTTAGCCTGAAAAATGATTGTCAACTTACTTTAAGTACACATGGGAATATTCTCCTATTGGTTTGTACTTTACTCCTATTAATATATGCCCAGTTATATAAATTATATTTTTAATATTCTTAAATTTAATGATCAGTGTCAAGGCAGCTTGTGTCTTTGACGAGGTGGCAGTGCTAACTGCAGAGATGAACCACTCAGGTCTCCTTTGAGGGAAGGGCTGGTGACAGCTGCACAGAGCACGGTCTGCAGAGGGCCTTGTGCCAGCTGTCAGCTCTGTGACCGTCTCCTTGGGCTGGCCTGCACGGAGAGCTCCTCACCCTAGGACATGCCCTTCTTGAGCACCTGCATGAGGGTGATGAATCTGGTGATATCAGACAACATGGAGTATAAAGGCTCCCCAGACTCTCTAGAGTGTCCACTGAGGTTGCTTTGCCACCTCGTCTTCTGCTCAATCCAGGCTCCTCTTCCTCCCCTTAGAGGTTGTTGTGCTCAGACGTATCCAGCCCTTTGTGACCCCATGGACTGTAGCCACCCGGCTCCTCTATCCATGGAACTTTCCAGGCAAGAGTACTAGAGTGGGTTGCCACTTCCTACTCCATCTTCACTATTTAGGGATGAAACCCGGTCTCTTGCATCTCCTGCATTGGCAGGCAGGTTCTTTATCACTTGTACCACCTGGAGAGTCCCCCCACTTTGTAAAGGTTGAGCCCTGATAAACATCTTGAACCCCAAACTCTCAGTTTCTGCTTATGGAGAACAGCTTGCAGCTGTTATTATGGTCATTGTAGTATCCACTGATACAGCAGGAATGACCACTGCAGCCCCTCCTGGAGCCAGTGGAATCCTCGGGAGCTCAGGCTCTCCACATCCATGGCTCCTCTTAGAATGAGCTCACCCTCTCCACCCCTTCCCTGAGGTTTGGTATTTGAAGACATTGGCGTAGGGCAAGCTCCCTTCTCTGTGGGTTTAAGCGCTAACTTAGAGGCTTTCTTGCTCTGAGATATTCTCTGCAATACAGATCTATTTTAATTGCTGATGACTTTACTCAGTTAAAGATTCATCTTTAAAAGTTAAAGATTCATCTGCTTTGGGAGAAATTTCTCTAGAGTGGTTGAAAGCTCCTGCCTAAGAGTTGATTAAGAAAGGTTGTTGTTATTCTTTTTGTTTCCCTCCAGCAGACACCCCTTTTTTTGGTGTCACCCCCTTCTTCCAACCTGCTGCACAATGATTGGTTTCCTATCTTCAGGTTTCTTATTTGTATAATCTCTCTAATCATTCTTTAATTTCCGGCAGAAATGATAGTCTCACTTAATCAACTGGGAAGGAATACAGAGATGGGAGATGGAGGAAGCAGTGAATGCCTTTCTCAGGCCTTTGGGGTTTGTTCCCGTCACTGCCTTTGCTCAGATGCTTTGTCGTCTTGGTTAACTTTGGGAGCATCCATGGGCCCCACCTCTCCATCTTCTCCAGGTCCCGTTGGAGACTTTCATTTCAGGGCTGTTAGTGCTGCCAGCCCTTGTGCTGGTGGTGTCTGGCTTAAAAAGAGCCATATGTGCTCTGTGATCCTTTGGAGCCTCTCTTTTCTCTTTATTAAGTACTTTTGGTGACAGAGAATCATTCTGAATCTCTCCCTTCCTAACCCCCAAGATGCAATTTATTTTGGTGCTTTTAACCTTCAGCCTTAGCTAGCAACTGCTGTGTGCATTTTGGAATCTATGAATTTTAGGGAGATAAGGAATGCTTGCTGATGGTTTGGTCATTACTTCTTTAGTAACTATTCTGTCTCTCTTTTTTTTTTTTCCCAGAGCAGGGTGGGGATGGGGGGCGTCCTTTAGAATTTTGCTGACAAAGTGATTCTGTTCTTTGTCACAAATTGCCCACCACATGATCAGCATGCATGTAGCTTGGGCTGAAGAGTGGAATTGGAATTCTCACAGTAAGGTCTGCAAGGCATAGTTCATATAAATGCAGACATTCAAAAACCTCACTAGCTTAATGGGTGCTTTTTAAGGCCATAAAAAAGTTAGTTTTTCATGAAAGGGCAGACTAGACCAGTAGATGCTGCTGAATAAGTCTTTATTCTAGAGAAGGTAATAAGCAAGGACCTGGTATCAAAGAAGTTGTTAAGCTTTTTATTTCTCATCCAATTTTCTCTGTAGGGGGAGAAAGGTCTATAAAGGCACTCATCTGTGTCCACCTTTTTAATAACTTAGTCCTGCCACTGAATTTGCCTGGGGGAAGAGAACTTACAAGTAGATAATGCAGCATAGAGTCAAAAGGGCTTTTAAAGTCTTTTAGTTCATGTTCTCCATTTTGGATGTTGAGAGATGGGAAAAAGGGGATGGTAAACATTTGGTTGGGGACAGTGCCTACCTAATTCCATGTTTTTTCTCCAGCATCATGCTACCTTTCTGTAGTTTTTTTTTTTTCAATAGTAGGTTTGTGTGAAAGGAATGTTACGATTTATAGGGAAACTCGAATTCTCAACAACTGGTATTTTGGGTCCTTCAAAGTTTTTACAATAAAAATGCTCATCAGAATTTAAACATGGAAACCTCTTAAGAGAGAGATTGTGAAATCTATGCATCAGTCTGTAATGTTTACTTGCATGTGAGTAGCCTCGTGTCACTCAGCTGTCACTTATTCTTGTTAGTAAAGATGCATTGAGTAGGATTTTTAGCTAGATTGCATGACCAAACATTTGAATAACTACCAATAAATGTTGTAAAATATGTATATACAATATGTAACTACAAATAGACAATATATGTTTGAGTAGTTACAGATGAACAGTGTGGACCATGAGAAGATCTCTGTATGAAGCATTATGGGATGGCAGTGGGGTGAACTCTACCTTTGTCACTGACATGGATGGCCGGGGAGGCCTTTGCAGATGAGTTTGTGTTTGAGATGGACAGAGCTCAGAGCAGAAAACTGGGAATGGCCTTGAAGAAAGGTTCACATACACATGATGTGGTTGGTGGAGGGTAAATAGTTCGAAATGGTTCTGAACACTCAGAATAATTATCAGACTTCTTTACTTTGAGAACCTAATTTCAGATTTTTAAAAAATTGTGACCTAGATAGTTATGGGTATTACTTTAAAAATGGAAAAATCATTGGAAGCTGATGGGCTTGCAACACAAAATAAGAGATGTGGTAATCTCTAAGAATTCATTCCATCTCCTAAGTTAGTACTCTAAGAAAATAGGAATGTGCAGCCAAAGCCTTTATGGAATCTGTGGGTCCTGGCTAACGTGAATCTTGTGTGGTACAGGGTCTTAGAGTTGCCTAAAAATCAGTTGCTTTTTATCCCCTCACTTCTTTCTTCTCCCTCTGTCTCTTTCATGCATTCATCCATAAATATGTATTAATTACTACGGGCAGACATAGTTCTTGATTCTGGAAAGAAGTGATGACCAAGCATCTCCCCTCAAGTTTCACTCAGAAAATAGACTAATTCTGAATAAAGCATCAGGTGCTACAAGAGCAACATAGGAAGGGCACCTATCCCAGATTTGGAGCCCTAAGGAAGTTTTTGGAGAAAGCGGAGCCAGAGGGACCAAGAGTGGAAAGTAGCCAGACCAACGAGTAGGAAAATGGGGAAAGGAAGAGCATTCTAACCAGAGGGTGTGTTATGTTTAGAGGCCATGAGCCCAAGGAAAACATGGCCCCTGGGGGAGCCCGAAGAGCTTAGTATGACTGAAAATGGAGGGAAAGGAGGAAATGGCCAGAAGCGAGGCTGAAAATCAACAGGAGTGGATAGTCTACAGCTTGTGAACTGACCTCAAAATATATGGCATTATCCTCAAGATATAGGCAATAAAAGGGTTTTAAGCAGGGGCATGAATTATGCTTTAGAAAGACCGCTGTGGTTACCACGTTACTAAACAGATTGAATAGACTAACTGAAGGAGACAGGTTAGCTGTGTGTTGTGGTGATCCAGGAGAAATGACAGGAACCTGAACTGGAGCAGGAGCAGCAATTATGGTGGAAACTGGAAAGGATCAAGAGACAGCTGGAAGGTGAAACTGATTAGTTGCGGGGGCTGGATGTGGGTGGTAAAGGAGAGAGCAGAAATCTAAGATGATGGTCACGTTGCTCTCTTGGGCACAGAACACAGTGGAGGCATTCACAGCAAAGGGCAGTAAAGGTTTAGGGTGAGAGAGCTCAGCGTTGGTCCTGTTGAGTTTGGTAGTGCCTTGGGACCATTCTAGAAATTGTGTTGACATTCCATCTTTGCCATCCAGTGTCCTAACATTGCTGGTAGTGAGTGTAGAATGTCAGAACTGTAGGGTCTCCCAAGTTTGGCACATGCCCTTTGATTTTCCTCATGAGGGAAGTGGAGTCCAGAGAGGTAGAACAACTTGCCGAGGGTCACACAGCTAATTACTGATTGATCTGGGCCTAGTATCTGTCTCCAGCATCAGTCTAGAAGTGTTTCCACTCTAGCTGTAGAATCTGAAAAATGTATAGACGTAAATAAATGTATGTAGCCTGTTGTCCTTTGCTTGGGAAGAACTGCTGGCAGTAAAAATGTGGGTCATAAATCCATGTGGGGACTATGCCCCATTTGCATCTCATTTGATTCCATCTGCCTTGTCTTAACATGATTATGGCAACTTTGTTAGGCAAGTGGTTGCTTAACACAGTGGAAAGTCTTAATTACTCTTTAATAGCTGTGTGCAGAGGGAAAGTCAACTTTAATGTTTAATCACTTGGTTGTCTCTTGAGAAAGTTTATTTTGGTCTTCTCTTTGTGTACCCATTAAATATATAAATGCATATTTTTTACATTTCCCTTTTCATTCCAGATTTCAGTGACACAAAAATATTTTCTTTTTAAAGTATTATTGCTATATAAACATTGAGAATTTAATGAAAAATTAAAAATTAAAATCCACCCACAGCTTTTCCATAATAACAACAACAAAAAAATCAAGCTTTATGTTCTTTTTTACTTCTTTACTCTCTGCATCCATATGGTAATCTTAATTCATATTCAGCTTTCTAAATTTCTTATTCCATCGAATATTTTTCATTCCTTTATTCATTCATCCATCCATCACTTTGGCATGCATCTGAGTACCTTGTAAATATGGGGTCCTGTGCGTGGTATTAGGGGATACAGCAGTGTCAGTCCTCACGAAGCTGGCATTTGGAGAATAGGGGAATGGTTGGTGGGTAACATATTAATAGGTAAGTAAACCTAATAGAAGAAAAACCTTGCAACTGCATTATTAAAATGGTGCAGCCTGTTATCATGTTGTAGATGTTATGTAACTACTTTCTAATAAGAAAGTTCAACATGTCCATCAGGGTCTCAGGAGGAAAGAGGTGGCACACACAATAGGGAGAATGGGGAGCATTTCCTAGAGGGAAATTTACAGAGGTGCGGTCAGTAGGTAGGAAACCACCAGGATGGAGGAGTTCTCGGGCTGGGGACCATGAAGTACGTGTTTGCCTGGAGGGGCCATAGGAGGCGTTTTCAGAGTAAGCGTTGTATAAGCATCTTCCAGTGTTGTGTCTAGTGCTGAAGAGAAGGGAGGGAATGTTCTAGGGGAGTCGCCTGCCTCCATCCATGAAGCTCCCAGAGCAGGACAGACCAGAGAGTGGTGAGGCAGGGATAACAGGGGAGAAACACCAAGAGGTTGCTTGGTTTCTTTAGCTGTGCAGTTGGCTGAGTGTTGGGTGTGGGGGGATGGGAAGAGAAGGGAGGGAAGACTAGGCTGAACTCAGTGGTTCCTTCAGGCAGAGCTTTTCAGTTTGGGGCACTGAGTGGGGGAGGGGGAATGGGCAGGGAGGCCTCCTGGGACTGGTGACTTCTGTCCCTGGAAGCCTCTTCCCCTTCACCCCATTGTCACACTCACTCTTTTATGTGCTCTGACATGGTGAAGTGAGGAAGTGTCCAGGGGCCCTTCCAGTTCTCAAGTACTGTCATTGTAGAAATTTTCCCTGAAGTGTCTGAAGCTGTACCCTTGAGTGCTGGAAACCATTACTCAACTCTAATGTAATCATATCAATAATAACTTCTTGTACAGTGGCCTGTCTGTTGTCAAGGTGTGGGGAGGCAGATGGTGCCTGAAGAATGGGCTTCATTTTGGGGAGATTGGGGAGTGAAGCACATAAGCATTCACCCCTCTGACTAGTGTGTAGGCCAGGAGTGGTGGGTGCTTCCTTGGGGTAGGTATCTTCTAAACTGGTAAATTTCATGTTTAGTACATTGCTGAGCACTGCCAGTTTGGGGATCTGTTGGGCTTGGGGAGCTAATCACTTAGGCTGAGTCTCATAAGGAAAAGACAATAGAGGTCAGAATCCAATGGCATGTTTAATAACTACACACATGTGTGTGCATGACTGCATTTTGAAGTTTCTGATAGAGTAAACCTTGGCCATGGCCTCTGTTTTCAAAGACATAGTGTGGAGTCTTTAATGCTATCAAGTTATTGGTTTTTCCATTGTTTTTTTCTGTTTGGCTTGTCTGATGGAGGGAGAGGGGCTTGTCCAGACACGAGGCTGAGAAGAACCTGGAAACTGATTCTTTGCCTTTGTTTTCACCATCCTTTGACCCTTGGTTCTCTTCTCTGTGTTGAAATGTTCGGCCCTATATTTAGAGCTTTGTTCTTTTGATCCAGGAGCCTCCGGGGTGGTGCAGAAGGTCAGCAGTGAGCGCCTGTTTCCCTTGGAATCCATTTTGGGTTTTTTGGTCTTTTTACCTTTAGTATTGCTCAAATCCTTTTTGGAAACAGGTGATGGGTTGAGCAGTAAATGAGTAAATGTTTCTTTATCTAAATCTAAACAGCCAAATAGCAAGGCAAGAATTACTTCCACACTCCAGTAGTATGAGTCACAAACTTGGATCATGATTATTAAAAAAATAGATGAAATGTCTAGGCTATGTCACAAGATTAGTTCAGGTCTTTGGTTTTCTTTAGAACTCAGTATTGTATGTCTCTATTTAGTACCCACAAGTATTTCTAGTTAATAAAATGTCTTCTGAACCATCCAGTAGAGTCTAACTAATTGCTGTTGCTTTCCCCATAAAGTTTTGCCCCCATCATGTCACTATGCTTGAAACCTTCCATGCCTTCCACTGTCAGGAAATTAATAGTCATCCCTTCAGTGTGTCTTTAGAGATCTCCTGGCCTCTGCCTACTCACCCAACCTCTTCACATGCCTCCACTCTCTTCATGTTCTTTACTCTGGGTTCCTTCAAGGTCCTTTAACTGGACTCACTTTCTCTTGACTTCAGACCTCGGAACGTGCTCTCTCTGCCCTCTCACTCCCCTGTTCTTCAGGTCTTTCAGTGGGCCCGTAGATGAGGCTACATTTTTCTGTTCTAGCCCTACATCTCTACCTGTACCTTCTCCATAGAAGGTACTCCCCATGAGGACAGGTTCTGTGTTGTTCTTGGCACCATTGTATCCCAAGCTTCCTGCATGGCGCCTGGCAAACAGCACATGCTCTGGAAAGATTTGCTGAGAAAAAAGAAGTATGTGTTTTATAGTAGTCAGGTTTCTCTGACATTATTAATCCATATTTAACAAGTCCCATCAACTCCTCAATAACCATGATTTTTGACAAGTTACTATCCTTCCTTTTCCAGAGAACCTACACACCTTCAGTCTACAAAGAGTTGTGACTTTTCATGCCAGAGGACTGTCACGATGGGTGGGGTGGGCAGAAGGTGGATTGTGTGTAGAGCTGAATGACTCAGCCCTACCTTCATGAACATGCTCACCTTTCATATGAATTAAAGCATTATAATTGGAAATTCTCTTTTGTATAATCTCCATTGATGGCCTCATAATAACCTCTGAAAGTTATTTATCCACATCTCACAATTAAGAGTTGTTCCTGGTAACTGAATAGTGTCTGGTTGAGAAATTGCACTGGATATTTGCTCTGGGGATGAAGATGACCAATTATGCCACATCGATTAGAAGAGAGCCATGTGGAATTATATAGAAGGAGACCATTCTCAGTTGGAAATAATACATTTTAACCTAAACAAGGCATGTGGTGAGAAGCTATATTTGGCTCTGCCTGTTTCAGCGTGGTTTTGTGTTTTTAAACACAAGGGTAGCATGATCAGAACATCCTGCTGACCCAGTGCCCTTGCTCATTGTCCTCACTGTGCTGTAGATGTTCTGGTTTATTTACCCGTTTTACAGATAAGAAGTTGAGTCAGAGGATGTCACTTCTGAGAGCAGCTCATCTGGGGAATGGAGTTGAGGTTCAGACCCAGACTTCCTGACTCATATTGGGGAAATCCTCTCTGGGCACTGAGAGTGATTGCATGGTTTGGGGATCATTGTATGCCTTAGCAGTTCTGGGCCAAGATCATCAGTGTTTGGTTGTATAATGTATTTCATGATGATTGTTATTGGCCTCCTTCAGCAAGTCATTCTGACAAATTTCAGGTCCTTGTTCCACTCAAGCATCATCCATAAAGTACTATTGCAGTACAATTTATTTTCCTCTGGGAATTGCTTCCCACGCCTCTAATCGAATGTGAGTGCTGCAGCCACCCCGTTTCCTGCCGTTCAATTCCCTTTCCTTTCTCAGTTCGGCAGATTGTAGACCGTGCTGGTAGCTGCCCAGAGAGTAGCTGTGTTTTCCATTATTCATGATGTTAGCGGCAGGTCGCTGCTTTGGCCTGTGCAGGCTGGAATAGGCTCATCGATAGTGGCGGGAGCAACTGCTCTTTCTTTCTGTGGAACTTGCCATCACCCCAAGTGTAAGCTGAGGTCAAGGGCTCTTAGGGTGGGGTTTGCAGAGTAAGGAGTCTTCTCTGGATGATTGGCAGCCTTCTCTCTCTTTGGCACAGCCACTGTGATTAGAGGTTGGGTGGTGCCAGCCATATAGTATGTTGTGCTTGAGGTTGATTTTAGTGGTATGGGAAACAAGATCTGAGCATCAGACCTCAGCTAGAGCCAGCTTTCAGAGTATGGATCATTTCATTCACTGCATCTGTCTCTTTCACCACCCAGTCTTGCCAGATTTTTCTTCCTCCTCTTGTTGCATAACTAAATATGGTACATTTATTTTAATAGCTAGTCTGGCCTGCTTAATCAGTATAGTGTTTTATTAGATGGATGCATTTTCAGTTATTAGCATAGTCCCCCAAACTTTCTATTTCATTGGCTCTGTCGTTTCCCACTATGCTTTCTGTGGTAGTTTGCTTAGCTAGCCACAAATACCTGTCTGCTGGGATACCTTCAGTTTTTCATGATTATGTAGTAGTAATAGTGCTCAGTCATTTCTGACTCTTTGCAACGCCAAGGCCTGTAGCCTGCCTGGCTTCACTGTCCATGGGATTTTCCAGGCACAAATACTGGAGTGGATTGCCCTTTCCTATTCCAGGGAATCTTCCCGAACCCGAGTCTCTTGCACCTCCTGCATTGGCAGATGGATTCTTTACCACTTGTGCCACCTGGGAAGCCTTTCCATGACTATATGTGGTTGCAAATAGCATGGAAATGTTGCCCTCACAGACTCCTAGGGATGTTCTTCCTAGGGTTATCTTTTTGGATTATCTTTTTCTAAGAAAGAAAGAATTCTTCCTTCCCTCGATGTAGCTCAGTCCAATCTTGTCATTTGAAAGACCAGAAAGTGAAACGCTGATGTGTTTTAAAGTGTTGCCTGTATGTCTCCCTGCACTTCGTCCACCCCTCAAGATGATTATCTTTTTTGCTGCTGATGCCTGACTGGCTAAGAAAGCAAGGGCCAGTGATACCTGTTTCTGTATTAACTGGCAGTTAGGAATTTCAGCAGCAACAAAGTGTCAGAAAACTTAACATCAACGTGTTTATCAAAATATGAATTTATTGACCTGCATCACTGACAAGTCCAAGGGTAGATTTGCTCCACTTGCCTCTTCTCTATTTCAGGTTCATTGGGTAAAATCATGGCCTCTTCTCCAGCATACCTGGCAAGAGTTTCTTTATGTCTCATTGGCTCTGAGTAAATAAATTGCCTACCCCTGAAGCAAGCACTGTGACCAGAGAGGTGATCAGGCCAGTGGACAGAGATGGGGGTGGGATTGCCACTAGTGCAATAGGTGAATCTCTTCTTTTTATGTGGACTGAGAGTGGGGAAGAGGTGATTCCTCAAATGAAAACCTTGTTTCTGGGCAATGGGGAGCATGGACAGAGACACTGAACATAAACAACCACTCAACCCTTTAGATTTCTGGGTTTGGCTGCCCTTGAGAGGATGGAGTAAGAAGTGGAGGACCACCAAGATGCCTGAAGTTCACAGAATCAGAGTTGTTTGAGCTAGCAGGGCTTTTATAGGTCCCCATTTCTGGTACTGATCACTGCATTAAAAACTACCCTAAAATCTAATAGCTTAAAATAACAATTTATTGTATTTGGTGACCCTGTGAGTCAGGAATTCAGTGTGTAGAGAAAAAGTGAACGTCGCTCAGTCATATCCAACTTTTTGCAACTACATATAGTCCATGAAATTCTCCAGGCCAGAATACTGGAGTGGGTAGCCATTCCCTTCTCCAGGGGTTTTTCCCAACCCAGGAATCAACCCGGGGTCTCCTGCAATGCAGGTGATTCTTTACCAGCTGAGCTACCAAAGAAGCCCAGTTTTGCCCCATGGTTTCTATATCTCAGTTGTGAGCTGGCCAGAAACTTCTTTCCCTCATTCCTCCAATCTTTCCCCACCACCTCCAGTCTTCCTCTGTGACTAGCTTGGCCAGTGTCGTAGCATGACAGCCTCCTTGTAAGTCAGACTTCTATGTGAAAGGTGAAGGCTTCTAAAGTGAATGTGCCAAAAGACTGGAAGTGGAAGCTGCCAGCTTCTTAAGGCCTGGGCCTGAAAACCCACAAAGCATCCTTCCTTGGTATTCTGTTGATCAGGTGGTCACAGAGTCCAACCAGATTCCAGAGGAGAGGGATCTCTTCCATTCACAGATAAAACACCTGAGGCCCCCAAAGAAGCCATGACTAACCTTATTTCTCAAGAGCTCTCCTTTCAGAAACAGCATGGAAACAAACAACAACCAGGCCCAAGTCCACACACTCTCCTGCCAGAATGCCTGCCCTCACAGCCTTTTGCAA
Organism: Odocoileus virginianus; assembly: GCF_023699985.2. Lineage (NCBI taxonomy): Eukaryota > Metazoa > Chordata > Mammalia > Artiodactyla > Cervidae > Odocoileus > Odocoileus virginianus. The sequence goes on from NC_069677.1 coordinate 16,926,034, forward strand.
CCTCTTCTTGTGTTCTGTATCCATGAGCCAGGAGGCCCAGAGCAGGGGAAGCCAGGACAAGGGGTTTCCGCTCTGCAAATAAGATGCTGACAAAGTACTGCGCCTCAGGCTTGGAAAGCACTGTGCACCAGCCTCAGGCCACGTGGCTCCGCTGGGACTCTGTCCTCAGCCAAGAGCAGGAGCGTGAGCCCATGAGCCTGTTTGAATTGTGCGGCCGAGGATTCCTCTGCTTGTTGCACTTTTCTTCCCCAGAAGGGTTACATGGAAAGGACTGAGGGTTCTACAGCTTGGCTTATCCGAACCGCCTTTTCCTCTCTTTACCCCAGTGTCTTGTTTAGCTGCTAAGTCGTGAATGACTCTTTTTGCGACCGCATAGACTGTAGCCTGCCAGGCTCCTCTGTCCATGGGACTTCCCAGGCAAGAATACTGGAGTGGGTTGCCATTTCCTTCTCCAGGGGATGTTTCCAGCCCAGGGATCAAAACTGCGTCTCCTGCGTTAGCAGGCGGATCCTTTACCGCTGAGCCACCAGGGAAGCCCCATCCCAACGTTCCTCCCACTAATAGTGAGCCACTGACATATTTCTATTTTAAAGTCAGACATCTCATAACCTGATTTTCAGTATTTTCTGGGCTTATTACCTCCCTCTAACCCCTGGCTTCATGTCCTCTGGTGTGCATGTGCTCGGGAGAGGAGACGAGAGGGAAGGGAAAGACTTTCTCCAATCCCTCCTAGTTCCCCCCTTCTCTTCTGGGAGGAGAGAGAATTTACAGCCTTTCTGCACACAGGGTGAGACACCTATTTCTAGGCATGTGGGACCAGAGAAGAGAGACAGAAAGCATTCTTAGTGTTTCAGTAATTTCCCAGGAAACCAGTGGACTCCTCTCAAGACAAGAACTTTCTTCTCTCCTTGAAAAGTTGAAAGTGAAGTTGCTTAGTCGTGTCCGACTCTTTGCAACCCCATGGACTGTAGCCTACCACGCTCCTACATCCATGGAATTTTCCAGGCAAGAGTACTGGAGTGGGTTGCCATTTCCTTCTCCAGGGGATCTTCCCGACCCAGGGATCAAACCCGGGTCTTCCGCATTGTAGGCAGACGCTTTACCATCTGAGCCACCAGGGAAGCCCTTCTGAGTCATCTTATACCTGTTATGAGGACGGATTGTTTTTTATATCTTTATGTTTCATTCGATCACCCAAGTGCCTCAAAAGCAGGTGCTGCCTCCATGGAAATGCAAGACAATTAAGTTAGTTTAGAATTCATTGACAACCTAGGGCATCTGGAAAAGAATATATTGCAATTCAGAATCATGAGCATGTGTGTATGTGCTTTTTGCATGTGTGCTGAGATGCACTGTGTCTTTAACTTTATAGATCAGGCAGAAATCCCTGAAATACACATACTGGACTGGGGTAGGATGAGATGAAGAAATTAATTAAATGTAAACTTCATTTGTTTCTTTGCATCAATTCCCTATTTAATCAGAGAGACATCTTGTAGCCAGAAGATGAGATCTCATTGATGTTCTTTTTGTTTTTTAATCCTCATAGAGGGACAATGCTGGTAGTATTTTCAGTTCTTTCAGGAAAAATGTGATTCCAGCTTATGTTGCAGCTTTAGTCTATATTTAAAATTAGCAGTTGGCTTTCTTAACTTGAGCATGTGGGAGAAGTTCTGAGCCCTGAAGAGGAACAAGTAGTTTAATATAACAATATTTAAGGACGATTCCATGGGCACAAGGGTCAGTGACTCTGTTCTCAGTTTCTGATTAATTGATTCCATCATCACCACTGATATCAGCAACTTCCTTGCTTTTTAAAGGAGGCAGATGTAGTTGTATATTGGACACAGAAATCATATATTGAACATAGAAGAATGGTGAGAGGTCAGGGAGGAGTTGGAGGGTTTGCTGGACCAGATCTGCTCCATGAGCTGCACTGAAGCTACGTACATCCCACATCTTCCATTCCTATTTGACCCTCAACTCATTTCTTAAGACACTCGCATTCAAAATGTGGAGATGTGGTTATTTTGATAGCATGTATGGAGTCTCTCTTGCATACTTACAGGACGAAGGAAAGCAGAACTTGGTCTTTTTGCCTTTCCAAAAGACTCTTCCTGTAAGTTGAATGGTTTCCATTTACTTCTTCAGAACCATTTTACCATCCTCAGCGTCCTTTTACATGCTTCAAAAGACAGATACACAAAGCTATGAAGACAGGAGCACCCTGCGGTCAGGAGACTGAGGTCTAACGTTGGGGCAGCTTTAACTTGCAGTTCACCTAACCCCTGGGCCACCTCCTCACCTCGCAGATGCTTCTGGGCTTCCATGATTTTTATCAGAATAAAAGAGAATGCTGTGGAAGGAGGAACGCACTCTATCCCAGAGGTTATATGATTAGTTCTAAGAATGCTCCCAGCTGTCATGTGTGACACTGACATCCTCTGATGCTTTCCCACTATCGGGAAGCAGCTGTTAGTTTAGTTTCATTTCTGTCTCTCCCGTCTCCATATGCCAGAGTAGGGAGAAGTGAATGGATTAAAAATCTGTTGGGATGGGGGAAACCATCTGATGCATCTTCTGTCTATCTTTTCACCCATGAGTATTTAAGTGTTGATAGCCCCTAAAGAACTGCAAGATGGTCTATAACTGGGGAGGTGGAAGGAATCTGGCATTCCAGTTACTCTAAAGTGAAACAATGAAAATGATATAGTGCTCTGAGTATGGAGGATATAATGGAATAGGACTGTAAAAATTGGAGTCACAGTTGTCCAAGCACTTGTAAGTTTTCCTGGACTATTTCCCATATAGATTAAGATGCTTCCTTATCACTCTTGAATTTTTTTATCCCTTCTTAGGTCGCTCAGACAGTAAAGAATCTGCCTGCAATGCAGGAGACCTGGCTTCGATCCCTGGTTTGGGAAGATCCCTTGGAGAAGGGAGTGGCAACCTACTCCAATATTCTTGCCTGGAGAATCCCATAGATGAGGAGCCTAGTGGCTACAGGTCATGGGGCTCACAAAGAGTCGGACATGACTAAGTGACACGCACATGCCCTAATCCACCCATATCTGAAGGAGTTATTCCAAGGCCTATGTATGGGGTTGTCATGTCTAGAAAATTTCCTTATCTGGTTTACCTGGAAAACACCTACTTTTTAAAGATCTAGTGCAGATGTAACCTTTGCAAAAAAAAAAGTCTTCCCTGCTACCCACAGCCATGGATGACCATTCTCCTACTTTCCTTATCTCCATATTTGTACATGTCTTGTTAGCAGCCATCACTGATGTAAAGGCATCTGTCAGGTTATGATAGAAGGTGGATAGTGACCTCTCCGAGGGTGGGAATCATGTCTCCTTCATCCTTGTGTCCTCAGGACTTAGCAAAATTTTTGTCATGTACTAAGTATTCCGTGAATGAGTTGAGGGGAGGGGGAAAGCTAAGCCAGTGTCTTACCATTCAGTTTGATTCAAAAATTACTATTATGCCACCAAAACTTTCACTTGGAAAACGACTCTAAGTTCCTAAGACATGGATAGAATGTCCCCGGGTTGGGGATTGTTAGGTTTATCAGTTCCCTAGCACTGCAGTAACAGATTGTTGCAAATTGGGTGGCTTCACACAGATGTATTCCCTCTCAACTCTGGGGGCTAGAAGTCTGACATCATTGAGTTGGCAAGGCCATGCTTCCTCTGACGGCCCTGAGGAAATATCTTATCCTAGCCTCTTCCTGGCTTCTGGTGGTTGCCGGCCGGCCGTGGTGCCCCTTGTCGCATGGCTGTGTGACCTCCGTGTCTGCTTCCATCTTCATATGGCTCTCTTCTCTCTGTGTGTGTCTGTGTCTAGGTGTCCAGCTTTCCATCTTCTTTAAAGGACACGGGTACTTGGCTTTATGGCCCATTCTAATGTACTAGGACCTCATCTTCACTTGATTACATCTGCAGTTGATCTCAGAGAGGCAGCAGTGAGCAGTGGCGTGAAGCAAGATCTTAGTTCCCTGCCCAGGAACTGAACCTGTGTAGCTAGCCTGGATGAAAACCAGGAATCCGATTTTCCAGGCAAGAGTACTGGAGTGGAGTGCCATTGTCTTCTCCGACCACCACGTCAGCCAGGGCTAAAGACTAGAAGTCAATTTTCCCTGTTTTTTTAGCTCTCATTGAAAAATGCATTTCTCAAGGAGGCAAAAACTCTAAAAAGAGATACAAAGTTTATTATTAGAGACACAGCACAACAAGCGGGAGAGACAGTTTAAAGACAGAAGCAAGGTAGAGATGCACACCCTAAGAGAAAGGGTGTGGGCGTCCTTCCCAATGAGGACTAGCGCAGTAAAGAGTGGTTACCTCACTTACATAGGGCAGTTTTCCCATGTCTTTGTGTTGTGTTAGTTGCTCAGCTGTGTCTGACTCTTTACAGACCCATGGCCTATAGCATGCCAGGCTCCTCTGTCCATGGAATTCTCCATCAAGAATGCTAGAGTGGGTAACCATTCCCTTCTCCATGGGAGCTTCCTGACCCAGGGTTGGAACCTGAGTTTCCTGCATTGCAGGCAGATTCTTCATTGTCTGAGCCTCCTGGGAAGCCCTGAAGTGTTGTATCTCCATGAATGTGTGAGTGTGTGCTAAGTTGCTTTAGTCGTGTCTGACTCTTTGTGACCCTCTGGACTGTAGCCCACCAGGCTCCTCCATCCATGGGACTCTCCAGGCAAGAATACTGGAGTGGGTTGCCATGCCCCCCTCCAGGGGATCTTCCAGACTCAGGGATCAAACCTGAGTCTCTTACGTGCCCTGCATTGGCAGGCAAGTTCTTTACCACTAGCGCCACCTGGGAAGCCCCATATCAATTATCTGGTTTCTTTTTCCACACCTGACCTACCCTAGGACTCGCCCCAATTTGAGTATGCACATTTTTCTGAGATGGATTCCAGCCCAGAGGCCTAAGAGGGGCCCTGGCATCTCATATTATGGGGTGTTGCCCCCCTCCTTTTGATCTCAAGGAGCCTTTCTGCTCCCTTGCCCCAAGGAAGGGAAATATATGACCTCTTAATCTTTTACTCAAACAGGGTTTATCCCCTCTCAGTTTCTGCCAAGACTGTTATCTTAAAGTGTACTCAGGGGACAAAGCCCGGCCATTTATCTTGTTTCTGTTATTTCTGTTTTGAAGTGCAAACAGGAGGTTAGTTGTAAATATCTAACCTGGAACCCACCTCTTATCTCAGGAGATGCAAACAGGAGGCTAGTTGTGAAGTGTAGGCCTGAAACCCATCTTTTTTTGCCCTAAGAAATGTGAACATGAGGCCTGTTGTAAATGCCTAGCCTGGAGCCCATCTATATCCTGCCTCACCATGACCCTATCCTAGTCCAAATAAGGGCACATTCACAGATAGGTAAGGGAGTTGGGGAGTTAGGACTTGATTTTTTTTTTTTTTTTTTTCAAGACACCATTCAATGCAAATTACACTTTGACCCTTTTAATCATGGAGTTTCTTTTCCTTTGGCTGGGCTTGGTCTTCCCAACTTTGTGCAGGCTCTTTTCTCTAGTTGTGATGAGCAGGGGCTCCTCATTGTGGTGCATGGTCTTCTCATTGCAGTGGCTTCTCTCCTTGTGGAGCAGGGGGCCTAGGGCACACGGGCTTCAGTAATTGTGGTGCAGGGACTTATTTGCCCCTTGGCTTATTCGTGGAAGCTTGACTCCTTGACTCCTCAGCCTCTCCTGGGGATGGCTTTTCAGTCCTGCTTCAGTGCCTCTAACACTGGGGAGTTCCTTGCTCTACGGGCACATTTTCTGCCTTTGAGAGGCAGCTTTTGGGGAACTTTAATTGGGCCCCACTCTACTTCCTGCCATCTTTATTATTCAACAATCAGGTGTATATGGAATAATATGCTTCCTCCTCTGGGGGGAAGGAGGGAGAGCTTTCAGGCATTGAAGATGGTTTTCCTGGCCTCCACAACCCCCTCCCAGTTTCTTCAAGTCTTCCTCCAGGTTTATTTTCATTACCAAACTTCCTCCACACTAATGAACTTCCTGTTTGTCAGTGTATTGGGTGAAATGAAATGAGACTTCCAGGGGTCATATAGTCACAAATCAAAGCAGACACGTCTATTTCCAGGGAATCCACTTCTACTGATGCAACTTCACACAGTCTTAGTGGACAACACACACCCTTGAAACATTTAATTTATTCTTGGTTGCATATGGTGCTGCTAAACTCTGTGCTTCTCATTTAGTATTTTGGCCCCGAGAGCAGGGTCTGGCCCTGGTGTGATTATGCTCTTCTCGGTTGCGCTTGGCCTGTGGCCCCAGCCTATGGCAACAGCTGAAGCACAGAGCTGTGATTGTACATTGGATGACGGTGGACTGTGATGGCGGAAGGTGTAGGAGGGGCTGTCACTAGAAAAGGGTCGTTTGTTAGAGGTCATGCTACTGCTTATGTGTCCCCATGTTGTAGCCACGCATTCTGGGAAACAAACTCACTCAGAAGGACAGTGCAGATAGTGGAGTGCAGATTGTTACACCGGCGGGCCCAAGGCAGAGTCTCCTCTTAGCCAAGGACCCCGACAGCTTTTGTAAAAACCTTATAAACCCTAAATGTATGTGCTCAAACCCACCTCCCCAAATTCCCTGAAACTAGTCTGAACAAAGGAAAAGAAAGATACGATCAGAGTTAACCTGTGATTCATATGCCTTAAGCCTAGGTAGTTAACAGTGGACAATTATGAATAGGCCTGTGGTCACACCCCAATAAGCATAATAGAATTTATGATTCTGTTTGGTTACACAGATAATTAGGGTATTCTTTTAGGCAACAGAGAGTCTAGGTATGAGCCCTGGGGCTCTTCCATCCGGGGGGCCTGGTTTTCCAGTTGGTATGTCGTTTCCATCGATACTGGGCATAGAGCTTAAAGTCCACAGTCTGGCCCGAGATGGAGTCCTGCTTTCAAGATGGAGCCTGTTCTGTTTCCTCCTTCATCCAGACAGCTGATCAGAATAGGACCCAGATATGATTTGGGGCTTTAAGGGTTTTCCACTGCTTCTCGGATTTGCTGCTGAGGTGAACACATTTTGCACCATTAGGTAGGAGGGTTCCTGCCATACTTGGGTGCTATTTGGAGGTAAGTCAACTCTGGTGGCCCCAATGCTTTCTGTTTGAACAAATTTACACAGATAGATAAATGAGGGCTTAGATGGTCACAGCCAGAAAGGGCTTGGAGATGATAACCTGAGTTTAGAGTTTGGATTAAGAACGTGATACTGGAAATGAGACAGATTTCACACTCTTGGTTCAGTTAGCAGACATTTGATCCTATCCAAAGTGTTCATAAGACATTTGGTCCATAAAACATTTGGTCCATGCCGAAAGGTTTTTGATGTTTGTTCATATTTGGTACTATCCAAAGTGTTCTTAGATGGAGACAGTTGATCAACACCCAAAGTGTTCTGATATTTGATCCTGTCTGAAACCATTTGGCGTGGAGCTAAGGTGCTTGTGGACGTTTTGCATAGGACCAACTTTCAAGGATCCTTTGGCATGGCACTGATGGCTTATGGACGTTTTGGACAGAAACAAATGTCCGACGAGGCCTCCTTTTTCGTCTTGCTCGTTCTTTTGGAAAAATTACTTTGTTAAGTAGGGTTAATAGCAGCATCACCTCAGAAAAAAAGTGAGAGTGTGGTCACTCAGTTGTGTCCGACTCTTTGTGATCCTTTTGACTGTACGTAGCCGCCAGGCTCCTTCATCCTTGGGATTTTCCAGGCAAGAATACTGGAGTGGTTACTGCAATTCAGTGAGCTAGTAGTATCTGTTTAATTCATACTTGGATGCGGCCAGGAAAGGAAGCTGAGACCCACAGAAGTCGGCTGATTTGCCCAAGGTCACTTAGTGTGTGCTGCCCCCAAAACAGGAGCAAAGTTTATAGCCTTTCAGTTTTTAATTTAAAGAACGTTCCTCTAAACTACCCCAGCACTTCAGAACTCATCAGCTTCCATTATTTATTTACCAATCTGCTTCTGTGTACTGAATAAAGAAAGAGAAATAAAGTTGGTGTTTAAGAGCTTCCTCACCGGAACATTGATTGTACCCCCTCTATAGTGTCTGTGGATTTATTCCAGGCGGGGCTAGCTCTTTTGTGGAAATGGCTACCTTCTGAGTCAGGGATGTGAAGACGTTGCTGCAGGCCTTGGTTGCGTCGCCTGTTTGTCCTGGGTGGTGCTGGCAGTGCTGGCCCCGGGGAGGGCAGACGAGGCACGGACTGCAGCCCACTCCACGATGGCCTGCACCCTGAAGCCAAGTTCTCTCCATTTAATATGCAATGTGCACTGTATTTTCTCTCAGCTGTAAATTGGAGAGGTGCATTGTGCCAGCTCTCCTAAATTGCCACAATCAATATTCTACTGCCTTTATTTTATATGCATGCTAATGACTTTTCTCCTGTTCAAATGTACTTGTTTTCCAAATCAGTCTTCACAACATTAAAAAATAAATAACTAGGGAAAAAGAAGCAAAAAAAAAAAGCCCTCAATATTACCATGAGTTTGTGCCTGGAGTTTGTGGCAAGGGTCTGAATGGGGGCGGAAAACACTGCATTAGAGACCCTGGCTGGCCTTTCTGGGCTGGCCACGGCAGAGTGAGAGGAAGGCGGGATTTTGGCTCTGGGAAGCATGTGGCCTTGTGAACAACAGCTTGAAGGCCTGTGCTACGTTCACTGGCTTCAGGCATCAGTCTCCCCTGCTGCCCTCCCCGTCTCCCCAGCTGAATTGCTTTCTAACAGGACCTGTGTGGCTTCCCTTGTAATTCAGATGGTAAAGAATCTGCCTGTGCCCCAGGTTCGATCCCTGGGTTGGGACAATCCTCTGGAGAAGGAAATGGCAACCCACTCCAGTATTCTTGCCTGAAAGATCCCATCGGCAGAGGAGGCTGGTGGGCTACAGTCCATAGGGTTGCAAAGAGTCAGATATGACTAAGCAACTAATGTCATGTCATGTGTGAGTTTGGGGCTACCAAAGTGGCCTCCTGAAATTGGGTGGTAGCCTTCCAGCTCTATTTATACAGAATTATGTGTTAACACTTTCCTAGACATTTTGGATTTCTTTGCACATTATCTCTGCTTTAGTTTTCTTTATTCATCTTTCATTTAGGACAAGGAATTGGTAAGATTCTGCTTCCTGCACCCATGGTGTCTACTCTGGCCCCTAGTCACATCAGCATCCTTTTTTTTTCCTGAGTACCATCCATTATTTCAGGATGAGGTCAAATGATATTTTCTTTGTGAAGCCTCTGATTTCTGTTTTTATTCATTGTTTTCAATAAACATTTCTTGGAGTACGTACTATACAACTGGTGCTGTGGATGAAGCACTGAGGAAAACAGACAAAGATCACTGCCCGTGGTCCTTCCATCCTACTCAGGGGAGAAAGAGAAAAAGTGTATGCATAGGATGTCAGATGGTGGAGCAGGGATGGGTTATCGTTTAATCAAAAGGTCCAGGAGGGAGGCCTCTCTGGGAGGGTGATACTTGAGTAGGGATCTGAAGTTGGAAACACTGCCCTCTTCTCTGACCTTCTTCAGGCACCCTCTTTGCTCCATTGCAGCAGGAACTGTTCTGGCAGTGGGGGGAGGAGGGAGAAACAAAGATCCATGAGAGCACACGTGTATGTGTCTGTGTATGCACACACTCACCACACTGTCTAGCATCTTGTCTCATGTTGCTTAATAAGCGATGTTGGAGTGAAGGTTGGGGAACAGGCTTGTTTTGCTGCTGTTCCCAGCGAGGTGAGGCGAGACCTATTCTGTATTGTGCATTGTTGTTCAGCAGGGGATCAGGGAGCCCTCTGGGTCCATGGCCTTTGGTGGTGGTGCTGCCGTGTGGGCCCACTACCCAACAGCCCCTTCCAAAGACTTCGTTTTCTCACCCTTAAAGTAAGGGGGTTGAATAATTGGCTCTTTAAGAGCTCTCCTGGCTCCAAAGTCCCTCTGTTTTGTGTTGTGAAATCCTGGGTCAAGTGTCCTCCCGTACAGGGTGCTGGGCTGCAGAGTCCCGCTCACAGATTGCTCCGCTGCCTGCACTGTGGTCTGTGTGCTGTAAGAGCACCAGCAGGTGTATCATCTTCAGCACTGCGAATCCTGGGAGCTTGTCTTCCCCAACTAGATTGTGAAAACTTACAGACAGGTCCAGGGGCCCATCTTGTGCCCTGTAGAACCTGCAAGTGAGTGAAAGTCACTCAGTCATGTCCAGCTCTTTACTGGAGTGGGTAACCTTTCTCTTCTCCAAGGGATCTTCCCAACCCAGGGAGTGAACCCAGGTCTTCTGCATTTTGGGCGGATTCTTTCCCGGCCAAGGCACAAGGGAAACCCAAGAATACTGGAGTGGGTAGCCTATTTATGCTCCAGCGGATCTTCCTGACCCAGGAATCGAACCGGGGTCTCCTGCATTGCAGGCAGAGTCTTTCCCAGCTGAGCTACCAGGGAAGCCCTGAAGGAGATAATGGTAAATTGAGGGTTAGCTGATTCATAGCCTCATCCATTGATCTCCATTATTTATTGAGTTTCTGGAAAGTCTGTAAGACTGTGTTACATCTTGGAAATGCTTTTCAATGAATCCTCCAGAAGTTCACAGCATAGCAGATGAATAGTATAATTGTAAAGCACTTGTTTTTGCAGTGCTTTCACATCTCTTTTACCCTCTTGGTTTTTAGATGTCCCTATGACTGTGGTGGGGCTTCCCAGGTGGCTCAGGAGTAAAAGAATCCCCCTGCCAATGCAGGAGATGCGGGTTCAATCCCTGGGTCTGGAAGGTCCCCTGGAGAAGGAAATGGAAGCCCACTCTAGTATGCTTGCATGGAAAATCCCATAAACAGAGAAGTCTGGGGGGCTACAGTCCATGGGGTTGCAAGCGTCAGACACGACTTAGCAACTAAACAAAACAACGATTGAGGTAGGACTTACGTTATATTTTGTGCCCTTTAAATTACAGAAGTGTAATAATATGACTTGGAAAAAAGGAAAGAGTGAGCAATTTAAATGGTGCTGGTGACTTGGAGTCTGGAGTCCTACCAGGAAACAGTGTCCTTAGGGGCAGGAGATGGCTGATGGAGACACAAGTCTGCTCTAGCCTTTGGTCTCAGGTCCCATGTGTATCATGGTATATGCATTTAAACATGTCGACCCTACCGTTCAGGTGAGTGTAGGAATATCCAAAGCTGCTTTTTTTCAGTTTTAATTTTTTTTAATTGAAGTATAGTTGGTTTACAATGTTGTGTTAATTTCTGCTGTATAGCAAAATGATTCAGTTATACACACACACACACACACACACACACACACACACACACACACATTCTTTTTAAAATATTCTTTTCTATGATAAGCCCTGATAGCTCAGTTGGTAAAGAGTCCACCTGCAAAGCAGTAGAGCCCAGTTTGATTCCTGGGTCAGGAAGATCCACTGGAGAAGGGATAGGCTACCCACTCCAGCTGGTAAAGAACCTGCCTGCAATGCTGGAGTCCTGGGTTCAGTCCCTGAATTTGGAAGATCCCCTGGAGAAGGGAAAGGCTACCCATTCCAGTATCCTGGCCTGAAGAATTCTATGGACTGTATAGTCCATGGGATCACAAAGAGTTGGACATGACTGAGCAACTTTCACTTGTCATAGGATATTGAATATAGTTCTTTGTGCTATACAGTAGGACTTCATTGTTTATCCAGTCTATATTTAAAAGCTGACATCTGTAAACCTCAATCTCACACTCCGTCTCTCCTCCAACCCCTTGGTAGCCACCAGTCTATTCTCTGTGTCTGTGATTCTGATCCTATTTCATAGATAGGCTCATTTGTGGCATATTTTAGATTCCCCACATAAGTGATATCATATGGTATTTGTCTTTCTCTTTCTGACTTAACTTAGTGTGATAATCTCTGGTTGCATCCATGTTGCTGGAAATGGCATTTCATTCTCTCTGATTTTTTTTTTTTACAGCTGAGTAGTATTCCACTATATATATATGTACCACATCTTTATCCATTCATCTGTTGATGGACGTTTAGGCCGTGGCTATTGTGAATGGTGCTGCTATGAGCATAGGGGTGCATGTATCTTTTTGAATTACAGGTTTGTCTGTGTACATGCAGGGCTCTTTTGAGCATATTTGATTTTTGCCCATTGACTTAGGAACTGACATCCTGATGTGATCCATTCCCACCTTTTTCCACATCACTGGTGAGGAAACTGTCTCAGAGGGAGAATATCCATCCTCACTGCATGAGGGGCAGAGTGAGAACTGATCTCATGCCCTTCTAACTGCAGCCAGGGCTTTTTCCTCCTTAGCCTCTCTTCTGTATTTTCTCAGAGATTATCACCATGTGGACTAGCAATGCCTATGGGAGGAAAGGAGCCCAGAAGCTGGGCAAGATGTGCAGGCTGGATGGGTTAATCAAAGAGTAGTTTTTCTTTGAGTCTTCAGCCAGTTCTGGGCTGCCTCGGGCTCCTTCTGGCCTGAGCTGGAGACGCCTGTTAAGAAATCTGTAGCTGCTTCTCCTCTGGCATCTAATGAATTCCAACTCACTTTGAATGCTCCCTTGGCTCGGCTGCAGTTCTTTAAAGCCCATCTTCCACATGGAATTGGCAGGTTCATTTCATTGTTTGGGAGCCAGATAAAAATGCTTTGTTCTTTGCTCCTACGTTACGCCATTTCAGAATATTTCTTCTCCCACAAATTGCTGAGACCGTTCAATTTGGGCTTTCAATTGCTTCTCTCTGAGCAGATCTTTCAATTTATAATATATTCCAAGGCCTGTTCTTTTTGATTACATATTTAGGATATCAGTTAGATTTCTTTATTTATTCATATTTCTTTTTGCCTGTCCGTTTTCTTCCTTTTTATCTCTTCTATTGTGAAAAGTGTGCAGTCATGGTAGCTGTAATGAAATGCAAATACTTCTTTTTCCTGTCTGCCTGCTGTAGGATATTATTTTTTAATTTATTTTTATGTGATGTTTTTTTCCTTGTATGTTAGGGTGGTGGTAATAATGTTGATGATGCCATCATTATTTTTTTCTTCTTTAATCAGTTCCCCCGTTTAGATTCAAAATAGGGAGCAAGTTATTTATTAGTGGACAAGAGAAACATCTAGGAAACCGTGATCTAGACTTTGGGCCAAGTGCAATGCTGGGGCAGGAGTAGAGCTGTGAAAAAGGTAAACTGAGTCTCTTTCTTCATGGTGCTTAGAGTCTGGATTCCACCGTGTTTCCTTATTTCTCCTGTGAGATAGGCATTGGAATTCTCGCTGAACCAGTGATGTAACTGAGATGCAGAGTGCTCAAGTGATCTGCTCTAGCTGACCCAGTTAAACAGTATGGGTGCTCCATCCTTTCAGACTCTTTGAGACCCTATGGACTGGGCCCCCCACCCCCAACCCCCGCCAGGCTTCTCTATCCATGGGATTTTCTCAGCAAGAGTACTGGAGCAGGTAGCCATGCCTTCCTCAAAGGGATCTTCCCCACTCAGGGATCGAACCCATGTTTCCTGCATTGCAGGCGGATTCTTTACCACTGAGGCACTGGGAGGTGTGGGAGCTGAGTGTTAAAGCCAAGTGCGGAGGCTCCAGGGCTTGTGCCAAAGAAAGATATCCTGTCTGACCCCCTTGAACCTGCCCTCTGATAAGACTCTCTGGCTGCCCCTCCTGGGGGCAAACCTCCGGGGGCAGTCAGAGACTCTCCTGATTTCCTTTATTCTGAGTGTAATCGCTGACGTCTTTGTCTTGCTTTACAGCTTCTCCAAAGCTCCATTTTCTCTCCATTAAATGGAAGAGAGTGGGGAAGGCGGGGAGGGCAGGATTCAGAGTGATAATGGGAAAAAAGAGTAGCTGAGAGAAATCAGAGATGATGAGGTGGTTTAAAAGCACTTTTAAGAATTTGGATTTCTGAGTGCTCTTGAAAATAGAAACAGGCAAACCCAGAGTATTTTGGAAATGGGCTAAGATTGCTGCAGACAGAGAAAATGGGTATCTTGATTAAAGTGATCTGGAAAGACTGTCCTGAGAGTCTTAAGGTGGGGAGTTAATTCTGAAAGTTCTAAGGCACATTCTAAAGATTCACTGTGACTGGGCTTCACCTGTGTCTTTATCCAGCTTCCAATTATGTCAGCCATACTGACACATTTTCTTTGTTTTAATTGTTTTAAGTGACCTATATGAAGAGCCTTTGGATTCTGGGAGCTATAAGAAAGAACATTTTTTTTTTCTTCATCATAAAATGAAAACACTAATTTCCTTTTTTTATTTGAGACTATAGTTCATTTTCCCTTCCTCTGAGTTTCCCCTCCTTAAAAAATTTCTGCGGGGAAAATGATCTCTAGAACATGTATTAATATATGGAGCTGATGGCAAGGATGGTTCAGCTGAGTGCTAGAATATATTCAAGAATTCTTTTCTGCCTGCCAGTTCCAGGAAAGAAACTGTTACTTTGAAATATGTGCCTGTTTGTTTCCTCTGGTATTCTCTCTCCTTACAACTCTCCTTTCCAGTTCATTTATTTTTGTAGCCATTACATCGATTAAAATGAGGCAGTATAAATAGGTCTGCATGTTGGAAATTGATGCTGGGCATACTGATTGAGGACTCTGATTATGAACCCAACTGAAAGAATGTAATAGACCCCCTTATCCCACTTTTTTTTTAAAAAATCCTGAACTGATGTGGCCAAGTTCTCCTGTTTGATCATTTCCCCTGTTGGCAGAACCTGCCTTTGACCCTCAGCCACAGTGAATGAGTGTATGCTGGCATTGCTCCAACCGCCTGGGGGACCAGACTTGGTCCAAGTTGGCCAGTCATTCCTTGCAGCTGCGTAGTTGTTCTAGTCTTTGTTGATATTTCCTAGAAAATTTTGGCTCCATGTTTGTCATTGGTTACTTAGTTTATTTGGTGTTTAGTTTGTCTTGCTTTTTATAGGGGACTTTGAGGGATACAGTAATAAGACGTGGGCATAGTTCTGGAGGCACATAGGGGATGGAGGGGCGGGATGATACCTCCCCTTTTAAGTATGCAATTTAGTGGTTTTAGTCTGCTTAGAGAGTTGTGCAGTGATCACCACTGTCTAATTCTAGAGCATTTTCATCACTCAAAAAAAAAGTCCATAGCCAGGGGCAGTCATTTTCCTTCCCCTTCTTCTGCAGCAACCCCTGGCAACCACTAATCTACTTTCTGAATATAGGTTTGCCTATTCTAGACATCACCTATAAGTGGAATCATATAATATGTGGCCTTTTGTTTCTGGATTCTTTCATTTAGCAGGTTTTCAAGATTCATCTATTTTTTAACAAGTATCAGAACTTCATTCCTTTTTATAGCCAAATAATATTCCGTTGTATAGATATATATTCCATTTTATTTATGGGAGTAATGTCTTGAGTATTTGCTTGGGGGTGTTTCTATATTTATTGTTCCATGAGCTTTACCTTCTTCAATCCATTTGTCCTCACACTTAACCAAACCTATGGTAGGTGCATTTATAGTCACCATTTTAAACCTTGTAATTGGCACAGCTAGTCATTGGCAGAGAAGACTTGATTTAACTATAGTCTGTGCTTTTAACCCTCACTTCCATTACAAGTCAAAGGACATAAAACATTTAAAAGTGATTATAAACACGGAAGAAGGTTACAAAGGTCTTAAATAAACTCCTGTGTGGGTCAGTAGCTCAGGGTCGGGGGTGCTTGTGGTTTGGGGGTGGCTGATACTATGTGTGGTGTACTCTGAATTGTTCTTATGTGCCATTTTGATTATGATGCACAATGGATTTAGGTCAGAAAAAGTGATCAAGGCTACGTGGAGATGGCTGGGACTCCTGGTTCTGCCAGGTTTGGTCTTGGCTGACTCAGACAGTGGGCAGGGCTGAGCCTGAGGGTTGCAGACAGTCTGTGCACGTTGGTGGGGCTGGGGCGGGCCCAGACTTGGTGGCAAGCTGCACTTTTCTGCTGACACGTACAGGACTGAGGGTGGTGCCCGGCTCACCGCACATGTGATGAGTGATGCAGTGAATGAGATACCAAGTCTGGGTGCCAGATGGAAGAGCCTTGAACCTCACACTGAAGAGGCTATGCAGTAGGGTGTCTTGGAAGGTGGTGTTCCCTGCAGTGACGAGATGAATAGTTTTGGGGGCAGTGTATATCTTGCCCAATATCTCTCCATATTTCTGTTACTTTTCTTGAGTTTTTGTCCAGCATCTGCCTGGGGTCCTTCCCAGGGGTCCCGTTCAGGTCCTTTCCTGTGGTAGTGTAGAATGACTGCCCTTGGAGATGGAATCTCCAGACCTAAGGAACATCTGACTTGGCAGAGCCCCAGGGAGCTGTTCTGTGATAAAGCACCTCGGTCTCTGGTGATTCAGTTATTCATTCAACACCTATGTGATGGACCCTACTAGGCATCAGGAAGTGGTATAGGCGTGTGAGACACATACTACTGAACACAATGGGGAGGGACCCCAGCATTCCGGCAGGGGAAAACGAAAACAGGCACTGAATGACCGACATGATAAGGATTGTCACTGGGTTATTTACTAACTGCAGTAAATGTCATGGAAAACGAGTAAAACAGGGTGAAAGGCAATGGGTGTGCATGCTGAGTTGCTTCAGTCGTCTCCAACTCTTTGTGACCCCATGGACTGTTGCCCACCAGGCTCCTCTGCCCAAGGCTCCTCTGTTACTCCAGGCAACAGTATTGGAGTGGGTTGCCATGCCCTCCACCAGGGGATCTTCCCAACCCAGGGATCGAACCTGCATCTCTTATGTCTCCTGCTTTGTCAGGTGGGTTCTTCACCACTAGCACCACCTAGCAATGGGAAGTGGTTGAAATTTTAAATAGGTGAGATTGTGATGTTAAAGCACAAATTTGCAGATGCCCTGTGAGAACACTGTGGAAGAATTTTACAGTCAGGGCAGAATTCTCAGGGTGTTTAAGGAACAGCAAGGAGGCACATGTAGCTGGTGTGAGTACAGCAGAGGAAAGTGGTGGGAAAGCGAGGCTTGTCACCCCTCTGGTCAGTGGGAGGACGGCCTTTCAGGACTGAGCAAGGGAGATGTATTTGCACGCGTGCTTTAAAATGATCTCTCTGGCTGGATCATTGAGAATCTTATGATGATATTGCATCTGTAGTATGTGAAGTATACTTTTTCATGTAGGCAGATTAAAAATAAAAAGATCATGCCTTTGGTGGATGCAGAACTTAGGAAATTCTGGAGTTTTCTGTTAAGCTCCCAGGAGCCTTCTGGATACATTTGCTTTTCCTTGTCTGTGGCCAGTGAGAGCTTCAAGGGGAAACAACACTTTCTATAGCAGAAGCTTCTCCAGTGCCATGGTCATGGGGATGGGTTTTCCTGCTGCTGGCTGTACGTGGACTGGCTTTGGATTTTGTTCTAGGAGAATTTAGCAATTACTTGTTTGGGTACAGTAAGTGTATACTTTAAGAAATATACATACATTATGAAGCTCCTGGATACTAGTATATTAAACTGTTAGAAATTGGTTAATCCCATTTCACAGGGCTTCCTGGGTGGCTCAGCAGTAAAGAATCTCCCTGCCAATGCAGGAGACACGAGTCTGATCCCTGGGTTGGGAAGACCCCCTGGAGTAGGAAATAGCAACCCATTCAGTGTTCTTGCCTGGGAAATCCTATGGGCAGAGAAACCTGGTGGGCTACAATTCATAAGGTCACAAAGAGTCAGACACTTAGAGACTCAACAACAAATCCCATTTCACAGGATTTTCTTCAGATTAGAAATATGAACTCAGAAGTGTACCTTCAGTCTGCAAACTAGTAGGTCTGTCACACAATCTCAACTTTGTTTTGAGAGGAAAGTGGGTCAGACAAGTCACATTATATCCTCTATAAATGGACAGCCTCCTATAAATGTATAATACTAAAGTAGGCATGTCACTTAAAAATCTGACTTGATGTTAGGACTTCTCTGGGCCAGAATTTTTTTGAAGACACCACCTGTATTTGAAATGCATGTGTAATTGTTATATTCCCTTCTCTTCTCCCTGTTAGGGATTTGTAGGATAACTCTTTGGCAAAATGTCAATGCAAATGTTTGTAGAGGTGGGTGAATGAATAAGGAAGCAGAACAGGCATTTAGCTGGCAGGTGGGAAGGAAAATGTCAGTTTCTGTGGGTTCAGCAGG
Source organism: Odocoileus virginianus (assembly GCF_023699985.2). Classification (NCBI taxonomy): domain Eukaryota; kingdom Metazoa; phylum Chordata; class Mammalia; order Artiodactyla; family Cervidae; genus Odocoileus; species Odocoileus virginianus. Next base: position 16,944,202 of record NC_069677.1, read on the forward strand.
TTCTTTGCAGTGTATTTTCACTTGACTTATTCCAAATTTGCCTACATGAACCAACCCATAGGAAATATTCGAGTAACTTTAAAATATGTGTGTAATGCCGGGTGTGTGACCAGATGGACAAGCATTTCTTGGCTGAGGCATGTAAACAAGCTGTCACTAATGTTAATGTCACAGCTGTAGACATAAATATATTTTGGTTGCTTATATTTTATTTTTGAGAGCGTACAGTACTTTGAAGTTAAGCCCAAATGGAGTTTCTATTTGTATCTGGTTGATGGAATTTTCATTTGTTTGTCAATTTTGCCTGCTCTTATTCAGCTAGAATATTTTCGCCCCGTGTAAAATGGATGCAACTGTTCACATTTTTCAGATAGTTTCCAAATCATTTCCTTCTCTAGGTCCCCGGAAGAATGTGTTCTGCAAACAGCTTTAGAATGTTGTAGTTCAGTGAAAAGTAAGTTGTCAACTAGGTTGATGTGGCTATTGAGTTTGTAAACAGTCTGAGCAACTGATTTAGGGCTGTGTTGAATTGGGAGTTGTGTGTCCTGCAAGAACTCTGATTGGGGATGTTATGGTGTTCCACTGTCATATAACCTGGGAGGGAAGGAAGACGAAGTACCTACTGTATATCAGGAAACATCTTGTCCTGTGCTCGCTCATTGGATTCTAGCTCTTCATGCACGTTGTTATTATTTCTGCTTCACAACAAGTAAAATAACCCTTTGAGAGGTGCCATTCGCATGATGCCTGACTGCTCATGGCAGAGCCAGGATTTGGAACCAGTTCTTTTTCTTTCTTTGGCTGCTCTAGATCTTCATTGTTGCACACAGGCTTTCTCTAGTTGCAGCGAGCAGCGGCTTCTCTTGTTGCAGAGCACGGGCTCTAGGGCGCACGAGCTCAATAGTTGTGGCACCTGAGCTTAGCTGTCCCATGTGTATGCCGTCTTTCCTGACCAAGGATGGAACCCATGTCCCCTGCATTGGCAGGCAGATTCTCAACCACTGGACCATGAGGGAAATCCTCCTGGAACCACTTCTAATCTACTCAAAAGCCCCTGTTCTTTTTACTGTCTTTGTTTGATTTTAGGGAGCTAGCAATCTGATGAATGTCAAGCATGTCCCAAAAGATTGAGTCTGACAGATCTAATGTTTGTTAATTTCTGGATAGTTATTAAATGGAGAACCCATGCCTTTACCTGACGATTAGTTTATTTTCAACCCTTAATCAGCAAAGTAATAATATTGGGTCTCCGACATCTAGTCATCTGGATCTTGTTTTGACAAGTGACTGTGCGTTTGTCTTGGGGATTAATCAAGCCTTAGGTTCCTTCCAGCCCTGTGACCCCGAGACCGTGAAGACTCAGGAGTGGCTCCTCCCAGGGTATTCCCAGAGATCTGCCTCCACGTGGGTCGTTTTCCCCACAGCTGGGCTCTGGTTGCTACCTCCAAATAAAGGGGTTCAGGAAACCCTGAAATTAGGTCACCTGGGAGAGCTTAAATTAATTGGCATTTAACAAAAATGGTTGCAGAAATCAAGGTCCCATGCACACAGCTGCCTGTATCATACTCACTCTCGCATCTTGATACAGATACGAAGTGGGTAAAAATGAGCAGAAACGATAGGTGGTCCCGGCTTCGTTATTCTAGGAAGCTCTTTCCTCCCCATGTTCTGAACACAACTTAGCCAAACAATCACTGTTTGTCTGACTTTAAGTGAAACTGCACGGCTTTCTCTTTCAGAATATTTTGGGTGTGTTTCCAACAGAAGGAGGTTTGTCTGAGATCTCCAGGCTCCCTGTTCCATAAGAGGTGATGCTACGAGTGGGCTGAGTAACGTTAGCAGTAGCACCAGTGTTGTCATTGACCCCATGGTGTGGATTTGTGTCTCTGCACATGAGCACATTGATCCAAGTGTGTGGTTTGTGGCATGGTGGGAGGAAAAAGGAGCAGGAGACCGGGTAATTTGATATAAAAATAAAACAAACAAGGTACTAAAACAGCTGACATCACAGGGTCGTTATGAAGATTTATTGAAGTAATATATATGAAATATTCTGAGCCTAGCATCTGTGTATGTATGTGCTTGGTCACTCAGTCGTGTCTGACTCTTTGCAGCTCTTTGCGCTGCAGCTCTCTAGGCTCCTCTGCCCATGGGGATTCTCTAGGCAAAAATACTGGAATGGGTTGCCATGTCCTCCTCCAGGGGATCTTCCCAACCCGGGGATCGAACACAGGTCTCCCACGTTGCAGGTGGATTCTTTACTGTCTGAACCACCAGGGAAGCCCTAGCATCTAGTACTCAATAAATAATGTTTTTTAGATCATTCCTTTTGCTTGTATTACTGTTGTGTGTATATCAAATGCAAAGGGAGAAAGGCTTACGCATTACTAAGATATGCTGTATGAGTTTTATGGCAGTTATCACTCTTAGAATTAGGAGTGACTGCCTGGAGTCTAAACCAGACAGGTGAGAAAGCTTCATATCCGGTCAGAATTGGATGGCAGTTTGGCCAAAGGCGTTATTTCAGACAGTAAAGTGAGTGTGGACTCTGTTGTGTTCTGCTTGTTCCAAGACTCTGGTGGAGGGGAGAGGGAGGGGCTGGAGTGGAATTTGACATATGAGTCTCTGTCCTGGTCTTCCCTTCAGAGTGCTTTGGTGGTGATGGAGCAGAGGTTATCAGCCTGTCAGGGTGCAGAAATTAACTGCTGAGATGCAAATTATGGCCTAAGGAGGCCAAAACATCCCTCACCTCTGCAACCCTTCTGTCAGGTGTGGGGATTTATGATTGGAGCACAGATGAGGATGCTCAGAAGTCAGGAGATGGAGAGGAAGCATCTCTGTTGGCAGTTGTGGTTATAGATGTAAGGTGGTCTCCACCACAAAGGTCGCCTTTGACTCTGTCCTGGGGCAGGAGAGCCAAGGCTGTTGCCTGCATTAGGGATGCTGAAATGTCCTTCCCAAGACTAGTAACTGATGAAGTGGTTGGAGTTGCTGTTTCCCTGGCTTTTAATTACATGGTGGAAAAAAACTTACTCGGTAAATTGTATCATTTGAAGAATACTTGCCCATCACCCTATAATCCTTCTCTTAAAGCTCCATAGGTTTCTCATCCCTTAGTCTGTAACTTCTGAGCTTCCCAAGGAAGTAGGACAATGAATACATGTGTTTCTTTTAGTTTTGAATCCGATTTACTTAGCAGCAAATCTTCGGGGAGTAGAGGATCACTCTTATTTAAGAAGCAGTTAATCACCCATTGATAAAGTTCCAAATGGGAACAAAGGGCCAGAGCTTTATTCTTGTTGGCCTCCCCTTTGGAGGAAATGAGGAAGGAGGCTGCCAACCGCCTGGCTGAGGGATGGGAAGCCTGGAAGTGGACTTACCCTGGCAGATCAAAGTGGGGCTCTTTGCTTATTCAGGCTTCTCTTTTTTAGGCAAAACATGGCTATGTGTGAATGGTGTCCCTGTGAGGGAAGAGGCTGGAATGGGGCCCTGGGGGTTAATGCAGGGAATGGGAGCTGAAGCATTCACTGCATCTGCTGCTGGATCCCCAGCCTGTCGGGACATGAGAGCTTTGTGGTAGAGGCACTTAAACCTCCACCCTGTCTCCCTCAGGGGTCTTGCTGGCTCCACTTTCCAGAGGCGAGAGATGAGAGCAAAGAGGTCTGCTGGGGAACAGAAGTAGGCTTACCTCCCTTACCTGTGTTTCCAGATTATATTGACACCTCGGCAATTAGCAGGTGGTGTATCTGCTCATTTGCCATCAGTCTTTGAAAGGGCAGGAAGGAGCAAGGCAAGCAGCACTGCGGTGTGGGGGGCAGGTGGGGGGTAGTTGGGGGGAGAGTACAAGGAGATTGCCAGAGGTTTTAGGAAAAAGATGCTCATGCATCTGAAGTAACCGCACAAGTGAGGGATCTGACTCACGACATACAGGGAGAGTTCACATGAGCACTAACTAGCCTTCAGGGGTGACAAAAATTGTCTACACTCATTCCCTCCGTAGGTGAAATAAAAAGAAACTTGAATGTTGATGGGCATCCACGCCACCTCATCCCAGAGGCTGGGATGAGGTAAGCGAGAGGGTCTGACCTTCCCCAGCCATCCTGAGGGGTACCCCATCCTGGTGGTTTCAGAGTAGGTTTCTGCCCAAGGGAGGCAGAATTGGAAGGAACAAAACAGCAAAAATCATAATCCGGATGACATAAGAATATATTTCAGCAGCAGCAGAGGAAGTAAGCGAAAGTGTCAGAGGAGAGCGGTGACTTCAGAGCTGGAGGGGACAGGAGCCCTGGCCCAGGTCCCGCCATTTGGGACCCTGTCTGCAGAGGGGGAGTCGCGGTCCGGGAGGCTCCTGGTCTGACTCTGCTTGGAGGGTGGCCCTGGCTGCCCACATCTCGGGCAAGTTGCTATAAGCCCCTCTCCACCCCACCCCTCAGGCTTCTTGACAAGTGGGCAAAATAGAGGGTATTTAGTTCTGTGTAATGAATGAGGAAACCAAGGCTCACAAAAGTGAAATCACCTGCAGGCTGGGCAGCAGGTCAGCGGCAGAGCCGCAGTGGGAATGCACGCATTCCCTTCCAATGGCCAGAGCTCTTTCTTCCCTGACCCAGCTCAAATTGTTTATATGTATATACTGAACACATGTTCTTTGACAGATTTCACTGTTTGCCAAACAGAGAGCTGTTTCTATTTCTGTGACTATCAACTTCAGTTTTCGTGAGCAAGCATCCCTACCTCTATTGATTTTGAGACAAGGAGACGCTTGGCATCTCTTTAGTCCAAGCAGCACGGTGTTAGCAGGGCTGGCCCGCGAGCACTGATGACAGTCCTCTGTCATCACAGCATTCGGAGGAGCACAGCTTACTGAAGCTGGGTTTTTAGCACCTTGGCTGCCTGGAAGGCTAATGGGCATTCTACTGGGACATGTTGAAGACAGGAAGGAGCTTGCTTTCAGTCCTTGTTTTTTGAAGCTCCCCTGCAAGGACAGCCTTAGTGATAGATGATCTTTTAGCAAGTCACAGACAGGGCTGATGGAGCCTCTCCCTGTCTGGGGTTGAGTCGAGTTACTCCGTTAGTTAAAGCATCTGTGTCTTCCCGTTGTCTATGAGATAAAGTTCACATGTCTCTCAGAATTCCAAGCCCCTGCCCTTTTGGCTAAGCCTGTCTTGTGCGCCTGGCCTTTCAGTAATTTCACTCTCAGGCCTCCCGAGAGCCAGTCTTCATCCTGGCCTCCCAGGCTTTCTGAGTGGCCTCTGCCACCACCTTCCCTGTCAGGACCCTGACCATCCTTGGAACATTTCCTTCTCTTGTACGTCTGCTCCCCACTCCCCCTTGATGGCCAGCCTTTGGTAAGTCAGCTCTGACCATTTTCTGTCTGCATTCAACTGCCCCAGTCCCTGCTTCCATTCGCTCACGTGCTCCTCTCTACTTCACAGGACCCGGCAGTGTGCCGGGTGTCACGGAGATGCTCCAGTGTGCAGAATTGAAGGGCTCAACTTTTGTTTCGGGATGGCCATGAGTGTCAGAGCACAGTGCATTCCCTGGAGGCTCTTGGGAAGAATCTTCCTTCTTCTTCTTCCTCCTCTCCACCCGAGGGTGGGAGGATATGAGAAGACTGCTGGGCCAGGGGCTAGAGAAACTGAGATGTGTGGCTGGTTGACTCTCCAGCCCATGTGATGGACTAGTAGCTGTATGTCTCTCAGCCTGTTTCCCCCGCTGTCAGATGGGTGTGGGCCAGATGACCGCCTGCACGTCGTAAGCCAGCTGGGTGCCAGCCTTGCAGGTGTGGGAAGGGATGGCCCTCTGTGCTCCTCCGCTCCTAACAGTGTGTGCTCCGTCTCCCCCAGTTCCTGGAGAGTCTGAGTCAAGGATAGACGGCCGTCGAGTGGGGCCCCTTTGTCAGCCACCCTGCTGTAGTCTCACCAGAGTGGCCCTCATTGCTCCCAGCGCGTGCAGCGCCTTCAGCAGCCTCTGAGTAACGGGACAGGGTCACCTCTCAGAGAACCCCAGCGATCCCACACTGTCAGGGTTGTTTGAGTCCCCGTTGGCATTTGGGTGATTTTTCTCCCGTAACATAGATGACTGGGCAAGATTGATAATACTAATATTGTTTCTTAGGGCTTTCCTCCTCAGACATGTCTCTGGCATGACGGATGGTTTTTGAATTTTCTGTTTTTCACCTCCACAGTGTTCTCTTTTATTAGTGTTTGACTTTATTAGGGATAACAACAATGTCATTTGGAGTCCGTTCTTGCATTTGAGGTGATTTAAGAGGGAACAAAGCTTACACATTCACTCTAATTTTGTGTCTAAAGCATCTCCAATATTTATGGCATCAATTTCGTAGTGCAACGTATTGAATGCCAGAGCAGCACATGATATGCATGATATGGCGAAGCTTTGACTGAAGTATGTGTCCCGTGGTAGTTATGTCCTCAGGCATGTGACTGACTGCACACAGATGACATGACCACGTGAGGCTCAGACACCTCAGGCTCCGGTAGGCGGCCACACTCTACCATGGTGGACCATGTTCACGACGTGTCTCTCATTCATCTCTTCCCCGCTCTTATTCAGCGGCACTCTGGGTCCGCTCCTTATTTCCTCCCCTGGGTCATTACAAAAGGCTGCTGCTTGACTTTCTTGCCTCTAGTTTTGTGTAGCTAATCCATCTTCTACACGCCCACCAGTGGGAACTCTCAGTCCTAGCTGCTGCCTGGGTATCTCAAGGATCCACTGCTGTGGTTCAGTTGCTCAGTCATGTCCGACTCTTTTTAACCACATTAATTGCGGCACGCCAGGCTTCCCTGTCCTCACTGTCTCCCTGAGTTTGCTCCAACTCATGTCCATTGAGTCGGCGATGCCATCCATCCAACCATCTCATCCTCTGTCGCCCCCTTCTCCTCTTGCCCTCAGTCTTTCCCAGCATCAGGGTCTTTTTCCAATGAGTTGGCTGTTTGCATCAGTTGGCCAAAGTATTGGAGCTTTAGCTTCATTCAGCAGTGTCCTTCCAGTGAATTTTCAGGGTTGATTTCCTTTGGGATTGACTGACTGGTTTGATCTCCTTGCAGTCCAAGGAACTTTCAAGAGTCTTCTCTAGTACCACAGTTTGAAAGCATCAATTTTTCAGTGCTCAGCCTTCTTTATGGTCCAACTTACCCTTCATGTCCTGGATTGGAAGTTGCAGATGTGCTGGCTGGCATTCTGTCTCTCTCATCACTGCCCACTGAACCTGTCTGGTGATTTCCTGCCCCTCCACCTGGTTCACTCATGTCCGTAGCCTAGCACTTCTCTCTCACCTGTCAAACTCATCCTTCCATCCAAACTCAGTTCTTTGACAAACAGCTTTCAACCTTCGAGGAACTTTTCCTCTTCTAAACCTTGCAACTCTATGTGTAACCTAATGTAGTAGTTATTCATTGCAGCAAAACAGATTCCTCCACAATTTAAAACAACAGGTATCTATTGTCTCCCACGATTTCAGAAGGTTGAACATCTGGGAGTGGCTTAGGCAGGTGGTTTTGAGTCAGGGTGTCTCGACCAGGGCTGCAGTCATTTGAAGGCTTGATTGAGGCTGGAGGATCTATTTCTAAGCTCGCTTAATGACGCTTTTGGCCAGACACCTGAGTTCTTCTCTACTTGGTCCTTTCCAGAGGGCTGGGTGATGATGACAGTTGGCTTTCCCAAATTGAATGGTCAGAGAGAGGGAGAAAAGGAGAGACAAAAAGACAAATACCAATTTAGATGGCAACTGAAATGCATTTTGTTACCTAATCTTGGAGTGAAAACCACCGTTTTGTTGGTCACACTGGCCAAGCATGGTACATTGTGAGAAATGACACTAACAGGTGTGACTGCCAGGAGGTGAGGTCATTGGGAGCCACCTGGCATCTGGTTGCTGTACTTCCGTTGTCTTTTTCACGCAGTGGATCAGAAGCTGGTCTCACTCATTGTTGTGGCTCCATTATTTCATTCAAAGTGATTTTCATGCATCCGACCTGGGCTGGTGGATGGGGAGGGAGGCGGGAGTGGTGATTGGGATGGGGAACACATGTGAATCCATGGCTGATTTATGTCAATGTATGGCAAAGACCACTACAATATTGTAAAGTAATTATCCTCCAACTAATAAAAATAAATGAAATAAATAAATAAAGTGATTTTCATGGAAACATTTTATTTTCACAACAACCTGTTGGGCTTTAAGGAAAAAAAAAGAATGTAAAAACCTAAGGCAGAGCGGGTTTAGGTGCCTAAATCAATCAGCTGCCATAGAACGGAGCTTGTGAATTCAGCCCTAGGTCTTTCTAATCTAAAACCTATGTTCTTTCCATTATATACATGGTTTCCTGATTTTTGTTTTCTGTAAAAATATTTTCTACAACCTGCTTAGCTTGGTGGAAATGAAGAAGAGCAACTTGGTAGTGCCCACTGACTGCAAAAAATATGTGTACCTAACAATCCCAAATTGTATGTGAAAGTTTCTAAGAGGTTGAGCTAATCAACTAAAGTCTCATCTTCTAGGCCTTCATTTATTCAACAATTGCTTCATCAAAGCCTCTGAAATCTGGCTGTTCTACTGGACAAGGCTGCTTAAGAGGTCCCAAACCAGTGCCATCTTTCTGTGGGGGGATGTAGCTTCTCACGTCCCATAAGAAACTTCTGACCATAAAACCTCACTCATCTGTTTCAAACAGGGAAGGCTCATCTCAAGGGACGGCTCTTGAGAATATACTCTGGATTTTCTAAGTTTGTTGGAATTGGGCTCTAATGTATTAAATGGGAATAACTCCTGGTCAGTTGCCCCAGATATTCTGACTTAGCCTCACAGGAAGGGTTGGGGGTTTGTGGGGAAGGGAGAAAAGAACAAAAAAAGAAAAAGTCCTCGCTATACCCTCAAACACAAAGTTATAGTGGTTGAATTAAAAGGGCTTTGATTTTCTTTTTCATTTGAACAAACTCTGTCCCCCTGAGTTGACTTTGAAAATGTAGGGTGAGTATAAGTGTTTCTAAATTCAGTCCTTCTCTCTTTATTCTCTGCAAAAAGGGAGCATGGCAGGTGGCTTTCTAAGACTTGAACACCTCCAGTTTTTGTGTTCCCTCTCATGAGAATCTTTTATGTCTGCAGGAAATCTTTACACCTATTCTTGTAATACTCCTTGAATTTTTGACTTATTAATGAAAGACACATTAAAAAAATACTTTTGATTTAGGTATGTCCTCCGTGCCACAATGCTTGGAAAAGTTTTGAGTATTGTTTTTCAGGCTCTTTTCTTGTCTCTGCTTGGATATGCATTTCATTTTTTATTTTTTTCCTGTTGTGGCCATGGGGTTGTTTAATATTACATGCCTCACCACAATGAGTTTTCCTGAAACTGTGGGATTTCTTGGATCTCTTTAAAGTGTCTGAAAACCCTGGGGAGGAGGAGAGGAGGAGAAAGGAATTTGAAAAAGAATTGGGAATGAGCTTTCTCAGATGCCTGCATACTCCTCAGTGGTTATAAGGTTGTTTGCTGTGTAGACTGATGTTTTCTTTGGCAACTCTACTCTGAATCAGATTCTTCAGAGGTCCAAGGAAGTTCCCATTCCGATCACAGTAGAACTCTGTCTCACCGTTTTGTTTTTATTTTTGCATATATCAGGTCTAGATAAATAATACTTAAATATGTGTATATAGACAGCCCCGTAGGCACAAAATATTTCCAGAATGTCCATGCTTATTTGCAGTTCTTCCTGTTCCTGCCTTCAGTATGAGTGGGCATTTACAAGTTCAGGGGCACAACTCTAGATGAGTTAAGTCCTCGAGATGAGTTACCTGACCAGGTAGCACTAAGCAGTTTAGATCCATTTTTCAGGGCCTGTGTAGACACAGTTTCTGTAAACAGTACAGATGCGACATGTCAACCAGAAAGAAAACTGAGTTTAGAGTCACTGTGGATGGGATTTCTGTGCAGAGTACTAAGGGGCTAGTTTGTTTCTAGAAGGAAAGTAGACAAATCCAGAGAGCACATGCAAAAGGAACTAAGGTGACCTGAGTATACTGGCCTCATCACCTTCTGACCTGTGTACCTTTGCTTATAAGAAACATGCTAGTAATCATAGCTACAGTTATGTCTAGCACTTTGTTATTTGTCCAGCTCTGTCATGGAGTTTATCTTCTTTGTAAATTTGTAGAATTTTTGCCTCCAACTCCATCCCCTCACCACCCCAGTAGTAAATATTTTCTTTCTTTCTTTTCCTTTTTCTTTTTTTTTAAAGAGGGTAGTAGCTCAGTGGCTAAGTGAGGTCCACAGCTAAAACTGAGGAAGTTGGGTCTCACAACGAAGCATTTTTGACTTCTAATTTAACATTTATGTGCCTCTGCCTCTAACCTAACTGGTTGTTCCGTAGCTTGACGTCATAAAAGAATAATAACTGGGTACTCTGGTCTTTTCTTCTACCCCTGCTCTCAGAATTCCTTGTGGGCAGGCTCGAGACCAGAGATACTTTAGTGTTGTTAGTTTCTGTTCCATTCTCGGAGTATGACAGGTAACGGAAATTGCAGTGGCTTAAAATTCTTTGACACTCCCTTTAAAAGAAGAGGCCTGTTCTGTTCTCCTTGAATGTGGCTTCGACTTAGCTACTTATTTCTAATGAATAAAGAAAAGTGAAAGCGATAATGTGTAACTTCAGGGGCAGCATCATGAAAGGCACTGTGGCTTCCTCCTTTTTGTCCCTGTTGGGTTACTTGCTCCATGGGAAGACATACCCGTAGGATGTTCTATGTAGAAGCCTAGGTGAGGAGGAACTAAGGTCTTCGCCTTCAGTCAGTGAGAAATGGAGGCCTCTGGTCAACAATTTGGAAGTGGCTTATTCAGCCCCTGTCAAGCTTTCAGATGACTGCAGCCCCTGTTCAGTTCAGTTCAGTCGCTCAGTCATGTCTGAATCTTTGCGACCCCATGAATCGCAGCACGCCAGGCCTCCCTGTCCATCACAAACTCCCAGAGTTTACTCAAACCCATGCCCATCGTCGGTGATGCCATCCAGCCATCTCATCCTCTGTCATCCCCTTCTCTTCCTGCCCCCAATCCCTCCCAGCATCAGGGTCTTTTCCAATGAGTCAACTCTTCGCATGAGGTGGCCAAAGTATTGGAGTTTCAGCTTCAGCATCAGTCCTTCCAATGAATACCCAGGACTGATCTCCTTCAGGATGGACTGGTTGGATCAGTCTTCTCCAACACCACAGTTCAAAAGCATCAATTTTTCGGTGCTCAGCTTTCTTCACAGTCCAGTTCTCACATCCATATGTGACCAATGGAAAAACCATAGCCTTGACCAGATGGACACTTGTTGACAAAGTAATGTCTCTGCTTTTTAATATGCTATCTAGGTTGGTCATAACTTTCCTTCCAAGGAGTAAGCGTCTTTTAATTTCATGGCTGCAGTCACCATCTGCAGTGATTTTGGAGCCCAAAAAAATAAAGTCTGACACTGTTTCCACTGTCTCCCCGTCTATTTCCTATGAGGTGATGGGACCAGGTGCCATGATCTTAGTTTTCTGAATGTTGAGCTTTAAGCCAACTTTTTCACTCTCCTCTTTCACTTTCATCAAGAGGCTTTTTAGTTCCTCTTCACTTTCTGCCCTAAGGGCAGTGTCATCTGCATATATGAGGTTATTGATATTTCTCCTGGCAATCTTAATTCCAGTTTGTGCTTCTTCCAGCCCAGTGTTTCTCATGATGCACTTTGCATATAAGTTAAATAAGCAGGGTGACAATATACAGCCTTGACATACTCCTTTTCCTATTTGGAACCAGCCTGTTGTTCCATGTCCAGTTCTAACTGTTGCTTCCTGACCTGCATACAGGTTTCTCAAGAGGCAGGTCAAGTGGTCTCGTATTCCCATCTCCTTCAGAATTTTTCACAGTTTATTGTGATCCACACAGTTGACAGTGACTTAACTGCAGCCTGGTAAAAACAAAAAAAAAAAACAAAAAAAAAACCCTTGAGCCAGAAATACTCAACGCCACCACACCTGAATTCCCAACTTACAGAAACTGAGAGATAAGAAATGCCACTGAGTTTGGGGATATTCTGTTATCTCACAGTGCATGCTAAGCTGCTTCAGTCACGCCCAACTCTTCAGGACTCTTAAGGACTGTGGCCCAACAGGCTCCCCTGCCCACGGGGATTCTCCAGGCAAGATCACTGGAGTGAGTTGCCATGCACTCCCCCAGGGGATCTTCCCAACCCAGGGATCGAACTCGTACATCTCCTGCACTGGCAGGTTTGTTCTTTACTGCGAGCACCACCTGGAAATAAAGTTAATATAGAATTGGATGGCTGGTACCTCAATGATAGGAATGATGATTTGTAGACACCAGCTACTTCTCAGTTGTTTTCTTTAAACTCTGAAAAGAAGTACAGCAGTTTTGAGTGTTTCCCAAATTCTGTACTCACCTGTTGTTGTTGTTTAGTCACTAAGTTGTGTCTGCCTCTTTTGTGACCCCATGGACGGTAGCCCGCCAGGCTCTTCCGTCCATGGGATTTCCTCGGCAAGAATAGTGAAGTAGGTTGCCACACCCTCCTCCATGGGATCTTCCCACCCAGGAATCAAACTTGCTTCTCCTGCATCTCCTGCTTTGGGAGATGAATTTTTTACCACTGAATCACCTGGGAAGCCCACACTCACCTGGGGATCACCTTAAAAGTCACAGCCCAAGGTCCTACCTATAAATAGAATAGAAATAGAATATCCTAAGGATGCGGTTTTGAAGTTTGAATTAAAAAGAAAAAAACAACCCAAACCCTTTTGAGATGATTCAGATGCAGACTGTCTGAACATGTCTATTAAAGAACCAGTGAATTATTAATAGAACCATTCTCTTTTTCCTTAAGCCAGTTTTGATCATCAAGGTGTGGTATGGATACTTTGATTTGAGGTCTCTTTCAGGGCTCACATCTGTGGTAGGGAGCATGCAGCTAGATCCCTCCCTGAGCCCCATCTCAGGCTTGGCAGGGAACCGAGGGGTCAGGGGACTGCCTGTTCACGTCTTCTGTGTGACCAGGAGAGGAAAATGAAAATAGGCTCCAATGCAGATATTGAGTCCCATGCCTAGTTTTAGCCTCAGAAACAGGCAGGCTTATGTTTGAATGTGTCTCCCTGTACACAGACCTCAGGAGGCCCCTTCGGGAAAGAATAGAGCAGAGGGGAGAGCCAGTAGCTGTGGTGAGCACTCCCTGGAGGAAAGTTCTTGGCTTTCTAGAGGGAAGGAAGTCCTAATATCTCTTCTGGATACAAACAGGGCGTGTTTTGAACATGGGGCTTCATTCAGTGAAATAGCATAATCTTAATTTATGATTGGTTACTCAAGCTTATTATGAGTGCACCCTGAGTACGCGTTCTCTGATGCCTGTGCCGAGTCTCAATGTTTCATGGTTAGGATATGTATTGTTTTTAAGGAAAGAAGTCCAGGTTGCTGACCTTGCCCATTTCCCTTCAGAAGCTCTGCTCTAGTGTCCCTTCTGGCACTAAGTACTTGTGTGACCTCGGGAATGTTAACGTTTCTGCTTTAGAACTAAAGTTTTTCATTGGAGAAAGAAATGCAGATGAGAAGATTCAAGTTCTCATCTAAACAGGTGAATCAGTTCAGCATTGTATTAGTTGACTGGAGCTGCTGTAACAAAATACCACAGACTGAGTGGCTTCAACCACAGACGTTTATTTTCTCCCAGTTCTGGAGGCTGGCAGTCCAAGATGTCAGCCGATTGGGTTCCTCCTGAGACCCTCTCATGAGTCCTCACGTGGCCTTTCCTCCGAGTCTCTTTTCCTTCCGAGTGTCATTTCCGGTTCTCCTAAGGATACCAGTCCGATGGGATCAGAACCCGCCCTCATCACTACTTTAAAGGTCCTGTTTCAAACACAGTCACATTGGAGATCCTGGGGGTTAGAGCTTCAAACTATCAGTTTGAGGGGCACACAGTCCAGCCCGTAGCCAGCATCCACATGACCCCTGGGTGTTAGAAGGCCGCTGTGAAGCAGCAGTCTGAGGGCAGGGGCTGCAGGGCACCGTGGGCCTCTGTGGAGAAGCGGAACAGACCGTAAACCCCCTCAAGGTATCTGGTCCTTCTCTGCTTTCCCAGAAACAAGCTCGGAGGTTTTCTGTGTTTCTTAGTAGAGTCAGAGTGAATGGATGCTGGTGATGGAGGAGACCTTTGAGTAATGCCCCTTCTTTAATAATAGAGGAGGCTGAGGTCCAGGGAAGGATGGTGCTACATTTATAATTGGTTCTCTTGATTTGTAACCCAGTTCTATCTACTCAAAGCCAAACCAGAGCACCTAAGCATACTCTCTGACGTCACTTTTGCCTCACTCCAACACCTCTGAGATACCCCGACTTAGGAGTGGTAGGACATTTTTTCAAGGTTCAAGAAGGAGAAGATATAATGGTGCTTCACAGGCAATGTGCTGAGAACATTCCCCAAATAGTGACATCCTGTAATCAAGAGCTTTTTGTCCAAGGGAGGGCTTTTCTTAACACTTTGTTCTTGGTCTTCCAAAGAAGGGCAGGTTTCTCACCATGAGTTGTAGGATCAAGGCTAGTAAACCCTCAGACTGACGAAAGTTTTGTTATATTTAAACAAGTGGAAAAGAGAGAGAAACAGTAGTGAGCCGTTTACTTTTTAAGTTTAATTTCAGAGTTAGAATTGGAAACAATCTTTGATGCCGGATTGAACAGTTTCAGACCCAACAGATTGTTAAAATGTTCTAAGCAATGAGCAATGGCATCAAATTGTTGTCATTTCTTTTAGGAATCTGTAAGTGAATTGAGGATCAGAGAAGTGACCTGGCCCTTTCTCTGGATTAAGTGGAATAAAATTTACAAATATTGCTACATGCTTTTATGAAACTTTTTAAAGATACAGAGGCAAATTGAATAAGAATAATCCTTTCAAGTATCCTCTACCTGAAAACAGGTGTCTACATTAACAGTTGCAGAAAACAGTTGCCTACATAATTCAGAAATTTCAGGCTATCCTGTCAAATTCTGTGAGCAGCACATAGTGGTCCCAGTTTGTCTTAGTCTTATGCTAAAATAATAAACATTTCCTGTTGAACCCATTGAAAGAGGAAGTCTGCCCTGATTTTTCTCAGAGTCTGAAACAGGGCCATCTGAGTTTAAGCATTGATTACATGTTATTTATAGAGTGAATTATCTCAATCCAAACTGATGCGAAGAGTTGACTCATTGGGAAAGACCCTGATGCTGGGAAAGATTGAGGGCAGGAGAAGAAGGGGACGACAGAGGATGAGATGGTTGGAAAACATTACCAACTTGATGGACATGGGTTTGGGTGGACTCCAGTAGTTGGTGATGGACAGGGAGGCCTGGCGTGCTGTGGTTCACGGGGTCACAGAGAGTCAGACACGACTGAGCAACTGAACTGAAAAATAGAGATATCTTTAAATATTACACAGGAGTGATTTGCTGCTTTTATTGTATCTCTGCTATTTATGAGATAGAATATTTGTACCACTGACCCACTCTTTATTTTTGGAGAGTTTTAAAATGATGTATTCATTCAACAAATAATCAGTTGAGTGAGGCTTCCTGCACTAGGAGTATAGAAGTGAATGACAGCAACATGTATATATTTCTCCTCTCAGGGAGTTTAGTGAGAAAGCCAGACCTTCATGAAATAGTTTCATTTTTGAAAATACAGTTGCAAGCTGGGATACATTCTCTGCAAGGAATATGAATCAAGGAGGTATGAGAGCAGGTAATAAAGGAGCCTGCCCCAAGCTGGAAGATTTCTCCCAGAGAAGTTGATTCTGAATTGAGAAACAAGGGAGATGATAAACTAAATTGGAAGGTCCAAGAAGTGGTGACGTAAGACAAGGATCTGACAGAGAAGTCAGAGGTTGTATAAGAGGTCAAGTCAAGGAGAATCAGTGGGTGGGGAAAGAGAGAATTTGGATTTTTGTCTGTCTTGCTTCCCTTTTTGGTATAACTTTGGGAAAGATCAGTTCTTTGGGCCTGATGTTCTTACTTGCATAATGACTGAATTTCAATCAGAGAATCTGAGGAACCTCAGAGTTCCTGAGCTAAATTCTTTCATTCATACAAACTGACCAAGCACTTGGTGTGTATGGACTCCATGTTGATTATGAAAATCCTTGCCCTGAGTTGTCTTGCTCTGTAAGGCTGGGGAAGAGGAGAAACAGTTTCCGTGTTCTGTATCGGCATCCCATCTGTCAGAAGATGACCTTTGCACAGCAGGGTTCTAGTGACTTAATTATTGTTTGTGAGATATTTAGAAGTTCAGGTCAAGGATGAAATTCTGTTGTAAAACTGAAAACACACAAGTAAGATGTTGAAAAATGAAGTGGAAGGTGTTGTTTTTTGGTTCTTACAGGGAAAGATTTTAATGACTGACTCAGCTGCCATAGTTGGGTGAGATTGTCAGAAAATGATGTTATGCACCAGAGAGAGACAAGAAGAGGCTTATGAGAAGCTGCTCTAAAATTATTTTCTGTTTATTCTCATAAGTATTTGGCTTGAACAGAAATCAACTTTCCTTGCCAAGATGGGGTTAGCATTCCTATAATATTTTAAAAGCTGGCCAAGGGATTGGTATGAGAGGTTACCCATGTAACTTGGTGAAGAGTTGCTGGAAACTGGTTGGTGGTTGTTTAACATGATTAGAAACAGAACAAAACAGAAACAAATAGTATTGATTTTAAAATCTGTTTCTTGCCTTCTTCCAAAAAAACTTAAAAATCTTAAGAAAATGCACGTGACTATAACATGACCATTAAAATACACAACAAAGCCCAAACCTCACAAGCTTTGTACAGCATTAACTATCAAAAATATTAATTATTTTTAATATTGTTATCATTTGGGGGCATGAATTTTAGGTGAAAGATTCCTGGTAGTCTAAGCAAAAAAGGAAAAATATGGTTGCTTAGCAATTTTGCTCAGTGATTGAAAAAAAAAAGAAAAAAAAGGAAACAGGTCACAAACTACTCTGTATAAAATAAGCTACAAGGATATATTGTACAGTACAGGAAGTATAGATAATATTTTATAATAAGTATAAGTGGAATATAGGGCTTCCCCCGTGGCTCAGCAGTGAAGAATCCGCTTGCAGTGAAGGAACCGCGGGTTCTATCCCTGCATCAGGAAGATCCCTGGAGGAGGAAATGGCAACCCACTCCAGTATTCTTGCTTGGAGAATCCCATGGACCTAGGAGGATTGCAAAGAGTTGTGAACAACTGAAGCAACTTAGCACTGTATGCAAATAAATGGAGTGAATCACTGTTATACATCTGAAACTTACATAATGTTATACATCAACTATACCTCAGTTTAAAAAAAAAAAGGAAACCAGTGAGCCTGTCAGGAGATACATTCTTTAATATATTTCCTCTAATATTATGCAAATTTTTACACTATAAGCATTGAATAGTATACATTTCCGTGACTTAAGTAAGTTTTCCAACAATGGCAGACTCCTTGGTAAGACAGTTTTTTGGTTTTTTTTTTTTTTTTGACCTTTAATAAACCCTTTTGCTAAATCAAAGACTTTTTTTTTTTTTTTTTTTGGCGAGGGGACATAGCTAAGGCATTCCAGACTTGTACTTTCCTGTTATACTTTGGTGCAAGAAAAAATACTAGTAAGTGGATGGATATTATCTCCTTTTGATCAGTGTTTTAAATCTTGTATGTTCATAAGAACTGCCTGGGGCCCTTGTTAAAATATAGATTCCAATGCCTACCCCAGATTTACTGAATCAGAGTCTCTAGCAAAGGTCCTGGGTGTATGTTTAACAAATGCAGTAAGTCGTTTCTTATGCTCCAGCAAGTTTAGGGAGCATTGCCATAGATGGTTTTCCTTGACTGTTTTTCCCTCTCAGTTGGGCTTTGTAGAAGTCATTTTGAGCATAAATTGTGATAGGAGCCTGAGGCAAGAGCATTAAAAATGAAATGATGAAGCCCAGCAGAGCCCATTTAATTAGCTGGTCTGGAACCATAGGGTCATTTCCCTTTCTCAAGCAAGGATGCTTCAGAATGCTGCTCATCATTTCCCTCTGTTGTACTGTTAATCCTCCTACCATCTCCACGCAATGAGCAGAACAAACATCCTATATTCCATTGACTTCAAGATGCACATCTTCCCACAATTTTAGTCTCTAAAGTTGGTAGGCATCTGAGAACCAGTGATGTATGAATTTTATGATATCTTTTCTTAGTGATTTATAATGGTAATGGTGCATCTGTATATTCAAAGGGGTTGAAGATTGGATGAACTGTGTTTTTTCCTTTCATAGATGAGGCATCTGAGGCATGAAGAAAGTGAAGAGGTGATGGAAAACCACTCCTAGTTGGGGGAGCCTAGACTCAGACCCAGCACTCTCCAGCCCTCTGTCCTCATTCTAGTTATTTGTTACTGAATAACCAATACCCCAAAATTCAGTGGGTTCATGTCATATGCATGTTCAGTCGTGTCTGACTCTTTGTGACCCCATGGACTGTAGCCTGCCAGGCTCCTCTGTCCATGGGATTTTCTAGGTAAGAATACTGGATCGAGTTGCCATTCCTTCTCCAGGTGATCTTCCCCACCCAGGGATCGAACCCTGTTTCCTGCATTGGCAGGTGGATTCTTTACCATTGCACCACCTGGGAAGCCCTCAGTGGGTTAAAATAGCATCAAACATTGATTTGCTCACAAAGTTTCTTGAAATCAGGTGTTTGGGAGTGGCTTAACTGGGTGGTTCTGGCTTGCGGTCTTTCATGAACTAGCGGGTAAGGTGTTGACTAGATCGTAGTCACCTGAAAGCTTGGCTGGGCTTGGAGGTTACAGCTATGAGCTGACATGCTCACATGACTGGCAGATGGTGCTGGGAGGCCCCAATGTATCTCCATGTGGGCCTCTCCACAAGCTCTTGAAAGAGCCCCCAGCATAGTGATGCCCCCTCACCCCCTTTGCAAGTGATGCAAAGGACCAAGCCAGGGAAGTGCTGCGGTGCCTATTACGACCTTGCCCTATAAGCCTCACGCTGTCACTTCTACATTAGATTTGCCGTAGACCGACCCTGATTCAGTGTGGGCAGGAACTACACAGGGTGTGAATATCAGAAGGTGAAGATCATTGGAGCTGGCTGTTTCATTCACACCATGCTGCCTTTCCAACATAATTTTGTCCCAATTCACTTGACCATCTCATGTACTATGGTCAGATTCTTAAAATGGAATGAAAACTCTGGGATTTATATCCCATTCTAGCACTTCTGAAATTTTAATGTGCCTGCACACTCCTGGGGTCCCCTGACTCAGTAAGTCTAGTGTCCAGCCAGAGAGTGCGTTCTAACGAGCTCCCGTGACACCCTAGGCTCCTGGTTCATGAAGGACTTTCTTAGCAGGAAAGTGAACTGAGCCTGGCAGGCCTCCTACAGGGCAACCACAGCTCCTGTCTCTCAAAGGGACTTGCCTCTCTTATTTTGGCTGAGAGACTAATGGTTTTGGGGAAGGGACTAGGGAAACCGGCCCACTTCACTACATTGGTTAAAGGAAAGAGAGGCATGAGGCTGTTAAGAGCCCAGGCATCAGTAGGCAGGCAGCTTGCTGGGCGCTCAAAACATCCAGACAATTAGTTTGCAGGGCGTGGGGGGGGGCGGTGTGGGGGGTGGGATGGAACACAAACAGTGCTTAAAATGAAACGTGTCAATGCATTATTCAGAGCTCAGATGTCCATCAGTGGATTCCCCATCCTCCTTGCTTGCCTCTCTCCTCTCTCCCTCTTTAAAACACACACATTAGCATTCAGGAAAACTCTAGACCCTACAGTATATTTCCCTGAATAAAATGAAAATTAGAGTTGAAGCAATCCCATCAATGCTGCCACACTTTAAGCTGCTTGGCTGAGATCTAGAAAGCTCTGCCTCTTTGCCCGTGGCAAAACTTTTGTCCTGTGTCTTCCTACACGTCAATTTAGAGGAATGTGTTAGACTGTAAGCTCAACAAGAGAGGACCTGTGTTTCTTGTGTTCATTTCTCACTATTGTGTGGCTCTCTATGTATGTGTTTAACACACATGTATATACAGTATAAATAAGGAGAGTTATGAATGCAGCAACCTAACACGTGGAGAGGGAACTCTTGACCCTTTTAAATCTTATCCGGAAAACATGGTGAGGTCTCTGCAGTGAAAAATGTGACACTCCATTTTCACATTTCTGATTGTCGCTGGGGACCTTTGGAAGGAGGTCCAATTTATCACCTCCCATTTCTTTATCAGCCATGAAAGTTTACAACTTTTGAAGGTAAAAATTGCTATTTACTGGACACTTACTGTGTGTTGAGCACATATCATGACATCTCTTAGTCTTCCAACAACCTTCATGGAAGGTAATGATCACCTCCAGTTTGCAGAAGAGGAAGTCAAGCCTGTGGGAGGTGAAAGCCTTTACCTTACACAGCCAGCAGGTGAGAGTTTTGCAGGCCTTTCTAGACTGATTTCAGCCTAAAGCAAGTGTTTAGTGTTCACTGTCACAGAACAAGATGTCTAGAGGAGGGAAAAGAAAATGATAGCACTGCCAAGCTGGAAATGGCTCCCAGCATCGAGTCCATGCACTTCCTTCACATCTGTCTTTGGTGCTATGAAGGCTACCAAGATGCATTTCATGGGACCTCTGCTCCAAAAGAGTCAGTGCTTTCATGGGACATTGATAGTAGTACCCATTAAATAGCAACAAGTCCATATATGGCTGGTGCAAATGCAGAATGCACAGCCACTGGGAAAACAGTGAGACACATTATTAGAAAGTTAAACACACACACCCCACACTTAACAAATGGCTCAACTGTCATACTCCCATTAAGTAAGTATTTGTCTAAGAGAAATGGAATTTATGTTCACACAAAGGCCTACAGTTTTACTCACATTGGCAAAAAAGTAGACACACCCAAACTGAGCATCAGCTGGTGAGTAGATGGACAAAGTGTATCACATCCATACAGGGAAATACTGCTCAACAATAAGAAGCCAGCTGTTGATTTGATGAGTTCGACAGCATGAATGAATATTAATTCCATGCTATTAATAAGTGAAAGAACCTAGCCATAGAAAGCTACATACTTTTTTACCTGTGTGCTTTTCAGGAAATGATAAAACTATAGGGATAGAAAGCAGATCAGAGATTGCCTGGGGCTTGGGAAGGGGACTGACTGCAGAAGGACATGAGGACATTTTGGGGGATGATGGAGATCCTTCTGTGTCTTAACTGTGGCTCTGGTTATAAAACTGTACTTCTGTCAGGCTCATCAAACCGTATCTTTCAAAGGGGTGAATTTGATTGTATATAAGTCTTACTTCAGTAGATAGGACTTTAAAAAATACATCAACTTGTCCAAAGTCCCCATTTTCCAGATGGGGAAGCAGGCCCTAGATGAGGGAATGAATTGCTACAGTGGTTGTGAATTGCTACAGTTGGCAATACAGTTTTCTCAGCCCCAGTCCTGAGGCAAAAATAAGCTGGAACCCTGGCCTCCTGTCTCAGTCCATGGTGCATTCCAGGGAGAACTAAATGTTGATCCTCAACTCTGAAGACAGCTCCATGGGTGGCTTTTTAAAACTCACTCTCTAATGTGCTGCTCATCAGACTGTTGACCTGCAGTTTGGCTGGAGGACTCCTCATTAGAGAGTAAATTAGCATTCAGCCAAAACCAAAGCACAGGAAGCTCCAATGTGGAACTTCTGTGTACATATTCCATTGACTGTTGGGAAGAAAAGCTTCAGTGTAGGACCATTAATTTATCTGGAAGAGTGCCTTGCAGGACTTTGTCATCCAGTCTAGAAAGAACAAATTATCCCAGAGATTCACACCAACATCCTGTTGTAGAAAGCTGGTGAGATTTGGAGTGAGCCAGACCTGGTTTGAGTTCCTAAATCTCTTCCTAACTTCACGCCCTTGAGTTACTATTTCTCTGTCTGCAAAATAGTGATCCCAGTACCTCCCTCTCACGGTTCCTGCAAAGTATAGATAGAAGTTGGGAAATAAAGTACCTAGCCCAGCTGTGACAGACTTCGGTGTGGCAGCCATGGGTTTGTGTGTGACGCACATTAACAATCATGACACCCATTGTGGAAATGATAATGATGTGTCAGCCATTATACCACCTGGCCAGAACCACTGGGCTATGTATAGACTGTAGTAAACTATTGCGGACATGAATCCAGTCCTATTTATAAAAACTGATTACAGCATTTGGAAGGGAGTGGAATTTTGCTTCTTAATTTGAGAAAAAGCCACCTTACTTGAATTTTTTGCTTTTTAAGAAGGAACAGGAAGCCACTGGAAGCAGTGGGTCCTGAATGAGCACCAAACTCCCAGTTGGAAGGGAGATATTTTTTCCCAGTCTTATCATCACTTATCATCACTGTTATCCAGGAAAAAAAAAAATACGCCAACAACCGAAAAGACCCTGAGCTATTCAGGGCCCAGTGAGACTTTCCTTCCTGGGCTTCCCAGGTAGCACAGTGGTAAAGAATCTGCCTGTCAATGCAGGAAATGCAAGAGACGTGGGTTTAACCCCGAGTCAGAAAGATCCCCTGGAGTAGGAAATGGCACCCCACTCCAGTATTCTTGCCCAGGAAATCCCGTGGACACAGGGACCTGGAGGTCCACAGTCCATGGGGTCACAAAGGGTTGGACATGGCCGCGTGAGCAGACTCTTCCTTCCACCCCTCAGCAGGGCTGCTCTTCGGGGATTTTCCCAAATCCTTTTGCCTTCTGAGATTTGAGAGTCTGGTTTAACACTAACGGAAATAAGGTCAACGAGGCTTACGGTTGACTTTTATTAAACTTACTTGTTTTTCCTCTTTTACAGTTGTAATAATATACCAAGTGTTTCTCATCTTCACTTAAAAATCTCATTCTGTCACACAGCCGGATTTACAAAATGCTGACTGGTTTTAATAGCCCAAGGCAGCTAGCAAAACACCAACTGGCCAGCTTAGCAAAGACAATAGTATTGGTTTCTATACTAGGTATGTTTAAATCCCTTCCATTATATATTTCATGTGTGTGGACTGAATTTTCCTTCCATAACCATTGTCTTCCAGTATGAAGTGGTCAATTACAGATTCTAGTGCATTCTATCAAGCACCATAAGACAATGGTTTAGGTGCCAGAGATTTCTCTGCTGCTTAGGGCGGAATTATCCTCTTAGGTAGTTAGGAGCCTGAGGACTAGAAAAACTGACGTCAAGGCTAGTGGTCAAAGTGGAACAGTCTCCTAACACCAGCTCAGAGCTGTTTCCACTAGCCCACACCATGTTCCCTTTGTGTCGATTATTTAATAAATTCATTTCACAACCCGTAAAGCTCAGTAGGAAACAATGCAATTACTGAACCATAGGAACACAGCTGCCAACATCTTGTTGATTCAGAATTGTCCAAACACTTCCATGTGGGGGCGGGAACCAGCAATTTGCTGGTTCAACAGTTGACATTGATAAATTGGAGTTTCATTTCCTCAGCCTTCTGTTGGAGGTGCTAATGAGCATTGAAAAGCTGGAGAAACACAGTCAGGAGAGGAAGGGAGAATCTTGCCTGATCTACATACTAAGTAATTGAGCTGAATAATGGAGACTTGACACTACTGGGTAATAAGTGGACACTTTTGAAGGCACTGATGAAAAGCCAAATAAAATTAGTGCTGTGAGCATTTTGATTGTTTAGATTCCGCTTGCAGATTGTGTGGGCTGGTATCTTGGTTTATTAGATTGTTCGCTTCTCCTAATATTCTTTCACATGTTTTCTGAAATACTCACTTGTATTTCATGCAGTATTATGCCAAGATTACTTGGCATCTGGAAAATGAGGGGGTTGGGCCAGATGATCTCTGAGGTCTCTTCTATGCTCTGTGTTTTTACTTGCGTGGCAAGAGAATTTGTCTAAAATGAATTGCAGTCCCCCCTACCCCCAAACACACATTCATCCAAGCCTCTATTTCCCCCATTCATTGTTTCCATTCATTCAACAGGCAGTTGGATGTTTGCTCTGGTCAGTTACTGTGCTGGACACTAGAAATAAAGAAGGGAATAGGCCAGAACACCACCAGCCCCCTACCCTCAGAAGCTGACATTCTAATTGGGAGCTGGTTAAGAAAGCAGAATGTATTCAGGGATAAGCTTGGGGCAGCAAGTGGTAGTAACTAGAGGGAATCAAGGAAGGCTGCTCAGAGGATGTACTATTTTAAGTTGTTCCTTGAAACAAGGTGAAGATTGGGAGGAAGAAGAATGTTTGGATGGACTTTCCTCTGTGTACCTCCCAGGGCTTTCTGCCCTAAAGGTCATTAGGCTATCTGCGAGATGTCCTTCTAGTAGAAATATTTTTGTTATGCTTTAACATAGGAGTCAGTGATTACTTCCGTGACTGTTAACACTTAACCTTTTTAATTCTGGTTTCCCAGGTGGCTCAGTGATAAAGAATCCACCTACCAATGCAGGAGACACAGGTTTGATCCCTGGGTCGGGAAGATCCCCTGGAGGAGGGCATGGCCACCCACTCCAGTATTCTTACCGGCATAATCCTATGGACAGAGGAGCCTGGCAGGCTATAGTCGATGAGGTTGCAGAAACTCAGGTGCAACTGAGCATCTTTTAATGTTACTTTTATTTAAAAGCAGAAATGGATTTGAATAAAATGGGTTGGCAAAAGTGTTGAACTTTTGAAATTAACCTTTTATGTACAGATATGTGAATCTTGAAGTCCAAACCAGCCATGGGTAATCTTTTTCTGTCCCTTCAGCTCTCAGTCAGAAGAGTACTCTTTATCTTGAAGAGATGCATTTTGTTAAGCTGTGATTATACCCATGTAGGAATCCTCCAGCTACAAGTCGTTTTAGAGATTATCAGACATTTATTATCAGGCTCAATGTTTTTAAAGCAGATTGGATTCATTTTTGTATGGCATTAATTAAAATTAAATCTTTTGTAAACAATTTCTTTGCAAGTAATCTTGATTTTTTAAAAAAATTTGAATGTGTCTGGTTACATCTGCCTATAAATAGAGAACTCAGGATATTCAGTGTGAAATAATGTTTTTAAAATGCCAGTTTAACTTTTGAATACTAGAGTGGCTTCTGAGTGTGTCAAAAATGGCTTTTATCATATTGTAACCTTCTGTCATATCTGTTTAGGAGAAACTAGAGAATCTGCCTGCTAACTGATTATCGGTATTAGTGTGATGATCAGGCTGTCCTGTAAAGGATTTAGGCTTGTGCATTTTTAGCCCTTCTCAGCACTTCTGTGTGGTTGAACTTGATTTTATACCAGCATGTCAGTACTGGTCTGAGACATAGGAGACCTTGATCTGGTCGAGGCGCTGACACTCACTAGCTTTGTGGATTTTAACCATAGGCAGCATAGCTTTGGCTTTCTCATCTCTAAGTATTGTCATCTGGAAAATGAAGTGGTAAGACTAGACGCTCTTAAGGACCCTGGCACTTTTGTGATGGATGAATGTGAGTGATGAGTGCTTCCTTCTCGTTTGCACACAGAGAAGCAAAACCGTGAAAGATAAAATGGTCTCCCAGTGGCTGCAGGTAGCATCACCAGCTCAATAAGAATAGGTCAGGCTCTTACCTTTTCTGGTCCTCTTCATCCTTTTGGATCTCATGCTCACTCCTGGTTACTTGATATTGGACTTTACACTTCACAAAGCCAGTGATTTACGTTTGCTCTTGTGTCTGTTGAATAACTTCTAGGTAGATGTTTAAAAAGAACAAAAGTAATAAAGTTAGTTGGCAAGATCTAGTTTTAATAATGAATTCTATCTCACCATGCCTATAAAAATTGGGGTCTGAAATGAACTAATATGACTTTTTTTATTGCATATTATTTTGAGGAGAAACAGATAATTAAAGTGAAACAGTAAGAGTCACTCTCCAGGGTTTCACAGGCTCTCCTCTTCAACCACATTCAGAAACAACTTCTGTAGGAGTGAAGAATCCAAGCAGATTCCCTCACTCCCTATTTTCCTTTGGGTTGATTCTATTAAGCTTGTTTATGCTCATGTAATTAGCTTCTATATAACTTACTGGGAATAATGTCTCTTGGTAGCCTCACATTTCGAAATATGATGGATATGTATTTGTTTGTTTGCAATCAGATCACATATTTCCTTGTAAAAAAAAAAAACCCCAAATAATGCTTTGGTTCACCAGTGCCATTTTAACTCAGTCTATCAGCTGAGCCCTGATGCTTGTCTTCCTAGCCTGAGCTGTGGGTCAGAGTCCGTGTAGGAGGAAGGAAGAGGAGCAGTTTTGAAACTGGTGCATCATGTCCTCCACCTGGCCTTGGGAGGCCTCCCTGTGTCTGATGTCTGTCCTCGGCCTTCCAGCACAAACCACAGTATATACTCTGATTCAGATCTCACATTCCAGCCAGGCAGGTGGTCTCCACTGCCGGGGGAATATCTCACTTCTGTTGAACACTTTTATACACTAAGGAGGAAATGGTAATTAGCACCTTAATGTCCAAGAAGCAATTTCCATGTCCTCTTTTTAATTGTGAAAATGAACCTAATGGGTAGAATTTCAGGCAAGAGGAGAGGGAAAAGAGAAAATCCAGGCCTGAATATCTGTCTCTGGGTTCAGTTCTCCCGCCTAGATTTCCCCTAGATTTCCCAGCTTCTTTCGTTTCTGCACCCCCTCATGTTTGAAAGCCTTAGTTCCCTTGTCATGTCCCTGGAGTTGTGAGAAGGAGCTTAAGAAAAGGGGGAAATGGGATGTGGTTAGTTGTTCCCACTGACCCGTGTGAGATGTTTGTAAGTCAGCTGTCTTCCTCTTTTTACAAAATATATATTATATATATGAATTTGGTGGCACCAATCAGCATGTAGGGATCCCATGCCCCCTGACAAGGAATGAACCTATGCCCCGTGCCTCAGTGGAAACACAAGAGTTCTAACCAGTGGACTGCCAGAGAATTCCCAAGTCACCAGTCTTCTGAATCAGACACCTGGGTTCAAAGATCAGACCCACAGACCATGTGACCTTGGGCAATTATTTAACCTTACAAGTCTCCATTTCTTCATAACCACTCAGTGGCAGCATAAAGATGAATGGTAATACATTAAAAATCCTTGGCTCACTAAATGAGCTCTGTTATTAAAAGGCCAGGAGTGGTTGGATGCAGGCATTAGCAATATCTGGAAGACAGCAGCATCAAGGAGAGTTTTCACATCAGTGACAGGGACATTGTTATTTGAAGGGGGCCTCATGGCACACTCCTCAGTGTGTGTGTGTCTTAAATAGACTTCTGGGGATGGAAAACAACTGGCAAGGCTGCTGCATAGGTGCCCCGGGGTGGTACCCGAAGGTGTGCACAGTTGAGGCCATCTGAGCTGCCCCACGGGGGAGGAGGACGGGCCATTGCAGCCAGGAGAACAGGAGGCTGGGGAAGCTCTCAGACCCCGGTTGAGCAGTCACCCAGGCCTGCATGCTTTCATCTGCAGTCACTTGTCATCTGTCTGAGGCGAGAATCAATATCAGGAGAAGGTGACAAATCAGTCATTGCCCAGAGACTGGCTGTAAATCCGGCACCCGTTCTTTTCCTTCTAACCACTTGAAAGAGACTTGCCCGCACATCCTTGAAAGAAACTTGCCCGCACATCCTTTCCCTGGAACTCGGAGCTTCACCACTGGACTTGGAGTTGTATTGCTGCTTAGCCGCTAAGTCTCTCTGCGACCCCATGGACTGTAGCCCACCAGGCCCCTCTGTCCAGGGGATTCTCCAGGCAAGAATCCTGGAGGGGGCTCTTCTCGACCTAGGGATCAAAGCTGGGTCTTCTGCACTGGCAGATGGAGTCTTCACCACTGAGCCACCAGAAATGCCCACTGGGCTTGGAGAGGTCCTTGAAATGATCTGAAACAAACTTCTGTGTTTTAGGCATTGTTGTCTTGGGGGGAATGAAAGATAGATGTGTTGTGTTCCATTCTGCTTCGGTAACAGCAGTACTCATCACGTCTTCGCTTTCTTTTCTCCCATCTGTTCCTTAGTATCCATGAGTTTTAGAGAAACAGCCCCTCCCAAAGGTCTGTGTTTGCCTCTGCGCGTGTCAGTGGGGCCTGCGCCGTACACTCAGCAGCACCCACTAGCCTTCCATCCTTATGTCCGTTTGCTTGCTACAAACTTACTCTTAAAACCTCTCCTCCTCCTTTCCCTCAGCTCTGACAGAGTCACTCCTTTTACTCAGAAAGAACATTAAAGAACAGCCTGTCCGACCAGCTCACTTGGGGGCTATGAATCGGCCTGTCTTAGGGAGCACCAGGACTGGGCCTGGGTGTCCTGCTCGGACTCCCTCAGACTGGGCCCCGGGGGCTCAAATCCCGGCTTCTCCCCGGGGTGCTGACGTGAGCATCCGGGTTCCAGGCTCCTGCCCTACTGCCAGCCCCCAGCCTGCCTGGAACACCTGGAAATGGGGAGCGAAAGTCAAATGAGCGAGTAAAGTTGGCATAAGTGAGGTCTTTCTGGAGCTTTGGATTGATTAGAGCAGGGCATTTGAAGGACCCCCCCTACCCCCACCCTGCAACAGCGCTCTGTATAGACTAGATCTTTTGTAAGCAACTGATTTACTTTCCTGCTGAA
Source organism: Odocoileus virginianus (assembly GCF_023699985.2). Lineage (NCBI taxonomy): Eukaryota > Metazoa > Chordata > Mammalia > Artiodactyla > Cervidae > Odocoileus > Odocoileus virginianus. Next base: position 16,972,836 of record NC_069677.1, read on the forward strand.
GGCCAGCCTCAGGCAGAATTGGGAAATAGCCAGCTTGATAGGATGCAATGATTTTCAATGCTTTTTGTTTCTCCCTTTTAAAACTGTAGGACTCTTACTTCACATAGAAGCATCAGAGGAAGCCCAATGTGTAAATTACATAAAAGTGGTTCAAGTGGGGATGGGAAGCCCAGGGACTGCCCATCCCTTGCCCATGCAGTGTCTCCTTATGTGTCACCCACTCCCACCCTCCACTCACTGTGGAACCTAAGAGGAGCTGGAGGCGCTCCATTTGGAAGCCACCGCTGCCATGAAAAGCCCATATGTGGGGCTCAGGCAACTTTGTGTTAGTCACTACAGCACACCGTTAAGCCCTGAACCTGACTTTCTTTTCGCGATTTGAGGACAGAATGTTAGACTGAGAGATTTTGTGTATAAGTACATATGTTGGTTTACAGCAGACCCTCCTGAACACTGATTCCCACCTCTCTTTTTAGCTCCTTTTCTCTTCCCACTTTCTATGCCTTTGCCCCAAGGTGTCCTCTCCCTATTCAGAAACCCGGGGGTCTCTGGCACCAGCCATCTTCAGACATGCTCAGTTCCCCAGGAAAAGCAAGAGTCCCTTGTGTTCCAGTGTCACTGCAGGTCAGCTCTGTTGTCCCCAAGGGTATGTCCATGCCTAGGTCCAGCAGAAGAGTGCCACCCGCACCTGTCTGATTAGCAGGTCATCCGCAGCTGGCCTGAACCATTGACACCCAAGGGACTTGTATTGAGGGACTTGGTAAAACATTCCTATCCTCTGACCAGCCGACTGAACTTCTATCCCTGGTTGAGTAATACTCCAGGCATTTATGTAACCATACAGTGTACACAGTCCATGAAAGCCTCATGTTTTCTGAAGTTGCATTCTGAAAACAGCAGGGCTTGTAGGGAAAACAAGGTTAGGAGCAGATCACCCCAAACCTATTTGGTCTTGTAACCAAGAAGTTAATGGAAGCTATAGCAATACTGGAAAAAAAAAATTGCTCTATTATAGTTTAACCTTTGAAAAAAAGTTAAAGGTGGCTTTATGAAAAGGGTTTTAGAAAAAAAAAGAAGGATAAACATTGAATTTTGGAGACAAAGATAAAATGCACTAACATCATAGAAAACAATAAAAAAAAAAGTATTTCCATGACAGATGACATGTCACTTTGAGTCCAGAAGAATTTGAGCGCCATTAGCTCTGTGGATTGATGCAGTCTGCTGTGTTTGAGCATGTTTTGTTTGGCTGTTTCTTGGTTCTGCAAAATATTAATGTTCTTGGAAAACTGCATATGAACTAACACTAACTTTATTGTGCTAACATAATTTCACTATTTGCCAGTCGTGTATGAGCTGGTTTATATCACAGTGACACATTCTGTATCTGGCTGGACTATTTCTAGATGTCAGAGCCTAAACACAGGACTCAGGTGGACATGAGCAAGTCCTCAAAAAACTTATGGTCTTGTGTGAAATTTGGGAATAATGGCTGTGGTATGAGGCACCACATAAATCTCATAAAACGGATTCATCAAAAGATTGTACAAAGAAAGAAAGGAAATCATACATGAGACTGTGAAGGTTAGGAGGCAAAAGGTTTTAGATGGAGTTGGTGAAGTTTCTGTGGGCAAGGATGATGTCGTTGTTTAGTTGCTAAGTCATGTCCAACTCTTTGCGACCCCATGGGCTGCAGCACACCAGGTTTCCCCATCCTTCACTTATCTCTTGGAGTTTGCTCAAACTCATGTCCATTGATGCCATCCAACTGTCTCATCCTCTGTTGCTCCTTTCTCCTCCCGCCCAGCATTAGGGTCTTTTCCAGTGAGTCAGCTCTTTGTATCAGGTGGCCAAAGTATTAGAGCTTCAGCTTCAGTCCTTCCAATGAATATTCAGAGTTGATTTCCATTAAGATTGACTGGTTTGATCTCCTTGCTGTCCAAGGGACTCTCAGGAGTCTTTTCCAGCACACAGTTTGAAAGCATCAACTCTTCGGTGCTTAGCCTTCTTTATGGTCCAAGTCTCACATGCCTACATGACTACTGGAAAAACCATAGCTTTGACTGTATGGACCCAAGGCAAGGATGGCAGGCTCTAAAGAGAGAATGAGTAAAGGTTTGGGAGCTGGAAAGCGAGGACAAATTTAGGGGACCAGTAGAGTTTGAGGGATCCACTTTGGGGCTGGAGCCACTGAGGAGCATAAGGGAGCAGTAGGATGCAGGTTGAAATGGAGGTTGGCCTCAGAATGTGGGGGGCCTTGGCTGCAGGGATGATGGTCACCCTCTAGGGTTTTGAGCATGTGAGTGGTCAGAGCTACCCTGGAAAGAGCTCCTTTTGGCTGCATATGCTGAGAGATGATGGAGGGGAGTGGAGTCCAAATAAGAGGTGTTACTGTTGTCCTTATGAGAGACATGAGAGCCTAAGCTCATGGGATGTATGGGGAGAGCATGATCAGCAGGCATTTTAGAGCCAGAATCTCAAGCATTTGTCAACCAAGTGGATGGTATAGGGCTCTGGTGGTCTAATGATGACAAATGTACTGTTTGCAGTAATGATATCCAATACAGAGCTTGGTTTTGGAATGTTTGAGAGCTCGTGCGGAGAGCTAGTAGGGCTGTGGCACCCTTAGGTTCTGGGACTGATCTATACTGAAGTGTGGGTGATGCTTATGTGTGGCCCTCAGGTTACTGCTGGGTAGATCCATGCAGACGGAATAAAAGAGCTTGCCCTCAGCTCTGGGAGGGGAGATGCTGTTCCCTAGATTGAGACTTACCTACCTGCTCCCAGCCCCAGTCCCTGCTCAAGTTCTCATCTAGGACCACAGCATTTTTATATTCAAAAAGACCTTAGAAATCCTCTTATCTCTATACCTTTTGTTGGATGGTAAACTGACCCAGAAAGGTCAAGTGTGTGTCCAGGGTAAGTCTGAGGCAGAACCCAGACTAAAACCTAGGACTCTCACTTTATAATCTTGTAAAGAAATCTTTAAAGTAATGGTTGTGTGTTAGAGTTCTCTAAGAAACAGAACCAGCAGGATATAAAACCAGATTTATTATTAGGAATCGACTCCTGAAATTATGGAGGCTGAGAATTCTCTCTATCTGCTGATTGCAAGCTGGAGACCAGGAAAGCTGGAGCTGTAACTCAGTCTGAGTCTGAAGCCTGGAACTAGGGTAGAGCCAATGGAGTAAATTTCAGCCTGAGGATGGGAGAAGGCAAGACAAGATATCCTGGTTCAAGAAGTGAGGCAGGTGAAAGGGCTGACTTCCTTCCTTCACCTTTTTGTTCTGTTCAGGCCCTGAACAGATTGGATGCTGCCCACCCCCATTGGGGAGGGCCATGTACTTTACTGAGACTACTAGTTCAAATGCTGATCTCTTCTGGAAACACCTTGCAGACCCCCTAATCTGGACATTCCCTGATGCAATCAGATTGGTGTGCCTGTGTGCTAAGTCATGTCCCACTCTTCTGCAACCGCAGGGACTGGAGCCTGCCAGGTTCCTCTGCCCGTGGGATTTTCCAGGCAAGAATACTGGAGTGAGTTGCTGTTTCCTCCTCCAGGGGATCTTCCCAGGGATTGAACCCATGCCTCTTATGTCTCCTGTGTTGGCAGGTGGATTCTTTACCACTAGATCCACCTGGGAAATGAGGTTGTCATCTCAGATGAACTCATAGGCTATTTGAATTGTTGATCCATGATGTTGTTCTTCCAGAGTGGTCTCCAATTTTTCAAAGTTTGAATTTACTCATTTCTTCTTTTTATCTTCCTTTGATCTCATTGGTAAAGAGACATGGTTCCTCTTTCCAAGTAAGCAAATTGGACATGACAGGTACTGAACCTTCCTCCCTACACAGTGAGTTAAGGGAAGATCAGGATTAGTGCCTAGGTTTCTTAAACTGATTCCATGTTCTTTCTCGCAGTTGGATTGTAAATTTTGTGGCTCTGTTAAACCAGGTCTGAAAGTGTGATCCGGGACCACCAGCATCAGCATCACCTGGGAATGGTTAGAAACGCACCTTCTGGGGTCCCCAACAGAACCACTGACTCAGAAGCCATGGTGGCCGAGGCCCAACAGTCTGTTTTAGTAAATTTCTCCAGATGATTTTTCTGCGTGGTCTTTAGAGGACCACTGTGGTTATATAAGACAGAATCTGTTCAGGATCAAGGATTTCACTACATTTTGTTCATATACCAAATTCACAGAGAACAAAAAAGACAGTATCAAATGAAACGGACCATAAAAATCCATGGCTGTGTGCTTCGTTGCTCAGTTGTGTCTGACTCTTTGCAACTCTTTGGACTGTAGCACACTGCTGCTGCTAAGTCACTTCAGTCGTGTCCGACTCTGTGCGACCCCATAGACGGCAGCCCACCAGGCTCCCTCGTCCCTGGGATTCTCCAGGCAAGAACACTGCAGTGGGTTGCCACTTCCTTCTCCAATGCATGAAAGTGAAAAGTGAAAGTGAAGTCTCTCAGTTGTGTCCGACTCCTAGCGACCCCGTGGACTGCAGCCCACCAGGCTCCTCCATCCATGGGATTTTCCAGGCAAGAGCACTGGAGTGGGGTGCCATTGCCTTCTCCGTGTAGCACACTAGGCTCCCTCTATCCATGGGTGTTTTCAGCCAAGAATGCTAGACTGGGTTGCCATTTTCTCCTCCAGGGTATCTTCCCAACCCAGAGATCAAACCCACATCTTCTGTGTCTCCGGTGTTGCAGGCGGATTCTTCACCCACGGAGCCATGAGTACACCTGTCTTTCTCTGTTTCTCTCACTTCCCTCCATCTGTCACTCCTATCAACCAGGTACATTGCACTAATGTTTCATTAAAAATGCTTCTCTGTCCCTTAAAAGTTGGCAGAGTTGTTGGGAGCTTTGATTCATTCAACCCACATTACATGACAAACATGGGGAAACAAAAACCAAAAAAAAGAAAGAGAAGAGAGGGAGATGGTTGCATACTGGAACATTTCCTAAAAAAAAAAAAAAAAAAAAAAAAATCACATGCCCAAATAGCAAGTTAAAAGTCAGTAAGGTTAAGTGACCCAGAGAAGTGTGAACAGAATGCTATTTTAAAAAGAAAATTAGAATTTCTCTGCATTTGCAAAGTTCCAGAAACTGTATTGGGAGCTTTATGCAGGCAAATCTTATAATAACCTTGTGAAAGAGGCGATATTATCTTCATTTTTTTATTTTTAATGAGGAAACTAAAATCTCAAGAAGTTCCATACATTTATCCAGACTTCACAAAGCTAGAGTTCACATTCGAGTTTTTCTATATCCTAAAGTCATCATCTCTCCATCACATCATCCACCCTATCTCTTAAGGTATCTGTCTCTTCTGTATACCCTGTTGATCTTAAAGCTATGAAATTTATCAGTGGTTATATGACATTCCACCATTTCAAAAGAATTGCCGCAAGCAGCACGTGGACACTGGGGAGTCATCAGTAAGGGACACTTTCTGAAACCCAGGTCCATCTCGGACTCACTCTGGAAGCGTATCAGTACAATCAGGTATGAATTTGTAAAATGTATATCCAACCTTCAGGCCTGTCTCCTGTCTATCCTTCAGCTTGAAGCCTGGCCCACAACCTTAAAGAAAAATTAGGAAGACGTGCCCTCTAGTGGAAACATAGAGAATGTCCTCTGGTTTTGCTGGAGGGTTTCTCCCCAAACCACCTCTTCCCCCTTGTAAAATGAAATTATGGAGTTATTTATCTGAAAGGTGAATGTCTCCTGACAAGACTTGGATCAGTGCACACGTGTCCTTTTTGTAACAACCTTAAAATGAGATTTCTGCATCTCACAGTCACATCACACTTGGGTTCTAATGACCTCTTTAAGGACCTAAAGCTGGCATCATCTTTTAAAAGAATGCTTGTCATTTAGTCTTTTCCCCATTTCACCGAAACATGATTTCACTAAATTTTTGGAAGGGACACAGTATGAATATGGGTGTCTGTATTAAATCTCATCACACCTGAATTCACCTCCTGGGCAGTAAGTTGATAGCTTTGGAAACTGTACACTTCTGTCTAAACGGCGTGATCTTTGATTTCACGGACTGAGCTGTAATTGTGCCCATCGCCACAGGTGTATTGCTCGGCTGCCAGTCAGCCCCACAGTGGATGCTCAGACCCACATACGGGCTCCCGAGTGAGGGTGAGTGTGTACAAAGCACTTTAAAGATTTCCGTTGATTACACAATTGGGTTCCTCAAGTTTAAGATTAAATAGAAGACAGAAATCAGCCACTGTCTGATGGGTAGAGAGAGATAGAGGGCATTAAAAATAATTGGCAGGAATCTAGCAAAAGTATCCTTTTCATTCAAAGCAAATTGAATAACTTGGAGGTTGGAGATGTAAATGAATCCCCCAGTTGTGAGGCATGAGAGATGTCCCCATCTCAATTACTGTCCTGTTTCTAAAAGTGCCACCAAAGTTGTATCTTTCCTGATTTGAAGGATGGCTCATCTTAGCTCTTCAAGGTTTGAGAGAATCATGGATCCAGTGAATCCCTTCCTCTAACCTGACAGCTCTGCCTTTCTTGAGTCCATGTAATTAAACTTTCTGCTTTGAAATTGAGGGAGGGAACAGACACTCTCTATTTTTTAAAGCATTTTTAAAAGTTGCTGGTTTAAAACACACACACCTCCTTAGAGATTATGTTTCAGTCCTTGTGGGGTGGGGCATGGGGACCGGGATTTTCCCGCTGTTGGGTTAGTGACCCGGCACGGAGTGGGGAGAGCCCAGGGTGGAGGGTCAGGCCTGAGGACTCACTTCCAGCTCCTGTGTCAGATGCTGCGCTGTGTCACCCTCACCCAGGGCCTCAGCAACATGCGGGGTCCCGTGACAGTTGCACTGCAGAACCTTAGATAAGTTCTGACCTCAATAATCTGTGGTTCCTTCTCATTCTTTGTGCACGGCACACATACAGTTTCAACTTCATCCCCTGGAGTCCACGAGTTACCAAGTTGGCAACTGGTTCAAAGAATATCCTTCAACAGTGTAAAGTTTTTTTTTTAAAAAACAAAAACCAAGCCCTTTTATATGTCTCTTAGCCACCATTTTAGTTTACAATCTCTGAGGCTAGAATATTGAATTTCCCTTTTCATCCTCAGACCATTGACTCTCGGTGTTTTTTAATGATTGGAGGAAAAGTAGGAGAAAGAAGTCATCTTTCAAAGTATCACTTCGACTTGTCAGCATGAAGAGACTGACTGTTTTTAACTCTTTTTGTTTTTTCTTCATTGTGCCACCCTGGACTTTAAAACACCACAACAATTTGACCGTCTTTTAAATGAGCTACTCATGCTTTTAAACTGCAAATTTCCACCTCTGCACAGGGCTTTTTGGCTAGATGTTTTTCAAATCTAGCTTCTCTTGATGTGAACATTTTCAAGCTCAAACAATAAAGTGTGTTTTTATCTAGACACTGGAAGTAATTATCAGGGAGAAAATTGTGGCTCAGATTCCGCTCTTTATTAAGCTGTCAGTACTTTTTTCCACGTCTGTTTTCCTTGGAAACATTTATTTGATTCCCTGTGTGTGTGCACTACATCACTTCAGTTGTGTTCAACTATTTGTAATCCTGTGGACTGTAGCCCGTCAGGCTCCTCTGTCCATGGAATTCTCCAGGCAAGAATACCGAAATGGGTTGCCATTTCCTACTCCATGGGATCTTCCTGACCCAGGGATTGAACCTGCATCTCTTAAAAATCCTGCATTTGCAGGAGGGTTCTCTACCAATTCCCTAGTCCTTCCTTAAATTGTAAGTATGGGTGTGAAAGTGTTAGTCACTCAGTCGTGTCTTTGTGACTGCATGGACTGGAGACTGTAGCCTACCAGGCTCCTCTGTCCATGGAATTCTCCAGGCAAGAATACTGGAGTGTGTAGCCATGCCCTTCTCCAGGGGATCTTCCTAACACAGGGATCGAATGGGGTCCTCGGCATTACAGGCAGATTCTTTAGGGTCTGAGCCACAGGGAAGCCCCAGGTGTGGGTGTAGTTGTACTAATCTGAACTTTTGTATAGTGGAGAAAATTTAAGACTTGCTAATTGAGATGTTATTTTTTGAAGTGGCAGAATGTTAAGTACTTTGTTGTTTGGAAATTTTATGGAGGGTATTAGTACAGTGAAATAACTTTTTTTTTCCCTAAGTTAAATGAAGATAAAGACAATATAGACAAGGGATCATCACTAATAATAGGCATTATAACAATATAGAAAAAAATTAAGTAGTAATTTTAGGTATCTCATTATTTGAAACATAAAGACAAGTTATTTTCTATAATTGGTGTATTTTTGTTTATACCTGGAAAGATGGACATTTTGTTGGTAACCCAGTCAGTCTAGACGTAACTTGGACCTCTAGATTTACCATCCGTAGATTGCCTCCAGCAAAGCAAGCATTACAGTTTCAGCACTTTCTTCCCCTTTCTGCTCACTCTGCAACAAGCAAATTGATAACTTGTAAAGAACCCAAATAACATACACTTCTATCTTTCAAATAATTATATCTGGTCAGACTAATTTTTAATCTTGTTTTGGCTAAAGAACTCTGTGGATATTTTGCATTCTTATTTTGACTGGGCATTTAGCCACCATGCACCTGCTTCCGTACAAGTACAATGAGAACTTAAGAGTTCTTCACAGGATTACTGCTGAGAACAAATGAGAAGAGGATTGTGACCATTCTCTAGGAACTGCAAAGCACTGTAAATGTAAGACAGTGTTTATTTGGATTAGGTGGCTCAGTGGTAAAGAATTGTTGCCTGCCAGTGCAGGAGACACAGGTTTGATCCCTGGGTCTTGAAGATTTCTTGGAGAAGGCAATGGCAGTCACTCTGATATTCTTGCCTGGAAAATCCCGTGAACAGAGGAGCCTGGTGGGCTATAGTCCATGGGGTTGTAAAGAGTCAGACACGACTCTTTACGTGTCTGTGAGCGATCGAGCACAGGAATGGATTGAAGCCAGGTTTAGAAAAATCAGTTCCATATTGGGCTCCTGACATTTTTGAGTGTGTGTGTTTGTTTGTAGTCAGAGTGAGACAGTTTTACCTGAAGAGCAGTGCCTTAAACTTCATAACGTCAAAAACTTCCCTCTGCCTTCTGTCTCCCTTATTCCTAGCCCCTGAAGCTTTGTACAAATTTCTTTCTTTCTTTATTTCACCTCAGCTGCAACCAGTGAGAGCCGAAATTATACTTTGCAACAAGATCTTCAGTGTACTCTTTAAGAATCAGTTGACAGCCATGTTGCCTGCCCAGACAAAGCATCTCTCAGTCTGGGCTCCTCCTAGGTGGAGCCTGTCAGCTCCTGAATAACCAGGTTTCCTTTGGGAGGCCGAAAGACAGAAGTTTTGAGTGGCTAAGGGCAAATAGGTCTCAGGGTGGTGCATTATTATAGTCTTGTAAGGCTTGTTGTTGTTGAGTCACTAAGTCATGTCCGACTCTGTGACCCTATGGAGTGTGGCCTGCCAAACTCCTCTGTCCATGGGATTTCTCAGGCCAGAATACTGGAGTGGGTTGCTGTTTCCTTCTTCAGGGGATCTTCGTGAAAGGATCGAATCTGAGTCTCCTGCAGTGGCAGGCAGATTCTTTATCACTGAGCCACCAGGGAAACTCATATCAAGTCTTAGTCCCTTGCTTAAGCCTCTGTCTCCCCAGAGCTTTCACTGAGGAGTTTATGACTGTGTGTGTGTGTGTGTGTGTGTGTGTGTGTGTGTGTGTTAGTAGCTCAGCCATGACTGTGTGTGTGTGTGTGTGTGTGTGTGTGTGTGTGTTAGTAGCTCAGCCATGTCTGACTCTTCGCAACCCCGTGGACTCCAGCCTGCCAGGCTCCTCTGTCCATGGGATTCTCCAGGCAAGAATTCTGGCATAGATTGCCATTCCCTTCTCCAAGGGATCTTCCTGACTCAGGGACTGATCCGGGATCCCCCATTTGGAGGCAAATTCTTTACTATCTGGGCCACCAGGGACTTTGGTTCCAGAAACTGTTAGCAAATGAACAGAGTATTGGTGCCATCTCCTGGCAGTTGTTGGAAATTGCTTTGTAAGAGACTTTATTTACCTGATGTCTTCTTGGGCATCAAAGGAAAGATGCACTGTTATAGTGGGGTTTTTTTTTTTTTTTAATTCGGGTATTAAATTATGGTCTTAGGTCACACTGTAATTGTATAGTAGCTTTTCTTTTAGTCTTCAACTAAGACCATTGGCTGAAAATTGGTGCTTTGGAGAGTGTCCTAGAGTTAAATTATTCTCAGAGAACAAGAGGAGATGCCTTTAGGTTGCCATATAGTTTATGGTCAGCTTATTCACAGACTCCTAGTTTCTCATTTTCTTCTCTTTAGAGTATGTAATAGAGGAGTCCCTTGGTTGCAGATATGGTAGCTCTGGAGTCTCTCTTCATGTCAGGAAAAGTGTCAGATTGACATTTCTATCCAAGCATATGTGCTAAATTGCTTCAGTCATGTCCGACTCTTTGCAACTCTATGTACTGTAGCCCACCAGGCTTCTCTGTCCATGGGATTTCCCAGGTAAGAATACTGGAGTAGGTTGCCATCTCCTTCTCTAGAGGAACTTCCCAACCCAGGGATCACACCCACGCCTCTTATGTCTCTTGCACGAAGGCGGGTTCTCCTTCACAACTGTCACCACCTGGGAAGCCCCTCCAAGTATATCACTCTGAAATTTTCACCCTGAAGGGTTTCGGTAAACTCTCGATATAGTGGCTTACTTGCGAGATGATGGTAGGAAGCCTGAGGGAACAAGGGGAGCAGCTGAGACGAAGGGAGAGAAGCCAGTTAAGGGGCTGTTGGTGAGCAGACTCATCTCGTGGGGCCCTCTGGGAAGCTGGGTAGCGCTCATCTTAGAATCGTCCCACCACGGTCTGGGGAAGTTGGGGCATTTGTCTGCTGATTCCTGCCCTCCACTGGTGTCCGTTCTGCGTGAACTCCCCTGTGCCTCCCAGTGGTGCAGAGCAGAGATGACCCTCTGGCCGAGGAGCAGAATCACTGGCCTTGAGGAGAGCAGCTGCCGTCTTGTAGGAAATCACCTACCGTGGCTGCAGGCTCGGGATGGCACCAACAAGCTCTCCTACGCGCATGCGCGTGCACACACACACACACACACACACACACACACACTCACACTCCGATATTCACACATATTAGGAAAAGGGGTAAAATCGGTGAAGTCAATAATAGTAATGATAAGTAGTTATTTTAAATCTTCTTTAGTTATGAAAATGGTTACAGTTCTAAGAAGATTTTGTCAGACAAATATCTTGAAGTGTTTATGAATGAAATGAGTATATCTCGGCTTTACTTTAAAGAATTACAGCCAAAAAATGTAGGAATAAATGAAACAAAGAATGGCAAAAGTAATTGTTGAAACTCAGTAGTGGGGCCTTGGCGATTCGTTATACTGTTATCTCTACAATTCGGTATGTTTGAAAATTTCCAAAGTAAATAAAATTTAAGACAGGATTTATGCTAGCCAGTGACAGATTTTAAATCCTTTTGCTGGATCTTGTTTGTGTAAATTGCAGTCGTTTTTGAGCTAATGTAGCAATTATAAGTGTGTAGTATAGAATACCATAGCTAGTAGGAGGGGAAGGTGCTAGTCGCTTAGTTGTTTCCAACTCTTTGTGACCCCATGGATTGTAGCCCACCAGGCTCCTCTCTCCATGGGATTTCCCAGCAAGAATACCAGAGTGGGTTGCCATTCCCTTCTCTAGGGCATCTTCCCAACCCAAGGATTGAACCCGGGTCTCCTGCATCACAGACAGATTCTTTACTGTCTAAACCACTAGTAGAGTCTCTTTTTAATCAAGAGTGATGTATTTCCTCAGGCTGCTGGGTCACAAGGGGAATACCTCTTACTGCAAACTCAAGGATAATACTTGGGTTGTTTTGGTTTGGGTTTGATTTTTTTTTTTTTTTTTTCAGTGAAAAGACAAAAAATTCTTCATGTTTATTTCCCCATGGTTCAGCATATCTGAGCTGAATTTTGCACGGACGAAGAAAGTAATAGTGGTAGATACTATTATGTCCAGGAAAGGAAAAAAAAACTGTCTTGCTTCAGAACTCAGTAAGAACTTATGGCTTTGTGGTTAGTATGTCCTTTGGTAATAATGCTTTTGACTACTGTCTGTCTCTTTAATCTAGTAGTAAAAACTTTAGGGAAATGACTTTAAAATGCAGGCTTTGCTATTGGATTAAAGTAAGCAAATTAACCTATGCATCTGAATATATAGGAACATTTTCAGGGTTTGTCTTGAGGGACTGAAAGAATCCCAAGGATGCCCTTGAAATTAAAACACTTGTGGAATGCTCATTTAAAATTGTCAAAAGAGTGAGGTATGCAGCACACACGTGTGTGCTCACATTGCTATGTGTCACAGCACTAGATGTTCACTTAAAAAAAGCCATTTGTAATCATGTCTTTCCTATAATCCTTGACCCATTTTGCTCCTAATACTTCATTCCCCAGGGGTGGCTAAAATAAGCTTTTAATCTGCTTTAAAAATCATTTCCTCAAAAATAGAATTTATTTTTGGAGAGAGAAAGAAGCTTCCACTGACTTTCTTGTAATGTTTTAAAGGTCTGTAGACATTAAATTATTTACTCTCTCAAGAGAGCCCATTTAATACTGGAAGCATCATGGGATAGTGAAGAGTATGGAATCAACCTGAATTTTCATCCCGGCTCAGTTTTTATGCCAATGGACAGTTCATTCAACTGTTAGTTATCTTGATTTCCTCATCTGCGAAATGGGGACAAGACGACCTACTTGAAAGTGCCAAGAGGACAGAAGAAAATGGCATAGGTGGGACGTTCAGTCCATGCCCTTCTGCATAGCAGAGCTGATCAGCATTTGTTCCCGTCTCAGAGAGCCCTCTGCTCTCTGAGATGTACATACTTTGAGAATGTGCTTTGCAAAGTCAATCCTTCTTTTGCTGTGATGTGTTATTGCTAGTACAGAGACCTCTTTTTAAAATTGGCAAGTTGGCTGGGGGGGTGGGACAGCAGCTGGGCTGCAGATTAGAAATGACAGAGTAAAACGGATGAGATAGAAGAGCCTCCTGTGCTAGAACATAATAAATGCTCACCTGGATTTCTTCTTGCGCCTATTATGGAGCTCACATTGGACAGTCATATGTGGCTACATGAGTCTGTGTTACCGTTGTCTGCCTTCAGCAGGAGACTGGTGATGGGCAGCCACCTTGGCAGACATCTGTGCTCAGGCTCTATCACATGTTAGTATTTTTAGTCTTCACCCCTGCTGAAGATGCTGATTGCTTATTTCTTGGGACAGGAAGTTCCCTCCTGCTGTAGGCAGCATTGTTAGAAAATTCTACCAGATAGATGAGTTTTCCATTTATAGATTAGACTGATTTTTTTTCCCCATCTATACTCCTTCTGCTTAGTGGAATTACAAAGGTAAAGTTCATTTCTCCTTTACCAGAACAACTCATCACATATTTAAAGGTATATCTCATGGTCTTCTTGAATTTTCCATTCTCCAGGATAAGCAATTTGCCCTTCTCCTCCTCCACTGTGTTTTGGCTAGGACCTTTATTCGCTTCTTTCAAAGTTATTATCCCAGCTTGTAATTACATGTTCATTAGAGTGTGTGATTATTTGATTAGTGTGGGAGTTGTTTGTGCTGCTTATCAGATATTTCTGTCTGCTTTCCTTGAATGAGGTAGAACTGAAGTTTCTTCCCTGGGGTTGGGTGGGACTAGTTTTGGCCGACGATGTGTGAATGAAAGTGATAGACGTCATTCCCAGGCCAAAGCATGTAGCTGCTGGAAAGAGATCTTCCAGGGCTTCCTTTTCCTCTAGTAGTGAGTCTGTGCAGTTCTAGATGAGGGTTACTCTGTCTGTCTGGATCCTGAATAAAGGGAAGAAGAGCCCCAGCCAGCAACCCTTGCTGGTCACATGGCATGAATGAAAAATAAGACTCTGCGGTTTGACATCTGAGTTTTCGGCTCATCATAATCTCGTCTCTCCTGATCGAAGCAATTGTATCTGGCTTTCTCACTCCATGATAAGGCTCATGCAGTGGAGACTGTGGGTTTCTCTTGAGTCTTCGGTATCTGACAGAGTACTAGCCCAGAGGAGGCACCAATACCTGTGGGTCACATGCATGAATAAATCAAATCTGAGTTTTGAATCCGCCTTCCATCCTTGAAATTTACTGGACTTGGTTTTGTTCACTATTCCTCCTCTGAAATAAGAGACTCCACCCCTGCCTATCAAACCCAGCTTTCCAGTTTCAGAGTCATAAAGTAGTTTGCATATACATCCCCAAATGAGGAAGGAATGCAGGCCAGACTCCGCTGTCACAGGCAGAGACAAGGAGGATTTTTGTTGTTGTCAGTGTCATTGCTCAGTCACTGAGTTGTGTCCGACCCTTTGTGACCCCGTGGACTGCAGTGTGCCAGACTTCCCTGCCTTTCACCATCTCTCATGTCCATTGAGTCGGTGATGCCATCCAACCATCTCTGTTGTACCCTCTCTTCCTGCCTTCAATCTACGAGGGAGGATACATTTAACTTAATGCTGAATATCTCCATTAGAAGTTTCTTGCTTCTGAAGATCAGGAGAGAGGAAGTATGGTCATTGCTGATATATTTCTGTATCCTTGTGTAGCTTTCTGCTACCATATTGGCATCACTCTTGCTTTTCACTTGCTGCTGTTTTTACCTTTCAAGAATGAGCCTCCTTAAAACCTAGCGTTCCTGCCCTGTTGTAGCTGGGGGAGGCTGCTAGGTGGCGCTAATGAGACGCTCTCCTTTGAGTCTTGCCAGTAAGTCTTGCTTGGTAGAAACTATGAGGTATTTTAACTATCCCAAGAAGTTAAAAGGAGGAAAAGGGCAAGACTTATTAGATGGGAAAAATATATTGATAATGTGGGCACATCTCCAGAAGCCTCTGTTTATTGATTGCCATGTAAGAACCAGACCACACACTAAGTAATTTGGTGTGTATTTTCTTGTTTTATCCTCCTGGCCACCGAACAAGCTTTTAGTTGCTATTCTCCCATTTCACAGAAGGGAACTGAGGCCCAGAGTGTTTAATTAGGTTGGTCCTCGATGAGTAGTACTTGAACCAGGTCTAACCCATGTTCATTCTATTCGGAATAGCTTAGTAAACTTTGCCAAAATTCACCAACTTTTAGAACTTGAATTTTAATTTTTAAGAAAGATTAGAGAGGCTTTTACTTTTTTCCCCAACCTAATCTTTGATTTTATAGACATGTGCTGATAATATTTTCTAGTACATTATATGGCAAATACCATGATTCTCAAGTTGTGGTTGATGAAATAGTCAAGTTGACTGCACCAAACAATACACCCAATATGGAGTTGCCCACCCATCCCAAAGTCTGTATTAGCCCCTGCAGTAATAAAACCTTGACAGCAGGAGCTCATAGATGAGTGAGGGTGAGAGCATCTTTCATTTACTGACCCTCTTTGCCAAATACTGTGCCAAATGCATTATGTTGTTGTCTTGTTAAGGAGGGACTGTAAGTCATGAATATAGCCACTATGATTATAGGTATAGAAAGTGCTAAGGTAAGAATTCAAATCAAGGTCCTATAGGGTGTGTAGACTGTTCATTTTACAGGGCGTTTGTTCTGACAAAACCAGAAAGGGCTGGAATCCTGCTCACCCTCACATGCCAGTCTATGCGCTGTGCTGTCCCGTGGCAGCCACCAGGGGAGGCATCCCTGGACCAGCTTCAGTCTGGGTGCAGGGAGGAAAGGATGCCCCACTCACGTCCCTTCATCTAACGTGCTTTGTAGGCCTTCACGTGCTCAGAGCCTTGAGATAGATTATCAGCTCTGTGGGCTAGGAGTTGTTTGGCTAACCCTGTTTTATAGGTAGTGGAGAAAGGGAAGAATTTATGGGGAGAATGAACTAAATTCTATGTGCTTGCATGTGTGCTAAGTTGCTTTGGTCATGTCTGACTCTTTACGACCCTATGGACTGTAGCCCACCAGGCTCCTCTGTCGATGGGATTCTCCAGGCAAGGATAATGGAATAGGTTGCCATGACCTCCAGGGGATCTTCCAGACCCGGGATCAAAACTCTGTCTCTTATGTCTCCCGCATTGACAGGTGGGTTCTTTACCACTAGCGCCACGTGGGAAGTCCAGTATGTGCTTAGATATTTCATATCCACCCTAGAAGTGTAATTTTCTTTGTTCATTTTGAATAGATGAGGAATTGGAAGCTCAGAGAATTTAAATAATTTGTCAGCCTTACTTAAGTAGTAAATGACAAACCCAGGATTCAAACTCAAGCCTATCTTGCTCTAATTCCAATGTTTTTGCAGACATTATTAGTCTTAAGATGGGAAAAGATCAAGGAAGGCTTCTTTGAGGAAGCATCTTTCAAATCAGAACTATTGCTATATGTAGTCAATAGGTTATTACCATCCATGATTTAATCAGTTCTCTAAAAGGTTTAAACAAAATCACATGCAGTTGGGGGCTTTGCTGGCAGTCAGTGGTTAAGACTCTGCACTTTCAAAATAGGGGGTGTGAGTTCGATTCCTGGTCAGGGAACCAAGATCCCACATTTTTAGCCATCCCGCAACATGGCTGAAATTACATAAAAAGAAAAATTGTATGCAGTTGTCTCAGAGTTATGCTAAATAAAACAGACTTTCTGACTTATATTAATAAAACATACAGTTGTTAATATTAGTGATCACTCAGCAGATTATTGACAACTGGGAAGCCCCATTGGTGTCTTACTTCTGTATTTCCTGTGTTTCATAGTGTATTTATTTGGGAAAAATGAGTAGCTTCTTGTAAGACTGATCAGGTGCATTCTTCTTTCTGATAAATGTGGATGATCAGGCATGATCTGCTGCCTGTCAAGGTCACACTAAAGCTTTGACTAACAGAAGTGCAAAGCTGACATTTTGCCTTGAGACCTCTGCTACTTCCCTTCCCAGCCGTTTTGCATTCATGTCAAGTCGGGTATTGTCATAGGGAGAATGGTGTGCGTGTACCACCCTGACCTTCACAACCACTGTGGGAATAAGACAGTCCTGTTATCCTGTCCCTCGGGCTCTGTGACCTTGAATGAGTTATTTCTCCTCTCTGAACTTACGTGTTTCACATATAAAGCGAGGGACATCATATAGATCATTTCTATCTGTGAATAAAGAAAATGCAAAAACTTTTCTCATATTGAAGTCATTAAAAATCCCAAAGATTGGTGACTTTTTAAGAGGGTGGCCATGCCCACTTCTCAGAATGCAGCTCAGACAATCAAGCTTGACAAAAATATTTCAAGCATAAATTATTATATTCTTACAAGAAGGTTTTATATGGTTTATTAATAGCTGAGGAGACTGCTCCCCTAGAGAATGTATCAGAGTCATAAAAGGATTTTGTCAAATTTATCCCATTCTGTACCCTTCCTACTATTAAGGATCAGTGCCATAAAGGCACTGTTATTGATATTTCACATAAGTTGAGGTGAAAAGGTAATATTTTTTTATGAAACAGTGAATATTATTGAGATATTCAGGTCTTTTTATCTACATAGAAATCTTTTTTATATACATAATCAAAGATACAGAGAGAGGTAAAAGGTATTCTGTAGCTTTAATTGCAAGACATAAAAGTTTTACCTCTTTGATAGATCTTTATCCCCTCACCATAGTTAGGAATTCTTTTTTTTTTTTTTTAAGGAATCTATACAAGTATTGGGCTCCCCTGGTAGCTCAGACGGTAAAGCGTCTGTCTGCAATGCAGGAGACCTGGGTTCGATCCCTAGGTCAGGAAGATCCCCTGGAGAAGGAAATGGCAGCCCACTCAAATACTCTTGCCTGGAAAATCTCATGGCTGGAGGAGCCTGGTAGGCCACAGTCCATGGGGTCACAAAGAGTCGGACATG
Source organism: Odocoileus virginianus (assembly GCF_023699985.2). Taxonomy (NCBI): domain Eukaryota; kingdom Metazoa; phylum Chordata; class Mammalia; order Artiodactyla; family Cervidae; genus Odocoileus; species Odocoileus virginianus. Next base: position 16,990,758 of record NC_069677.1, read on the forward strand.
ACTGAATGATGTCACTTTCACTTTCACGTACAAGTACTAATTTCACGCATCTGCTTACTAGTTGGGTTCTCATATATGTACGCCAGTGAAGCTGTGAAGATGGAAGAAGACAAATGATACTTAGTTCTTCTGTTCTGGTGTCAGCCATCCAGTATTATACGTTTGTGATAGAAGTTAATCATTTGAATTCAACAGAATGAGATAAAGTTTTATTCATTGGAATATAAGGGAGTCTGAGATAGAGTTCCATTTTTCACTTGATGTTATAAAGCAAAGAACTTAAGAGGATGACAGGAACTCAGTCGTTAAACTTTGGGACCCAGTACCTAAACGGTAATATTAAGGTCCTCTTAAGTAGAAACTATGAAATAAGTTGAAATCAATTACGGGAGGGGAGGCTGGGGGGCAGTTTTACTTTGTTTTTAAGAGCAAACATATGCCAGTGCTTCCCTGAAAAGAAGAGACCCACCCAGGGGAATAAGCTATTTCTCCATCCCTCTTTTTCTCTGCTGCTAACAAGCTCAGTGATATGTGTTCAATCTGTCTTTTGTTCTCACTCACGGTTTTGGATAATTTACTAATAGCTACACAGTCAGAGACACTTGATATCACAAAAATATCCCGTAATTATACAAAAATCCTTGGATCAATTCAGAGATGGCATTTGTTGAAACTAATGCCTACAGCCAAAGTGTACAGTAGAATTTTTTTTTCCCTCTCAGCCCCTGGCTGTGTTTTCGTTGCCTGGCAACCCATCTGGGATGATAGCTGATGTCAGCTGATTTTCACTTATACTTAGCCCAGGAAAGTTTTCAAGGAGGGCATTTGAGTTTGTATAGTGCTGGAAGGCTCCAATTTGTGCTACCAAATAATTTGTACAACTGCAGACTAATGGGCTGAGGCAGGCTAAATGTAAATGTGGAGGTCTCGGGGGATCAGCTTCCGGAACAGGGTGGCCTTTGGGACTTTGTTTCTGACTCCTAAGAGCTTAGCAAATGAGCTTCAGCTGTATTCTTGCTGCTGCTCAAGTTCTCACTTCCCTTTTTAAAGAAATAAGAAATGTTCAACATTATTCTAACTCCTCAATATCCAAATTTAGGCAAATACATTATATGGCTATTCTGAAAGAAGGGTCAACATTTTAGGTACATAAGCAACAATTGGGAGGAAAAAGGAATATTCTAGTGTACACATTACAAGCTGGCTTAAAACTCAACATTCAAAAAATGAAGATCTTGGCATCCGGTCCCATCACTTCTTGGCAAATAGATGGGGAAACAGTGGAAACAGGGACAGACTTTATTGTCCTGGGCTCCAGAATCTCTCGTGACTTGATGGATGGTGACTGTAGCCATGAAATTAAAAGATGCTTGCTCCTTTGAAGAACAGAAATGACAAACCTAGACAGCATATTAAAAAGCAGAAACATTACTTTGCCTACAAAGGTCTGTATTGTCAAAGCTATGGTTTCTCCGGTAGTCATATATGGGCGTGAAGGCTGAACAATAAAAAAGGCTGAGCACCGAAAAATTGATGCTTTTGAACTGTGGTGCTGGAGAAGACTCTTGAGAGTCCCTTGGACAGCAAGGAGATCAAACCAGTCAATCCTAAAGGAAATCAACCGTGAATATTCATTGGAAGGTCTGGTGCTGAAGTTGAAGCTCCAATACTTTGGCCACCTGATGTGAAGAGCCAACTCATTGGAAAAGACCCTGATGCTGGGAAATATTGAAGGCAGATGATAGTGGATGAGAGGATTGGATGGCATCATAAACTCAATGGACGTGAGTTTTAGCAAACTCCAGGAGATGGTGAAGGGCAGGGAAGCCTGGCATGCTGCAGTCCATGGGGTCGCCAAGAGTTGGAGATGACTGAGTGACAGAACACCACCACCACTACGTGAAAATGTGTTAAAACTTCTTTGATCCGGAGGAGGGCAGAAGGGAATTTTAGCTTGTTTGCCTCGCCTGTAGCTATTGGAACAAAATTGTGGCAGTCCAAGTAAAGTTCAGTGACAGGTTTGTAAACAAATTATCCCCCGCCCATTACTGCACATGTTATTCTGGTTGTGTATACAGATCCTGGCCAGTGCACTCGAGCCAGCTGGCTCCTGCCTAGGACAAAAGGATGTATGGAATTTTGTGCAGTATCCATATAACAATGCTACTAATCAATTCAGATCTTCTTACTAATTGCTGTAACCAAGTCAGGACCCCATGGGGCCTTCCCCCATATCCTTACCTTTATCTCCTCTGAAGTACCTAGATAATAGTACTTGATGCACATTTGCAAATGTATAAAACCTCTCCCCCTCCAACAAATGGAAAGTGTTAACCACTTAATCACCAGGAACACACATAACCCCAGGCCTTCTGGAACCGAAGGACTGATAAAGTCAACCCCTCATCATCAGCCAGTCAGAGAATTGTGCACAAGCTGACCACATATCCTGTGACACCACCCTCCAACCTCCCAACCCCTGTCCTTCACCTGGCTTATAAACATGCTTTGCTGAAAACTTTCGGGGAGCTTCTGGCTTTTTATGGCATAAGCCACCTTGTCTCTAGGCAGGGCCCTGCACTAAACCTTTCTCTCCTCCAGACTCCGACATTTCATTTTCTTTGGCTTCATTGTGCTTCAGGCACATGAACTTGCAGTAACATTACAACCCAGCATGTCATGGTTTTCCCCTTATATATTTGTGGCACTCCAAATGCTAGAGTGAAACAATATATGAAATAATGAGTAAATTATTTCAATATCAAATGTTTCTTTTTAATTTTTTTAAAACTGGAGGATAATTGCTTTACAGTGTTGAAATGTTTCCTTTTGAAAGTATCTGTACCTCCATGTGAGTCTGTAAAATAATAAAAATGATTTTCAGCACCTACCTGGGATTCTGAAAGTTCAATCCTATCTTTTTTGAGCTACTGCTAAAACTTGGGGTGGTAGTAGTTATTACTTGGTCAAGGTGAGATTAATACTGAAATATGATAAGTGAGATAAGCATCTTTGTCTTGGTGTTTATGATAACTTTCAACTCTGGTAGCTGTCTGACTTTTAAAAACCACTCTTAAAAGGAAAATAAATTGTTCAGTGCTGATTTGTAGTGAAGGCTACTTGAGTTAGTATGTAGTGTTTTAGATTGGGTTCTTCATGAAGTAGCCCCTTAGATGGAGTTAGAATATTTATAAAGAAGCACCCTGGGGACCTGCACCTGTGGAAGGGAGGGCGAAGAAGCAGGATCAGGTGGAGGGTGAAGTCAGGTGTCCTTGCAGGTACAGTGACAGCCTCAATTGATCCCACTGGGGACTCTGGATTCCAGTGACTTGTTAGAGTATCCTGTACTGGGGCACTTCCATTCTGATTGCTTGCAGCATGTGTACCTGTCACCCTAACCCCAACCTCAGGATGTGATCTTGGTTGAGGTGGCTCTTTGCAGTCAGACTGCATGGACTTAAGGAATTGCACTGACAGGCCCAGCACCTGAAATGAGAAATCCTTTATTGAAGAGGGATCTGGCAGCCATATCACAGCACAGAGAGTGTGCACAGTCTAAAAAAGTCAGGGACACTGAAGGCTCTCTGATGAAATGTTGCCTCTTTAATGTTGGATAACTTATTGACTGCTTTACAAAGAAAGTGATCCCCTTCCGCCCCTCGTGTGTTTGGCGGGACCCACCTCGCGACGGGCCACTGCTGCAGGCAGTCAGGTGCTGGCGTGTGCAATCGAAGTTCCGGAGGGCCGGGCCGTGAGAATGTCACCATGCCTAAAGCACCAAAGGGAAAAAGTGTAGGACAAGAAAAAAAAGTCATCCATCCATATAGTAGAAAAGCAGCTCAGATTACAAGAGAGGCCCACAAACAAGAAAAAAGGAAAAATTGAAGAATGAAAAGGTGTTGCGTCTCAGCCTTATTGGTGAAAAACTGCAGTGGTTTCAAAATCACCTTGATCCCAAAAAAGTAGGATATTCAAAAAGAGATGCTTGTGAATTAATTGAAAGGTATTTGAATCGATTCAGCAGCGAGCTGGAGCAGATTGAGTTGCGAAACAGCTTCAAGGACAGGCAGGGCCGGAGGCACTGCTCTCGGGAGGCGGCCATCAGGCAGACCCTGGAGCGGGAGCGGCGGCAGTACCAGGCCCATGGCCTCGAGATTCCAGACATTTATTTATTTTTTTTTTCCATTTATTTTTATTAGTTGGAGGCGAATTACTTTACAACATTGCAGTGGTTTTTGTCATACATTAAAATGAATTAGCCATGGATTTACATGTGGGAGGGGGGACCGGGATGGGGAATACATGTAAATCCATGATTCCAGACATTTTAAATGCAGATAATCTGAAAACTTTTAGGGAATGGGATTTTGATCTGAAGAAATTGCCAAACATTAAAATGAGAAAAGTCTGTGCTAGCGATGCAGTGCCCAAGAAGTGTAAGAAGAAAGCTGTGACAGCTGTAGACAGAGACTTAGGGGAATTGGAACTGAAAGATGAGTCAAGTGACACAGACGAGGAAATGACTGCGGTGGCCTAAGTGTCTTTGCTTGAGTGGAAAATAAATAATTTGAGAACTTCCAGGTTATACTTGAATTGATTATGGTAAATAATTGTCTCAACACACGAATTTGCTGTTTTACCTTACTCTGATATTTTCAGTTTCAAAAACAGTGTGGCAATTTTTACTTAAAAAGGAATGTTGCTTTTCATTTACATTAAGCATGTTTACTTAGAATCACCTTAGAATCACGTATCACATTTTGGGTCATAGGCAGTAGCTATTTTGCTAGAAGGTTAATGTGGGTACTTCTTGAGTAAGCAGTGATGACAGCAAAACTGCCTTTTAGCAGTGTTTTTCACTGCTCTTCCTCTTACACATCAAACCTGTTTTCTTTCCTTAGAAAATAGGGAAAATGTGATACAGAATTTATATACGCTTATGGATTGTACATTGCTGTTATTTATTATCTTCGACCCAGAGTTAGGTAAGTGGTTAAAGAAGAATCACCAACATATTCTTCTGTGGATCTCCTGTTATCAACCTGTTATCTGGATAAAGGGGATAAATGATTTCAGGTTGGCTAGGTTTGTTTTTATATTATTTTTTACTTTCTCATTGTGAAAAGTATTAGATTTTATTTGTGGAAACAGAACTAAAGATTAGAGAACTAGTTATTTCAATTGTCTTAATTCTTCTTCTGAGAGATAGGTTAAACTGACATGTAACAGTGTTTCCAACATCATGAAAAACATGAATGTGGTAGAATGTTCTTAACAGAACTTGTTAAATGCAAGTTTCTTCTGGCCTGTTTCCTAAAGAGTGCAGTGAAAGTGCATTTTCAAGGGAAAAAAAAAATTCTGTATGAGGTAACCAGGTATCAACTGTCTTGTTAACAGCTTTTTTACTTCAGAAGATTAAAAATAAAACTTATTTCTATAGTTTAAAAAAAAAAAGTGATCCTTTACTATTTGTTGTTTGGAAAATAGGATTTTAAAGATGAAAAGAGCACATTTTTACCAACGAATGTCAAATTCTGAAATGCAGTGATAACAGACACATATACATAGTTTATTTGCATTGGGATTGCCTTATGAATAAAAAACTGCCAATTAAAAGTAACTGCAATGACTAATGGAATGATAGTGGGAAGTCATTCTTTTTGATCTTTCAGGAAAAGATATTAAATACATCATGGCGTGATGCTGATAGTTTGTCAGATAATGAAGCACAGGTAAATACATAATAAAAAGACAGGAGTCAGGGCAAGTAAATTTCTATTAATATGTTATTTGTGGAACAGTCATTTCTGTCTTGCCTTTGGACAAGTACTTCATATCTGAGCCTACTAATTTCCTCAATTTTCTCCTTTGTCATTCCGTCACAGCTTGAGTTGTGTGCTCACTGAGTGCAGACCTCTATTCCTGCTTAATACATATTTGAGACATGGTTCTTACTCTCAAAGAACTCATAATATCATCCCCTAAAATCACATTTGTTGTTTCACTACCAATCTTATTAGAAAAATATACAATTTGGGAAGATATTAAGTTCATGGTGCAGGAGCTAAGTTTTTAGGTTAATTTTTTTCTTAAAAGCCCCAGTGTTTTCATTGGCAATAAATATTTCAGTTGTTTTTGTGAAGACAGTCTCAATTTGTTCAGTTTTTGAGAAAATGTCTATCATATACTAAAGTCTAAATACCCATAGTTTTTCTGTAGTTCTTTAAATTAAAAGTGACAGTCCATGAATAAAGCAGCTAATTTAACCTCCAACTCAAACATGAGGGCTTTTCTTGAAGCACTTTTGTATTGATATTTAGTATGAGACAGGAATGTTTGCAATTTCATCATACAGAAAGGTGGTTTGAAACTTGGGAGTGAAGAAAATGAATCCAATTTCCTTTTCTATTAAGGATTTTAAGTGAAACTGGATTATTAATTTTTTAATGCTAGTGCATGCCAACAATAAAGAATCCAATGACTGTCAATACAGTTGGTGCCACTGTCTCGACTAATGCTAAGGCACCAGCAATTTTGCCCTCCTTTACTTTTGTACCATCAAGTATCAGCTCAAGTGTCAACACAGTGAAAAATGTCAATAACGTACTAGTATTATTTTGAAGAGTCATGACCTCACTGCCCCCTGAAAGTATCCCACTTTCAGTGTCCACAGCTCCTCTTGCTTAGAGGAATGTTTCAGCAGGAAGGCCTGGGGAAGGGTGACTGCTTTGGCAAGAAATGAAAGAGCCAGGCTTTATGTGATGACAGCGGAGATGGAGGACAGGGAGGGAATGAGAAATGATGCAGAGGTTATACAGATAAGATTTGGCAGTAGAAAGGCAAGTAAGAGTTGAAATTTATTGAGGTTTTTAGCCTGAGTGACTGAATGGATGGCAATGCCAGTAACCAAGGTGATGACTAGGGAAGAGGAAGCCCTAGTTTATGATGGAAAATGATACTGCTTTCACTGTGAGAGAAGAATCTGCATAATTCTACCATCTTTTGGAAAAGAATGGGTTCTAGCACCAATAAAAATGAACAAAGTACTCTTGGCTGGGCCCATGTAGCAGCCTAAGATGTGGTTTTGTATTGATAACAAATAATGGCTCTTGGAAGCTCAGCATATCCTGTATTGATGCATAAGAGTCTTGTGTCTGTGCTCCCTATAACCATGTTTTCTCTTTCTGTTTCTAGGAATGGTGCAAAAGCTGGACCAAAAACTGCCAGTGGCCAACGAGTACCTGCTGCTTTCTGGAGGAGTCCGAGAAGGCGTGGTAGACCTGGATTTAGATGAGCTTAATGTCTATGCCCGAGGGACTGACTATGATATGGACTTCACTCTCCTGGTGCCAGCCCTTAAGCTGCATGACCGTAATCAGCCTGTGACACTGGATATGCGCCACTCAGCCTTATGTCACTCTTGGCTGAGCCTTCGGCTCTTCGACGAGGGGACGATAAGTAAATGGAAAGACTGCTGCACCATCGTAGATCACATCAATGGTGCCACCAACTACTTTTTCTCTCCAACCAAAGTGGCCGACTGGTTCTATGACTCCATCAGCATTGTCCTCTCAGAGATACAGAAGAAACCCCAGAGAGGAATGCCAAAGGTGGAAAAAGTGGAAAAGAATGGGACCATCATCTCCATCATTCTGGGTGTGGGGAGCAGTCGCATGTTGTACGATATTGTCCCGGTGGTCTCCTTCAAAGGTTGGCCGGCAGTGGCCCAGAGCTGGCTCATGGAGAACCACTTTTGGGATGGGAAGATCACTGAGGAAGAAGTCATCAGTGGGTTTTACCTGGTACCAGCTTGCTCCTACAAGGGAAAGAAGGATAATGAGTGGCGGCTATCCTTTGCCAGGAGTGAGGTGCAGTTGAAGAAGTGTATCTCCAGCAGCCTCATGCAGGCGTACCAGGCCTGCAAAGCCATCATCATTAAACTCCTGTCCCGGCCCAAGGCCATTAGCCCCTACCACCTGCGGAGCATGATGCTCTGGGCCTGCGACAGACTTCCCGCCAACTACTTGGCCCAAGAAGACTATGCAGCCCACTTTTTACTGGGCCTCATTGATGACCTGCAACACTGTCTGGTCAACAAGATGTGTCCCAATTACTTCATCCCTCAGTGCAACATGCTGGAGCACCTGTCTGAGGAGACGGTCATGCTCCATGCACGGAAGCTCTCCTCCGTCCGCTCAGACCCAGCAGAGCACTTGCGCACCGCCATCGAGCATGTCAAGGCAGCCAACCGGCTGACGCTGGAGCTCCAAAGGCGAGGGAGCACCACCAGCATCCCCTCCCCGCAGTCCGATGGCGGGGATCCCAACCAGCCCGATGACCGTCTCGCCAAAAAACTGCAGCAGCTAGTGACTGAGAATCCGGGGAAGTCCATCTCTGTCTTCATTAACCCTGATGATGTCACACGGCCCCATTTCAGAATTGACGACAAATTTTTCTGAGCATTTTTGCGGGCCTTTTTTTTTTTTTTTTTTTTTGCTCTGGTTCTGAAACTCTCGTAATATGTAGTGTGGTTTGTGTCTTTCGGGTTTTTGTTTTGTTTTTTTAATATATCCAGCCTGGATTGGATCTGTTAAGAACACATCTTAAGTTTCCTGGTTCTGCAGGATGGTGCAGACTTTGAAACAGTATATTACTATTTCATATTCTGCCTCTGATTTTGCTGTTTACTTTTTGTAGTTATTTTGTTTTGGTGTTTGTTTGGTTTTTTTTTTTTAAGGACAACTTGAGCCATAGATGAAATGCCCATGAATTATCTCCCTTCTTTCTGTTTCATACTTCGTGCAAAATTATTAATGGGAGTGGGGAAATCTCTCTTTCTGATACTTCAGGATTCTATGTTTTATGTTGCTTTTCTTTGTCTTTATTTTTTTTTAATGAGTGTTCATCACTACAGATATTTGAAAATCATCTGAATCTGGAAACTACCTGGTACGTTAGCTGGATTTGTCGATAACTTTTTTCGACCAGTGGCCAGGGTAATTTCTCCCTCTCTGCCAAACAATGTAGACTTTGAAAGTGATAATGCTACAAATTATGTTTGGAGCAACTTCATTGAATGTAATTGTCCTCAAATCGGAACTTTGGGTGGTTTGGAAGGGTGTCTTTGACAACTTTCCAAGTAGAATTAAGGTTTCCAAATGGTAGTTTTAGTGTGTGTAATTATTTGAAGCCTTATGTAAATCCTATTAATGAACATACCATAATAATTGTTATTTGCACTAATGAAATCTTTGCCATTGTCAGAGTTCCAATGCGTGTGTTTCAATATAAATTGACATCTACTGTTGAAACGCTATCATTTCTTCATCTAGCTCATTTCTCTTAATCAATAGAATGATTCTTTGTGTTCGTTTAGTTCTCCTTTATGTGGGTTCCTGTTTTGTCCTCTTTGAATTTCCTGGTTCCTGTCTTACTGAGACAAGGATTCAAGCTTCATACCTGCTGAGTAACTTTATCTGAAGCTGGGGAAAATGTATGATTGATCAAGTAGTTGTCTTTGTATGTATAGTTGATCCTTGAACAACACAGGTTTAAACTGTGTGGATTCACTTATATGCAGTTTTTTTCCACTAAATGTGTTAGTTGAATGTGTGGGTTTGGAACCTTGAATAGAAGGTCCACTATAAAGTTATATATGGATATTCAACCTCATAAGGTCAGTGTTCCTAACCCCCACATTATTCAAGGGTCAACCATATTTCTTTTGACATTATAGAGTTAAGCTTTTTTGCAGAGTCTCTCTGGATCTTCTGAGAGTTTTGAGAAAAACTAGAAGGAAAAATGACATTAATCCCCAAATAGAAGATACCAGGCCAGTTCAAAAGCAGGTTTTGCCATAGAGCAGGAACCAGGAAATAACTGGGTGGAAGCCTTGGTGTAGAGGTGTCCTGTCTTCAAGAATGAAATTACTTGCCAGGTTTAGGTGCTGCAAGGCATCGGCTCCCTGTTTTGGTATGGACTCATTTCAAGCTATAGTGTTTGGGGGCCAGGGGCCTGCCGATCTCTCAAAGGAGTACTGTGCTGTCTACTGTTGGAAAGGTCAAGCACCACTTTGACCTTGAATGTCCAGTCTCACGGGGTGGATTTTGGCCAATTGAAATCAGGCATATGCAGTCTTGGTTTTTGCATGGGAATTATTGTAATGCTTATGAATGAAAATGAAATCATTCAACCATCTTAAATCAAACAAAAGTAATAAAAGAAACATACTGGCCTTGGAGTTTCGTTGTTATTTGTTAGTTTGTAATCTGGAAACTGTTTTCTTATTAGTAATACCAGCAGTAATTTTCAGTAGATCTAGCCCTGGGCTTGCTGTTCTCTTTCAGGCCACATGTCTCTATGTAGTGAAAATCCAATATCCAGTCTTCCCTATCTCCAATGTTCCTGCTGGTATCTACCTATCCTCCATGTAATCTATGTCCTTCTTGGGAAATAGCTTCACCCCCAGCTCTGGACATGCACCCTGATTGGTGTAGGCCAATCAAGATAGCCATTTCCCTGACCACAGTCATTAGTTAGGGATTGGGCATATAATTCCATCTGTTCCATTCAGGGACATGCTTGCGATTCAGCTTTGGATACTGGGGCAGCAGCATGCACCCTGGATGTGGAAGAGGAAGCACTTGGCTTTGCTATCAGTGCCATGAACCTAGGCCTCTTTGGTCAGACATTCTTAAAGGTGAGTAGAAATGAGATGTAGTCTGGTACATTTTCTTGTCTGAAACATAAGCAAATCACTGAGTTCTGTCCTTCTGAAGCCCTGAAGATTGGTTAAAATAATCTCTGTTTCAAGTACAATATAAAATGCCTAAGGCAGGGGTTATCAATTTAGTATTACTTACATCTGCTTCTTTAGGTTGTGGGAATTTATGAGCTATAACTCAACAGGATTTCAATTCTCTGATGGGACCTGGTTTCACGTATTTGAAGAATAAGTTATTCTGGACTCTATGGCTTTCTTAGCTGAAGTGGAAGTAAGATGCAAGTAACGATTGGTTTCAGAATGGATGGAGCCAAACAGCACCAGTCATTTTAAAAATAAAAACATCCCAGAAATTACTGTACAGACTTATTTCAGGGAAAATGAGAGGCAGGTATATGTGGCAAATTTTACTTTCAGGTCAGTTGTGAGGAAATAGGGAGGAGGCTTCTAGGGCTAGTTGAAAAGCCCCTAGTGACTGACTGACCAACGCCTTATAAACCACACACACACTGGATAGCACAAAAGGAATTGGATGTTTCTTACAGGGAGGATTAAGCCCACTCTCTAGGCACAGGTAAGTATTGACTATTTGGTATCAGATCATTACCTTGCTGAGAAGAATTTCCTGACTTGGAGTTCAGCCTTGGACAGGATGGCCCGGCCGGGGAAGGGAAGCTGTGCTTAGCGGCAGCTGCTGGGTCAGCGGGCTTCAGGGCTGCTGCTCCAGTTGGCAGTTGTCTTCAGGGAAGGCACTGAACTCCATCCTGATAAACTTAATCTCCAGAACCTCTTCCTTTGAGTCACCCAAGGGACTACTTGTGTGGCTATTCTCCTTCCCATTTGGTCATCATCTGGGGTTGAGGAAAGACTCCCCATGTTCTAATCTGCAGGTAAACCTTTCTACCATTAAATGGAGCTCTGACTACCACTTGGACTGAAGGAAGGGGATGGACATCATTTCCTCTTCCTGTTATGTTATTAATATATAAATATGTATGTATTAATAGTTTTAAACTGATTCAATCCAGTTAGTTAATGGTCCTCTCTGAGAAAAATAGCCAGTTTAGAAAATGTACCTCTTAGGCTGTAGTTTCCTCAATAGTTAAAAAATTTCCTCAATAGGTAAAAAGTGTTGTTTAGAATAATATTCCCCAATGGAGAACTATTTGCAACATGTCCTAAGTTCTACCTTCTGTTAATTAATTGCAAAATTTTTTTTTTTCACTTTTTAAAGAAAACATACATTATACACAGTAGAAATCAAGCTGTAAAAATTTAACTAATTTTGTTTCTTTCTGTATGCCCATTTTATAATGATATCCTATTAGTTCAAAAGTAGCATGTTTAATAAACTGCAACTTTGCCATATGGCACTTAATTTTTATACTAATGTCATATGACCCTTGCTTTCTAAAGTGAAAGTGAAAGGTTTTTTTTTTTTCCAATTATTTTTATTAGTTGGAGGCTAATTACTTCACAACATTGCAGTGGGTTTTGTCATACTTTGACATGAATCAGCCATGGAGTTACATGTATTCCCCATCCCGATCCCCCCTCCTACCTCCCTCTCCACCCGATTGCTCGGGGTCTTCCCAGTGCACCAACCCTATATGCAAAACAAAAAGAGACACAGATGTACAGAACAGACTTTTGGACTCTGTGGGAGAAGGCAAGGGTGGGATGTTTCGAAAGAACAGCATCGAAACATGTATATTATCTATAGGGAAACAGATGACCAGCCCAGGTAGGATGCATGAGACAAGTGCTCAGGCCTGGTGCACTGGGAAGACCCGGAAAGTGAAACTCATTTCTAAGTTTGAAAGTGAAAATGAAAGTGTTAGTCACTCAGTCGTGTCTGACCCTGTGATCCCATGGACTGTAGCCCACCAGACTCCTCTGGCCGTAGAATTCTTTGGGCAAGAATGCTGGAGTTGGTTGCCATTTCATTCTCTAGAGGATCTTTCTGACTCAGGGATCGAACCCGGGTCTCCTGCATTGCAGGTAGATTCTTTACCGTCTGAGCCACTAGTTTTGAATCCACAGTTGGGTCCTGACATTCATCAAACTCCAGAGAGACTATATGCCTTTTTGTGTCTATGTGGTTTGGGATAATGAGGAAATTTCAGAAAATTCAAATGTTAGTATGTTAGTCTCCCATATTAAACAATTATTGTTCAAAGATCTTTAAAGACACATTGAGCCTTAATTTGGCATAGCAGCTGGGATGAAAATATTTGCATTTTAGACCACATTCCCTCTCTTTTTTAGGATGAATGGATTTGTAATGTGACTTGAGAAAGGTGGGCACATTGATACATTTTTCATCTGTCATCTTTTGTTCCAACAGTTTATCACAGAAGCTTAAGGTGGCTAAGTCTGAGTAGAAGCATAAACTGGTTTCTTTGATTTTACATCCTTATCCATAAAATGCAGAATTGAGGTTGTTCCCTTCTTTTCTGGCTTTCACAATCTAAGATTGCCTGTTTCCAAAATAATCTGAGTTTCAGATTTATAAATCCACCTATTTACACACATAGAGTAGTCTTTTCTACAGAATAATCATTTAAAAGATCTTATTAATTGCACCAGCATGTATGGGGCAGAGCAAACATTTATTGAATACTTGGTACAGATCTTCTTACTGGATGCTTTCACTCATGGACCAATTTTCATCTCACAATAATTCTAAACATTTAGGGAAACCAAGATTCAGAAATTAGATAACTCATTCAAAGTTCCATAGACACTTAAGTAGTAGTAGGGCAGAGCCAACATCTGAAACCGTTTGTCTGTTTCCAAAATTAAGAGCTTGTCATTATGGTGTCACCCTGCCTCTAATATTAGTATCTGTTATTATTTAGAATAGATTCTATTCTGTGCATTTAGAGAGGACCTAAATTTGGATAAAAGGTAAGCATAAATATTAAAACCTTGGGCAAACTCTTCTTTGAAGCTTTTCATCAGCAGAGTAGATGCATCATTTAGAGAAAGTTAGTTTCTGTTGCAAAATCCTGGGAGAAGAGAGATGACCATGTGGGAAAAAATCTGGTTGAGGTGGCAAATGGACCACATATGAAGTAGCAGTATCACATGTGAAATATTCCTACCAACAGTGAATTTATTCAGATTTTCATTATGACTTCATAGGGAATTCAGAAACTAAATGAACAACTTAAGGGCCAGATAACTCAGGTTTCTAGGTGGCAGGTTTAACAAGCAAGAGAACTTGTATCTGAGGCTAGATTTCTCTTGATGGTTACAGGAAGAGGAGATATCATACCTGCCCCCACAGAATCTCAGTTTCCATAGAGGCTGTCACAGGGTTTAGTCAATATTGAGTCCAGATGGTCTCAGCAATATTAGACTCTCAAGGCTGTGTCCTTGAAATGGCTCCTAGTGTGGGAATGGTGGAAATGGACCTCTTGTCCATTTCAAGGACAAGAGGAAGGATGAGGAGCCTCTGCCAGGGTCCAGCTCTAGGGTCAGCTAGAAGTTGATAATTTCCTCCAACAAACACATCAGATCTTCTATGCTGATTGGCAGGTACTTTCCATAATGCTCATTGAAATTCACCAAGTGACTGTCCTCTTCCCTTTTCTGGGTCTTGCTTGCTCTTATAAATTGAGGAGGGAGATTTGTGACAAGGATCCCTCCATGAAGAGCTGTTGGTTGGAGAGGGAGAATAAACACAAAGATAGGAACTAGATGGGAGGGAAGATTAATTGATGACAATTTCAGACTGGTAAGTGTGATTTGTAGACCCCAGCAAAGGCTGCAGATGAACTGAGGTGGATGGAAATTTGGGGCAGTGCTCCAAGAGGCTAGATTAATGCAAAAACATTGTTTTTACTTATTTCATATTCGTCTTCCTCTCCCTGCTCTTTTAAAAATTTCACTCCAGGGATGATGACATTGTTCAGAAAGTTCCCCAAGACCAGTCCTGTGGTCAAAGGCACAAATCTCTGTGCCATCCACACAGCTGTGTTTGCTGAATTTTGTAAAGCTATTGCTTACAGATGGATCTTACTGGAAAACTGAAACCTTTTTTGCTCTCAAGTTGCTAAACATAGCATTGACCTTGGCTAACTCACACATTGCTTTTGTTCAGCTTTTTTATATAAGAATTGTAAGGGAAAAAAGCCTTGTGGGGGTTTGTGTGACATGAAGGTAGATTGGGTATATAATCCACTTAAATTTGATCTCTTGAGTATATGTGTTCACCTTGTGGTGGAAACTTTCGGGAGCAGTGTCTTCCATTACAATCCTGTGATCCTAACACGATCACAGTGTAGCTCCGGACTCACACGGAACTTCCAGTCATTTCATGGTTTTCTCGGCTGATGATGTGGGAAAGAACCATAATAAAATGTGGCCCTGGTCTGGGAGCGAGCAACGAGAATGAAGACAGAACATGAAATCTGGTGCAGTGGGGTCAGGGGGCCTGTAGCCTCTACTGGGCTGAGGTGCAGAGTCCACTCTGAGTGCAGCTTTTATTCCTAATTGCAGACTACAAGACTTTGTCAGATCTCATCTTTCTCAAGACACAAGCTGTGTTAATCACATACCCCCTAAATGTTATGGAGTACACTGACATAATCCAGATCTCCTTGTGTTTACCCCAGGCCGTTCCCTTCGGGGCTAGTCTCGGGAACAATTAACAAGTGCCTAGGCATTCATGCCTGATGCTGACCCGGCATTCCAACTCCATTATTTTATGATCCCAGTCATACTCCCTTCTGGGTCTGGCCTTGGGCTTTGTAACAAGGAGATTATTCTTAAAAAAAGCATGAAAGATAATCATTAACATAATTTCTTATTATATGCTGATTTTTCCAGGTGCTATTTCTATGAAATTTCTCAAGGCTGTAAAAGTACGTTGCTAGGAATTCCCACTACAATAAAAGTCTGACAGAGAGCCCAGGAATGGTTTCCTTAGCCTCACAGAAAAGGTCCTGGCCTACATCTCTGACCTTTGACCTTGACTGCTTCATTTTCCCTATATTCTATGCCCAGACTCAGTTCTCTTTAGGTTGTTTTTTATTTATTTTAAAATTCTATTTATTAATATTCATTTGTTTACCTTTGGCTGTGCTGGGTCTTCGTTGCTGTGCGTGGCCTTTCTCCACGTGTAGCAAGTGGGGGCTACTCTAGTTGCGGTGCCCCAGGTTCTCTTGTTGTGGATCATGGGCTCTGGAGT
The DNA here is from genome assembly GCF_023699985.2 of Odocoileus virginianus. Lineage (NCBI taxonomy): Eukaryota > Metazoa > Chordata > Mammalia > Artiodactyla > Cervidae > Odocoileus > Odocoileus virginianus. Next base: position 17,006,678 of record NC_069677.1, read on the forward strand.
GCTTGGCCTTTAGTTTTGGCACACAGATTTTGCTGCCCTAGGGCATGTAGGATCTTCCTGGAGCAGGGATCAAAGCATGTCCCCTGCACTGGCCGGCAGCTTTTTTACCACTGGACCACCAGAGAAGTCTTTTAGATTGTTTTTAACACCAGCTACATAGAATGCTGAATGGTCCCCTGTCATTACATGAAATTGCCTGTGTTCTACCTCTCTCTTTTACGTATCCTGCAATCTTCTAATAAACACAAAACTTCAAGCTTCAGCCTCTCCTTGTGAGATTCTCTTAGACATCCCTTTTCTACTTTCCTATTATTTGTTAGAGAATCACTAACTTCTAAGTATTCTCACCAGCTAACCAAAAATATTTTGACAAGCTTTCTGAGCTATGTATTATGAAAATGATAGGTATTAGGAGGGTTAAAAATAAATTTACAGGCTATGCTTTTTCAGGCTACACATTGTCCTAATTTCAGAATACCATTATGCAGCAACATTCTCCCCATTAATAATTATTTATTTACACAGAAGTGCAAGTGAAGGAGTTAACAAAATTGTTAATTTCATTTATTCATTTTTGGCTGTGCTGAGTCTTCATTTTTGTGCAGGCCTCTCTATAGGTGTGGAGAGCAGGGGCTGCTCTTCCTCGTGGTTCACAGGCTTCTCTCTCTCTCTTTTAAATAACAGTTTTATTGAGTTATAATTAACATACTGTACAATTTACTCATTTAAAGTGTAAAATTCGGTGGCTTTTAGTCTATTTACTGACTCTCACAGTCATCTCTACAAATAATTTTAGAACAGTTTTATCATCATAAAATGATGTCCAGAGGAAACAACTGGACAATTCACATACACAGAGTCGTGTGATCAGGCTTCTCTTGTGGATCGTGGTCTCTAGGGTACCCGAGCTTCAGAAGTTGCAACACACGGGCTCCACAGTTCGGGCACTCAGGTTCAGTTGCTCTGCACCATGTGGGATCTGCACCAATCAGGGGTTGGACCCATGTCTCCTACATTGGCAGACAAATTCTTTCCCACTGGGCCACCAAGGAAGCCCTAAAAATTTTTTGCCTGTCTAAATTGATCTCACAGGAGTGTCTGTCTCACTGGAAAGAAGGAGTCGTAAAGAAATGTCTCTATGGCTAATTAATCCACAGATTTTGTCCAGGTTTTGAATTCCCATGTAAAGAGGGATCTCATGGTTTTTAGGTGATGAAGGTGGTGGGGGTGGGGGGGCATCAGCCAGCCCTAGATGCTCATATATAAAAACATACAAATATATATTAGCATAGAAAAATATTAAGTAGCTGTTTAGTCACTAAGTCTTGTCCGACTCCTGCAACCCCATGGACTGTAGCCCACCAAGCTCCTCTTTCTGTGGGATTTCTCAGGCAAGAATACTGGAGTGGGTTGCCATTTCTTTCCCCAGGGGATCTTCCTGACCCAGGGATCAAGCCTGCGTCTCCTGCATTGGCAGGCAGATTCTTTACCACTGAGCCACCAGGGAAGCCTCTGTCTTTTAGGGTGCTTAATGAATGCAGCTTCATTTAGTAATCTGCCACTATCTAGCCTTCCGACTTTAGTTACTTTCTCTTTCTGCTTCAGTTTTCTTTTTTGTTACTTGAGTGTAATTTGAGTGAATTGTTTTTTTCAATGTTCACCTTAGGGCTGGACTGGCAGTCAACCTCTGGATCCCTTGCATCAACTCAATGAAGCATCTCTTTTATTTTTATTTGCCTTACATATTAGAAGTTCCTATAGAAAGTACTTGAAGGAAAGTTGCCACTGTCTTGAATATTAAGAAGCATGTGATGTGACTGTCTCTAAAGGTTCATTGAGATTATTGAAAGGTCAGTTGTTATAGAAAGCAAGTGTTAAACCTCTAGTGTTGGGGGAGTGCAGGAAGAATGGATAATATTTCAGTACTTAATTCTCCATTCAACAAACAATTAGTCAGTCCTGAATATACATTGAAAGGACTAATGCTAAAGCTGAAGTTCCAATACTTTGGCCACCTGATTGGAAGAACTGACTCCTTGGAAAAGTCCCTGATGCTGGGAAAGATTGAAGGTGGGAGGAGAAGGGGATGACAGAGGATGAGATGGTTGGATGGTATCACTGACTCAATAGACATGAGTTTCAGTAAACTCCAAGAGTTGGTGATGGACAGGGAAGCCTGGTGTGCTGCAGTCCATGGGGCTGCAAAGAGTCAGACACGACTGAGCAACTGAACTGAAACTGAATCCCTACATTAAATGTCATTACCTAAGTTATGATAGAGAGATCTGTGCTAGAGGTAAACCTTTAGAGTCATCACTGTGCAGTTGAAATTGGATGAGATCCCCAGTGAACTTGTTGTTGACTGAAAATTATCTCAACAGAGTTCTGCAATATTAAGAATTTAGGGAAATGAAGTGCCACTTAGTAACATGGGGCTAGTTGCTTAATCTTTCTGAGAGCATCTGTTCTTTCTGTTTTGAATTGAGGATGCCCTTATATCTAAATAATCAACATATAACTAAAGTTACCAAGGCTTTTCTTTTCAATGTAACATCAAGGTGATGAGGCTTTAATAAAATAATGCATGTGCTATACATTGTAAAAAAAAAAAAAAACAATTATTGAGCACCTCAAAGAAAGAGGAGAACCAGTTTTTAGCTTCATGAACTTTTTTGTTTAGTGAAATGGGAGTGAATGGAAGGGGAGAGCATCAACCTTACATTTGAAAATAAAATATTAATCAGGTGAAAACTTAGTAATTTAGAAGATGAAAAATATTGAAAATACTTTTCACATATCTCAGCCCAACATTGGAACAGTAAATTACAGTTTTTCAGCCATGGTACTATTGACATTTTGAGTCAGATAATCCTTTGTTCTGGACAGCTGCCCTATGCATTGGAGGGTGCATTGGAGGGCTGTTAGAGCCCCCTTTTACCCTGTTCACTATATGTCAGTAGCATCCTGATCCTTCTGGTTCTCAGAAACAAACACTTCAGATAGTACTGACATCCCTGGGGGGCAAAACTGCCTCTTGTTGAAAACCATTGTGGGAAATAATCCTACCTTACATTTTATTTTCTGGGAATAGAGGAAATTTCAGCTTTATCTCTATGACTAGCCAAAAGTAAGGAAATACCTAGGAAATGTTGGTTGAATTAAATTTGTAAGAGCAGAGTGTGGATGAGTCTTTCTATAGTCCTTCATTTATGATTTTTATGTTTGTAACAAAAAATACCTACTCAAGTAGTTTATCAGCTAACATTTTCCAAAGTTTCAAGTATTGCCAACAGTGGCTGCAGATTGCACTCTAAGATGTAACTTTCTCCCTCAAGAAGTTTATGTCATATACAGGGAGAAATTGGTTGTGTTAGAGGAAATAGAATAAGCAGGAAAAGATGTATTCAGAAAGGGTCAAATAAAAGACCAGACAATAGTTATCATATGAGTTGAGTTTAGGGAGAAATCTTCAGCTGAAATGTTTAGGGAAGGCTTTGAAAATTAAAGGAGAAGGCAATGGCACCCCACTCCAGTACTCTTTCCGGAAAATCCCATGGACAGAGGAGCCTGGTAGGCTGCAGTCCATGGGGTCGCTAAGAGTCGGACACGACTGAGCGACTTCACTTTCACTTTTCCTTTCATGCATTGGAGAAGGAAATGGCAACCCACTCTGGTGTTCTTGCCTGGAGGATCCCAGGGACAGGGGAGTCTGGTGGGCTGCCGTCTGTGGGGTCACATAGAGTTGAACATGACTGAAGTGCCTTGGCTTAGCTTGAAGATTAAGAAGATTTATAACATTATGAGGATGGTTGGGAAAGTGTTGTAGAATGAGGGAGAACCTTAAGAGGGAGTTATGGAGGGGCCACATATGGAAATAGAAGATAAACATAGTTCCAGTCTTTCACACACAGTTCAGTTCAGTTGTTCTGTTGTGTCTGACTCTGTGACCCCATGGACTGCGGCATGCCAGGCCTCCCTGTCCATCACCAACTCCTGGAGTTCACTCAAACTCATGTCCATTGAGTCAGTGATAGCAGCCAACCATCTCATCCTCTGTCATCCCCTTCTCCTCCTGTCTTCAATCTTTCCCAGCATCTTTTCTAGTGAGTCAGTTCTTCACATGAGGTGGCCAAAGTATTGAAGTTTCAGCTTCAGCATCAGTCCTTCCAATGAATATTCAGGACTGATTTCCTTTAGGATGGACAGGTTGGATCTCCTTGCAGTCCAAGGGACTCTCAAGAGTCTTCTCTAACACCACAGTTCAAAACCATCAATTCTTTGGTGCTCAGCTTTCTTTATAATCCAACTCTCACATCCATATATGACCACTGGAAAAACCATAGCTTTGACTAGACGGACCTTTATTGGCAAAGTAATGTCTGCTTTTTAATATGCTGTCTAGGTTGATCATAGCTTTTCTTCCAAGGAGTAAGCATCTTTTAATTTCGTGGCTGCAGTCACCATCTGCAGTGATTTTGGAGCCCCCCAAAATAAAGTCTCTCACTGTTTCCCCATCTATTCGCCATGAAGTGATGGGACCAGATGCCATGATTTTAGTCTCCTGAATGTTGAGCTTTAAGCCAACTTTTTCACACTCCTCTTTCACTTTCATCAAGAGGCTCTTTAGTTCTTCACTTTCTGCCATAGGGGGGGTGAAATCTGCATATCTGAGGTTATAGATATTTCTCCCAGCAATCTTGATTCCAAGTTGTGCTTCATCCAGTCCAGCATTTTGCATGATGTACTCTGCATATAAGTTAAATAAGCAGGGTGACAATATGCAGCCTTGACATACTCCTTTCCTGATTTGGAACCAGTCTGTTGTTACATGTCCAGTTCTAACTGTTGCTTCTTGACCTGCATACAGATTTCTCAGGAGGCAGGTAAAGTAGCCTGGTATTCCCATCTCTTCAAGAATTTTCCACACTTTGTTGTGATCCACACGGTCAAAGGCTTTGGTGTAGTCAATAAAGCAGAAATAGATGTTTTTCTGGAACTCTCTTGCTTTTTCGATCATCCAGCAGATGTTGGCAATTTGATCTCTGGTTCCTCTGCATTTTCTAAATCCAGCTTGAACGTCTGGAAGTTCACGATTCACATACTGTTGAAGCCTGACTTGGAGAATTTTGAGCATTACTTTGCTAGCATGTGAGATGAGGGCAATTGTGCAGTAGTTTGAGCATTGCCTTTATTTGGGATTGGAATGAAAACCGAAATTTTCCAGTCCTGTGGCCACTGCTGAGTTTTCCAAATTTGCTGGCATATTGAGTGTAGCACTTTCACAGCATCATCTTTTAGGATTTGAAATAGCTCGACTGGAATTCCGTCACCTCCACTAGCTTTGTTTGTAGTGATGCTTCCTAAGGCCCACTTGACTTCGCATTCCAGGACATCTGGCTCTAGGTGGGTAATTACACCATCGTGATTATCTGGGTTGTGAAGATCTTTTTTGTATAGTTCTGTGTATTCTTGCCACCTCTTCTTAATATCACCTGCTTCTGTTAGGTGCATACCATTTCTGTCCTTTATTGTGCCCATCTTTGCATGAAATGTTCCCTTGGTATCTCTAATTTTCTTGAAGAGATCTCTAGTCTTTCCCATTCTATTGTTTTCCTCTATTCCTTTGCATTGATTGCTGAGGAAGGCTTTGTTTTCTCTCCTTGTTATTCTTTGGAACTCTGCACTCAAATGGGTATACCTTTCCTTTTCTTCTTTGCCACAAGTCTGGAAAATGCTTCTGGAACTGTAGTTTGAACTTGGGGAATATATCTGCTGCAGATTTGTGTAGAAATAGAATACCATTTTATGTTTTATCTTTGGCCAACATGGGAAGTGAATAAAGCAGTTTGAAGGTACGTGAGACTCAAACATTAGTTGTCACTGAAATGACTTTAGTATTGAATAAGTTTCATGTATTAGTGCTGTTTTGCCCTGTTATTTTTGGCTGAATTCATTAAGAAACATTACCAAATTTGTAGTAACAGTGTATTTCCAAAGTCAAACTTTAGACTGTGTTTTGCTGCCCCACTGCTTTCTGGGATCTGCTTCCTTAGAGGCTTTGCTCATTTAATTTTCATTGTCCTTGCTCTGCTCCATTTGGTATGTTTATAATATTTTTCTCTCAAGATAGGGCTTTATCCTTCTGGACAACAATTCTTGGTTGTTATTTCTGATGAAATTCTCAAGGGCCCAGACAGTCTTAGCACTTTTTCATCCATATGACTCTTGCAGTTGATGTTGTGGTTACCAGGACTTTGACCTTGTGAAAGTCTATCCTTGTTGCTATTTCTCAGAACAGTCCATACTAATTTTTCATCAGAGTGGTATTTCTCTTCTTATGAATGAGCACTTGTTGGTAATCTTTTAGTTTTGATATCTTTTAGGGTACAGTAGTTGACTTCCACCACACAGCAGTTACTTCATGTAGGCCCTACTGCTATTGATGGCTTGGCCACAAATACTTTTGGAGGGATCTTGCTGAAAATATTGTCCATGTCTTTTCCCCTCCTATAGTGGTGTGTGTGTGTGTGTGTGTGTGTGTGTGTGTGTGTGTGTGTGTTTTCAGGAAGTTTTGATAAAATTAAAAATTACATCATGAGGTCCCAAGCCACGGCAAGTGCCTTGGTTTTTGAATGAGGTAAATTCTTCTTGGGCAAGTTGTTTGTAATAGGGGAGTGTGGAAAACCCAGGAATTCTCTGGGTCACAGAATGAAGCCCGCATGAAACAGGGTTTGTTGTTGTATGGGATTGAGTCCTGTTCGTTTTGGCTGAGAAAGATTAGCAACTGCCGAGCTTCTTCCTCATCACAGATTCTTTCCAACTCTTTACGTGGTAGCAGGTGTTGCCTATTGGAAGCTCCTTTTTTCCCTATCTCTTTCCTCATTTGTCCTTATCCTTTGCTTCTCTGTGATATTAAATGAGATTCAGTGAGGCCCTGAGGGCTACCCAGGTGGTGCTAGTGGTAAAGAACCTGCCTGCCAATGCAGGAGACAGGGTTCGATCTAGTATTCTTGCCTGGAAAATTCCATGGGCAGAGGAGTGTGGTGGGCTACGAAGAGTTGGACAGGACCGAACTCATAATCTTCCCTTTCCTAATGAGGCTCTCAGATGCTGCTTCCTTATCTCCAAACTCAAGCTCATGATTTGCCCCCTTTCATGTCCCTCATAGTTTAGAATCAGCTGCTCCCACTTGAGCTCTGTAGTGAGTATGCTCCCTTCCTCGGTCCAGTCTCTACCATTCCTGACAGGATTTCTTCAAAAACACGTGACTCGGGGCATCGATGTTTCCTAGTTTTGTCTCAAAAAGGACTTTTTTTTCTCACTTCATTTGTTGCTTTCAATTGTTTGCTTTAAAAAGTTTGCGACAATATCTTTACCTCACCATTTTACAGCTCTTTAGCTATTATTGTTTTTTCATATAGAGAAGTATTGAATTTTTCTTTACCTGAAATCTACTTATCTTTTCATTTATGATTACTAATTTTAAAGTTATTCTTAGAAAGGCATTTTAAGAATGCTCACATATATTTTCTTTTTATGCTTTATTTTGTACATTTTTAAAAGACTTAATTCTGTAATTCTACTGGAGTTTTTGTATATGGCTATCTTAAATGTTTAATTTACTATATTCATGAAAAGTTAGTCTGTTTACCTCCTAGCATTGTTTATATTGTCCTTTTCTCATTGTTATGTCACAAAATGTATTAAATTCTAAAGTAGAACTTCTGGAGCTCAATGTACTATTCTATTCCACTCATCTGTCATCCTGTTTCTGTTTCAGATCCACAGTGTCTTAATTATTGTATCTTGAATATATGTTTTATTTTATGAAGTAGTAAGTTTCTTTTCCTTTTTTTTCAAAATTTGTCCCAGCCTTTTCAGTTATTTTTGAGGCAGTCTGTTACACTGATTAATATTTTACACCCTTTTAGAAATATGGAATTTATTTCCATTATATCAGTACATCAGTAAAGTTTTCTGATTGTCTTCAGAGATCCCATTCCTGCAAATGTGATTTCTACTCTTATTCCATTATAGTTTGTTGATAGTGACTACAGTGGTAGAGAAAAATTTAATATCAAGTTAAGACTGGCCCTGTGAAATTGATTGGAAAGATTGCCATTAAAAATCCATTTAGAGGGTTTAAATATTAACAATGATCTATTCCTTGAATATTTAAAGAAATTCCATTAAAATCAACTAGGACTGATGCCATGTTGTGGGAGGGCTACATTTGCATTTTTAAAGTTTTTAATAGATGTAATGGGCATAAGAAAGACAAAACCATCCACTTAATTCAGTCATTTAATAAACATCATATGCCAGACATTGTGCAGTGCTGGGGATATTAAAGTAAGACATGTTCTTTGCTTCCTAGTTTCTCAAGAATTTAACTGAATAAACTGGCAGATACTCAGATATTAATGGCTAAATTGGCAAAACAATCTGAGTTTTTCTTTTGACAAGTCCTTTTGATGTTATCACTTCTTAAACTAATTCTGGAAGGTTGACTGCTGTACTCTTCAGATGAGTCATCTGACCCACACCATAACTTTTAGAGCAGCATTTGTCAGTCTTATCTTTATCCCAACGCAGCACACCCAAGGGATATTATGCAATACTGTTGATGCCAGTGATTCATAGTTTTAGTTTGAATTGTTTGAAAAAAACCCCATGTTGGTTTCCACCACTCATTCCACATATGTAAAAATCACCTTCTTAGAGCTTATAAAGCTCAGATGTGTTTATCCTTTTGTACATATAAAATGAATTTGCAATTATTTTTTCATTTGCTTCTCAGAACATCCTAGAGGCTAGTTACGGTGAAGATTATTTCCTTCATTTTACAATTGACAAAACTGAGGCTTAAAGTGAATGGTTTTTTCCCTAGGCTACACAGCTAGTGAAAGGTGGCTAAAAGGCATGGCTGGAGGAGGTCATCAGAAGGAAGCAACCACTAGTTGGCCAGTGAGCTTGACCCAGGCGTTTGGAGGCTCCTCGATTCCTCCCTTGCCCTTGAGATATACGTTCGGCCCACCATTCCCATGGTGGCAGTCATTTGCAAGGACACAGCCTTGAGAAAGCGAGGCTTGGGATTATGGTATTGGCATCATCTGTACTGAACACATCACAACTCTGTCAAGGCCTCTGTACAGACTTTTGAGTTTGTGGTGGGCGGGTGTGGAGATCAACTCATCTTGACAAGCCTCCTAAATTAAAACTGCCACCCAGTCTGCAGTGGCCTGTCTCTTCTTCCTCTCTTTCCCTGCCTTCTGTATATGCAGACCACTCTGTGAACCAACAGGCATGGATCCAATCTCCTCATTCCAAATGTCTGTGAAGAAAGTGGTATTTTATTTGCATAGTTTTTACTACAGAGGGTGATGATCTGATTGTTTGCATCTAAATTCTGTAGTGACTAAATTTTCTTTTGGATTATCCTGTCACTGAATAGTTCTTACTCTGTTCCTGAATAGCTCCTACGCTTCCTTTTTCATTGTGTCACCTTCCAGCTCAGCATGTGGGTCCTGATAAAATTATAGGAGATGCTTCTTCATGAAGACATCTTGTTTTATCTTGCTAACCTTCCAGCTTTGTCCACTTTTATCCCAATTTACTTGCAATTTTTTTTCCTGGTGAAGAGAAAAATAGGCTGTGTAATGAGAATAGTAGGGGGATATAATTTTATATTATTGATATAATTATCACTGAGATACAGTTTTCTGCCCTATTTTGTATTTTATAGTGAAAGGGGAACTTTAAAAACATTTCCTGCCTTTGGGATTAGAGCTTTAGCTGAGTGAGGTAATATTTCCAAGAGTAAGCATGTAATTATAGACAGATAGTGAAACTGGTCTTTTTCAGCCTTTTTATGAAATGTAATACCCATTAGAAAAAATGCATAAATGTACAACTTTAACAAATTTTTAGAAATCAAACACCCGTTTAAATGCCACCCAGATCAAGAAATGTGGCTTCCCAGGGGCTCACTGGTAAAGAATCTGCCTGCCAATGCAGGAGACTATCTGTGGGTTGGGAAGATCGCTTGGAGGAGGAAATGGCCACCCACTCCAGTATTCTTGCCTGGAACATTCCGTGGACAGAGGAGTCTGGTGGGCTACAATGGAATCGCAGAGTTGGACACAAGTGAGAGATTGAGTACACAGATCAAGAAATAGAACATTGCCTATACCCTGGAAACCTATCTGTGCTTCTTCCCAATTACAACCACGTTTTGCCCAAACAAATGTAACATTGCTAAATGTTATCATCTCTTCTTTGCTTCTCTTTGTAGCATTTCTGTATGCTCTTCACCTTTAGATGATGTAGTTTAGTTTGACTGTGTTTTTGAATTTGGTATAAATGAAATCATTCTTTTGTGCCAATTTCCTCTACTTCCCTTTGAGTTTGTGAGAGTTGTCCAAATGGTTTCAGAAAGTTGTTTGTTAATTTCCAATGTTATCTGATATTCCATTACATAAATACACCACTATTAACTATATATTATTGGTGAATATGCATGTATTCTTAGTAACTCAGTTGTGTCCAACTCTTTGCAACCCTACAGTCTATGGACTGTAGCCCACCACGCTTTCTGTCCATGGGATTTCCCCAGGCAAGAATACTGGAGTGGGTTGCTCATTCCTTCTCCAGGGTATCATCCTGACCCAGGGACTGAACTGGAATCTCCTGTAGCTCCTGCATTGGCAGGCAGATTCCTCACCACTAAGCCACCTGGGAAGCCTAGTGAACGTGAAACGGTAGGTAATCATTAGTTAAATTGTTTCACCTGTAATATGATGCCTTCACAATCAAGGTTGTTTTTACAGCTGATACAAAAAAAACTTGCATGTCGTCCAAGCTGCCCATACTCTAAACAATAAGATGCTTGCCAGAGAGCTGTTTTCCAGGATCCTGGAGTCAGCTGAGTCTAGTTTGGAGCTGAACTGGTTAAAACTGGATAGGATCACTGACCCTCCGAGTGGGTGTGTAAGGGTCCTCGTGGCCTTGGAAGGCCTATAGCTTAGTTACGCCTGCACAAAATGACTGTTATCACATCTTTCCCCAATCACCTATCCCGAGTTCTCCATGCTTTGCATGATCCCCATACCTCTGAACACCCTGCTTCTTTATCCCATAAACACCCTGAGCTCCTTGCTGGTCCTTAGGGGACACAGATCTGAGACTTGCCTCCTTGCTTGGTGTCTTAGTGTTTTGGCTTGCTGCATGTCAGGTAAGACAAACTTATTTTGGTAACAAGTATTTGACTTCTTTCTAGCTTTTCAGTTATTATAAACAATACTATTACAAACATTCTTCTCCGTGCCCCCTCATACTCATATGCACACATGTTTTTTGCACATAAATCCTAGAATTAGGATTTATTTGCACATAAATCCTAGTAGAATTATTTTAAGTTTTTCAAATACCTTTCCCTTCTCTGTGACGTGTGTTTTCATCCTTTTAATATCTTTTGATAAGTAGTTCTTAATTTTATTGTAATATAAAATTTATCAAACTTTTCAACATGTACAGAAATCTCTTTGACCTGATGGTTAAAGCTATTTTCCTATATTGTCTTCTAAATGGTTTATAGTCTTTTCAAATTTATGTATGCAATCCATCTGGTAACACTAGAGTTTTCAGATTTTGCCTGTTTTTAACCTGCTTTAATGGTTAGGAATAAAGCTCCTGTGTACATGTCCCATGTGCAGGTGTGTGTATAATACACACACACACACACACACACACACACTCACCTGGAGGAGGAAATGACAACCCACTCCAGTATTCCTGCTTGAAAACTCCCATGGCCAGAGGAGCCTGGTGGGTTACAGTCCATGGGGTCACAGAGTCAAACTCGACTGAGCAGCTGAGTGTATGTGCGTGTGTGTGTATATATGCATATATATATATATATTCTACATACACATAGTAGTAGAATTTCTGATTCAGATGGTTAGATAATTCCAAGTAATTATCTAAAGTGTTGGCCAATTTATGCTTCCATGGCAATGTGAAATTTCCAGTTTTTTCACACCTTTGCCAACATATGATATTGCTAATATAGTATTTATTTGTGGTCATTTTAGTGTATATTGGTATCTTATTGCCATTTAAGTTTGTATTTTCTATTAAAAATTTTGAATAATTTTTCTTATGCTGATTGGATATTTGTATATCTTCTTAGGTAAACAGCCTATATAAGTTATTTGTCCATCTTTGAAACTGTTTTGTCTTTGGGTTTTTCCTTATTAATATATGAATTCCCTATATATTTCAGAAGCAAGTCCTTTACCATATAAATGTCAACATTTTTCTCAGTATATATCTTGTCTTTTCACTCTCCTAACAATGTCTTTGATATACAGATACTTAATTGTAACAAGACTGGTTCCAAATAGGGAAAGGAGTATGTCAAGGTTATATATTGTCACCCTGCTTATTTAACTTATATGCATAGTATGTCATACAAAAAGCTGGGCTGGATGAAGCACAAGCTGGAATCAAGATTGCCAGGAGAAATATCAATAACCTCAGATACACAGATGACACCACCCTTATGGCAGAAAGTGAAGAAGAACTAAAGGGCCTCTTGATGAAAGTGAAAGAGGAGAGTGAAAAAGTTGACTTAAAACTCAACATTTAGAAAACTAAGATCACAGCATCTGGTCCCATCAGTTCAAGGCAAATAGATGGGGAAAACAGTGGGAACAGTGCCTGACTTTATTTTTTGGGCTCCAAAATCACTGCAGATGGTGATTGCAGCCATGAAATTAAAAGACACTTACTCCTTGGAAGGAAAGTTATGACCAACCTAGACAGCATATTAAAAAGCAGAGACATCACTTTGCCAGCAAAGGTCCATCTAGTCAAAGCTATGGTTTTTCCAGTAGTCATGTATGGATGTGAGAGTTGGACTATAAAGAAAGCTGAGCACTGAAGTATTGATGGTTTTGAACTGTGGTTTTGGAGAAGACTCTTGAGAGTCCCTTGGACTGCAAGGAGATCCAACCAGTCTATCCTAAAGAAAATCAGTCCTGAATATTCATTGGAAGGACTGATGCTGAAGGTGAAACTCCAATATTTTGGCCACCTGATGCAAAGAACTGACTCATTGGAAAAGACCCTAATGTTGGGAAAGATTGAAGGCAGGAGGAGAAGGGGATGACAGAGGATGAGATGGTTGGCTGGCATCTCTGACTCAATGGACATGAGTTTGACCAAGCTCTGGGAGTTGCTGATGGACAGGGAAGCCTGGTGTGCTGCAGTCCATGGGGTTGCAAAGAGTTGGACATGACTGAACAACTGAACTGAATTGTAACAAAGTCCAGTTTCTCTAGTTCTTTTCTTTTATTACTGTAAAGATATCTTTCCCTACCCTCAAATGTCATAAAGATATTCTCATTTCTTTTAAAAGTGTTATTGTTTCATCTTTGCCATTTAGATTTATATCTCAAATTAAAATTTGCATGTGAGGTCGTGGGTTAAGATATATTTTTTTCCATATGACTATCCAGTTGACCCAGTACCATTTTATTAAAAGCTCATCCAATCTCTGGTGAATTGCAAAGGTACCTTTGTTGAAAACCAAGTGATTTTATAGAAACACACACATATTTCTAGACACTTTATTTTGTTTTATGGTTGATTTCTCCATTCTATGTCAAATGCTGTTACCTTTATTGTTCTCATCAATAAGGTGAAATTACTTTTTGTAGCAGCAAACTGAAAACCTTATTCATTGGCCAAGAATTGGAGAAAGGGGAGCTCGCTCTCTGAAGGCGCTTTTTCCCAGATTATAAGCGGGGGCAAGCTTTTTATAGGCACAGGTTTAGGAGGTTATACAGGGTGAGGGTGTATTGTCATCCTGATCCGTTGAAATGGGTGACAGTTTCCCAAAGTGCAGTTCACACCTGTTTTCTGGCCTTTTATGGTCCTTCAGCATCTGAGTCGAAAGTGGGTTCGACTCCCATGGTGCAGGTAGTGGAGATCTTATTACAATGAGATGGTAATAAGCTGTAGAACAACTCTTGTTCCAGTTTTAAAGTTCAGCCAGCTTGCGCCAGTTTCTTGTGGTTAAGGCCTCTTGTTCCCGTCATGTAAACACAGAAGATACAATCAGTTTTGATTCTCCAGGTTTGCCCGGAGGGAGGTTTTTACCAGAATGAGGGGGTGGGGTGCTGAAGACAGGTGCCCTTGTACCACGCAGGGTTTAGGTACAGAGTGAGACCCTGGGGGTGCGCCTCTGAGTGACAGTGCCACGCTTGTGAATTACTGTGGCTTTAAAGTAAGTCCTCAAACCTGGAGGTGTAAGACTTTTAAATTTGTTGTTCTCCAAAGCCCATTCTAGGTTTTATGCATTTCCATGTAAAGTTGAAAATCTTTTGTCAGTTTACACACACACACACACAAAACTTGCTGGGATTGATTGCGATGGTATTGAATCTACAAATTAGTTTGTGGAGAAGAATATTTAGCAATTTAGGAAGAAGATGCAACTTAAAATATTGCATCTTCCAATCTTTAAATATGGTTTATCTCTGCATTATAAGGTTGTCTTTAATTTCTCTCAATCGTATTTGACAGTTTTAATTACAGAGCTTGCGCATGTTTTAATTAGAGTTATTCCTAGATAATAGACTCTTTGATGCTATTGTAAAAGATATTGTTTTAAAAGTGTTCAGTTGTTTTCTTATGCTTTTAATTTAATCCTTTGGGCACCTTGTAATATAATGCTACTTTGAGAAGATTTTGTCTTTTCTAATCTTTGCTAGCTTCAGTTCGCTTTTGTCTCACAGTCTCACTGTTTCTTTGTTTATTTTTACTCTGGATTTTTAAATTTTGGAGTTGAAATGCTCTTACACATCTTCAAAATTTTCTTTCATTGTTTTGAATTCGTATCAGTGCATTTGGGTGCAGTGTTCTTTACATTAATTGTTGTTTCATGGACAGTTCTCATTAGCTAAATATTCTCATTCTTAAATCCCGTTTTATTCTTGCAGTCACTTTGATGTAGCCTGCCAAGTTCTGTTCATTATTAAATGCCTTAGATTTTCCTTGCTCAGTTTTGGTGTTGCTGTAAGAAGGTGTATGAGGCGTTTTGGTTCTTTCTGTGTTATTTATGTATGTTTCAAGTGTACTGGTCTGTCAGTTCAGTGATATATAGTTTCATTAATAGATGATGTCCTTTGGGGAGGCAAGAGATGGATTTGTTATGACTTATGATTTTGTGATATTCTCATTTTAGTAGAAAAAAGTCCATAATCTTGGATTTGACCAATGATCTCAGCATGTTTTTCCTGTACATGGATATGCTTCTTTACTGACTGCCACATACACTAATTGCAAAGTTAGATAATGTCAAATTTAGGAATAACATTTTTCCCAGTTTAGAACTTAAAACATTACAATAATCTATTCTTCTTATTTATTTTCAGGTTTCATTGTGAGTCTCTAGTGATGTATAAATGTCTCCACTCTCCACTCCATCTATATTCAATTCTTTTGTTTCTGTTCTTTCTGTGATGGTTATTGGAATGCATTTAGTTAAAGTTCCTTGTCCTCTCTAGGATAGAAAATATTTTGCATTTCTGTACAAGAGATTACTTTCACTAGTGACTTTCAGAGCACTTTATAGGCATTGTATGGTGGATGGTTTAATTAGAAAGGATACCCAACAATTAAAATTCTTTCCACATAACTTTAATTTTGCTTTTCTACCGGCTAATAGGAATAGAAGATGAAACTAAAGGGAAGGCTGAAAGATTAATCCTAGTGTTTTATCACTTATGCTTCTTCTGGGATCAAACATTTTGGAGAAATTGTTTGAAAGGGTTGAAGATTAACCAGAAAGAAAATGCCCAGATAATGAGGAAGCCCAACTGACATCGATGTATCTCAATACCATTGCCAGAGTCTGAGAAGCTAAGAGATTAGCTCCGTATTATGGAAAACAGTTTCAACCCTGGGCCTCAGTTAGTCTTGTATCTATTACTTGCAGTTGTTCACAGAGATAAACATTTTTTTCTTGTAGGTCCAGCAATAGCTTGGATAAAGTTCATCTTGATTAAGTTCATCTTCAGTAGACCAAAGCCTGTCTATGATGGCCATGTTCCCCTAGGGGGCAGCAGAGTAGCAGTTGCCATCTACTTGGCAGTTACTGACGGAGTCTGGAGGAGTCCTGGGACCCAGCCGGCAGGGAAGACCAGAAGACACGAGTGGAAAAGTGTCAGGATGTCAGGATCAAGAAAATATATACAAGTACGCTCTAGAGCAGAACTGTAACTGAGCTAGAGATGAGAGGTTGGTTTCCAGCCATTAAATAGAGAAGGTAATGCATACATTCTCAGCCGTGTACAAGCCCTTGAGAGATGTAATGAGTTCTCCACTCAGTGTGGCACTAAGACACATAAAGAAGTAATTAAAGTACAATGTGTTGAGTGCCTTGAAGAAATACCCAAAGTGCTGTAGGGTTTCAAGAACAATGAGTACAGGGGGAGAAGGGTGGTGAGGAGGGCTTTACTTCACATGTGGGTGACTTTCTTTCCAGGTCTTGGAGATTATTCCTCTTGCAGATTCTCTTTGAGAGGGCTAGACATCATGAAATTCTAGGGCTGAAGTACTAAAGGATCCAGGTTTTGAATATGTCTTGGCAGTTGGGTGCTTCCCCTCACTTAGTATCAATATATAAGACATGTCCAGAGAAATATAGGCCTTACATATCAACTGGTGGAGAGAGAACACACATCCTGGGAAAAGCCAGTGTGGGTTGTCACTGGTTAGCTGATTTGACATTTGATATGATGTGCGGTAGGGATGATGGCCTTCCTAGGCAGTGCTAGTGGTAAAGAACCCACCTGCTGGTGCAGGAGACTTAAGAGATGTAGGTTCGATTCCTGGGTTGGGAAGATCCCCTGGATGGGGGCATGGCAACCCACTCCAGTATTCTTGCCTGCAGAATCCCACGGACAGAGAAGCCTGGAGGGCTACAGTCCTTGCGTCTCAAAGAGTAGGACACAACTGAAGTGACTTAGCACGCACTCATGGGGTAGGGGGTGGCATCTATTGCTCTAGTGTAGAGTTAGATCCCAGACTCCCAGTGCCTAAGCAAAGGCTCCTAGGACCTCTCCTCGATTCCACTTGCAACCTATTTAGATTATTTAGTGTCTGGACAGAATGAGCACTTGGTCAGGAGTTGTCAAACAGATAGATGAAGTCATCAGTCAGTCAGCTGGACTACATGAAAACAGACATTTTGTGAGAGTTCCTAGTCCTGAATTTGCTGCTCTCTAGCTCTTGCCTAAGAAAATTGGAGAACATTGAAACCTGTGAAAGAAAGTCATGGAGACACACTAATTGTTTGCTAAAGTAGAACTTCCCAACCAGTGTACCGGGAGAAGTTTCATGGGTGAGCAGGAAGAAATGGATCAGCTTATAGTTGATGAGGCTCTGCCACAGATACGGTCCTTTGGCCAGTTCCTCAGGACAAAACAGCCTCCTCAGAGACTCCTCAGAGGGTAGGGTGGTTGGAGAAGAATTGGAGGGCATGCCCCATGGCACTCATAAACTCAAAGAATGAAAGCTGGCATTCTCTGCTCTGATAAGAGGCACCGAGTGTCCAGGAGGTGCGCTTCCACCTAGATTTCTATCTCAGCTGCCGAGTACTGGGTGTGGGGCTGATCATTTTGGAAAAGAGACATGCGATGAGACAGGAGTTCCTATTCCAGTTGATCAGAAGACATTGCTGATGTAGCTCAAGGTGCAGCTGATCAGGGTTGGTGGAGGGCTGACTGTAAGCTCCTGGTGATAACACTTTTCAAATCTGTCTTTACTAATAGGGGAGGCTTTTGCCAATTTTATGGCCAAAGTACCATTCAAGTGGAGTCAGAACTAGCTCCATATGTACCATCTGCAAGTTAAAGCATTATCACTGTTTTGAAATATTTGATATGAAAAAATTTCTTTGCATTCAAACCCTTCTTACAAGTAACATGAAAAATCATCATTACATCTGTTAATTAAAGTTAAGAAAGAGTTGTTAGATTCTTTAAAATGTAATTTCCACAGTTTTAAATATTTAGATGATTGTAAAAAAGTGGCCTTAAATTTTTTATCATCTACTTTTGTGAATGGTTTCTCATCGATGATGTCTATAGAAAATTTGAAGAGCTCATCATTAAGAAGTCTTGTCAGGAATCAGCCACTTCAAGGACAGGACCTGAAATAATTTTATTGACAAATTTTGTCATTAACAAAATTTCAACTTTCTTTTCAAATTTTTGAATTAGTTTATTCATACATTTTATCAAATTTGATGATTAGTATATCCCCTAATGTGATTTTATTTCTTATATATTTTAAAAATCTAACAGTTTTTTTAACCAAACCCTCTAAAGGATCTCCAAAATAACTCAGTTTTCTTTAGTGTGCCTTACAAATATTATCACTTAGTCTGAGTACCAAGATGTGCACAACCACCCCTCCACACACACAAAAAAGGATGAAAATATTATCTAAGTCTCTGAGAATAATTGAGTCAATTATCTTGAATTTTTTTTTCATCCCCTTGAGAATTGCCTTTAGGTCTTATGATTTAATTCTTTATACTTGGTTTATATCAAAGATCAGAAAATTGCTGCATTTTAGTGTTTTAGATATTGTTTATTAAGTTACCCAGATGCGTGTGATAGGAATCTTTTTGAATGTCTTTCTCCTAATGAACTGGTATGATCTGATATACACATATTTTATCATTGCTTGAGACTGCAACCTACTGGATTTCCTTTCTTACACGGCTTCGAGGACAGTAGTTCTCGACTGCAGCAACAATTATTGTTAAGACATAACAGAACTATTGTGGTGTAATATTAAAATAGAATAAATTATGCAAACAGGCAAGAGTTATAATCCCCTTTCATTGCAAAGAACTTGATGTTATCTGAAGATAAACAGCTTAATCACCCAGTTTTTTGCAATTTTTTACTATAGTATTAATCACCAAAATTGATCTAGATAACAGATTTTCTTTCCTGTTTTTTTCCCAACATTTTAAATAATATCTTTGCTGATGTGTACACATCATTCTTGCCTGGTATAGTTCTCAATAGGAATACACACCACTCCTCTGCCCTCAATGTATATAAAAGTCAAGCAACTTAGGATCTGTCCAACTCAACTGCTGCTGCTGATCTACGAAGCCTGAAATGATCTGAAATATTGTGATCTCCCTTAGCATCATTTCTTCTCTAAGAAGGAATACGATCAAGCCCTGGGAAGTAAAGACATCAAAAGTTGTGTCTCCTGATGCACCTAGGAAAGCATTTAAAAATGATTTTTAGAAATGTGAGTCAAATTACCTGAGATGTACTAAAGGCACCACACCATCACACTGTCTCTCCCACTGTGTCCTTTATTACGGGACATCACAATATTTTCCCATATCTGTGCCCCAGCTTTGTCTTTTCTATGTTGTTCACAGAACCACTGGTTCCTCATGTCTTTCCCCTTCTAAACTGTGTCCAGTATACCTGTCCTTTTCCTGTGTGTAATACTTATGAAGAGTTCTTATTTTTTGAGGAGGGATAGAAATCATCAGTTGCTCTTACATAGGTATATTTCTCAGGATTATGTTTGCTTCCAATAAGTGCACTAGTGTTTCCTTAATATAAATAATATAAATTAATATAAATTAATATAAATAAGCTATATTTTATTTGATTTCTCACATGTATCTACCTGAGCTTCTGTCAGATTACATTCTCTCTGAGGGCAAATCTTGTATCTCTTAAACATCTAGCAACAAATCAACCTATATATTCTAATGAATACAATAGTTTCCTGCCCCTTTTAGCTCTGTTGTGCCTAAGAAAACATTATTTTAAAGAAGTTTAGGCAGGTCAGAACTCACTGGTCTGGGAATCAGAAGAACACTGAATTCCCAAGTCTAATATCCTAAGTCTAACTTTGGGCTAATTTGTCCTGATTTTTTGCATTTTTTTTTCATTTTCCAGTATTGTTTTTCTTTTGTCTGTAAAACTAAGGGATTTGGGCTAGACATTATCTAAAATTTCTATTATTCTGTGATTCTGATTAAACTATATAGTGTTATGGAAGTACATTATTATATATCCTAAATATATATTTCAGTTATCCTGGATTAAGATGAAAACTGAAGCCTAAGACTATAAGTTTTTTTTTTTTCCAAAACAAGAAACCTGAGGGCCTGATAAGCTGTTGACTAAAGTACTTTTGAGAAGGGAAGATGGAGTAATTACTGACTCATGTTTAAATAGACAAAGGAAAAGGTTGGTAAATGTTTGTATATCCTCATTTATCATAAAATTAGAGTAAATCTGTACTTACCTGTGTTTAGTTATTAAAAAATTAATGGCGTTTATGTCTCAGTTTACTAAAAGGGTAAGGGAAACTTTCTTACAACATTACAATTTTTAATCGTTCCAAAGGCAGTTGGCTTATACATTTGAGATTATATTTACTATAATTAAGTTCATTTAATAAAAATGTTATATAAAACTGTATTTATTTAAAATAATGAGCTATCATGGGAGATTATACATGCTAAAAACTGTGATAATTAACCTGCTATGACCTCACCAATTTTCCTTAATTAACTCAACTAGTACCAAAAGCATATTTTTAGAATGAGAACACAACTTAGATGCTATTCCCAATAAATAGTTATCTTATAAGTAAAATAAATATATTTAACAGATCAACTTTAAAACATTGGATAGAATATTGTTACAGTTGTTACTAAGAAATCTAATAGTCATCTCAACCTATTGTTGAAAATGAAACAAACTAATACTCCCTTTTTTTTTTTTTTTACTAAAAGTCTTGGATTTGATCACATATGATGTGGAGCACCTTTTCACATGCTATTTGTCATTTGTATATTTTAGTTGGTGTCTAGTAAGGTCTTTGATCCATTTTTAATTTGTTGGTTTGTTTCCTTATTGTTGATTTTAAAGTTCTTTGTATATTTTGGATAAGAGTCCTTTATCAGATATGACTTTTTGCAAATGTGTTCTCCTAGTTGACAGTGTCTTACACAGAGCAGAAAAATTTGATGTTAACGAAATGCAGCTCACCAAATCTTTCTTTCATGGATAGTACTTTTGGTGTCGTACTTAAAAAGTCATCATAAATTCAAGGTTATCTAGATTTTCTCCTGTAATTTCATCTGGGATTTTTATTATGTTTTGCCTTTAACATTTAGGTCTGTGATCCATTTTGAGTTATTTTTTTTATGAAGGGTGTAACGGCTGTGTCTAGATTCATTTTTTTTTTTTGCATGTGGTTGTTCAGTTGTTCCAACATCATTTGTTGAAAGGCTATCTTTATCCATTGTATGCCTTTATTCTTATCAAAGATCAGTTGACTCTCTTTTGAGTCTATTCCTGAGCACTCTATTCTGTGCCGTTGAAGTTTTTGTATGATGCAAATTAAAGCAACAATAAGATACCACTATACACCTATTAAAATGCCCCAGATCCAAAACACTGACAGCACCAAATACTGGCAAAGATATGGAGCAACAGGAATTCTCATTCACTACTGGTGGGACAGCAAAATGGTATAGCTATCTTGGAAAATGGTTAGGTGGCTTCTTGCAAAATAAAAATACCATATAGTATAGCAATTGTACTATTGTATTTACTCAAAGGAGCTGCAAACTAATATTCACACAAAATCTGCACGTGGATATTTGTGGTAGTTTTATTTATAATGGCCAAAATTTGGAAGCTACCAAGATGTGTTTCTATAGGTGACTGGATAAACAAACTATAGTACATCCAGATAATGGAATATTATTTGGTACTAAAAGAAATGAACTGTCAAGCCAGAAACAGACATGGAGGAAATTTAAATGCATTTACTAAGTGAAACAAGCCAATCTGAAAGTGCTCTATACGGTATAATTCTAACTAAGTCATGTTGGAAAAGGCAAAACCATGGAGACAGTAAAAACTGTGGAGACAGTGGTTGCCAGTGGTTGGTGGGGAACGAGGAATAATTAAATAGAGCACAGAGGATTTTTATAGCAGTATAATACTGTCATGGTAGATATGTGTTGTTATATGTTTATTCAGAGCTGTAGAATGTATACTACCAAGAGTGAACCCTATTGTTACCTATGGATTTTGGGTGAAAATGGTGACTTTGTGTAGATTCAATGACTGTAAGAGAGGTACCACTGATGTGGGGGAAGTTGATAATGGGAGAGGCTACGTATGTGTGTGTGGATGGGGCAGGGAATATGTGGACATCTCAGTATCTTATTCTTAATTTTACTGTGAATCAAAAACTACACTCAAAAAGTTTAGAAAATACTCTCACACCCAGAATATCTTTAACGAATTTATTACATTTCTAGAAAAGTCAAACAAATCTCATGTTTGGTTTATGACAATTCAAAACAACTGTCTATACAAACCTCCTTTCTCTCTGCTTAGCTCCTAGGAAAACAATATTGATGTGACTCTTGGCACAACAGAAATAGTGTTGGTCTCCTTGTCTCCTCTTCATGCTGGGTGCTGGTTGGTAGCTACTCTAACCCCCACAACTCAGGAAAATGGTTAAGTATTATTGGACAGCTTGGGTTGCCCTGGGTCTAGAAACAGAACATTCCCTCCTGTTGTCATGGGCTTGTATTTTAACTCTAGCTGGGTCGTAGGTAACAAGCTGTAAAAGGAATAGAAATCTTAGGTAAACTGTGACAGAGTATATGAAATGTATAGCTAGTAATGACATCTTTTGAGAATAAACATAATTATATGCCACTTCACTTGAACTGAAGGTGTTAAAGATGAATTTATATTAAAAATTATATTTTCTCGCTAATTTATAGTGTCAATCACTATAAATTTAAAAATGTATTGCCATCTAAAGTAGGGCTTTTGATAGACTGATTTAATATTTTTTGTTCAAAAAGTTTAAATAGACTGCAATCTCCATAGCATATTGGCATGTACAATATGAGTAGAAATGTACTTGGGGTTCGCAGCTGTTGCTAGTGGTAAAGAACCCACCTGCCGATGGAAAAGACATGAGACACTGGTTTGATCCCTGGGTTGGGAAGATCCCCTGGAGAAGAAAATGGCAACCCACCTCAGTATTCTTGCCTGGAGAATTCCATGGACAGAGGAGCCTGACGGGCTACAGTCGATAGGGCCATAAAGAGTTGGACACAACTTAGCATGCATGCACATGGTGCTTGGGTTGAACTTCCACTCAAGCCATTAATTTTCCCACTGCAGCAAATCTCAAGCTCCCTGTTATCTTTCAGTTATTCTAGACACATCAGAAAATAATTTCCCCCTCGATTTGAAATACCAATGTTGTACTCATGGAACCCAGAACTTTATTTTGGAGTAGAAACCTTGCAATGAGGTTGCAAGGGCTCTTTTCTGTAATCTTCCCTTTTCTCATCAACTTCTTTTTTAAGAGAATCACTACATTAATACCTCATGACCCTAACAATTGACCCCAATTGTTTAGTTCAGCATACATAACACAAGCCAAGTCTGAATCACCTCTCTGAGACTTTTGATCATCAGGCTAAGAGAAGGGTCGGTGACTCTCTATGGGCTAAAAGATTAGGGTGTCAAACGTCATTGATGTTGGAAGACATGTTTTCCAAATGTGGGGAAGGGTGAACTATTGCAAGAGAATAATGAAGCCATTTTTAGAGAGAAGCAGTGAAGGGAGTGGGGAGGGCATTCTGAGGAGTCTCAGGTACCTGATTCCAGGTGTGCCTGAAGCCAGTTGTGGCTTTGCTGTTGAGTTATTTTACAAGGTACTTATGTATTCCCCCAGTATATTCTCATTTTGCTTCAGATTGCTGGGATTTTGTCACTTATGCCAAATAGTATCCAACACAAACAGCTTCTTCTATTGCCCTGTGTTCTGATTATCAACAGTGCCCAATGAAGCTAGACTGAAATTCCATATTCTAGAAAATTATATAAGACCTGTGGTCTCTTCAGGATGGACTTGAGTTTGAAGCTGAAAATTATGGAAACTGGTCTACCAATAGCTTTCTATTTATCAGTTCAAAATCTGGATATTGAGTAAACTTGGAATAGTGGATATGAATATTCAAGTCATAAGAAGAAATATGGATGTGAGTCTATATGTCATATAGTTGCATATTCCTTTATGGGTGAGAAAAATTAAGGAAAAATACCCTAGAGGTGGAAGTTCTCTTAGAGATCATTTAATGCATGCTTATCTTTCTCAGATGGATAAACTGAGATAAGAATGGGGAATTGATTTATAGTACTAAGCAATGTGACTGTGTTTTTTAACTTCAAAATCAGTGTTCTGTATGGAATTATCTGTGGACCTGGGTTCAATCCCTGGGTTGGGAAGATCCCCTGAAGGAGAGCATGGCAATTCACTCCAGTATTCTTGCCTGGAGAACCCCCAAAGACAGAGGAGCCTTGTGGGCTGCAGTCCATGGGGTTGAAAAGAGTGGGACATGACTGAGTGACTAAGCACGCACAAAGAGAAGAAAACAGACTTGCTGTTTAAGTTTTCTCTCTTGGTCTCAGTTTGTTTTTTATAAACTGATTTATATCAGATAATTACTAAGATTCACTCTGACTCTAATATTCTATGGTTCAATGATTTTATGCTTTATAAAATCATTATAGTGTTTATATCATGTCAGAGGACTTTGATTTTGTTTGAAAATCTGCATTAAAATGGCTGAGAGAGAGGAATAGAGGTAGGCCATGGGACCAAAAACCCCAAAAGTGTTACAAATTAGATAAAAATTGATTTATTTGTCGGCAATTTACAAGTTGAATCTTTATTGGCTTCTAAGAATCATCTTGCATTTTATATCTGGCTTATAAACAGATTTTGCTTTTTCACATTTAGTCTAAACAGTGTTTTTCAATTAAAAATACATCAGAATGAGGTTCAGGGGATAATTCAGTATAGAACACTTACAGTTTTAGTCTTGAGGATGAAATGTGTTATATTTTAGCTATAATGATACTATTGAATTAGTAGTCATATCTTAAAGTAACTTATAGGGAAACTATTAGCAGTAATGTGTTTCTGGGTAGAAATTTCCATGACATTTTAAGAAAGACAAATTCCAGCACACTCATTTTATTGAGAAATTGGTTTGAATCCACTTATTATCTGGGTGTCCTTGGGCAAGTTATCCAAACTTTTCTAAGACTGAGATTCCTTTTGTGTAAACTGAAGATACTACTTACACTTAATTCAAAGGATCGTTGTCAGTATTAAATGAGATCCTGTGGGTCTAGAGCTTAGCATGTATTGTTTAGCATGTGGTGGATTTTCAGAGTTGCTCCTAGAAGTACACTCTTCGAAGTATGATATTCAAACTGTAGATAACTTTGATAAAAGGGAACATTTTCAAACAAGGTAGACTCTGTGTTTCTGTTTGCATTCCCAAAAAGAAAGTGACCTTATTAAATCAGGGACATAAGTCTTTAACACTTAATCAGAAGATATCAATCCAAACATATATTTTTAAAGGTTGTTAAAACTTGTACTTCATATTTATATAGTTTTTTGTGGTTTCCCATACTTAGAGTGTGTATAAGTTTTTGAATTTTTTCTGTCCACCAAAGTTGGTACTGTCATCTGGGATCAGATCTTCTGACTACTTCCAGCACGGTGCTCTGATTAATGAATGTTCATTAAGCATTTATTAGGAACAGAACACCATGATGAGCACTGAGAGAGAGAGATTGGAGGGTGCACCCATTGCTTTGTTTCCCAGCACTGCTCCCTCCAACTGTCCTTTGTAGGAACTTCCCAATTTTCTAAGAACTGTGGCCATCCATCAGTCTCTAGCCATAGGGTGACTGAGAGCTTCCATGTCAACCTCATGCCAGCCATAGTAAGCAGGCAAAGAAACCACCTGATAGAAAAACACATGATTCAGAAATCCTTAATAGGAGAGAGAGAAAGGGAGAGGGAGGGAGAGAGGGCAGGGGGAAAGGGGAGGGGGAGAGGGGAGAGAGTTATCTGGGTGTATGGTCTATAAAATGCAGCACTTTGGAAATGATGGCAGTTAACATTCTGTCACTGAGAAGAGGAAGAAGGCTATCTGAGGTGAGACAAAAAAAACTAAGTAGATGTTCAGAAGCCAGTCACTATGTGAGACAGAGTTCTGACTTTCTAGTTGTTCTTGAGCCCAACTGCATTTTTTTCTTAGTGTTTCATGATCTACTCCAGGGTCCTTACAATAAATCCTCCCTTTTTTGTTAAACTAGTTAGAATTTTTGTTATATGCAACAAAGATTGAGAATTAACACCAATATCAGAATTAAAGACATGAGTTCTCTGCTCCTGTGACCAAGAAACCAACATTACTACTTCCAGATGACTCATGTTAGGCTAGTTACTTAGGAAGTACTGGGGAGCTTATTAAAATGCAGATTCTAAGGCACACTTTACAAATTCTGGTTCAGGATGTCTGCAATTTGGCCTGGAAATCTGTATTTCAAACAAAATTTTCAAGTGATTCTGATTGACAACCAGAATGAGAAACCTCTGGCAGAAATACTTTTGTAAAAGTTTGAGGAACATGGCAATATAACTCAAAGATGGTGCGGCTCCTGTCAGTGATAACACATCAGCTGTATTGCAGTTCAAATATTGATTAGAGGGTAAAATTAAGCTTTTCCTCTTATAGGGTTGCTGTTGCTTTAATGTGGTAGGATACGGAGAAGAGAAAAGGCAGTGCAGTCAGACCTGGGGGTAAAGGGTTTGGTGGAAAACAGGGAAGAATTGAACACCAGAATAGCTCTTGCTTAGGAAAGGAGGATGAAGTGAGAGCTGGGCAGAGGAAGTGGCCACTTGTCTGCCTGACTTGTAAGGGCAGTAGTCACAGCATTAGGCATCTCTGGCCAGAAACAAGGTGGGGAAAGCAAAGCAGGACAAAAACTCTTCTGGTGGAAGAAGTCATTTCCATGTCTTTGTATCTCCTTTCTAGACCCCAGCCTCTGGCGGGAAGGTAGCTCATAGATGTAGAGGGTATTTCCCTGATCTTTGCCTCCTTACCTTATAGGCTTTTGCCAGATGGGGAATTTGGGAAGAACTACTTCCTGCCCCCAAATTGACCCTGCTATAATTTACATTTATCTCAGCATCTTTTCAGAAATGCAGGTCATCAGCAATTCATAGGGCAGCTATAACCACAGTCAAGCTTACAAGGACACCCATGAGGTGTTTTTCCATTTGAGCGACACACACAGCTCCACGGATCCTGCTAACACCCTAGAGGTAAGTGTGAGAACAATCAAAATGGCCTTAGGGTTGGAGTGAGGAGAAGGGATGGCATAATGATTCTTGTGTTCCTAACTACCAAAAAGCAGTTCTGGGAAATGGAAACTGAGTGTGGTTAAATTCTCAGTATCTTAGAGTATCATTGCAGGAGGAAACTTAGAGATTATCCAGTCTGTAACTCTCTGAGTCCAAGAGAAAGGAAGTGACCTGTCTAGAGTCACACATCTATCTGGTAGGAAAGCCAGATCTAGAATTTAGATCTTCCAACACTGAGCTCAATGTTCAATAAATGCTCTACATATAGTAAGGCCTTGTGTGGTATATCCCAAACAAAATTACTGTGAGTAAAACTCATGACTGTATACAGCATAAGAAGATAGTCAGGATGAGAAGCAGAGTTCTAGCAATGATTGTATTAGTCACTTCAAGCTGCCATAACAAAATATCATGGTCTGAGTAGCTTAAACAATAGAAATTTATTCCTCTCATTTCTGGAAGTTGGGAGCTCTAAGATCTAAGTGCCAGTGAAACTGGTTCCTGTGAGGACTTTCTTCCTGGCTTGCAGGCGGACGGCCACCCTCTTGCTGTGTCCTACCACAGCCAGGAGTTGGGGGCATGGTGGAGAGAGAGGGGGGGGGAGAGAGAGAGGTGAGGGGAGAGAGGAGTGCGCATGAGTGAGCAAGCTCTGGTGTCTGCCCTAACAAGGGTATTAATCCCATTGGATTTGGTCGCCACCTCTTATAAACTCAACTTACCTAATTACCTCCTTGTAAGCTGTATCTCCACACAGCTGCTTTGGGGATTAGAGCTTCAACATATGGGTTCTGGAGGGACATAACTCAGTCTGTAGCAGAGTCATTTTTGGAGTAGACCCCTGTCTCTGTCTTTCTGTCTGTCCCATCGTCACACTGATAACTTACCTGAAGGCAGGCACTTTGTCTCACTGCTAACACCAAAGATGTAGCTCTTGAAAATGGAGGCAAAAGTATTGACCACTAATGACACATTACCATACACTTATTTTATTTTCTGTGGTGTTTCCTTATGAAGAAAGCAAAGGTCCACAGGAAAAATCAGTCTAGTGCAAGACCACTAACACTGATAACTCTTTTAGAGAGACAAATGGAAGCATCAGTGTTAGCTGACTTAAACTGAGAGGTTGTACAACAGAGAGACTGCACAGATCCACATCGCTTATCTGCAATTCCCAAGTCCAGAAAGCTCGGACATCTGACTGTGCTTCTGTCAGTGTGCAGCAAGCTCATTTAGTAGCAAAACCTGACTTGACAAAAGGCAAGGCTGTTCATAGTCCTTTCTTTGCCCACTTTTTAAGAACATTTAAATATTTTGTTGAAGAAATAGTAAACATTTGATTATGAGATCCTTCCCCAGATCCTGCAGAGATTTGTGTAGTATTTAATAAAAAGGTCCTGAACTATCTTTCTAAACCCAAATAAGTATGGAACACATGTGGCCCCCAAGGTTTTGGACCGGGAAATTAGAGTTTATACTAAAGAGAACCTTCTGTTTCATGGACTGAAATGAAATGTGATATCATAGATGGGGAGGCTGAGGGAGGAGTAAGATTAAGCAGAGGTGATTGTCTGCCCAGAGTTCCCAGGAAATGAGCTTTTGCCAAAATCATCAGAATGGGTGTGGGTGAGAACTGAGTGAGTTGAGCAGAATTGGCCATCCTGTGTCTGCTTGACTCTAATTACTGTGAGTGGGATCATAAGATTCTTCTAATGAAATGTTTAGCTCAAAATATATGGATGCGTATTGTGCAGGCTCCTGAGGAGGAGAGCCCTTGTGATTTTGAAGCAGCAAAAAGAATGTAGCTGTTTCAGGAATTTGGCAATGCTGTCTGACCTGGAAGGTTGATCCACAGGGAGAAGCTGACTTCTGCTATTTCCTTCTTATTCATCTCTTCTTGTTGGGACTTTGCCCAATCACTTGATCTGTGTCCTTCATTTTTTCATTTAAGTGTACATGGTGTGGATAGCTTCCCTTACCCTGTTCTGGATCAACACATAAAATATCACTGAAAAAATACTTTAAGTCCCATACAGGGCTTGTTTGGAAGGTTGCTTGATAGCATAGACTTTGGTTTTAGTACAGTGATCTCAGGGTTGGGAGTCATGACTCTAGTTTCAGACTTGATGTTAACTTCCACTGAGACTTGAGCATGTCATTTCCCCTTTCTCTAGACTCGCTTTCCTTATTTAGAAAACAAAAGGAAGTTTTGTTTTGGAACTGATGATCTTTGAGGTCTCTTTTATGGTTAATACTGAACCTATAAATGACAAGATGAATCATGATAATTATTAACAGGACTCCAGTTTGCTTAGCAATGGATAGCTTATAGACAACTTTCATATCCACTAAACCATTGGATACTTAAGACAGACCTGTACTGTATGCTGGTCAGCTAGATATTATTGTTGTCCTCTAAAGAAGTTCAGAGAGGAGAGGCAGTTGACCAAGGTCACAGAACAAACTAGAGTCTATAAAGAAAGGACCAGACCAGGTTTTCTGACTCCCTAACTGCCTCACCTGTACTCTTTCAGCTCTGCCTCATTCCTTGACTGGTTTCAGGGTTGTCTTGTTCTCCACAGCATCATGAAAGTTCATGTACACTTGTGTGCTCACAAGAAAAGAGCATTACTTATGGCCAGTTGGAGGTGAACAGATTACTTATGCCTTGTGTCAGACTGCAAGAGTTACTGATGCTAGGGTCAGAGAGGGGACTAGCGTAGTTACAGGAAATGTGATGCCACCTGTGTGTGTGACAGGGCCAATGAAATGCTCAAGCCAAGCACACTAGAAGAAGTAGAAGGAAGTGAGGAAGCTTAGCGTGGGATGAGGTGCCACAGTCAAGTGGCAATAGCTGAAACATTCCCTGAGAAAACACACTTGTGACCTGTCTCGTGTCCAGACATTTTCCAAAGCCTAGTGTGTGGGCCTAGGTTGAGTAGTATTTTCTACCTCTTGACAGTGTGATGTTGGGGAGAAAATACACAGGAAGTGTTTTAGCTTTTGTTAGTCAAGACATTCATTTTCCTTGTTGTTAACAGCTGAGAAGATATTAGCAGATGCAGTTTCAGAAATGTATGACAGAAAAGGACAAAAAGAGGAGAGCCAGATCTCTCTGGGCCTTGGTTTCCTCATCTGCAAATGAACCTGGCATTCAAGGCCCTCTGCCATCTGGCTCCAGCCTTCTGTAGCGCCACCCCTCTGCATACAGATATCCTTTGGTATATATGCAGGGGATCAGTTCCAGGACCCCCTGTGATACCAAAATCTGCTTATGCTCAAGTCTCTGATATAAAATGGTACCGTATTTGAAGATAACCTATGAACATCCTCCTGTGTATTTTAAATCACCTCTAGGTTACTTATAGTAACTAATACAATGTAAATGCTGTGTACATAGTTGCCAGCATGGCAAATTCAAGTTTTTCCATTTAGAACTTTAGGGACTTTAAAAATATTTTTGTTCTGTGGATGTGGATGTTCCACAGGATGTGGAACCTGTGGGTATGGTGGCTGACTGTCCTCTAACAATGCCCACTTCTCTCTCCTGCCCACAAGGCAACCTGACTCTGTTTTTGCTTCTCTAAGCCCCTGTCTCCTTGATCTGTTCTCGCTGGTGTAATTCTCTGTATTTCTAACGCCATGAAGC
This sequence comes from Odocoileus virginianus, assembly GCF_023699985.2. Lineage (NCBI taxonomy): Eukaryota > Metazoa > Chordata > Mammalia > Artiodactyla > Cervidae > Odocoileus > Odocoileus virginianus. Next base: position 17,037,660 of record NC_069677.1, read on the forward strand.
TTTCCCTGAATGCCCTAACTGGAAGCAGTCACTTGTTTTGACTTGCAGATGCTGCTTATCAATTTCCACTTTGTTTGTTTCATATCCTGTGTACTTGCCCAGCTGGGATCCGTGATGGCAAACACATCACTATGTACTATGCCCTCCCCAGAACTGTGTGTTTACCTCACTGTGATGTAGGATCATAATAGATATCTGAATGAAGGGATAAATGAGTTTTAAGGTCCCTTATAACCCCAACTCACTATGATTTAAAAGCAACATAATACCTGTTAAGTTGCCAGATTAATAAGAATCCATTTTCGAAGTGGGATACTTTTTTACAAAGTTATCGTTGAGACTTGTCCAGTCAAAAACTAAACTGTCTTGACTGAATTATTCTTGTTTCTTTAAAAAGAAATCAGTTCACTGGGAAGACCCAGAGGGATAGGGTAGAGAGGGAGGTGGGAGGGGGGATCGGGATGGGGAACACATGTAAATCCATGGCTGATTCATGTCAATGTATGCCAAAAACCACTACAATATTGTAAAGTAATTAGCCTCCAACTAATAAAGATAAAGGGAAAAAAATAAAAAGAAATCAGTTCAAAGGTAGGTGCCATGTGGTACCAGAAGTACTGTCTGGGGAGGGTTAATGTTGAGATCCTATTTTGTTTCTTACTAGCTGATGTGACAAGTCACGTCCCTTTTCTGAGCCCAATTTCTTCAACCTAAAGATGGTGAGATCAGTTCCACAGAGTTGTTGGGAGGGGTCAATGTGATAATGGATGTGAAAGTGCTTTGCGAACTGAAAAGAACTCCAACTAAAAGGGGTTATCATTATCATTATTTCAGAAGTCATTTACATGGGATGTAAATGCAATCTCTAGAGCTCCTTTGAGCCTCTAAGTGTACGGACTGTATTTAGAAGTTTAAATCATACCCAATATGGGGTTGAACAGCAGCCAACTCATGTTAACAGCCCTGGGTCCTAATTTACAGAGTACCTTTCCTCTGAGCTCAAGAGCTGTTAAAAGCTGGATCCATCGATCCTCAGTCAATTTCCATTCAATCATTAATTCAACAAATGTTTACTGTATGCCTACTATGTGTTCCTTGGACTGCAAGGAGATCCAACCAGTCCATCCTAAAGGAGATCAGTCCTGGGTATTCATTGGAAGGACTGATGCTAAAGCTGAAACTCCAATACTTCGGCCACCTGATGTGAAGCGTTGACTCATTGGAAGAGACCCTGATGCTGGGAGGGATCGGGGGCAGGAGGAGAAGAGAACGACAGAGGATGAGGATGGTTGGATGGCATCACCTACTCGATGGACATGAGTTTGAGTAAACTCCGGGAATTGGTGATGGACAGGGAGGCCTGGAGTGCTGCGATTCATGGGGTCGCAAAGAGTCAGACACGACTGAGAGACTGAACTGAACTGAACTGTGTCAGGCAGTATTTTTGGTGGTGGTTTGCTGATATTGTTAAGGTCCTGTTCCTTTAGGGGAAACTGCAGATCCATAGAAGAAAAGGGACTGTACAAGCCACATGCACAGACAGGGATCAGCTCAGAGAGATTACGGTAGGTAATGGCCAGCACTGTGTAAAGAATAATTGTTTCAGGAACTGAAGCCAGGCACCTTTGGTTTGAGTCACGTGTCTTCATCTACTGCAAACTGTGCCTTTGCCTTATTTGTTGATAATAAGAGATGATGTCAGTGATTGAAAGGTACATTGTGTGATCCGAGTTACATGCCTTAGGTTTCTGAGTTGCTTTGGTCAGCTCAGTTTCAGATATTTTGGAGAGGAAAGTTTCAAAGTAGCCTATTGACTCAAAGACATATAAGTCTGTCTCAGAGCTGACTCCTACAGAGCCCCGCACCTGGGTGAGACACATTTCACATCATTGCAATTTCACTTTTATCCTTCAGAGAAAATAGACTCTTTCTTCCATGTGGAAGATTTTTGAGATGCTGGGATAAAAGCTCCCCTTTCATTTGCAGGTGAGACTCAGAGAGCAGGGAGTCAGCAAAGATGTGGTCATCCAGCTCAAGATGCTACAAAGGAGCATGAGGCATGCTTCCCATTTTCAGCCTCATAGGTGCTCAGAGACATTTCCTACCAACGGTTCTGAGTGAGCATCCATAGCTTTAGCCAGAATAGGGAAATGACATAGATCATTTGTACCATTTCCAATGGTATGATTGTTACAGTGAATATGACACATCTGCTGGACCTAGAGAAAGACACAGAGATGACAAGACTCTCTCCTTCCAAAAACTCACTATGGGGTGATCAGGAACATACAAAAGTAATTAGAAGGGACCACTCATTCAACACATAGCTCTTGATAGGATTTGTTTACCTGAATCATAACTCTTCAAAGAGAGTAAAGAGAATTTGGTTGAACCAGGAAAGTTTTTCTCTTTTGTTTTATTTCTAAGTCATGGTATTTCTGATAGTTTTGTAGGTTAGCAGAATTTGGACAAAAAAAGATTTTTCAACTTGATATAAACTTTCAGTTCTGAAAGATGAATAAATTCTAGAGATCTGCATAGCAACATAGTGCACATATTATATATTATTTATAATAATATTATGTCATGCAGTTAAGCGTATGTTAAGAGCGTAGAACTTACATTAAGCATTCTCTTCATGAACAGGTGAAAGTGGGTCAGTCACGTCTGAGTCTTGGAGATCTTCCCCAGCCAGGGATTGAATCCTGGTCTCTGCACTGCAGTGAATTATTTACCGTTTGAGCCATCAGAGAAGCCCAGTATTTCTATACCCACACACAAAGGTAAAACAACCTACTACCGCCAACAGTAAAAATAAAGGGACACAAAGAAACTTTTGGAGATAATGGATATGTTTATTACCTTGATTGTGGTGATGGATTAAAGGGTGTGTGCATATGTCCAAACACATCAAATCATGAACATTAATTTTGTGAAGTTTTTTTGTGTGTATCAATTATACTTCAATAAAGTATATCTTTTTTGTTGTTGTTTACCAAAAAGACTGAATGGGAAGAGTACATTCCAGAGGTGAACACTGTTCTAGGGACAGGAAAGCAGAAGCTGCTCCTGGGCACCTAGAGCAGTTCTGTTGGAGGACTCCACAGCAGAGTGGAGGATACAGTAGGCAAGTGTTCTTTGGTATCACCTTGATAGCCAGCTTTATTTCTGCCTAACTGGATGCACAATACTGTGGAAGTGCTACTGGGAAGAATTTAATGATTGCTCATGTACAACCCAAATCCTTGGTGTGCAGTTACTATTTCACAATTCATCCAGTCTTTTATATGCCATAGATGGCTCTGCACAACTGGAAATCTGTCTTCTTCTCAATTAAAGAATGATATAGAAATTCTTGATGAATAAGGACTCAGGTCTGTCATGATGGTTTTTCCAACCACTGCTTTGATTGAGATGTGGTGTGAATACCACAAATACTTTGCTTGCTTTTGGCAAAATGGCCCTAGAAATTCAACAACCATCATAGACCATTGGTTTTATTGATAAATAATATATTGACCTGGATGAGACAAAAAGAACATTCTCATGTTTATTTTGACTATATTTATTTGAATTATAGAATCGCCTTTCTCCTTGGTTTGGTGGTGGTGGTTTAGCCACTAAGTTGTGTCCGACTCTTGCAACCCCATGGACTGTAGCCTGCCAGGCTCTTCTGTCCATGGGATTCTCCAGGCAAGAATACTGGAGTGGGTGGGTTGCCATTTCCTTCTCCAGGTGATCTTCCCAACCCAGGGATTGAACCTGGGTCTCCTGCATTGCAGGCAGATCTTTATCGGCTGAGCTATGAATCACTTCTCTTTGGTTTAAACATCAGTAAATATGTAGGTATACATTTTAGAAGTAGTTTCTTCTTGTTCTTCACTTACCTGGAAAGATTACAATAAGTGCAATGTTGTCAGTGATTCAGCAGTCAGTATGCTTGCCTGGTTTTCTAGTTTTTGTCAAAGTAATATATTTAGTTTAAGTATTTCTGTTTCAAATTCTTTAAGTTTATCAAATAAATACTTAGAATGTTTCTATACCTCCACTCTTTCTGAAATACCCAGACCCCCAAACTAGTGATAGAGCAGTGTAGAATAGTGGATTGGACCTGACCCCAGGATGCAGGTGGAATGAATTCTACAGAGACTATACCTCTTACCAGTTTTGTGATATTAGGCAAATCACATACCTGCTATGGGCCTTGATTTTCCTTCAGGAAGTTTCCCTTTCCTGCCTTCAACTAATGTTATTTGGTGTCTGTTGGATGTGATGATGCACAGAGCTAGGTATTGTAAGTGTGATTCTGTGGTGCTTTCCCTCTGAAAAGCTTAAATTCTAAAAGGGGATACTTAAGGTCACCCTGACAGTTAGTAACTAACTCTCTAACAGTTAGTAACTAACAGTGAAGTGTTAGTCATGGAGGACAAAGGTATGGGGATCTATGAGAGCCCAGTGACAGTTATGACCAACCTAGACAGCATATTAAAAAGCAGAGACATTCCTTTGTCAACAAAGGTCCATCTAGTCAAGGCTATGGTTTTTCCAGTAGTCATGTATGGATGTGAGAGTTGGACTATAAAGAAAGCTGAGCACCAAAGAATTGATGCTTTCGAACTGTGGTGTTGGAGAAGACTCTTGAGAGTCCCTTGGACTGCAAGGAGATCCAGACAGTTCGTCCTAAAGGAGATCAGTCCTGGGTGTTCATTGGAAGGACTGGTGCTGAAGCTGAAACTCCAATACTTTGGCCACCTGATGTGAAAAGCTGATTCACTGGAAAAGACCCTGATGCTGGGAAAGATTGAGGGCAGGAGGAGAAGGGGATGACAGAGGATGAGGATGGTTGGATGGCATCACCGACTCAATGGACATGGGTTTGGGTGGACTCTGAGAGTTGGTGATGGACAGGGAGGCCTGGCATACTGTGGTTCATGGGGTTGCAAAGAGTCGGACACGACTGAGTGACTGAACTGAACTGGTTGATAATTCTGCCTTGTAATTATAGTCCAGTCTTCTTCAAGGAAAGATCTCTAACAATACTCCATAAAATAAATGAGAATTCATGTTTTCTTCAAAAAAAAAAAAAAATGAGAGCCCAGTGACGAGCATCGAATAACACTGGAGGATAAGAGGAAAGCTTCCTGGAGGAGCTGACGCCTGTGTTGGATTTTGAGCGAAAGTGAAGTGAAAGTGAAAGTTGCTCAGTCGTGTCTGACTCTTTGTGACCCCATGGACTATACAGTCCATGGACTTCTCCAGGCCAGGATACTGGAGTGGGTAACCTTTTCCTTCCCCAGGGGATCTTCCCAACCCAGGGATCAAACTCAGGTCTCCCACACTGCAGGCATATTCTTTACCAGCTGAGCCAGAAAGAAAAGGGAGTCTGGAGTCTTCACAGGCAGGAAGGGCAATACAGATGAATGCACAGAGGCAGGAAACAGCACAGCGCACTTGGGGAAACAATGGGAGGCACACGGTTGGAGACAAGGAGAAGCATAGGGAGACCTGGGATGTGGGCTGGAAATGTAGTGGTGAAGGTTCTTGTAGGCTAACCTGAGAATAAATCATAATAATAGTAATATAATATTATATAATAATAATACATAAATAATATATCAGAAAATAAACTGCTGTTAATAATAACTACCTTTTGTTGACAGAACTGAAAATAGAAGTTAAGCGTATCTTTAGATTTAAAGATTGCCAAAATTAGTATTGCAGAGTGCCTCACTTTTTACCAAACAGTTATTTCTAATACATGTCACACTATTTCATAAATGTAAACAAGGATTAAAAAGATCTGCTGGCTTAACCGAGACCTATTAATAATATCAAGAGCTGCGGAAGTAGGGAAATGATGTGTCCTTCCATGATGTCAAATTATACAACTGTTCATTTAAATAGCCACCAGAGTGGTTTGATAAACTAGTTCAAATATTAGCATATTCTTCAGAATAATAAGAGTTCAACTACTTGGTAGTATTTATCCTACTTTAGTTCTCCTGAGCACAGACATTCAGCGTTATTTTTCATTTCCTGGCACAATTTTATGAGCATTCAAATTAAAACAATTTCTCACGTTTATTGTAGCAGTAACATATTAAACACTAAAAGGAGCAAATGTTTAAGTGAGAAAGAGCAGTGGGAGAGAAGCGTTGAAATCCAGTTCACCAGTGATTACCAAGTTCAACCACATGTGAGGTTTAACTGCTCTAGCTAGCTTTATTGACTTATAAACTTGTGAATCTTAGGAATAATCATTCACACACTTGAAGAGTTGTAAGCACTGGAAATAATATATACAAAACACATAGTACATGGAGTGCGTGGCTAATAAATTGTACTATCACTATTCAGGTTCTGTTCCAAGTGTTCTCTTCATTCCCCCATCTAGAGAAGGACAGATGGGAGAGTCAGTGGGATTTCTGTGGGAGCAGATGCCCTGGGAGACATCGAGATAGAAGGGCTGCTATCCTGAAGGTTGTTCCAGAGCTCAGAGTTAAGGAAGAAAGAGAAAAGCACATCTGGAAGGTCAGAAATTGGATCTTGACATCATACTGATTAGGGAGGTGAAGTAAAAGCAAGTCAGCTACAAAGGTGGTGGTCTAGGAGAAGGAGAATCCCAGATCAAATTGCTGAGTGGATGAGGTCAAAGGGCAAAGATCTAAATTTGCATGTGGCCCATATTTCTTTTGTGCGGTCTCAACAACTTGGAAAGTCAAGGTGGGACCCTCAAGGAGCCACAGAAGAAGGGGTAGGTCTGGAAGAAAACACAGGTACAAGATTCAGCCTTTGCGAACAGAGAACTAGTTTGGTAGTACGGGTATGGAAACAGTCAGTGGAGAGCATGCCCAGGGTTTTGGTTGAGTTAAATAAGTTACACCACAAGGCACTTCCATGCAAGCAACTCTTTTCCAACACTGTTACAACTACCTGAAATGGCAAAAGTCATTGGCACAGAAATTAAAACTGGTCCCTTGGAACTGGTAATGATTGTGTCCCTAGTGGGAATCTTGGAAGTGTTAAGGCCCCCTCATCGGTTCAGCACCTTTTTCGTCTTCATCCCCTCCTCACTCCAGGAACATCACACTATTTGCTACACCTCAAATCTACCCTATACTCTCTTTACACTTAGAGTTTAATGCTGAAACTTCTGTTAGAAATGGCTTTCCCTTTTTCACTGGAAAGACTTTTTCATCTTTCAAGGTTTCTTGCCCCTTCTCTGACTGGTAAAGAAATGTGCTGTCTTTCTTAGACTCCTATAGCCCTAGTTTATCCAAACACTGTGGTGGAAGATGTCTTATCTAACCAGTATATGTCTGTGAGGCATGTGCAAAGGCCAAAGATTTAAATTTGGGAAGTGACTGGTTGGATTTCTAAGTCTAGAGCTAACTTGCTGTGTATTTTGAGCACGTAATATACCTTCTTGGAGTTTCAGTTTCTTAGTGTTGATATGCGGATCTAATAAGATAGTGTATACAAAGCACTCGGCATGATGTTAGGGTGATTAAGATGTTAAATGTATGATATTCACAATATACATGAATATAAATATAAGCTAGTCAAGCACCTTATACTGGGTTTTTAGGGGTCTGAGAAAGTTGTTTTATTTCCTACATTAACCACACTGTCTTTTAAAAAAATTCTTTGATGCTACATAGGAACAAATCATTCTCTTAACAATTTTACTAGTGATGAAATGGTGACATTTTAATCTTATTGGGTACATAAAGAAAGATGCTTAAGTTAATTTCATAAACTTAGATTTTTTGGAGGGCATTGATTTCTCTTCTGAATTCTGATTTGCAGTGTGTCAAAAAGGTGGATGAACTATTGCTTTTTTTTGGACCTTAGTTCCCCCAAACAGGGATTGAACATGGGTCCTTGGCAGGGAAAGCGTAAAGCCCTATTTACTGGACTAAAAGAGAATTTTCCTGTTTCCTGTTCTTCATTTCCTTTCAGCTTGATAGCTTTCAGACTCCTGTGGTCCCTCATTTAAGGCCTTAGTGACACCTGTTACATGATCTCCACCCTTGAAAAAATATATGTATTTAAAAGAACCTCAAGTGTAACAAGGCACCATTCCATTAGTGATTCTTCCATCTCCATCTGTCCAGTTCAGCCACTCAGTCGTGTCTGACTCTTTGTGACCCCATGGACTACAGCATGCCAGGCTTCCCTGTCCATCACCAACTCCCAGAGCTTGCTCAAACTCATGTCCATCAAGTCGGTGATGACATCCAGCCATCTCATGCTTTGTTGTTCCCTTCTCCTCCTGCCTTCAATCTTTCCCAACATCAGGATCTTTTTCAATGAGTCAGTTCTTTGCAACAGATTGCCAAAGTATTGGAGTTTCAGCTTCAGCATCAGTCCTTTCAATGAATATTCAGGACTGACTTCCTTCAGTATGGACTGGTTTAATCTCCTTGCATTCCAAGGGACTCTCAAGAGTCTTCTCTAGCACTATATGTCAAAAGCATCAATTCTTCAATTCTTTCTTTATAGTCCAACTCTCACTTCCATACATGACTACTGGAAAAACCATAGCTTTGACTAGATGGACCTTTGTTGGCAAAGTAATGTCTCTACTTTTTAATATGCTATCTAGGTTGGTCATAGCTTTTCTTCCAAGGGGCAAGCATCTTTTAATTTCATGGCTTCAGTCACCACCTGCAGTGATTTTGGAGCCCCCCAAAATAAAGTCTGTCAATGTTTCCATTGTTTTCCCATCTATTTGCCATGAAGTGATGGGACCAGATGCCTTGATCTTAGTTTCTGTCTGCTTTCTATACTTAAAAGACATTAATCTTTTGGCACTATTATCCAGAACAAATAATGCTGAATGTGATAGTAGCAAATGATTTGGCATGTGTATCAATGTGGAAATAGTATTTACAATTGCACCATAATATGTCTTGCAAGAATACATCATCTTTTTAAATGTGCTTCTCAAACATATGTACATTCGGTTTAAATGTGCTTCTCAAACATATGTACATTCAGTCGAGAAAATGCCACATCCGTTATTATTAATAGAAAGGTAAAGTGACTTTTTGTATTCTGGGTGGATTCTTGATACATGTTGCTAATTTAGCCTTGGAAGCTAATATCTCACATAAGGGGGGGAAAGAAAAACCCTCTATTCAGGGAGAAAAACAAGAATCAAGGTACTTTCTGTCTCCTGCTTAAAAGAAGAAATAATACCTGAGACAAAACTAAAGGAAGATGGTAACAAGATCAAACAGTACCATTCAGTTACATTCAGGACTTGAAACAACAAAATCAAAATCTATGGAATATTTGCCATTCAAGCATTACTTTGCCCAAATCATACCTCCTGCTCTTGACTGAATTAGGATGTTGCTTCTGCTCATGGAGGTCTACGGAGCCAAGTCCAAAGATAGTTAATGAGGACTGTGTGTGTGTGGTAGCGGGAAGAAATGTGGGCAGTTAGGGAGGTGTGACACCCCAAGACCAGAAGGATATGAAATAAAGAGTAAGGAAAGTTCAAATCTCAGAAGGCAAAAGTGAAGACCTTTGTTTCTGGAGATTCAGAGAAAACAAGAATAAAGCAGGTTGATAAGAAACACTGAGGCACCCAGTAGAAGGTCCAATGTAGCATAAGCATTGATATTCAAAGCTCATTTTTATTTGTTACTGAGCCATAATGAATGAACAAGTCAACTGAAATGAAAGTTCCAGAAACAATCTGGATCATCATTCATTTAATTGCTCACTAATGGACTCATTAATGAGTCCAGGATATGATCAGGATATGATTACTCTATGCCTGCTATATGCTGGACACTGCTCTGTGATAGGAAGACTGAAGCTTTATGGAGACAGATACATAGGTAAATGATACGTATGAATGAAGTATAGGAAATAATATGGCGATTCAGAGATATTTTCTCAGGAAAATTTTAATTGGATTTTGGAGTATAAGTACATTTCCCAGGCTGAGAAAGAGTGAGGGCAAAGTCTCTATCTGGGACCATGGCTTTATGACACTGAGTTTTGTTCTCCTTTAATTATTACAACCTTGAGTCATCTGCCAGCTTGGGTGGTTGTTGTGATGTGGGCGGTGAAAAAGAAAGAAGTAAAGAGGGGAGAAAGGGGCAGTGAGGCGGGTGTAGAAGGAGACAGTTTTGATGGGATTTGTAACTCTTTGTTTGGTAGTTAAATGGCATTAGTGGGAAGGAGACCATTCTTTGATCTCTTCAATCTATTTTGGTACTCAAGTACTTTGTATTTCATTCACATGAAAAATGGGCAAGTGGTAAAGAGACAGTAAGTTAATGGTTAAAAGGACTGACTTTGGATTCAAGGAACTTCAAGTTCAGACCCAAGAGCCTTCCCCTCTGCGGCCTCAGGCCTTTCATATATAAATTAAATGACTTGGGCTAGAGGAGCACTAGTGGCCCTATGAACTCTGACATTGATGCCAAGAGCAGTGACATCCTGTGTGATAGCCAAGGGCCAGTGTACTCTCTAATGAGGAGTGCTTCTGCGGTCCACATGCAGTGTCAGGGGGCATACAGACTGTTCCGTCCAAGTCCTTTCTTTCACAGAGGCAGATACCAGAATTAAGTCTCAACCCTCCCCAGTAGCCTCTTTATAACAGGTATTAATTATTAACAGCTTACAATTCTCCAGAGAGAGGGAAATATTGTTTTTTTTTCCATTTATTTATATTAGTTGGAGGCTAATTACTTTACAATATTGTAGTGGTTTTTGCCATACATTGACATGAATCAGCCGTGGATTTACATGTATTCCCCATCCTGATCCCCCCTCCCACCTCCCTCTCCATCCCATCCCTCTGGGTCTTCCCAGTGCACCAGCCCTGAGCACTTGTCTCATGCATCCAACCTGGGCTGGTGATCTGTTTCACACTTGATAATATACATGTTTCAATGCTATTCTCTCAGAACATCCCACCCTCGCCTTCTCCCACAGAGTCCAAAAGTCTGTGCTATGGAAATAATGTTTATTGGATGAATTTGGAAGGGTTTTGCTAGTCATAATATATAGGCATAAATGAAAAGCCTGTGAAAAGAAATAGATATTTTAAACTGAGACAGACATTAAATGACTGACAGAGGGCCAGGGGGCCTCAGTCATAGTCTTGCAACAGCAAGGCCTTGAAATCGCATGAGAACCCCCTGTGCAGAGTGACAGGCTTGGTTCTGTTTCTGTCTACAACTCTTATCAGTGCTTCCTTAACATGTAGTCCAATAAAATCGTCTCAGTGGGATAAAATGATTAAAGAGGGGAAAAAAGGCAATGTGAAAAAAAAATCTGGAAAATGCTTTTCTGAAAGATAGCAAATATAAAAATCCATTCATCTCTTTTGTGTGTGGTAGATTGTAGGGTGTCAGTATTATCAGCAACTGGTCATGAATCTCCAAGTCCCTGTTAATGATGCCCTTGGGTTAATACACCTGTGGAAACTATTATGCTATTATATTCATTGGCTCTTATTTAATTTCAGTTGGCTGAAATTACTCATTAATCTTTTCTTCCCTTTCTCATAGTGGGTTTTTGGCAATAGTAGTATGGCTAATTGCTTCATTTCTGCATTTTACTTTGCCTGGGTAGCTGTAGCCGCTGAGTGAATTGGGATTTGAATATAAACATAAACCAGAAAGATGTTCATCAAGTAAGAGAACTGGTATTGAAAGAAATCTTTGTTGTTTTTCACTCAAATGACCCACTTGTGCCACATCCATTAAACATTATGCAGAATACATTATGAAGGTTGTTTATTGCTGGTAATGTGTTAAGAATAGTTACCATTCTTCAGCCCTTCAGTGAGAACTTCTTCAGTGAAATGAATAGCTTTCTGAATAAAGTTTGCAGTACAGTACAAAAGGGCAGTCCTCTAACACAAAGAACGCATATCATTTAGAGAAGACCATGATGAAGTGAGGCATCAGCAGACTTTCTTGTTTGTAACTCACCACTTGATTTGGGAAAATTTGTTTTTTCCCCTACTCTGGGCCTCAACTCACTTTTTTCCCCCCAAATGTTGAATCATCATTGTTTATTTTTATTTTTATCAATAATTTTAATGGCTATTGGTATATTCAGGACTCTAGTCATATTTGAATAACTTCAAATAATAGTTTTCTAGGATATTTATTCACTTAACTTTTAAACTGTCTTATCATTAATTATCTATAATACTTTCTTCTGTATAACTTATTTATAAATATATCTTTAAAAATACTTCTAATACTTGTTATTTGCATTCTTCAGTTTTTATTTTGAGCATTGAGACATAAAATTATATATTATTAGTTTTCCCATTGGTATTTTTTATTTCTTTTAAACTCTTTGTTTTGTGTAATGGTATAGGTGATTGACAAACAGTGTTGTGGTAGTTTCAGTAAACAGCAGAGGGACTCCGCCATACATGTGCATGTATCTGCTCTCCCCCAAACCCTCTTCCCATCCAGGCTGCCATGCAACATTGAGCAGAGCTCCTTGTGCTGTGCAGTAGGTCCTTGTCTTCAACTCACTTAACTTTTATGTAATACGAGAAGTAACCAAATTATATTTCCCAAAGTAAATATATATATATATATATATATATATAGCCATTATGTTGTGTATCACAAACTGAGCTTGTTTGAAATATTTATCTATACATATATGTTTTATATATAACATATGATTTTGTTACTTTTTTTTGGTTCTATTTGAGACCAAAAATAATAGCATGTAACTATGTATATCATGATGAAATATTTTCTGCCTTGTGCTGTGCAGTAGGTCCTTGTCTTCAACTCACTTAACTTTTATGTAATACATGTTTGAACTATAAGATTTATCAAGTTTTTTATAGTTGTGAAACTATGATATGAACACTTTGAGTCCACAGGCTACATACCCTGAAACCTAGATGAGTACCTGGCATATAGAAAGCTTTCCCTAAATATTTATTCAATGAATTAACAACAGGCTTTGGTTATATTCATTGACTTTTTAGTAATGCTTATTCAAGTGCTGTTTTTAACTAGAAAAATTATTGGCGGTTCATGTATTTGGAATTTTGAGGAAAAGTATACAGGATGAGGAAATGGCTTTATTGAAAAGGTCTACATTTCTTTGAGGTGGTATTTTTCTGGTACATCTTTAAAACTTGACGTACATTTGGTCTATTCTGGTCACCAGAACTCAAGAATTGGGCTGGTCTTCAACATGATCACAACCAGATTCAAGGAGTAACTTTTACATGTCACTTGGCCATGTTATTTCTTATCCCCAAAGTGAAAAGGAGCTACCAGTTGAAAAGTGCTATTTCCAAATATATACTGTTTTAACTAATTTCAACCTGTGTCTATTTAAGACCTAAACATTAATGAGACTGGCACACCCTATTTCAAGTGGGAATTATACCAGTATAATGGACTTCCCAGGTGGCTCAGTGGTAAAGAATCCATCTGCTAAGCAGGAGACTCAAGTTCCATCTCTTGGGTCAGGAAGATCCCTTGGAGAAGGAAATGGCAACCTACTCCAGTATTCTTGCCTGGGAAATCCCATGGACAGAGGAGTCTTGCAGGCTGCAGTCCATGGGGTCTCTAAAGAATCTGACAAGACTTAGCAACTAAAACAACAATGATGCCATTATAACAAATGGGCCTTGAAATGGTCAGTTGATGGCTTGTATATAACCTCTAATATTGTCAAGCAAACAAAGTCCTTAACAAGAAATGTCAAAAATGTTTGTCTTTTGGCCTCCAGATGCCTTACCCATGCATCATTATTCTGCCTCACTGCTCTGCAAGTCTCTCTAGACTTTTAATTGTCCCTAGAGAAATCACTGTTAAACCACGTGGACAGGTAATTCCCGGACAAAATTCACCCAAACGACCTATATCCTCTTCTGCCACTGCCTGTCTTTCATAGTACTCCTTACTCACCTCCACTGCATACTTGCAACCTGAAACATTTCTGTTGAAACTTTATCACTTGCCATTTTCTTCTTAGGGTGACTGTAATTTTTAAAATTTTAAAATTATAGTATAGTTGGTTTACAGTGTTGTGCCAATCTCTGCTACACAGCAAAGTGACTCAGGTAGACACGTATATATTGTCATTCAATCATGTCCGACTCTTTGAGACCCCATGAATCGCAGCATGCCAGGCCTCCCTGTCAATCACCAACTCCTGGAGTTTACTCAAACTCATGCCCATTGAGTCGGTGATGCCATCCAGCCATCTCATATTCTGTCATCCCCTTCTCCTCCTGCCCCCAATCCCTCCCAGCATCAGGGTCTTTTCCAATGAGTCAACTCTTCGCATGAGGTGGCCAAGGTATTGGAGTTTCAGCTTCAGCATCAGTCCTTCCAATATACCCAGGACTGATCTCATTTAGGATGGACTGGTCAGATCTCCTTGCAGTCCAAGGGACTCTCAAGAGTCTTCTCCAACACCACAGTTCAAAACCATCAATTCTTTGGCACTCAGCTTTCTTCACAGTCTGACTCTCACATCCGTATATGATTACTGGAAAAAGCACAGCCTTGACCAGATGGACCTTTGTTGGCAAAGGAATGTCTCTGCTTTTTGATATGCTATCTAGGTTGGTCATAGCTTTCCTTCCAAGCAGTAAGCATCTTTTAATTTCATGGTTGCAGTCACCATCTGCAGTTTTGGAGCCCAAAAAAATAAAGTCTGACACTGTTTCCATGTTTCCCCATCTATTTCCCATGAGGTGATGGGGCCAGATGCCATGATCTTAGTTTTCTGAATGTTAAGCTTTAAGCCAACTTTTTCACTCTCCTCGTTCACTTTCATCAAGAGGCTTTTTAGTTCCTCTTCACTTTCTGCCATAAGGGTGGTGTCATCTGCATATCTGAGGTTATTGATATTTCTCCCAGCAATCTTGATTTCAGCCTGTGCTATACATTAGGACCTTGTTAATCAATTCTAAGTGTAACAGTTTGCATCTACCAACTCCAGACTCCCAGTCCATCCTTCTCCCTCCCCTGCTCCCCTTTGGCAACCACAAGTCTGTTTCTGGTTTGTAGATAGGTTCATTTGTATCATGTTTTAGATTCCACATATATGTGACATCATCTGACATTTGTCTTTCTGTTCATGATTTATTCACTTAGTATGATAATGTCTAGTTGCATCCATGTTACTGCAAATGGGATTATTTCGTTCTTTTTTATGGCTGAGTAGTATTTCATTGTATACATGTACCACATCTTTATCCATTCATCTTTCAATGGACATTCAGGTTGTTTCCATGGTTTGCCTTTTGTGAACAGTGCTGCTATGAACATGAGGACTGTTGTTCTTCAGTCGCTCAGTCATGCCTGACTCTTTGCGACCCCACGGACTACAGGACGCCAGGCTCCCCTATCCTTCACCATCTCCCAGAACTTGCTCAAACTCATGTCCATTGAGTCAGTGATGGCATCCAACCATCTCATCCTCTGTTGTCCCCTTCTTCTCCTGCCTTTACTCTTTCCCAGCATCAGGGTCTTATCTAATGAGTCAGCTCTTCGCATCAGGTGGCCAAAGTATTGGAGTTACAGCTTCAGTATTTCTAATGATATTCAGGATTGACTTCCTTTAGGATTGACTGATTTGATCTCCTTGCAATCCAAGGGACTCTCAAGAGTCTTCTCCAACACCACAGCTCAAAAGTGTCAATTCTTCAGTGTTCAACCTTCATTATGGCCCAACTCTCACATCCATACAGGACTACTAGAAGAAAAAGAACATAAGGAATATATGTATCTTTTTGAATTATAGTTTTGTCTGGATATGTTCCCAGGAGTGGGATTGCTGGCTCATGTGATAATTCTATTTTTAGTTTTCTGAGGAAATTCTATACTGTTTTCCATAGGGACTGTACCAATTTACATTCCAACCAACAGTGTAGGGAGAGTAGGGAGACTGTAATTTTACCTTTATCCAAGGAAGAGAATGAAAAGTTTGCACATAGTAGGTAAGCAAGTTATGTTTGCTCTTTGAGGGACAGTACCCCATCTCTATAGCATTGTCATTCTCATATGGCTTTGTCACATTGACGTATCATCTTTTTGCCCTTTGAAATTTTTGTCATTTACTTTATTATTCCTTCCTCTATAGCTAAATTCTTCCAGCTTTCTAGACTCTTATGTGAAAGCATGGCTCTACCATTAGCCAGCTTAACAGTTACTTGAATCTAGGCCTTATTAATTATGGTCCTTGTGCAAGAGTCAAACACTGAGCACATTTGTTAACTGCCTGTGATCATCTTTCTGCTCTTGCAGGTAACTTATGACCCTGTTTATGCCATTAGGATTGCGGACTGATGTATCCTGATTGCCAAATGAACTGGCTTTGTGGCGAAGGAAAAAGCTTTATTTCATCGAACTCTCATTTTCTCAACCAGGTATTAAATAAAACCTTCTAAGTTCCACACACTGTTCTATATGCTGAAGATATAATAGTGAGCATGTGGATATGGTTGCTGTCCTTGAGCTCATACTCTGGTGACTTTTTGGAATTATATCCTCAGTAGAGACTGTCAGGGGTTCCATCTTACAGTGACAATTCACTTACAATCATGAGTTGATCTTAGTATCATCAGCAAAAAGAGTTTTAAATGGTCAACTGTAATTTTTTAAATTTTTGAGACAGAGCATCTGTTATAAAAGATAAATAATAAGAAAATAATTAGATGAAAAGGTCACAAATCCTCCTAGTTTATATTCACCACTTCCAGAAGATCACAGTAAATGTGTAGGGAAAAAAAACTTTGTAGATTGGTAATTAATTTGACATATTAGCAGATCTCTTTAAATTGTTAATTATAATTCAATACACTGATGTCAGTTAATCCAAATAATGTATATTGTATATTCTCTATATTCTAGTAGAGAATAGAAAAGCTAAAGAAACTGAATGTGCCCACATAACTAATCCATTACATAGTTAACCAGAATTAAGCTGGAGTGTCAGTGTTGACGGTGCTACTCTTATTCAGTTTTGTAATATAAATTCTATGCTTGTATGATTTATCGTTCAAACTAGGGCAGTTTTTGATAGTGAAAGTGGGTAGCCCAAATACAAGGGATTTAGTCTCATCTAATTCTTGGCATCTTGAAGTAGCAAATTACAAGCCGACTAGTCTAATTTCCCTTTCCCAAGTTCATCATTAAGCAAGTTCATCAAAACCAGTGAAATGATTTCTTATTAACACTTTCATAAAGAAATTCTGCCCTCAGATTCTCTCAGGATGGTGGTGGATAGACCCTTTTCTTTTCTTTTTTTTTTAAATGGGGACGACCTTGAAGGATTCCACCCTCTATTTTCTGAAACCTAAAGGCTAACTGCTCACCTTTTGTTCTCCCAGTCTGTGACAGCTATCTCATACCTTGCCATGTATTTTTAAATCATTTATGTTTCTCCTTTGGTAAACTTTATGTTTCTCTAGGACAGAGACTGTATTTTATTCATACTTTAACTTCTATGTACCTCTGATTGCTCACCTTAAAAATATAGATAACAGAACTAAACTTGCAGAGTTTTATGAAGATAAAATTCACTACAACATTTGGAATCCTTGTGATAGTGCCTGGTGCATAATAAGCTCTTAGTTGTGCCAGCTCAATATTATTATCAACACTATCTGTTGTCACAGTGCTAAGTAGCCAGTGTCATATGCACAAAACATGTATACTAAATATTACTAGTTCGTCAAACATTTATTAGTGTTTCCTATATTCAAGTTACTCTATACAAAGATGAATCAGGAGCCTATTTTTTAAGTAAGGATGGGTAACAGGAATGAGATATGCACATAATTATAATACAAGATAGAAAGTAACAAGTGACATAAGAGAGGTAAATGTAGAACAACATTGCTCTTCCTATTAGAGAATATTTTCAGATATAAAGGGTCAGGGAAGACTGTAGGAATGAGAATTTTAGCTGAATCTTGAGGAAAATATATTCCTTATGTAGATATTTGTGTTAGTGGTGTAATGAGGTGAAGGTATTCCAAAAATGGTTGTGTAAGTAAAGTTACAGAAAAGGACTCCCCCCCCCAAAAAAAAGCTCAGCAGAAAAGGAGAATCTTGAGGTTTGCTTAGGATAATGACAAGTTAACTTATATGGCAAGTTAACTTATATGCAGAGTACATCATGAGAAATGCAGGGCTGGAAGAAACACAAGCTGGAATCAAGATTGCTGGGAGAAATATCAATAACCTCAGATATGCAGATAACACCACCCTTATGGCAGAAAACGAAGAAGATCTATAGAGCCTCTTGATGAAAGTGAAAGAGGAGAGTGAAAAAATTGGCTTAAAGTTCAACATTCAGAAAACTAAGATCATGGCATCCAGTCCCATCACTTCATGGCAAATAGATGGGAAAATAGTGGCTGACTTTATTTTTCTGGGCTCCAAAATCACTGCAGATGGTGATTGCAGCCATGAAATAAAAGATGCTTACTCCTTGGAAGGAAAGTTATGACCAACCTAGACAGCATATTAAAAAGCAGAGACATTATTTTGTCAACAAAGGTCCATCTGGTCAAGGCTATGGTTTTTCCAGTGGTCATGTATGGATGTGAGAGTTGGACTATAAAGAAAGCTGAGCACGGAAAAATGGATGGTATTGAACTGTGGTATTGGAGAAGACTCTTGAGAGTCCCTTGGACTGCAAGGAAATGCAACCAGTCCATCCTAAATGAGATCAGTCCTGGGTGTTCATTGGATGAACTGATACTGAAGCTGAAACTGCAATACTTTGGCCACCTGATCCAAAGAGCTGACTCATTTGAAAAGACCCTGATGCCGGGAAAGATTGAGGGCAGGAGGAGAAGGGGATGACAGAGGATGAGATGGTTGGATGGCATCACCAACTCAATGGACATGAGTTTGGGTGAACTCTGGGAGTTGGTGTTGGACAGGGAGGCCTGGCGTGCTGCAGTTCATGGGGTCACAAAGAGTTGGACACGACTGAGCGACTGAACTGAACTGAATGGCAAGTATTGTATAGGAATCATTCTTGGAGAAGAGCTGAAAGGTAGTTTGGATCCAGATGACAGAAAGGTCTTGAATGTCATACCATGGATTTTGCATTTTGAACATTTGGTTTTTGAAATTATGAGTAAAAATAATGAAAATTTATGAAATCAGATGTTCTCCCCATTCCCATTCACTGTAGATAGTGGGGAGGTGGTTATGTAAGAAATCATCTTGGAGTTGATGCCAGGACTCTTAGGTTTTGAGTCTGGTTCTGCTCTACTACATGAGTTTGTCAAGTGCACTCCTTTCCTCTCCATTTGTAAAATAATAAATATTATGGGTATACATAGATGGACTCTAAAGGTATCTCCTGTTCTAAAAGTTCTGAGAGGAAAAGAACATGTAATGGGTGAGTGTTAGAAGCAGGACTTATTTATCCCAAAGACACTTTATTCTTAAGGATATACTTTTCTACTATTCTTAAGGATCTCACTATAGCCTACTTCAAAAATCTATCAGAATGTAAGAAAAAGTGAGTTTTGTGATTCCCCTCCAAATATTTTCTTGGGCATGCAATAGGAGAGCCTAAAGCTTGGTAGATGCTAGGTTGTGACCTCTGTAATGCCGTACTCAAGTGTTTTGATTCCCCAATGCTGAATGGAGGCAGGCTTTCTGAGCCATGGCAGTTATCAACAGGTCTCCTCCACAGCGATGTCCATGTCTGGCTGAGCCATCATGATTAATATTTGTAATCATGGCCCTAAGGCACTGGAGAAATCTCAAGATGCCCTCTGAATCACCAGAGGAATACAGAATTATAGTCTGACTCAGGTTTCTTCTTGGCAGTATATTTTATTGTATTTCAATGTTTTGAAAATTGGGATTAGAAGTTTCCTGTGGAGGGATCTTTGTGTAACCCAGGATATGAGATTAAGCTGCATGGCTCCTCCCTTAGCCATTCTAGATACTAATTTTCTAGGTTTACTTTCACGTCTGAGAATAAGACTCTATTCTCAAAAAGAGACTTATCTATCAGGAGAATCTGGACTATTGAAAAAGAAAAAGGTAGTCAATATTGCCCTATTACACAGGTTGCAGATAAACTAAGCATAGTGTGGATTTTTACAATATTCTATGAAAAGAGTGCTATAAAGTATTTTTGGCTTTGAAACCTTCACTAGTACCTTAGACAAGAAAAATATTTTTCTTCTTCATCATTATAAAAATGATTATGTACACAGCTTTAAAGCACTTCTTATCAATAAAGGGCCTGTCTACCTTTGGGGTCTCTGCATCTTGGCAGACTGTTGTAAAGAAGCTAAAAAGCACCCCAGGATGTCCTCAGTGGCTTTGTTCAGAGAACTGAGAAGCCGTGTAGCCTGTTCATGGAACAGTTTTGAGTTGGAGGCCAAAGAGATATCAGGGAGGCAAGAAAATTCAGTCTGAGTAGCAAAGCAGCAGGCGAATATTAATCTTTGGTAGGTCCAGGGCTACTCCCACTCTCTCCCGGATGAAAAAACAAAACAGATATGGAAATACAAACAGAACCGTAAAGTCAGTGGGGGAAGTGGTTAGAAGAGGAGGCGGCATACACCTGGAAAGTTACTGCAGCAACTGGGAAGAGAACCCCAAATTGTGACCATTACACGGGATTCGCAAATACACTCGTCTTTTCTCCTTTCTGCTTCTGAATAAAACCATGCCCAGCTCGGAGACCCCAGTTTCCTCTGAGGCTTCCGTAATCCCATCTGGAAAATCGTATTGGATTGATACACAATCCCAATCCAATCCATTTGCTAGTTTGCAAAGGAAAATCCGGTCCGGCGTTTATTTTTAGCAGCGCTCCCTGTGACCGAACGCTACAGCTCTTCGGCGGGGATAACTGAGGACCGTATTGGGGAGAGAAGCAAAGAAGGGCGGGGGAGCGGGAGGCGGCGAAAAGGGGTGGGGGGACGCCCTGCGCATGCGTGCCAGCGCCCATGCAAATCTGCTGTACATCCAGCGAGCAAAGTGGGATGATCTGTCACTACACCTGCAGCACCACGTTCGGAGGACAGCTCCTGCTTGCTGCTTCCAGACCCAGGTAAAAAAACCAACAAACAAACTGAACGGGCACCGTGCATGCATATGAATACCAGGTCGCAACCTATCCCCTGTAGAGGCAATCTGCCGCTGCTGCTAAGTGTCCTTTGGTGGCTGATTGCAGTTTCAAGGTTTAAGAAATCCCATCTTTCAGGAAGCCTGAGGGGAAGAAAGGAAGTACGGGCGAAATCATCAGATTGGCTTCCCCGGTTTGGGAATCTGAAGCGGGCCCGCATCTTCCGGCCAACTTCCATTGAACTTCCCAGCACTCGAAAGGGACCGAAATGGAGAGCAAAGGTATGTGGCTGTCCCCATCGGGGGACTTCCCGCGGCATGTGCGTGTGGACAGGGCAGTCCTCAGTGAGGGGACTGCAGTGCTTGGGGAGCGAGCATCATACTAGGTCGACAGGAGGAGATGCTATGTCCGTTGCAGCACCAGGGAAGTGTGGCAGGAAGGCGACTTCTTTTTAACTCCCACAGCTTGGAAGACAGTGTTTAATACTCCATCAGTTGCGTAGTGAAGTGTGATGAGTTTTTTTCTTTTCTTTTCTTTTTAGGTAGGGGGTGGGAAGAGTCTTTAGACGGTGGGGGAGGCGAGAGGTGTTGATAAAGCGATTTCTTTTCTGTAGAATGGATGGGTTCACATAAATATATTTCATTTACCTTAGGATTGCTGACAGGCACGTTTGTATCTGATATCCAATAATGCATTGCTATAGAAAAAAAAAAAATGTTTGGATTTCTCCACCCCCACCCCAGGAAGATGGTATTTCTGGGTGTGTATGACCACATCCCACTGCATTTTGAATATATATCAGCAGAGAAATTGGGTCTATTTGAAACAGTGTGCGTTAGAACTGACCTCTAAGAAGAACAGTGTATCGGAGTACTGCTTGGCTCCAGGCATGATGCATATACTAGTTCTGGATATGTATATATTAATATTTTCCTCATAAGCAAATCTGCATAATGTATACATGCTAATTGGTAAATGAACTGTAAAAATCAACTTCTGATAGCATATTTAACTCACATAAA
This sequence comes from Odocoileus virginianus, assembly GCF_023699985.2. Taxonomy (NCBI): domain Eukaryota; kingdom Metazoa; phylum Chordata; class Mammalia; order Artiodactyla; family Cervidae; genus Odocoileus; species Odocoileus virginianus. The sequence continues at coordinate 17,059,763 of NC_069677.1, forward strand.
CAAAATGACTATTAAAATTGTAGCGTTGGATAGCCTTTGGGTTTAACTCCATCTATGCAGGTCTCTTTTTCCTCCTCCTCCTCCTCCTCTTTAAAACGCCCACTAGCTTGCAAGAGTCTTGAGTGATGTGGTCAGATATCCAGTAGGAATACTGGATGTATTTAATTGTGGTGAAATCGGAAAAAATGATGTCAACTTTTATGAAACTATATTCATTACCCAGAACTCGAGAAGCTATATTTGAAACAAGGTTTTATTTTTAAACCAAGAATGTCAGTCATTGTGGTAATGTGCTCAGAATCAGGGAGTCGTGGTGGGTTACCTATTTCTGGGCTGATTAGTAAAACTGAAGTGTCAAATGATAGCAGGTACGTGTTCAATAAAGTAATTATAAGAGTTAAGTATTTCAACCTAGGTAATAGGTTCAGACAAGCTGGCAAATTTTAATTGGGATAATTTATTCCTATGATTTACTGATGGGCATTTCCTTGACTAACAATGATGTACATATAGAAGAGACCCCATGTCAATAAATATACATGAGGTATATATTTATTAACTTTACTGTAGAATCCATTTTAAAACTAGAAGTCAGAAATTCATAGATGTCTGTAATATTCCAGTTGATTAAGTATTTCTAGAACATGAAATTAACAACAGAGTATCATTTTACTAAGAAGCATCTTTTTTTTATTTAGAGAACACCTGCTATTTGAATATTAAGCTTGGTTATTTGGCAAATGTTCTTTGTAACATTTTGCTTTCAATTTATACACGAATTCCTGGCCCATAACATATGCTACATGCCACACAAAGTTATGGATAGTTTATATCTCATCCTGATAACGGTAGCATTCTAGTTATTCTGCCAGACTTGGGATTTCTGAAAGGAAAATCTCAGAAGTATATCTGAGAAGAATCATGCTAGAAGTTCTAAAAAATCTATAGCAGTGATACAGGCGTGAATCACAGCACTGACTTCAAGGCAATGAATAATTTTGCCCCAAGCCAATATTGTGGTCATTTTGCAGAGGTACCATAATTGCTTCAGGCAAAAGACATGGTGAAAGTCCTCATACACATTGGTTCATGGACTTTTTTGCAAAACTGAATTAGCCAGATAGTGATCATACAAAGAGGTGAATTACACATTGACCTCACTTTCTGAGTTGATGCAAATGGCATAGCTAAAAATGGTAGCTAACTTGAAATTTTATTATAGAAGAAAGTGTGTATTAAGAGAAATATATTCATATCCCATTTGAATTGTTGTACCTTAAGTATTGATACTTTATGCTGCCATGTACAAATTTCTTCCCCCAATAGATTCAAGTTTAGTTTCAAGAAGACATTTTCAAATGTAAACATACATACTTATTTTTTTCTACTAGATACTCTTTCAATACTCAAAGTACTATTACATGATTCAGTTGAGAGTTCAAGAGTTCTTCATCCTAGAAAAAAAGCTAATGGCCCACTTAGTTTTGAATCTTGTTGCCAACATTTGACAACCTTCATCTTACCTCCAGCATTTCAAAACCATTCTTAGAGCACTCATCCAAAGTCTTCAGCAAGTTAAGCATCAGTTATTTACAAATCAGATGAAATTTTGCTTCCTTACTTATTGTTTTGCATCACTCCTTGTTAGCAGGACGAGGAGGAGAGGTAAATGAATCAATTTATCCAGCAGTCAATTTCTGGTGTAATTTCAGTGATCCTTATGTACCATGGTAATTAATGTTGCTTCAGAGATTTGGATTGGTGCACAGTCTGAACAACTTTGACAGAATTTGTGCCTTGTCGGGGTTTACAAACTTTGATGTACATTAGAATAATCTGGTATGCTTTTTAGACCTCCTCATGCCTGGTCAAACACTTCATCAATTGCATCAGAATTTTAAGGTAGGAGAGAGTCAATATTTTTTTTTAAAGATCTCAGATGCAACAGTATTCAAGAATCACTCATTTAGACTTTTGATAATCAAAATGTGATTTTGCTTTAGAATGTTGATCTTTGCTCTAGGCTTACTGAATCAGAATCTGATTTTTAACAAAATTCACAGATTATTTGTGTGCCCATAAAAGTTTGAGAAACATTGATTTACTGTGAGGAAAAAGGTTCGCTCCCTCTCTTCCCTGCTCCCTCCCTCACCCCTTCAATCTTCTGTATTTTTCCCCATCCTGCCTGTATCACATATTTTCTTTGTCCATCTAGGTTTGCAAGCTTGCGCTTATCAGAAACACCTGTGAAGGTTTTGAAGCATAAAGATGCTTAGGCCACACCTTTAGACATTCTGGTTTAATTGATTCTATTGTAGAACCTGGGCATAGGTATTTTTTAAAAGCTCCTCAAGTGTTGCAAATTGATAGTCAAAGTTAGTCAAAGTTAAATATTGGTCTAAGATCTTGCTAGTCAAAATGTAGTCCATAGACAATCAGTATTAACATCACCTGAAAATTTGCTAGAAATGCAGAATCTTGGGCCTTATTCCAGACTTACTGAGCCAAATGTTCGTTCAACAAAATCTGCTTGTCATTTGTATGCATATTAAAGTTTAAGAAGCACTGGTTTAGACCTTAGGGGACTGATTGTATCTGAATGACACCATTCTGGGCATCTGAGTATAGAAGATGGGATATCATCTTATTAATCAATATGGAAGCATTTGATATGTGATCATGCTGTAAGTTTTTGGTTGCTTTGAGAAAGAATGGAAATGAAATACCAAAGAAATTGCTTGCCTCTTAGTATTATCAGAAGATGGATTCATTTAAAATACCTTCTCTGTTCTTCCTCTAGCCGTTTAATTTCAACCCCTTAATTATCTTTAAATGCTTTTTCTATAGGTTCATTTTTGAACTCCTTAAAATGTCCTGGTGTTAACCCATGGTAGTGTGACACTGGACTGCTTAATCAAAGTGCATATTAGAGTGAATATAGCTTACCTCTATCCCATTGCCACGTGCCTCTATTCCATTCTTTTAAGATCCATTTGCTGTGCCTCTTGTTCACGAAGACCTTCTGTGACCTCCCTTACATCTAATTAATATTTACTGGTATATTTTATATGATCTAAGTCCCTGTTTGTCCCTCTCATACTGCATTTCTTACAATCAACATTATACTTTTTATGTTCTTTATTTAAACAAGCATTTATTGAGCATCTGCTATGTTCCCAAAGTGCTTAGTTCTGAGAATGTAAAAGAAAAGTAAGATGTAGTCTCTGATCTTAAAGATCTCACTCTCAAATCTTCACTCATAGATTAACTTTGTTTGTGGGCACAATATGAAGTTCTAACAGTCCTGCAGCTGCCCAGGTGCCTGCATCAGATAAAACATTTTCATTTACATAGTAGGGATTCAGATTACATATGTTAGATTATATAGCTTTCATTAGTTTATCATGCCATATTCACACATCCAGGAGATTATAAATTGGGAGAGGTGAAAGAAGTGGGCTTCCCAGGTGATACTAGTGGTAAAAGAACCTGCCTGCCAATACAGGAGATGCAAGAGACACAGGTTCAACCCTTGGGTCAGGAAGATTCTCTGGAGGAGGGCATGGCAACCCCCTCCAGTATTCTTGTTTGGAGAATTCCATGGACAGTGGAGCCTGGCGAGCTACGGTTCATAGGGCCGCAGAGAGTCAGACGTGACTGAAACAACTTAGCATGCATGCATGCCTAGAATAATCATTTATCTGAAACCAAAATGGTTCACTCTACAAGGGGAAAGGAAGATGTCTATGCAGTAACTAGTTTATCAGAGCCAGAAAGTGACTTTTTAAAAAGGTGCTTTGTGGTTAAAAAGCAAACAACTAAAGCTCCAAGACCGTTGTAGGGTGCGTAAGATATAACACGGTAAAAAACAGAACAGGCACTGAGCATAGGAGGTCCCTGTTCTTATCCCAGCTTTAATGGCGTAGCCTTGGGCAAGTCACTTTTCCTGTCTGAGTCTTAAAGATTCTTAAATATCGGAGGGAGTTCATTTCATTTAATTCAAAATATTTAATGAGTTTCCGCATTACTCCAGGCTTATTGTTAAATGCAGGGGATGGAGATAATGAATAGCGCTTTGGGGTTGCCCTCCAGAAGCTTTCAGTCTGAGGATAAACGAACAGCCTCAAGAGCTATATTTCTAACGTTGTATGTGTCTTCTCCCTTCATCTCTCAGAGTTCTAGTCAGTTACCCAGGTGGCTAGAATATAAAGTCGTAATGATTAATGACCTCTACAGAGGCACTTAATATTCCACAGCAATAATGTCTGCCTTTTGTTCCACTTTTGGTTTCTTTTTTTTTTTTTTTCACTTTTGGTTTCTTTAGACAGAATTTTTGTGTGGGAGAACATTTGAACTCTTGCTGAGTACTACTCTAAAAGCTGTTCCAACTAACTAGCTACCTGGCTGGTAACCTATTGTCTGAGTTGGATGTTAATGATGAGGTTCCAACTAACTGGCTACCTGGCTAGTAACCTATTGTCTGAGTTGGGTGTTAGTGATGAGGCTTGTTAGCATTAGAAATAAGCCTGGGGGTGGCCCATTTGTTATCTCCAGTCATTCCCTATCCTTGTCCTTTTATCCCATTAAGCTTCTGACCCTATTAGGTGTGGAGTTTTGTGCCTACTGAATGACTAATAGTTATGTTACTTTGAATTTGTTAATATCAGGCTCTTGATTTGTCATACTAACAGCCGTAAATAACATTCATGAGACATTCTGTGTTTTTTCCAAAGGGTTTGTTAATATATGTCATCTCCTTTAAAAACTTGTGACTAGATATATTAACTTCATTTTGTAAATAACAAAGCTGTGGTTCAAGACTAAGTAACTTGGGCAATGCATCTTTATTTTCCTGTAAAACAAGACTTACTGTGCCTACCCCAAGTCCCATACCATAATATCATAATTATGAAATTAAATTCAAGCCAATAAAGCATTTAGTGTTTAGAATCAGAGTTTTCATTATCATTAGCCGTGTTGTCTTTCATTATTATTGGTTGTGTTTGTCTTTTCATTAGGATCTCATCCTAGAGGGGAAAAATTAATCCTTTGTCATTTTTGTAGTTTTAGCAGCAAGCATACTTGCTGCTACAAATTATCTTCATTGACTTCTGCAAAGGCTTTACTTTACCAATAGGGATTTCTTTTGTTGTTATTCTATATTTTTTTTTGCAGTAACTCCTCAAAAATGTGAATTTATATTTGTTGCTCAGACATAGTTTCAAGTCAATTATATAACATCTTGTGGGTTTGGGAATGGAAGTGCATTGGGTCAAATATCATACCTTGTGTTAGTCACTCAGTCGTGTCTGATTCTTTGTGACCCCCATGGACTGTAGTCCACCAGGTTTCCCTGTCCATGGAATTCTCAACGCAAGAATATTGGAGTGGACTGCCATTTCCTTCTCCAGGGGATCTTCCCAACCTCGGAACTAAACCCGGGTTTCCCACATTGCAAGCAGACTCTTTACCAACTGAGCCACTGGGAAGTACCTATTATACCTTGACTGGATTTAAAATATTGATTGTGTAAAATCTGGCTGGTAACAGGATTTGCGGTCCAGGGTGCACATCTGAATCATGTGGCACCCTGTAGTACCTGGGACTCGGATATTTAAGAAGCACTTCGTGATTAGGATGTGCACTCTCAACTAGGAATCAATAGATAAGCTACAGGGTGAGTAATATAAAATTGTAACATGTACGTGTGTCCTTTGTCAGAAATACTACAGGACTCCTACTGCCAGAACCTTTATTTTTATTATCACCCTCTATAGTGTTAAGAGAACATATGTGTAGGAGAGAGAAACCAATTCTTGTCCTACAGGCTTGGGTTAGAAAACAAACATGTAAATAGATAGCATGTGTCTGAGTCCAAGAAGACACATCACTTCTCCCAGTGTCTTCATCTTTATCAGCATCCTTGCATATGAACGTGATGGATTTTGTTCTAGTATCAATGTCTATAGTTCTAACTTTAGTTTGCTATTCTCTCTAGTTACTTTTGAAACAGTCTCCATCTCCCTGTCTTTGGGAACGTGGGACTCCCACCCAGGGAGGCCATGGTATTTTGCTGCTGTGATGCAACTGATGGTACATTGGCAGAAGTCCCAAGGGACACCTGTTGCCTCTCAACAGTGCTTTTCTTTTTTACTTTTTAAAAGCATATACTCTGCCTGGCTTTTTACCTGAAACAAATCCCACCACCACTGATTCAGAAAGTACAGATAATTGAAAGTGAGCTTTAAACATTGTTGGGCAAAAAGGAAAGGGAAATTGCTATTCTGTGGTCAGTTTTGTTTCCCTGCTATTTGTGGACTTGCCATTAGCCTGAGAGGCAGTCGAAAGGGACTAGACTGCAGGAAAAAATCTAGAAGCTTTCAGAGGCCATTGAGAAGACAACACATCAAAATTTCCTTAACTAGCAGGAAGCAGCAATACCAATCTGCTAATAGAATGTCTTTTAGTCCCCATTCATTCCTACAACTGTCACCCATGTGAAACAATCAGGTTTTTCTCAATTCCTCAACACTGACACCAAATATGTCCAGCAAACCTCATTGCAATAAAAATTAGAAATTCCTTTTTAACTTTTTGAAGACAAAAAGTGTAGATGATTCTGATTTCAAAAAAAATGTTGAGATGTTTTGTCCTTAGTCTCATTCACGTGCTAGATTGGGTTTAGATGCTCTACAAATTAGAGAATTTCACAGGGCTTATTACATGATCATTCTAATTGTTAAAAATCTGGAAAGTTTAAAATTAGGTTATTTAAGCAGTTTTTGTTTTTTACAGAGGCACTTCTTTCATTTCAAGATATTTTTAGCATTTCCAGCACTACTTAAAATTGTGTTTGATTTACCTTTTTTTTCTTTTCTGGGATTTAAAAGAGAAATATTTGCTATGTGTCAAGAAAAAAGGTTGTCATATAAAACATGCTGTATTTGCAAGCCTACAAATAGTTCAAAATAAGATGACATAGACTTTGCATCAGCATAAAAAGAAAACCAATAATACAAGTATAGCAATATCTGCAATGATACTGAGGTGAGGGAGACAACCAAGGCAATTTTCAAGCAAAATGATTGATTGATTGATTTAATAAGCAGTATTTATTGAGTGCCTACTATGTGTTAGATTCTCTAAGGGTAAGCTTTTTTAAACTGGTGGGATTATGAAACTGTATGCTAGGGAAATTCACTGAGGCATAGAAAATATGGTGCATGTTCTGATAAAATAAAACTAATATTAGACCAGATGCTAGAAAACCTGGGTTCTGGTTCTTGTCTCTCTAATTCTTTGGAGGAACTTTAGTAAAAATCTTTCTCCTCTCTGGACCTCAGTATCCTAAACCTTTTTCTTTTTTGAAAGAGTGTATATAACTTTATTTGCCTATTGATTTCTACTTTCTTTTTAGGAAGAAACTGCTTTTTCAGCTTGTTTGTATTCATCCTTTACTTGATCCCTTTTAGACTTGGTGTCTGTAGAAAATAAAACAGGGTGATCATAATTACCACATTAATTCTTAAGGAGCCCCTGATAGGTTTGAACCAGTGTTTTCAGGCTGTGAGTTGTATGAATGAATTTGTTGGGTCCACAGCTGGGTTGAGCAACTGAATTAGGTAGAGTAATTAACTTGGTTCCATGAGTAATTAATTTGGTTCCGCATGCACAGAAGTGAAGTGAAGTGAAAGTCACTCAGTCGTGTCCGACTCTTTGCGGCCCCGTGGACTATACAGTCCATGGAATTCTCCAGGCCAGAATACTGGAGTGGGTACCTTTCCCTTCCCAGGGGATCTTCCCAACCCAGGAATCAAACCCAGGTCTCCCGCATTGCAGGTGGATTCTTTACCACCTGAGCTACCAGGGAAGCCCAGGTGCACACAAAGGTTGAGGGAAAATGGATACTTGGCTGGAGTTTGTAGATTGCATGATAGTGACCACATACAGGCCCAGGTATGTCTGAACCAATGCGTGGTTGCAGTAGAGATCTTGGCTTGAGTCTGGAAACTTGGACTTGAATTCGACATCCTGACCCAACTCCTTGTGTGAGTTTGAACTGGTCACTTCCTTTCTCTATCCTTCTTCCTTCATCTGTGAAACAAGGGTGGATCAGAGGCAAGGTTCTTTATCTATGGGATTGTAAGAACCAGCATTTTTGAGTGTTTATGTGGGGACAACAGTGATTATGTTTTGTTTAAGGATTTATGGTTTTTTGCTTTCGTCTCTACTATGTCTTCAGTTAATTTAGTGGCATTTTTTGCTCGTCAGATTCCACATTATGTTTTTGTAATTTTTTTTCACCTGTCTCATGTGTGTCTTTACAAATGAGAGTAGTTTATTTGTATATTAGCCTTATGTGAGGTTGATTTGGTGGATATGGTTTTCTCTGCTCTCCCAGATGTAACCAGCACTTCTCCCATAAAAAAACAAAGACAAACAAAATAATGCCAAGGAGTCATAATGTTGAGTGTTTTACTAACATTATAGAAAAGATATTTGATTTTTTTTTTAGTTTTCAATCATTTGTGACATTAAAAAATAATTGCACTCAGTCCTTCATTGTCTTCAAACAATTTAAATCCATTTTCTCTCTTCTGATGTTTGATTGGCACCTGATCATTTTAGATAGAAGAAGACATCTTTTACTTCCAGATAAAAGTTATACAAAGTCCGAGTTTCATGATTAATAAGCTGAATTTCTTGATTATGCTGAGAATAAAATTTAGTAATGGAATGAAATATTTAACAGCCATTAGCATGTTTATGAACATGAATTGTTAGAAATACTTGTGATAGGATGGTAATTATAAAAAACAGTGATACAGATATACGTATCAATTACAATAATGTGAAATTTGTATGTCCATGGACATAGATGGTAATATGTAAGAAGTGGTAACATTTGGGTAATGATGATTGGATTGTAAGGGCTTTTTCCTTTTTCAAATCTTTCGACAGTATTTTTTTTTTCAATAAAGCATAAAATAGTCTTCCCAGGTGGCTCAGTGGTAAAGAACTCCACCTGCCAATGCAGCAGGCACTAGAGGTGCAGATTCAATCCCTGGGTTGGGAAGATCCCTTGGAGAAGGACATGGCAAGCCACTCCAGTATTCTTGTGGGAAATTCCATGGACAGAGGAGCCTGGGGAGCTACAGTCCATGGGGTTGCAAAGAGTCAGACACGACTTAGTGACTAAACAACACACTAGATATTGGGCTCAGTTATAGACTTTTTAAGCAGGTCTACCTAAGACTGAACTAAGCAAAAATCTTTATGCTTGATGGTTCATGTTTTATTCATGTGAGACATTGAAAGGACATTTGAGGCGATAACAGTCTTTTGAAATTGTGCTTATGTATCTTTTAGTATGTATTGAGTACTGTGCTTTACATATAATGACTCATTTAATCCTCATAACAATCCAGTGAGGCAGGAGCTATTGTTATCCCTATTTTAGGGAGTAAAAACCCCAGCATAGAGACAGTGAGTAACTTGACTAAGTCACATAGCTAGTACAGAGCAGACAGGCTTCAGAGTCTGTGAGCTTAACCACAATTCAATCTGGTAAGTCAACTAGCCTTCCTTTGTTTGTGAAAACTAGTCCAGCTGTGTACATACAATATCACGTGTGCAGCTTATTAGCCTTCAGGAGGGTGATCTCTGAAGGCTCAGGCTCACCCACGCCCCGGGCCAATGAGAGCAAACTTGGGGAAACAAGAGGAGTTCCTGCCTGTTGCCCAGTGACTATGAGAGCACCAGTGCTCACATGTCAGAGACTAGTTAGCAGGGGCTATACCTTCCTCCTCCCGCCTCACCTGGAGCAGCTGTCCTGCTCGTCTGGGAAGCTCAGGGGTATGGTAGAAAGATTACAGGACTTAAAATCAGACACACAACTAACAACGTGTTAGTCCCTATGACTTGGGCAAGATACATCTGTGTCTTTGTTTCCTTATTGTACAATTCATCTTTCAAGATGAATGAGACAAATAATATGCATAAGGTGTATTAATGTATTACATTAAAGTATATACATTAATATTAATGTGTGGTGGTGGTTTAGTCGCTAAGGCATGTCTGACTCTGTGACCCCATGGACTGTAGCCCACCAGGCTTCTCTGTCCGTGGGATTCTCCAGGCAAGAATACTGGAGTGGGTTGTCATTTCCTTCTCCAGGAGATCCTCCCGACCCAGAGCAGACTCTTTACCGCAGAGTCACCAGGAAAGGCCCATATATTAATGTGTAGTAATATATAATAAATACATTTTATGTTTACGTAACAAACCAAGCATAACATCAGTACTTAGTATCAACACCTGTTGCTGTTGTGATTATTTTCTGACTCTTAGGTTTCTACTTCCTCTTTTCCTGTATGGAGCTATATTCTTGCCTTAAACTCCTCACTGTCACATTAGCCCTTTGCCTAGAACCAAGTATCCTTCACTCCACCTCATGTGAACATTCCCGATGCAGGACAAGATTCTTATCTGATGTTGGCTGCTGCCACTTTCTCATTCTCACAAACAGATTCTTCCCTTCCCCATTAATGTCCGTCCTCCCTACTTTGACACAGGCTGTGATTGGCCTAGCGTCCATTTCTTTCATATTTTCTTTAGACTGCTGACCCTTGCTTCCTCATTAGTATTCCCTTCATTCTGCCTAGTTCTAATTCACTCAGTGTTTCTCCTCTGGCTGGAACCAGCAGAATGCTGCGCAGCTGTGGTATATGGTTTAAAAATGATAGTTTTTAAGACCTACTGGTTTAAATCATGCTATAAAAATTAAAGTATAATGACAGAAATGAAAGAGATTCCCTCATCTTTTTGATCAAAATTTTACTTATTTGTTCCAATTATCCAGCCTAAAATGAAGTTGAATTTCCTCAGAAGAGGAAGGAAGTGATAGGGACTTTGACATTGTTGGGTAGGTCCAGGGAATGCTCCATTGTTCAGGGCAGAATAGTGAGAACGGCTTTCTTCCCAATTGTGTTCAGTCGGGGGTTTTCAAGCTTAAGTATGGATCATAATAACTTGTAGACTTGTTATAGCACAATAAACTTCTGGATATCCTATAGTTTCTGATTCAGTGGGCCTGGGGTGGTCCTGAGACTTACATTTTCTAACAGGTTCCCAGGAAATGCTGATGTTGTTAATTAAGGGATCACACTTTGAGAACCCCTGGTGTAGACAATGTAGTCTAAGATTCTCTTTCACTTGTATCTAGAAATAAATGTCAGAGAAGGCAATGGCACCCCACTCCAGTATTCTTGCCTGGAAAATCCCAGGGATGGAGGAGCCTGGTAGGCTGCAGTCCATGGGGTCACAAAGAGTCAGACATGACTGAGCGACTTCACTTTCACTTTTCACTTTCATGCATTGGAGAAGGCAATGGCACCCCACTCCAGTATTCTTGCCTGGAAAATCCCAGGGATGGAGGAACCTGGTGGGCTGCAGTCCATGGGGTCACAAAGAGTCAGACATGACTGAGCGACTTCACTTTCACTTTTCACTTTCATGCATTGGAGAAGGAAATGGCAACCCACTCCAGTGTTCTTGCCTGGAGAATCCCAGGGACGGGGAGCCTGGTGGACTGCCGTCTATGGGGTCACATAGAGTTGGACACGACTGAAGTGACTTAGCAGCAGCAGCAGCAGCAGAAATAAATGTACATTTTGCTGATCATTGAGGAATACCAGAACAAGGAATCATGGGGTAGCATTCTCATGAGGGAACTCCATAGCTTGAAAGAATAAATAAGATCACATCACCCCAGTGTTACCCATGACCACATTCCAGTCAGGTAATTAACACAAATATGTTATTAATAGTGTATACAAATAATACATGCTTGAATTTATCTTGCCAGTCACATTGCTTATGATCAAGATTAGAAATGAGAAAAAAAAAAAAAAACCAACACAGCTTCTGACCTCACAAAGATCTCACAGACTAAGTTTTGGAGATAGATACCAACAGAAGCCTGGGAAGAGCTGACAGCTTGTAATGCATGTGAAAATTTAGATTAAGTTTTAAATTTACTTTTAATATCATATCTTCTGCATGTTTTACTCTGGCTAGGTGTTATAGACCAGGAACCAATGAATAATACAAGATTTATCCCTTCTGCTATTACACCAGTTACAGAAATATAATCCTTGGGAATACAGAGAAAGGAGTTGGCATTTGAGCTTGGTCATGCAGAAGGGATGGAACTAAAACATTGCAACTGATGTTGCAATGTTCTTTATGCTGATGGAATAGCATAAAGAAAGGTAGAGCATTGTTAATATACAGGTAATAACTAGGAAAGATTACATGATTGGATAATTCATTCATCTAACAAATATTTGATAAGCTGGGCACTGTTCTAGGTGCTGAATATAGTAGTGAGAAGACAAAGTCCCTGCCCTCAGGAAGCAGGTAGAGTTGGGAACAGGATACCATGGGTAAAGAATATTGATAATAAAATGAAGAATTAGAAGAAAATTATGGCAGCCTATTACAAATTACATAATGTAGATAATGATAACTTACATTTCAAAATTATTAACTTGTATCAATTATCTTTTAAAAAGTAGGTTTCAGGGCTTTTGTAGTACAATTCCATTTGCAAAGCTTCAATTATTCCCTAACCTTTCAAGAAAACATCTATTGAACAAAGCAGGTATACCTGTAAGCACACTGCCATGGCCAGAAGAAATGCTGTGATCCAGTACTTTACTCTGTGACCTTTGCCAGCCTTTACTGCTGACACACTTTTCTTATTTAATGGAAGAGTGAATTTCATTTCTATTCAGTTTTTGGCTCTCAATCCTCTGAAATCTTTGCATTGAAACTTATAGATTGGGATTTTAGCAGGAAGGTCCAAAAATATTTTTGAAATGTGTCAGGCTCAAAAATTGCTCTCCAGTGATCTATAAATTATTATTATCAACTCTCAGAATTACAATGACAAGACAAACTCTATATAGGTACTAATATACGTGCATTTTGCAACTATGTTATGTGAAGTTCTTCAAATTCTCCTTAAGTCTATGAAGACTCATATACTTCAGCATAAGAAATATGCTTGTTTTCAACCTTACCATCCCTCTTTCAGTGGTATATTTTGATATTTTGGCTATTTCTCTTTAGAGAAGATGGAGGAATTAGAGCAGTTTTTGAGCCCAATTCTGGTTTGGTTTTTGTCTATTTCCTTGTGGAAGATATTGGGCAAGGTTCATAGTCATCCTAATTCTAGATTTTTTTTTTTTTTACATGATGGAGATAATAACAGTATTTATTCATAGAGTTGTTCTGAGGATTAAATGAGATACTGTATGAAAGTGTTTATCATACTGCCTGACATATAGTAGCACTCAACAAAATAGATCTATCTTTAAATATCTCAAAACTGCCTCATTATAACCTCAGGTACAAAATCTTAGCCATAGCTTTTGCTGAGTCTGATGGATTCAGGTTTACTTAAAGGTTTAAATGAATTCCAAGCATAATACTTTCAGTCTGAGCCTTTAGTGATAACTCAATATATAGAGCTATAAAATATGGTAGCCCCACAAAGATACTGCTTTTGGATCAAAGTCTTAGAACTGTTTCAGGAAGACACTTCCTGCCAAACTGAGCATAATCAGTTTGAACATAATCATAATCAGTGGTTGAAATCTAGACTACTGCCTTGTATAGAGAAGTCTCAGCCTGGCCGGTGAAAGATTTATGAACAAGATTTTGAAAATGAAGGTCAGCAGATGATTTTCATCTCATAGCCATAAGGAATGGTTAGACAGATGGCAAGGACAGCCTTGTCTTTTCTCTGAGCGACTCTCTTGATCTCTACTGACCATCAGATCATGCATGTCTTAGTAACGATGAGAGAGTGTGGGGGAACACAATGCCACTTCTTCTGTTACTCATTCCTTTAGAAATGCTTCTGGAGTAAGAAAGGTGCAACAAAGCTCCCCATGAATAAAATTTGAGGTGATTGCTTACTTTTCTTTTCACACTTGCCATTTTTGTCCTAGTAATAGAAAGTGTATTATCAAAGATGGCAAATCCTGATCCCCTCCCACAATACTTTTTCCCCTCTCCAGAGATAATCACTCTCAATTCTTTTTGCTATTTACCTCAGTATTCTAAATAACAGTCTTTTCTTACTGCTTTTCAATTTCTCAGCTCTATTTTCGATGTTTCATTGTAGAAATGAAGTTTTCCTTTCTCTCATCATCACATTCTCACCACACCAGGCATTCTTTCTGTCCTGCCATCTTCCTAGGGCTGTCATTGTTATTTTGGTTAGATCAGTATTTAGCAGTTACATTGTTCTGACTGTGTAAATACTTGTCATGACTAAGTCAAGTGAAACTATGATTACTCTTCCTTTCTCTGAAGATTTTTCCACCCCCATGTTTGATAGTTGTCTTGTTTTTTGTTTGTTCAGCTTTCTATGTTCTCTTCATTATCAAATCTCTACCAGTTTTCTGAATCTCATCTCCAGGCATTCAGATGCACAGGTATTTTATCAAGTTCTCCTTTTGGGGGGTAAGTTCATCTTGGAATAATCTCTTAGAACCTTCTGCCTTGGTTCTATATGTGTGCTTTTCCTTTTATGCCCCGTGTACTGGTTTCATCCAGGGAATCTTCCTTTCAATCACTCCGGAAAATCTCTGCAGGTCTCTTTGCTTGTATCTCTTATTTTCTTGTATCCCCTGCATTCTTTTACCTTAGTTAACTTATTTTGGTGGAATCAATTTTCTAGCAGTTTCCTGACCAAATAAAAGGTGCTAGTAGGTAAATTTTCTGGGTTTTTGCATGTCTGAAAACTCATTTATTCTTTCCTCATATTTGGACAATAATTTGGCTAGGCATAGAATTTAGGTTGAAAATAATTTTCCTTCAGAATTTAAATGGCACCACTCTAATGTCATCTCCCTTCAAGTTTTGTTGTTCTGGTCTTGTGATGTTCTGATTCCTTATTTTCTGCACATGCCTTACTCCTTCCAAGAGTTCTAAAAGCTTACTGAGATTTGCCTTCTTGTGGGTGCATTTTCTCCTACTATACTGGGTACTTAGTGTCTTTCATGAAGAAACTTGTACTCTAGAAAAGTTTTCTGAAATATGTCCCTTGATGAGTTCTTTGTGTTTTTTTTTTTTTGTTGTTGTTGCTGTTTGGTTCTGGCTTTTTGTAAATCTTGTTACTTTTTGATATCCTGTATTTTAATGTTTTTATTTTAATGTGCTTTCTTTCCTATTTTCATCTCTTCTGCATTTCCCCCCTATTTTCTAGGTGATAGGCTCCAGTTTATCTTCTAATCTTCTTGTTTTTAAGTCTGATATCAGACTTGTAGTTTCTAACATTCTTGTTTTTCTTTGATTTTATATTATATTATTTAATTTTATATTATGCTGCCTTGTTTCACAGGGACAATATTTCTAATACCTTGTTAGGAATATTAATAATATAATTAATGTTATATTAATATCAATAAGCTTTCTATCTTCTTCCATAGCCTTTACTTCCAGTTGGCTTTTAAAAAATTATTATTGTTTTGACTTCTGTATTTCATGTTAGAGATTTTGTACAGACATTTTTATGTTTGTCATCTGTTCATATTTATGAGCACTCTAGAAAGGTGACTGGAAGCTCTGTTCATGTGGGCGGGGCTTATTGATAATGATCTTAGTTATATGGTCATCTTCATGGACTTTTCAGTCTGGAACTCCTGATTTCAGCCTTTAGGTCTTGCTTCTTATTATTTATAAATTCATCAAAGAAGACTTTCTCTTGCCTGGATGGTAAGGATGTGGCTGCCAGGCTTCCTTGCGTCTCAGCGATCAGCATGTAAATGTTCACTTAATCTCTCAGTTTTCAGTGTGGTACCCACTTTGCCCACTGTACACAAAGCCTCTCTTCTATCCTCTACAAAGAACAAATCTTGAGTCTTCTGCTGCAATTGGGGACAGCAGTTGTCTAGATGGTCAATGTTTAAGAGAGGGTTTGAGGTTGTAATATCTTCTTAAAAACAAACTGTCCACCAATTCTGTGTATTTTATCCTTTTTGTAAACAAGGTTGGTGCTACCGCTGTCTAAACTTTTGAAGATACTGCATTTCAAGTTAGGTCATTTATTATTTTCCACACTGCTGACTTAGAATTCAGTTTTCTCAGGTCTGCTAAATCCCTTATAGCTTCACCAGATGGTTTCTCATTTCTCAAATCTGATGGTTGACACACACACCTTTATTGTCCTAGTTGGTAAAGAATTCGCCTGCAATGAAGGAGAGCCTGGTTCAATTCCTGGGTCAGGAAGATCTACTGGAGAAGGGATAGGCTACCCACTCCAGTATTCTTGGGCTTCTCTTGTGGCTCAGCTGGTAAGGAATCTGCCTGCAATGCAGGAGACCTGGGTTTGATCCCTAGGTTGGGAAGATCCGCTGGAGAAGGGAAAGGCTACCTACTCTAGTATTCTGGCCTGGAGAATTCCATGGACTACAGTCCATGGGATAGCAAAGAGTCAGACACAATGGAGTCACTTTCACTTTCAGTGGTGTTTTAAGTAGAATGAAAGTAAAAGCCTATGTTCTACTTTATTACCTTTACCTAGAAGTCTTTACTTTCAAAAGATACTAAATAATCTTATGGAAAGATAATCTCAACTCAGAAGCCCTGGAGATAGCTTTTCGTGGGATTCTCAGCAGTGGCCTCACTGATTTCCTCTGTTTATCCAGCCTAGTTAGGGTGTCAGACATCAGGGTCATTAAAGTGGTCTTCCTTTGAGAAAACACCATGTAAATACCTTAAGAGTTACAAGGATAAGAGAACTACCAAGATCATTCCAGACACTTTTTTTTTACATTGCTCTGACAGATTAATTTATTCATTATTCCACTACCTGGGCATTCACTGGACACTTAACCTGAGTCATGCATTGTTGGGCATTGCAAAACATTGAGTAAGACACAGTTCTGACCTTACGAACCTTCAACACTAGCATGGAAGACTGACAGTACTGCTCAAAATGGAATATGGTAAATGCCATAAGAGAGATATTAACGAGTGCTAAAGGTTCTGCGGGATGGGAGATTAAGTCTACCTTCAGATTCTTGTCGGGAAATGCATCTTTGCTCAATAACTTCCCAGAAAAAAAATGGTCTTGCCAATTCATAACCGGGAAAGTTACTAACTTCCCAGCACTATGATTGCATCTTTATGGTCAGAAGAGATTTTAGAATTCATTTTTAACTTCTTCATTTCAGCTGGAAAAACCAAGACCCAGGGAAAAACTAAATCGATCCTGGTAAAGTAAGGGATAAAAAGCAGTTTATTGAATTCCATACTGTTCTCTATCTGTTAAAGCATATTAAGCCCCCACCTTAAAGCCCAGTTATCCATAAATATGATTACAGATTTTAATCAGTGGCTCTGAGTCTCAGAGATCTGGAAGTACCCATTTTGAAAAGCCCTGACTATTTCTTTAAAAACAGTAATTCAAATGAATGCTCTATTCTATGCTTTAGATATAGGAACAGAACTCCAAACTCTCATGTAATATCAGCAAGAGAGAATAATTTGAAGTTTTCATGATTTATTTTGAAAGCAGTGCCAGTTCTTAAACTGGAACAATAGGTCTTTTTTTATTTGCACAGGTTAATATTGACTGAATTTAAATTCATTCATCAAATTCAGGAGACAGCTTCCTAGATCCAGCTTGGTTCTATTATTTTACAAAATATTTTTCATGTTTTCCCCATGTGTGCATTGTCTTGAAAGCACACAACAGATGTATAAACAAAGAATTTAAACATTTTGGAGAGGCAGGGAATGTAGTCTTCAATGAACATTTAAGAATATAATGTGTTCTGTTAAATTTTTGGTTTCATGACTTAATTAACTATTAGCAAATGGTATATTATGGGGAAGCTAGGAACTGTAAAAAAAAAAACATATTGTTCAATTGTTATTTATCAGCTATGTAACAGTAGCAATAATTATATTACTCATTAAAAGCAAAACAAAACAACTTGAAAGATCTTATACATCTTCCCCAAGTACTTTTTACATACACTAATAATTAGATTGTAATTTTCTTAAGAAAGATTTTCTTGGTTCTCTGCCGAGAAGAGTCTTTCCCTCCTCTGGCCCTCTGACTCCTGGTTGTGTTTCTTTCTTCACTGCAGTATATATAGTTCCTTTGTTGCCTGTCAGGCTTGTCTTCTAGAGTATGAACATCATGAAGGCAAAGATTGTATTCTCTTTGTCATCCCAGTGACTTGGCCATATTAAGGTCATTTCTATTAAGAACAGAAAGTTCATTGAGTGAATAAAATATGTCGCTTGATTTTATAATAATATTTTCTTATTTGGTTTTTGTGGCACTTTCCATTATATCCTTGGCTATGAAGTAGCTAAAGACTTGGGGTTGACACTCATGTAGTACACAGCCTCCACCTCCCTTCCCTTCCTGTTTGAACAGCGCTCAGATCTCACCCCAGGTCAAATGTAGCTCTCTAAATAATGGAGTGTATTCACTGTGGACTTAACTTCTTGTTGTCCAGGGAAGAGAACTATTGATCTTCCTCCCTATGAAATCTGGTTAGGTGTAAAAACTTCCTCCTTCTTGTTGGAAGCAATTTCTCTCCTGGTTTTGCAAATGAGCGACAAAGCAGTCTCTTCTGTTGTTCTCTCCTGTCCGTGGGGAACGGCTTCATCATCACCTCCACTTGTGCCGTCTCCAGTCTGCTGCTTTCTCCTCCCTCCCGTGAGAGCCTGGATGTGCCGCTCTGCTCCTGGGAAGACTGCTCTGCATGCCTCACACTCTGATTCTTGTCTTTACTACATTCCTGACCCCAGGGACTCTGAGGAACAGACGGTACTGCTTGAGCTTTTGAGAGTGCCAGTACAGAAGGGCATTTCCAGAGTCACACCTATCATATCTTTTATTTTTCAAGAGACCCTGGGATTTCTACATTTTGGGGTTGGTGATAGAGGTGTTTTAGTTTCCTCTGCTCCAAAGTAGAGGTTGAATAAAAAGGAACAAAGTAGTAACATTTGCAGAGATGTGGATGGTAGAGATTGTCATATAGAATGAAGTAAGCCAGAAAGAGAAAAGCAAATACCATGTATTAATGCTTATACATGGAATCTAGAAAAGTGGTACAGATGAACTTATTTACAAAGCAGAAATAGAGACATAGATGCAAAGGACAAACACGTGCACATCAAGGGAGGAAATGAATTGGGAGATTGGGATGGACATATATACACTACTATGTATAAAATAGGTGTCTAATGAGGACCTGCCGTATGGCGCAGGGAACTCAGCTCAGTGCCCTGTGGTGACCTAAATGGGAAAGAAATCTGAAAAAGAGGGGATATATGTGTACATATAACTGATTCAGCTTGCTGTCCTGCAGAAACTAACAGCATTAGAAAGCAACCATTCTCCAATAAAAGTCAATTTAAAAAATAGTTTTCAAAAACTGAGGGCTGAAATAAGTACGTCATGAAGACCTTTCTTGTCGCTGGTGTCTTAATCACTGCTGGTTGTGCATTTCAGTGCTGTCCTGTTCTTGTTCTCAATTTATCTCTTACTTTTGCATAGTCTATTCATCTGGTTAGTGTTAAAGTTCTTTCAAAATTAGCCTTTCTATTTATGAACCTTTCACAAAGTTACTGGGGCAGTCCCCTTAGAATTTTGGCTTAATAGGATACAAATTAGGGTTATGGTAGAAAGATTTTTTTCTTTGTATTTCTGAAACAGAGGTTGCTGTGGATTTATGTACATGGACTTAAATTTCTCATAAGAAAGTCTGGGCTCAAATTTGGCTCATGACCTTGGGTATATCAGTTTACCTGTCTAGGCCTGAGTTGATTATAAATGGAAGTCAGTTGTCTACTTGCTGGAGTTTTGAGAAGGAATCAAGCAGATAAAGTGTATGCAAAGTGCTTTGTAAACTATATGGTACTGTATAAAAGCAAATTGTTATTAATAGATGTCTGACTATTCCCAATTGTTTCTGCTTGGTCAGTTAGTTCTGGATGAACAAATCGGAGAGGACAGGAAGGAAGGAAACAACACTGGGCTAGGAGTCGGGTGATCTGGAGTCTGTCCTGGTGCTGCTCAGGACTCACTGACTTGATGTGACCTTGGCAAAGTCACTCTACCTCCTGCATTTATGTTGCGTCAATGGTAATATGAGGTGGGTTAAAGAAATGATGATATAGAAACTGTCATCCACTCAAAAAAAAAAACAAACTATGGTTCTTTTTGTTTTGAGTATAGCTGATAAGAGATTATTATTTATTTAAGGGTGTCATTATGTTTAGATTACTGAAATGGAAGGTTTACCAATTATGAACCATATATATATGTGTGTGTGTGTCTATTTATATATATATAGATTATACACATTTGATTTTGTGTTTTATTTTTTCGTGATGGGAATTTATGTTCTTCATATGAATGTTATAGGGAAAATTGCAGCATCCACTTAAGGACAATCACTCCTAATGTTGCTTCCAAATTCTTTCACATCCATGTAGCTTTGATTTCTTATAACATGCATTTTTTTCATTAACACTAGTCCAATCATACTTTATATATTTGATTAAAATTCTTTCTTCATTTTATGCAGTTTTGAAAGGTTACTTTCCTTTTACAGTAATTACAAAATATTGGCTGTATTCCCTGTGTTGTAAATAACTATATCCTAGATAATCCTGTGTTGTACAATATACCCAGTAATTTGTACTCACTCCCTCATCCCTTATATTGCCCCTTCCCCAAATAATATATCTTGATTGCATGATTTTAAGCAATTATTTTAAGGAATGCTCCAAGGCTTAATTCTTCAAGCACTGAAAGGGACCTAATGGAATCTCCTATCTTCTGAATATTTCGGTTTTCCTCGGAAGGAATGTATATATTTAAAGAGGAGATGAAGTACTAAAAACAGATGAGATTCTGTATGAGAAATTTTGTCAATGACGCCTAAAGCACATTTTGTTAAATATTCTCTAGTAATTTTAATTCTTTTTTCCTTCAAAAAAGTATTGAGTATTTGTTACAAATCTTACACTATGCTAAGCCATGTAGATGCTCAAGTTAGTTAGATAATCCCTAATCAAAGGGATAGTTGGTATAGGGTAGAAAAGAACATGGGTGCAAATTTATAAAGAGAGGTGAAACAGAGTTCCAACACTACAGGATGAGGAGAGATTAATTTTGCTGAGGAGGAGGGAAGTTAAAAAATATAGCATCTTTAAAGGGCTTTACAGATTATAAATGTTTTCCCATTTACTAACCTGTTTAAATACAGCACAGACTCTTGACAGGTTTAGAACAAAATATCATCTTCTGGAAATCAGTTTGAAATCCTTGAAACTCCGAAAGCCCAAGCAATGCAGAGAAAATACCAGTAAGATATATTGTTTGTTTGTTTGTTTTAAGGTAGTACCCTAATGCTCAAATTTCTCACAATTTTGCCCAAAGTGACATGGACTAATTTTTATATTTGAGCAAGAATATCCTCCTATTAACTATAAGAAATACCCCAACTTGTATAATATAGACATTTAATTCCATGTATATTTTCAAGGTGAATTTAACTATTACTTATAGCACATTGGTTTGTGATCACAAAGCTAGAAGAAACCTCAATTCAATTACCTAATTTGATAGATAATGAATACAATATGCCTTATGTAAAAAAAAAATAGTTATTTTCACAAAAGAAGTATCTTGCCCAAGTACAAAGCAGGACTATAATTGTGGTCTCCTGGATGAGATTTTTGCCACCACATCACAGCCAAACTCTGTTTAAAGATTGCGGCAAGTAGACTGTCATTTGATATTGAAGATATCTTCTCTCATCTCCCTTTTGCTGTTCACACAGTATTTTTCCATGAATACCTTTGAATATAATCAATGCTGTGTCCAAAGTTGCTAGATCTGTACATTGCTAATATTCAAAGAAGTGTGACTGTTTTGTGGCATTTATATAATGTATCTACTCCAGTATGGTAAGTGGCTTTCACTCATAAAACAAGGAAATATGGTGCTGAGAAGTCATTGCTTTGTCACTGCCTCAATTTTTAGTGACAAATCACTTAAAGAGGAAACATATCTTTTTATTATGATACTACAGGGTTTTATTTAAGTTTGTTTTATTGCAAAATAAAATTCTAATTTTATATTATCTAAGCACATTAAATATAGCAAATCTTAAATTTCAGTAACTGTGGGTACAATTTATTTAAAGATGCATAATTTTTCTGGGTATGTGAATGTGATCTTTGGTTATAGTCTATATTATTTGGATGTTTTTAAAGCACTATGTCCATTTTCGGACTCTGCAATTTAGAAGAACTTAGTAAAAATAGAGCATGCGTGTGAAATGAGCACTTTAATGACAGGTTAAGGAATTAAAGTTGCTTAACCTGAAAAACAGGGAACTCAGGAAACGTGCTAATTACTACCCTCAGGCTTCGAAGTGATTTTGTGAAGAGCACTGTAGTTTCCCCTTCCAGCACAGAAAGGAGAGCTCTTGTTAGTGTTGATGAGGCAGGGATTCAGCAGGGGGAACTCTTGCTGAGTCTTAATTCGTCTTTTAAGACAGGAATTGATGACCATCGGGTTTTTAAATTATCTCTACTTATGTCTGAATAAAATGATCTCACAAGTTATCTTTAAGTTCTGTTGTTATCCTTGGGGCAGAGAGATTCAAACGGATTTCTTTTGCAATGAAAATGGTTCAGTACAATGAAATGACTGACTTAGAAGACCTGAAAACTGTTTCACCAGCCCCTCATCCTACAGCTGAGGAATCAGAAGCTCAGAGAGTGGTGGAGAGAGAATTTGCAGGAAGGGCTATTGACCCTTCAGGAATGGATTTTCCATCTTTCTGCCCTACTTCTGAGTGCTTGACTTCGTGATCAAATGTGCAGTGGATTTCATTGGTCACTACACAAAATTAAATTAATGCTTGGGTGGAAGATCAAGCTCAGGATAAATTGGGAAATGTACCTCTTTCAAAGTATTGCAGATGATGACTTATTCTGTTAGATCACTGGCTTTCTGCCAGTATGGCCAAGGACAAATAGATTTGTTGATTATAGATGATTAGCAGTTAGAAATTATGAAATTTTTGTTATGTCCTAGATCATTGTGCTCTTCTCTCATGAGCTAGAAATAAATATGTAGGAGTGGGTGTCTCATACCCCGCCACAACTGAACATTATTACTTGGAATTTTTCATACCCAGCAGTAATGGTAGTGTCTCAGCAAGTATTGCTTTCTGAGAGCCATGGTCACCACTAACTGCCTCCTTTTCTGTGATTTCAGATTGTGTAGAAAAGGAAAGGGCAGAGAGGTCCAGACAGATTTCCTTGTTGTGATAAACATGAAGTATTAACAAGATGCTAGATTTGCAAATGGCCTGGATGCTGTTTTGCCCAACCTTTCATCAGACAGATGTAAAACCTCAATCCAAATGAAAAAGATACACCTGGTATTTGGTGGTAGGTAAGGATTAGGAACCAGAAATGAGAAGAGAAAAAACATTTGAAAGTTACAGATGCGTTATGGGTCCTCCTTGGGAAATAGTGATGGCAGTTTTTTGAGGACTTAAAACAAATTTAGCATACACATCTTTAGACAGGATGAGAGAAGGCATCTCATCACACATAATTCTCTTAAGAGCATTAGCGTAAAGAGTTTTTCTGAAAGAGACAAAGGAACTAGTATTTAAAAAGGAGAAGAACAATATGATGAGCACTTGGAGAGGCTGAGGGGCTGCTGACAAGTCAGGTTTCTCCAGGGTTACGTGGTTTCTCTTTGAAAAATAGAAGTGATCATCACCTTTTGGGAGAAGATGATAAAAACAGTATGCTCTCTGTTGCTATTTGATCATCTTTGACAAGTATCTAACCCTTTCAAATCTCCAGAGAAGCAAAGGTAAATTATAGAACTGGCAGGATTATGGGAATTCATCATTCCTGCTCAATGTAGGAATCTAATCAATCTTTTTGGATTAATATTTAAATTTTCATTACATTTTTGTCTTTTTTTCTTCTTGCTCTTGGTAGTAGGTAAGTTATATTAGAGCCAGAATCTATGTTTAGCACCTTTGTGGCCTTTAAGTCTCAAGAATACTGTCCAATACACAGTTAATACTCTGTAGACCTTTGTGTTGTCATTGCTGGTATGAAACCCTGCTATTTGTACTTTTGGTATTATATCATGTGGCTGTTTGGAAGAGACTTCAGAATCTTGTGTAATTCCTACATTTTATATTAGCAACTAAGGCTAGGAGAGAAGCCTATGTGAATTTATATACCTACATAGCTGCAGATCATAAACAGAATTTAGATATACTCACTCTTTTTTTTTTAACCTCCCAGTCCAGAACACTGAATTTTTAAGTAAACAATTTTGCTAAAAACATTCACATAGCTGTGATGAACAACATTGCCTGAAATTCAAGACTTTAATGACTCTATTATTAATTAATTAGTTACTTGATTAAAAGGTTTATTTATTCAGCCATTAGTATTTCTGGGACCTCTTGTGTGCTAAGCACTGGTCTACATAAGCAAATGCAGAAATATTTCTTCTTCTACATGAAGAAAATCAACAAAATTTTCTCACTTCATGGAATTTGTCTTCTGCTGTAGGGGAGAAACAACCAAAGAGGTAAAACATTTTGTATACGTCCGATAGTATAAGGGGCCATGAAAAAAAATGAGCTGGGAAGGTGAGAAGGGCATTCTAGGAGACACTGAGAGATTCATTTAGAATTTCACTTAGGTGGGTCATGGAAGGCCTCACTGAAGAGGTGCTATTTGGGCAAGGATCTGGACTAGGTAAGGGATCAAGCCATGAGCAAGCAAGGACCTGATCATTTGGAGGAAGAGCATTCCAGGTAGAGGGAACATCCAGTGCAGTATGCCCAGCAGGTATGCTGAGCAGCAAGGAGGCTGTGAAGTCAGCCAGGAGAGAATGTTGGAGGTGAGGGTTCATGAGGCCATTGTACCTCTCTATCCTCTGGCCCCATTTCTCCTGCTGGCGGCTACCATCACAGACAGATCTCAGGGCTCAGGTGTGCAAAAGGACACCCCTGGGGCTATTCAGCCTACCTTCTTCCTAACCTAGGGTGCTTCCCACCAAAAACAGCTCCTTCAGCCTACCAATACCTGAGTCTGCCAGGTTAACAATGGATACTCTGGAATTCTGAGCTGGGGCTGGGAGTTGACCTGCTCATGAATGCCCTTGTATACCAGAAATTTGGGATGGTACAGATAATTTCCCAGGAGTAAATGTGAACACCTCTTCTGATGTTGCAAGAGCCTCGTATCGCTGATAGGAAAGACAGAAGCACAAACAGGTTTGCAAGAGGTGGCATTCTCTCGATCCTTTTGGCGAGTCTGGTGGAGACCTCTGAAAAACTGCTGGAGAGCCAGATCAAGTTTCATTTTTAAAGGAGCTGTATGTTTCTCCACAAGGTTCCTCAGAGCCCCTGCAAGTAACCTTTGGGGATTCACTGCATTGCTAAATCTGCATTAGCCCATTACCTTCTGGAAAAAGCTAATCCTACTGCTTCTGTCAGCAGGAGAAGTCAGCCCTTGGGCTGGAACTAGTTGTCCTCAGCACAAACTGAGAGAGGTGGGGGAGAGTTTCAGGTCTTCAGGGTGAGGTGTGCAAGCACCCCTAGGAAATGCTGTAACCAGAAATGTAGACCCCAAGAAAGCACCTGTTTCTAATATTGCTAATCATACTAGCTTTCTTTACTACATTAGCTACATGTATAATGCATCTCCTATCCTTACCTCATTGTCTCCTCTGCAATCCTATATGGCCTTATTGTTGAAATGACGTGTGTAAGCCAGCAGCTCTGCATCACCCAGGAGCTTATTAGAAATGCCTCATCCAGGTCTAGTAGGCTAGAATTTGCATTTACTAAGCCTCTAGCCTTTAAAATTTAAGGAGCTTTGCAATTGGTCCATGGGGCAATCATTTCTCCCTGTTACAGTAAGGAAGTGGAGGAGCAGCATGGTTGGGTGACTGAGGCAGGGTCATTCACGTTAGTAACAGTGAAGGGAGGGGGTTGTTCCCAGGCTTTGTGTCTCCTGGACCAGCAGTCTTTTGGCTCCACTCACTTCCTTCCTCTCCATTGACCCTTCGTAGCTTATCTGCAATGTACTAGCAACCCCTCTGCTCTGAAGCTGGGCTGTCACCTTCTCCTATTCTGTCCACCAGCTGCCCTGGGCCCTCCCTCATCTACTTGCTGGTTCTGGAAATGCAAGCACCCTGAAAAGCTCTGCAGCATTGCTCGCAAGGAGCCAATAATGAGTGAATCTGATAAGAATTGCTGGCATCAGTCTCTTGCACTAGGTTTCTCTGCAAAATATTTTCAGCTTCTTTGAAAGAGAGGGGTGCAGATTCAGATCAAGGCAACCAAGGGAATACAGCGAGGACATGCTAATGGGTACGATTGGGTTTCCCCCCCCACCCTCATGCTCACGATTATGGGATGACAGATGACATCTGGCTCAATAGCACCCCAAAACGTGTATGAAGTTGTCATATCTGCAGAGAGCTTCCCAGCCCACCATTCAGCATAGCTTACTGCAACCTTGAAACTCATATTCCCATTTTAAGGCTGTAAAACTGGGTCTAGATGTCACTGACATGACACACAGATAGTGAGTGCTTCCATCTTTTACTGACAAATCAACCCAACAGGTAGGGGAAACTGAGTCTATTAGTAAACAACACTTCATCTGCAGGAATCATGCTTTGGGAGAGGAAGAGTTCTAATAGAATTTTAAAGAATGTTGCTCATAGTTCCTGAACTATATTTCTTAAAGTAACAAAAGCTCTCTAATCGCACAGTGAATCTTCATATTTTATTAGTTCAGCGAAAAATTTTCTATTTAGTGTGAACCTACTATGTGCATGATGGTCACCCTAGCAGGTGGGAGGAGGGGCTCGGTGATGAATGAGATTCTCTATTAGGAGCCTGTGGGTTAATAGACTGTATGCATGTGGCCAGGGCAAACGACGATGGGTGACAAAGGGACACGCCTCCCTCCACCCTAAGGATGAAGGCTCAACCTGGGCGGTGACATTTGAGTCCTTTCATGACAGATGGGCAACCTATGGACCTTCAGAGTCTCCAGAGGAGGGGACTTCATGGGGGGGCATGGGGCAGTGTGTGCAAAGACGCAGATGAAAGTGCTTGGTTTATATCTGAACCAGTAAGTGAGCAATGCATTGACTGTGACTTGTAACCTATGAACTCAGAGGCAAAAGAAATATGTTTTCATTTTCTTTCAATTGTGTCGTTGTCGTTGTTTAGCCACTAAGTCATATCCGACCTTTTTACCATTCCATGGACTGTAGGCTGGCCAGGCTCTTCTGTCCATGGAATTGTCCAGGCAAGCATACTGGAGTGGGTTGCCATTTCCTTCTCCAGGGGATCTTCCTAATCCAGGGATCAAACCTACGTCCCCTGCTTGGAGGAGGTATATTTACCACTGAGCCATCAAGGAAGCCCTTCCTTCAATGAAATCAACCTAAATCTGAGTTTCTTTCCCTCTCACTGGTGGTAAATTAATTACTGGGCCTTATTCCCTTCCTATCAGGTAGAGTCCAGGTCCTACCAGGACCTTATGAGTCTCAGAGCATTTGCAGTTATTAGCCACTGCCCTGGAGTGTGTGCCATGCCTGGGATGTGAGCATCTTGACTGCTACCGAGAACTCTTCTTTGCCTGGGTTGTACTCCCCAGGCAGCCATGCCACCATCATTCGCCTGCTTCTCCTCCGCACTCTCCTGGATAGGTTCTTAATCCAAAGGGAAATTTTACCACCACCTAGATGTTCTTAAGAGCCCCCTTTCATAGTCTCCTCAATGACCCTATTCTTTTCCAAGAGCTCTGGTCTTCAGATAGACCAGAGCTGTCTTCCTTACTGGAAACATCCCTGAGTTGAGGAAACGCTACCTTAGGTGACCTACTTCAAGTAGCAAAGGCAAAGGAGAATGAATGGGGATGAACGTTTTAACAAACAGCGGCACCACCTGCCGACTTCCTGCGTATGAGGCATGAGGCGGGCAAAGGAGAGTGGTGGGTGCTCACCCTGGGTGCTTTGTTGGGGCGGTGGGAAGAGGGAGCAGTGGGGGGCCTCTTCCACTGACTCCTCTGGTTTCCTGACTGAAGTCATAAGGGCCTGCGTTTTGGCCTGAACCTCAGCTTTCTAAACCCTTTAGTCACATGTGAATTTGTCTCTAGTGCGCATTCAGAACAAGAGTCGGCTCACCCTCCACTCTAAGCTGGGCAACTTTCACCCCGGATCCCATCACCTTCTGTGTCTTTGCTGCATCAGCACCATGCTCCAAGGTCTCTGGTGTTTTCATTCCCATTCTCCACTGGCTTAGCTTATCAACCCGCTCAAGTCTATCCTATTTAGAATTGCAGCAGCGGCAGCAGCACATGAAAAGTCCTCTTTACCTGCCATCACTTTCCAATTCCTTTCTTAACTCTCTCCTTCACAAAATCCCTGATCATGCCTGAGAAACCGCTAGGGCAGCTCCAGTCTTGGAAAGACAGATGGGCTCTGTGACTTACTGTAAATTCTCGGAAAATACACCATAAGCCATCTGAAGTCTCAAGTTCATAAAATTTCTAAAATGATAACAGTGAGGCCAACTTTGAAGTGCTCTTGTTGGGATTCAATAAAAATGTAGGTAAATTACTTAACACAGCCCTTGTATATAGTAGACACTAAAGATATGGCACTATTATTATCATCCAGACATACTGTACCCTTGGCCTGAAAACCTACTCTCTCCCTCTCACATTCATCCAATTTACCTGGCAGATTTCTGCTTATCCTTTAATACTCTGTTCTGTGCTGTTATCTGCTCCCATTTTATCCCCCCTTCCCCCTCAGCCCAATATATTCCCAGTATCCTCTCATGGTAGCTAAGACATTGTCTGAAGTTTGTTAAATATCTGCCTCCTTCTCAACACAACTCTGGGCACTCCTTGAGAATAGCATCTCTTGTCTACATGTCCTTGTTTGGGCCCTGACATATTGTCAACACTCAAATACTTACTGAATTTCATTTCATTTCACAGAGTTTTTCATAGTGCTTATTATGTGCTGGGCGCTTTTCGTGTGTTAAGTCGCTTCAGTTGTGTCTGACACTTTGCAACCCTGTGGATTCTTTTGTCTTTGTGACCCACCAGGCTCTTCTGTCCAAGGGATTCTCCAGCCAAGAATACTGGAATGGATTGCCCTTCCCTTCTCCAGGGGATCTTCCCTACCCAAGGATTGAAACCACGTCTCTGATGTCTCCTGTATTGGCAGGCAGATTCTTTACCTAGTGGGTCACCTGGGAAGTACCACTAGGCACTTTAGAGATATTAATTGTTAATCTTCATAATAATGCTGAGGTAGGCACTGTTGTCTTCATTCCACAGACAAGGAAACTGAGGCACAGGGACATTAAGTTGCCCACGACCACATAGCAAGTAGGGAGGGGAGCTGAGATCGGAACCCAGGCTGGCCTCCTGGTCCAGGTCTGGCTGTAATACCACCTGCCCTGGGGTAATAATGTAACCTTTGTCTGTCTGAAGATTATTATGAAGACTATAAAAGATGGAAGTCAAGTTTATAAATTGCAAAGTGTTGAATAAATAAAGGAAATGAGTTCTTTGATTCATGTTGAAAGTGGTATAAAAATGTACCTTATGACACTGATGAAAAAGAGATCAATATGATCATAACACTAAATAGAAATTTGCTTATTGTCAAAATGGCAAAATACTTTTTTTACCCTGATTTTGAATTACTGAAAGAAGAAACTACTATTTGTATTTTCTTTTCCATTAGAGGAAAGCAAAAAATGGAAAAGAGTTTAATTTCAGTCACCTCTGGAGTGGGGTGCCACAGTCTTTTTCCTACAAGGATCCATTTTACTTTTGAGCAGCTGTTTAGAACAGATGAACTTCCTAAAATGGCCCTGGAGAGAAAAAAGCAAACAGCCAGCTGCTTGACCTTTTTCCAAATGAAAAAACAAACCCTGATCAGTTGGTCTTGATTGACATGTGTGGAGTCGAGGAGTCTTTGATCAGTTTTTGTACCAAATTACCCGTGTTGATTACTCACTGCTTGCTAATGTTATACCACAGATCTTCTGGTGGGTCTGATGTATGTTTCCATTTTAGCTCCAGAAACGCAGTCAGCTGTGGACTGCAGCTGGGCCAGTGGTGACCTACGGGGAGATGAAGAGAAAGTGTTCCTTAGTTTTTCTATGGATCAGTTGTTTAGGGATTACCTGGAAGAGTTGAATTAGGCAGGTTTATAGGACCCACCCTGAATCTACTGGTTCAGGATCTGGAGAGGATTCCCGGATGTTGTGTTGAGAGCAAATACCCCTAATGTAACTTGTAGAATAACACAATTTGAGTACTACTGTCTGAGCTTGGGCTGCCTTAACAATATTCCATAGACTGTCGTTTTTTTTCAGTCACTCAGTTGTGTCCAACTCTTTGCAAAACCATGGACTGCGGCATACCAGGCCTCCCTGTCTTTCACCGTCTCCCAGAGTCCACTTAAATTCATGCCCACTGAGTCAAAGATGGCATCCAACCATCTCATGCCCCCTTCTCCTCCAGCCTTCAATCTTTCCCAGCATTAGGGTCTTTTCTAATGAGTCGGGTCTTTGCATCAGGCAGCCAAAGTATTGGAGCTTCAGCATCAGCCATTGCAATGAATATTCAGGACTGATCTCCATTAGGATTGACTGGTTTGCTCTCTTTGCAGTCCAAAGGACTCTCAAGAGTCTTCTCCAACACCACAGTTCAAAAGCATCAATTCTTTGCCACTCCGGCTTCTTTATGGTCCAACTCTCATATCCATACATGACTACTGGAAAAAAACCATAGCTTTGACTGGACGGACCTTTGTCAGCAGAGTAATGTCTCTGCTTTTTAATATGCTGTCTAGGTTTGTCATAGCTTTTCTTCCCAGGAGCAAGTGTCTTTTAATTTCATGGCTGCATGTGACTTCTGGGAGGGACACAAGGATTCAGACCATTCAACCACTGAGGTAGCAGTATGATCTTTTACTGTGTCATAGAAGGTGGGAATAGCTCTAGAACTTAATTTGACATTTCCAAAAGAAAGACAGATTCTCTTTTTTTTTTTTCTTGCTGGATGTGATCAATTCCTTGATGTTTAGACCCGCACAGGAGCTTAGAGACTGAGTTTACATTAGAACAAAAAGTTATTCTTAAATCTGTTTTGGCTCAGTTATGCTGGTGATTTCAGTTCTGTTCTCTGTGCCTGTAGGAAGGAAAAAAGGAATGAATTTTCTGGATGATCAGCATTTGAATTGCTTGAGAATGATAAAAATAAGCCCCACAGAGTAGTGGTTAAAGAGTTGATATATGAGGCAGGGCTGTAGTCACCACCTGAGTGATGGCAGCTGCCCCCCAGAAATTTTCTTTCAAACTTTGTAACAGCTGCTTAATATAGCAGGGAAGGGTTTCTTTTTTAAGCCCTGTTAGGAGGTGCCAGTGCAGACGAGCGTGTCCTCTCTGACATCTCAGAATGGTTTTTCATGTCATTCGTCACACCGGCATAAGAATCATGATTTTAAAGTGATGGCAGCTGCAGATCTCTTGAAATCACCTAACACTACAGCTACTGCCAGAGCATACCAGCAACCATAAGCCAGAGAACTCTTCTAGATGTTTGGAATCCAGTCCTTTGCCTAAGGACATGTGTGATAGATCTATTACTGTTGTCCAATAGATCTATCAGAGTGCAGTTCTGACACTCTTACCACCTCAGTTTATCTTGCTTGAGGATCTAATCTAATCCTTGTATTCAGCTGCCTCTGATGACTTGTATGTCTCCAGGTGGGAACAGTCTCATGATCTTCAGACCCAAACACCTTCAGCTCCACAGGCCCGGGTTGAACACTTTATCCTCTCCCGCATTACTCCCCTGTTTTTTTCAACTCACCAAATGGCATCACAGTCTCCCGGGTCCTGACAGCAGAAACTGAGAGTTCTCCTCAGGATCCCCCTCTCCTCACCCAGTTAGACCCCATGTACCCATTTGTCATCTCTAGTTTAGATGATGATGTCCCTCTAGTTCTACTGTCTCAGTTCAGATACTCATCACTTCTTGTCTGCAGTGATGGATGGCCTTACTCCTGCTGGCAGGACCTCTTTTCCCCTCTGCCATTTACAATAAAGCACAAACTCTATGCTCTGTATTATACTGAGCCAGGTGGCTTGCAGTCAGGAACTGTACTGAATGAATGAGATGTTTACAGGCCACCCCTGAGCTGACTACAATACTGAACATCAGAACAACTTGAGGACTTGGTTAGCTGAGTCTAGCGTGTGTGCTAAATTGCTTCAGCTATGTCCAAATCTGTGCAACCCTATGGACTGCAGTCTGTCAGGTTCCTCTGTTCATGGCCTTCTCTGGACAAGAATACTGGAGTGGGTTTCCATACCTTCCTCCAGGGGATCTTCCCAACCCAGGGATGGAACCCTTGTCTCTTACATCTCCTGCATTGGCAGGCAGATTCTTTACCACTAGTGCCACCTGGGAAGCCCTAGCTGAGTCCAGCACCAGGCCCTTATTAAATATCTTTATGTAAACAAATTATTTAGCCTTATTTAGGGCAGATTCCAAATCTCCCCTTTCTGTAATCCTGGCAGCTCATGAACCAAAACCTTAATTGTAGGGTCATTTTTACTTATTATTGGGTCTAGCACTAAACTACTTGGCGAATAGAATATGCTTTGTTCTAGTATGCTTAAATAAATAGTAATTTTTTTGTGAACTGAATCAATGCAAGAAGGTGTACTTCTTTGTATACTTGAGAGCGAGAGACCCTCAGATCAAACAGAAAAGAATCCGTTCATTTATAAATATACAAGGTACAGTTAAAAAGAAGAAGCAGGTCGCCTGAGCTTTTCTGTCTGGGCTGTTCTAATGCCTCTCACGTTCCTTCCTAGGTTTCCCACTGTGCCTTCGCTGATCTCTGCTGCTGCGTTTTCTGTCTGCACCAGAGCTCACCTCACCATCTAACCTCTTTGGCTTTGACCATGCAATGACCCAAATAACCCCTGCAATAGCGTCTTCATTTTAATGATTTCTTCATTTCCTTTTCCTGCCATCACCTCCCAACCAGAGGTCACCACCTCCTACGTGACCACCTGAGCCTATTTGGGTGTATAGTCCCTCAAGCTCCTTTTGCCTCATCAACCTGGGCCCCGGGCAGAGTCTCCTGTCTCCTTGGCACCATCTGCTCCTGGAGCAGGCATCACCCTCTTGGTCCTGTTTGGCACCTGGCTATGGCATGCGTCTTCTAAGGGCTCCACTCGGTCTCACTCTTTGTTAGAAAGGTTGGAAGCAGTGATTTTGCCAAGCACCCTCCAAATCCCTCCCCTGCTCTGCCTTTTGAAAACTGCTTTCTTAGCATTGAGGGAATAGGACATGTGAGGCCAGCTATTTTTTTTCTATTAATGGAAGAAGCCCACAGTCTGGAAATCTTTTGCCAACCCAGGAGCAAAAGAGGCTTGTTTTTGTTATTTTCATCTTTTAAACTGTGAGGTTTTACTAGCACACATTCCTAGCAGAAAGGATGGGAGAGAGAATTTTCTATTCTCCAGCTCAGGAGGAATTACACTTTCCTGTCCTGCCACTCGGAACAGCCTCTCAGGCTCCAAGCTGAAGCCCCACTGCCTGTTCCATTGGATCCCTGATATTGAACAACTACGTGGAGAAATGTCACGCAGAAGCTGTCATGGTTTAAAAGCTGTAGAACAATAAGATTTGGCCATTAGGTCTGATCCCTGGGTGTGGTGGTAGTATTGGGCTGAGAGCTGGGCTTCCTCCTGTGTGAGAAGCTTTATGCAAATCTCCTTATGATCTGAAGATGGTGCTGAACTGTTTGTCTTCTGCTGATCTTCCCAGCCCCACCATGCACATGTCACACTGCAGCCTTACCCGGCTGCTCACAATACCCGTGCAAGTCTGACCTTGCATGCTTCCTTTATTCCTCCCGACCCTTAATTTACTAGGATGTTGCTGCCTTTTCTACTTCTTTCTTTTGTGCTTAAAATACTTACTACTCTGCAAAACTGGGATCCAGAGTAGCATAGTCGCTATGGCAAGTGTGCTCAGTGTGTCCGATTCTTTGTAACCCCACGGACTATAGCCCGCCAGGCTCCTCAGAGCAATGCTTCTTAAAGGTAGTCCCCGGTCCTGCAACCTTAGCCTTAGCTGGGGCCTTATTATTAAGAGTACAGAACTCAGGCCCCAACCTAGAGACCTTCTGTATCAGAAACTCTGGGGTAGGGCCCAGCAGTCTGTGAGTGAGCCTTCCAGGGGGTTCTGAAACATACTTGAGTTTGAGAACCCTTGCTTTAAAATGAATTCCACATCCTCCTCTTACCCTAGGGGGTACTATCAAAGGTTCTGTAATAGTGGATGTAAGTCAGGTTGGCTTACAGGAAGGCCCTAGAATTCTGCATTAAACCGTGGAACTGACCCTGTTTTCATTTACTTCATAAATGGTTATGGAGGAATCCTTAGTAAATGGAAGGGAATATGGAGGACTTTGAGGAAATTTCAGGTGTGACTCAGACATGAATTTTGCATATCTATGAACTGTGGGGAAAGGGGGGAGCTTTAAGAACAGCTAGCAACTACAGGGCAAGAGTTGACAAATGGTCTGAGAGGAAGTTCCTGGAGGGAGAGAATGGTTCTTGGTTAGAGCACAGGGACATGGATGGGTTTGAATCATTTAAGGATGATCATTAAATTCAGGGGATGAGAGAATAAGGCTTAGAGAGGAATAGTCCCTGACCTTGAAAAGTTCACAGTGGGAGGGAGGGGTAGGAGAGGGAGAGGGGACAGATGCAACAACCACGACGACTACCAGTGCAGTCAGAGTGTGAGCTCTGCCACCTCGCATTCTGCACTCGCCCTTTACTAGCCGTGTGAATCTGAGCAATTTCCCTAATCCTCTGTCTCTGCCTCAGTTCCCTCATCTGTAAAGGGGAACAATAAGAGCCTCTACTACACAAGCTTGTGAGGAGAAGCACACAGTAATAGATGAAAAGCATTTGGAACACTTAGCCTGGCACACAGTAAGGGCCTCTGTAGGTGTTATTTATTTTGTCTTTAAGTATTGTGATGGCAACTTGCATGACACACCCGGAAGTGGGTGTTCTATAATGTAAATGTTCTGATGATGTTTTGCTCATGGTGTAGTAGTTCTGGGAAGCATTTAGACAGTGAGCTCAACCAGGCTCAGTGGAATGACTTTGTATTGGTCAAGAATACAGTGCCAGGACTTATTTGATCAGAAAATGATTCCAATGTTTCCTCTTTTGACTAATGGATTCTCAATCAGTCTGTTTCAAACTTATAAGCTGCTGCTGCTACTAAGTCGCTTCAGTCATATCCAGCTCTGTGCAACCCCACAGACGGCAGCCCACCAGGCTCCCCGTCCCTGGGATTCTCCAGGCAAGAACACTGCAGTGGGTTGCCATTTCCTTCTCCAATGCATGAAAGTGAAAAGTGAAAGTGAAGCCGCTCAGTTGTGTCTGACTCTTAGCGACCCCATGGACTGCAGCCCACCAGGCTCCTCCATTCATGGGATTTTCCAGGCAAGAGTACTAGAACTTATAAGCTAGTATTCGTAATTCAGAACTATGGTACTGCCTTTGTGTAAGATGAAAACATGCTAGAAGCTATCTTCTGCATCACCCAAAGGCAACTTGCACTAAAAAACAGAGAGTAAGGGTCACATCTCATCCCCATTAGTACCAAGGCATTCTGCTCATGCATAGACCAAATGGCTTTTTTCTCCCCAATTTCCAAATTTAGTTTCCTATTCTTTGGAGTCATTTGTATCTTCCTGTTAGAAGAAAAAGAAAAGCAATATACTGAATTAACTAGCAAAATGACTAGAAATTATTATTCATTGGAGCAATTGGAAATACAGTTCAAAGGAACCTCTCTCTGTGTATAGGTATCAAATGCCCCAGGCATCACTGCATGGGGTAGAGTTTGCCTGCTACAACCTCCAGGGTTTCTCTCTGGTCCAGCCTTCTGCAGAGATGAGATAAGGGATGGAGAGGAGGAGTGAAGTCCTCTTAGCCTTTAACTTCACAAGGTATTATAGATGCTGGGCTCAGGTTTGCCTCTGCAACTAGGTTTAGTCAACCCTCCATGTGGGAGCCAAAGAGTGCTGATTATTTGGAGGGTTATAGTTTGAAAGGTAAGAAAAGAATAGAGGCCATACTTGGAATGCCACTTTCATGTGTATGTTGGGGGTAATGAGCTATTCATTCTACACCAAGTCATGCCATCTCTGTGATGTATGTTGGGGCTGGGGTCAGGAAGACAGCCTGTCACTGGAGTGAGCAAATCCAGATTGTGGACCACAAACTTATTCAGACAATATGTGTCTACCCAAATGTCTTATTAGCTTGTGAGGGCTACTCTAACAAAACATAATGAACCTGAGTGGCTTAATCAACAGACATGTACTTCTTCGCAGTTCTGGAGACAAGAAGTCCAAGATCAAGGTGCCAGCAAGGCTGATTCCTTCTGAGGGCTGTGGAAGAAAATCTGCTCTGTGAACCACCCCCCAAGCTTTTGATGGCCTGTTGGCGATCTCTGCTGTTCCTTGGAGGGTAGAGGCCTCACCCTGCCTCTGCCTTCACCTTCACATGGCATTCTCCCTGCACATGTCTATTTCCAAACTTCCCCCAAATGTATCGGATTATGGCTCATCCTCATGACCTCATTTAGCTCAGCTACCTTTGTAAAGACCCTATCTATAAGTATGGTTATATTTTAAGGTACTAGGGGTCAGGGCTGCAACATATGAATTTGAGGAATGCTCAATGCAACCCACAAACTCACATATAATCCCTGGTAGCTCGGATATTAAAGAATCTGCCTGCAAGAAAATGCAGGAGACCCAGGTTTGATCCCTGGGTTGAGAAGATCCCCTGGAGAAGGAAATGGCAACCCACTCCAGTATTCTTGTCTGGGAAATCACATGGACAGAGGAGCCTGGAAGGCTACAGTCCATGGGGTTGCAGAGTCAGACATGGCTTAGTGACGAACACTTTCACATATAATGAATCCACTGTAATTCAGCCCCACATATCATTGCTTGAAGAGAGCCATGAACCATGAAATGGGAAACCTATGGGGTAATGCCAGCTCTATCTGCAAGTTGCAATTTACTCAGACACATAGACTCTGAGGCCTCTTACTCCTCTATAAATAGAGGATTTTGTGCTTCTCTTATATTTCTCTTATATTTCTTTTATCTAGGACTAGTTTGCACATATTTCAGAGAACTTCTCTGAAGTTCTCCCAATTGGTCAAGGAAGTCTTATGTTGGTTAATAGCACCATACTTAGCCTCTTGGCTTCTAGTGATGTGAGCTGGGCCAAGGACTCCCCCAACAGATAATTCCAAGCACTTATCCCAACAGGGGAGGAATAACTGATTTATGCTTTTAACTGTCAAGAAAACTCATGTGGCCTTCTGCCGGAGCCTGCCGGCAAACGAACCGGTCACGGGCGCAATCGCCGAAATACCTGAGAAATAAAAGACTAGAAAAGATGGGGTTGAGAGGGACAGAGTCAGCTCTCGACTGAAACCGATGACTTTATTGAAGAATACCACACCTATATATGTGCTAACAGGAGTTACTAATAGATTAAAGGTTTGCATATGTGCAGAGCTACAGGCACAGATGTTTTAAATTCCTCCACTTAAGGACAGTAAAGTATTACCCTAGCACCCAACATGACTGAGATCAATAGAACATTAACTAGATAGATAACAGGCTTCAATCATGACGAGTTTATCAGCACCAGGAAAACAGGTGAAAGATCGCTACAGCAATTTCCTTGAGGGAGGTGAGAAAGGCCAACCTGTGCTTTAATAAATCAGGGGTGGCGGGACAGAGAGGGACCTCTTGATCTCTCTCAGAGCCAAGAAGGAGCCTGAGCAGTCAGGCTGGCTCCCCGCAGCCTTCTAGTTTTGTGGCTGTTTAATGGGTTCCTATCATGGCCCTCATCCTCTACATTCTCCATATG
Source organism: Odocoileus virginianus (assembly GCF_023699985.2). Classification (NCBI taxonomy): domain Eukaryota; kingdom Metazoa; phylum Chordata; class Mammalia; order Artiodactyla; family Cervidae; genus Odocoileus; species Odocoileus virginianus. Next base: position 17,097,916 of record NC_069677.1, read on the forward strand.
AACAGGCTTTGTCGAAGGTGTAACCCTCCAGCCTGGCATTACCTCACATGTGTCATTCTGAACAAGTCAATTGCCTGAAGTGAGGTCTTAGATTTAGAACTGTCCTGGAGCATGGACAGTACTGGATGTCACCTGTCAGCACAACCAGTGGAAATGATAAGCCACACCACACAGATCTGAGTTGTTTCCACTGATCTGCTGAGCCTTTTATGCGTGCCTGTGAAGTACACTTGGGGAAGGTTGAATTTCAAGCATCTTAGTAACCTATTTTATAGGCACACATGACATTTAGATTCTTAATTTGTTGAATATTTTATATGTATGTGTATACTTTATCAGAGCATACATTTTCAAATATCATAAACTTACTATCTGTGTATATTGGGCAAGATGCTTCACCTCTCTGAGCATCAGATTCCTCATCTATAAAGCAGGCACAAAAATCTCCATTCTGTCCCCTTCTTAGGATTGTGAAAATGGATCCACTGAAATGGTGGATAATGACCAAAGACGAAGAGAGAGACCATCTGTCCATGTTTATATCTATTGTCTTGGGTGGCGATTAACAGCATCTCCTTGTATTCCCAAAAATGTTTGTTTGCATAATGAATTATATGATCATCTTATAAAATAATAAATGTGAAGATTCTTGGTTTTATCATTCATGTCACTATACAAATGATCTTAAATTCCTGTTATTAAATAATCTCACTTAAAGCAAAATTTTTTTTAGGGAATCTGTTGACTTCTGCCCCAATTCAATGCTGAATTTTCCTCTGCTGAAGCCCCTTCATGAATATGCATGTACTCTTAGCTTAAAATTTCCCCAATTTTGCTATTCAGGGGGACACTGCTTTAGGAAACATCCCTAGTGTTCTCCTTACTTGTTGATAGTAATAAATCCTTCCCTCTAAAAAAAATTTTTTTAAAGAATAATTTTCCTTTTATTTACTTCATAGATTCAGAATAATCTACTTGCTATGAGCTCAGTAGACCAGCCCCATTCATGTAATTGATGTCAGGGGCCCTGGTACACCTCAGGTGAGCCCCACTGCTGCCTTTGCCCCAGGACCGTCCCAGGCTCTGCCAGCACTCAGCTGTCCACAGGCTTCAGTCACTCCACCGACTTCCCCTACGGGGCTGACTCTACCCCTGGGACACAGGATAATACTAGCTTTCCTGGTTCACTCATTTCTTTCCGTTCCTGAAGACACGTACTTAAGCCCTGTCCATTCTGAGGATAAAACCATTGAACACACTGGTAGACAGATGGCCATGTAAAGAATAAAAATATGGGAGGCTGCAGAGTTTAAGAAAGGATACAATGTTCTCACAAAGTCCTTGGTCTATGTTTCTCTACTCTCTTGTGTTGACAGTAACTGTCAACCCCAGTGGGCTGCTATCCTCTACATTTATGCCTAAGGCTGGAACATACCACAGCTTTTTTTTCCTTAAATTCCATTTTCTCCTTTTAGAAAAAGAATGCCGAGCTCAATATCCTATCTCTCAACCAATGCCAAATAACAGGCTATAGTATTTTCTTGAAAGGGCATTTGTGTCTCAGATTTATAGACTGGAGAATATTCATTTAATGGGGGCTTTTATTCCTCTAGCTCTGTATTTCTTATTACTGTTATCATTAAAATTTTTGGTAGTGGAAAGCAACTTAGGGATCACAAAATCTATTGCACCACCTTCCCCTTTGTTCAGTTGAAGAAAATGGGAGCTTGGAGATGAGTAATTATCCTTTAATCACAGAGTAGCCTCATTCTGGCTCTTCAAGCTCAAGATTTCATTTCAATAAACCATCACAGTAATTTATGTATCATTTTGTTCTTGTAAGATGTGTTAGATGTGTTTGCAATGAATAATGAAATTCTAGATGGATTATATAGTTTCTAAAAGTATATCACAAATGCTTAGCCTCTTCCTTCTGTGGGTTGTAGTGGCCAGATTTTGGCATCAACACTTTTGATCTTCATGAGATTTTGATTATTTAGAAAGCAACTAACCAGAGTTTACAACATGTAATAATTTATCATGTAATTATTTTGTAATTGTCATGTAATAATTATGGCATGCAGTCATTTGTCATGAGGACAATAACTGCCAATTGGGTTGTTCTAGTGATTAAATGAGATAGGGCATGAAAAATCCTGAGCATGAGTGTGAATTACTTGGGCTGCAAAGCCTGGTTGTAGGAGTGATTTCTTAGTGAGGGGGCCAAGTCTTAAAACCCCCAGCATTGACATTTGAATGAGTTGGAGTCAAGGACTGGGTGATTGTGAAAGGTCTGTGCGTGTAGTCTTCATGATTGCAGGTCTACTGTGCTTCTGTATACAAAATAGCATTCTTTGCATTTTTCTTGCTAACACACTAGCCCTCTTTGTGGTTGTCCTATTTGTGGGGCTCCTCCTGTAGGCAGCCTACTGGTGTGACCATGTTACCTGCAGAAAGTAAATCAGTGATGAGAATACCTCCCCATGCTTAAGAGATTCAGGGAGGCGAATCATCCAGAATTACTCATTTCATGGACAGAACTACCCTCCTACTTCTCAATTTCTACCAAGGCCTGGTTTTAGACATCCCCTTCTCCTAGCCAGAACCCTCAACTTGAAGTGGTTATTCCCCTGAACCCAAGCAACTGCACCTCTCATATGCATGCATATCTCTTACTGCCTTTTATATTGTGCCATAGCCTGTCCCCCACTTTTTTTCCCTCTGTATCTCCCAGTATGCCTTGAGCAGAATCTGACACATAGTAATAGCTCTTGAAATGGGCACTGAAATTGAGCTGAGCAGGGCAAAGAAGATGAGGGAATTCAATGGATCAGGGCCAGATCTTTACTCCTCGTGGAATACTTCCAACTCTTTTTAGTGCCAAGGGTTCTAAACTTCATCATTGTACCTGGGCTGAATATTTCTATGGCTTTGATAGATTCCTTGGCAGCAACTTGGTGGCAGGGAAGCTCAGAAACATTTATGGAAATGTAAATGAATTGATTAATAAAGGAGGCAAAAAGAAGCCCACACAGTTTTCCCCTCCCATGCTCTGTTACTTTTAAACAGAAACATATCCTAGTGTTTGTGTTATCACTTCAACAGTTTGGTAAATAATGGAGCCTTCTCACTGATCTGTCCTCTTGTGCTTGCAGTGGTAAAATGTGATGATTAGTCATGGATAAAAACTCTATGCATCTTTCCAAACTGCTTTGGCAATATGTATGTGGGAATTTGAGGTAAATAGAGATGAATGCATGGGTATCCACGTAGAGTAATGATTTTAATATGTGTTCACTTACTTGGAATTTTCAAGTTTGCTCACACCAAATTAAAAAAAAAATTCTGACACTGCAGTGATTTTAATTTTATTTTTCGGCAGCAGGAGAACCTTATTTTTCAAAGCTTTTATAAAAGATCCAGAACAGTCCTCAAAATAGTTGGACAGGGAGATATGTGCTGGAGAGGTTGGTTTCTTTTTTTTATCTCCCACCCCATCCTAGACCCTTCTTACAACTCTAGAGCTCTATGGAACACAGAGAACTTCTACATCAGCTTTATCATACTCAGGCAGTTTACTATAAATGACTATTGGACTGGAAGTCAGGAAAGAACAGTTCTAGTTCTGCCTTAACCATTAACTTGCTATAACATTGAGTAAGCCAAACTTTTTCCCTGGGTCTCAAGTTTTGTCACTGGTGAGATAAAGGAATTTGTCTAGATGAACTCCTTGGTATGGCAGCCTAAGGAGTGATAGTTTCATTTTAGTCAGTTTTATAATGAAAAGCTATTTAGTCCTTTAAAATTAACTTAAAATTACATGATTTTAGCACTGGGCATGGGCTTGATCAGCTTTAGTTTTCTTATATGATCTGCAAATTTTCTTTCTTTTTGTGGTCCAGGATGCTTTGTGGTATGCCTCCATTTCACAATAGGCTTCAGCTTCTCACCTTACTAGAGGAGTGTTTCCAGTCCGTATGAGCTTTCCCTTTCATCACCTCCTGTGATCTTTATGGAAAATGTGTGAGGTAGCAAGGAGGGCACTGCATGTCCATTTCACAGTAGGGAAAGTGTTAAAGTCACCCACCTGGCCCAAAGTCACACAGCTGGTGAATAATAATGGTTATTCCCACCTACTCATCTGATGCTTTTCTACTGTTTATTGGGTATTTTGACCTCTTAGGAAACTGGTAGTTAGAGAACGTAACTAGTCCATGGAATTTCCATCACAAGTCTCATGAACCTTTTGTCTTTAAAAATTGATTTCTTTACATGTATCCAGCTATTTACCTGAAACTGTCATGACATTGTTAATCAGCTATTCCCCAATACAAAATAAAACATTTACAAAATTGACTTCTATGGGTCCTGTTTTCCTCATCCCAGAGTAATAACCAGCAGACCATGTCATCTTAAAATGTCTCTTAACCATTCATCAGGTCTCCTGACTGTCACTCCTGCCTTCTGCAATACATCTTCTAGTCTGCAACCAGGCACAAAAGTAATCACATAACTCTCCTTTACTGTTTTCCTACTGTCTTTCCCAGAGGCTCTGTAGGGTAATCTAAGTTCCTCTCCTTGGTATATAAACCATACAGTCTGGCTTTTGCCTTTCTCAACAGCCCTTTGCCCCTTCCCATTTCCATGTCCTCTATTCATTTGCTCAAAACTGATTTTCACATCCATGATATTCCAGTTTTCATGCTAGGATGAAGATGAAAGGTGATAAATGAGGTAAATCCAGGTGATTCCCTGTCTGAGATAACTAGCTAAGATCTAGCTGAGCCAAATATCATGTATTTGATGCTGCTCAAGCCCAGGTTGTCCTCTCATTTTACTCATCCTCTCTCTACGTGGCAAACTTATATACATCTTCAGAACTCAGTCACCTCTGTGATGCCTCATGGAGAACTAAACTAAACTATCATTTTGGCTTCTATTGTGCTTTGTATGGACTTTCCTGGCGGCTCAGAGATAAAGAATCTGCCCACAATGTGGGAGACCTGGGCTCGATAGATCTCCGTGAGCACTCATAAAAATAACCATACTCTAGACTGCAGACTCCTTGAAGGTAGGAAATTCAATATACATTAATGTCATGCTTTAGCAGTTGTGAGTCAGAGAACTGCACAATCAATAAACCTCTGCCCAGGAATACAAGACCATTTACTGTACTTGTAGTATTTTTAGAAAGGGTGATCTGCCTGTAGATGTATCCCAATGTTTTATCCTTTCTGTTACATCGTGTCCTAGATCATTCTTCATTTCAGCAGACTATGCTGAACCTCTTGAGAGTTGCTGTTGATTTAAGTTAACCTTCATAGAACTGCAGAAAGTGGCAGCTAGTAGATGGGTAACCCAGTCATGTGTGCTCATCATTTACACTGTACATTAAGCTCCTTTGGCAGACATATAAAATGAAGAAAGACCTAGGTATGGGCCATGCTTTTTGCTAAGTTTAGGTTATTTTGGATCATCTCAGTTCAGTTGCTCAGTCATATCTGACTCTTTGTGACACCATGGACTGCAGCATGCCAGGCCTCTTTGTCCATCACCAACTACCGGAGTTTACTCAGACTCATGTCCATTGAGTCGTTGATGCCATCCAACCAGCTCATCCTCTGTCATCCCCTTCTCCTCCCTGCTTTCAATCTTGCCCAGCATCAGGGTCTTTTGAATGAGTCAGTTCTTCGCATCAGGTGGCTAAAGTATTGGATTTCAGCTTCACCATCAGTCCTTCCAATGAATATTCAGAACTGATTTCCTTTAGGATGGACTGGTTGATCTCCTTGCTATCCGGTGGACTCTCAAGAGTCTCCTCCAACACCACAGTTCAAAAGCATCAATTCTTTGGCATTCAGCTTTCTTTATTGTCCAGCTCTCACCTCCATACATGACTTCTGGAAAAACCATAGCTTTGACTAGGCAGACCTTTGTTGGCAAAGTAATGTCCCTGCTTTTTAATGCTGTCTAGGTTGGTAATAACTTTTCTTCCATGGAGCAAGTGAATGTTGAGTTTTAAGCCAACTTTTTCATTCTCCTCTTTCACTTTCATTAAAAGGCTCATCTACTGTTATGTTATTTAAAAAATAAACGAACATTTACTTGTATTTCCAGAATTTTTTAGGAGTGCTTGATTTATTTTTAGAATTTTTTAAATTACTGATTTAAAAAAAAAAAAAAAACCAAAAAACAAGAGGAGAGGATGAAAATTGCCAGTATAAAAAACTGAAAATTTAATTCTATGACATCTAAAGCATTGTTGTTAATGAATGTTATTCAATGAGTCTATACAAACCTACCTACCTTCCATAGCAAATGGAGATATGATTGCTATTAAATGTTGAAACCCATACTGTGGATTTCTGTTTTTCCAATAGGTGTTTTACTCTGAATTCAGTCCCTTCATAAACCTTGTACATTTAGCAGAGATAACTTGTTCTGGTACTCTCCAGAAAAAAAGGTCTCAAGTCACCTCCTTCAAATGCCTAACCCCATCCATCTCTAAGGGCATCCACATCTGTTTAACACTTGGGGCACTTCCTGGAATTCTGTTCATTTCTGCTGGTTTGCATGTTTGATGTGTTTGCCTTCTGTCTTGTTTTCATACTTATTCAATCAGCTTTTTCACACTCAACCAGCAGGAGAGCTATAATATATCTATCTGTCTTCCCTTATTCTCAAACTAAATTATGTCCTCCATCCTCTCTTTACAGTTATTTCTTTACCTAATCAAGATTTGTAATCTGATATTAAGTACTATATGTATTCGATTTGTTCTTAACTCCTTGCTTGACTGAGGAGGTGAGTCACCTCGTTCAGGTGAGGAGGGCCCATGTCTTTTCTAGTCACAGCTATTAGCCTAGTGCCAAGATAACATTTGTTAAATAATGTTTATTAAATACATGTATTACAGAAAATTCAAATGCACATTAAGAATAGAGGGGGAAATTATCTAATGTGTAGTAAGGTTCAAATAACCACTGAAGCATTTTCATCATGTATACAAATTATATATGTATATTTAAAAATGGGATCATACACTATATACTATTTCACATTTTATGCATCATATCATGACCTTGCTATTATGTCACCATGTTGTTCAGTCGCTAAGTCATGTCTGACTGTTTGCAACCCCATGGACTGCAGCACAGAGTCTCAAAGAGTCAGACATAATCCATATGCCACCATTTCTCAAATTTTTTAGACTCAGGAGATCTACACATTTCAAAATTATGAGGATTCCAGTGAGCTTTTGTTTGAGTTACCTATTGAAATTTACCTTATTAGAAATTAAAACAGAAATTTGAAAATAGTAAGTAATTCATTAAAATAAGGAGGCCTGGCATGCTGTGGTTCAAGGGATCACAAAGAGTCAGACACAACTGAGTATATGATTCTAAGTTAGTTTAAGCAATTTATTTTTCTTAAAATAACTATGTTTTTCAAAATATGTTAGTGTGAAAAACATTATTGTTTTATGTTCTTGCAAATCTCTTAATGTCTGGCTTAATGGATGACAGCTGGGTTTTCATATCTGCTTCTGCATTCAATCTGTGGCAAATACTCTTGGTAAAGATATATTTAGAAAATCCAGCCTCATACAGGTGTATAGTTTGAAATGGAGGAATATTTCACTAGTTTTTTCAAGTAATTGTGGATATTCTTTTCTGATACTGTACCAGAACTCAAAATGTTATTTTTTTATACTCTTTTACATTGGTCTGTCTTCTACTTTGAATGGATCTCTTGCCCCAGTGCATTATGTTTTACGTTACCTAATGGCCACATTGATCATCTGGAAAATATTGGTTCACTGGGTTATGCAGATCTTCCAGATGTTGAGATGGTTCATTATGCAGTGTCATCACATGTCATGAGCCTCTAGAAAACACATTATCATAAGAGATTGATAATAAAAATGGCAAATAACACTTTAATGTTATTGCAGAAATAGTTTTGATTCTGTGGACACCCTGAAAAGATTCCACAGGGCTCTGGGATTCTCTAGACCATATTTTAAGAGTTACAGGAATCTGTCAATCAGACTTATGCTGGTGGTCAATTCTGGAAAATTCTCAGTGATTGCAACATTGCTTCTATTCTATCAGTTTTGGCAATACCTATTGTACACGTGTGTTAGTCGCTCAGTCATGTCCAACTCTTTGCGACCCCATAGACTGTAGCCTGCCAGGCTCCTCTGTCCATGGGATTCTCCAGGCAAGAATACTGGAGTGGATTGCCATGCCCTTCTTCAGGGCATCTCCCCAACCCATGGATCGAACCTGGGTCTCGTGCATTGCAGTCAGATTGTTTAACATCTGAACCACTAGGGAAGCTTCCATCTATTATACATGAGAGAGGGTATTCATCTGTTTCATATTTTCTATTATACTAATTCTAACTTCAATTTCACCAATGCTAAATTCTACTGTAACTTGTATACTATTTAAGCTTACCTACTGAGATTTTTATTTCATTTTAAAGATTTCATCTTCTTTTCTTGTTTGCCTATTCTTGTTTCCAAACTGCCTGTTCTTATTTTATAATGTCAGTTTTATATCATGATTTTCATCTTGAAGATCTTAATACTATGTTTAAAAACTCTTCGTCAGATTTATCTATTTTTTCTATTTTATGGGTATGAAATATCCTGCTTATTGGGTCAGATTTTATACCACAATTGCTGGGCTTCATCATGTGTCTTAAAATTCTTACTTGAAATATTTTCTTCTTTCTGGGAATTTCTCTCCAATTTGGGAAGTTTCTCTCCACTTCCATAGGGGAGTTTTGCATTTGGATCTGGGTTCTACAAAATGCACAGCTCCAAATCAGGTTTTATGATAGAAATTCAGTTTTAGTTTCCCCTTTGGGGATAGTAAATTCCAAGTCTTGGCGTCCTTATGCTACATAGACCCATATCCCACTTTTACAGGGTATTTCTGCTTCTTTCCTTTGAGTGGCCCTAGGAAAATGAGAAGACTTTTTGCCATTATCTTTTTGCAAATGGGCAGTACAGTCCCAGATTCTGGGTTAATTTGAGGTGCCCATCTCTGCCCTCCTACCATGCAGTAGTCATATTTATTCCCCATTGCATGTTCCCATTAAGAATCCTGATCCGATGTATCTGTATCTGTTCTCAATGGCCTTAAAATAGTAGCTTTGTCACTATTTACCACTGTGGGTTGCCTCTTTATTTCTGCCATGCAGATGTTTTCCATTGTTTTTCAACAGTATTCTGTTTCAATCATACATAATTTATGTTCTCATTTCTTTTTGTTATTTTATCAGTTATTTCTAATTTCAGAGTGGAAGAGGGGATTTTTGGTATGTACTTAACTTGCTATCTTGATACATTTATTAATTATATAAGAATCTACCAACACTTATTAAGCCAATTATCCATTTTTGGACATTTAGGTTGTTTCTAGTTTCTTCTTATTACAGATATCACAATGCTAGATATTTTTATAACTAAATATTTACATGTATCCATTATTATATCCCTAGATTACCTTTTTCAGAAATGAAACTGACGATTTTTATCTTTTCATTGTACGTGTCTGATAAAGTCTTTCTTCCAGGTTTTCATTGGCTTTTATAGCCTTCAGGATAAAGCCCTGACAACATGATGTGGGATGTCAGATATGTGTCAATATCTTCCTCCTACTTCCCTTTTGTGGAGAAGGCAATGGCAACCCACTCCAGTATTCTTGCCTGGAGAATCCCGTGGACAGAGGAGCCTGGCAGACTACAGTCCATGGGGTTGCAAGAGTTGGGCACAGCTTAGTGACTAAACCACGACCATCGCCACCACTTCCCTCTGGAGCGTCCTATTCCACGCCTGTCCTCCATTTGCCACACTTGCAATTCTGCAGATGTACTGCGCTCTCTTCTTTACCTGCCTCTTTCCCTGTGCTGTTTCTTCTATCAGGGACACTTTCTCCCCCTCTCTTTGCACACTGAGGCTCTACTCATCCTTTAAAACACCACTCAGGTGAGCCCTCGCTGTGAAGTTTTCAGTGACCTTTCCAGAAAACATTTCTTTCTTCCAAGCTGTTATACTTCCTTTGTTAAAGCATTTACTACAGTTGTTTACATGCTTGTCTCCACCATGAGTTCGGGAAATCCTCGAATACTGTTTGAACTCCAGCACTTAGCACGGTACATGACACATAGACAGTACTTGCTCAATGTATAATTGATGCATGAATATTATATAACTTGGTGAGTAATATCATTGAATCACATAATTTTTTTTGCTTCCCCTAGCCACATAATAAACTTGTTTTGGGTCAGAACTCTATCATGATATTTTCTATCTAGTTTATCATAGTCTTTTCAACTCTCATCTACTAAAGCAGTATCAATCACATTCTTAGCATGCTCTAAATAATTATTGTTTGATTGATTACTAGGCTATATTGCAGAATCAGTGAGGCTGAAAAAAATTTACTGTGGGTTCTTCTGCAGGTTATTACATGCCAGGCCGTTAGGACGTTTGCACTCAATACCCAGTTTCAACAAGGCTTTTTCCCTTTTATAAAGTTCTCAGGTTAAACAAAGGCTTCAGACTTAAAGACCTCCAAGGCAGTTTTCAGCTGTACTAATTTATCTTCTTACTCACAATTACAATCTTACTCTAAAAGTTAGACTGTAGACCCTGTTCTATGAAAAATGAGTGAGTACTGTGTTTCATAAAAGCACTTGCTTGTGGTATATTTTTGGAGTGCCAGAAGAGTAGTCATAACACTTGTATTTGTGTTTCAGCTTGCATCTGGAGAAATGACTTATGCAATTTCTGGGAAGAAAGCTTGTAAACTTGAAATATTCTGACTACAAATGAGCACACATCTATATTTCTGGTGAATTTGGAAATGATAGCAAAAATGATAAACTCTTTGTTGCTTTCTAGAGTAAGTTCAGAGGGTGAAAACAAATTCTTAAGTAAATCTGAATGAAACTGAGTAGAAAAGATTTATAAAACTTAAGATAGCATCTTTACTTGATTACAGAATAGGAAGGTATTATAAAATGACACAGCACCCCTTTTCTTTCATATTTATTTTATTGTCAAACTGGGAGATATTGGTGTAGCTTACCAGGCTCCTCTGTCCATGGAATTTTCCAGGCAAGAATACTGGAGTGAGTTGCCATTTCCCACTCCAGGCAATTGTCCGGACACAGGGATCGAACCCTCATCTCTTGTGTCTCCTGCTTGGCAGGAGGATTCTTTACCACTGCGCCAGCTGGGAAGCCCTATTTCTAACAATCTCTTTATCTTTCATTTCACAGCTAGCTTGTATTGGTTTTGTTGAAGATTATTTCTTAGCGGTATTAAATGATGTATGAACTCAGCTGAAAACAAAGAAACAGGCCCTTTGGTTTTCAATTCAATTTCACCATTACTGATTACATTTTCTTTGTGAAAGTCCTTCATCCATAATTAATTGAACTGAGTACATGAACCAGAAATGATGTTTAAGGTGCTGGTCCCACCTATTTGAGACTTTAGACAAACCACACACATTTATTGATTTCAGATTTATCATCATAGTGATAGCATAGCAACCTGTTCTCTTGCTCTTGGCTTATCTCTGGCTCAGTGTTCATTTCCTTCCCTGTTCCCATGATTGTTCCAAGAACCATGACTTTAATCAATGACTTTTTTTTTCAAACTTAGTCAGTTTCAAAATCCTATAAAAAGGCATTGTTTATAATTCATTCTTTCACTCTTCCCTACCATCTTAGTTCTAACATACAACATGGATTTAGGAAATACTTTGAAACTGGCTGGATTTCATTTACCTTTGAATCAACTATGGTCTTGATTTCCTGGATTTTCAGGACTAATATATTATAAATCTCATTGAGTTCTGGATGAATTTTCTGGATAATTTGGTTTGCTTCTTTATGCTCTCCTTTGTATTCTAGTTCTTTTATACTAGTAGGTATTACTTAGCTGTAACATTCAAGTGTTACTGAAAATTTAGAAAGGAGACGTCACTTGGATTTGTACTGGATTCCATATTCCCTGCAGAAGAAATAATAGAGGACAATCAAATTGATGTGGAGTTGGCTTTTTGGTAATTTTAAACATCTTTTTGTGTAAATTAAGGAGCTAATGCTGGTGGTAATGTTAGTGCTGTGATCTAACTTAGAGTCTGTGTGGTTCTTCAATAAATGTGCGGAGTGGTTTTAAACACCTGGCAAGTACGTGGCTCATTTAAAACAGGAAGTGCTCACAATGCTGCTCAGTTGCTACTATTTGTCTAATTCAAACAGGGACAGTTTCATTGGGTTATGAGATCCCTTCATCTTATTATAAAGATGTCTTTTTAAATATCTCATGATGGGTTTATTTGGTTGGCAAAAACGGAATGTTTAAGTATGCTACAGTGAGGAGGAATTGGTTAACTTCAAATTCCATCCACTTCCTTTACCATACACCTTAAGAAAAGCCGAGGCATGTAGTGTGTTGGAGAGCAGGTTAGTCTCCAGGTCAGTAGAGCCTGGATATGCTCATTCACTCATTAGTGTAGGAATTAGAGCAACTCATTTGGCTTCTTTGACCCTCAGGAGCCTCCTGTATAACACGAGAGAATTATTGCCTACCAGTCTACCTAATAGGGTTATATAAAGCAAGCGAAAATGCTAGGTTAATTGCAAAGCACAGAACAAATGGATATTCTTATGATTATTGCAGTATCTACATGTATAGGCAAAAGTGAAATCCTTGGAAACATGCTGGAAGATTTCATTTTCTTTAGCATCTCTTCTGCCAAAAATGTTTATTGATTGCAGCTGGAGGAAAACCATTCTGAGAAGGAAAATGACGCTGAATAGGAGTCAGAACCTGTTTAATATTCTGACAGCTTAAACATGTTTCTTTATGCTTCACAATAATAATTTAGCTTCTAAGTGACTTCTCTGACATGAGAACCCACTAAATCAGGAAAGCCATAAATTGCTGAAAGGCTACCCACCCTCAGGGAAATGACCAGGGGATTGGGCCAGTGTATTTGGCTGAGGGGACTCGACCACCTAAAACTTCATAGACCTCAAAGGAGGCCAGTTGTGTGGGGCGTGGAAGACCAGAGGAGTAGCTACCTACCAGCCTTGGACCTCATCTGCTGAGAGTCTACTGTATACTACACTCTGTGGCAGGTGCTTTGGCTGAAGTGTTATATTACATTTGACCTTCAGAACAACTCTTGCAAGAGTACTTTTATATCATTAATGCATTTAGGAAAACTGACATTCCCTGAACTGCAATTATGCTCTACTCTTCCAATTCTAAATCCAATTTTCTTTTCATTTTGCAGACCCTTCCCTTACTCCCACCACAAATAACTATGTTGTTAACTATGCATTTACAAAGAATAGCCACACAAATTACCTTACTTGATTGATACTTCCTCTGTACCCAGCTTTTCCAAGGCATGCTGGTGTGTTGTTTCTTGCTGAGTTTGGTGGCATGACTGAAGAGGGCACAGCATGAAAACCAGAACTCTGCCCTGGTCTCCTTCATCAATCGACTTTGTTACCTTAAGACCTAAAAAAGAAGGCTGTGGCCACTAGTTTAGTTAGGGCTTCCTGGTGGCTCAGATGATAATCTGCCTATAGTGCAGGAGACCCAGTTCAATCCCTGGATCAGGAAGATCCCCTGGAGAAGGACATGACAACCCACCTCAATATTCTTGCCTGGAGACTTCCATGGACAGAGGAGCCTGGTGGGCTATGGTAGATGGGTTACACAGAATGAGTAGAAGAATCTGGAGTAGAAGTTAGATTTCCTGAGAAGCAGGTCTCCCAAGCATCTTTGGAGATAAAACAGATAAGTACAATATTAGTGCATTTGTTGAGGTCATTATTTAATTAAAAACTAAAATTGTGGTTTAATTACAGGGAGAAGATAGGACTTTGAAATGGGGAAGGGGAAAATGTTGTTAGAGAAAGATTTACTATAAAAGTTTGATTCTAATCTATAATGAAAATGATACTCAGTAATCATTGGGAATCAGCTGCTTCAAGTTTGCATTATTTGTAGAAGTCCCAGTTTTAGGCATTGGAACCTGCGCAAATTCAAGAGAGAATGGGCTCTCTTTAAGAGAATCTGAGCACACTTAGTTCTCTTCTTTGTGGAGGATGCAGGTCAGCCTGCTCTAGAAGGTGAAAGTCTGTAGAATGTCAGCTTGTCTCATGGAAAAAGAATGTGCTGGAGACTTACTCTAACCTAGGTTGCTTTTAGGTACTCCAATGGGAAAAATCATCTTAGAGTGTTAATTAATGTGGTGGCTAATGTACTTATTAAAATTATTGGAAGCCATTCATTTGGGTTTTGTAGGGATTCAGATTTGTAAAAATGAATTTGTAATAAAAATGAATGACAGAAATAAGCTAACGAAGGGAATGCTTAGCCTGCTTAGGCAAACCTGCCTTTCTAGCACGACTAGGATCTCGCCCTCCAGAGGATGAAGGTCACATGTCTTTGGGAATATTTTATTAAAAGTTAGTCTTGATTCTCTTTTGAAATCAGTTGCTGTTACTCCAGGGAGGATGAACTTAGACTGCATTCTTCTTTCTCTGATCTTTCCTTTCCTTCCCTTATGCCCTTCCTATTGTGTGCACCCTGATGAATAAAGGCTGTGGGATACAGAGTGAGAAATGAGAAAGTCCACTCAGACCAAGGCAGATGCAGGAGGAGATCAGTGAAAGGAAATTTTCCCTAGGGAGGGGGATGTGTTGAGGGGAGAAAACTTCTTAAAGTAGCATTGTTATGGCAAGCTTGAAGCTAAGTAACTCACCAGATTTATATGGCCTGTAAGTGGTAAAGCTATGATTGAGCAGGATCCGTCTGGCCTAAAGGCAGAGAACCCAAGGAATCACCAGGGCTGGCTCTCATTGATTTTGGGTAGCAGAGGGCTCACCTTCAAAATGCCATTATTTTCACTCTTTTCTTTGCCATATTGGTTACATTTTGTCTGGAACATGGTATTCTCAGACTCCGACTGGTCGTCTACTCAGTAACTATTTCCTTTATTTCTTGCTTGTTACTTCTATTCCATTAGGTAAGACTTATTCCATGGGGAAAAAAATTGCTGATACAAATAAATCTATAGTTTTTGTTGTATACATGATCTTGCATTTCAAAAATTTTCAGTTTCTGATTTGGGAGGGAATTTATTTATATCAATGACAATTGTTTTTGCACTAAAAAGTTTGTTCTTTTCTCAAAGTGGAATTAGTTTGACTCTTGATACCTTGCTATTCTTGACTAGTTTCCCTAATCATTTCAAACTGAATATAAATTCTTCTTTAGTATCATCATTCACCTCTTACTCTAACAAGTCTACTATTTCATTTATTTACTTGAAAAAACACAGATGTTTCCCAAGTTTTCTTTTATCTTTCAAATGTTAAATATTTTTTTAAATGACTTTTGGCATCTTCAGAGCAATTTTCGCTCGTTCACATATTATACCCTGGGTCCCACTTGTGCTATCCGTTCCAAATCTTCCTTGATCATGGATCTGAGCGTGGAGTCTTCCAAAAGCTAGACTTCTGTGTCTTCCCTTATTCATCAATGATTTCCATGCGAATGTAATACATTCCATCTCTTAGGCATTAAGCTGGTGGCTTATTTGATGTGCAGAGACTTGCACTGATTTTTAGAAGATCACTTGGTAAGGCTCTGCTCAATGAGAAGGTATCTTCTGCTTCCAATGCTTGTATATTAGGATTCTCCAGAAAAATGGAACCAATAGGATATCTTTTGGCTCATGTGATTATGGAGGCCCATGGGTTCCCAAAGGAACCTGGATAATTGCTGCTGTTTCCAAGCTGGAGAACCAGGAATGCTGGTCGTTTGATTAGATCTGAGTCCAAGACCTGAGACCCAGAAGGGCCAATACCCACCATCTGAGGGCAGAAGAAGATGGAGGGTCTCAGCTCAAAGAAAGATCAAATGTGTTCTTCTTTCACCCTGTTGCTCAGTTCAGGCCCTCTAGAGACTGGGTGAGGCCCATCTGAATTGCTTAGTTGATTGGATCAAATGCTAATCTCTTTCAGAAATACCCTCACAGTCACATCTAGAAATAAGGTTTCACCAACCACCCGGGCATGCATTGGTCCCCTAAAGTTGACAAATAAAATTAACCATCACAGCCTGGTCCTTTGCTGTGAAAAGTTTTTTGTTTGTTTGTTTTATTTTCCCTGAGTGATCTGAAACACTTTTCAGTCTTTACTTTTTGAGGAAGATACTATACAACTGTCAAGATTTTCCAGTCTTCCCCAGTGCCCACTGCCAACTTTCTGTTCTTTTCTTAATTGGTCTTTCTGCATCACAGGGCATTACAATCTTTAAACTTTCATTTTGGAGAAACTATCGATGCTAATGAAAGTCAGGGGAGACCCAAAATCATTTTGCATAGCATGGCAAGCTGTTTCCTTGCTGTGTACATGGGGAGGTGGGTGTCAGACTTCTCATTTCTGCATCTCTGAGATAGAGGCACACAATGAGAGGCAACGATGTCTTGTGCTGCTTGTCTGGCCCTGTGTGGACACCTGAGCTGGGGATGAGGTCACATGCTTGTCCCATACAGAGGAGTATGGGTTTCTCCCAGATGTTGAAAGATAGTTGCTAAGCTATTAGTTTCAATTGCTATAGTGATGTCAAGTCACAGTTTTTGTTTATGTATTTTAACGTAATGTGGAGAGAACAAAATGAGGTGCCATAAGATGTATCATGAGCTTCCTGGTGGCTTAGATGGTAAAGAGTCTGCCTGCAATGCAGGAGACCTGGGTTCGATCCTTGAGTCAGGAAGATCCCCTGGAGTAGGAAATGGCAACCCACTCTAGTACTTTTGCCTGGAGAACTCCATGGACAGAAGAGCCTGGTGAGCCCCAGTCTATGAGGTTGCAAAGAGTCAGACACGACTGAGTGACTAACACTTCACTTCAAGATGTATCTACACTTCATTCTTTAAGATGTCACACTAATGGTATCACCGCAGATTTATCTTCAGTAGCTATTGTAAAAAATTACAGAAATTTCGATTAAATAAACTTGGGAGACGAAGAGAGGTGCTCTCATGTCCTGCTAAGATAGCAGAGCCCAACAGGAAGAAGAGAGACTCCTCTTTTTTTTTTTTTTCAGTTTCTTTTTTTTTTTTTCCATTTATTTTTATTAGTTGGAGGCTAATTACTTTACATCATTACAGTAGTTTTTGTTATACATTGAAATGAATTAGCCATGGATTTACATGTATTCCCCATCCCAGTCCTCCCTCCCACCTCCCTCTCCACCCGATCCCTCTGGGTCTTCCCAGTGCACCAGGCCCGAGCAGAAAAAGAGACTCAGATGTATAGAATAGACTTGTGGACTCTGGGAGAAGGTGAGGGTGGGATGTTTCAAGAGAACAGCATTGAAACATGTATATTATCTAGGGAGCCTCCTCTTTTATCCCGGTGAGGACTCAGTCAATGGAAAGCCACGGACCCTTTGTTTCCTCTAGCCCTCCGCCTTCCTTTTCCTTCCTATGAAAGCTTCTCCTTCACTTGCTGTGGCCGAGCTTGCATAGGACTCACAATGGCTGCAGGTCCTAAATTGCAACTCTCTGCTGATCCCAAATAAACCCAACTTTGCTGGGGAAATATCTGGCAGTCTGTTTGTTTAAGGTCAACACAGTAATTTCTCGGAGTGTTTTAAAAGAGAAGATATTTGTTCTTCAGCTCATGTTTTTCTATAAGTGGAAACCTAGCAACAACAGCTGAACCTAAAAATCTTGTGGTGATTTCAAACCTGATTTGTCCTCTTCTGTCTTTCACTCAGAGCACATGGGAAAGCAGCTCACGGCTGTACCACCAGTCCTCGGAAGACAGATCCAAATATGACTTATCTTTGCATCCCAAGTACTTTACAAAGGACCTAGCACCTGACTTTCTAGAATGTACCATTATGGTTACTGTAGAGCAAATGCAAAGCCCTGTAAAGATTTCAAGGGAATATGCAGCCAGCTTTTCAATGACTATATCTTCAATCCCTAATTGTATATCTATTTTGATATGTAGCCAACAAGTTTTTATATCATCTTAACTGCCTTGGTAGTTTTATACAGACTCTTCCAACTGGAGGAATAAATTATCTTCTTTGGAAAGCTAAGTTATATAAAACTATGATTTAAGAGACAAGCAGAATGTTTATTTCTTCTCAGGATAACCCTTTATTTTCCAAATAAGTCAAATGTCCTGCTTTCTAGGGTAAAGCTAATGCACTCTGAAATTTCATTTACTAGTTAACATGCTCCAAACTCTGCCTTGCTCTGCTTTCCAAGATGGTCTTAGTGCAAAGACTGCAGCTTGCTCAGCCTCACAAAGTCAGGGCAGAATGTAATAAAACTGCTGGTAGCAGCATTCAGGTTCCCAAGGGAACATTGTCACGAAACAGTAGCTGATCTTGAGTTGAAAGAGGCAAGTGACAAGCAGAAGAAATGCAGTGCTCTGACATGCCACATTCTAGATACCCAAACACCAGCAGTTTCAATACCAGCTTTCAGCCTGCCAAAGCACAGATCCAGTGTAGCACTTACTGATGACATATAACTATACAGGAAATCTATTTAAATGTGGTTTTTAAAAAATGGTGCACTGATGGGTTATTTAGAAGATTTGTCATTTTTTTTGTTGTTAATAAGATTTTTATTTTATATTCATAGTTGATTAGCAGTTTTGTATTAGTTTTAGGTGTACAGCAAGATTTGTCATGGTTTCTTGCAATCTTCAAGAATCATTGATGTGTCTGATTGTATTTTGTCATAGTTAAACCTCACAGAATCTCTGTGAGTTGCACCATTTTGCACCTGCGATTGTAAAATGCTGATAAGAGTCCTTTCCATTCTCCAAAGGAGCAATGGTGGAACAAAAACAAAACAAAAACTGATGTTGCAGGCCTCAATGGAGAAATAGTTTCCTCCAGAGTAAAGCAAACTTTGAAACTTCATAGTATATGGTTACATTTATTAGTTCTGAGAATTTTATTAGTATTTTTAATCTCTTTTTAAATTTAAAAATGTGGAAGTACATGTTTAAAAACTAAAGGTATGGTTTGGATACATATAGGAAATGTGTTTCTATTGATAAATTTAGGTTTGTGTTAAAAGATGTGCTTAGTGTGGTGTAAGCATGGCACAAATCCCATTATAATACCGCCAAATGTGGGATTTTTCTAAATTATGATGATTAAAATGTCCAGAATTGTAACACCTCATGAGTCTAAAGCTTACAGATCCAGCAAACTCAGCTAGCTGGAACCCAGTTGCAAACTAGGAAATAAAGCCAAAAGGAATTTGGAAGAGAGAAAGTTGGTACCTTGAAGTTTTACATTTTCTTCATCCCTCTTTGCTGCTCCCCATCTTCCTTCCCTGCACTGCCCCCCCGCAACACATTGTGGGAGATTCTTTTAGGATCTAATTTTACATATAATCTAATAGACCTGGTGATCCCCACAGTGGCTATAGTTAAAAGAGACCGAGAAAGTGATAAAAATCAGTCAGAAAAACTCTAAAAGCATCAGGACCAGCTAGTGAAGAGACAGGAAGCTCTGTACATGTCAGTTGATCCAGCGGACATTGCAATTCTGGGCAGTGTGGATATTCCTCATAATCGTCTTGACATATCAAGATTAAATTTTGTCCAAAATCATGTGCCTAATGCAGAGTAGAAATGTATAGTGCATTTCAGAAAGCATTCTGTGCAAGAAGGCTATTGTTTTGTGAGATTTAAAGGGTGGAAAACCCTCTCAACTCACTAGACAACGTAGGTATCCGGAATAGCAACCATCTGGTACATTAAGCTTCCTGTAGTTGTGATGCTAAGATCCTTCGCTATCGATAAGTCCTGTGATCCTCGGCATGGAACTTCATCTCTCACAGCTTTGCGTTCTCTTCCATAAAATGATTTTAATAGCATCTACTCCTCAAGAGTGTTCTATCAGTTCAATGGGATTTCTTTATAAAGTTTTTTCATTGTGCCTGCCAAATAATGTATATTTAATCACTGGGGTTATTACTTATTTCCAGCCTTCTGTGAACAAGGAAATACATTGGAAGCTGAGTAATACCAAGAATTATAGACTGTATATCACATTTTTATGATCCTACACTCTTCAGTGTTTTCTTGTTGAATGCTTTGAAGAATATTACATGAACTGAGAGACTGTCAACTCTAGGGATATTATGCCATCCATAACCTTGAAGTAGCTGGCACTGTTACTATATTTGGAGCAGGATAGCTTTTTTGGGGGTTGGGGGCTGTCCAGTACATTGTAGGTTGGTTGGCTAGCCTCTACCCACAAGATACCAGTAGTGTCTCCACCTCACTTATAAAAACTGAAAACTACTCAAGATATTGCCAAATGTCCCTGCAGGGCAAAATCACCTTAGTTGAGAATGACTGTACTAGAGAAACAAATATGTAAATATCAAGTGTAGAGCTTTAAATGGTAGTGCAAAGTTAATGCTGAGTCTTTTAAAATTCTCATTCCGTGTGTGTCATGAGACTTTGATGACATGTACCTGCTTTATTGCAGTTACCTCTATGTGTATCTTTTCCTCTTATAATTTAGATGTTATTCAGTGACAGTTAAAGGAGAAAGATTTGGAGTGAAATGGTATATCCTGTGCAGTCTTTTGAAAATGGGGCTTCTTAGGTGAATTTTCGTTTCCTGAAAAGTGAAAGTGTTAGTCACTCAGTCGTGTCAGGCTCTTTGCAACCCCATGGACTGTAGCCCCCCAGGCCTCCCTGTCTATGGAACTGACCAGGCAGTAATACTGAACTGGGTTGCCATTCCCTTCTCCAGGGGATCTTTCCAACTCAGGGATTGAAACTGGGTCTCCCACATTGCAGGAAGATTCCTTACTGTCTAAGCCACCAGGGAAGTCCTAATTTCCTGGATGGCTTTAAATAAATCAGCATGTATTTACTGAACATGCACCAATTTTTTAAGTCCTATGCCAGCTATTGGAGGAGAAGGAAAACATTTTTTTTCTGAACCACCTGAGTAAATAAGTTTCTTTTCTAGTTCCGTGTCTGGGGGCTAATGATGCCTGCCCCTCCAGCTCCAAACAGCTTGCCTTTCCCTCTTGCTCCATTAGCCTTTCACTCTAACTTTCTCCTGCTTTAACTCACTTCTTCACCTTCCACCCCCACATTTGTTGCACGATTATGCAGGGTTCCAGACACCATCATCTTCTTTCTGGCATGACTCAGACTCCTGTTAAAGTTCCATTTCTGGCGCCTCATTTAGGAAAAAAATCATCCGCTTCTTTTAGCCCACATTAGTAGGGAACACTGGTCCATCTATTCATCAATTGGACTTTAGTTCTAAAATTCAATCATAATCAAATATTTCTGGCTCCTTAGCCTGTCCATATTTGGAGAGATTCATCAGTTATGATTAAATTGGTCAGCTAGTAACAAAGAGCTGTAGTTATAATGACTTAAACAAAGTAGAATTAAATTTCTCTTAACACAGAAATCAAGAAGTAAGCAGCCCAAGGCTGGTATGATGGGTTTATGATTTCATCAGTGTCTCAGTTTTCCTCTATACTTCTGCTCTGCCATTCATGTTGTGTAGCTTCCATCCTCAAGGTCACCCATGGTCAACAGATGTCCATCTATTGCAGTTCCTATTATCACATCTGAGTTTTCAATTAGAAATATAGAGAAAAAGAGAAGGGCAAAAGGAGGATCTGATAATGTAATATTTTCTTTTTCTGTAAGTCCCTCTCAAGTTAGAAGTTTGGGATTAACATATGCAGACTGCTGCTGCTGCTAAGTCCCTCCAGTCGTGTCCGACTCTGTGAGACCCCATAGACGGCAGCCCACCAGGCTCCCCTGTCCCTGGGATTCTCCAGGCAAGAACACTGGAGTGGGTTGCCATTTCCTTCTCCAATGCACGAAAGTGAAAAGTGAAAGTGAAGTCGCTCAGTCGTGTCCAACTCCTAGCGATCCCATGGACTGAAGCCTACCAAGCTGCTCTGTCCTTGGGATTTTCCAGGCAAGAGTACTGGAGTGGGGTGCCATTGCCTTCTCTGATATACAGACTACTACATATAAAATGGATAACCAGCAATGACTTAGTGTATAGCACAGGGAACTGTACTCAATATTTTGTAATAACCTATCAGGAAAAAGAATCTGGAAAAGAATATATATATATGTGTGTGTGTGTGTGTGTGTATGTTTGTATGTGTATGTATATTATTGAATCACTTTGCTGTACATCTGAAACTAACACAGCAGTTGAAAATCAATACACAATTTTTAAAAATTTGTTTAGATACTGCCTACAAGGAAATGGCTGGGGTATGCAGCTGAATGTATTACTGCTTCCAACAATATAAAGATAGTGTTAAACAAGGAGGAAATGAGAATAGTTATTGATCAGGGACATACATCTCTGCCACACAGAGACTTTTGAGAGGAGTGTATATCTTTGATGTTATGTATACCATGCTTGAAATAGGACTTCAATAAGATGTTTCATATTCTATACAGTGAAGATTGCTTATTATATTGATAGTCAGTGGTTATTCCTAACATGTGTTCCTCTTGCTTAAGTACACAGTTGGAAGGACTCTTTATCATTGTCCCAGGAAATGAAGTAGAAAACTGTAACATTCTACTGAAAAGTGAAAGATGTGGTCAGTCAATCTGGTTGATTATTTGCTGTCAGATTTTCAGAAATGACTGATTCGCAATGAGTTTTGTTTTTGTCTCATAGATGTATTGAATGCCCACCTATGGCATGACATTATCACAGGACAGAACTCTTGTGAGCCTTAAATGAAAATATCATATATAAAAGCATATGAAAATTTGAAATGCTATTGGGTTGCTGGTATTGATTTTATTATTTAGATTCAGATCAAATTTTTGCCATTCTTGGCAACAAAAGGCGACAAATACACTCTGTTTCTCTAAAAATATTCTATTAGTAATCAATTATCTCAAAAAGAATTTTGTCTACTGTGTGATAGTGTAACAATGTATTATCCAGTAATACTAATTAAGGGGAACCTAGGAAGCACAACTAGATTACCTATATCTTACTCCTAGTCTTCTTACTCGCCGCTCAGACTTCCACAAGACACCTGTCCCTTCATCAGTTCAGTTCAGTTCAGTTCATTTCAGTCACTCAGTCGTGTCCGACTCTTTACAACCCCATGAATCACAGCACACCAGGCCTCCTTGTCCATCACCAACTCCCGGAGTTTACTCAAACTCATGCCCATCGAGTCGGTGATACCATTCAGCCATCTCATCCTCTGTTGTCCCCTTCTCCTCCTGCCCCCAATCCCTCCCAGCCTCAGGGTCTTTTCCAATGAGTCAACTCTTTGCATGAGGTGGCCAAAGTATTGGAGTTTCAGCTTCAGCATCAGTCCTTCCAATATATATCCAGGACTGATCTCCTTTAGGATGGACTGGTTGGATCTCCTTGCAGTCCAAGGGGCTCTCAAGAGTCTTCTCCAATACCGCAGTTCAAAAGCATCAATTCTTCGGTGCTCAGCTTTCTTCACAGTCCAACTCTCACATCCATACATGACCACTGGAAAAACCATAGCCTTGACCAGATGGACCTTTGTTGGCAAAGTAATGTCTCTGCTTTTTAATATGCTATCTAGGTTAGTCATAACTTTCCTTCCAAGGAGTTAAGCATCTTTTAATTTCATGGCTGCAATCACCATCTGCAGTGATTTTGGAGCCCCCCAAAAATAAAGTCAGCCACTGTTTCCACTGCTTAAACCTACCTCCAAATCTAAAATTCATAAGTCACATACTCTA
Organism: Odocoileus virginianus; assembly: GCF_023699985.2. Classification (NCBI taxonomy): domain Eukaryota; kingdom Metazoa; phylum Chordata; class Mammalia; order Artiodactyla; family Cervidae; genus Odocoileus; species Odocoileus virginianus. The sequence goes on from NC_069677.1 coordinate 17,121,763, forward strand.
TCTCTTTAGGCAATGGCAAAACCCTAAGGTCATTAGTATGTTTATAAAGTTTAGGTGGCACTGTCACATCAAAAAAGTCCAGAATGAGGAATGGATATTGAAAGAGTTTTACTTATTCTGGTTTTAAAAATGTTTGATGCATTGTCTTTTTCTTAATTAGAAATGATTTGCATCAGGATTTTCTTACAGGGCATACAGGAACTAATTAGAATATTTTTAATAATACAGATCCACAACTGTGTCCCAGAAAGCCACAGAGCTCTGCAAGAGAGAAATAATACTTGGAGATGTATTGTCTAGGAAGAGATTATATCTGGTTGAATGAGAAATAGTGGCATTTGAGCCCAGATTTGACAGGTGTTGATGAGCAGAGAATGTGAGTCTGGGTGAGCATTCCAGGAAGGAACTCCTAAGGTAGGGACCAGGCGAACTCCTGGGGGTGACTGGGCAAAGTGAGGGCATTTTTTGAGCATTCCAAAGAAATAGACTAATTCCATGAAAATAAGAACTGTGACCACTACACATCACCACATGGTGTTGACATAAAGCTTTGTGATTAGTTATCAAACTAGACTGTGAATAGTTCTAAGCCAAACCAGAAGATTACAGGGAAAAAAATGGGTGGGCCCAGTTTCTCCTCTGGAACTGTCATACTTGAATGTGACATGAGTGTTCCATAGAGAATAGTTCACAATTCTTGCTTGTGAACCATTTGAAATATGTTATAGAATGGCTAACAGTAGTTTCATAAGACATTTATTCCAGGGAGAGCAGGGCCATAGATGACATCTACTTAAATCAGCAAGAGATGTGTAAATCTCCCCTTGAACAGTAGTGAAGAGTAGTGACTCTGCATCTGAGCATAAATTTCTAGTTCATTCCCTAATAGTCCATTTTACCTTTGGTCAGCAGACTTACACACACACACAGAGAATTAGTCTGCCGACTTGGGGGAGAGTCCGGTAACTTGGGGCTAGAATGGATGCCTAACGGTAAAAGGGGCACATGCTGATAAGCAGGAAAAATATTTTAAGGAAGTGATTCTCAAACTTGAGCAAGCACCAGAATCACCTGTATGACTTGTTAGAACACAGAGTTCTAGACCCTACCCCAGAATTTTTTATTTGGTTGGTTTGTGACCAGAGCCTGAGAATGTACATTTCTCAAAGTTGCCAAGTGATACCAATGTTACTATGGTGGACAATACAGAGTGAGAAGCATTCTTTAAAAATATTCTGAAGCCATGAGCAAGTGAGCATCCTCTTTGAAAAGCCTGGAGAATGAAAGCATAGGGAGGATGTTTTAGTTTGAAGCCTCAGGCTTCTCTGGCTTTCTCTGAACAAAACTGGTACCCATTCCCTCTTCATCTTTCCCATACTGGCCAAAAGAACTGCCTCCAGGTGAGCCTTGCATGCTTGTCCATCTTAGCTATCACTCATACTGTTCTTTTCACACTGGGATTCCTTCCCTTCCCATGTCCACTTGTGGAAATATTTACTCTTCAAGGTCGAGTTAAAGGCCAGAGGCTCTCTCCGCTTCTCATAAATGGAATGGATTATTCAATGTGCTCCCATAGCTCATTGCTTATTTATATCTTTCTGTGGCACATATAACTTCTGCCCAAGTCATATAGTTAGTTTTATCCATTTCAATCTTTCCTTCAGAGCAAGGGGCCCTGGAAGTCAGGGTTTCAGAGAGTCTGGTTTTCCCTGGAATCTTGCAGAGGGTCTTGCACAGAGTAGGTACCTGGCAAATATTTCTTGAATGAATATATAAACCTTTTAATCAGCTTTCCCTCACTTAGCAGAGTCCTCTTTATGAAAAGTGTGACTGGAGGTAGGGGGAGCATCAATACAGAATGATACTGAATTTGAAACTAACAATAGACTGTTGGCTCCACCTTTATTAGTTGCCTGACCTCAGTTTCAGTATCTGTCTGATGTCAAGAATCCTAAAAGAGATTTCTTGAAGATAAAATTAGATTCAGTATTTGAGTACTTTAGCAAACTGTAAATTCTGTTTGAATGTAAGTATCATGTTAATTGCTTAACAATCTGTGTACGACAGAAGGATGTACATATTCCAGAATGGCCCAAAGTAACAGTGGTTTGAACACATTTTGTGCAATAATAATGCTTTAGACTCAATGTTTTATTGGTCCATATTAAATTAGTTGCCTATAAGAAAAGTATCTTGGTTTGGAGCTGGGTGTTTTTTGTCTTCAAAGGCAAAAGAAAGGAGGGGGAAGTTAAAGGATGGTCTATTATTTGCCATTAACCAGTTAAATATCACTCAACCTCCTGCATCATTTTATATAATGTGAGACAGTTCAAGGACTGATAGGATGTGAGAGCTAAGAGGCATTCAGAAATGTCTCCTAGGTCCCTTATCTTACAAAGGAGAACTTGCAGTTCAGTAAGAAGTAATCTACACAGGTTCACCTGGTTGATTTGGTACCCAGTTTACAACACCCAAAAATCCCACCAAAGGCTGCAGCAAGTGTCTATTAGTCTGAGAAGCTCAGTGTTCTATGTTCCTCAGCCATCGGACTAAGGCTTCTACCAATTTACAGACCTGATAATTTGGATGTTTGTTTTTTGTGTTGTGGGATTTTCCCTGAATTTACACTTTGAGCTCCCAGTAGATGTCTGTTTCTATGACCATAAAGGACAGAAATATACAGATTTTAGCTGAAAAAAAAATTTTTTTTTATAATTAGGTCACCAAAATCTTCTTGGCAACTTGAGACATTAGGAATAAAATAAGTTTAACTTGACATTGTATTCATTGTTTTAGGATTAAATGTTGACCAGTGAAACCTGTTATTTACATTTTGTTTCTATGTTGTTCATATTTTCTCAAAAATCAGGGTATTACCTAGCCAATCAATCTTTGTTGATAAGACAGGATATTTAAAGTCAGGATTGTCCCATTAGATGTATAGTAATAGGTTACATATTACTTTATTTTAGATTTTTTAAAAAGTCATTATTCTTTAACCTATGACATTGCATTCTTTAGGTCATGAATACTTTAGCTTCATTTAGGAGCTTTTATGGGGCATTTTCTCTGTGATGGTTGCTAATGATACAAAGTTGACTATTAGATCTCCTTTGGAAGAAACTTACAGACTATTGAAAAAATGAACTTAAATTATTCCAATGAAGTATAGTAAATGCAAGAATGGGATAAATAGCAGTTGGCACAAAGGAGATGAGGTGAGTTGCTTAGACGGCTCACGGATGTGCTGCAGGTGGGAGCTCTCTTTAATCCTCTGTTGACGGGTGAAGGGTAAATGAGATCACTTGCTGTAATAATGAATTTTTCACTGGAGACTATCAGGTCCATCAGATGGTAGCCACTTATCATTGTATTGATCTGAGAGCTGAGATAACTACAACTGGGGAGAGCGACTTAGCGCCTTTAGCTTGGACACCCTGGTGGTACTGATTTTCAGTATGATGCAGTGAATGCTCAAGGTTGAGATGCCCCTTGCTTCACACTCAACATCTGTCCTGTCCCCTGAAGATGATAACTTGAAATAATTCCAAGAGCGAGTTCATTGATCTGCTTGCGAATCCATTTTGGAGATTAATCAACTGCACATTTGTGGAAATCCCTAACTGCCTTCTAATCCTATACTGTAAGTTTAGTTCATATTGGAGTGTTACTCAGTTCAAAGTCTTATCTCAGGATAAATTATTCTGCTTTCTGAAAGCATTATTTTTTCCCTAGTATTTTTTCCTTTTGCTCCTTTCTGATGCCATTTCTTTCTTTTTAAAATATTTCTCCTAAATTTTGGAGCAGAAGGCAGAAACACCAGTAAATGACCTCAATCAAAGTAGTTATCATTTATTCAGGAGGTGCTTATCTAGTGAGAGAAGAAAACAACAAATAACAATAAAATCTGGAAGTTTGGTAGGTTTTTAGAAATAGTTTGTTTCTGACAAAAGAAGAAACATCCACTGATGTAAGAATTTGAAATTACAAGAGATTTAAAAAGTTCTAGATATTCTTTGTCCTTATAAGGATGGGTATTGAGACTTGACCATATAGTGCTATGAGATACTTATTTCATGTATATATAGATGTTTTAGTGCATATGTTTCCTTTATAAAATAAATAAAAGCAATGACAAAGTTAACAAAATCAAGTATTTTTCAAAATACATTATTTTCTAGGCCACTAGTCAGTTTTTATACCATAGACCATTTAAATTATACCATAAGCCATGGTATAATGGTTTCTATCTGATATATGTGTGTATCTTTCAATTCTGTGATAATAAAAACAGTACTCAACATGATGATAGAATACTGTGTCACATTAGAAATACACTGACCTTGAGATCGGATGATGTGAGGTGGCATACGACTGGACATGCCACTTTGTGCAGAAGTGTGGATCTGCACAGAGTGATCTTGCCCTGGTAATAAGCCTTATTTTTTCCTTCTGTGAAAATGGGCTCTTACTGTGCTGCTTATTTCACAAAGCAGATGTGAAAATCAAATTCGATAATAGATATGATAATACTTTGAGACCTACAAAATACTGTTTTTATTCGTAAATATTTTTAAGCTAACACTTGCTGAGCAGCTCCTCTCCTTGGTTTGCTAGCTCACCTATCTATTTACTGATTCATTTATGTGCATCTTGTTTTCTGAGGAGCTTGCTAATTTGATATAATCTCCACCAATATTCATGTTTCTATTTTCCCCTAAATTTCTAAAATAAAAGTGTCAAGCCATGGTCCCCATGTTGATATGAATTCCAGGTAACCAGTCTTTCATTATTAGCTGTCAAGGGAAAACTGAAAAGTTGATAAGACTACTTGTTTCTCAGTATTTCCTGAGTATTTGACATTAGGGAGACTCAGCAACTTGATAAGTTACTGCATTTCTTAAGTTGGAAATATGTTAAAATTTAAATCTTACCTTGGCTGCTTTCAAAATATTGGATGGATTTAAATCCCTCTCAGTTTTCTTGACTGAAATAAACTAGTAGGTTAGTACCAGAAGGATAAATAATGTGTGAAACACATCTTCTGGTTCATTGATAAATATGTCATTTGGGGTAGAATCCAGATCCTCTTTAAAGCCCCACTGTGTTATATCTCTGCCTCATTTTTAATCTATCATCCTTATCATTCAGCACAAGGGAAGAGACTCCTTGATAGTATCTTTACAAGGACAGTAAGTAGCGATGTTTTATGAGACACGTGGACTCCAGCTTTTTCACTTTATGTGATGGCTTACTGAAAACATTTCCATCATCTTTCCAGGTAAAAAATTAATCTTATGGAACTGAACTTCCGAAGTCATTCTTAAATATAGGTATAACTTATTCAACCACAGCTCATCAAAGGTAATATCAGCTTTAAAAAATTAATTCTGGTGAATCCTAAGCTAGCTATCTGAATATGTCTATCTTTATGCTTTTGCCTATCACCTCTTGAGACTAATAGAAGGCAGGAAGGTGTCCCATATGATTTTTTTTAGTAACAGCTTTATTGGTATATAATTCACATACCATAAAGTTCACCCTCTTAAAGTATACAATTCAGTGGGTTTAGTATATTCATAGCGTTGTGCATCCATCACCACTCTTGGATCCCAGAACATTTTCGTCACTGTGGAAGAAAAACCTCACATCCATTATGCAGTCACTCTCTGTTTCTCTTGGCAACCATTATTCTACTTTTTGTCTCTAAGGATTTTTCTGTTATGGACATTTCATATTGATGGAATCACACAATATGTGGCCTTTTGTGCCTGGCTCATTTCACTTACAATGTCTTTAAATTCATTTGTGTTGCAGTGTATATTGCCATTTCATTTCTTTTCATGTATTCCTTTGTGTGGATATACCAAATTTTGTTTATTCATTCAATGAGACCTTTAGTCTCACCAGAGTACCTCATGGATCCCTCTTATGTCCTCCTGGAAAAGAGCACTGATGGTGGAAAAATTAGCCATGAATAACAGCTCCTTTATTTAATTTATTTATTTTTCAGCTCCTTTATTTTAACTGAGTGGAAGGGGCTCATTATGAGATATCATACTGTGTTGGAAATTATATAAATCTGTTTCTTTTGTAAAATGTTCAGTCCCTTCCCCCTCTAATTAAATGGTGGTTTTCTGTATCACATGCTTTGACTGATTAATTGATTGACTGACAGTGTCTCAAGCTACAGATCCAGACCTTCTCTGATGAATAGGTCTGCCTGAACTCACCTCTTCCTCTTTCTCTATCCTGGGCTGATACATTATGCTGTAGCCTCATCAGCCTTCTTCCTGTGTTTTGAATACAACCAACTCTGTCCTCAGGTTTCCCTGGTGGCTCAGTAGTAATGAATCCATCTGCCAGTGCAGGAGACTTGAGTCTGGTACCTGGACTGGGAAGATCGCTGGAGAAGGAAATGGCAGCCCACTCCAGTATACTCGCCTGGGAAACCCCATGGATAGAGGAGCCTGGCAGGCTACAGTCCATGGGGTCACAAAGAGTCAGACACGACTTAAGAGGCCAAACAACAACTCTGGTCTCAGGTCTTTACATATACAGTTCCAGCTGCAATGTTTTTCACTTCCCTAACCCTTTATCAAGCTGTAGGTCTTGCTTAAACGCTCCATACCTCAGAAAATCCTTCCCTGACCATCCCCCTCCCCAACCCTGGTCAAGATTACATGTCCCCTGTTATTTTTTAATGGTACTCTATACTTCTCCTCTGTGGAACTTAACATAATTTGGAAGTATGGATTTATTTATGTGCTTTAAAACATAATTTCCATTAGAATGTTTACTCCAAGAAGGCGAGGCTCCTTTTTTGTCCAGTTTTGTAATTGCCATATCCCTGCCTTTTAAAATAGTTTCTGGAATAATAATAGATGCTCAACAAATATTTGTTGAACAAGCAATTGGCTTTAATTACCACTTGTGTCCTAATAATTCCCTATTTGGCACCTCTCTGCCAAAAATATCAGACACTCCTTTCTAGTGTAGGCTGTCATCTTGACATCTCTACCTGAGTGTTTCTCACATACACCAAAGTCAGCATTTCTTAAACGGGGCTCATGAGCTTTCCTCTCCAACTTTGGATCCACCTTTCCAGTTTAATGGCTTCTTATTATCTAAGCTGGAAAAGTGAGTATAACCTTAGATTCCTTTTTTAAATTTAGCCCTTTATATCTAATTGGACATAGGGTTCAGTTGGTTCAGTCTCATAAATATCCCTTTGGTATGCATTTTATTTCTATCAACACTATCTTAGTTCAAGTCCTCATTTTCTGTCAGTTGAGCAGTTGTGATGTCTTCCTAACTTCTCTCTCTCTGGCCTTATTTAATTTATAGTCCACATCACTGTGATCTTTCTCAATCTACAATTTGGCCATGGCACCCTGCTTCAAAATCTTCCCTGATGATCCATTCCCTGCAGGTGAGGTCCCAACTACACTGCTCAGCCTATAAAGGCCCTGCCTGCCTCTTCAGCTTCAGCAGGAGCCATTTTCTCACTTATTCCAATTATGCCAGACATCTTGAGTCCCCCAAACATGCTATTTTTTGTTTAACACAGTACACCATTTCCCATAGTGTCCCCTCTATCCACAAAGCTCTCTTTCTCTTGTCTACTTTATGAATGTCTAATCATTCTTGAAGATTCTGCCCAAATGGCCTAAATATTCCTCAGAGATTTGGCTACCTGCCCTCTGAAGAGTTAGAATTCCTTCCTCTGTGCTGAATGACCCCATCTAGTTGCCTAAATGAGAGCTTGTACCATACTGCTTCAGTAATTGTGCTAGAATCTCTCCCTGATACTAGATACACATCTTTAACAGCAAAATCTGCCCTCTTGAAGGCTTGGAATTCAGAAGATGATAGACTTGGCTTCAAATTCTGATCCCTACTTGTGGTCCTAGACCTTGGGTGAGTCATTTAACATTTTTAGTGAGACTATATGTGTAACATGCTTCATACAGTTCCTAGAATACAATAAGCATTTACCATAACAGTCATTGTTGATCATATGATTGTTAACAGTAGTAGAAGTAACTGTACCATCCTAGCGGCTAGATTAGCAACTGACATATACTAATAACATTTGTTGAGTCATTGATTAAATAAAAATTTATTTTTGGTGACTCGTGGTCAAACCACAATAAAATAGGAGTCAACATATACTTATAAGGGAGTCCAAAAAGACAGCTCTACAAATGCTAATGAAAAAGATATGATAAGAGTTTCATCAACTGTGGTTAGAGAGAGGGCTGGGTGAAGTGGGCTCTGCTTCATCCTATCTCTGCTGAAGGCCAGGTCTGAAAATCTTAGAGGATTCAGACAAGGCTCTATGATCTCTGAGGTATATCCTGACTAAAATATATAGTGAAGTTGTGGTTTCTTGAGGAATCTTCTAAAACTCTCTGTACGTGATATTTAAAAAAGCAAAGTGCCCAAACATATAACATTGTGGCAGTAGACATCACCAACTGAAAAAGGTTGTTAGGGGAAGCAACATGATCAGTGGGAAAAAGTAGGGACATAAAATGCCAGGAAACCCAGGTTTTAGCTCTGGTTAAGTCACTTTACCTCTTCGGACCTCCATATTTAAATGTAAGACTAGAAGTTTGGCCTGGTGGGTCCTTTAGGTTCTTTTAGACTTCAAAGTTCTAGGGTTATTTGAGTTACTCTTCAAATAACTCAAGTGTCCAAGGATCCCTAAAAAATAAAACTCCTGATCACAACCCACTCTGTGAGAGCTAATCGATGCTGTTTATTACATTGTAGGCACCAAAAGCCTTCTACTGTATAACAGTCTTTCCTGTTTTAAAAATATGGTCTGGCAACAATTTAAAGTATCAATTATTCATAATTCCATCATTCATATAAAACAGTGAAAATCAGAAGTATGTATGAATAAAAGTAAGTGCCATTGGAAATGGCCACCAACAAAGTGCATTAGGAATTCAGAGGAGTAGAGTCTAGAAGAGTGGACAGGATATGAATATGAAAAGTAAGAGAGAAGAACTTTCTCATCATACAGAAAGAACAAGGAGAGAAAAGCATAACATGACTATTTGGGGTGCAGGCCAAAGGATAATGGGTATATTTACATGAAGCAGATCTTATGGGTGATAAGATTAAAAATGTATGTTGAGGCCAGATTGCAGGCAAATTGGATGTATATATAATTTTTGCTTTTGAATTCACATTGAGCAAATCATCTTTGGTGGCAGTTTCCTCACTGATTAAGACAATTGGGCTAGATGATCTGCAGTAGTCCATTGAACTATAATGTTCATAATTTTATAATTCTCCAGCATTCCAGGATCAATAAATGTATTCCAGCTAGCTCAAGATTATCTCTCTCTCTATTCTTGAGAATTCCCAATATTTTCAGAAGATTCGAAGAGTAAAGAATTGTCCTAATAATTTTAACTCTATTCTTAACTTTTAAAAATGACCACTATTGCAAGCTATGTGCAGAAAATTCTCATGCAACATTTAAAAAAGAAACACATAATGATTGTGAATGTATTCCAAGGCAAATTGCTACTGGTAAGACAGTGTAACTGATAGCTGGTCTTTCTGTAAATCACAGCATTTAGTGGTAAAAAGGACTGAAAGAAAAGAAAAAAAGAATAGCACTCCAGATGGATTAAGACATTTTTTTCAAGCCCCTCATCAGTTGCCTGCCAGGACTGGCATAGTGACAGACAGCAGTGACGTCCTCCGTCATTTTCTTTAAGCTACAAGTAAGTGGCCCATCAAAATGGGCTTCGTGGCAAGTGCTGCACTGACCTTAGATTAACATTTAATTGGAAATTCTCTTTTCCTTGGGGACAACTGGAACCATGTGAAATCTCTCCTCAAACAGTTCTCACTGGCAGGACATGCTGCCACTTGTTTATCCTATATTAGTTTGGGAATACAAAAACCTTATTCTCTGAATAAGTAATACATGTCCATGGTACAAATTTGAAACAAAAAATTATAAGTACCCCTGAACTCTCTGTCCAGCCAAACAGAGACAAAATCCTCCCACAATAGCCTTTCAGAGACAAACCTAAATAGGGGAGAATGAAAATTTGTGTTTTTAACATCTCACATGTATTACGTCTTTGGTGTTTCCCGTCTGAGCTGTGACTGTGTTGCGCCTTCAGGTGGAATGCTGCTTTCCCAGGAGTGCCTGGGTTCTGGGTCAGAGCAGGAATCTTTTGCTCAGTGCACAATGCTCTTTGGATAGTCATTTGAAGGTCCTGAGCTTCATTTTCCCTCTCTGGAAAGCAAAAATAGTTCTTTCCATAAACGTCTCATACGATTTTTGTGAGAGATTAATGGAATGATGGATGTGAAAATGTTTTAAACAGTAAAGAACCATATAGGAAAAGTATGGTTTGAGAAGAGGGTGGTGACTGCTGAGAAATCAGGGAAAATTCTCAGATGTTTTATGTTGTCAATGAAACTTAGATAAACTCATGGATGTGTAAATAAAATTAATATCTAAGTCAAAATTTGATTATCTCTAATCAATTTGATTATCTCTAGTTTATAAAAAGTACATATAAATATATAACATATCTCTGAGGTACGTCATTTTTTTTCCTCTGAACAAATCTGGGACTGTTTAATCCATTAAGTTTTAAGATTTCATTAGGTTTAATGTTGGTACTGGATGTTTCCACATCTCTCAGTAAACTTTTTCTGTAAAGCTCCAGAGAGTGACTATTTGAGGCTCAGCTCTCTGTTGCTGCTATTTAACTCTATCATCATAGTGTGAAAGCTGGTGCAGACAATGAACAAACAGATGAGCACAGCTGTGCTCTAGCAAAACTTTATTTATGAGCTCAGAAATTTGAACTTCATATGATTTTCACTTATCACAATGTATTATTCTCTTTATTATTTTCAACTATTTGAAAATGTAAAAACTATGCAAATATAGGCTTCAGGACAAAGTTAGCCTATTGGTCATAGTTTGCCAACTACTAATTCACCACTCCAATATTCGTGCCTGGAAAATCCCATGGACAGGGAAGCCTGGTGTGCTGCAGTCCATGGGGTCGCAAAGAGTCAGACATGGCTGAGTGACTAAACAGCAACAACAATTTAGAACAAATCTGTATCAAGAAAAATGAACTTTTACTAAGCAAAACTTTGATTTACTTACTCAAGGGTTTAACATATTCTATGCCAAACTGGCCTGACTGCACCACCATTTGAGCCACATTCCTCATCCTATAAAACAAGGGAGAAACATTTGCAAAATCTTAGGAGCTTTCCTTTTCTAATATCGTGTGGTTTAATGGTTCTGATTAACCTCCCTCTCTTGGAGTCCATCTATACTTACATGTGATATGTAAAATATACCCATGAAAACCCTTGCAGCGAGTTTTGCCTTCTGATATTTTAAACACATTTGTGACTAGAGGTTGATTTCTGCATCTCGATGGGTTCAGATTTTCTTATCAAGTTTCCCTGTATTAATTGAGATGTTTTGGGTGTGCATTAAATTCTTCACTGCCTCCTGGGTATCCCTTGGGGTAGTTCCATGTTGTCACTGCATTGCCTAGTGAACCTGAAAATGTTTTATTTCAGTGAGATTTTTTTCTGTGCTATACTCCCACGAACAGGGGCTCTAATTCATACTAAATGAGCACATCTATGAAACAGAACTAATACCTACCTTGTGGGCATGTGGTGAAACTTAATTAGTGAATGCTTCCAAAGAACTTCAAATCCATGGATAAAACGTTCAATTGCTAAGAGCTATTATTGTTTATTATTTCCTCTAGATATTTCTCAGTGGGTGTTTTGCTATTAGGATATAATGGCAGTAATTTTGAAACAAGTTGACATTTGAGTTTGTTTGTAGAGCACATGAAGCTACAGGTCTCATTTTAATGCAATCCTCCCTCCTCCTCCCCCCGAGACATTAGGTGTACAGTCACTGGTACCCTCTCTTAGATAGTTCCAGAATTTATTAGTATTTATAGCATTGGCCATCAGTGTCAAAAAATCAGTAGACAATTTTTTTCAATTAGATAAGTGGTTTAGTAACATATCTGTTTATAATTTTCTCAGTGCTAAGGCTGTGTTTAAAAGGAGAAAAATGTTATATCCAGAAATTTACTAATAGTTGTAATTGACCTTTTATGTTGGTCAACATTGGAAATTGGGTAAGAGCCACTGGAGAGAGACCCTATGTCAGTCTCCCACAATACACAAATCAGCTGGGAAGGGGTTGCAATTGTTAGATGTTGTGCCATTTGATGTCCACTTACAAATATGAAAGCCAGTCAGCATATTATTACAGAAGCCCTGAGCTGGAGGCAAGCTGTCCTTTTAGAAACTCAGCTCTTCCCCTCTTAGCTGGTTACTTCTGTTTCTGGGCCTCAGGCTCCTTATCAAATTAGAATGTACCCTTGGTTCTCAAAATATGCCCCTTGAAATTTAAGACTCAGACCAGATGCTTCAGGGTTTCTCCCAACAGTTAAGTATTTTCCAACAAACACTGAAGATTTAGAAGCCGAAAGACCCCATGTATTGCTTTTTCTTCTTATGTATATTAAGATTCCTTTTAAATTTGCATCTGAAGGTTTTCTTTGCTTAAGAGAAAATTTCAAAGACATTCTGAAATCCAAAAGATCCCCTCCAGCTCTGGTATCCTGTGATCCTGCATCTGAAATGAAGCTGAACAATGTGTGTGGACACATAAACACACACACACACACACACACACACACACACAGAACTATTAAAAACAGGCTTTGAAGATTTCAATTGTAGGCTCTGGGACCAAAGACAACTTTAAATCTTGAGGCGTATGTACTAAAAAAGCTCTGTTAAATAAGTAAAATATTCAATAAATAAATAAATAGCATTTGAAAAGCATATACTCTGTGAAACAGCTACTGGAATGCTTGACAAATTACCTGCCTTAAATTTTCTCAATACCTGATTTGCTCCTGAGTAAAATGTGGTCAAATTTTCACCTCCAGGGTCTTTGGACTCATTTAAAGTCATATAGGTGTGGCTCCAGTGGGAAAGCTATAAAACACCTACCAGTGCAGGTAATGCAAGTTTGATACCTGGGTCAGGAAGATCTCCTGGAGAAGGAAGTGGCAACCCACTCCGGTATTCTTGCCTGGGAAATTGCAAGGACAAAGGAGCCTGGCTGGCTAGAATCTGGAGTCAGAAAAGAGTTGGACGTGACTGAGTGACTAAACAACGACATGCCTGCTAAAGTGCATACTGTCCTGTGAATAAGTGAAGGCACGGAGAAGAATGGAACTTAATCATCTGTGCTATATTAGCACTTCCCACTTTACAAGGTAGAAGTTTTTAAATGTGACTTCCAACACCTATTTCTTTTTCCTCTACAGAAACCTCATAGTTCTGACCCACAAATAATTTAGGAACAACTATTAAAAGCTGAGTTTGCATCTTTTGATTGCTGCACAGAATAAAATTGTAGGCATATATACAGTGTGGGTATATGTGTTCGTATGCACACACATATAAACATATATAATAAAGCAGAAATACTGTCTAATTGTCAGTGCAAACGTGTTATCATTTAGTAAACAAAAAAATTTTTTTGAGTAAGTGCTCAGAAATGCATATTGGATGGTGTTGATGTGATAGCACTCAATCCTTGGCCCTTGAAAAATGCATGTTAAGTCGCTTCAGTCATCTCCTTCTCCTTGGGACCCCATGGACAGTAGCCCACCAGGCTCCTCTGTCCATGGAATTTTCCAAGCAAGAATACTGGAGTGGATTGCCATTCCCTTCTCCAGGGGATCTTCCTGACCCAAGGATCGAACTCAGATCTCCTACATTGCAAGCAATTTCTTTACCACTGGAGTCACTTGGGAAGCTCCTTAAAAGTGACTCCACCCTTAGTATTTTGTATGACACTTGAAGTTACCTATCTGAAAGTCAGGCTTCCCAAGGTATTGTAGTCATTTTCCATCATTTGGCAAGATGTATTCACTGACTCTGTGATGGGTCATGACGCATCTGCTACTGTTTGTAGGCCTTCCATGGTAAGTTGTTTGTGTGATAAAGAGAATCCCTCACCTGACAGTTTGTCCCATACAATGCCCGTGGTGTATTCTGCACACCCACAGGATCTCAGATAGGACCTGGATGAGGTGGAGAATCTTACACTGAATCTCCTTGCTCTGCTATTGCTTGGCCTGTGAACTTGGGCAAGCACGTGCCATTCTCTGTGTACCACTGTTTCCTTGTATATAAAATATGGAATTTGTGCAAGAAGATTTTAAGGTCCCTCTTAGCTTTAAAATTTCTATTATCAGGCACAGGAAAAGTTTAAGCAGCTGGGTTTACTCAGTATTTATTTAATCCCCAATAATGATCATTATGAGTTTTTACTTTGTTTTGAACACTGTTAAGAGCTTTACTTTCATTATCTCTCTTAAACTTTACCATCACTTCCTGGAGATACATTTATCCCCATTTAACAGAGGAGAAACAAGGCTTAGAGCAGGGAGGTCTCTCTATGAAAGAAAGGTATGGTTTGCAAGTAGTAGAGGTGAAATTTAAACCTAGGCCTTCCAATTCCAGAGCCTGCCATGAAAGGGCAATGCCAGTTTTATTGCAGTTGTTTGGGAAACTATGCTAAGACCTGTCAGGGTCAGCAAGACCAATGTGACACAGTTCCTGTCCTCCACAGCCTACAGTTGTATTCAAGCTGGAAGGACATGTAAGTGAAAGGGTTAAGGGAAATACCAGGCAGCCTGGGCTTTGGCGTCCAAGGAGAGGTGCAGAACATGGCTATTATGGGAGTCCTGAGAAGAGGGCAAGAGGAACTTGGCATTGCTGAAGGGTCATCACAACACCAGCCAAAAGCACTGTCAGCATTTAGCAAGATTTCCATTGCCTTATCCAAAGGAAAAGGAGCAAGAGAGAGATGTTATAAAAGGAAGAGTAAACGAAACAACTCTTTATCAGCTGTTCTCTCAGTCATCCACGGTGGGGCTGAGCTGATAGCCTGTGATAATCAGGCCAGAGGTGGTTTGCCAGGTAATTCTGTGCAGCATAGCTGGTCTTTGATTTCCTGCCACCTCCCTCTCCAGCAGCACTCTCTCATCGCCACTGCCCTTCTTTCTCGCCTTTCCAAACACTCTGTATCTCTCCTAGTCTCCATTTGTGCTTTCAATTGAAGATTCTACCACTGCAGGATTTTAGAACAGACTTGCTGATAACATCTTTGTTCTTCTCTTGGATGTCTGAGTCACTAGCGTGCAGTCCCCTCAAATCACCTCTGCTGATCAGCATGGCTTGGTCACCTGATAACAGAGAAGGACTCAGCAGGCAGAGCAGCCAGTAGCTATGGCTCTTCTCCCCATCACCCCCACTCTGACACACTCATCTGCACCCACACTTGTTTGCAGGAGACCAGCCCCTTCTACGATATCTCCCCGACTCGTGAAGGAGAGAAGGAATGTCACCTTGGAAAAGATTTATAAACCCATTTGTTAAGGGTTGATTTGTGTGGATTTCACCCTCATGAAATGCTAATGTTTTATACTGGTTGTTGACAATGGTGCAGTGCTATCTAATAGAACACTCTTCAGTGATGGGAGTGTTGTGTATCTGCACCATCCAACCCAGTAGCCACTAGCCGCATGTGGTTATTTGAAGTCTGAGAATGTGGGACTTGAACTGAGACTGATGAAATGAACTTCAGATTTTGTTTAACCAGTTTGAATTTAAGTAGCCATGAGGGTCTAGTGGCTACCATATAGGAAAGGGCAGTTATGTCAAAATATCCAAATATTCAAAACTAACAACCTAGGAGTATCTAGTCTACTAGTGCTAATATCTATATGGTATCATCCTAGTCATATAATATATTTTATAAAGTGATTTTCTGTACATAATTGTATTTGAGAAGGAAGATCCTAAGTATATCATGGATTTAGATTTTATAAACATTTATTGCAGTATATATGTGGCATCTATCCTCCAGATCCCAGGATCAGAATCTTCACTGCATTACAGGTAGTGACAATTGGTGGGCTTCCCAGATGGTACCAGTGGTAAAGAACCTACCAGCTAATTCAGGAAACATAAGAGAAATAGGTTTGATCCCTGGGTAAGGAAGAGCCCTTAGAGGAGGGCATGGCAACCCACTCCAGTATTTTTGCCTGGAGAATCCCATGGACAGAGGAACCTGGCAGGCTACAGTCCATAGGGTCACACAGAGTCAGACACGACTGAAGTGACTTAGCGCACACGCAATGTCAATTGGTAGAATTTGTCAAGAAAGAAAAATCATGTCCTCTGAGGTAGGGACAGAATGTATTATATATTGTGATACACATCTTCAATTAAGAGTTAATAACCAGATGATCTTTGAGGTCTTATCATGAGATTATATGATTCCACCAATTGAAAGAAAATCCATTCTACATCTTATGCACACTTCCTCATGAATACTGAGGATAGCATCTCTGTAGCTCTAAGATGATGGCCACCTGATTACAATAAATCCGCCCCCCACATAAAAAAGAACAGAAAGAAAAAAATGTGTGGCTGAGATGAAGAATGAATTTATCAACTTCAGTTCAGTTCAGTTCAGTTGCTCAGTCGTGTCCTACTCTTTGAGACCCCATGAATCGCAGCACGCCAGGCCTCCCTGTCCATCACAAACTCCCGGAGTTTACTCAAACTCATGCCCATCGAGTCGGTGATACCATCCAGATATCTCATCCTCTGTCGTCCCCTTCTCCTCCTGCCCCCAATCCCTCCCAGCATCAGGGTCTTTTCCAATGAGTCAACTCTTCACATGAGGTGGCCAAAGTATTGGAGTTTCAGCTTCAGCATCAGTCCTTCCAATGAACACCCAGGACTCATCTCCTTTAGGATGGACTGGTTGGATCTCCTTGCAGTCCAAGGGACTCTCAAAGAGTCTTCTCCAACACCACAGTTCAAAAGCATCAATTCTTCGGTGCTCAGCTTTCTTCACAGTCCAACTCTCACATCCATACATGACCACTGGAAAAACCATAGCCTTGACCAGATGACCTTTGTTGACAAAGGAATGTCTCTGCTTTTTGATATGCTGTCTAGGTTGGTCATAACTTTCCTTCCAAGGAGTAAGCGTCTTTTAATTTCATGGCTGCAGTCACCATCCGCAGTGATTTTGGAGCCTAGAAAAATAAACTCCGACACTGTTTCCACTGTCTCCCCATCTATTTCCCATGAGGTGATGGGACCAGATGCCATGATCTTAGTTTTCTGAATGCTAAGTTTTAAGCCAACTTTTTCACTCTCCTCTTTCACTTTCATCAAGAGGCTTTTCAGTTCCTCTTCACTCTCTGCCATAAGGATGGTGTCATCTGCATAGCTGAGGTTATTGATATTTCTCCCAGCAGTCTTGATTCCAGCTTGTGCTTCCTCCAGCCCAGCGTTTCTCATGATGTACTCTGCATATGAGTTAAATAAGCAGGGTGACAATATACAGCCTTGACGTACTCCTTTCCCTATTTGGAACCAGTCTGTTGTTCCATGTCCTATTCTAACTGTTGCTTCCTGACCTACATACAGGTTTCTCAAGAGGCAGGTCAGGTGGTCTGGTATTCCCATCTCTTGAAGAATTTTCCTCAGATTATTGTGATCCACACAGTTGAAGGCTTTGTCATAGTCAATAAAGCAGAAATAGATGTTTTTCTGGAACTCTCTTGCTTTTTCGATGATCCAGCGGATATTGGCAATTTGATCTCTGGTTCTCTGCCTTTTCTAAAACCAGCTTGAACATCTGGAAGTTCTTGGTTCACATATTGCTGAAGCCTGGCTTGGAGAATTTTGAGCATTACTTTACTAGCGTGTGAGATGAGTGCAGTTGTGCGGTACTTTGAGCATTCTTTGGGATTGCCTTTCTTAGGGATTGAAATGAAAACTGACCTTTTCCAGTCCTGTGGCCACTGCTGAGTTTTCCAAATTTGCTGGCATATTGAGTGCAACACTTTCACAGCATCATCTTTCAGGATTTGAAATATCTCAACTGGAATCCATCACATCCACTAGCTTTGTTTGTAGTGATGCTTTCTAAGGCCCACTTGACTTCACATTCCAGGATGTCTGGCTCTAGGTGAGTGATCACACCACTGTGATTATCTGGCTTGAGAAGATCTTTTTTGTACAGTTCTTCTGTGTATTCTTGCCAC
This sequence comes from Odocoileus virginianus, assembly GCF_023699985.2. Classification (NCBI taxonomy): domain Eukaryota; kingdom Metazoa; phylum Chordata; class Mammalia; order Artiodactyla; family Cervidae; genus Odocoileus; species Odocoileus virginianus. Next base: position 17,139,951 of record NC_069677.1, read on the forward strand.
CTCTTCTTAATATCTTCTGCTTCTGTTAGGTCCATACCATTTCTATCCTTTATCGAACCCATCTTTGCCTGAAATATTCCCTTGATATCTCTAATTTTCTTGAAGAGATCTCTAGTCTTTCCCATTCTGTTGTTTTCCTCTATTTCTTTGCATTCATCACTGAGGAAGGCTCTCTTATCTCTCCTGGCTATTCTTTGGAACTCTGCGTTCAAATGGAAATTTCTTTTCTTTTCTCTTTTGCTTTTCACTTCTCTTCTTTTCACAGCTATTTGTAAGGCCTCCTCAGACAACCATTTTGCCTTTTTGCATTTCTTTTCCATGGGGATGGTCTTGATCCCTGTCTCCTGTACAATGTCACAAACCTCCGTCCATAGTTCATCAGGCTCTCTGTCTATCAGATCTAGTCCCTTAAATCTATTTCTCACTTCCACTGTATAGTCATAAGGGATTTGATTTAGGTCATACCTGAATGGTCTAGTGGTTTTCCCTGCTTTCTTCAGTTTAAGTCTCAATTTGGCAATAAGGATTTCATGATCTGAGCTACAGTCAGCTCCTGGTATTGTTTTTGCTGACTGTTTAGACCTTCTCCATCTTTGGCTGCAAAAAATATAATCAATCTGATTTTGGTGTTGACCATCTGGTGATGTCCAAGCGTAGTCTCTTCTCTTGTGTTGTTGGAAGAGGGTGTTTGCTATGACCAGTGCATTCTCTTGGCAAAACTCTATTAGCCTTTGCCCTGCTTCATTCCGTACTCCAAGGCCAAATTTGCCTGTTACTCCAGGTGTTTCTTGACTTCCTACTTTTGCATTCCAGTCCCCTATAATGAAAAGGATGTCTTTTTTGTGTGTTAGTTCCAAAAGGTCTTGTAGGTCTTCATAGAACCGTTCAATTTCAGCTTCTTCAGCATTACTGGTTGGGGCATAGGCTTGGATTACCATGATATTGAGTGGTTTGCCTTGGAAATGAATAGAGATGATTCTGTCATTTTTGAGATTGCATCCAAGTACTGCATTTTGGATTCTTTTGTTGACCATGATGGCTACTCCATTTCTTCTAAGGGATTCCTGCCCACAGTAGTAGATATACTGCTCGTTTGAGTTAAATTCACCCATTCCAGTCCATTTTAGTTCACTGATTCCTAGAATGTCGACCTTCACTCTTGCCATCTCCTGTTTGACCACTTCCAATTTGCCTTGATTCATGGACCTAACATTCCAGGTTCCTATGCAATATTGCTCTTTACAGCATCGGACCTGCTGCTATCACCAGTCCCATCCACAACTGGGTATTGTTTTTGCTTTGGCTCCATCCCTTCATTTTTTTCTGGAGTTATTTCTCCACTGATCTCCAGTAGCATATTGGGCACCTGCCGACCTGGGGAGTTCTCTTTCAGTATCCTATCATTTTGCCTTCTTATACTGTTCATGGGGTTCTCAAGGCAAGAATACTGAAGTGGTTTGCCATTCCCTTCTCCAGTGGACCACATTCTGTCAGACCTCTCCACCATGACCCGACTGTCTTGGGTGGCCCCACATGGCTGGGCTTAGTTTCATTGAGTTAGACACAACTGTGGTCCTGTGATCAGATTGGCTAGTTTTCTGTGATTATGGCTTTAGTGTGTCTGTCCTCTGATGCCCTCTCGCAACACCTACCGTCTTACTTGGGTTTTGATGTCAAATAACTGATTGTTCTCTTTTATTTTTGGCTTAGAATATGCATAACCTCAGGCCACTTCACAAGCATTTTACAAATTCATTAAGGACTAGCACTCCTGGGTCCTGGTATACCTAGGGAATTCAATGCCATGTTATTAATGTTTGCAAAGAAGCATTGCAAAATCCATAGGCCTCTGTTAGGTTGTACTTAAGTAAAGTAGTAATGCTGCATGAAATATATACCATCAATTTTAAGAGCAAATTCCATGGGGATTTTAATGATTTTGACAAGAAGATTCTTAAACACAACTAGGCTTGGCCTACAGGAAGAAGATAGGAGTCTGAAGGTACTTGAAAAAACTCTAACATTATAAATACTGAAACAGAAGCTGAGTGATTTGGACAGCTCCTACAACCATGTTATAACTCTTGGTTGTTTTAAATTATAAGAATTTTCCATTTATTTTGGGATTTTAGTAATAGATCATGATATTATTTTAAAATTCTCATTACTTATTGTGTGAACTTATACTTAAAATCACTTGTTTAATCTCTAACAATTTATAAAGTCATTTAATAAATCAATTTATTAAATTTAATTTAATAAATCAATGATTTATTGAACACCTTCCTAGTAGGATATACTGCTATATCCACTCTGAGAAATAGACGTGAGTCCTCCTATCTAAGAGTCTGACATCTGCTTTTGGAGCTAGGTGTGTGTGTATGTGTTTGCACACACATGCACACACATGCAAATATGTACATCATGTGTATGCATGTTTGTATATACATACATGTATATGTGCAAGTACTATATATACAAAGAGAGGAAGGAAGGAAAATATTATTTCAATTATATTTTGGTTAATACCATCTTAAAGAAAAGAGGCAGTGCTTGGGAATTGAAAGCATAGAGAAATGTATATCTGACATGGGCTTTTAGGAATGAATTTGGAGTTAAATAGATTTAGAGCATGCAGATATGGACTGAGGGGAAGGACATTTCATTACAGGAGAGGAAATAAGGATATAACCTATGAAAAGGCAGAAGAGGAGAGTATGGGGCAGTTAGGTAACTCATCTTGCTTAAACCTAAAGGTACATGAAGAGACACTGAGATGTGAGAGTGATTATTGGGAGTGATGGTTAGGCATGGCTCTGGAGGCTCATGAGCACAATGACCCTGAGCTTTCTGTTTTTTTGGTGACTGAATGAAGCTGTTGTTGGCTGCATAGGGGACTGTACAGGTCCCCTGTACATTACATTAAATTCTATGTTAATTATTGTCATTTAGAAGAAGTCAAATGAAGCAAGGTCTCTTTGCAAGGCGAAGCAGTATGACTGCCATGCTTAGTCGCCCATCCAGACTTGGTCACTTGGGCAACATAACCTAATGGAAAAAGTATGTGACTTGAATGTGAGCTCTATAGACCTTTGTTTGGGTTTCAGCTCCACAATCTGTCAGGTGTATGATTTGGGGCTGTATGGTGTCTCCTCCAAATTCATGTCTGTTCAGACACTCAGAAGGTGACCTTACTTGGAAATAGGGTCTTTGTAAAGTTAATCAGGCAATTAAGATGAGGTTATTCTAGATAAGAAATGGCCTTAAATTCAATGACTGGTATTCTCATAAGAGGAGGACAAGACACAAGGAAAACACCATGTGAAGACAGAAGCAGAGATTGGAACGATGCACTTGTGAGCCAAGGAACGCCAAGGACTCCTGGCAACCACCAGAAGGTAGGAGACAGCAGTGAACCGATTCTCCCTATAGAACCTCCAGAAGGAAACGACCATGGCCATACCCTGATTTCAGACTTAAGGCCTCCAGAACTGTAAGAGAGTACATTTCTGTTGTTTTAAGCCATCTAGTTTGTGGTACTTTGTTATGGATATTCTAAGAAATAAATGCACCTTCAAATCTTAACTTCCTTAGTTGTAAAATGGGGATGATGATATTTACCTCTGAGAGTTTTAGTGGGTATTCAATGAACCAGAATCAAATTAAGAAGAGATCTGTCCATTGTAAAGTGCTCTAATAGTGTTTGCAAATTTAAATACTGATTTTCTAGGACAGTGAAATATCTCTGGCAGTTACCGAGCATTAATTACGTGCAAAGGAAAGCTTGAAGCACCTTATGCTTTCTTTCTCACAGAACTGGCCGTACATAGCTGAGTAATCTCTTGCCTTCTTGGCATTTGAAGCTTAATGGTAACAAAATTTTATAGACATGTACTTACTGGGGGGGAAATAATGAGTGTTCTGACCAAAATGGAATGGTTAATGCATTTGTGCTCCCTGGCACTGTTTTTCCTTTAGGCGGAATCATTTCTTTTTCCCCACAGATAAGCAAATTGTTGTGTTATGGTTTAATGGTTAAAATACATACATCAGTTAAAATAAAAATCCAAGTGGGTGTTTGAATTCCTGCTTGGCTCCTCAATTACTACTCACTTTTTCCTGGTAAAAGCACACCTTCTCATTCCTTTCCAATCTGGGTTAGATGGTGGTAAAGGAATGCCATGTACCGTGTAGTGAGTGTCGTCTACAGTTCCAGGAGAAAATGTATGTGTAAAGCTTAAATAGCTCAGTTCATTTTCAGATGATTGGGTAAATATTTGCTAATTTGCGTTCATGGCTCTCCTGAGAGAACTGTGAGTTGTGTTCTTTTGTAACACAGAAGCTGAAATGAGCAGTTCAGTGATTTACCAAGTGAATTAAAGAAATAGGTATTGCTGCTGGAGCCAGACTCTACTTGCTGATGAGCTCCTGTCCCTCCCCCCAATCATGTTGCAAATATTCAAAGAATTTTTCTAGATTTACATTCCATCATTTATTGAAAAGTCTTTTGCTCTCTCTTGAGTCTCCTAGTTTCTTTTCTATTGCCTTACCTCTAGAAATACAATGGTAAATATAATGGGTGTTGCCACCTGCCTTCATTGTGCTGTGTCTAATAGAGAATATAGGCAATTACCACATAGTGGTAATTTGCCAGAGCTCAAGATCAGCTAGACTAAGTCACTTTCAGCAAGATGTACAGAAATGAGGAGATTGAAGCATCCTGGTGCCAGACTTGTCAACTGGTGTGGTACAAGAGTTTGGGGAAGTTATATAGCTTTGGGTGCAAATAGGAAGTCAATCTGATGAACAGATGATGTAAACAAGATTTTCAGTTATTGTTAAGCAGTTGTAACATTATATCACAATAGGCCAAATGTAATAATAGGCTTTGGGGTGGGCCGATTTCAAACATCTGGACAGTTGTCATGAGAGTAATGGGTTTAGCCTCTCGCCTGTTGTTATTTAGTTGCTAAGTTATGTCTGACTCTTTGCAGTCCCCTGGAATGTAGCCCACCAGACTCCCCTTACTAAAAAAAAGTTAAGGTCAGCAAATGGACAGGTGACATTGGAATTATGAGATAGATTAGCAGAAAAAGATCCCTGGTGTGAGAAAAAAAGGGGGAGGGGGGCAAAAAAGTGGCCACAGCTTGAGAAATGGGTTAGGGGATGAAATAAGGAATGGGCTGCTAACAAGAAGGACTTGACATTTATGAACTCCAGAATAGGGACTGGGGCCGATTGAGTATATTGTTTCAAACTATGGTGAGACAAAATTTTGAGAGTAAACAAGGACTGAAAATGAGCCTGCAGGTGTGAAATGTAGCCCTAGCCTCATCTGTGGGATGGATGAAGTTTAGAAACAGGCTGGACCTTAGTTTCCTGAAAAAAAAAAAAAGTGAATTTTTTTTGTTGTTAGAAACCACCTGTCACAAAGGATCAAGTGTACATAAAGGGTAACAAGAGTTACCTTTGCTAGTTATTGAATGTATGACCTTGACTTGCTGGGTGGGGCGGGGGGAGGATTCTTTCTTGCCCTGACTTCTCTATATATAAAATAAAAGTGTTGCTCTATATTAGTAGTTCCCAAAGGCTAGGCCATGGGATGACCCTGGGTTGCTAGTCAGAATCACCTGGAGACCTTGTTCAAGGTACATGCTCTTAGATTCTACCCTCTAAGATTGTGCTTCAAACAGTCAGCAGTGGATCCCAGAAATCTGTGCCTATGACAGGCACCAATGTGATCCTAAGGAAGGAACCTACAGAAGACTACATAAGATTAGCCACTTAGGTTTCTTCAACATTATGTTTTTATTATTTTCCCTCTCTGTCATTTTCCTTTCTACCTCTTTTTATTCATGAACTAGGATGATGCTCAAAGGTTCAATAAAGAAGTTTATTGGCATGTTATTTCCAAGTCATACTTGAAGTCTGGGAGCCAAGTGATGAAGGAGAGCTAGTTTTTATCACCTTCTCAGCTGCAGCGTGGACACAAACCATCACAGGTCTAACATCGAATCTGTTCTTAGCTGACCCTAAGTTCATTTTTGCAGAAGCAGTATTCAGCTTTCTTGAAATCGTTGGTATCCCCTTTCCATGCCACAAAGCACTTCTGAAACCTATTTAGTAACATCTACCTAGCATTTCAAATTCTTTAAAGAGTCTTCATAGATAAGTATAGATGAAGTTGTCCTGGAGATTGGGTGATTTCTACTGCTAGGTGGGACAATGGGGTGACTTCCTTGGAGTTCACCTTAGAGGAAGTAAATAAACTTTATGCAGTGGGTTATTTAGGGACAGGGGGATGGTCCTAAGGTTCACATGTTACCTGGTTTTAAAGAAAGATTATTTCCCACTCAGTAAGTAATTTTTTTTCTGTTAGAAAAATAATTTACAGATGCTTCATAGGTCCTAAGTCTTCATAATCATAGATGTCTGTTTTTATCCTAGGTTCACAGAAAGTTAAAATTGAAAGGACTGTTCAAAATTCTCTAGTTTATGTGTAGGGAAACTATATCCCAGAGAGGAAATGACTTGCTCAGGATCACAGAGGAAATTCATGGCAGACAATACCAATATCTGATTCTTAGCTCTGTGTTCAAGAAAGTGAATGTTAAAGTGTTAGTCGCTCAGTCATGTCCGACTCTTTGTGACCCCATGGACTGTAGCCCACCAAGCTCTCCCGTCCATGGAATTCTCCAGGCAAAAATACTGAAGTGGGTTGCCATGCCCTTCTCCAGGGGATCTTCACAACCCAGGGATCAAACCCAGGTCTTCTGCATTGCACGCAGATTTTTTACCATTTGAGCTACCCAGGAAGCCCCTGTGTTCAAGAGCCAGTAAAATATCCTCTATACCTACCAAAATGGCAAAAACAAAAAATAACCACAGTGCCAAATGCTAGCAAAGATGTGGAAAAACTGATTCATTAATTTATTGCTGGTGGTAATAAAAAGTTGTACAGTCACTCTGGAAGAGAGTTTGGCAGCTTTTAAAATAAGACTAAACATTGAACCATATACCTTGCAATTATATTCTTAAGTTTTATTCCAGAGAAAGGAAACCTATGTTCATTCAAAAGTCTGTACATAATTGCTTTTAGCAGTTTTATCTGTAATAGCCCAAAATTGGAAATAGCTCAGATGTCCTTTAACAGGTGAATGACTCAACCAACTGTGGTACATTCATACTATGAAATACTGCTGCTGCTGCTGCTAAGTTGCTTCAGTCGTGTCCAACTCTGTGCGACCCCATAGACGGCAGCCCACCAGGCTCCCCGCTGCCTGGGACTCTCCAGGCAAGAACACTGGAGTGGGTTGCCATTTCCTTCTCCAATGCATGAAAGTGAAAAGTGAAAGTGAAGTCTCTCAGTCATGTCTGACTCAGCGACCCCATGGACTGCAGCCTACCAGGCTCCTCTGTCCATGGGATTCTCCAGCCAAGAGTACTGGAGTGGAGTGCCATTGATTTCTCTGATAAAATACTACTCAGATATAAAAAAGAGCAAACTATTGATACATGCAAAAATCTGGGTGAATCTGGGTGAATCACGGAATAAGGCTGAGTGAAAAAATTATTCATTTATATAACATTTTAGAAGTGAACAGATTGGTGATTCCTAAGGTTAAAGATGGAGTGGTAGGGTGGGTGGAAGGAAGGTGGATATGGTTATAAAAGGGCAATGTGAGAGATTCTTATAGTGATAACACTATTGAGTATTTTGATTGTTGTGGAGGACATACAAAATTATATACATTATAAAATTATATACAACTAAATACACACACAAGTACAACTCAGACTTAGGAAATCAATGGATTATATAAATATCAATATTCTAGTTTTGATATTATAGTAGTTTTGAAAAATGTAGTAGGTTTAAAAAATTGGAAACAATTGGTTAAAATGTACATGTGAACTTTCTGTATTACTTCTTATAATTGCATGTGATTTTACAATGTCACACACAAATTTCAACTGAATAAATTAGAAATCAAGTAAAATAAGCAAGTTAAAACTGTTAAAACTAACTGAACTGTTAGTTCAGGTTAATCAAACTGAAAAAAAGGGTTTTTTAATGTTACTCCAATGTTGGTGATGATAGAATAGATACTTTTCTATACTGTACTTCTGAGTATGAATTGCTATACTTTTGAAAGTAATTTTACATATTAAAATGTTTTGACCCTATGACTTCATATCTATGAAATTGTCCTAGGAAAATACTCAGAAATATTAATTCATTTTTGTTGTTCAGTCACCCAATCATGTCCGACTCTTTGCAACCCCGTGGACTGCAGCATGCCAGGCCTCCCTGTCCTTCATCGTTTCCTTGAGTTTGCCCAAGTTCATGTCCATTGCCTTGGTGATGCCATTTGGCCATCTCATCCTCTGACACCCTCTTCTCCTTCTGCCCTCAATCTTACCAAACATCAGGGACTTTTCAATGAGTCAGCTGTTTGTATCAGGTGAACAAAATACTAGAGCTTCAGGTTCAGCATCAGTCCTTCCAGTGAGTATTCAGGGTTGATTTTCTTTAAGATTGACTGGCTTGATCCCCTTGCTGTCCAGGAGCCGAAGGCATCAATTCTTTGCCTCTCTACTTTCTTTGGGGTCCAGCCCTCACAACTGTACATGACCACTGGGAAGACCACAGCCTTGACTATACAGACCTTTGTCAGCAGAGTGATGTCACTGCTTTTCAGCACGCTGTTTAGGTTTCTCACCATCCGCAGTGATTTTAGAGCCCAAGAAGCGGAAATCTGTCACTGTTTCCACCTTTGCCCCTTCTATTGGCCATGAAGTAATGGGGGTAGATGCCATGATTGTGGGTTTTTTAATATTTAGTTTTAAGTGACTTTTAAATTCTTCTCCTTCACCCTCATCAAGGGGTTCTTTAGTTCCTCTTCACTTTCTACCGTCAGAGTGTTATCATCTGCATATCTGAGTTTGCTGATATTTCTCCCACCTATCTTGATTCCCGCTTGAAACTCATCCAGCCCGACATTTCTCATGATGTGCTCAGCATATAAGTTAAATAAACACGGTGAAAACAAACAGCCCTGTCATACTGCTTTCTCAATTCTGAACCAACCATTTATTCCATACAGGGTTCTAACTGTTGCTTCTTGACCCACGTACAGGTTTCTCAGGAGACAGGTAAGGTGATCTGGTATTCCCATCTTTTTAAGAGCTTTCCACTGTTTGTTATGATCCACACAGTCAAAGGCTTTAGTGGAGTTGATGAAACAGAGGGAGATGTTTTTCTGGAACTCTCTTGCTTTCTTTATGATTCAGTGAATGTTAGCAATTTGATCTCTGGTTCCTCTGCCTTTATATTTATATATACAGATTTTTTTCTGTAGTGTATAGTATAGTATTGTGATAGCAATGAAGCTAAAAATAGCTCAAACAATAAGCCTTTTTACATCCTTCATTAAAATTGTATTCCCCCCAAAGATGTAATAATTGGAAAAGCTGTCACATAATATCAAATAAAAAAGATAAGATGTTGTTCTTTGTATCATAAACTCCATATCTACATAAATACTTGATCCTATACTTAGTAACTGTGATCTCTGGTAAATTGCTAATCTTCTCTGTGAAAGTCTTATCCATACAATGTGGATATAATAGTACCTCTTCATTCTTTTTTTTAAAAATGACTAAAGCTCTTCTAAGAGTATACTAGCACATACATTTTAGTTGATATTAAATAGTTTTATCTGGGTGATAGTAATACTACTCATCTTTATACTCTTCTGCATTTTAAAACTCTTACACAATGATCTATTTTTAAAATGTTTTATATTAATATTATATATTAATACATATATATATATATATAATTTTAAATCTCTGAAGTGAAGTGAAAGTTGCTCAGTCGTTTCCAACTCTTGTGATGCCATGGACTGTAGCCTGCCAGACTCTTCTGTCCATGAAATTCTAAAGGCAAGAATACTGGAGTGGATAGCCTTTCCCTTCTCCAGGGGATCGTCCCAACCCAGGGGTTGAACCCAGGTCTCCTGCATTGTGGGCAGATTCTTTACCATCTGCCACCAAGGAAGTTAAAATGTCTGACTTGAACGTAACTCTAATCATGACTAATTTCTATTGATGCTCAATTCACAAGCAGAATGCACACAACTAGTCCATTTCTGGGGCAGAGGGACTTCACAAAGTTATATCCAATTGCAAATTTCCTTAGAGATTCTTTGAACTGAGTAATTAATTTTTAAATTTTAGCTACGACCAATTTTAAGGGTTATAGTTAAGGAATATGATTTGATCTTGAACAGACATAAATGAGAAATATTTACTATTCATTTTGGCAGTAGGTAATTAATTAACTTCTTGGGAAATTAATCATTGATGCAAGCATGAAATAACATGTGCTAGTTACTTGTAAAAGATTGATGCGATATACTGGTGGTTAGAATTGAGAACTCTAGTCATTTATTCCTTTTCCCAGCAGCTGCGATCGGGGAGGGTGCCCCTCGGCGTGGCGGGAGTGGAGGGTGTCTCTGCGGCCAGGTGACCCAGCTGCTGTCCTTCCTGGTGTCTCATTGAGTGACTGCTGACAAGGTGCTGCAGTTCCTGGGGAAGATGAATGAGCCTCCTTAGAGGACGGCAGGCCCCGCCCCTCTCCAAGATTGGAGGCGTCTCCGCCTCAGTTTCCCCATCTGGACAGCAGAGGGCTCTGCCCGTCCCCCATTGCTATCATTATGGAATCCCAGCTGGGGGCCCCTATTCAGTGCTGACCGCCCCCCCACGCGCACACACACACACATCCTCCAACCACACCCCTCCTCCTGCTCCTCCATCCACAGCCCTTGACCCTGGCCAGCCTCCCCGACACAGGCCACCAGATGGGCTCCTGAGACCCTCCCCACTGGCAAGAGGCTGCCTGCATGCAGCTCATCCTGCTGGGGGTGGAGAGCAGGAGGGTGTACGCTGGACCTCGGACTGGCAAATAAAAGTTTGGGGCGGGGGTCAGTGTGCCTCAGTTTCCTCTCCAACAACAGCTGAATTTTTATGTCTGAAAGCTAAGGCTTCCCTGGTGGCTCAGATAGTAAAGAATTCGCCAGCAGTGCAGGAAATGTGGGTTCAATCCCTGGGTCGGGAAGATCCCCTGGGAAAGGAAATGGCAACCCACTCCGGTACTCTTGCCTGGAGAATCCCTTGGACAGAGGAGCCTGGTGGGCTACAGTCCATGGGGTTTTGGAGTTGGACACGACTGAGCGACTGACACACACAAGCATTTACTGGGTCATGTTCTGAAGAATGGAATCATTTATTGATTCTCAAAGAACTTTAATTTGCCTTAAAAATGTAGTGCTTATGGCAAACATAGAGAATTTTATAAACCCGACTCGTTGCAACCATGTCAGAGAAAAGGGTGATCCTGGGAAAGAAGACTCTATGAATGCACATAAAACAGTAGACTAGTTTATTGATCTAATCTAATCTATCTAATCTCATCCACCAAGCTATCCATCAACCTATCAATCTTTCTCCCTTTAAACAGAATATCCTATGAAAAACTGCAGTTCATGACATTAGATTTTTAAAGCTTAGAAACATGTAATATTTAATAATTGACCATTATTTACTCTCATTTTTGTTCATTCTCCCTTTCTCTTTTAATATGTTTCATTTTCAATATTTTATAACTTAAATACTTATTAGAATAACCTAGATGCCTACACATGTTAACAAAGTGCTTGCAAAAATGCAGCTTTTAAAAAGAATGTGTTTTCAGAGAATAGAGATTGTTTTCTTTCTATATTCATTCAAGCCCCAAGAAAAGCATAGAATCTGTATTTTTCTATGAAGATGATTCATGATAATCACTAGTGCTTCTTATCACCTTTTAAGAAGATATTAAAAGAAACTGAATTTATTAGCTTACCATTTTTATTTATAATATACAGCATTTTTTTAATTTCAAAGAAAATTCAAATGGTTTGTAAGCATTTGCAAATATGCTCAAACTCACAGTAAGAAAAAAGCAAGTTGAAAATTTAAAATTAAACACTTGTATACCACTTTTAAACTCTCAAGTGTAAAAAGATAAGAAGGTTGTATAACACATTGACCAAACTGCAAGGGGAATAGACATCATATAAAGCTGGTGTGAGAATAAATTGATAGAAACTTTATTGGGGGCAATTTGGCAATATCAGTTAAAATTACAAATACATATATCTTAATCCAGCAATTCTATTTCTAGGACTTCATCACAGATATACTTAGATGTGTGAAAGATGAATATATAAAATAATTCATCACAGCATCATCTGTAAGGACAAACAGTTAAATGATTTTATATACTTAAAATGAAAAAACAGTCAATCGTAGAGGAAATCAACCCTGAATATTCATTGGAAGGACTGATGCTGAAACTGAAGCTCCAATACCTTGGCCACCTGATGCGAAGAGCCGACTCACTGGAAAAGACCCTGATGCTGGGAAAGATTGAAAGCAAAAGGAGAAAAGGGGAGCAGAGGATGAGATGGTTATATAACATCACCGACTTAATGGACATGAATTTGAGCAAAGCCCAGGAGGTAGTGAAGGACAAGGAAGGCTGCCATGCTGCAGTCCATGGAGTTGAAAAGAATTGGACACAACTTAATGACTGAACAACGACACACACTTAAAATGGAATCCTATGTATCTGAAACACAAGAGATCATTTTATTTGCTTTCTGAACTAACCTCTAAGCTATCTTGTTAAGTAGACCAAGAAGAAGTACAGGACTGTGAGAGTAGTCTGCCACCTATTTTCTTTTTACTAATAGATTCATAAAATGTCTCTGGAGAAATACACTAACACATGACAAAATGGTTTTCCCATAGGAGGGTAGTCTTGGCTGGAGAACAGGGGGTGGACACTTTTAAAAAGGTCTCTTGTTCCTTTTGAATTTTAAACTGTGTGAATATATCACCTAACCATAAAATAACAATGTAATGATAATAGATTTATACATATATATTTATAATTGATGGAACTGCCTAAAACCAGTTTTTTTCTGTTATAGAGATTTTTTTTCTACTATCCTCTTTAAAAAAGAAAGTGGCCTATAATTATTTTGTAATGGAAACATGATTTTTTCTATCCAATGATTTTTTTAAAGAGAAAAATTGAGATATACTATATTGGAAACAGTTTATTGGTTCTATTTACAGGTGGAAAAAGTATGAACACTCAAATAAATGAAGCCCTCCCTTCTTCCTCCTCCTTTCCCTCCTCCTCTTTAAAAATTCCTATTCTGTAATTGTTTAGCTTTTTTGTAACACTAGGGCAGAAGGACAATTTTCAACATATACTCACCAAAATATGGGTACACAGATGGTCCATGTGAATTAAATATTTACTTAAATTATAAATAAATTATAAATATGTAAATATTCATTTAAATTAATTTGTTTCCATGCTCATCCTAATATAGACAAGTCTAAGCTCTCTTGGTGCATATATCAGCCACATTGTAGTAGGGATTTTATTAATTTTTTATTTAGTTTAATATGAGAACTTCTTTTTAAAATAGAGAGTATTCTACATTTGACAATTCTACATGTCCTCCACTGAACAATGTATGTCCTATATATATAAACAATGCAAAGAAATAAAGGAAAACAATAGAATGGGAAAGAATAGTGATCTCTTCAAGAAAATTAGAGATACCAAGGGAATATTTCTTGCACAGATGTGCACAATAAAGGACAGAAATGGTATGGATCAGAAGCAGAAGATATTAAGAAGAGGTAGCAAGAAAACACAGAAGAACTATACAAAAATATCTTCATGTCCTATATATATTTCTATAAAGATCATCACTGCACTCCACTAATATTTGCTATCAACTCAAGAGAAGATATGGAGAAAAGGAACTTAAACCACTTAGCCTGAAATATCATTCTGATCCAACTCAAAATATAGTGTTTTCATATTTAATAAAACCTCCTATCTAAGGCTATGATAACCCAATCTTAAAACCAATTATACACTGTTGAACATGTTTTCCAAAGTCCATAAAATAATTACATTTTCAAACACTTGGCAACTAGTCGTGATTTTTCTCAACCTTCTGTAGGTGATTGTCAAAAGGGTCTGATGTGCCTTGGAAAACCTCAGAGCTAATGACAGTAGGCAGGGAGACAGGGTTATCAGACATCACTTCCTTTCTCTAGAGTTTTTGCAGCTCCCTGTGTCAGGCTGAGTCTGCTCCAAGTGTGACCCATTTATGTTCCACATACCTAACGAGGCCAGCCTCTACCCTGGGCAAACACAGGAAAGAACTCAACAGAGGTCTGGCTTCCCACATTCATAAGGAAGCAGGCTTTTCTCTCTGAAACACCAATGCATCTGGATTCAAAAAAGCAAACAGTACAAAACATACACCAGTCCCCTTTGCACAAAAGGCCAACAATAATTTTAGCTCATTATGTTTAAAGAAACTTTGAAAGGATTAATTTGACCTTGTGACATCATATCCAAATCAGGATTAATAGCACCTGACACTCTATTCAGCTACTAGGTATCAAAATGTAACTTGAGCAAACATTTTAATCCTCCCTGATCAGATCTTTGATCCAGAGCTATTAACAAAAACTGCATTTGATTTGCTGAAATTGTTTCTTTTCTTTTGTCTTCACAGTAAAAAAAAAAAAAAAAGATAATACCTCTTTCTGTCCTCTCCTCATTCAGGACTTCCTTGGTTCTTGCCTTGTTATCAGCACTTGTTCTCAAGTCTTTTCTGTCTATTAGAATGTGACTAAGCTAGAGGCAAGGACTACGTTATTTCTCTCTTTATTTCCTATAGCTCTAGCAGGGGACCTGGTACACAGTTGCTACGTAGTTCATGTTCATTTGGTGAATTGAATTATGAGTGATGCTTTGATTGTGTAAATGAAAACTGCTAGAGAGGAAAGGTGGGAAAGGATAGATTGGTTGTATTTCTCATATATTAAATATATATTGTAAGCATCACAATCTAGCCAGATACTTGGTCACCCCTTTGAGTCCGTAAGAGAGGATGATACTGACTTGATCACCTGCCAGCCTTTTAGGTTGACTAGGCAGGCTGCCCAAAGAAACAGTGTGTGTCTGGACCTTCACTGGTAGAGAAGAGTGTTAACCTGTTTACTTCTGGGCATGGGGTATTTCACTGTTTACAAAGTGCACCTATGCTTGTTCATTATCATGCTTGATTTTCTAAACAATATGAGTATGATTTCCCTATTTTATACTTAAGTAAACTGTGCTTCAGAGCAATTAAATGACTTTCCCAGGTTCTCCTAGTTAGTAAAGGTTGAAACTAATAAGACTGGCCCCTGGGTCTGTTATTCTAGAGAAAGGGAAAGAATGGCATTTCAGAAGTGCTCAGAAACTTTCAAATTCTACATATGTCCTCCCTTAGTGGTGATTTCTGCTCCCTCTTCTCTCTCATCACCGGTTCCCTGAGACTGTTTTGCATCCTTTAGGTGTCTTAGGGTAGAAGGAGGACTGAAAACCTCTGCCTCAAAGACTGTACTCCTAGTTTAGTGCTTTCTGCTCAGGGCATCTTCTGCCAAATGAATTACCTGTAGTCTCATGTCCTGGGCAACATTTCTTAAGAATGGCTCCAGGTGAGACTGAAACACACACTTGACTAGGTTACTCAGTTCCAATATGTACCTTTGCTTCCCTTTGCACTGCTCCATAGCCTTCCCATCTCCTGGTGGCTGCATTTTGCTCAGTGCCCTTGGGCTGAAGGAGGGCGTGCTGTGCAAAATGATTACATCTACATGCCACTTGGCACAAGGAAGCCATGCTGTGCATACTTATTTGTGCCCATGCCACTTGACAACCGTAAGATTTAGAATCTGGCTTGCATTTGTAAAGGAATTGGGAGGAAGGCCTTTTCCTCAGCTGGCTACCACCAACTGTAATTATCTGACTTTTCAGTCCTAGTCGGCTACAGCTTTCTTCATGTAACTCTGGCAATATTTGACTTCTCTGCAGTGAATAAATATTTGGGAAGGAAGACATGGACCCATTTTCCTTACTGGCCCAAAGTATATTATTTCCACTATTGATGATGGAGTACAGTGCCTAGCATCTTGCCAGTCTTTCTGGATTTTTGTGGTCCCTCTGGCTCTGAGATCTATGAGATCTTAAGGCTGAAGGCAAAGTTTTGTGTGTTTCCTTTTTCTTTGTTTGAATTTGGCATTTGCCCAAGCTCCTCTATACTTATTTAACTTAATCTTGCTACTTACAGAAGTAATTGGAGACACAATTTTCCCACTAGTAAGAATATCTACGTTGTGACAGGTACTATGTTCCACGTGATCTCTAATCTTTAAAATAGCCCTGTGATGGGATGGCTATTATTCCCAGAACCAAGTGGGGAAGATAAGGGGCTCTATCCTATATTACATAAAACCATAGCCACAGAACTTGAATTACAACCCTATTCTTTAGTCAGGCTTCAAAGCTTATACTCATTACATGTACTACTGCATAGCTAAACTAAATAGAAACTTAATTTTAAAGAAGGCAACCATTTCCTTATAGCCTCTCTTACTTAAATCCACTAGGGAAAATGCTCATCATTTTGAGGAAAAACCTTCTCTATGAAAATTAGCTAGCTAAATGTAGGCAGGATATGTGACAGAAGAATGCACATATCATTTTGGGAATGGGTAAAGCCTGTGGAAAATTCTTAAAAATATGGAAATACCAGACCACATTACCTGCCTCCTGAGAAACCTGTGTGCAGGACAAGAAGCAACAGTTAGAAGTGGACATGGAACAATGGACTGGTTCGAAATTGAGAAAGGAGTACATCAAGGCTGTATATTGTCACCCTGCTTATGTAACTTATATGCAGAGTACATTATGTGAAATGCTGGGCTAGATGACTCACAAGCTGGAATCAAGATTGCTGCAAGAATTATCAACAACCTCAGATATGCAGATGATACCACTTTAATGGCAGAAAGTGAAGAGGAACCAAAGAGCTTCTTGATGAAGGTGAAAGAGGAGATTGAAAAAGCTGGCTTAAAACTAAACATTCAAAAAACTAAGATTGTGGCATCCAGTCCCATCACTTCCTGGCAAATAGATGGGGGAAAAGTAGAAACAGTGCCAGATTTCATATTCTTAGTTTCCAAATCAATGTGAACAGTGACTGCAGCCATGAAATTAAAAGATGCTTGCTCCTTGGAAGAATAGCTATGACAAACCTAGGTCAGTGTATTAAAAAGCAGAGACATCATTTTGCTGACAAAGGTCCGTATAGTCAAAGCTATGATTTTTCCAGTCGTCATGTATGGATGTGAGAATTAGACCATAAAGAAGACTGAACACTGAAGAACTGATGCTTTTGAATTGTGGTGCTGGAGAAGACTCTTGAGAGTCCCTTGGACTGCAAGGAGATCAAACCAGTCAATCCTAAGGAAATCAGTCCTGAGTATTCATTGGAAGGACTGGTTCTGAAGCTGAATCTCTAATACTTTGGCCACCTGATGTGAAGAGACGACTCACTGGAAAAGACCCTGATGCTGGGAAAGGTTGAGGGCCAGGGGAGAGGAGGGCGACAGAGGATGAGATTGTTGGATGGCATCACTGATTCAATGGACATGAGTTTGAGCAGACTCCAGGAGATGGTGAAGGACAGGCAAGCCTGGTGTGCAGAGAGTCAGACATGATTGAGCGACTGAACAACAACAGCGCAAACATAAACGATGGTTGGATTAAAGTCAGAAATGGCTTAAAGAGAGTGGGGGGGAGGGTGGTTAAGACAGTGCACATATGACACATTTGAACTTTTCGAGTCAAGTATGATCATGTTCCTTCAGTTTACCTGACCAGAAATATGAAATTAATATGTGACAGTCGGATGGGGGCCCCCAATACTATAGATGGGAGTGGAGACAGTGATGCCCCTAGAGCCCACAGATCTAGAACTTGGGCCTCCTGATCTTGAGCTCAGTTCTCAGTTTTGTGGGTTACTGAGATATGCTATGGTCACCCACCAAATGTAGGGAAGCCAAATCCCAGCTTTTTTTTTTTTTTTTGGCTTTCTCCATGTCACTACATTGATATGGAGTTCAGAGCTGTGTGGGGGCAGTTTAGACATTCTGAACCTAAGAATATAATCTGGGAAAAATTCTGGGACTGCATGGACCTTATAGATTAAATATAAGGGTGAAGGTCATGGACAAAACTCCTAGTGAATGATAGACCGGGGAGAAGAGCCCATTAGATTTTGTGACTATGTGGTCAGCCTCTCCTTTGGGCAGCTTGCCAGGTGAGGATTCTGGGAAGCAAGTTGGGAGCATGCTGGCTAGCTTAAGCAGGGTGGCATTTTTCCCTACCATATAGTTTGTATGAAGAGCACACACCAGGCATGATTCTCAGCAGGGAAGGATGCAGACTATTTCTTGTGTGTTACATTCACTGGGATAGATGAAATATGGATCCTGGAAGCATTTTTGGCAAACTCTCCAATTGCTGCAAGAGCACTTAATAGAAGAAGAACATGGGCTCTTTATCAGTCTACTGAAACCTGGAAAAGTTTTGTTTGTTTTTTTTTGAGTGTATGTGTGCGCATATGTGGGTATGTTTGTGTTGATTTAATCTTGTTGTACTGAATCATGATTTTTTTCCTAAATTCAAAGCCAGAATAGATTTTCATGTCTCCTTCAGCCAGGGGCATGGAGATGGGATGGGTAGAAATGGAGTGGTGACAAAGAAGAGATACCAAAGAGAGTTGATGAGTGGATATGAGTTGTCAGGAGAGGCGTTCCATTACTCTCTTCTCACCCATCAACCCTAAATGACCACAGGCTATCCAGGCCTGAAACAATCAATAGACTGTTTCCATCCTCCTAACCTACCTCAACTACTTCTCCCAAGAGTCACAGAGAAGTCCTTGCCTTATTGGACTGGGCACTGATTATCCCAGGATGCTAACTTCTGTTCCTCTGCTCCGGCTGAAAACTTGCCCAGCTGTAGATGGTTTTCTGATTTAGGATATGACAAAAGAAAGCAGAGAGCTAAGAGAGAGTCGCAATTTCTTCTTCAAAATGATAAGCTTATGGTCAAATAAATTGGGGCTTCCCTTGATGGTTCAGTGGTAAAAAAAATCTGCCTGCAGTGCAGGAGACCCGAGTTCAATCCCTGGGTTGGGAAGATCCCCTGGAGGAGAGAATGACAACCCACTTCAGTATTCTTGCCTGGAAAATTCCATGGACAGAGAAGCCTGGCAGGCTACAGTTCATGGGGTCACAAAGAGTCAGACATGACTGAGTGACTAACACTTTAAAAGCAATATATCTCAAACTTCTCACATTATAGAAAAATTAAACAATCAAAAGCCTTACCACAAACACTGTCAGATTGGGCTTAATATTTGGATTCCAAAATATCATGCCAGGGTGAGAGGAGGTAGTTGTTCTCAAATTAGGGGGCTGCCAGTTAAACCTCTGATAAATAATAAAGGCTGTGATCTTGACAAGTCCTCAAAGGTGTCAGCAGGAAATGCTCAGAGGAAAGTGGGCTCAGAGGAAGTGCTCAGTGACTGGCGGGAATGCCAGCTAAGGCCCTCATGTACTTCTCCAGCCTCAGCCTGCATATGCACCTCCCTACATGCGCACTGGTTAGTTTCACCTTTCCTGGGTGATCCTGCCTTGTGCTTTCACTGCTCTCAGCTTTTGTATATGCTCTTTTCTCTGCCTGGAAATGTCTGTTCCTTTTTTGAGGTCTGGATCAAGTGTTCTTTATTCTCTAAAGTCTCTTCCAGGTCCTCACCCCTGGTAGGAGAAGGGGGATTAGATTTCTCCCTTATCTGTGGCCAAGAATATATATATATATATTTGATTTTCAGTAGTTAGCATGTTATACTATTTTTTAAATTGGTTATCTTTCTGTAACCTTGATCAGACTGTGAACCAGGTCTTCAAACCTAGTAAGGGCTTTTATTAATTTGATGTCAATTTTTTAAACCGTTCCCAGCCAAAGAGCAGATACTATTCTTTTTTTTTTTTTTTTTTTTTTTAGTATTTGTGAAACAGTCAGTCTCTGATCTATAAAGGCAGAAGCAGCGTTTGTAATTGAACTGGGTTATTACTTTTCTCTTTCCCATCTGTGAATCTGATCTAAAAGTCTTAGTAGTTAGCAGCTTTGAATGAGACTGAAACCAAGTTTTTAAAGGCTTCTGTTTCTGGGCCAGAGGGTTATAATATTTTTTGGCTCTGATACTCGGGAAGAAAATATTCAAATTTATCATGAACATGCAGCCCTTCTTATGCACTGCCTAATTTTTCTCATCTTATTGAATATCACACTCTTTCTTTAATTTCTCTTTCCTTCCTCTCTTCCTTCTTTCTCTCCCTCCCTACCTTCGTTTTTCCTTCCTTCCTTCTTAGCAATAGTAATTAATTTTGAAAATCTGTTATTAGGTGTTCTCTTATATCTAATGGTATTCACTGGCCAACTGTGGATGGAATCTCATATAAGGTCATAGGACACCCAAGAAGCTTAGAGATGTTCTGTGGGTTTGGAATCAGATTTCACTGGCAGCACTCTATGCTTAACTTACTTCACTTTTAGCATTTTTTCTTTGAATTCCTCAATATAAGCTGTCTTCCAAAAAAAAAAAAACCAAATTACAAGTGTTCTTTTATAGCCTTGGTGATGCTACTGTAGAATTAAGAAAGTAGAATAAGAATCTTGGCAATCATCTCAGTGAGTCTTCTACAATTCCTGAGATTAAAAATGGCTTAGTTTCAATTCAAACACCTCTAAAGAATGCAATTTATTATCTTTCAAGTTAGCACATCCCTGTTAGTTAGCTTTGATCTCCCTTGCTATACATCTGGAGTCATATCTACACCAGCAGCCCAGATTTATTGTCCTTTTCCATATCCTTGTTCCTAAGATGCCTGGACTGACTAGTACTCACAGCGTTTCTGGGAGTGTCCAACTTGGCTCATATGCAGAGGGCAGCTCCAGAGCCTCCATAAGCTACCATGTCAGCCTCAGACTCTGTTCCACCAGTTCTTCCTTCCCCACTCTGGCTTCTCCTTGTCAGTTTCTTCTCATCACAGAATCTCCACTGAAGTTTTACCTAGTGGTTGCTGGACCAACACCTTCAGCATCACATCACTCATGAGCTTATTTGAAATCTGGAATCTTGGGTCCTACTTCAGATTCATTGACCTGGACCAACATTTTCATAAGATCCTCAGATGAGTCATATTTACCTTGAAGCTTGAGAAGCATTGCTCTGTCTAGGTGGTGCCTTAGAGTGACTATGGCCTTGCCCGTTGTGCAAACATGTCAGAACTAGAAGAGATGCTGCCGGCTAATTCCCAAATCAAAAGGATCAAGTGGAGGCAAGTTCTATATCACAAGTGGGAGATAACCTCTCAAATTTTGTGACTCATTTGCCACCCAAGCAGGGGCCTATGTGGCCATGTCCTGAGTCCGTCCTCCTCAGTGGAGCTTTTCAGAAAAACTGCTCCTTCACCTCTCCTCCCACCGAGTTCTCTTCTCTGGAGGCAGTCCAGGAAAGTAATCTACACTTCTGGGCAGAGGCCATCATATCCTTTCTAGTGATTTCTTTTCAGTCTCTCTCAAGGCCTGTAATATACCCCTTGCTCTTTCTGACCTTGCCTGAAATCAAAGTCTACCTAGAAATCAGTTCATCCCAACACACCTTTATGGACTCACCAGTTCCCAACAATACATCACACACACACAAACAAGTCTGAATTCCTTTTACATTTAACTAGACTATCCCATATTCGCTTATATTGAACTGACACATAGTTTACAAAAACTTCTCTGTTTTCTGATTGTTGCCTTCCGGAGTCATGCAAAGTGTGCTGGACTGGCAGTACAGTTGAAAAGAATCTTCCTACCACTGCGGGGGACATGGGTTTGATCCCTGGTCCAGGAAAACTTCACTTGCTGTGGAACAACTGTGTGCCTAACTATTGAGCCCTCAAACCCTAAATCCCATGCTCTGCAACAAGAGGAGCCCCTGCAATAAGAAGCCCCCATACCTCAATGAAGGTTATACCCCATCTGCTGCAGCCAGAGAAAGCCCACAGGCAGCAACAAAGGCCCAGTGCAACCAAAACTATTAATATAATTAATTAATTAATTTTTAAAAATATGCTTTCAATCCCTCTTCCATATGACCGTCCTTTAGTGTCTGAAGAGCATTTTTATGTCCCTGTCCCCCAAATCTTCTCATTTGTAGAACGGAACATTCTTCTTTTGCCTTTTCTCTCATGTTTGATTTTCATTTATTTACCCTGAATTTAACTTAACAGTCTAAGAATGGATGATACAGATGAATCACAAAATAAACTGATCACCGTAAGCAGGAGATAATGGATGGCAGAGAGTTATAACAGAGTAACTAAGTCACTGAGGTTTCACTTAACAGAGCAGAAGACTTCTATTACCAATTAAATTGGAAAATGATTATGTTACTTTATTGCCTTTCATGGGTCAAGCAGATGAGCTACTAATATTCTCCTCTCTAAATAGCAATGTCCATATCACTTTTTTCTCCAGTTAATTTATATTCTAGATAAAAGTTTCTTCAGCACTCATTCTAGGTTCTCTTCAGCAATAAAATTCTTTATAATAAAAGTTTGTTCTTTAAAGTCTCTGTGTATCCAGGGCTATTCAAGTTTTTAAATATTAAAAATAATAAACTTAGGAGTCACAATAAATCTGATTTGAGAATTGTTATGATCACTGAAGCTTTTATAAAGTTGAGGAGCTGTGTATCTAGGTGAACATTAAAGTATCTTAGAATCATGGGCAAGAATCATTTGATATCTTTAGCTTCTTAGTGGTAGATATAATGTTTTAGAAATAATAAAAGCAAACAAAAATAAGCCAAATAAATCATCAGTAATTTTTAAACTTCTCTGAGGCTGAGACAATGTGGTACACTTGCTTTTCTTCACCAATGATTCAAATAATCAAATACAACCCAAGTTTTTTCTTTTGATAAAATTTGCACCATTGGAAGAGATTACATGTGACAACTATATAATATAGTATACAGTATGACAAATATGCAATATAGTTGTTATCAATATAGTACATTTAACGTTATACATGTTATATTTCAAATATAAAGTTTTTTCTAAATATACTTTTTTAGTTGAAGTATAGTTCATTTACAATATTGTGTTACAAGTGGATAGCATAGTGATTCAGTATCTTTGCTGATTATATTCCAATATAAGTTATTGCAACATAATGGGTCTAAATACAAAATTAATAATGATCTATTATAGAACTCTAAAGTTATAATTTATCATAATCACAAATAAATTAAAGTGATTCATAATACTGCTACTCTTAAACATTTAATATTTTAGCATACTATTTTCTAATCCTCTTTAACCAATGAAATATATGACTATATGCATAAGTATGATTATTGATTACATACAATATTCTATTCTGCTCTTATCACCTGTCATATATTACTATGCTATTAAATGTCCTTTGTTTTTAATTATTGCATAATATTCCAGCCCATGAATGTATCATAATTTATTTTACCATTCTCTTATTGTTGGACATTTAAGTTTATTTTTCACTTTTTTCCCACTGGGATGAATATCTTTATATGTAAATTTGGATCACTTCTATTATTATTTCCTCATAATGGATTCTGTGAATTACAATAGATGTGTTAAAAATTATATATATATATATCATGCACATTTTTAAGCATGTATGTTTAGTTTGCCAGTTAATCAAAATGGCATTTAACACATGCCACCTGGATTGAGTAGGTTTTGTGTGTGTGTGTGTGTGTGTGTGTGTGCACGCGCACGCACACGTGTGTGTAGAGGGGAGATAGAGAATTAGAATTACATATCTTCAAAGAAAGAAAAAGATAATTAGTTAGTAAATGATTCAAGACCCTACCAGTTAACTAACTTGCAAAATTCTAAAATGTCTTTGTATAATGGGAAATCTTAGTT
Organism: Odocoileus virginianus; assembly: GCF_023699985.2. NCBI lineage: Eukaryota > Metazoa > Chordata > Mammalia > Artiodactyla > Cervidae > Odocoileus > Odocoileus virginianus. The sequence goes on from NC_069677.1 coordinate 17,163,963, forward strand.
TTATAATTATAGAAAAAGGAGAATTTCCATACTTTTGTTTCCTTGTAGAAGACAAATGCACACACACACATGTTTAAGTGTGTAGGTAATGGTTTATTTTTGCACAATACTAGAAGTATTTGTAGATTGAATAATCTCTTTAAATCTTGAGGGAAAGTTTATAATGTTTCACTCTTGTCATAAAAGCAAAGACACAGGAAAACTAGGCTAAATTCCATGAGGGCAGAGATGGCAGCTATTTCAGTAAGCATGTGCCTCTTCTTCCAGTAGGACTTTTGGTTCGTGGAAGGTGCAAAGTAGGTATTTGAACAGTAGAGAGAATCTCCTTCTCCTGTGACTATTTAAGTGAAAGCATAGATCTAGTCAAGATAAGTTTATTCTCATAAAATATTCCTAAGCAGAGAGCAATATAATGGAAGGGAAAAAAGGATCCAAAAGATCAATCTAAAGTTGAGGTCTCTTAAAAGCAGGAAGTACTCCTGTCTTTCCTGAGTCTGGGGTAAATGGAATCCAGGAATGTTCAGGAACTCACAGAAAACCTTTATCTCTTTCACTTTTCAAAGGCAAGTTACCTGAAATCCAGTTGACAGAAATCTCTCTATTCTTCCCTTGCCTTATTACAGCATAGAGAATATTCAGTAACACTTTTTAAAGTGTTTTCTTTTAAACTCTAATTAGTACTACCCAAAAAAGTGAATTTTAGCTTAAAAAATCTAAACACCTATAGCAGCAAAAGGAAAACATCTTTGGCTCTGTCAATGTATTTGAGGTAATGAGCACTTTTAAGGAATAGTGCAGAAAAAGACAGATTGTTTAGCTTCAACTAAATAGCGTCTCTCTTTGCTGAGCAGCTCAAATCCTTTTCCAACCACTGCTGAAGTTTTTTATAGGTAAAAAAAATGCTTGGGGGCTCTAGGCTTCTTTCTTTTTGTCACCTGTTAAAAGCATTCTGAAGCTAAGACCCTTGTTCTATTGTCTCCATTTTAGTCTAGATTTAAAAGTAAAAGGGCAGAGGAACAAAGGATTTATACCGTGGATTCATTTCAGGGGAGAATTTAGAGGAAATAATTTTAACTTTAACCACAGTGAACACTGACCCTTAGAGGGAAAAATTCTTAAGATGTGATAAAAGAAATAAAGGCATGTGGAAAATTATTATTTAGAAATAAAATTATCTGTAATAGGGATACATGCAGGCTTCCCAGGTGGCTCAGTGGGAAAGAATCCCCCTGCCAATGCAGGAGACATGGGTCCGATCCCTGGGTTGGGAAGATCCCCTGGAGAAGGAAATGGCAACCCACTCCAGTATTCTTGCTTGGAAAACCCCATGGACAGAAGAACCTGGCAGGGGTCCCTTAGAGTTGGACACGACTTGGCAACTAAACAACAAAAACAACAGTGAAAGGCTACATAAATAGAACTTCTTCTCATCCCCATATTCCTGGAAGCAAGCCTGTACATGTGGGAGTTATGAACTGCACTGTTTCTAGTGAGAAGCAGTGGGGAAGGAGAGGAATGTTAGGATGCCAGGTACCACATGCCACCACGACTTTGATTCAATCAATAACCCATCCATCATTCCGAGGTTGATCATTCTTGCTACTGAGAAATGAGTTAATTTATATTCCCTCGTTTAATGGTCTTGTTAGTGATGTTTTGAGATCTTATACATAATTACTGAGAAAAGTTTGAATTTTTAAGCCTGGTCACCAAGTTTGACTTTTTAAGCCTGGGCACATGGAATTTCACCCATCAAAGATTCCATTTTGGATGTTCCCAATAATATAAATATTGGTATGGATGTGTGTTTGAGGTTTGCTTATCCAGTGCACTTGGGATCAGTCATCTTCCACTTCCCTTATTTGGAAGGATGATTGACGAAATTGTTCCATAGCTAATTTTACTTTGAACATGCTCTAACTCTAGGCAACTATTTGTAAATCTTTAGGAAATTGTATCGAACATCTATAGGTCAAAGAGCATTTATTCCATAGAAGGGTCATTCATTGGACTGTTTATCTGTTCCATGTATTTGAATTCCAAGCATAATCATTCAGTCAGATCAGGAGAAATGAAGGGGATCCCATACAGTTTAGTTCTTAGTTTTTGCTGTTGTATTTGTGCAGCAAACACCTTTTCATCACGCTGTTCTAGAAACATAAAACAGGGCAAGTTATCTCTGGTGCACCTGTGAGGAGGCCGTCTACATTATTTCCTCTGCCATAAGAGCCATTAATATAAAAATGCTCATAAACAAAATGAGAAAGAGCTTGGGGAAAATCAATAAGGCACAAATTGAACAATAAAGTCACTAATCTCTTTTCTGAGAAATTTTTTAGCAAGGAAATTGTGCAAAGAAAGTCTTCAAGGAATAATTGACTTCAATAAGCTTTCTACTGTTCAGCAAAACCTTTTTTGCTTTGAAGTTAAAAACAAAAAAAGAAAGAAAGCAAAACAAAAAATCAGCAAAAGAGCAGTAAAAGGAATAACACATCTTTCCAGCAAGAAAACTGAGCAGAGCAAGGTCACCATCTTGTGTTTTCAGTATTATTTATCTAAGGCACAGACTGTGGTTCCAAAGCATTTTATCAGCATTAATTAGTTTTTACTTAAAAATGTCTGAGAACATTCAACTCTGAATAGTTAAGCCAATTTAAATCTCAAAATAAAATTGGGACATCAACATGTTTCTTGAGAAGGGTTGTAAAGAAAATAATTTCTATTTATTTGGTTTCCATTAAAAATACCACAAATTATTGGTTTTGGCTTTTCTTATTGTTTCTGTTTTGAAATTAATATATGTTCACCTTAGAAGATTTAAGACATGTATAAGTTAAAGGAGAAAATAAATATCACTCAAAATTTTGTTCAATAAGCACAACTTATATGTCTTATTTCATATCATATATAGATTTGCATCTTTCATTCAAAACATTTTTATCTTACTATGTGGTGAAGTTTTTTCCATGGTATTTCTAATTCTGCAAAGTATTTCATCATATGGAAACATCTTAATTTATTTAATCAATCTCCTTTATTAATCATTTATTTGTTTTTAATTAGGAAACATAAGAACATCCTAAGTTGACAAATAAAGCAAATCTTCACTTCTCTTTCTTCCAAATTATGTAAAATGCTATCAACCTGCTGCAAACTCAATAAATCAACAAATGCAAAAGTCTTGTCCAAAAATGTGAGGAACTTACAAAGAAGAAAGGGAGGTAGGAGTACCCCGAGGGAGAGCTCGTGGAAGGGGAACCAGAACTTGCTTCATCTAGTCACTTGAAGCATCTTTTAAAAATAAAGCCATTAGTCTACTTCTCTGGCTGGTTTGTTTTCATGGGGAAGAACTAGCTTTAGTTGCAACTTTCCCTGGCTGAGATAAATGGGTATGTGTAGAGCTCTGTGGTGGCCCAAAGGCCAAACATGACTGTAATCCCAGAGGCATTGCATGGCTTCCTTCCTTCCATACCTGATTATTAAGTGCTTACTATATGATGGACTCTATTTTAGGCTTTGATAATATACTAGTATGCTAATTAATGAAGCAGATGAATGCCCTTGTCCTCACCAAAGTCTCCATCTAGTTGTGAAAACAATATATAAAAGCACAATGAATGCCAAAGAGGAAAATAAAGCTAGAAATAGTATACAGAGTGGAATGAGGCTGCAATTTTTAGATAGGTGGGCAAGCCAAGGCTCTGCTAAGAAAGTGATATTTGAGTAAACAATGAAAGGTGAGTGAAAATCGAGGGGACAGGCCATGGGAACAGTGTTCAGGCCAGGGGAACAGTAACAGCAAAGGCTCTGAGACGTTAAGCATATAACTACCTGGTGTATTCCAGGTACAGCCAGGAGGTTAGGAGAAGGAGATGAAGCCAAAGGAGAAAGGAGGAGGGCAGATCTCTCAGGACCTAATAGGGAGTAGTAAGCATGTTGGCTTTGATTCATACAGAGAGAGAAAGTCAAGGATTTTGAGTCAAGGAGCAGCTTGACCTGACATTTTAACAGGGTCATTCTGGTTCATAGGCTGAAGAGGGTAATGGGCGGAAGCAAAGAGACCAGGTACTGTACAATCGCAATAATCCAGATGAGATCATGGTGATTTCAACCAGTGTTAACAGCGCTCAGGTTCTGTGAGTCTTCTTTGAACTATGGACCAGTGTGACAAGATGGGAAAGAATACACATTTTCCTCCCTGGACATGTGTGTAACAGCTCTAATTTCCAGATTTTCTTGGAACCTTGTGTGAACTTCTAATTCCTTTTCTACAATTGCAAACAATGCAGAATGAAAGAAGAAAATTGGGGTTTGTTTTTAATAAGCACAGCTTCCATTTCTTGAATGCTCTTTCTTGAAGAAGCTGAAGAGAGGGTTTCTGTTACCTAGAAGAGTGTGAATAGATATTTGAACATCCTTTCTAATATTGAGATTCTATGATCTCTGATCCTTAGAAACTCTGAAAATTATCTCAATGTGCGGGGATTGAAAACTTATGTGATAGTGGCACAAATCATCACAATGAGTTGAAAATGAATAGTAATTATCATGGATGACAAGCAAAGTATTTCATAGCTGGCCAAGCACAGACACTGTCTAGTCATAATAGATGCTCACTGAAAACAACACATACAGTCATGCATCTGACTGAGTATCAATTCTTCTTACACTTGAGTATGAGTCAAACCATACTTTTGTGGTCATGGTTTGACCGTGTTGATTTAAACCTGTTCAACTGAGAGCCAGGAGAATGCACTGGTCATAGCAAATACCCTCTTCCAACAACACAAGAGAAGACTCTACACATGGACACCACCAGATGGTCAACACCAAAATCAGACTGATTATATTCTTTGCAGCCAAAGATGGAGAGGCTCTATACAGTCAGCAAAAACAAGACCGGGAGCTGACTGTGGCTCAGATCATGAACCCCTTATTGCCAAATTCAGACTTAAATTGAAGAAAGAGCGGAAAACCACTAGACCATTCAGGTATGACCTAAATCAAATCCCTTATGACTATACAGTGGAAGTGAGAAATAGATTTGAGGGACTAGATCTGATAGACAGAGTGCCTGATGAACTATGGATGGAGGTTTGTAGACAGAGACAGGAAGCAAGACCATCCCCAAGAAAAAGAAATGCAAAAAAGCAAAATGGCTGTCTGAGGAGGCCTTACAAATAGCTGCAAAAAGAAGAGAAGCAAAAAGCAAAGGAGAAAAGGAAAGATATACCCATTTGAATGCAGAGTTACAAAGAATAGCAAGGAGAGATAAGAAAGTCTTACTCAGCGAACAGTGCAAAGAAATAGAGGAAAACAATAGAATGGGAAAGACTAGAGATCTCTTCAAGAAAATCAGAGATACCAAGGGAACATTTCATGCAAAGATGGGCACAATAAAGGACTGTAATGGGAGGGACCTAACAGAAGCAGAAGATATTAAGAAGAGGTGGCAAGAATACACAGAACTGTACAAAAAAGATCTTCATGACCCAGATAATTACAAAGGTGTGATCACTCACACTCACCTAGAGCCAGACATCCTGGAATGTGAAGTCAGGTGGGCCTTAGGAAGCATCACTACAAACAAAGCTAGTAGAGGTGATGGAATTCCAGTTGAGCTATTTCAAATCCTGAAAGATGATGCTGTGAAAGTGCTGCACTCAACATGTCAGCAAATGTGGAAAACTCAGCAGTGGCCACAGGACTGGAAAAGGTCAGTTTTCATTCCAATCCCAAAGAAAGGCAATGCCAAAGAATGCTCAAACTACTGCACAATTGCGCTCATCTCACACGCTAGTAAAGTAATGCTGAAAATTCTCCAAGCCAGGCTTCAGCACTACATGAACCAAGGACTTCCAGATGTTCAAGCTGGTTTTAGAAAAGGCAGAGGAACCAGAGATCAAATTGCCAATATCCGCTGGATCATCGAAAAAGCAAGAGAGTTCCAGAAAAACATCTATTTCTGCTTTATTGACTATGTCAAAGCCTTTGACTGTGTGGATCACAATAAACTGTGGAAAATTCTGAAAGAGATGGGAATACCAGACCACCTGACCTACCTCTTGAGAAACCTGTATACAGGTTAGGAAGCAACAGCTAGAACTGGACATGGAACAACAGACTGGTTCCAAATAGGAAAAGGAGGACGTCAAGGCTGTATATTGTCACTCTGCTTATTTAACTCATATGCAGAGTATATCATAAGAAATGCTGGGCTGGAGAAAGCACAAGCTGGAATCAAGATTGCTGGGAGAAATATCAATAACCTCAGCTATGCAGATGACACCACCCTTCTGGAAGAAAGTGAAGAAGAACTAAAGAGCCTCTTGATGAAAGTGAAAGAGGAGAGTGAAAAAGTTGGCTTAAAGCTCAACATTCAGAAAACTAAGATCATGGCATCCAGTCCCATCACTTCATGGGAAATAGATGGGGAAACAATGGCTGACTTTATTTTAGGGGCTCCAAAATCACTGCAGATGATGATTGCAGCCATGAAACTAAAAGACGCTTACTCCTTGGAAGGAAAGTTATGACCAAGCTAGACAGCATATTAAAAAGCAGAGACATTACTTTGTCAACAAAAGTCAGTCTAGTCAAGGCTATGGTTTTCCCAGTGGTCATGTATGGATGTGAGAGTTGGACTATAAAGAAAGCTGAGCACCAAAGAATTGATGCTTTTGAACTGTGATGTTGGAGAGACTCTTGAGGGTCCCTTGGACTGCAAGGAGATCCAACCAGTCCATCCTAAAGGAGATCAGTCCTGGGTGTTCACTGGGGGGACTGATGTTGAAGCTGAAACTCCAATACTTTGGCCACCTGATGTGAAGAGCTGACTCATTGGAAAAGACCCTGATGCTGGGAAAGATTGAGGGCAGGAGGAGAAGGGGACGACAGAGGATCAGATGGTTGGATGGCATCACCAGCACAATGGACACGGGTTTGGGTGAACTCTAGGAGTTGATGGTGGACAGGGAGGCCTGGCGTGCTGCAGTTCATGGGGTCACAAAAAGTCGGATACAACTGAGCGACTGAACTAAACTGAACTGAACTGAGCAAGTGTAGTGAACACAAAGTTTGTGACTGGGTTTGTGTCTGACACTTTGAGAGGAATATAAAAGAAGTAGAAAATATGACTCTGACTTCCTGAGTCAGTTTCATCCATTTCAGATGAGTCACCTTGCACTCAGGACACAGTATCACGCAACATATGAAACAACTATTTTATGGGTTCTATAGATTCTTGGCCTTTAGACATCTTGCCTCTACCTTGGCAGCTATGTCCTTGCTGAGGCTTCAGAGTATTCAAAGGAAAGAAGAAATCTAGCTGTCTTATAAAATTTTAGGAAATGATGTTGACCTCATGATACTTGCTCACCTCCTGGGTGTAGAAATGCAATGTCTTCAGCCACTGTTTATCACACACACTGAGACAACAGTCATCCAGAGTAAGATCCATTCCCTATGTTCATGATCCCTTTCTGTTTAGACGCTTCCTAGCACTAGGCGTGCATGCTGTTGCTTCAGTTATGTCTGACTGTTTGTGACCCTATGGACTGTAGCCTTCCAGGCTCCTCTGTCCATGGGATTCTCCAGGCAAGAATGCTGGAATGGATTGCACTGCCCTCCTCTAGGGGATCTTCCTGACCCAGGGATCGAACCCATAGGTTTCTTAGGTCTCCTACTTTGACAGGCAGATTCTTTACTGTTAGCACCATCTGGGAAGCACTATAGGAACCAATAACCATAAGTCAAAGGGTATTTGGAGCCTGGGAAGAAGCAGTCCCATAAATGCAGCCTTTTATAATTTTGGCATGCTTCACCCCTGATTCATAATTAGCTTTAGGAAAACCTTTGTTATGTGAGATCTGATCATGTACGTTCAGAGCCTGGATGATCATCATCCATCACTTGAAGCAGTTATCTGGATTAAGTTTATTCCATACTGTGCAGAATCAATACACCAGGCCTGTACAACAAATAGAATTTGCAGAATTTTAGTTTATTTGACCTATTGATACCCCAATCATTAAAAGTAGGCAAGGGGCAGAAGGGAGTGATAAGAGCTCTATCTAAAAGGAACACAGCCTTTTAGATAGAGTAACTATAGATTCTCCCCTCAAGCTGGATACCCATTAAAACTCAGCACATGTCTTTTTAGTATCTTCTTTAAGCCTGCCTCTCTGGGTTGGTGGAATGCCAGAGTATGTGGAACTGACCATGCTGTAATGGACTTCTTCTGCATTAAATCTTTCAGAGCTGGTAAATTTAGATGACCTGAAGAGCCATGTTATGTCTGTACTGCTTATCAAATTGGCATCAGAGTTAGAGACTTAAAACTGAGACCTGGATTTTCCCAGAGGGCTGCATTATTCAATCGTCAGCAATTTAGAGATTCACAGTCAAGTAGAATTAATGGAATTATCTGCTTCTAGATGTGAAAGCATCTTTCCAGAAAGTCAGATGGAGTTTGCAGCCTTTTTTGTTTGCTGGGGGAGTGGGAAGGGTCTAGGCCCGGCCCAGCATGAATTGTTTATCTGGATAAAAATGTGAGAAGGAATCTATAAAGATGTACTGATGAGCATGTTTGCAGAACAGCAATGGAGACACAGACATTGAGAGCAAACTTATGGACACTGTTGGGGTCAGGGGGAGAAGGAGAGGGTGGGAGATATGGAGAGAGCAACATGGAAACATAGGTGACCATATGGAACACGGATAGCCAGTGGGAGTATGTCCTATGACTCAGGGAGCCCAGACCAGGGCTTGGTAACAACCCAGAGGAGTGGGATGGGGAGGGAGGTAGGAGGGATTTTCAAGTAGGAGGGGATATGGATAAACCTATGGCTGATTCATGTTGATGTTTGGTAGATGGCTTCTCATAAGGGGTTAAAGCATCAGATTTGGTACTTCATCCTCTCTTTCTGGTGAACATTCTTCCCCATAACTAAGGGAAAATGAAGTCATGTTCTGATCCTGTTTCTATTACCTACTAGATGTGTGACTTGTGCAAACTACTTAATCCTCAGTGTTACAGTTTCCTCATCTGTAAAATGGGAATGATAATGCATCTCCTTAGCAAGGCTTTTGTGAAGGTGAATTCAGTCTCTTTGGGATGATGACTAGCTCAGAGTAAGAGCTTAGGGTGTGTGAGCTACTCTTATGCTGGCATTAAAATGAAAAGGGTTGAGAAGAAAATTTCCATCGACAAAATGTTTATGCCTCTTTTTGCAGTTGTCAAAGTTCTATTGAAATAATTGGAGAATTTAAATAAAAGTAATGGAGCATGCACCGAAGTAACAAGAGTAATAATCAACATATATTTTAAAAACAGTGGGTTGAAAATGGAGAAAATCTTTTACTCCAGTGAAGAAACTGGTATATATGTGGAGCATGCAATGCATCCGGCATAGGTAACAGCAATCGCATCATACAGCCTCCCTCACCCTGGTGTTATTGTTGGCATTTTATAAAGAAACAAAAGCTCTAGTGAACAACAGGATGAGAACTCAAGTATGACATCTCAGACCCCTCCTCTTCCACTAACCCCGCATACCACCCCATTCCTCCTTCCTTTCCTGTTTTTTCCAGCCTCTGTTTTCTTTCTGAGATGTTGAGGGACCCTACCTGTGCTCCCCTCTCAGCAGAGCTGCTCCTCACACATGCCTCTAAGGGCCCTAATAGTCTCCCTGGACACATGTGAGTTTCTTCATGGGAATTGCGGTGAGATTGTGGCAGCTTCGTATGCATTTTCCCCCAACCTTAGCCAAATAGCTTGTTTCTCATGTCCTAGGATGGATGGCTGACTAATGATGCACTTTGTGGTCCCACAGTGAAAACATTTCAAAATTCAGGGAGAAGTATCAGAAATAAAAGGTAAAATAGTAGCCAGATATATGCTTGTGTATGTTGTCCTTGAACATGTGTCTCTGTTATTGGGTTCAAGTAATAAGCATTTGTATTCACACTGTTTGCTCAGCCTGCTACTGCGATTGCTCTGGGATATAGTGCATTGTTTTGGAGAAGATTTATGTTCCTGACTTGGAGGGAAGATGGAAGTTTGCTGAAGGGAATTCCTGGTTAGAAGCCATTTGGCAACCTGAACTCAGAGTAGCATAGACCTGGGTTCAAATCTTGGCTCTGGTTTTTAGTAACTGTGCAACCTTGGACAGTTTATATAACTTCTTATGCCTCATTTCTCTCTGTGTAAAAGGAGAGTAATCATTTTTGCTACAGGATTTCCTGTGTTGGAAAAAAAGTGAAAGTGTCAGTGATTGTCATGTCTGACTCTGCTTCCCTGTGGACTGTAGCCCACCAGGCTCCTCTGTCCCTGGGATTTTTCAGGCAAGAATGTTGGAGTGTGTAGCCATTCCCTTCTCCAGAGGATCTGCCTGACACAGGGTTTGAACCTGAGTCTCCTGCACTGAGGACAGATTCTTTATTTTGGGGCTACCAGAGAAGCCCTGGTCAATGAATTGGTGAGCGCCAAATACATGGCACATAGATCAAGTAGTGCCAAGTGAATGACAGTTGTTATTAATGTGCACTAATTTCATTAGGAAAGGCAGATACATCATCAGCAGTGTTTGCCTGGGTCATACACAGAGTGGAATCCTAGGTCCTTTCCTCAGCAAGCTTGCTCTTTAGAAACTGAGTGGAACAATTACTATGGCGATAGCTTGTTCAGCTCTTAGAATAGACATCTCTCATCAGCCAGCTCAGTTCCACGTCACACCTCTGAGAATATGTGCAACCTTCAACATATCCACAGACACAACATGGGCTTAAAACCTGGGGGAAAAGGTAAGGGTGGGTTTTATAATTGGCTTCTTCTCATCATCCAAGTTTTGTGTAAACACCACCTCTCTGACCACAGTATCTCAAGCACCCCTCATCCTATCCATCCCCTCTGTTAGCTGCTGTCTATCTTCTTGATTCCTCTTTCTTTCTTTTTCTTTCTTTTCCTCCATCCATCCCTTCCTTCCTTTCTTTCTTTTCTTTTTTTTTCCTTCCATTCATTTTAAATTGACTTTATTTTTTACAGTGGTTTTAAAATCACAGCAAAATTGAGCAGAAAGTACAGAATGTTTTCTGTGCTCCCCCTGCCCCTACACATGCATAACCTTCCCTGTTATCAGCATTATGCATGAGAAAGGTACATTTTTTATGATCTATGAACCTACATTGACACATCATAATCACTCAAAGTCCATGTTTACATTAGAGCTAACTGTTGTACATTCTATGCTTTTGACAAATATATAACGACATGTTCCACCATTATAGTATCATGAAAAACAGTTCCACTGCCCTAAATCCTCTGTATTCCACCTGTTCATTTCTCCTTCCCTTAAACCCTGGCACCCTGATCTTTTTCCTTCCATAGTTGTGATTTTTCTAGAAGATCATAGAATTGGATGTGTCATTTTAAAAAAGCACTTATCATCATATTTATTTATATGTTTAATAATTATTTATTGTTTCCCCTCTTGCTGGAATGTCAGCTGTTTGGAAGTATGGTCACTTTATGACTTCTTAAATGAGGCGTCCTCAGTGCCAGACTATGTCTGGCTCAGAAAAGCCCTTAATAAACATGTACTAATTTTGTTGTTGTTCAGTCGGTAAGCCATGTCTGACTCTCTGCAACCCCATGGACTGGAGCCCACCAGGCTCCTCTCTCCCATGGGATTTCCCAAGCAAGAATACTGGAACAGGTTGCCATGCACTTCTGCAGGGGATCTTCTCGTCCCAGGGACTGAACTTGCATCTCCTCTGTCTCCTGCATTGTCAGATGGATTCTTCACTGCTGAGCGACCAGAGAAACCTGCATGTCTTATTAATAATTTAGTAAAAGAATAAATATTTCCCCCATAAAAATCATTCTAATCCTTCTGCTAAGGTTAGAAACTAGTAATTAGAGATATCTGCACAAATGGCAGCAATAATATTGATTTTTGTCATTTTTATTATCTCCCAGGTGCCAGGCACTGTACTGTGTATTTTAAGTGTATTATCTAATTTAATCCTCATAACAACCTTCTCAGGTAGATACTGTTTTAACAGGTAGTATGGGTAGTCTATAGGTAGTCTAGCTGTTTTATGGCTAAGAAAATGAGCTTCAGAGAAATTAACTTATCCAGGATCTTAGAGTAGGTAAATGACAGAGTTAAGGCCCAAACTCAGGTCCATAGAATTTAAGTTGACATTTGTAAAAAGTAAGTTGGAATTTAGAGCTGGAGGAAATCTAGCTAGTTCTTGATGCTTCTTGCATTTGGAACATGGTTAGCTAATCTATGTCCCTTGACCTTGACTCTGGTCCATTTAACTTTATACAGCATCTGCTATTTGCGGTGTCCTGTACTATAAGGCAGGTTCCCAGGTGGTGCTAATGGTAAAGAACCTGCCTGCCAATGCAGGAGACATAAAAGATTCAGATTTAATCCCTGGGTCAGGAAGATCCCCTGGAGAAGGGGGTGGCTACCCACTCCAGTATTTTTTCCTGGAGAGTCCCATGGACAGAGAATCCAGAGGGTTACAGTCTGCGGGGTCACAAAGAGTCAGACATGACTGAGCAACTTCGCACTCATGCACATGTAATATAGGGCAGCATGTGTTTATTCCAGTACCTGGGTATTCTTAGAAACACAGAGTCTCAGGTTCTTCCCCAGAGCTGCTTACACAGAATCGGCATTTTAACAAAATCCCTGTAGGTGTGAGATGCGTATGCTTGAGAAACACTATTCTGTAAGGATATTGAGACTCAAAACCTCCTATGCTCCCAAGTAATGAGTTAACCAGCGTCTCAGCTTTCATTGCGGCTTATTCTTTAGAGGGGGAAAAGTTATCCATGTAAATTGCTTTTCCCGTTCCCTAGCACTTGATAAATACTTGGAATTATTATGACTCACACAAGGAGCAAGATATCCACCAGGTAAGGGCTCCACATAGCTGAGTGTGAACAAATCAGCCTCTGGGGTCTCAGACAGTATAAATCATTCTCTTTCAATCATGCGCAGGAAATGCAGTTTGTTTTTCTCTCACTGTGATTCAGTGGTGGTGTGGGTATCTGGGGGGCCATGTAATATCAGGCTGGTTAGATTTCTGTAATACAATTTAGATGATAGCACATCTGCAATCATGTAGTAATGAGCGTGGCCAGGGAGGGCTGATGTTTTATTACAAATCACAGAGATGCTATTGCATCTCCACCAGGGAGGTAGTGGGTCGTCCATTTTGGCACAACTGGAGGCTTCTAGGTCTTTATAATAAGGAGCAAAGTGATGTCTGTTTTCTAGTATTTCTGATTCAGGCAAACTCAGTTTTCATTGTCCATTTTACCATTTTTGAGCATGTACACCAGGGAAAATACATGGAGCTACTGCAGATGTGTCATCTATCCTAGCATCGTTGGCATCAAAATGCCAGCTTGCTGTCCAGCTGCATCTCCCTGTTTCCTCATAAGGTGTATTTGAGTCTGAGGATGAATTCAGCACTTTCATCCGTGCATTTGTTTTCTGCTTTGTCATACACATAACTGGCAAGTCTAGGCAGAGCGCTGTGTGCAGAAGAAATCTCCCTGTGTCTGGAATGCAGAGCAGCCAGCTTTTCAGATTTCTCTTCTCTGTCTCCCTCACCCCAGCCACCCTTTCCAATTTGCTTCCAGGTCCGTGCAGATGGCAATTATGTAGATTTCCTTTCAAGCCACTTGTAATTGTATAACATTTCTGCATCCAGGATGAACGTAATTCATCCAGTTTTCTCCCCTTTTCTCCTTTGTAATTCAAGCTGTTGCCTTATTCTTTCTCATTGATCCCTGTCAATGACAACACTGTCAAATGAATATGCAGTATGTTACACCTGACTTATCCATTTAAATCACCTGTGGTGGTGCTAATAGGTGGTGACAATTTCTTCCTGTAGCCATTTATGGGGAATTGTATCAGTATTGCAGTAAGAAGCCTGGATTTGCTTTTTCTGGAATATGCTGTGGTTTGCTGCTTGAACAATTCAACAGAATTGCGACGACTCAATGGGAAGAGCAGCAGATACTCATCCAGCATCTTTCTTAATGTTTAAATCCTAGTAGTCCTAGTGAGTTCCTCTGCCCTGCAAAGAGTTGAAGTGGAGGTAGGAATTAGGCCCTGGACTAGGTACTTCACATGCTCATTCTTATTTTTAAATGTATTTTTGCTTAACCCTTTCCAGAAATATATGTCTTCATATCTACATGTGATTTATAGGCAAGGAAGGTAATCTTCATGGAGGTAAGACAATTTTTCAAGGTTTCATGGCTGGTCAATGACAGAGCAGAGATTTGCTGGACTCCAACATCCACCCCCCTTCTCACATATGCCCTTTCTATCCTATCTTTCTGCAAAATTTTAAATTCCAGAAAAGTCAGCACACTCCTTTTCTATCTGAAGCTGATCAATTGGATGCATGGATTTTTAAAATCTTTTTCCAGGTGGTCACTGCCAAGTGGCTATACAATACACACACACACACACACACACACACACACATATAATAGATATTTTCCACTATTGTGAGCAAAAGGTTTTTATTGTGGGCCCAACTGTGTTTTAAGAATCTTTTAGTTTACCATAAGTTCTAATGGTATTATCAATCTGGCCAACAACGTATGTCAGTAAATGCGCAAGACAAAAAAATCAAGCATTGGCCCTGGTGTGGCCACAAGTGTTGCTCTGCTTCCCAGGGAGAGCCACAGGGCCCTTCTGAGACCCAGCAGATTTTTCTGAAACATCATGTGATACATCTGTCCAATTTACCTCACTGGATTGTTGTGAGCCTTGAAGGAGATAATGCCTGGGAAAGACTGGAAAGCTTCAGAATACATAGATATATACTGTATGTCAAAGCTGCACGGGTTTGAGTGTCTTGTTCCTATTTTGGGGGCATGATTTTGCAGAAGTTTAGGTTTGTTTTTTTTTTGTTTTTCCCAGAGACACATACATTGCTTTATATCAGAACTCTTTATATTATGGTACTTAAGGAAATCCAGTCACCACATGCTTTATTTAGACACAGCCTAACTTCTTCAATATTTGCTGATATTGGGTAAAACTAATCCACATTGAGAGGTTGAATAAACTTTATTGCTGCTAGACGTTTGAGAATTACTTTGTTAAACCAAGTGGGCTTCCCTGGTAGCTCAGCTGGTCAAGAATCCTCTGGCAATGCATGAGACCCTGGTTAGATCCCTGGTTTGGGAAGATCCTCTGGAGAAAGGATAGGCTACCCACTCCAGTATTCTGGCCTGGTGAATTCCTTGGACAGAAGAGCCTGGCAGGTTACGGTCCATGGGGCTGCGAAGAGTTGGACATGACTCAGACACTTCTACTTTCCCATTTAACTTTCACTTCTGTCAAACAAAAAAGAAAGAAATACACTGTAAGTTATTACATATTTGCCAGGCTCATACTATGAGTTTATGTTAGACACTGTTCTGGGGAGGATTCTAGGACTCTTTTTCTGCCAAAGAATTTAAAATGAAGACAAACAAAAAATGGAGTCATTGATCTGAGCCTTGACTTTATAATAAATTTACAATAGTTGCTCTTTTCCTTCCTTCAATTACCATCAACAGTTTTATACATCTTGTTGTTCAGTCACTCAGTCATGTCTGACTCTGCAACCCCATGAACTGCACCATGCCAGGCTTCCCTGTCCCTCACTATCTCCCAGAGTTTGCTCAAACTCAAGTCTACTGAGTCAAGAATTGTTAATACTGTATAAATTTTAGACAGTGCTCTATTAAGACTGAAAGAGCATGTAGGAATATTTTTGAGTTATTTCCAATGTTGGATAATTTTTTTCTTCATAAGTAAGACTAGCAGATCTTCAGGTTTTGAAAGGAGACTGAGAATCTGGGCTTATATGTGAAATTTTTCCAGTAACAAATATAGACTAGATAAAATGAACTCGAGGACAGATGTCTGTGGATTGCCACCTTGCAAACCAGGTATTAACCATTATTGAATTGAAAATTCCAAAAATATTCTATTCATCATTTGATGCCACTCATTTGATTCATTTCCCCCATTGTGTCCAGTTAAGCACTCTGTATTTCATTATTAAATCCTATTATTCAATTTTTGAAAGCAGAGCTAACAGGGCAGTCTCTTGTTCAAATGTCATTACTGGATATTTGAGTCCTCAGCTTCCCCTGTATTCTTCAGAAAACTTTAGCAGCTTTGCTTTGGTGTAGCCTGCTTTCTTTTATAATTTCAATCTGAGATACAAGCTGCTTACCCTATCAATATTTAAGGAATTCAAGATGAGACTGTGAAGGAAAGAGGTGTTTAGGCAAAGTAAAACCAAAATCATTTAAATCCTTATTACAACACTCTTAGGTAGAGGGATAAGGTTTGAGGATTTTCATAAAGGAGGATTTTACTTCCTGCATTTCCCCTTGTTCCAAAGTCTTCAACCCACTGAGCCCCAGTATCTTTCAAGCCCCAGAAGAAGGGCAGGTACAACCCAGAACAAAGAAATTAATGCTCAACTTTAAGTTTCAAATAAGGCTTTTTTTAAAGGGCACAACAAGCAGAAACAGATTTGAAATTCAATGGAGGTTGCTTGTGAGATATTTTTCCATGTTCTGAAACACTATTTTTGCATATAAAGAGCCAAAGTTGGGTGAATTTGAGTTAAGAATTCATTCATTCATTTATTCACTCATCCTGCAATTACTTATTGACCATCTACAATGTAGCAGGCACAGACAGGTATGCAGTAGTGAACAAAACAAAATGTTCTCATGGAGTTTACGTTCTGATGGCTACCCAATTGGACAAGCAGTCCATCACAAGTAAACAACAAATCAGATAGTCATAACTGCCGTGGGGAGAAAGGGGCAGAAAGACAAGGAGTGTCACAGGGGTATGGTAGCCATTTTATATATGATTGTGAGGGAAGGAAGGTCTCACTGATGTGGGATAATTGGCCTGTCCTGAAGGCAGGGAGGGAAAAGTCATGCAGGTATCTGGGGCCTGAGCAGAGAAAAGTCTATGCAAAGGCATGAGTCTGGAGGTGGCCAGGGTATTGCCAGAGAGGAGGAGGAAAGTGCAGGGCACAGAGGGTTTCACGGGTCAATGTCAGAATGGTGGACTTTACTCAGAGTTTGGGGGAAGCCAGTAGAGAGTACCCGTAGAGCAGAGGAATGATGATGCAGGTTACGTAACTTACGTTTTTAAAGGAATCACTGTGGCTGCTGTCATGAATACAGACTCTAGAGAACCAGTGGAGGAAACAGACCAGCATGGAGGCAACTATAATGAGGCAAGTGAAGCCTAATGGTGTCTCAGACTATTATGGTAGTGGTTAGAGGGGTGAGGAATTATTAGCCCCTGGGTGTATTTTGAATAGTGACTCAGCACCATAAAACACAAAGGGGACAGGACTGTGGCTAAAGGGCCGGAAGGAACAATCAGAGGAGCTTTGAGTTGAGCTGACATCCAGCATCTCCCAGAAATGCCCAGCACCCTTTCCCTTTTGCCTCAGGTCAAGATCTAGAGATCAAGGGAAGATGGGATCACTAGATAAGCTTGAGGGGATTCTGGAGCAGGTTTTCATATGCAGGGGCAACTCCCTGGAGACGGGTGAAGCTCTGCATGATGTCAGGATGGTGGAGGAGCTCCAGTGGGATGAGGAGCTTGAGAAAATGGACAAGAGGGCCATTTCTCAGATTCTGGTGCACACAGCATGGTGAGCAGTCAAGAGATCTCCTGCAACCCTGACCAGGAAACAATGGTAGAAGAAAGAAAGTCAGCAGGGCAAGACGATCTGTGGCCAGGACCCAGAGAAGCCAGTCTGGAAATATCTGTTTATGAGGGTCCGTGGCAGGGCTGGAGACGCAGGTAGCAAAAGATGTAAAGGGTTGTATTCCAACAGTCAAGACCGGATAGTTCTAATGATGCCCCAGGGGATGCCAGAAGAGACAGGTGCAATTCACAAAAACAGAATTGCCTCTTCCAGTGAAGAGAACTTATCCTAACAGGGTTTTGTAAAAAGTGTGCAATCTCCAACAACATTGATAAAAAATCAGCTCTAGGTGAAATTCCCATTGATTCTATCAGGACTCAATTAAAGGATTCCAAAGTCTTGAATCAGGGAAAGGTATTCAAGTATCCAGGGTTATTTTTTGATTTAGAGTCTACCCCCTGCACATTCCCCCCATATACTCTATTTTTATTGTTTACACAATTTGTGGCAAGATATAATGAGAAGAGTAGTCACATAATTGTTTTTATAAATTTTTCTGGCTAACCAATTGTGATTCAAAACTGTGGCCAAAATGTGCTAATATCTTCCCTTTTTATTTGTGGTAGAAACAGTCTAGGCTTAGCTTTCCTTTTACCCACACCCAAATACCCATCCTCCTCCAAGTTCTTAAGTTCTCCATCTGTGAAATAAAGGGCTTGTGGAGACAATCTTTATAATTCCTTTAACTCTAAAGTTATTGGAATTTCTGGCTATGGCAACTGAAACCTTTTTAAGCTGTTTCCTTTCCCATCCCTTGCCCCTGCATCTGGCACTCTGCCTTGCTCATATGGGTTTTAAATTACTTTTTACTGTCTGTGTGAATGATGAATGAGGAGGGTGATTGTACGCTGAACCCACTGCAGAGCCTTGCTCGAGGTAAAAGGCCTGATTGACCCTGGACTGAACCCCACTGAGTGATGAAAATTAGGCAGATTACTAGGGCCATGCCAGTTTATTTCCCCCTCACTGCCACCACCTGGCTACTTTCTGGTTTGTGTGTGTGCTGAATCACTTTAGTTGTGTCTGACCCTTTGTGACCCTATGGCCTGTGGTCTGCCAGGCTCCTCTGTTGATAGGATTCTCCAGGCAAGAATACTAAAGTAGGCTGCCATGCCCTTCTCCAGGGGATCTTCTCAACCCAGGGATCGAACCTGCATCTCTTATGTCTTGCACATTGACAAGCAGGTTCTTTACCACTAGTGCTACCTGAGAAGCCCTACTTTCTGGTATAATCCCTTAGAAAATACAGTAACACATTTGGATTTTATTCATCTTTTATGTTTCCCTTCACTCTTAGAAGCTAAGGCAGTAAAACTAGAAGCTGAACGTGTCCTGACGCTTAAGACCCCTTGATGGTAGCAATTTTTTATTGGAGTATAGTTGCTTTAGAATGTTGTGTTAGTTTCTGCTACACAGTGAAGTAAAATGGCTATATATATACAAATATCCCCTCCCCTTGGGCTCTTGCTCCCACCCCACCCGCATCCTACCCCTCTAAGTCATCACAGAGCACTGAGTTGAGCTCCGTGTTACCTAGCAGGTTCCCACTCACTATCTATTTTACACATGGTTAGTGTATTTGTCAATCCTAATCTCCCAATTCATCCCACCCTCCCCTTCCCCCTCACCCCCCCTGGGGTCCCCATGTCCATTCTCTATGCCTGTGTCTCTATTCCTGACCTGCAAATAGGTTCATCTGTACCAAATGTAATCTCTATTTTTTTATCTTTTAATGCTATGTGAAGGGACTTTAACTCGTCATCCAAAGGGCTAACTACAAAGTCTCAATGCACAGGATCACTCGCATGGGGCAGGCAGTTCTCTACTTAGGGAAATGTGCTGCACTGGTCTGATCTTGCCTCTCAAGGACGCAAGTTCTGCCTGATCTCTATAGATGCTACCTTCCTTACTGATTTTCTCTCTCCAAATGGAGTGGAATACTCAGGATTACATTGAGTGTTTTCTAATATGATGTGGAAAGGGATATGGATAGAAAATGTGGAAAGCAGGCCCCCCTGGACTAAGGAAGGCAATTCTTGAAGAGATGTTTAGATAGACTAGTGTTAGAAGGTGATATGAAGAAGAGGGAGTTTGAGATGGAGAGAGCTGTCCATCAAGTGCACAGAAGGAGAAGGAGGAAAAGCAGGGATGCATGGAGAACAGCAAGTAAGTAAGTCACCAATTTGTCTGGAATCTGCAGTTATTTCAAGCTAGAACCATAAGTTGATGGGGCCATGTTTAGAAAGGTTTGAAATCTGGGGCCCGGAAATCTGTATTTCATAAAATCAATAATTTGAGAAAATGTGGCAAGGTATTATACATGTGCTAATATCCTGATGTGTCGAACAAAAAGCAATGGAACATGAGTAATTGTGATCCAAACCTCTATCGTTGGCCTTCAAGCTAAAGGAAGTGATTTGTTTTAAAGATGAATGTGTAAATGATTTTTGACAAATTTCAAGCAGCACTTGACCTCTGTGGGCTTTTTGATTTGGAATAAATAAATGTCTACATTATCCAGTTTTTCATATACTGAAGGAAAAAAATGTTTTGCTGCAGAAAAGAAAACCTTCACATTTTTAGAAACATATCTGAATTTATTGCAGTTGTTACTGTAGTAGTAACACAATTTTTGGTTAAGGATAAATTGATTAGAATTGTAAGGATTTAATTTCCTGAAAACTATATGCATTTTCAGAATGAATTTAGTCATCTATAAAGTACCAACAATGTGCATGGTGGTTCAGGCCTAACATTTTTCATAATCCAGACATTTCTCTTTAATATTCTTTCTCTCTACGTGCTGTCTGTATCAGTTCAGTTCAGTCGCTCAGTTGTGTCTGACTCTTTGTGACCCCATGGAATGCAGCACGCCAGGCCTTCCTGTCCATCACCAACTCCCAGAGTCCACTCAAACTCATGTCCATTGAGTTAGTGATGCCATCCAACCATTTCATCCTCTGTCGTCCCCTTCTCCTCCTGCCTTCAATCTTTCCCAGCATCAGGGTCTTTTCAAATGAGTCAGTTCTTCTCATCAGGCGGCCTAAGTATTGGAGTTTCAGCTTAAGCATTAATCCTTCCAATGAATATTCAGGAATGTTCTCTATATATTCTGATTCAATACACCTCCCTGGTTCTATACACATACAAGCTCAGGAAAAATCACTAGGGCATCTAGACTTTAACACTCATTCTACAATTTTGCATGGACTGGATACCTGTGGCTTTAGTTTTAGGATGAATACAGTAGTTACACAAGAAAGTGCCAAGGCCTTGGAGATGAAAAAACCAGGGTCAGAATCCCCACTCTGGACCACTTAATAGTCTAGTGGCCTTGAGCAGTTTATTAAAAGCATCCCTATGATTATTTTTCTCATCTATATAGTGATACAAACAATGCCAACCTTCAGCTTGTAGAGAAATGTGAAATTTGCCCAAGGATATCTATATGGTAATAATAAGCACTATCTTTCCTCCTCTCACTTCCTTACCCTCTCCTTTCCCATAAAATACAGAACTTGCTTGTTCAGTCCTTTTCCTAAAATCTTCTGTTTTTACTGAAAACTGCGACCCACCATGTGGCCTTGAGGAGGTAATTTCTGTCCTCTGGGCATCAGTCAGTCTAATTAGAGTGAGGGGACTAAAGGTGATTGCTAAGGGACCTTCCTTCTGTCACTGTCGTTCAGCCAGTTTGGGAATCTCACCTAAGTTCTCTCTCAGCTCATCTGCTGTCTATCCCTCCCCTCCAGCCAGGAATCCTATTGCATTCCAGTGTAACTTACATAATAGCAGCTTTGTATCAGACATACCAAGTCTGCCGATAAGACTTAAGCTTAGAAATAGGCTAATAGATTCTGCCTATTTGATTTGAGAGCAGCCTATGGGGCACTGTTTCTCTTCTTGTTTTTCATGATTTGCAAGTTTCTGAAAATTTTGTATCATCTGACAATTTAGCACAATCTGATTATGTGAATGATTGTTACCCACTCCTGGAGCAATTATATTAGTTTCTAGTGGTAAACCTCCAGGGCATTATAGCTGATCTGTATGTTTATAACACAAAAACTATAAGACTAAGCTTTGAAAATAAGCTAATAAAATATGAAATTCTTGACCCTAGCAGGAGGTTGACATGGATTTCCAGGGACCTCTATTACACCCTGTTTGTCTCTGATTAAAAGGATATAAAACATTCTCCCTTAAGATTTCAGGGTATGATCACAAATACATTCAACTGGCTAATAAAAATGATAATATGTTTTATTTTTTAAATCTCTAGAACATTATGATTTACTTGTTGACTTTATGCAAAAAATTTCCAGGATCACTTAATGCAGTGAAAAGAGCCCTACCCAAATCAAAATCAAAAGACCTAGGAGTGAATACTATCTTCCACTTCCTATCTTTAGATCTTGAATGTATTAACTTTCTGAATCCCAATATTCTCATGTGTAAAGTGGGGATAATAAGCCCTGTATCCTGAGATGTTTCATAGATTAAAAGAGATGATATATGTAAGATAACACATAAAGTCTAAAGCCCCAAAGTTAGTATTATTATAAAATTATTTTTGTTCATAATACCGTTATTATTCATATCATTTTCATTTTTATTATGTAACACCATACACTGGGTTCCTTAATATGTCACTGTTTTCAAAAGTGCTATAAAACTTCAAGGAAGTCATAGATGTCCAAAGAAATTGATAGCAATAAATAATGCAATAAATGAATAGCCAAAAAAGAAAGTGAATATAAGTTTACTTATTGTCTTTTTCAGCCATCTACTATAAAAGTGAAAGTGAAAGGCACTCAGTCGTGTCCGACTCTTTGCAACCCCATGAACTATACAGTCCATGGAATTCCCAGGCCAGAATACTGGCGTGCATAGCTTTTCCCTTCTCCAGGGGATCTTCCCAACCCAGGGATCGAACCCATATCTCCTGCATCGAAGGTGGATTCTTTACTAGCTGAGTCACAAAGAAAGTGTCCAACTCCTTGTGACCCCATGGACTGTGGCCTACCAGGTTCCTCCATCCATGGGATTTTCCAGGAAAGAGTATTGGAGTAGGTTGCCATTTCCTTCTCCAGGGGATCTTCCCTACCCAGGGATCGAACCCAGGTCACCCGCATTGTCGACAGATGATTTTACCGTCTGAGCCACAAGGGAAGCCCTTTTGAAGGGTTTCAAGTTCAGTTACATTCAGTTCAGTCACTCAGTTGTGTCTGACTCTTTGCGACCCCATGGACTACAGCACGCCAGGCCTCCCTGTTCATCACCAACTCTGGAGTGTACTCAAACTCGGGTCCATTGAGTTGATGATGCCATCCAACCAGCTCATCCTCTGTCGTCCCCTGCTCCTCCCACCTTCAATCTTGCCCATTATCAGGGGCTTTTCAAATGAGTCAGTTCTTTGCATCAGGTGGCCAAAATATTAGAGTTTCAGCTTCAGCATCAGTCCTTCTAATGAATACTCAGGACTGATCTCCTTTAGGATGGACTGGTTGGATCTCCTTGCCGTCCAAGGGACTCTCAAGACTCTTCTCCAACACCGGAGTTCAAAAGCATCAATTCTTCGGCATTCAGATTTCTTTATAGTCCAACTCTCACGTCCATACATGACCACTGGAAAAACCATAGCTTTGACTAGATGGACCTTTGTTGGCAAAGTAATATCTCTGCTTTTTAATATGCTATCTAGGTTGGTCATAATTTTTCTTCCAAGGAGTGAGCATCTTTTAATTTCATGGCTGCAGTCACCCTCTGCAGGGATTTTGGAGCCCCCAAAACAAAGTCTGTCACTGTTTCCACTGTTTCCCCATCTATTTGCCATGAAGTGATGGGACCAGATGCCATGATCTTAGTTTTCTGAATGTTGAGTTTTAAGCCAACTTTTTCACTGTCCTCTTTCACTTTCAACAAGAGGCTTTTTAGTTTCTCTTCAGTTCCTGCCATAAGGGTGGTGTCATCTGCATAGCTGAGGTTATTGATATTCTCCTGGCAATCTTAATTCCAGCTTGAGCTTCATCCAGCCCAGCGTTTCTCATGATGTATTCTGCATGTAAGTTAAATAAGCAGGGTGACAAGATATAGTCTTGACATACTCCTTTCCCAATTTGGAACCAATCTGTTGTTCCATGTCCAGTTCTAATTGTTACTTCATGACCTGCATACAGATTTCTCAATAGGCAAGTCATGTGGTCTGGTATTCCCATATTTTTAAGAATTTTCCACAGTTTGTTGTGATCCACACAGTCAAAGGCTTTGGCCTAGTCAGCAAAGTAGAAATAAATGTTTTTCTGGAACTCTCTTGCTTTTTAGATGATCCAACAGATGTTGGCAATTTGATGTCTGGTTCCTCTGCCTTTTCTAAATCCAGCTAGAACATCTGGAACTTTACAGTTCACTTATTGTTGAACCCTGGCTTGGAGAATTTTGAGCATTACTTTACTGGTATGTGAGATGACTGCAATTGTGCAGTAGTTTGAGCATTCCTTGGCATTGCCTTTCTTAGGGATTGGAATGAAAACTGACCTTTTCCAGTCCTGTGGCCACTGCTGAGTTTTCCACATTTGCTGACATGTTGAGTGCAGCACTTTCACATCATCATCTTTTAGGATTTGAAATAGCTCAACTGGAATTCCATCACCTCCACTAACTTTGTTCATAGTGATGCTTCCTAAGGCCCACTTGACTTCGCATTCCAGGATGTCCAGCTCTAGGTGAGTGATCATGCCATCATGATTATCTGAGTCTTTAAGATCTCTTTTGTGTAGTTCTTCTGTGTATTCTTGCCACCTCTTCTTAATATCTTCTGCTTCTGTTAGGTCCCTACCATCTCTGTCCTTTATTGAGCCCTTCTTTGCATGAAATGTTCCTTGGTATCTCTAATTTTCTTGAAGAGATCTGTAGTCTTTCCCATTCTATTGTTTTCCTCTATATCTTTACACTGATCACTGAGGAAGGCTTTCTTATCTCTCCTTGCTTTCTTTGGAACTCTGCATTCAAATGGGTATATCTTTCCTTTTCGCCTTTGCTTTTTGCTTCTCTTCTTTTCACAGCTATTTGTAAGGCCTCCTTAGACAGTCATTTTGCTTTTGCATTTCTTTTTCGTGGGGATGGTCTTGATCTCTGTCTCCTGTACAATGTCACATACCCCCGTCCATGGCTCTTCAAGCACTCTGTCAATCCAATCTAATCCCTTGATCTATTTCTCACTTCCACTGTTTAATGGTAAGGGATTTGATTTAGGTCATTCTTGAATGGTCTAATGGTTTTCCCTACTTTCTTCAGTTTAAGTCTCAATTTGGCAGTAAGGTGTTCATGATCTGAGCCACAGTCAGCTCCTGGTCTTGTTTTTGCTGACTGTATAGAGCTTCTCCATCTTTGGCTGCAAAGAATATAATCTATCTGATTTTGGTATTGACCATCCAGTGATGTCCATGTGCAGAGTCTTCTCTTGTGTTGTTGGAAGAGGGTATTTGCTATGCCCAGTGCGTTCTCTTGGCAAAACTCTATTAGTCTTTGCCCTGCCTCATTCCGTACTCCAAGGTCAAATTTGTCTGTTACTCCACGTGTTTCTTAACTTCCTACTTTTGCATTCCAGTCCCCCATAATGAAAACGACATCTTTTTGGGGTGTTAGTTCTAGAAGGCCGGGTAGTTCTTCATAGAACTGTTCAACTTCGGCTTCTTCAGCATTACTGATTGGGGCATAGACTTGGACTACTGTGATATTGAATGGTTTGCCTTGGAAACAAACAGAGATGATTCTGTCACTTTTAAAATTGTACCAAGTAATGCATTTCAGATTCTTTTGTTGACTATGGTGGCTACTCCATTTCTTCTAAGGGATTCCTGCCCACAGTAGTAGATATAATGGTCATCTGAGTTAAATCCACCCATTCCAGGCCATTTTAGTTCGCTGATTCCTGAAATGTTGATGTTCACTCTTGCCATCTCCTGTTTGACCACTTCCTATTTACCTTGATTCGTGCACCTAACATTCCAGGTTCCTATGCAATATTGCTCTTTACAGCATCGGACCTTGCTTCTGTCACCAGTCACATCCACAACTGGGTGTTGTTTTTGCTTTGACTCCATTTCTTCATTCTTTCTGGATTTATTTCTCCACTGATCTCCAGAAGCATATTGGGCACCTACCGACCTGGGAAGTTCATCTTTCAGTGTCCTATCTTTTTGCCTTTTCATACTGTTCATGGGGTTCTCAAGGCAAGAATCCTGAAGTAGTTTGCCACTCCCTTCTCCAGTGGGCCACATTTTGTCAGAACTCTTCACCACGACCCATCTGTCTTGGGTGGCCCCACATGACATGGCTCATAGTTTCATTGAGTTAGACAAGGCTGTGGTCCTTGTGATCAAATTGGTTAGTTTTCTCTGGTTGTGGTTTTCATTCTGTCTGCCCTCTGATGAAGAAGGATAAGAGGCTTATAGAAGCTTCCTGATGGGAGAGACTGACTAAGGGCCATGCTCAGTAAATCTTTAATCCAATTTTCTATTGATGGGTTAAGCTGTGTTCCCTCCTTGTTATTTACCGGGGGCCAAACTATGGTGGAGGTATTGCAGATAATGGCAACCTCCTTCTAAAGGTCCCCAACCCTGCACCAAGCCACCACTGACTCATGCCTCTGCTAGAGCCTCCTGGACACTGCCGGGCAAGTCTGGGTCAGTCTCTTGTGGGGTCACTGCTCCTTTCTCCTGAGTCCTGGTGAGCACAAGGTTCTGTCTGTGCCCTCCACGAAACTATTTGCCAGTCCTGTGTAAGTTACTTTGAAGGGCTTCAATGGAAACCACTATGAAGGTGGCACTCAAGATTTTAGGACTGAAAATTCTTTCTCTTTCTCTATGTTTGCAAGGGTATTTCAAGTGGATTTTGAGCATGAAATTGTTTTTTCATTATTATACCTAACCATAGAGCTGACATTTAGGTGGCACCCACCATTACTGCTGTCCTGAACATTATAATATTGAAATACACCATATTCTATTGTCCCAGGACTCTTCCTGTCACCACCACATTAGCCATTAGCCTCTGGCAGGGCTGCCCTGCTCTAGGCCTCCACAGTCCAGGTAAGTCCTAGGACAGCTGATATGATCACAGATACATACAACTGATTATAAAGTAAAATGATTACATTTATTCTTTTAATTTCTAGAACACTAACTTGAGCTAAGGAACTAACTTGAGCACTAAAGTCATCTATTCTGATTGATTGGTGCCTCCACAGTAATGACTGGCAACCATTTTGAATACCACTATTACCTAAGTTCTATGTTGAAGGATGAGTGGCTCCATTGCTACCAGAAGGTAATATCTTCTCACTGAGGGAAGTGCTGGATGAAGAGAATTTTCCCACTGAATGCCTTGCAGGCATTAGTTTTAAAGATTTAATGTGATTCTGAAACTAATTTAAGGCCTAGAGATTTTCACTTAGGGTCTTCAATTATCCAAAATTTAGACAAGGTATTTTGTATGTATGTGTATAATATATGTATGTATTATATTTCCATATCAGTTCAGTTCAATTTAGTCACTTAGTTGTGTCCAACTCTTTGCGACCCCATGAATCGCAGCACGCCAGGCCTCCCTGTCTATCACCAACTTCTGTAGTCTATCCAAACCCATGTCCATCAAGTCGGTGATGCCATCCAGCCACCTCATCCTCTGTCGTCCCCTTCTCCTCCTACCCCCAATCCTTCCCAGCATTAGGGTCTTTTCCAGTGAGTCAACTCTTTGTATTAGGTGGCCAAAGTATTGGAGTTTCAGCTTCAACATCAGTCCTTCCAATGGGCACCCAGGACTGATCTCCTTTAGGATGGACTGGTTGGAGCTCCTTGCAGTCCAAGGGACTCTCAAGAGTCTTCTCCAACACCACAGTTCAAAAGCATCAATTCTTCGGCGCTCAGCTTTCTTTATAGTCCAACTCTCACATCCATACATGACCACTGGAAAAACCATAGCCTTGACTAGATGGACCTTTGTTGGCAAAGTAATGTCTCTGCTTTTAAATATGCTATCCAGGTTGGTCATAACATTCCTTCCAAGGAGTAAGCATCTTTTACTTTCATGGCTACAGACACCATCTGCAGTGATTTTGGAGCCCCCCAAAATAAAGTCTGACACTGTTTCCACTGTTTCCCCATCTATTTGCTGTGAAGTGATGGGACCAGATGCCATGATCTTAGTTTTCTGAATGTTGAGCTTTAAGCCAACTCTTTCACGCTCCTCCTTCACTTTCATCAAGAGTCTTTTTAGTTCCTCTTCACTTTATGCCATAAGGGTGGTATCGTCTGTATATCTGAGGTTATTGATATTTCCATATAATATGCACTAATATACACAATATTTTGAGGAGATCCCTAGAAGTCAGTGACTCTAAAAATTTTAGGACTCATTGTGTTATACTCTTTCTGAAATAATAAATTGGTAGATTTATAGAGGAGAGACATAGGGGAATGTGTATAAATTGAAACTACTAACAAGAAGTAACCTTCTCAATGTTTTAATAGAAGGACCTGAATGATTTAAAAAGAATGGAAAATGAGTTTGATATAGTCTGCAACTTGAGACCTGAATGATTTAAAAAGAAAGGAAAATGAGTTTGGTCTAGTCTGCAACTTGACATATATATATATATATATATTTCCACTGGAGATAAATGGCTCTCAACGGAGTGATCCAGACTTGCAAGGATTTTTACTGAAGTTTCTCTCCTAAGGTGAGGGGATGAAATGTACTCTGATGCCTTTATCTGGAGGTAAATAGAGTCCTACTTATTGACTTCACACTCCTTATCCAGTCCAGGTGAAGCTATATTGCAGCAGAGAATGTGTTAGAGGTAGTCAACATCTTCCCAATAATGTTTATCAGCTTTTTAAGCACCATTTCTGAATGAATTTATAATAATAATGTCAATAATAGCTAATAGTAGCACAACTACTATTTATTAAAGATCACTGTGCTGGGCACTGTGCTGAATCTTTACATTATTTAATCTTTGCAGTAA
This sequence comes from Odocoileus virginianus, assembly GCF_023699985.2. NCBI lineage: Eukaryota > Metazoa > Chordata > Mammalia > Artiodactyla > Cervidae > Odocoileus > Odocoileus virginianus. The sequence goes on from NC_069677.1 coordinate 17,192,773, forward strand.
CCACTGAGATATTACTTTGTCCTACATATAGATGAGGAAATTGGGGTTCAGAAAAAATTAACCTGTGTAAATGTATAAAGTTAGCAAGTGGAGAGCCAGGAATCCAACATAGGTAAGTCTGCTGCCTCAATATTCCAATTTATGGATGTTGTATATTATTTGTTTGTTACCCATTCCTCATTTGAGTTAAGCAACCACCCTCTACTCAGAAAAAATCAGTAGGGCATAGTAAGCAATCACTGACAGCCTCTTCATTTGATTTTGAATAGTGTCCTTTCACACATGTGTTCAGCAAATTTTTATATACAGTAATCATCATGATAGCAATTAATTTTTCTTTTATAGGCTACTCCCCACTTTCTAATATCAAGCTCTTATCATTTGATAATTTAGGTCCAATACAATATCATATCTTCATATATTATTACAGCTACTATTATATGTGCTCTTCACCAGCTCTTGGAGATACTGCTTCATTTTCAACTACATATATATACTCAACTAAATATAAGTAATGAGGGGATTTCATCAGTGAAGCTGAACTTTTAGACACAATATTCCATTTCTGCAAGTACAGCTAATCCCTTTCCCATCTTCATATAAGGAACCATTTCCTGAAGTATTCTTACAGTTATTATTTTGCTGGTTGTGTGTTGTTGGGGGCTGCTGCATATGCAGTGAGCATGGAGGGCAGAAAACAGCCGGCGACCCCTCCTCAGGAAGTGGGGAGCTTAAGAACCTCAGAATTCTACAAGATCCATCTCCTTGAGTCAAGCTGGTAAGACAGGTACCAGAATCACTGCTGCTGTCAGGAAGTCCCAACCAGTCATGGGCCTGGACTTTCTTGTATCACTTAACAGGAACAAGAAAATTGTTAACCATTTCGAGCCAAACCATGGATAAGAGTTGGATTTGATCGTTTATCTGAAACTGCACCACCTCTACCCCTATGCCCAGCTAGGAAGAGGCAAGTTTTCATTATATATTGTAGAAAATCCAGATATTTCAAGTTTGACAGAGCCGAGTTTTAATTCTTTTGTTCCTAAGGTTATTGTGAAGTTAAAGTGGCACAGAAAAGCCAGTGGAACAGGCAGGAAGCCCAGTGCCCAGCATTTTAAGGCACTTTATAAACGTTGTTTGGTTTTGACACAGAAGGAACTGACTTGGCTTGCAATTTGTTCCTTAAATATTGAATTAACTTTTGCTATTGCCACTTTTACTTCATTAAAAGTAGGGTGACCTTTTCTCACTTGTTGTTAAATCCAACAGAATAAACCTGTTTCCAGAATTAAAATTATCTCTAAATTATTGAACCCCATTTTGTCTTAAACTGATCCACTGGCTTCAATAAGGCACCCAATTAGTGCCTGGCATAAACTGTTGAAAAAATGGATGCCATTTGGAGATGGGAATGCCATTCTCTGTGGAGGAGCAGAGTTTTGCTGGCAGCTTTACAGGTTCATCAATAGAGGAAAAGTAACACTGAGTAATAGCCCAAGAGAGACTTAGAAGCTTAGGAGTTGGCTTGGGCAAGCACAGGGAGCAGAGAAAAGAAAGAATCTTAGAAGCTGATAGCAAGACAGTTGGGGAGCAGGCATTAGTTTAGCAGAACAGGCTGGCACAACCAGGATGAGTAGGGGAGGAATATCAGATTTTGTCTACAAATTTGGGTGATAAGGTCAGGGGTAGGAGAGACGGCTGAAATGTTAGTATGCTACTAGATAAAGCCAAACAACTATGTAAGCGTAACAACAGTAGGACAACCCATTAGATATAACGAGACTCGAGCTCTGAACCCACAGATTGGAGTCTGCTTCTGGACCCATAGGTACACCTGATTTGGGTTGAGGCCTCAGGTGACTCTCTAGACCTCTCTGGGTCACTATTTCCCAAAAGGATTTCTAATGTACCTTCCAGATACAAATTCTTACAATTACATCTTCATGATTGGTGAAAAAAAATGAGTTCAAGTACTATATACAGTGATTGTGACAAGTTTCACATTAGATAGAATAAAATTGGCATACAGTGAAGAAATAGGGTACAGCTTTTTCACACATGCAAGTACTCTCCAGAGATGATCAGTGGTTGGGGTTGCGGGGGGGTGGCGGTGGTTAACAAAAGAGAAACCGTAATTAGGAATGAAGAGTGTAGAATGGCTAATCTAGTAATTTTTCAATTCTTTTACTTTTTCTAAAAAAGAATATAGGAAATGTCAGAGGAGATACAGGCATGGGATAAAGCTGGTCTCAGATCCCTTAAATGGGAATCAGAAATACCTTAATCATCCAACTCCATTATCCATGGTAAACCAGTTTGGTGTTCCTATGTATTTCTAAAGAAGATTATGAGATCAGATTTTTTTTTTTTTAAATCAGCATAACCTGATTCTTTAGAGCAGCTCAGCAGGCTTTCTTAAGTTAGCCTGAATTTTCTCCAGGATTTAAGTTACCAGAGAAAAAGATAAAACAATGATTTCAGAAACAGATATTTTTAAGGCCTATAATACAAGCTAAACTTGAAATTCAGGATTAGGAGATAACATCTTTATGAAAATGTCTAGAGAGATGGGAATCCTAGTATTGATGCCTTCTCTAGAGTCCTGTCTGAGTGTGGTACCCCCAGGAAACAGTTCTGGGGGTCCAGGCTGTGACCAGGCCGGGTCTGCAGTTGTAAGATGAAGTCAGATGGTGCAAAATTTAAGGGTTTTATTTTTCCCAATTCATTTTAGAAAGAACCAGATTTGAAACTTGCAAACTCAAAGCTGCTTTGATCTGGTTCTGATGTTATCTGTGACTTAATAATCAAGTTTTAAATTTTAAAACTTTTCTTACTGCTTCCAAAGGCCTGAAAACTACCACAAGAACAAACCAAACTGACTTCAACAGGAGTCTCACTCTCATTGCTAAAAATTTTCATTTAGACCAACCACTACTTTCTCTACCAAGGAAACAGATCATATTGTGAAGATGATTAGAAAAGTATAAATATTTTAAGCAATAATATCATTAAACTCAGTCATGTCCCATTAGATCTCATGTACCTTCTATGTTTTGTACACTAGACTAGGTTCTGTGGAGAATGTAATAGAGGATGAGAATAATGTTCATCAGTGACTTGGAGAGAAATTAAAGATGCATGTTCACATGGGGTGCTGAGATGTGAACCAATATTTGAAGTGGGGGGGAATGTTTGGAAAGACTGAGGAACAGATAAAATCTCATTTAGGTCAGGCTCTATGTGATGAGTAGGGAGCAACAAAATGAGAAAATTAGAGAGTCAAGGGTAGTGTGCAGAATGTGTGTGTGTGTTGTGTCTGAGGATGGGAGGAAGGAAGGAGACTGAGGAGTGGGCCTTGCAGGGTATTCTGGGGAGTTCAGACTGGGGAGGTCAAATGAAGCTTAGAGGGCAGGCAGAGGCCTTTGAACTGACTTCATTGTCTTCACCTTGATTCTGGTCCACTCTCAAATCTCTGTCATCTATAGTCACACAGACAGCAAGACAAGGGTTTTCTTCTTATAGCTGGGAAAGCATTATCTGCTCCGTCATCTATTCACAAACATCAGGTCTGAGATTCCACCTTGGTTTAAAGCTATTTGAGCCATCTTGGCAATAGGCCTTTTAGGATTGTCCTCATTTCTAACATGGCATTTGACATCTTCTTTTTGTTTCTTTTTGTGCTAGACCCCATCAAACAGGGCTCAGTAGCTGGAAGGCTTCATCCTTGTCCAGGGTCAGCTCATTCATCCCCTTTCTAACTTGATAAGCTATGGTATGAAAAGTTGGGAAATAGTAATCCAGAAATAAGGATAAATAACCATGATATTGATGGCACTCTTAACCTTAAGTACGTAAACCTTATTTGTTTCCTTCTTTTATAGGTCAATTGCTTTCATTGGTATTTATAGAATGTACTTTGGAAGGAGATAAAAAATAAAATATAAAGATTGATTTTTATATTAATAGTCTAAAATCTGCTAGAAGCCTAAAAATAACTTTATAAAAATTCTAAATACATAGCCATAATTGTTTTTAAAAGCTTGAAGCTATTTTAAAGCTATCATAATTTGAGTAATTCTGAAATAAAATGGCAAATCTTATTGCAAAGGTGAATTATGTTGAACTCAGTTTAGCATCTGCACAGTTGTTATACATTTAGCTTCTAATAGTCAAGAGTTTAGAAGGATTCTATTTTATTGGACCTAGCATTATTTTATTTTCCCATAAATCCTGAACAAGAATAAATGTAGCAGAAATATTGCCGATGAGTCAAACATTGAGTCCAACAGAACACTTGAATACCCCAAAGAGAAAAAGGTGTTCACAGTCTCAGACATTTTCCTATCTGCTTATAACCTTTTAGCTAATTCAACATGATGGTATTTTAGAGTAAATGTGCTCATCACATCGATGGATTAAAAATTCACCATGCCATTTAGATTCTGAAAGATGTAGGGAAATTTTGAATTATAGTTTCCTTAGATAGATTAAGAAGCCATCAGGCCTTTTGGAGTCTGAAGGATGGAAAATTTTGAATACTTCTAAAATGTTTTCATTTATATTTTAATGAAGATTTTCAATGGCAATAACAGCATATACAACATTTATCTTTTTTGTACTTGGAAAAGAAATAGATCTTCCTTGGAGAAAAATGTGTATGATTTAGGAAATGATAAGAAAATAGGATAATTTACTCTTTTTATAGATTTGCTTTTGACTATGAACCATATATGTTAGTATCACAGATTTAAGCATGAGAGACATAGTGTAAGTCTTTGAGAAGTTAATTATCTCTCAGATAAGTGAGCTAACAATTGAAATAAAGTATGTAATAATAGTATAATACAGAGTGTGGGATGCCAAAGTAGGATACCCTCAGAGCAGCAGATGAGGTGGAGCCCAGTGGGGGGGTAGTGATGTAAGTGGACACCTGAAGGTGAGTGAAAGGAGGAATGAGAGCTGAGCATTTCAACTAGGGCGGGCAGAACGTTTGAAGACCTTCGTGAGAAAGAGCATGACAAAACTGAGCAATATTAGGGAGCCCAATTGATCAGCTAAGACTCTTGATATTTTTGCATATATTATTCCCATCTCTTTCGAAAGATGTGTTGAAATATATTTGAACACACTTTGGATCTTACACTTTTCTACCTACTTTATTCACTTTGTCATAAACTGTGTTTATTGGCCCACATCATTGAAATCCTCTCATGTAATGTTAAATGGCAGCACAATTATCTGTGCAACTACAATCTCATAATTAATCATTCCCCTATCATTGAACATATTGTCTTATTTTTTCTATTATAAAAGAGAATATTATGATAACCATTTTATACACATTTCTGATTATTTCCATCATATCATTTATACTGTGGATTTCAAATAAACAACCCAATCCCCAATTAAACACTTCCTAACATGAATTAATATCTTTAAAACTCTTTATTGAGCAGCATTTATTGAAAAATCTCAAAGTGGGACACAGACAAATTGCCCTCCGCAGACATGAGCTGACTTGGAGCCATACTGTAAGGCCTGAGTGTTTGAATATTATGACACATTCCCTCACCAAAGCCTGCTCAGTGGTCTCTAGCTGTATCCTAAAAAAATCCTGGTGTTGGACTTCAAGGAAAGTTTGAAGCAATTTTAGTCTTTGAATCACATTTTTAATAATAAGGATTTCAGTAGCATCTGCAAAATGCAGAAGTCTTGACTCCTTGACAAATTCTAGTATTTTGCTGTAATACCATGTATTGGTGGTCAGCTGTGCAGCCCGGCACATGGCACTGTTTAGAACTTGAACTGGTTCACGGCGTAAGGTTCTGTGTAAAGCACCTTCACACACAAAAGAGAAGTAAGTTGAAGCAAATAAAGAAGTCGGCTACAGCATTACATGTCTCAGATTTTCAAAAAAGGAAAAGAGAGAGCACTGAATTCCAAGTCAGAAGCCCAGCGCCGGTCTTCCTCCCTGAGAATATAAGTTCCTTGCCGTCAGGGAGCAGGATCTGTCATCTCTGCGTCCCTCCCTATATCGCTGTGAGTGCCCAGCAGATGGCACGCGGTACAGTCGAACGGCATGAATGAATGAATGGGTGAATGTGGTTTACAGCAATGTGGATATAGTTCTCATAAGCCTACCAACCTAAGAGGGGTATTTCCATGGGGATAGAAGGGGTACTCACCCCAAAAATATCTCTACCCCTTTGTTCAGGGACAGGTGTGTGCAACTTAGTTTTTAATCTCTCAAAATATCTTTAGGGAATGAGCTTTGAATAAATACAAGAGTTGTCTACACAGTTTTGTCTTTTGTGTGTCTATTTGAAGGGTCGTTTTTCATTAGTGCTTTTGCAACTAAGTCTTGTAACTTGAGAAGAAATAGAGCATCCTAATTTGCTGTCCTGGGCATGGGCTTAGTGTCAGGCTGCAGAGAAGACTTTTCCCAAATAGTAAACGTTTTCCTCAAAATGAAGACACATTTCAGATGGAGGCAATGCTGCAATCCTGCCTTTTGAGATTTTTGTTTAAGAGAGAAAACTTGATTATAAACATCAGGTATTTGGAAGAGAACTAGTGAAAACCGTTAAAGGAAAAGTGAAAGGAAAATAAATCATAGACCTACAGGAATCTTAGAATAAAGATTTGGTGATAGACATTTTACAAACCAAGGCAGCGTGGGAGGTCTTCAATTTATATTTTTAAATGTGAGCAGATGGGCTGAGCATTCTTATAGAAAGTGGATGTGTGTGTCTGTGTGATGAAAATGTAGTTCATGAAGGCTGTTCCTTTCCAGGTGGGAATAATATGAGCTTACTCACTTTGCAGTGATAGGAGCGCTAAAATCAAATCCCCAAAATATTTCACATATGGTGACCCAATTCTTATTTTCTTATTAATTGCCTGGAAAGTTGTTCTTTCTTTACATTTGACAGTTTGAATGAAAAGGTAGTATTTTCAAAAGAAAACTGAATGCCAAGCATGTAAGATCAGACATGTTATAGCAGAACTCCATTGTGTGGTTCGAATGGTACTGATGTCATGGGAATTAAGAGGGGCAATAAGTGAAGGCATACTTCCTGCTACAGATCCACTTTGGGAGACAAAATTCCTTGGAATTAAGGAAGAAGAGCAATTAATAAGTATGCTTCTCATGTATGTGTAGATTGCACATCATTGGTTGGTTTCCTTGAAGGATGGTAGAGGATCAAGAATGCAGACTCTGGAGACAGAAAGCTTGAGTTCAAATCCTGTCTCTGCTACTTCCTAGCTGTGACCTTGGGCAAATCACTTAATCTTCCTGTGCTTCAATTCCCTCCCTAAGAAAATGAAGAGATCAGGCAGGAGAATAATCAGAATCATTGACAGGCAACTTTGCAAGAATTAGTATATATTAGTAAATATATATACTATATAATTAAATTAAATTAGTATATAATACATACACACACACACACATATATATATGCATGCATGCTCAGTCGCTTCAGTTGTGTCTGACTCTTTGTGACCCTGTGGACTGTAGCCAACCAGGCTTCTCTGTCCATGGGATTATCCAGGCAAGAATATTGGAGTTGGTTGCCATGGCCTCCTCCAAGGGATCTTCCCAACTTGGGAGTCTTCCCGACCTTTATATATATAAAGAGCTTAGAGCAGTTCCTAGCACACTGTAATTGCTATGAATATATGATTAGTGCCTTTATTATTACTTGTTATTAATCTGATACAACACAGGTAACCAGAGTCTTATTTTCTTTTCTAGACAAATGTACTAAAAAGATATTTTTGTTTTCATAGACCATGACTGTCCTTCATGAAGTGAATGCACAGTGTTGCTATTTTCAAATATACTTTGTCTCCCCTCGGGACCTCCAATAACTCATTTTACCAGACCTTACTATCTGCCTGCACCTTCTTTTGGAGCCAAATATATTTACCTACATGTACCGCTTGCCATGGAAAAAGAAACCTTTTTTAAAAAAATTAAAGCATACCTTTAGGGATTTACCTAACCACCCCACACTAGTATTTTAAGATCTTTTTGAATACAGGCATGTTATTCAACCTACAACTACAATTCAGGTACCTACTATTTGCCAGTACTGTGCATGTCACTGTGAGGGTAGAAAGATGAATAAATCAGTTATTATTAGAGAGATTAAAATTCAGTGGGATTAGATCTATGATAGATTATTTGATAAGCTTCAATCACTTCCTCCATATTCTTTAGTCTTGATCTGTCTCCATTTACAATTCCTAATTTTTAAATGAGTCCCTCTATGCCATATGGCAACATTTCCTCTTCCTTTGTTCTCTGTCTCAGCTTTTTTTTTTTTTTAAATCTGTTCCAGCTTCATCTCTTTGGCATTGCCAAAAGGCACATAGTTCTCCAGGTAAATCTGTCAGGATTGTGTTCCACTTTGTTACCAATACCCTTTGTGAGGATTTTGCTGCTGGAATTGAAATCAACAATTCCAAATATTGGGCCAAATATTTAGGAAATCATGCACAATGATTGTTAGAACTATTCGTTCACTTAAAAACATAGTTCCCTTTCCTGCACTAAGAACAGCAATGTATGTCCATAGTTCAAATAAAATATAAAATAGAATAAAGAAGCAAACAAACAAAAAAAGACACAGTCTTAACACCAGAAAGATCCTAGCTAGCATTCATATTCTGGTAATTTCTTTCTCTTGCTCTGTCACCTAACAGATTTGGGACTAAACTGTTGTTCTTTTCTGCTTTTCAAGGCTGTTACTAAAATGTGAGCACTTTCCCCATGTCATTAACTGTTCTTAAAGGCTCCATCTGATGCATTTTATTATGATTTACTTAATCATTCTTTTTATAAGCAGAGGCCATAGTACTCAAATAACTCAAATAATACCTCGACCTGGCTTCCCTTCGGTACCTTATAAAACATTACTCTTTGAGTCACAAAGTACTTCCTTATCACATATTCTTCTCCAATCAGTCTCTCTTCTTAAACATTTGAATATTACATAAAATGTACAAGACTTAGGGTCAGCTGTTCTAATGCTGAGTGTGTTACATAGTATTCAGCAAGTCGCCTCCTCTGATTTACCTTCAGGTCTCTCATCTGTGAGATGGAGTAACGACCCCTTACTTCGTTACAATGCAGTTGCTGTGCAGATGAAATGAGATGGTGAATGTGAAATTGTTTTACAAATTAGAAAACTAGGGATTCTTCTTTCCCTGCACTTGACTTCTGTAACCCAAACCCAAAGGCAACAGTGATTCTTCTTTTTTTTTTTTCCCCTCCTTTTTAGCAGAGAAAGTCTGCATTAAGGTGCTAAGAAAGAGCATTATTCAACTACCTGACCTCCCAAAGGATTTATTAACGTTTAACCTCAACTCACCCCTTCCCACAGTGACCTGATTTATCTGACTATTTAAAACTAAGGTTACTCAGATGGTGAAAGTACAATTTCAAATGTCCATTAGGAAGAACAAATCTATTGATGACAAAAAAACTCAGTTATTTCTTTTCAGTGACCTTCCTTATCCTTATCATAAATATAACCTTATAGTATTAACAATATTATTAACATAGTAATTATAATGTATTAAGTACCTACAAAGTGGCATCTAGGTACTTCATATAGCAGTTTAAATCTTAACAGTCCTGCAAATTATATGTTGGAGTGCAAAGTCTATCATTAGGCCAAAATGACTTAGAAAAGAAATCTAGACAAGATCTTAACTATGTGCTATGCTAAGTCACTTCAGTCGTTTCCAGCTCTTTGTGACCTTGTGGGCTGTAGCTCACCAGGCTCCTCTGTCCACAGGATTCTCCAGGCAAGGGTACTAGAATGGGTTGCCATGCCATCCTCCAGGGGATCTTCCCTACCCAAGGATTGAAACCCGCATCTCTTATGTCTCCTGCATTGGCAGGCAGGTTCTTTATCTGGGAAGTCTCTATCTTAACTGTAAGTGTTAGTCGCTCAGTTGTGTCTGACACTTTGTGATCTGTGGACTGTAGCCCACCAGGCTCCTCTGTCCATGGGATTTTCCAGGCAAGAATACTGGAGTGGGTTACCATTTCCTCCTCCAGGGGATCTTCCCAACCCAGGGATCGAACACACATCTCCTGTGTCTCCTGCATTGCAGGCGGATTCTTTACCTATTAGGACATTGGGGAAGCCATGTATCTAAATCAGTCTTACTTAGTAAGGAAGTAGGCTTAAGAGGCGATACCAAAGACAAATCTAATGACTAAGGGAGCAAAAGAAAATGGAAAAACAAATTCTCCACCATGGGCGCCCTCTAGTGGGAGGCAGAGAGCAAGACACTTCAGATCCCTCTTCCATGTCTGTGCTCCAGCCCTTCTCCCACTGGGCTGTGGGTATTGGCTAAGGGAACATCCTTCATCCCAAACGGGAGTGCAGCAGGACAGAGCCAACATCTTGATCACTTTTTTTACATTAAATTTTTAAAGCTCTGTAAAGCTATTATTGATATATTTTAAATGATGCAAGTTTTGACATGAAACCATCCCAGCAATAAAAGAAATGAATGTAACAATCATAATACCCCCATTTCTGTTTGAACTTCTCTTTCACCTCTTTGCCTCCAGCCCACCCCTAGGTAATGACTATCTGCTTTCTGTCATTATTACTTAGCTCACTTTTCTAGAATTTCATGCAAATGGAGTAATACAGTAAGTACTTTTTGCGTGTTTGTGTGTAACTTATTTCACCCAATGTAATTATTTTCAAATTTTAAGTATGTCTTATGTATCAGTTGTTGTTGTTTAGTTGCCAAGTTAGTATCTGACTCTTGCAATCCCATGGTTCTTCTGTCCATAGGATTTCCCAGGCAAGAATACTGGAGCGGGTTGCCATTTCCTCTTCCAGGGGATCTTCCCAACCCAGGGATTGAACCTGTGTCTCTTGTGTCTCCTGCATTGACAGGTGGATTCTTTACCACTAGAACCACTTTGGATTTTGGGAAGTCCAAAATATGTATATATTTACATATAAAGACTTATTAGAAGTGGCTCACGTCATTATGGAGGCCGACAAGTCTAAAATCTACACAACTAACGTCTCAGTTCAAGTCCAAAGACTAGAAGTTCCTGTAGTACAAGAAGGGCCAGAGTTTCAGTTCAAAAGCTGTCTGACTGAACTCTCTCTTACTGGCAGTGGGATGGTGGGTTTTTTATTCTACTCTGGCCTTTGACTGATTGGATGAGGCCCAGCCACACAGGAGAGGACAATCTGCTTTCCTCAGTCTACCAACTGAAACGTTCATTTCTTCCAAAAATATCTTCCCAGAAATACCCAAATAATATTTGAACAAATATCTGGGAACCCTGTAACCCAGTCAAGTTGACACATAAAATTAACCATCACAGGTATATTGATTATGCTTTTTTTTTCTTTTAAACTGCACATGTAACCACCATCACCCCTCTTCCCAAAATTCTGCTTAAGGCCAGTCCAAAGTATGTTCCATAAGCACTTGAGAATGAGAATCCTTTCCTAAAATAAATGAACATCTTCCCCAAATCACCTTCTTACATGTGACCACTGAATGTAGAATGAAACTCTTTAGTAGAGACCTTTGTTTATCACTCAGACCTGGACTGATCCAAGTATCAAAAAACCTACATAAACGCTCTTTCTTTGTTCCTAGAGCTGTACATCATCATCCTTCCCTCCCACACTCTTTTTCTTCTTCTAATTTGTATTAAGTTTCTGTTCTCTGTAAGGGCTTCCCAGGTGGTGCTAGTGGTAAAGAGTCTGCCTGCCAATGTGGGAGACGTAGGCGACATGGGTTTGACCCCTGGGTCGGGAAGATTCCCTGGAGCAGGGCAGGGCAAACCACTCCAGTATTGTTGCCTGGAAAATCCCCACGGACAGAGGAGCCTGGCGGGCTATAGTCCATAGGGTTGCACAGAGTTGGACCCAACTGAAGCCACTTAGCACAGCACAGTACATTCTATGTAAAGTAATACAACTATTAAATGATCCTTATTTTTTCTCTGTAGGCTTTTAAAGTGTTCTACAAAGTGTCATTTTGCTCTCAGTGATTCCTCCTGGATTTTTTATTTTATATAAAAAATTGAAATTATTGTTGTGAATCGCTGTGTTGAGCTATGGTGTTCTTTTACAGATCTCATTAAGACTGTCTTGTAGAGAATTTCTAAAGTAATCAAGAGGTCAATTTGTAGCATTGTGTTTCTATGTAATTAGACTGAAAGAATGGTGTTCATTGGTGTAAAATTTTAGCAAAGAATCCTTGAGTTTCATTACAGAGGTTGAAATACCATAAGCATGTATGGAATGCCAGATTTGTACTTATTGGGATTTCGTTGATTGTTATAAAACTTGTCACTCTTACATGATGCATTTTCCTTTATTATGTCCTTATGATGAGTTCTAGTGCTGGATTTCTCTCCTAAATCAACTGCAAGCTCATCAGCACCATTAATAACAAAAAGTACATAGAAATTGCATCTGTCTGTGATCATGGTGGATTTTCCAGCTAGAAGAGTTTCTCAAAAGGGCTTCCTGAAGATCACTTGGGTACTCAAGGCAGAGAATCTAATTAAGGGTTGAAGACCAAGAATCATTTAGAGAAGATTGTTAGATACATGATCTGGGAGGATGGAACACAGAAAAGAGCTCATATTCTGCAATTTAAACATCTCTTTCAGAAAGGAAAACTAAAGGAGAAGAAAAATAGGAGCCGCATTTATTAATAACTTTCATTTGGGATCTGGATTACAATCAGTATATGTGAGGGTTCTGAAGAGTCTCAGTTTCTTTACTCATCCCCATTATTTTTGATAGCATTTGGTCCATAAATTATCTATCATATTCTAGGCATTGTGGATAGCTCAGTGTATAAGAAAGATTGTAAAGACCAGTAAGGACATTACAACAGAATGTAAAGAAAATAATAGTACTAAGGAACACCGGGGTCCCGAGAGAGTTCTGAGGAGGGAGATGACCGGTGGATGGAAGCGCTCTAGGAGGACCGCTGTGGGGCGAGGGCAGGGGACGCGATGGCTTGAAACAAGTTGAGGAGGGTGGTGTCCTGGGGCTGCTGTTGAGGAGGGTAGTGACCTGGCCTTGGGTGAGGGCGGAGAAGCGACTCGGGTTGCGCTGATGTCGAAGAACAAACGCGGGATCGCGCAGGAACTGAGCTGCGGTCCCTTGTGGAGCAGCCCCGGAACAGGGAGCAGGTTCGGAGCAGAATCAGGATGTGACAGATTTTGAACAAGGCCCCGAGAGCCCCACCGAGATGTCTGCGCTCGAACACGGTGGCTACGGAAAGCTCTCGCCTTCTTGGCAGCGAAGCCGAAGTCCGGAGCGCGTCGCAGGGACCCCGCGCAGTCCGGTCCCGCGGTGTCTCCGCCTGTTGATGCCGCGCGGCCCGCGGGCTCGGATGCTCGGCGCTCTGCCCTGGCAGCGATCCCGCAGCCGCAGGAGGCGGTTTTGCGCTGAACCTCGGCGTAATGGAGGAAGGTGCTATTTTGGGATAACAGGCATATGATCAGCTCTTTTTTGGGGCAGATCTCACAGGCCGCGATGTTTGCAAAAAGAGTGACTTTCCCGAATGCCTCGCTTTCTGCTTCAGCACAGAAAACAGTTTCACGCATTGTTGCCGCTTCTGCAGAAAGGGTTTCGCATATGACATTGACAACCCACTGTGTTAACGACAGCAATAGCTCAGAGCAGTTTAACGAAAGATATTTATGTGTGGCTAGTAAGCTACATTCCTTTTCTCCCCCCTTCCAATGGTAGAAAGGAAAGCGGAGCCTAATCTGGAAGATGTGGACAGGCTCTGAAGCATCGGAAGGTTAATGGAATCAGGGAACCCTAAATAAACAGAACTCCCCGACTGCCCCCTCTCCTTTCCATTACTCCGTCCTTTGCTTTTCTAGCTTTCCCCATGCCAAAAAAGTGAGCCTAGGAAGGGATGTGCTAGTATTACAACTAGTTTACGTTCTTTTTCTTACACACATTCTTACTACTACTTACAGTAAATATATATTCTTTGGTAATAAGCCAAAATGAATAAAAAATATTTCATAAAAAGATAAAACGTGTGTGTGTGTGTGTGTGTGTGTGTGGCATGGTTTCTAGGACTGTGAAGTTTGGGTACCTTCATCCTGTTCGGTGTAGACAATATGGTGCCATGAATTCAGTGGATCTTATTTCCAGATGTTGCCCACTCTAGTGTGTTTTCTGTTTCATAAATTTAGCCAGCTGTAGTCAGGAAAATCTTTCGGATTCTGCCTTGAATTAAGTGGAGAGATCAAAGGTGACTACAATGAACTGTCTACCCTCCAGACATTTTAAACCTCTGTATTCCAGACTGGTTGCTCCACCGTACATTATTTTTCTCTTGTTTTTTTTTTTTCTCTCTCCTGGTAATTTCATCAGTCATATGATTTGGACTATTCGCTTTTGCATTTTTTTTTTTTTGCCCAAATAATACCTATAACTAAAACCTTTTAAAATAAATTTAAGATGAATATGCCTAAGTGTCTACTGGAGCTGTTCACTTGAATTTTCATAGGAAACTCAAATTCAACATGTTTAGATTTGAATCACTTACATAAGTCCCTATCCCCACTGAAAACAGAAACAAGCACCGCTGGCCTGATGCTTGACTTAAATGCCCCGTCCTCTTAAACGGCACTTCTGTTCTCCTAGTTGCCCAAGCCGGGACCCAGCTCATCATGTTTGTCCCTCCTTCCCTTTTCATTATCCTTTTTATTTTATTTATCCTTTATTTTCATCATCACATATTTATTAAAACCTCTCTACTCTGACTCTTAGTGACCTTTGGATCTGCCGCCTCCTTACAATCCCCAGAATAGGCACTGTCTGAAAGCTGTAATAACAGTTGGAGTGGAACTCACATCCTCAGTCTTGTCCCTCACCTGTCACTGTTTCCAGATGAATCTTTCTACAATGCAAATAGGATGTGTGTTCTCCCTGTTACCACCTTTCAATAACCTCCCCATTACTACTGGGATGAAGTCCAAATCATTTGGACATGGCATATGTATTTCCCAATAAAGAAAAGTGTGGAGTCTGGAGTCAGACCCATCTGAGTTCAAGTCCTGATTCTGCCAGTTGACAACTGCATGACCTCGAGTAACTTCTCTGTTTCTACCTCCACATTTGTGAAATGAGGACAGCAGTAACTACTTGTAGTAAGCTGCTTGTGTTTCCCAGTACCTGCTTCTCTTCTAATTACGGATGTTATATTTCTTTCTTTTCTGAAGTTAGGTGTGCCCAAGTGATCTGCAGAATCTGAAAAAAAAAAAAAAAAAAAAAAGCAGAAGTGGTGTGTGTTACCTCCGTGTAGAGGCATTCAGTTCCTGGGATCAGACTCTCCAGCCCGCTTTTTCCTTTGGCAAATGTGAGGACATGTGTTGATATGAAGGTGCTATGAGAATTAAGGAGACTGAATGCTGAGCCAACACTTAGGAGGCAGCTGCCCTGGAGAATGAACCAGATTCCAACAGATTATGTGTGGGTGATAAATAGAGTCACTGGATGAAGCGACTGAGATTCAGGAGTTATCCCAGCCTAGCTAAACCTTAACAGACATAAGATCTATAGCTATAAGAATTGTATCATGTCTGCAGGCGTTCGACATGGTGTTTGATGTGAAGCACGTGTTCATTGGTAGCAGTGATCACGGCTCTTTTTCCAGACAATATCCTTTCCCGTTTCCCTTTAGCATACTTTTGTTCCAAATGCACCTATCCACTCACCCTTTCACATCTTAGCATCTTTAGACATTGTGATTACTCTGTAGGTACTATTTTCTACGATCTTACTTAACTGATGAAATGTATTCAACACTCAAGAATCAAGTGACCCCCTCAACGGGGACTTTCCTCATCCCTGAGCCCACCCATGGCCCAGAGTGGTCACTTGGGTTTCTCTGCTCACATATACAGAGGACTTCTCCTTAGCACTTTCACCCTTGACTGCAGGAATTCCACTGCATATTTGTCTCTCTTCCTGGACTGTGGGGTTCCTGAGAGAAGTTTTCCTCCTTACTCATCTCTATAGTCTGAGAACCTAGAGCCAGATCTGCCACAAAGTAGATATTTAGTAAAATGTAAAGACAAAAGACCTCCCAAAGCTAACACAGGAAAGAAGATATTCCACCACAGTGTGACAAGTGATTGGCATAAGGTACAAAGACTCTTGTTTTTCTGAAGCCCACTGTGTTCATTTTCTCTCAAACTCAGCCTCCTTTTGACTTTGTGACCATTGGCTGGTCTAACTTTCCTATTTTACAGATGAGGAGACTGAGCCCAAGAAGAAGACGCAGCAGCACAGATTCAGGAGTAGAAATCAGATGACATTGCTCTGTAACAGCTAAACATGAGGGAGTGAAACTGTTGGGTGTCCTTTCAGGGGTTATGGATAGGTCTGGTACCATAATCCTTTATGTCTCTGACGAAGAGATTTCAGCAAGAGGCAAAGTGATAGACAAGAAGTGATTTGTTATTTAATAGGATAGGATGCTTGTGAGGCTTACAAGTGGGTGAGTGAGAGATGTCGCAACCCAAGAACTTAACTGACTACAGTTTTATAATCAAAGTAAAAGTGAGAAGGGGGTGAAGAACTTTGTCTTTCCTGAGTCATGCTTCCATCATCAGCTCCTCCTCCACGTTGAGCAGGGGAATTTTCTTGTCCCTACGTGGTCAAGCCAGGTCCACAAATGATCATTTTTTTTGTGTGCAGAGAACACGTCCTAGGGATCATTAACTTACTGCGCTCACTGAGCAGGATATAGGTCTCACGCCACCGTTGTTTTGTTGTTTGGGGCATGTCTTATGCTTCTGTTGCATGGCTTTGTGTTAAGCAAGCCTGCTTGGTTTTGTGGTTATGCACAACCACTGTCTTGAGTAATCATTAACTTACAGGGGTCTCCCATATTTTTCTGCTTACAATCCCCGAGTGGGATTAACTATTTAACCACCTACTTTGTCCCTTTCAGTTCAGTCACTCCATCGTGTCCGACTCTTTGCAACCCCATGAATCGCAGCACGCTAGGCCTCCCTATCCATCACCAACTCCCGGAGTTTACTCAAACTCACGTCCATCGAATTGGTGACGCTGTCCAGCCATCTCAATCTCTGTCGTCCCCTTCTCCTCCTGACCCCAATCCTTCCCAGCATAAAGGTCTTTTCCAATGAGTCAACTCTTCTCATGAGATGGCCAAAGTATCAGAGTTTCAGCTTCAGCATCAGTCCTTCCAAGGAACACCCAGGACTGATCTCCTTTAGGATGGACTGGTTGGATCTCCTTGCAGTCCAAGGGACTCTCCAGAGTCTTCTTCAACACCACAGTTCAAAAGCATCAATTCTTCAGTGCCCAGCTTTCTTCACAGTCCAACTCTCCCATCCACACATGACCACTGGAAAAACCATAGCCTTGACTAAACAGACCTTCGTTGGCAAAGTAACGTCTTTGCTTTTTAATATGCCATCTAGGTTGGTCATAACTTTCCTTCCAAGGAGTAAGCGTCTTTCAATTTCATGGCTGCAGTCACCATCTGCAGTGATTTTGGAGCCCCCAAAAATAAAGTCAGCCACTGTTTCCACTGTTTCCCCATCTATTTCCCATGAAGTGATGGGACCAGATGCCTTGATCTTAGTTTTCTGAATGTTGAGCTTTAAGCCAACTTTTTCAGTCTCCTCTTTCACTTTCATCAAGAGGCTCTTTAGTTCTTCTTCTCTTTCTGCCATAAGGATGGTGTCATCTGCATATCTGAGGTTATTGATATTTCTCCTGGCAGTCTTGATTCCAGCTTGTGCTTCTTCCAGCCCAGCATTTCTCATGATCTTCTCTGCATATAAGTTAAATAAGCAGGGTGACAATATACAGCCTTGACATACTCCTTTTCCTACTTAGAACCAGTCTGTTGTCTGGCTGTCTGAGGAGGCTTTACAAATAGCTGTGAAAAGAAGAAAACAAAAAGCAAGGGAGAAAAGAAAAGATAAACCTATTTGAATGCAGAGTTCCAAAGAATAGCAAAGAGAGATAAGAAAGCCTTCCTCAGGGGTCAATGCAAAGAAATAGAGGAAAATAACAGAATGGGAAAGACTAGAGATCTCTTCAAGAAAATTAGAGATACCAAGGGAATATTTCATGCAAAGATGGGTTTGATAAAAGACAGAAATGGTATGGACATAACAGAGGCAGAAGATATTAAGAAGAGGTGGCAAGAATACACAGAAGAATTGTACAAAAAAGATCTTCATGACCCAGATATCACGATGATATGATCACTCACCTAGAGCCAGACATCCTGGAATGAGAAGTCAAGTGGGCCTTAGGAAGCATCACTATGAACAAAGCTAGTGGAGGTGACGGAATTCCAGTTGAGCTATTTCAAATCCTGAAAGATGATGATGTGAAAGTGCTGCACTCAACATGTCAGCAAATGTGGAAAACTCAGCAGTGGCCACAGGACTGGAAAAGATCAGTTTTCATTCCAATCCCAAAGAAAGGCAATCCCAAAGAATGCTCAAACTACCGCACAATTGCACTCATCTCACACGCTAGTACAGTAATGCTCAAAATTCTCCAAGCCAGGCTTCAGCAATATGTGAACTTTGTCCCTTTACTCTGTCCCAATCAGAAGGGTCAGGGGGCCTCTAACATGTAGGTTTGTGAACCCCACCATGGGCGGGGAGAGGTGAAGTCTTGACAGCATGGTAGTGGATTGAATGGTGAATATTGACTCCCTTCCCCTGCCAAAGTTATGCCTAAGTCCTAACCCCTGGTACCTGAGGATGGGGCTTTATTTGGATAAAAAGGATCTCTGCAATATAATTAAAGGTCTCCAGGTGAGATCAGCCTGGATGATCCAGGTGAGTCTTCAGTTCAGTGACAAGTGTCCTGAGAAGCACGCAGAGAGGGAGGCACATAGCGCGGAAGACCTAGCAAGGACAGGGGCCGGGAGCTGGAGGGACAGGAGAAGGTTCTCCCCCAGAACCTTTGGAGGAAGCGCAGCCCTGCAGACACCTTGGTTCTGAACTTGTTGTTTTATGCCACCAAGTTTGTGGTGTTATAGCAACCCTAGGAAACGTACATGACTAGCATTTGAAGGATAACGCCGTCCCTTCCATCCTGGCATATTTCTTTGCAATTTTGCTTCCTCATAATTGCCTTTGAGAAAAATTTTACTGCTGTTTAAAAAATAAAGAAATCCTTTTCACTTTTCTTCTTTTTTTCTTTCTTCCCTCCAAATTCCTTATAGATCTCAGTGCCTTAAAATATTCTCAGTTCTACTGAAAATCTTAGATTTTTTTTTTTCTCTCTGAAGCTGTGGATACAGGATGACCCTTCATGTTCTCTATCGTGTGGAGCACGTCCTAATAGAAACAGAGATTAAGTGCTGAGCTTTGACTCACCTCTGAGTCTCTGAAATGACTTAAGTAGCTGGGATAAACTTTTTCTCCAGGGAGGTCATGATCATTGACCTGTTTACTTCAGTGTGGCTCAGAGGATCAGATGAGAGACACTGTTGGTAGGATTTTGTAAATTATGAGGTGCTCTATAGAGGCAATGTTTATATAGCTGTTATAGCTATTGATAAATACGCACCAAATACGTACATACAAAATATATGAAAGCTGAGAGTAATACAAAGCACCCTCTAGGATGCCTTCGCAGGCTGCTTTTATGCTATACTTTGCTGCCATCTTGTGGCCTTTATGGTAATTGTGTCATTGGTTTTTACGCCCAATTTTAGAAATGGGCTTTCTAACTATAAACTTTCCAAGATTTTTGTTAAGAAATAAAGTGATGGAAACTATACCTCTGAAATTGTCTAACGTCTTTCTGTGCTCTTATTTTACAGAATATATGATGAGTAATTTTGTAAATATAATTTGAAAAATTATGGCAGGTAAATCTGGAGATTAAAAGACAGTCAAAAAGACATCAGACATTATTGGAGCATTTAGGGAGATGAAAGCACTGATCCCATTCTGTTGTTAGTATTCCAACATTTCCTGCATATAAAGTAATTGTTCAGCTATTTCTGGGTTCCTCACAGGCAGGCAGTCATCATGTCTTGCTAGCTCCTTTTATACGGCATCACTTTCATTTACTCCGTAATCTTCAGCACCATGGCTAGTGTGTATTTCTGGCCCTTGTTACTTCCTGTCTGGACCATTTCAATAAGGATATGGTCTTCTTCAAGAATTAGAGATACCAAAGGAATATTTCATGCAAAGATGGGTACAGTAAAAGACAGAAACAGCATGGAACTAACAGAAACAGAAGATATTAAGAAGAGGTGGCAAGAATACACAGAAGAACTATACAAAAAAAATCTCAATGATCCAGCTAACCACGATGGGGTAATCACTCACCTAGAGCCAGACATCCTGGAGTGTGAAGTTAAGTGGGCCTTCAAGTAGCACCACTACAAACAAGGCTAGAGGAGGTGATGGAATTCCAGCTGAGCTATTTCAAATCCTAAAAGATGATGTTGTGAAAGTGCTGCATTGTATATGCCAGCAAATTTGGAAAACTCAGCAGTGGCCAGAGGACTGGAAAAGGTCAGTTTTCATTCCAATCCCAAAGAAAGGCAATGCCAAAGAATGTTCAAAGTACCACACAGTTGCACTCATCTCACACGCTAGCAAAGTAATGCTCAAAATTCTACAAGCTAGGCTTCAATATGTGAACTGAGAACTTCCAGATGTCCAAGCTGGATTTAGAAAAGGCAGAGGAACCAGAGATCAAATAGCCAATATCTGTTGGATCATAGAGCAAGCAAGAGAATTCCAGAAAAACATCTACTCCTTCATTGACTATGCTAAAGCCTTTGTGTGGATCACAACCAACTGTGGAAAATTCTTCAAGAGATGGGAATACCAGACCACGTGACCTGCCTCCTGAGAATCTGTATGCAGGTCAAGAAGCAACAGTTAGAACCGGACATGGAACAACAGACTGGTTCCAAATTGGAAAAGGAGTATGTCAAGGTTGTATAATGTCACCCTGCTTACTTAACTTATATGCAGACTATGTCATCTGAAATGCCGGGCTTGATGAAGAACAATCTGGAATCAAGATTACCAGGAGACATATCCATAACCTCAGATATGCAGATGACACCACACTTATGGAAGAAAGCAAAAGAAGGACTGATGCTGAAGCTGAAACTCCAATACTTTGTCCACCAGATGGAAAGAACTGACTCATTGAAGACCCTGATGCTGGGCAAGATTGAAGGCAGGAGGAGAAGGGGACCTCAGAGGATGAGATGGTTGGATAGCACCACCAACCTGATGGACATGAATTTGAGCAATCTCCAGGAGCTGGTGATGGACAGGGAAGCCTAGTGTGCTGTAGTTCATGGGGTTGCAATGAGTTGGACATGACTGACTGAATCGAACTGAACTGATAGCCTTCTTATCTCCATAACCTCTTCTTTTCCTTTCATCTTGCACACAGTGCTAGATGACGTTTTATGTAGTACTATAGAAGCAATACCGAATAGAGTTTAAGAATAAGATATGGAACCAGCCAGCTAATCCTGGCCCCATTAGTTTGGCTCAAAAGAGCTACCTGGGGCAAGTTATCTGAATCCTCCATATTTCAATTTCCTAATCTGCATAATGACAATACCAGTGGCATCTACATGTATTTGTGATAAAGATTAGATAAACTAATCCATATCAAAGTGCTTAGTATTTAGTTGGTGTTCAGTTAATATTTGCTATTATTATTCTCTACTAGAGTGTGACTTCCTCAAATGCAAGACCATCTTTGATTTGTCGTTGCATTTTTCAAATTCACAAAACTTTTCCATTGCAGTCATTTGATAATTTTTTTGTTTAAACAGGTGAAGAAGCACTAAACTGTTGACGGTGCATTCAGATCATGTCTTGGAACTCTCATTACATCATCAAAGTGTTCCTAAGGCTATACTATGATTTTTTAAAATGCAAAAATTTTTCAAATTTGTATATTTACAGTTAATAAACAGTAATATTTATTGAGCATTTAATATGTGATAAACTCTGTTCAAAATGCTTCCTATGGAAACTTTAATATTTACAGCAGCTTGAGATCAGTGGTATCATTAGCATTTCATTTTATACAGAAGAAACAAAAACATAAGAAAGTCCCACAGTAGGTAAGAAGATGAGACCTGTGTAGAACCAGTGCGGTTTATCTCAAGTTGACATTTTTTTTTTCATTTATTTTTTATTAGCTGGAGGCTAATTACTTTACAATATTGAAGTGGGTTTTGTCATACATTGACATGAATCAGCCATGGAGCTACATGTATTCCCCATCCCGATCCCTCCCTCCCACCTCCTTCTCCACCCGATTCCTCTGGGTCTTCCCAGTGCACCAGGCCCGAGCATTTTTAAGTGTTGTGGTTGTTGTTCAGTCACTAAATCGTGTTGGACTCTTTGCAACCCTATGGACTGCAGCACACCAGGTGCCTCTGTCCTCCACTGTCTTCCGGAGTTTGCTCAGATTCATGACCACTGAGTCGGTGATGATATCTAAAGTGACCTCTGTGCTATAAATACATTCTTTATTGTCCGGTCTCAATTCTGAGATGTTGTTTCTGAGCATCAAAATACAGAAAGCTTCAAAAGTTCCAAACCCAGTGAAATGCAGACTTCCAAGCTCACCTCTGTATCATCAGCTGTTGATGATGCAGTAGCCCTCTGTCAATCGAGCTCTATGTGACAATGAACTGTGATCACCGGTTTCGGGTGAATTTGTGTTGTAAGTGTGGAGATGGTCTGGAGGCCACAGGGGCCAAGCATTTTTTTTAAGCTTGTTGTAGTAGGTAAAACAAAGATTCTATTCTGTTCCAGTAGTGTATTGTCTCACATACCACAAACCATCTGCTGCTTCAGGGGCTGGCTTGCGTTGTAAAGTCTGACTGAGAAGGTAGGGTCCGTGAAGGGCAAAGTGGACCTGGAAATGTATTCCCTGAGGCAGGCAGAGAAGCCAGAGCTTTTGGATGTTCTAGAAAGACCATACATAGTCTAGTTTTCAGACTTGGTCCCATTGTCCTGTTTTTTTACCCATGGGTACATATTTTTATGGTACATTCATTCCTCTACCCTATAAATAATTATTAAGGGTTCTCTAAATTCAAGTTACGTTAAAGTGGCATAAAGATTGTGCCTTCTCCAAGTGTTCCTCAAGGGGAATTTCATCTCTCTAATACACTTTACTGCACATAATATTTCTCTCTTTTATTCATTCATTCCAAGTTTACTCAAAACTACATGTGTTCACCTACTCTACAGAAAATAGTGCCAGGTGCCATCAAAGACGGTAAGTATGTTACAGATGTTTAAAAAGTATATACAAATAAAACCTAGGAATCATTTTATCTTTTGAGATGAAATAAAAATGGATCACAGTTTTATCCCTCATCCCTCATCCTCTTTCTGGTGGTTTTCTAAGGGAGTTCTATTTCTCCAAGACACCTCAAACTCTTCAGTCACTGCTTGTGCAGAATTAGTTCAATTAGTATATCATGAGTTTTCATCCATTTTTGCTAGTCATTGGTCACTCCCTCAGTCCTTCACTTTATCCGAGTATCATGACATGAGACTGATGTGACCTTGCACTTCCTAGCCTTCAAAACTCTAAGAAATAAATTTCTGTTTTTTATGAGCTACCTTATTTTTTTGTAGCAGCCCAGTCAACTAAGACAGGCTCCATTCTCTTCTTATTTTTCACATCTTCTTTTCTGTACTTTTGGACCATATCCTCAGTTCTCTTTGGATTTATGATCTTAATCCAAAAAAGTTATGTTCTTAAAAAAAAACTTTTCTTCCTACAAAACTAACTGATGTTATCCTCTGCTATATGCAGAAAATTTGAACTTCAAAAAAAAAGAAAACAAGTAAAATCATCCATTAATGACAAAAGCACATATCTTGTTAAAAACTATTCTTAAACTTAAGATGAATTATTTTAATCTTTATACCAACTTTGTGATGTGGGTACTCTTATGACTCCCATTTTGTCAGAAAAGAAAACTGAGGAGTAGAGAAGTTATGATTTTAAACTAGGCAATCTGGCTCCAAAGTCTATCTGTGTTTTAACTGTTAAAATATACCACCTACCACTATACCTGTCTATTATATCTCTGATAATAGCAGAGTTAAAGATTGAATAATTATGTAAGGTATAATTATTTAAGACATCAATGGTATATACTTATTAATAAACCACCACCTAAATCCTTTATTTGGATATAATTGTATTCACACATTTAAACTCTCCAAGTCCCAATCAAGATGCCATCCTAAAACATACCAGTCTTCCTCTTTGGATTTAGCTTGATTTTTCCTCTTTAATAAGTAATCAGAGTTGAAATTAACCTGGCTTTCCTCCTGGGTTCCCAGGTGGCACCAGTGGTAAAGAAACCACCTGCCAATGCAGGAGACATAAGAGACCTACCGGTTTGATCCCTGGGTCAGGAAGATCCCCTGGAGAAGGAAATGACAACCCACTCCAGTACTCTTGTCTAGAGATCCCCACGGACAGAGGAGCCTGGCGAGCTACAGTCCATGGGGTCGCAAAGAGTTAGACATGACTGAAGTGACTTTAGCATAGCAATGGCTCTCCTCAGACTCCAGTATCAAACTATTGCCAGCAGTGGGAAGCATGTCAGAAGAAAAATAGGATTGTGTATGCAAAACCATAATTGTATGGGCAAGTGCTGAATGTGTGAGCTGTGAACCTAGCGGGATAAAGAGTGGAAAAGTTGGCTTAAAACTCAACATTCAGAAAACTAAGATTATGGCATCTGGTCCCATCACTTCATGGCAAATAGATGGGGAAACAATGGAAACAATGACAGACTTTATTTTGGGGGCTCCAAAAATCACTGCAGATGGTGACTGCAGCCATGAAATTAAAAGACACCTACTCCTTGGAAGAAAAGCTGTGAGCAACCTAGACAGCTTATTAAAAAGCAGAGACTTTGCCAACAAAGGTCACCTAGTCAAAGCTATGGTTTTTCCAGTGGTCATGTATGGATGTGAGTGTTGGACTATAAAGAAAGCTTAGCACCGAAGAATTGATGCATTTGAACTGTGGTGTTGAAGACTCTCGAGAGTCCCTTGGACTGCAAGGAGATCCAACTAGTCCATCCTAAAGGAAATCAGTCCTGAATATTCATTAGAAGGACTGATGCTGAAGCTGAAACTCTAATACTTGGGCCACCTTATTCGAAGAACTGACTCGTTTGAAAAGCCCCTGATGCTGGGCAAGTTTGAAGGTGGGAGCAGAAGGGGTGACAGAGGATGGGATGGTTGGATGGTATCACCGACTCAATGGACATGGGTTTGGGTAAACTCTGGGAGTTGGTGATGGACAGGGAGGACTGGCGTGCTGCAGTCCATGGGGTTGCAAAGAGTCAGACACGACTGAGGGGCTGAACTGAACTGAAATGCCTAATCCTAGTCATACGATCTTGAGATGAGAGGGATCTTAAAGTTTGGGGTGTCTACCATTCTACTGTACACATATACCATAACTTATTTATCCATTTTCATTAGACTTTTGGATTATTTCCAGTTTTTTGTTATTTTGAATAAAGCTAATAGAAATACTCACGTACACATATTTTATGCCATGTTTTCACTTCTTTTGTGTAAAAACCCAGGAGTGGAACTGTTGGGACACAGTGTAGGTGTATTTTTAACTTTATAATGAACGGACAAACTTTCCAGTCTGATGCTATTGTAAGGGATTTTTAGAAATGTTATTTTCCAGTTATTGTTAACATAGTACACTCTCAAAGTATGAGAGTTCCAGTTGGTCCACCTCCTCACCGGTTATAGTGTTCTCAGCCTTTTAAAAATGAAGTATTATGGCATGATCATTTTGATTTGCATTTATCTGATGACTAATGATGTTGCAAACCTTTTAATATGCTTGTTGGCCCTTTGTATATCTTCTTTTTTAAAATGACTGTTCACATATTTTGCTTATTTTTAAATTTGTGTTGTCTTTCTCTTGTTGATTTATAGAACATAGGTATATATGTTGCAGAAAGATTGGAAAGGGGGGGAATTGATTAGACGTAGGATTACTATCACCCAAAGTTGCCTTTTGTCCCCAAATTTGTATATAGGTTAGTCACTGTATACTAGGTCGTTCCCCACTCTCCCCTTTCCCCCATCCCTGGCAACCACAAATCCTTCTGTTTCTATAGATTTGCCTACTGGATTTATTATATAATCATATAATATCTGTTTTTTTTACAACTGGCTGCTTTGACTTAGCATGTTATATGCCACTGAATGAATATACTACATACATTTAGTTTATCCATTCACTTGAAAAATTTTTTGTTTTATATTGGATTACCAGGGTTTCCCCGGTGGCTCAGATAGTAAAGAATTTGCCTACAGTGTGGGCCCAGGTTCAATCCCTGGGTCAGGAAGATTCCCTGGAGAAGGGAATGACAACCCACTCCAGTACTCTTGCCTAGAGAATCCCATGGACAGAGGAGCCTAGCAGGCTACAGTTCATAGGATTGCAAAAGGTCAAACACGACTGAAGTGACTTAGTACCCACACATGCATGTTTGATTTGCTAGAATTTTATTAATGATTTTTTGGTACCAATGTCTATGAGGATATTTATTTGTATTTTCTTTCCATTAATAGTTTTGTCAGTTTGAGCTAAGGTTTCTTTCCTCCTTTAATTTATGAAAGTTTATTTAAGATTAGTATTTCCCCTTCCTTAATGTTTGATATAGTTCAGCAACAAAACCAACTAGGCCTGCAGCTTTCTCTCTGAGAAGGATTTTGTTTACAAATTAAAAATTTATCAGACATAGAATTCTACACATTTTCTTTTCCTGTCAATTTAAAATTTATACTTTTTAAGAAATTCATGATTTTACCTCCTTTGAATATCCTGACATGAGGATGTCTGTGACAGTCTCTTTTGTACATGTTATAGGCATATGAAATTTGTGGTAGTGGTTTATCTGCTTAGTTGTGGTAGGCAGGTTTTAACAATAAAGTAGTTACTCCAAAAATTTTTTGGCTTTGTTAATTTTCTACATTGTTTGTTTTATATTTCATTGGTTTCTGTTCTTTATTATTCCTTTCTTTGATTTATTTGGATCAAATTTGTTCTACTTTCATATCTTCCTGAGATTATTGAATTGAATATGTTCTTCTTTTCTAACATGAGAACTTAAAATTCATTTATTTCTAAGAGCTGCTTAAGCTGCATCTCACAGATGTATAGTGCTTTATTTTCATTTCTGTTTTAAAATATTTTCTAGTTTCCTTTGTGGTTTCTCTTTTGCTTGGGTTATTTACAGGTGTGCTACTAAATTTTTGGAAGACAATTGTCAGTTTTTCAAAACCAAACATACTCTTACCATGTGAATCATACTCCTTGATATTTACCCAAATAAACTGAAAACATGTCAACACGAAAACTTGTACATGTTTATCATTTCTTGTAGTGCACTTTCTGCAAGTAACAAATTCTCTCAGCCTGCATTTATCAAAACTTATTTATTTTATCCTCATTTTTGAAATATTGTTTCTATAAGATATAGAATTCTGAGCTGAAAATTTTTTTTAAATTTCAACATTTTCAAGTAGCTGTTACAAGATTTTCTAGCCTCTATTATTTTCTGATGAGAAGTCAGATCATTCTTCTGATTTTCCTTTATGTAGTATGTTTATTATTTCATGGCTGCTTTTCAGATTTTCTTATCATTGTTTTCAGCAGTTTGATTATAGAATACCTGGTTGAAGGTCTGTTTCTCATTACATGGCTTAGGGTTGGATATGTAGGTGTGGATGTGTAGAATGACTTTTAAAACAAATTTGGAATTTTCACATTTTCTTTCTGTTCTCTTCTCTCTCTCCTTTTCTCTCTGTGCCCCACCCCCCTGCCATTCTCTCTCTCCCTCTGTTTCTCTCTCCCTTTCTCTTCTTCTCTCCACCTTCTAGGAACTTAGATTCCATTTATTTGGATTACCTGAACTACCAAGACTCTGTTCTTTTTAAATTCTGTCTTCAGAATTGGTTAATTTTTATTATATGTCTTCAGTGTTTGACCTTTCTTTTGCAGTATCCAATCTGCTACAGTATACCCCATAAATGTATCTGAGTACAGTACTTTTCAGTTCTAGAATTTAACTGAAAAAAAAAATTATGATCATACACATGGTGGTTGTTTCAAAGTGCTTGTCTTCTAACTTTTAACATCTTTGTCATCTTAGGATCTGTTTGTATTAACTTCTTTGACTTTTGATTGTGAGCCCCATTTTCCCTTGCTTCTTTCCAGGTGTGGAATATTTGTATATGTTCTAGATTATGATGGATGGTATTTGTAGATAACATACAGTATGCTGTTTTTCTCTGAAGAAGTTTCCTTTTATTCTGGCGGGTGGTTAAAATACCGGTAGTTTCTCTTGATTTTATTAGAATTGGTTTTATGCTTTATTTCTGTTTTTGTCCTTAGTCTTTGGGGTGGCTCTTACTAGAGGACATGACCTTTACTCCCAGGCATGATCTTTTTGGCGTCTCAATTCTGTGTCCAAGTTCCTCTGCAAGGCTGGACTAGAATTGGTACATCTCTGAGCACTGATTACTGTCTTGTTGCCTCCATACAGATTGAACCCAGGACTTAGCACTGCAGCAGCTGCTCTCTGCGGGCGTCACAGAATCCTCGCCTGCATATGGGTAGTCCTTATTTTGGCCAAGGACTTGAAGACAGTCTCTTAGAGGTTTGCTTGATTCCCTTGTTCCAGGCAGCTACCTCTTTTTAATACTCAGTCCCACAAATTCAAACTTCTTCATCCACCCCAAACTTGATTTGTACTTCCTTATCTCATTGAAATTGACATTTTCCATTCAGGCTCTGGTTTCTATTCTAGCTCTAGAAAATTGCCTCAGATGAAAAGCTGGAATTAATGTGGAGCTCACTTCATATTTTCCCCTTCCATCAGGGATCAAATTTCTATACTGTTACCCAGCACCAAGAAATAGTTTTCTAATAGATTTTGTTCAGATTTGTAGTTGTGTGTGTCATAAAAGTAAGCCTGATGTTAGTTACTTTGCCATGGCTAGCAACCGAAGTTCTACAGCTTTATCTGTTCTGTTTTTATTTAATATGACATACACAATCCATTCTTGGCTGCTATGGTTCCTAACCTAAATGAGTCTAAATCTCACAGTTACATGAATTTCACATGCTAGTAAGGTTATGCTCAAAATCCTTCAAGCTAGGCTTCAGATATACATGGACCAAAAATTCCAGATGTACAAGCTGAGTTGAGAAAAGGCAGAGGAACCAGAGATCAAATTGTTAGCATTCATAGAGATCATAGAGAAAGCAAGGGAATTCCAGAAAAACATCTACTTCTGTTTCATTGACTACTTGAAAGCCTTTGACTGTGTGGATCACAAAAAACCTGGAAAATTCTTCAAGAGATGGGAATACCAGACCACCTCACCTATCTCCTGAGAAATCTGTATGCGGGTCAAGAAGCAACAGTTAGAACTGGACATGGAACAACAGACTAGTTCAAAACTGGGAAAGGAATATGACAAGACTGTATATTGTCACCCTGTTTCTTTAACTTATGTGCAGAGTACATCATGAGAAATGCCAGGCTGGATGACTCACAAGCTGGAATCAAGATTGCTGGGAGAGGTATTGGCAACCTCAGATATGCAGATGATACCACTCTAATGGCAGAAAGAGAAGGGGAACTAAAGAGCCTCTTGATGATGGTGAAAGAGAAGAATGAAAAGCCAGCTTAAAACTCAACATTCAGAAAACTAAGATCATGGCATCCAGTCCCATTACTTCATGGCAAATAGAAGGGGAAAAAGGGGAAGCAGTGACAGATATTATTTTCTTAAGCTCCAAAATCACTGTGGATGCTGACTGCAGCCATAAAATTAAAAGACGCTTACTCCTTGCAAGGAGAGCTATGACAAACCTAGACAGCGTATTAAAAAGCAGAGACATTACTTTGCTGACAAAGGTCCATATAGTCAAAGCTATGGTTTTTCCAGTAGTCGTGTATGGATGTAAGAGTCGGACCATAAAGAAAGCTGAGTGCTGAAGAATTGATGCTTTCGAATTGTGGTGCTGGAGAACACTCTTGAGAATCCCTTGTACTGCAGAAAGATAAAACCAGTCAATCCTAAGGAAATCAACACTGAACATTCATTGGAAGGACTGATGCTGAAGCTGAAGCTGAAGCTCTGATACTTTGACCACGTGATGTAAAAAGTGGACTCATTGGAAAAGACCCTGATGCTGAGAAAGGCAAAAGGAGAAGAGAGTGGCAGAGGATGAGATGGCTAGATAACACCACCAACTCAATGGACATGAATGTGAGCAAACTCCAGGAGGGAAATAGTGAAGGACAGGGAAGCCTGGCATGCTGCAGTCCTTGGGCTCGCAAGAGTCAGACATGACTTAGCTACCTGAACAAAAACAACAAAGGGAGAGGAAGTTAAATTCAGTGGAGCAAAAATTTGCCTTTTTTTCAGAAAGAAAAAAAGATATTTATATTATTCAAAATATTTTAGATATGTTAATGTACCTTTAAAATTTCATTTTGTTAAATCCATTACAAAACTTTCATTGACTGTTATTTTTTTTTCTTATTAGCTCTGAACTTTTTAGTTACATATTGGAAATCTTCCATCATGTAGCTCCAACCTGCCTTTCTGCCCTTCCTTCCTACACTGTCTGATGTGATACTCTACTTTAGTGACTGTTTGTTCTTTCAGAAACCCTCTCCCTTTCTTTATGTCCTGGCAAACATGACATACTACATTCCTTGTGATTCATTTCCTTATCTTTTTTCCAATGTTAATTTATTTGCCATATGCGGTACTTCACACATTCTGCTGA
This sequence comes from Odocoileus virginianus, assembly GCF_023699985.2. NCBI lineage: Eukaryota > Metazoa > Chordata > Mammalia > Artiodactyla > Cervidae > Odocoileus > Odocoileus virginianus. Next base: position 17,223,702 of record NC_069677.1, read on the forward strand.
GAATAGCCATTATTCTCTCATGAATGAAAAATGTCTACATAAGTCTCCGTTTTGATTTTGAGCTCCTTATCTACTTACCATAATGCTAGGACCTTGTATATCATTGCCTCTTTCTCTCTTCCACTTCTCATATATAATTAATAACCACATTCTATCAATTACATGTCCTAAGCATCCAAACTTGTTCTCTTATCTTATCTCCACTATATTTGCTACAGGTTAGACCTGGAAACTTCTCAGAACAACTTGGTCTTCTTCACCTCCATACTGATACCAGAGTAATCCTTTTAAAACACATATTTGATTATAGCAAACTCTGTATTAAAATCTTCAGTGACTATGACATGATAAAATACCCAAGTTTCTTAGCCTGGTCAATCTAATGCAGATTTTGTGAAATTAACTGATCCTTATCCTAAGTATGGTAGATGATTCATGGTAGTACCAAGGGAAATACAGCTGATAGTCACTCAGTTGGTAAAGCAGGAGGGAATGAAGTGAAATGCTTTGAATTAGAAATGAAAGTCTTGAACTCTGCTCCAAATTAGGTCACTGTATGTTGCTAGTTGTCAAATTTCTTGAGTGATTCATTTCCCTTCAACTGAGCCTCAACTTTTTCCACTTATACAATGAAGGCATTGGACTTTGTAATATTTTAAATCTATCAATTCTAATATTCTTATGTGAATTTGAAGTTTAAAAAGTATTTCCATTTCATGCTTTGTGTTGTGAACATGTATCAGTGCTTTGAGAACTGGGCCTTTAAACTCCTTCATGTTATCCATTGTCACCAGTCCAACTGACAGGAGTTGTAAGTTCTCTTTCAATGCATGCATGATCTTTCTAAGACCAACTTCTCCCAACTCTCCCTCAGCATATCCTAACATAAAACTGCAAATGTGTGTGGTTTTGGATATCAGTCAAAATTACTTAGACATATAGCTATGGAAGTCATGACCAAATCATATAATAATTTTAAGGTTTCTTATTTCAGTTTATTTTTTAACTTCACTTCTGGCCCTAGCCATCTATTTTCTGCAACTACAAAAGCCTCCAGTAAGTTTCCGAGCTGATGCATGGAAAATACATTCATGGGAATACAAAGCATTCTTTCCTGGCAGGTGTTGATGGAAAACGTAGCAGAGGCTGTAGAGAAGAAAGTGATATTTGGAACTGCAGTGACTAAAAGATGACCCTGGCCAGCTCTATGGTCGGAATACTGTGAATGAGTGCTGATCTTTTGAACTTAGATGAAATCTTTTGAAGAACTATAAGTTGGGGAGTGTTTGTATTGGTTGTGGACTCAGTTTGTATTCAGCAAGTTGAAGAGAACTTAATATCATGTCCATGTGATCGATTTACTGCAATGTAACCTGTGCTTGTCCTTGGTCGCTCAGTCGTGTCCGACTCTTTGCAACCCCATGGACTGTAGCCCGCCAAGCTCCTCTGTCCATGGGGATTCTCCAGGCAAGAGTACTGGAGTGGGTTGCTACGCCCTTCTCCAGGGGATCTTCCCCACCCAGGAATCAAACCCAGGTCTCCTGCATTGCAGGCAGATTCTTTACCAGCTCAGCCGCCAGGGAAGCCCATACTCATCTATTTATGCATATTTATTTATAGTCTTTATGGGAACAGATATTTATTGAGTATCATTTATGTGCCAGAGATGGTTCTGGTCTCTGGAAATACTCTGATGAATAAAAGAAACAAAATTCCTGCCCTCATAAACCTTATATTCTACGTGGAAGGAGATAAGAATTGAATCAAATAACTGTTAAATCCTTTCTCTCCATTGTGGTTTTTGTATATTCTTGATCTGTTACAATGGTTGTGTGTGTGTGTTCAGTCACTCAGTTGTTTCCAACTCTTTGTGACCCTATGGACTGTAGCCTGCCAGTCTCCTCTGTCCATGGGATTTTTCAGACAAGAATCTGTCACAATATCCCCCCATTTTTTAAAGGCAGAAATTTCCGATGGCAATCATGTTACAGATTTTAAAAGTACAACTCATCTTAAATATCTCCTTTATTTGTGAATGTATCTGAAATTGATCTTTCCACAGATATCTTTAAAGGCTGAGTTTGCTGTAGTATGCACTTACACTATTAATGATGATAACTTCAGTTTATTTAGTTTTTATTCTAAGTCTAACATTGTGCTAAACTCTGTATGTATAACATTTCATGGGCTTCTTATAATACTCTGTAATAAAGAGTTCTTATCTATATTTAGATGAAGCAGCTGAGACTCAGAGAGGTTATATAAGTTGTCTAAGGTCACACTACAGGATGACAGAACCAGGACTTGAATTCAAGTTCAGTTCCATTCAGTTCAGTGGCTCAGTTGTGTCTGACTCTTTGCGACCTCATGAACTGCAGCACGCCAGGCCTCCCTGTCCATCACAAACTCCGGGAGTTTATCCAAACTCATGTCCATTGAGTCGGTGATGCCATCCAACGATCTCATCCTCTGTTGTCCCCTTCTCTTCCTGCCCTCAATCTTTCCCAGTGTCAGGGTCTTTTCAAATGAGTCAGCTCTTCTTATCAGCTCATCTCCAAAGCATTGGAGTTTCAGCTTCAGCATCAGTCCTTCCAGTGAACACCCAGGACTAATCTCCTTTAGGATGGACTGGTTGGATCTCCTTGCAGTCCAAGGGACTCTCAAGAGTCTTCTCCAACACCACAGTTCAAAAGCATTAACTCTTCTGTGCTCAGCTTTTTTTACAGTCCAAATCTCACATCCATACATGACCACTGGAAAAACCATAGCCTTGACTAGATGGACCTTTGTTGGCAAAGTAATGTCTCTGCTTTTTAATATGCTGTCTAAGTTAGTCATAACTTTCCTTACAAGTTATCCAGACTCAAAAGTCGGGAGTTTTTTCCACTATACTACTCTTTTCATCATTTAGGAGGCAATGGCTACAGCTAGCTAATTTTATCCAACCTCAAGTTGGAGAAATATTAAGCTTTTCTCTGTTTTCTTTGGGTAGACTCTGTTCAGGATATATAGATCCCTGTGCCTTGAGTCAGTCTGGTTGGACCACTTTTCTTGTCAAAATCTCTGAGACCTAATTTATCTCAGAGAATGTACCCATGTGGTTCAATTTCCTTTGCCCAATGCTTAAATATTCTCTAATGGTGACAGGAAGCTCACTAAGAGCAGAAACAAGTAACTTCAATTGTGGGAGGGGTGGAAGGAAAGAAAGATTTTCTGATATTGAGTTGAGAATTGTCTCCTTAAAATACCAGCATCTTGCCCTAAGCTGGCTGGGGGACTGCCACATTGAACAATTAAACAATGTTTTGTCTATGAAAGAGCTCTCTGGATATTATGGATGATTTTACTTTCTTCTGGGAGTTAATTTCTCTACCTGTTACAATTCCAATCTCTTTAATATGTGTCACTTGGTCAGTCAGTTCAGTCACTCAGTTGTGTCCAACTCTTTGCAACCCCATGGACCTCAGCACGCCAGGCTTCCCTGTCCATCACCAACTCCTGGAGCTTGCTCAAACTCATGTCCATTGAGTCAGTGATGCCATCCAACCAACTCTCCTCTGTCATCCCCTTCTCCTCCTCCTTTCAATCTTTCCCAGGTCAGGGTCTTTTCTAATGAGTCAGTTCTTCATCAGGTGGACAAAATATTGGAACTTCAGCTTCAGCATAAGTCCTTCCAATGAATATTTAGCACTGATTTCCTTTAGGATTGACTGGTTTGATCTTGAAGTCTACTCTCAAGAGTCTTCTCCAACACCACAGTTCAAAAGCATCAATCCTTCAGCACTCAACCTTCTTTATTTTCCAACTCTCACATCCATACATGACCACTGGAAAAACCATAGCTTTGACTAGACAGACCTTTGTTGGTAAAGTGATATCTCTGCTTTTAAATATACTGACTAGGTTGGTCATAGCTTTTCTTCCAAGGAGCAAGTGTCTTTTAATTTCTTGGCTGTAGTCACCATCTGCAGTGATTTTGGAGCCCAAGAAAATAAAATCTCTCACTGTTTCCATTGTTTCCCCATCTAATTTCCATGAAGTGATGGGACCAGATGCCATGATCTTAGTTTTTTGAATGTTGAATTTTAAGCCAGCTTTTTCACTCTCCTCTTTCACTTTCATCAAGAGGCTCTTTAGTTCCTCTTTGCTTTCTGAGATAAGGGTGATGTCATCTGCATATCTGAGGTTATAGATATTTCTCCTGGTCATCTTGATCCCAGCTTGTTCTTTATTAAGCCCGACATTTCGCATGACATACTCTGTATATAAGTTAAGTAACAAGCAGGGTGACACTATACAACCTTGACATACTCCTTTCCCAATTTGGAATCAGTCTGTTCCATGTCCGGTTCTAACTGTTGCTTCTTGACCTGCATACAGATTTCTCAGGAGGCAGGTCAGGTGGTCTGGTATTCCCATCTCTTGAAGAATTTCCACAGTTCCTTGTGATCCACACAGTCAAATGCTTTAGCATAGTCAATGAAGTAGAAGTAGATGTCACCTGGTCATCCTCCTCTAGACAGGGGCCAGCACTAAGGATAGCAGTGGGACAGAACTCACAGCTTTGTTAGAAGGTAAAGATTTCATGCAAGGTATGTACATGATTGTGAAGGGTTTTCTATGGAGAAAAAAAAGAGCTATGGTCATGTAGGAAAGATTTTTCCTGGGTTATTGGAACATTATTGCAAAATTGCTGTTGAAGACTGTGTGCTTTAAGACTCTCACTGCCCTTTTACTGTGGATGCACATGATAATGTCTCCTGAAATTCAGTGCCGGGGAAAATGTGTTTGTCATGATGAACTGATATACTTGTCTTGATAATTAGAGCTTATACATAAGTAGTTGTGGGGCTAGAGTGCAGTGTTAGGTTGTACCTACACGAGGGGGCAACTGGTAGTATTTGTTTCCTGAGACAGCTATTGTTGGCACGGGAATGTCATGCGGTGCTACACTGCAGGCTGCCGATCAGAACGCTGATCAGCTGTTCTTGATCATCATGGGGTCTTTTCTACTAGGTGGGGATGGAAGGTAGGATTTTCTTCAGACATATTTTGGTGGATCCATTGTGAGTCTTGGTATCTGCTCACTGGGGATTCAAGTTGTCCTCAAGCTTCTTCATCTGACTTTCCATCCAGTCCCTAGGAGCAGAAAATGTCAAGGCCCAGACAAGGCAATTGTGGTGATGGTTCCAGAAATAGATGTCTAGCTCTTACCTAGACTTACAGACTCATCAACTGAAACAGACCACAGAGGTTGGCTCTTTTAATACCCCCAAAATGATGCTTAGTTTTGTGCCTAATATCATACAACTATTCCATGTGAAAAATGATACCATATGTGGAAAATCCATATCTGATTCATTAATCTTGTGATATAGGAATTATTTAGGATTATTCTTCAACTCTCATAGCCAGAATACATACAATATGCTATTTCTATTGTTATTCATATTATGGGAAGTATTTTATTCATTTCTTATTTGTCTCCTTTTAAAATATCCCCAAAATTCCTTTATTACAAAAGGAGTCAAACTATCATTTCATATGACAGTCAGCTAAATTACCAAAATAAACCATAAGATCATAAACAGCATAAGGTTAAAGTTAAGCTGGAACTCAAAGGAACTACACTGTATCCCCTTAAATTTAAATAATAGGATACAATTTAAGTTTAGAGATATGTTCTCTAATCTCCAATATTAGAAAAATAGTTATTCCATTCACCTAAATATTTAATATAAGAATTATTTATCTTTATCCATAATAGTTATTATGAGTCATATATTAATTCATTAAGGAACCATCAATTGTCTACAGAGTACTAAAAAGAATACAAATTAAGATGATACATTTATAACCCACTAAAGAGCATAAAACCTGCTTCTGGAAATAATTCAAATATGCTTAAATAATTATAGAAAAATAAAAAGTGTAATATATGAGAGAGTTAATTTTTTAACTTTTATTTTCTTAGCACTACACTAATCTAAAATTGATATCTTTGAAGTCTACTCAGAGTTGAACTTGAATGAAAGCTAGTTACTATCCTGCTTATTATTTTTCTCGGTTGTGGCTGACTCTTTGAGTCCCCATGAACTGTAGCCCACCAGGCTCCTCTGTCCATGGAATTTTCCAGACAAGAATACTGGAGTGGCTTGTTACTTCTCAGCCTTGCTAGAAAATATTTAACCAGAAAGATAGATTCTGAGTAAAACTAGTTTAATAAAAAACAGAAAATGGTCATTTTGTAAAAATCCAGGTTTATAGAGAGAAATAGCGATAGGTCATAATGCTTGCTTTGTCAATAGTTTTGTTTTGGGTAGGCTTGCTTAATTTACTTACCCTTTTGAGGAAAATACACTGCTAGGTATCACAGTATGCAAAGGCAAAGCAAACACAGGGTTGTATCTTAAGGAATTTCTAGTGTGGAGGAAGAAATAAACAGCAGACAACAGAGGGAGGATGAATCTTCTGACTTCAGGCTCTATGGAAGAGTTGATATTTGAACTGGCCCATGATGGAGCTCAATAAATTAGAAGAGATGCAGAAGATCTACTTGGCTACAGAAAGAAAATTAACAAAAGCTCAAAAGTTCAAAGATCTGTATGTTCAAGTAAAGCACATGCAGGCTCACAACCCATTCTCTACAGTTTCTAAGAAGCTCTGAAAATCGTGTTTCCTTCTTAAGTTACAGCAAACTTACTTATGGCACAACTTGACCTGAGCTGACACGAGGCTGTTTATAATCTTTGCTTACTCCACTTATGAGAATCTTTGTAGATTTTGCTGCAGAAATATCAATGCTTTTTTATTATAAGTCCTGCTCCAACATACAGAGATTTTGCTAATACTTTAAACATTCACTGTACTATTTTATAAAAATACCACTTTGTGTCCTAAAAATCCAAATTACAATACATACCCAGTAATAGGTATTTCAGATATGGAATTGTGAACTTGAAGTAATTATATGTGATGGGATACTGGAGAAACTGTGGTCAGAAAGCTAGGTAACAATTGTGCCAGTTTTTGAATGTCAAGATAAAGATGTTGGAATTTCTTTTTTAGGCTATAAAGGAACCATAATAAACTTTTGAAGAAGGGAGTGAAATATTCAACAATGTTTTATCAAAAGTTGTTTGTATTCCTGAGCACACATGATTTTAAATTTCTTTCCCCAAACAATTGTGAAACTAGGGATATTTTCCTTTGAGTAAGATAATGATATCAGATGAAATATCTTTTGAAAATGGATATATACATCCATCATTTATTTCCTTGTGAAGGTGTTTGGGAGAAATAGGGTTAGAGAAAGCAATTTAAGATTGTGAATGAAGCTTGCTAATACAGCTTGTTCCATATAAGTGCTGCCCAGGTTTGATGTCCCTAAATGACTGTTTTGAAAATGCAAAAATTGCTTGGGAAACCAAAAAACCCCTTCAGAAGCAATAATTTATTTATTTATGTTCTTATTCCCTTCAAAATAATGTATTCTAATTAGGTTAGGAAAGTGAATTGAAAAATTAAGGATGTATATGTGTGTGTGGTGTGTGTATGTGGCTGCAAAAGTTTGGGAATTAAAAAACTGACTCTGGAAATTACCCATCCCAGTCTTTTTTTTTTTCTTAGAATATCTGGATACTTGGTTGATCTCTCTCTTTTCCTAAGCTTGTAAAAATTGACCCTAGAACCTCAGGAATAAGAGTCTATTTTATTTTCATTTTTAAACATGTCATTTGAGGGGCTGGAAGCATTGGTAAGTCTATGTAGTAAAACTGTAAACTGGTACACTTTTCAAAAAGAGTACTTGGTACTGCCTTGGAGATACTGCTTAATCCACTTCCTGGAAGTAGAAGTGGTATATCAATCCTTAGAAGTCTGTGCAGAGAATCAGGAAATTCTGTCCAATCCATAGTTGATGCTTTTCTAGAAAATTTCTCCATTTGACTTCAGAAGAACTGTAAATAACAATAGCATGTTTACAAACATTTTATGGCTTTCACTAAGATCCAAGAATGAAGCACATACATTGGGTCATGAAAGAAGTATTTGTTGATGTTGTGACCTTAAGAGTATTTGCCATTCTAATAAATTTTTTAAAAAATGACTTATATGCAGCAGAAACCAATATGTCATTGTAAAGCAATTATCTGCCAATTAAAAATAGCTTTAATATACATGTTTTGATGCTGTTCTCTCGAAACATCCCACCCTCGCCTTCTCCCACAGAGTCCAAAAGTCTGTTCTGTACATCTGTGTCTCTTTTTCTGTTTTGCATATAGGATTATCATTACCATCTTTCTAAATTCCATATATATGTGTTAGTATACTGTAATGGTCTTTGTCTTTCTGGCTTACTTCACTCTGTATAATGGGCTCCAGTTTCATCCATCTCATTAGAACTGGTTCAAATGAATTCTTTTTAATGGCTGAGTAATATTCCATGGTGTATATGTACCACAGCTTCCTTATCCATTCTTCTGCTGATGGGCATCTAGGTTGCTTCCATGTCCTGGCTGTTATAAACAGTGCTGCGATGAACATTGGGGTGCACGTGTCTCTTTCAGATCTGGTTTCCTCGGTGTGTATGCCCAGAAGTGGGATTGCTGGGTCATATGGCAGTTCTATTTCCAGTTTTTTAAGAGAGGATTGGGATGGGGAATACATGTAAATCCATGGCTGATTCATGTCAATGTATGAAAAAAACCACTACAATATTGTAAAGTAATTAGCCTCCAACTAATAAAAATAAATAAAAATAAATAAAATCAACTTGTAATATAAAAAAAAACTTTAAAAATTGCTTATAAAAAGATGCTTTTTTTAAAACAAATAATATTTAATTCTGATTTTAAGTCTTCAACAATAGTTGTAGAAAATTTAACGCAAAGATGCAGGAGTAGAAATCAATGATAATGTCTGTTGAGTGTTTCAGTGTTCCCCAGGCACTACATCTCTAGCTTTACATACATTATACTGTAGCCCGCCAGTCCCCTCTGTCCATGGGATTCTCCCGGCAAGAATACTGGAGTGGGTTGCCATGCCCTCCTCCAGGGGATCTTCCTGACCCAGGAATTGAGCCCGCGTTTGATAGTAGGCGGTTCTTTACCCTGAGCCGCTGGGGAAGCCCTGTACTCTGTCGCTTCCCCTCAATTGCCAGTGACCACCATACTCACCTGTGGGAAGTAGCCACAGGCACATTTTTGTGTCTGTGCTCACAGACTTTTTTAGCCAGGTGTATATATGTGTGTGTGTGTGTGTGTGTGTATGTAACATATATGTAACAGTTGAAATCTTGGTGCTGGCTGTTTTTTCACCTTCAATGTCGGTCTTTTTGATAGTTGTACCTATTGACTAATAAAATGGCTAAGGCATGATTTTGGTGCTTGCTAATCCAGAATTTAGCCCTAATGCTGAGTGTCTAGGTGATACCTTGGATTAAAAATGACAAATAAACAAAAAACACTCTCTGAATAAGTGGGCATCATGCTAACACCTCCTCCTAAGCAGAAGCTACTTATATTCCTCAGCACGAGGTGTCAGTGACGCATCAGGCATGTGGTGGAGAATGGAAGGGGGACTGATTTTCCATATTTTCTCTTCATTTCTTTGCTTGTCAAGTATCAAATTCTGAAATATTGTTAATAACTTTAAAGCCTTAGAATCCATCTTTAAGAAAGATATTTACATTTACATATTATAAGTTTTATATATAGGAATGACCAGTGGGTGATTTATATCATGTCCTGATTTTAAAAAAACCTCTTGTAGAAATGTTCCAATCCTTATGAATCAGATCGAAGATCTTGGGATAAAGGAAATAAGAAACTCTTATTTGTGAGGAGTCTATAAGTGCTAAACTCTACATAAAACACTCACTTCTCCTTTATTTCTTTCATATTTTGTTGCCACAACAACTCTTCAAGGCAGGTCATTAACCTCACTTTACAAATGAGAAAAATGGCAGAAAAGGGGGGAGGATCCAGGGTGGGGTAGAGGCCGAGGCCAACCTGGAGGGTCCCTTATCCTAGACGGCCTTGCCTGTCAGGTATTTTCCTCGTGACCTCGTCATGGATGGGGTCCCGGACAGCCTTGCCTGCCCGGTATTTTCTTCATGACCTCGTCACGGGCGGGACCTCCCATAACGGCTCCCGACAGCAACTAAAATGGAAAGAGAAAAAGGAAAAGGAATCATCACTTAATTTCGTAGTTATATACCATCTTGCTGGACTTCCCTGGTGGCTCAACGGTAAAGAATCCATCTGCAATGCAGGAGACTCGGGTTCATTCCCTGGGTTGGGAAGATCCCCTGGAGGAGGGCGTGGCAACCCACTCCAGTATTCTTGCCTGGAGAATCCTATGGACAGAGGAGCCTGGTGGGCTAGTCATAGGGTGGAAAAGAGTCGGAGACGACTAAGGCGACTGAGCACACATGGACACACTCTCTTTCGGAGGCCCAATTATTTTCCTTATAAAAATTTTTAAAAGCTGAGATGTGATTCAGATATTATAAAATTCACCCCCTGTAAAGTGTACAGTTGAGTGGTTTTGTATATTCCCAAGACTGTGCCACCATCATCACTGTCTAATTCCAGAACATTATATCAACCCCAAATGAAATTTTATGTCCGTTAGCTATCATTTCTGAGTTTTGATGAAGCAAAAATCCTCAAAACCTTTCTTCTAAAAATCCAATTTTCTAAGTTTCTTTCCTTAAACAAAAATGGTTCCTAATTACTTATATAGCATGTAGCATAGAAGTTATAGAAATAATCTCACATAACAGATGACTGATGTTGCTGTTGCTGAATATATCTTTAAGCTGAAAAAGATTATTAATGGCAAAGTTTTCCCAAAGTGATCAATGTCAGAAAAGCGCCCCCACCGCCACTATCATTACCACCATTAATTGAGCACTCTTTGCTAGGCTCTATGCAGAGATATTTATTTTATTTGATTATTAATAGCCACTCCATTGTGCAAATGAGAAAAAATTTAATTTGGAGAACTGACATCACCTATTACATGTCTGGGTTGAGAAATAAAGCCAGGTCCATTCTGATTTGAAAGTACAAGTCTTGTCCACTGTGCTTTCTACCAAGTGAGAGGAAATGGATCCAAAGAGAACATAGCTCTAAGATGAAAATAATATTTGAATCTAAATGAAAAATTTACACAGGCCCAGATGCCAAAGACGGTTATCTAGTGCTAGCTACTGGAAGCTTTATCCCCAAATTTACACATCCAAAGCATTGGGTACTTGCATAAATCTATAGAAACCAGGTATTTCTGATCTTTCCATTTTTCATTATTTGATAGTTAACTTGTCAAGCCAGAAAGGGAAACAGTTGTGCAGTGTGGAAGTATGAGTCATTTCTGATGGGTACTACAGAAACCTCTTCTCCTAGGTTTTGGTCTGTTGGTCTTCCAGGATGATTGTGCTAGATTAGTCAAAGAAACTGTTCCAAATGCTGCTTTTCTCCTGGTCTGAGTTTCTTTTCACTCCTATCAAGACCTCCTTTATTTTTCTCAAGCTTGAAATCATTAGGTGGGTGTGTAATTTATTTTCAGGAAGGATCGAATGCATGACACATGTTGCTTTTGTTTATAATTTCCACGTAAGTTTATAATAAATTTGATTAAGGCCTTATCTGCAGATGAACTACAGTATACAGTTAACTCAGTCTTGAAAGTAACCTACAACACTGGGTGAAATATTCATTCAATTTAGCAGCTAGTTATTGACCTTCCTTATGTATTGAGCAGAGACTGTGTATGAAGGAGTAGTTCTTTATTTTTAATTGAAGTGTAGTTGATATATAGTGTTATATCAGTTTCAGCTATACAACATAGTGATTCAATAGTTTTATAGATTATGTTTGTTCCATTTAGGGCTTCCCAGGTGGTGCTAGTGGTAAAGAACCCGCCTGTCAATGCAGGTTAGACGTTAACAGGTCCCTGGGTCAGGAAGAACCCCTGGAGGAGGGCATGGCAACCCACCCCTGTAGCCTTACCTGGAGAATCCCATGGACAGAGGAGCCTGGCAGTTGGCAGTCCCTAGGGTCACACAGAGTCGGACATGACTGAAGTGACTTAGTACATGTTTCATTAAAATGATAAAATATTGGCTCTATGTCTTGTGCTTTACCATATATCCCTATTGTTTATTTATTTTATACATCATAGTTTGTACCTCTTCATCCCCTACCTGTATCTTGCCCCTCCACCTTCCCTGTTCCTACTGGTAACCACTAGTTTGTTCTTTGTACATGTAAATCTATATTTACTTAGTAATCTTTATTGTTTTGTTATTTTAAACATAAAAGTGATAATGTACAGTATTTGTCTTTAATTATGTCCCATTTGTGTCATTTGCCTTAGGAGCCAGGTCCAAAAAAGATTTTGTCACAGAGTGTTCTACCTATATTTTCTTCTAGGACTTTCATGGGTTTTGGTAGTCTTACATTTAGGTGTTTAATCCATTTTGAGTTTACTTTATATAGCAGTGTGAGAAGGTGCTATAATTTCGTTCTTTTACATGCAGCTGCCCAGTTTTCATGTATGTGTGTGCAAAGTCACTTTAGTCATGTCTGACTCTTTGCAACCTTATGGACTGTAGCCCACCAGGCTCCTCTGTCCATGGGATTCTCGAGGCAAGAATACTGGAGTGGGTTGCCATTTCCTCCTCCAGAGGATCTTCCCAACCCAGGGACTGAACCCGAGTCTCTTATGTCTCCTGCATTGGCAGGCAGGTTCTTAACCACTAGTACCACCTGTTTTCTTCTAGACTATCCAGTTTTTTAACATTGATGAAATTTTTAGTTTGAGCTTGTCTGTGTCCTTTATCTCTCCTTCAATTCTGAATGATAACCATGTTAAATAGAGTGTTCTAGATTATAGGTTTTCCCCTTTCAGCACTTTAAATATATCATACCACTGCTTTCTGTCCTGCAAAGTTTCTATCAGGTGCAAATGTTATCCCTTGTATGTGGGAAATTGTTTTCTCTTCCTGCCTTTAGAATTTTCTCTTTAACTTTTGTCATTTTAATTATGATAGCTCCCCATATGGGTCTGTTTGGACTCTGTGCATTCTGTACCTGGGATATCTGTTTCCTTCTTCAGATTGGGAATTTTTGGTTTGGGAATTTTTCGGCCATAATATCATCAAATACATTTTTAACACTTTCTCCCTCTCTTCTACTTCTGGGACTGCTATGATGCAAATGTTAATATCTTGATGTTATCCCAGAGGTCTCTGAAATTGTCCTGTCTTTCTTCTTTTGTGTGTGTGTGTGTGTGTGTGTGTTTTTTTGCTCTTCTGATTAGGTGATTTCCATCATCCTACCTTCCAAATCACTTATGCATTCCTCAGTATCACCTTGTCTGCAGTTATTCCCTTCTATCATGTTTTTATTTATTAGTTCTTTCTGGTTCCTTTTTATATTTTCTGCTTTCTTGTTAAATTTCTCACTGTGTTCATTTGTTCTTTCCCCAAGTTCAGTTTGTATATTTATTACTAAGGCTTTGCATTCTTTATCTCTGTTTTATTAGTTGTTTTTTCCCCCAGGGTTTTTTTCTTGTTCTTTTATTTGAAATAAATTCCTCTGCTTTATAAGCTTGTGTAACTTCCTCTGTCTCTATGAAATAGTTACCTATTCCTGTCTTGAAGGGGTGTTCTTGTGTGGGAGCATCCCTCTGCAGGCTGTGTGTGCCCAGTGACTTTCGTGGCAGAGCTGGATGAGGAGTGAGCAGGGATCACATCTTCCCCTGGGGTGTGATGCAATTAGCACTTTGCTGGGAGGTGGGACTGGAGATGGAGGGACAGAGGCCAGAACTGGTTGTGAGCTGGGTTGCTCCTATTCTCAGTGGCTGCCACCATCCAGTAGGGGGTGAAGGAAGGTCCCGAGGTGCTGGAGCAGAAGCCTTGAGGGTTAGGTTTGAGCTGATTCTCTCTTCTCTGGGCGCGCACTTCCCCCTCTCCTGGCAACAACACCTTTACCCCAGGGGGAGCTTTGCCCGAGCTCGAAGGGCTTGATTGTGTGCCTGGTGTGGGCTAGGGCAGGCAGTGGCATGGGCCTGGCACAGCAGAGTTCCAGAGAGCTTCTAATCACTGCTGCCAAGAACACCAGCAAAGACTGCCCTCACCCTGTTCAGATGAAGTGCTGGGCCCAGCTGGCCCTGTCCCCCTCATATGTGCAGTCTCCTTGGCAAGGCAGCAAGCCATCGCCCTGCCTGGGAGCTGCTCCAGATCTAAAGGCACCAGGACACACACTGGGGCAATCGCGGGACACTGGCCAGAGCCCTGAGCAGCGTCAATCTGTTCCTCCCTCCCTTTCCGGGGAATGAACAAGTGTGTGCGCGCTCTTCACAAATGAACTCTAGGTGTCCCATAGCCTTCGATTAGCCCCACTGGTTTTCAAACCAGCTAAGGAGACTCATCTTTTTGGAGTCAGGTCCTAGGGCTGACTTTCTGGAGTCAGGCCGTAGGACTGGAGTGCCCAGAACATGGTTAGAACCCGTCACCTCAGGGAGACCTCTGAGTCTGTGATATCCCTCTCCTTTGCTGTGTCCCCGCCCAGGGGCATGGGTCCCAAGTTGCTGGTTTCTCTTCCCTTCCTACCCAACTCCCTGTTTATCTTCCTTGTAGTCCTGATTGTGGAAGAGTCTTTTCACTAGTCTCCAGCTTGTTTTCAGCAAGAACTGCTCTTTATGTAGGTGTAGTTTTGATATGTTCATGGGAGGAGATGAGCTCAGGGTCCTCTCATTCCATTATTTTGATCTCTTCCCCTGTAGTTCTTTATTATGAGTGACTCTTACGACTTTTCACGTTTAAAAGTACATTATATCTCTTACATTGCTCATATCTTTAAATTCTTTGTAGGTTATTATTTTCTAATTTAATGTACAGCTGAAAATATTTTCCCCAATGGAAAGCTCACAGTAACAGTCTCTATGTAACTTCATCAATATTAATGGACATTAATATTTGGTATTAATTTTAATATCAGTTTTATTAATATTTAATAAAGAAATTACTTATTACATGTTCTAAGTACTAAGATATAAAATAATTAAAGAGAGATATACTTAAATGTCTAGGTAAAGGTGCCCATAATCTCTTAGGGAATATATACATTTGCAGGCAGAATAAGATAAATTCTATGATAGAGAGACTACAGTGTGCTAGGGGCTCAAAGGAAATTGTGATTGATTTGAGGAACAGGGGAGGATACATCAGAGAAAATTTTCCAGAGAGAGCACTGTGGCATTTGTCCTTGGTCTGAAAGAATCTGTGGGATTTTTAGGATCAGAGAAGTGTTCAGGTGTTAAGACTGAGGACACCCAAAATGGCTATTCTACCCAAAGCAATCTATAGATTCAATGCAATCCCTATCAAACTACCAACGGTATTTTTCACAGAACTAGAACAAATAATTTCACAGTTTGTATGGAAATACAAAAAACCTCGAATAGCCAAAGTAACCTTGAGAAAGAAGAATGGAACTGGAGGAATCAACCTGCCTGACTTCAGACTCTACTACAAAGCCACAGTCATCAAGACAGTATGGTACTGGCACAAAGACAGAAATATAGATCAATGGAACAGAATAGAAAGCCCAGAGATAAATCCACGAACCTATGGTCACCTTATCTTTGACAAAGGAGGCAAGGATATACAATGGAAAAAAGACAACCTCTTTAACAAGTGGTGCTGGGAAAACTGGTCAACCACCTGTAAAAGAATGAAACTAGAACACTTTCTAACACCATACACAAAAATAAACTCAAAATGGATTAAAGATCTAAATGTAAGACCAGAAACTATCAAACTCCTAGAGGAGAACATAGGCAAAACACTCTCTGACATAAATCACAGCAGGATCCTCTATGACCCACACCCCAGAATTTTAGAAACAAAAGCAAAAATAAACAAATGGGACCTAATGAAACTTAAAAGCTTTTGCACAACAAAGGATACTATAAGTAAGGTGAAAAGACAGCCCTCAGATTGGGAGAAAATAATAGCAAATGAAGCAACAGACAAAGGATTAATCTCAAATATATACAAGCAACTCCTCCAGCTCAACTCCAGAAAAATAAATGACCCAATCAAAAAATGGGCCAAAGAACTAAACAGACATTTCTCCAAGGAAGACATACGGATGGCTAACAAACACATGAAAAGATGCTCAACATCACTCATTATCAGAGAAATGCAAATCAAAACCACAATGAGGTACCATTATACACCAGTCAGGATGGCTGCTATCCAAAAGTCTACAAGCAATAAATGCTGGAGAGGGTGTGGAGAAAAGGGAACCCTCTTACACTGTTGGTGGGAATGCAAATTAGTACAGTCACTATGGAAAACAGTGTGGAGATTTCTTAAAAAGCTGGAAATAGATCTGCCATATGACCCAGCAATACCACTTCTAGGCATACACACTGAGGAAACCAGATCCGAAAGAGACACGTGCACCCCAATGTTCATCGCAGCACTGTTTATAATAGCCAGGTCATGGAAGCAACCTAGATGCCCATCAGCAGACGAATGGATGAGGAAGCTGTGGTACATATACACAGTGGAATATTACTCAGCCATCAAAAAGAATTCATTTGAATCAGTTCTAATGAGATGGGTGAAACTAGAACCCATTATACAGAGCGAAGTAAGCCAGAAAGATAAAGACCATTACAGTATACTAACACATATATATGGAATTTAGAAAGATGGTAACGATAACCTTATATGCAAAAAAAGAAAAAAGAGACTCAGATGTATAGAACAGACTTGTGGACTCTATGGGAGAAGGCGAGGGCGGGATGTTTCAAGAGAACAGCATTGAAACATGTATATCTAGGGTGAAATAGATCACCAGCCCAGGTTGGATGCATGAGACAAGTGCTCAGGCCTGGTGCACTGGGAAGACCCAGAGGGATGGGGTGGAGAGGGAGGTGGGAGGGGGGACCGGGATGGGGAATACATGTAAATCCATGGCTAATTCATTTCAATGTATGACAAAAACCACTGCAATGTTGTAAAGTAATTAGCCTCCAACAAATAAAAATAAATGGAAGAAAAAAAAAAAAAAGACTGAGGACACCTATTTGGAAATGTGACCCTATTTTGGTAATGAGTTTTGATAAATAAGCAAATATTACTTCCTTGAAATTCATAAGTATTAATGTTTTCTTTCTCTATTTTGATCCTCGTATAGAGGGTGCATCTGTATTTGTAAATTATATGTCTTCTTACTATATTGATCCCTTTATCATTATATAATACCCTTCTTTGACTTTTATCACAGTCTTTGTTCTAAAGTCTATTTTCTCTGATATGGACAAAATTTGCATGGAATATCTTTTTCCACCCCTTTAATTTTAATTTAATTTAATTTTTTTTCCATTTATTTTTATTAGTTGGATGCTAATTACTTTACATCATTCTAGTAGTTTCTGTCATACATTGAAATGAATTAGCCATGGATTTACATGTATTCCCCATCCCGGTCCCCCCTCCCACCTCCCTCTCCACCCCATCCCTCTGGGTCTTCCCAGCGCACCAGGCTCGAGCACTTGTCTCATGCATCCAACCTGGGCTGGTGATGTGCCTCACCCTAGATAATATACATGTTTCAATGCTGTTCTCTTGAAACATCCCACCCTCGCCTTCTCCCAGAGTCCACAAGTCTGTTCTATACATCTGAGTCTCTTTTTCTGTTTTGCATATAGGGTTATTGTTATCATCTTTCTAAATTCCATATATATGTGTTAGTATACTGTAATGGTCTTTATCTTTCTGGCTTACTTCGCTCTGTATAATGGGCTCCAGTTTCATCCATCTCATTAGAACTGATTCAAATGAATTCTTTTTAATGGCTGAGTAATATTCTATGGTGTATATGTACCACAGCTTCCTCATCCATTCGTCTACTGATGGGCATCTAGGTTGCTTCCATGTCTTGGCTATTATAAACAGTGCTGTGATGAACATTGGGGTGCACGTGTCTCTTTCAGATCTGGTTTCTTCAGTGTGTATGCCCAGGAGTGGGATTGCTGGGTCATATGGCAGTTCTATTTCCAGCTTTTTAAGAAATCTCCACACTGTTTTCCATAGTGGCTGTACTAATTTGCATTCCCACCAACAGTGTAAGAGGGTTCCCTTTTCTCCACACCCTCTCCAGCATTTATTGCTTGTAGACTTTTGGATAGCAGCCATCCTGACTGGCGTGTAATGGTACCTCATTGTGGTTTTGATTTGCATTTCTCTGATAATGAGTGATGTTGAGCATCTTTTCATGTGTTTTTTTGCCATCTGTATGTCTTCCTTGGAGAATCTAAATGTAAGACCAGAAACTATAAAGCTCCTAGTGGAGAACATAGGCAAAACACTCTCCGACATAAATCACAGCAGGATCCTCTATAACCCACATCCCAGAATTTTAGAAACAAAAGCAAAAATAAACAAATGGGACCTAATGAAACTTAAAAGCTTTTGCACAACAAAGGAAACTATAAGCAAGGTGAAAAGACAGCCCTCAGATTGGGAGAAAATAATAGCAAATGAAGCAACAGACAAAGCATTAATCTCAAAAATATACAAGCAACTCTTCCAGCTCAACTCCAGAAAAATAAATGACCCAATCAAAAAATGGGCCGAAGAACTAAACACCCCTTTACTTTTGATTTTTATGTGCCCTTACTCTAATAGTGAGTCTCTCAAAAACAACAGATAGGTCTTGACTATCCATTCAGCCACTCATTGTCTTTTGACTGATGAATTAACCCATTTACAAAGTAATTATTGATAAATATGAACTATTGCCATTTTGTTAATTGTTTTCTAGCTGTTTCGTAGTTACTCTGTGCTCCTTCTTTCTCTCTTTCCTTGTGTTTTGGTGGTTTTCTTTAGTGTTATTTTGAGATTTCTTTCTCATTTTCTTTTGTGTATTTACTGTAAGTTTTTTCCTTGTTACTGTTAGGCTCACATGTAATATCCTTTTAAAATAACTGTTTTAAGTTGGCAGCAACTGAAATTTGAATACATTTCAAAGCTTTATTGGAGAAGGAAATGACAACCCACTCCAGTATTCTTGCCTGGAGAACCCCATGGACAGAGGAGCCTGGTGGGCTAGTTCATGAGTTCTAAGTGTCGGAGCAAAGCTTTGTATATTAATTCTCTGTCCTCACTCCCATTTTATACTCTTGACACATTTTTACATCTTGTTATTTTATGTAAACCTTAACTAATTATTATATTTTAAATTCTACAACTTTTGTCTTTTAACCTTCATGCTTGCTTTATATATCATTGATCCACTACCATTATTTACGTTTTCCTGTGAGGTTTTTACTTTCATGTTTTCTTATTAATAATAAAGTAATTTCTTTTTAGATTAAAGAAGTCTTTTTATAATTTCTTGTAAGGCTAGTTTAGTGGTAATGAACGCTTTTATCTTTTGCATATCTGGGAAACTCAAAATTGTTCTTTCAATTCTGAATATTAACCTTTTTCGGTAGAGCATTCTTGATTTGAAGTTTTTTCCTTTCAGCACTTTTCCTTTTCAGTCACACCACTTCCCTCTGCCTATAAAGTTTCTGCAGAAAAATCTTCCGATAGCCTTATGGGGCTTCCCATGTACATAACAAATTTTTCTCTCTCTGCTTTTAGGATTCTCTCTTTATTCTTAACTTTTACTATTTTAATTATAACATGTCTTTGGTACAAGTCTCTTTGGCTTCATCTTAATGGAACTCCCTGGGCTTCCTGGACCTACATTTCTGTTTTCTTCCACAGATTAAGAAACTTTTCAGTCACTACATCTTCAAATAATTTTTCTAGGCCTTTTATCTCTCTTCTCCTTCTGGGACCCTATAATGTGAATATTATTCTGCTTGATGATGCCACAAACATCCCTGAAGATATCTTTACATTTTTAAATTCTTTGTTATTCTGCTCTCTGTCTAGATAGGTTCTACTGCTATCTTCTAGCATGCTTATTTGTCCCTCTACCTCATCCAATCAGCTGTTGTGTATTTTTCTGTTCAAGTGTCACTTTGCTCTGGTACTTTCTTATGTTTTGTTGATGTTCTCATGGAGTTTATCCAGTTTTCTTCTGAGTTTGGTGGGCATTTTGTGACCATTACTTTGAACTCTATCAGGTAGCCTGCTTATCTTCATGTAGTTCTTTTGCTAAAGTTTTGTCTTCTTTCAATACAACAGGAGTATATTCCACTTTCCCTGCATTTTTCCTACTTATCTTTGCTTGTTTCCATATATCAGGTAAATCAGCTAGCTCTTACATTCTTGAAGGTGTGGCCTTATAGATGTCCTATGGGGCTCAGAAGTGCAACCCTGCTGGTCACCAGAGCCAGATTCTCAAGGGGGTGTCTCCTATGTGAGAAGCATCAGCCTTCCTGTTTTGGCAGGGCCATAGCTGTTGCTGCAGTGTGCTGGTGGGAGGGACCGGCCCCCCGCACACAAGCTTCTGAAGGGAAATTTGGTAGTAGCTAACAAAACTACCTGCATACTTGCTGTTTGACTCAGCATTCTCATTTCTAGAATCTATTTTGAAGATATACCTCTAGCAATATGAAAATGCTACACAAGTTATTTATTGCAGTAAAGTTTATAATTTAAAAATATTGAAAATAACCTAAGTGCCACAAAATAGCACAGTGTGTGCCCTTTTGTGCAAAAGAAACCTATGGAACATATATCAGAAATAAAGAGATCAGTTACCTACAAGGGGTTGCTGGAAAAGGAGTGGAAAGAAGGGGAAATGGGAAATGGGAATAGGACAGGAGGGATGAGAGTGTAAAACTTATTGGAGTATGCTTTTTTGTAGCTTTGACTCTTAGAACCATAGCAAAACACAGCAGGTTTTACATACTCAAATAATAAAGTAATTAAATAGAATTAATTTTATTAATAATTAAAATCAACCAATATAGAAGATAAGAAAAAAAAATGAATCTAACTGGATTGCAAATCAATAACTAAACTACTGAAGAGAATGGAGAAGAGAAAAAAAATCTATCAAAAACCAAATCAAAAATAATATTTTGACCATATAAGATTAAAGACAAACAAATGTGCATACATACTGTACTGTAGTAGTAAATCTGTTTCTCTGGTTAGGAATTATGTAACTACTTTAAGTGTATACGAGGGGTGAATGAATAAGTGAATAGACTGTAAATAATACAATTTTTTCACTGTTGGAAAAAGAAGTTACAAGTGAGGGAAGGGCAAAGACCAAAATGAAACTTGTGATGCTGGATTGCAATCATACGTATTAGCCATCTGTATCTACACTTACTGCCTATAGATATCTATCTATTATACATTTCCACATAGATACATCTACACATAGATATTTCTACATATAGATGTCTCTAAAGAGGGACATATATATAGAAATAAATATGCTATGTGTGTATGTATGGGTTTGTTTATATGCATATATTTCCTAGCTTTCTCCATTGAGAGAATCTAGGATCAATGACACCCCTGTAAAAATGGGCACACTAACCCACTCCACTGATCTTGCCTGGAGAATCCCAGGGACCGGGGAGCCTGGTGGGCTGCCGTCTATGGGGTCGCACAGAGTCGGACACGACTGAAGTGACTTAGCAGCAGCAGCAGCCCTTAATAGGGCTTCTCTGGTGGCCCCGTCGGTAAAAAATCCACCAGCAATGCAAGAGACATGGGTTTGATCCCTGGGTTGGGAAGATCCAATGGAGAAGGAAATGGCAACCCACTCTAGTATTCTCGTCTGAAGAAATTCGTAGACAAAATAGCCTGGCAGGTTACAGTCCACGGGGTCACAAAAAGTCGGACGTGACTTAGTGACTAAACCACCAACCACTACCACAGCTCTTGATAATGATGTACTGAAAAGGATACAACATCACTTGGAGAAGGAAATGGAAACCCACTCCAGTATTCTTGCCTGGAGAATCTCATAGACAAAATAGCCTGGCAGGCTACAGTCCACGGGGTTGCAAAGAGTCGGACAGGACTTAGTGACTAAACCACCAACCACCATCATAGCTCTTGATAATGATGTACTGAAAAGGATACGGCATCACTTCTGTAGCATTCTTGCTGAAAATCAGTAAAGGCAGACTAATCATTTAGCTAGCACTACATGAACCCAAATTGAAAGACATTCCACAAAACATTTGATCAATATTTATCAGAAGTTTCAAAGTACTGAAAAACAGGAGAGGCTGAGGACTGCCGAGGATGGAAGGAGACTAAGGATACACAACGGGGTACAAGGTGGAATCTAGCTGGATCCTGGAACAGAAAAAGGGCATTAGGGTAAAAAAAGTGGTGAAAGTTCAGTAAAGTTAATACTTAATTTGACAGCATGGTACTAGTATACATTTTCTGGTTTTGGTAATTGTACACTGGTTATGTGAGTTGTTAATACTAAGAGAAGCTGGGTGAAGAGTGCGCATGAACTCTATTATTTTGCAACTTTTCTGTAAGTCTCTATTTCAAAATAGAAAATTCAGCAGAAAAGAATAAATAGAAGAACAACAAATAAAAAAGAAAAAAGGAAGAAGATAACAAAGAACTCATGCATTTGCTTTTTTGGAAACAAAAGTTATTTTAACTTAATTGGACCATATATGCCATTAAAAAATATTTGGTGCCAATGACTGTTTTTGTCACATCTAAATCTAACAAGATTGATTTTGTTGCTGTCTTTGTTCAGGCTGGTGTGACAAAAGTACCATAGATTAGGGGGCTTAAACAATAAATATTTATTTCTCACAGTTCTAGAGGCTAAGAATTCTAAGATCTAGGCACTGGCAGATCCAGTGGCAGTGAGGGCTTGCTTCCTGGCTCATAGATAGCCATCTTCTGTGTCTTCACATAGTGAAAGGGGAGAGAAAGTTCTCTGGGATCTCTTTCAAAAGGGCACTAACCCCATTCATGAGAGTGAAGCTTCCCAAAGACTCTACTTCCCAATACCTTAGGGGTGAGAATTTAACATATGAATTTTAGAGAGATACAAAGATTCAGTCTCTGACAGTTGCCTTGCCTATCAAAACTGGATTTGAGGGTATTTCTAAAGACATGAGATATAAACCAAGTTTTTACCCTGGCAGTCAGTGGTCTAGACATATATCATAGAACAAAGATACTACATTAGCTATAAGACTGGTTTTCACGCTTCAGTTTATGTTTTGGTTTGGTTTCTTTGTTAAATAAAGTTGCTTTCCTTTTGATAGACGTTTTGCCATTAAATATACTCATTAAAAGTTTTTCAGGCCTGGTAATATTCTTAGTATGCTATTACTGATTCAATGTAGACTTCCAAACAGATAAATACACTGCTTAATTAAACAGCTGATGCCAAGAGTCAATAGATTCCAATGTTTAATAGGAACAGAAATATTTTAGATAAATTACCACTTAAAAATTTGAGAACTTCCTCATACAATTATTAACTTTTACAAACTGTGAGTAAGTAACTCTATAAAATGAAAAATTTAGATACTTAGAATTTAAATAAGTTCACTTATCACTATATACCAGATTTCCCAGTCCCTCTCAGAAAGTGATTCATGATTTCATTTTGAAATCACACCAGTGAGTCACTTGCTAGAGTTGGTCCAAGGTCAATAAGAAAACAGAAAGAATATCTAACTTAAAAATTTTTTATTAGAGACAGATACTATAATTTAAAATTTGGTTATTACATGTCTTCAATTTAAAATTAAAAATATAATTGCTAGTAAAAAATTTGATTTTTGCTTATGGACTAATACACAGAAAGTAGAAAATTTCCAAGTTTTGGTTAGACTAAAATGTGCTTCTTTCCTGGCTACTACTATTTGTTGTTTTGTCTTGCTTTTGGATGTTATATGTAAAAATGCAGTCTTCTTAAGTTCTGCCCAATCTACTTTAGGAAGACTGCATCCACATGCCTGACTGTGGACTGTGAAACTAGATGTCACCTTAGCAGCTGTTTTAACAAGCATGTACATGAAAATCTGATAAAGGCAAAAGTCTTTATTTTTTTGTAAAGCTAAGTCTAAGTAATACAATTCCATTGATCAATTCTTTTTTATATCTACTTTGGTCAAATATCCATGTTATATAGTAAGAAAATATTTTGCATTGAAATGTTATAGCTTTCTTTGGTTTAATCTGAACTCTTTTGAGAGTTCAATAACAACAACAAAAATCTATGTGTGATTCCCCAGTTCTTTTTTTTAAAAAACTACTATGATGACCTGCTGCTCTCTTTGTGATGAGTATACCTGGCCATAAGAATCACTGTGACAGTCTCTGAAACAAGACAGCCGACTATATGAATGTTAACTGTGACAGATTTGGCTTTCCTGCCCTGTTTTCTAAGAGTTTATAGTTCTGTTGAGGAGACAAAAGATCCACACATAAAGCTTTTCTATAATCAAGTAACAGCCACTATGTTAGACCATCAAGAAGCACCTAGAACCCAGGGGAGTTGACAAGAGCACTCCATCTTGCGAAGATAATTAGAATCATCAAAGCTCTTTCATGTTTCACCTCACTGAATCCCTGCAACACCCTTGCCAGGTAGGCAGAGAGGCTTATTGTGTATACGAAAATTGATGCTCCAGAGATCATGGGTGTTTTAAATCAGACAGTGATTTGCTCGCTCTCCTCAAGTTCCCATTCTTTTGCTACATTTCAAGGAATAGCTTTTCTCTCCTAAAGTATAAAATAGCTCTGGGCACTGGGTTCCAGACCAGAAGAGCTCTACCGGAAAGCTCTCTGCCTCTGCTGCAGCAGGAAGGACTATTTTTAGATGTTTTCCTTTTGCTAATTATCTCTCCCTCCATGGGGAATTTCTACGGGTAAAATCCCCAGATGAGCCAAGTTTCTCCCTAATTCCCGCAGAGATTGGAACGACAAGGGCCCTGGCCCAGATTGCCCTGAGGCTCATTACCACTCCAGCTTTAGCAAGTTCTTCCAGGACTGTGGAGCCCACAGAACTGGGGTGACTGCACTCAACAAGGGGACTAAGGGGTGACTAGAAGGTGTGTGTGTGTGTGTGTGTGCTCAGTCATGTCCAACTCTTTGTGACCACATGGACGGTAGCCTGACAGGCTCCTTTGTCCATAGGGATTCTCCAGGCAAGAACACTGGAGTGGGTTGCCATGCCCTCCTCCAGGGGATCTTCCCAACCCAGGGACAGAACCCAGGTCTCCGGCATTGCAGGCGGATTCTTTACCTCTGCGCCACCAGGGAAGCCCATGAATACTGGAGTGGATAGCCTATATCTTCTCCAAGGATCTTCCTGACCCAGGAATCAAACCAGGGTCTCCTACATTGCAGGTGGATTCTTTACCAGTTGCGCTACCAGGAAAGGTGAAAAAAAGTGAAAAGTGAAAGTTGCTCAATCATGTCCAACTCTTTGAGACCCCATGGACTATACAGTCCATGGAATTCTCCAGGCCAGAATACTGGAGTGAGTAGGGGATCTTCCAACGGGGATCTTCTCCAGGGGTCTTTCCAATGCAGGGATAGAACCCAGGTCTCCCACATTGTAGGCAGATTCTTTACCAGCTGAGCCACCACGGAAGCCCAAGAATACTGGAGTGGATAGCCTATCCCTTCTCCAGGGGAACTTCCTGACCCAGGAATTGAACCGGGGTCTTCTGCATTGCAGGTGGATTCTTTACAAGCTGAATTACCAGGGAATCCCCACGGGAAGGTAGGCCTGGACATATCTTTTTGAGTCTTGGAACCACCCCAAATGACTTTGCCTGGAGCTCAATTCTGAAAGAGAATGTGGAGCCAGTGGTGACTGAGGGCTCAAAAGACCCTCCTGATGTTCTGGCTTTCTTCCATCACCTTTGAGAGGAAAGAGGAAAAGACTTAACTTTTTCAGGCAACTACAGCCTTAATCTTCAATCTCCAGGGAACCCCACAGGAACTGTGAAGGATCAGCCTAGAGAAGAGAAAGAGGAAAGGGGTGATAAAAACAATTTTTACTCTCTTGCTGGGAAGAGCTAACCAGCTAGTGCTAGCTAGCCTGGAGACAATGGGTAGAAAGAAAGTCAAGTAAGTTTTTGGCTCAATGTCAGGGTAAATCTTTGAATAGGTTTTGTGCAATGAACTACCTGGGGAGCTGGTGAGTCCTCTCTTACATGAACTGTGCAAGCAGAGATGTAGACACTGGAATGGATGCTGGCATTCATGGGAAAGTGAGAGTGATGGAAAACCCTACAGGTTGGAAGCTATGTAATAATAATGGCTAACACTATTACAGTACTTATTTTGTATTGAGTTTTTTTTTTTTTAACATTCAATAAAGGGTACAAGATGTAGATGCTATTGTATTATTAACTCTTTTAGAGATATGGAAACTGAGGCACAAAGAAGTTAAGAGATTTGTTCAAGGTCACACAGTTAATAGGAATTTTCACTTCTGTGCTTTTAACCACGTGTATTGCTGTGTCTTCTTAAGGCCCTTCTTACTCTGAAATTCCAGATGGGATGGAATCTGGTAGCAACACCAGCATTCCTGGTGCCTCACTCATCAGACTCCCAAAAGGGCACTGATAGCCTCTGAGAAGGGAGGGAGGCCCGGAGGGAGGGAGGAAGGAAGAAAGGAAAAGGAAGGGAAGGAGGGGAGGGAGAAGAAGCAAAAAGAAAGGAAAATAAAAGAAAAGGGAAAGTCAAAGGAATTGCTGCTGGGGGAAAAATAATCGAGACCTTTAGAACCACAGGGAAGCTCGCTGGTCATCTTTGGGGCCAATTGGCAGAGACAGAGCATGACAGAATATTGCGTCAAAGTAAAACATTGCTATTGTTTTCAGATTTCCCGCCTCACCTGCCTCTCCTTGCAGCGTTCAGGAAGGCCTCTGTTACGCTCGCCTTCCCTTCTGGCCCCCCTTACTCCACCTGCACCCGCCTTCCCAAGGCACCTGTGCTCAGCTTTTCCAGGAGGTTGGGAAGCCCGGGACCAACAAGCAGCTGCCAATTCTCTATTCTGCACCGTCTTCCCCGCCCTGCTTTACGGAGGGGAAAAGTGACGCCCAGGGTGGTTATGGGACTTACCCAAGGTCACAGAGCATCGATCAGAAAACCCAGGTGTCCAGACGCCCACCTCAGTACCCCGCCCACGCCTAGGTACCCCTTCGCTCCGCGCGCCCGAACCCTACAGCTTTCTTCATTCCACATCCCCGCCTCCCCACCCCCACCGCCCTGTTCCCCGGAGTCGCCTCTGACGCTCGGCAGCCTCCTGGGTCCAGCCCTTCCTGCGGGCGCTTCCCTTCCGCCGGATTCCCACGCCTGAGTCGCCCTCAGCCCGCGCGCAGCCCGCGGGAGCGCTGCCTTCCGGCCCGGGGAGCCCCTCTCCGCTCCGCGCCGCGCCGCCCCGCACGGCGGGGGCACCGAGGGAGGCGGACGCTCAGGACTCACCAGACGCGAATAGGAGCTGACAGGGTGCCAGGGCCCTTGGGGATCCCGCCCTCGTCCCTCCCGGCGCTCGCACCTGAAGGGGGCACAACCCACGGGGACGTCCTCCGCTCAGCCGGTGCGCTCCTGCCCGCAGCCCCGCCGCCTCCTTGGGGGAAGTCCCAAAGTGTCACGGCCGAGCCTGCTGGGGTGTGGCCGCGCCTCCCGCTCCCCTGGGGGGTGCCCCCAGCCGGGAGGCGCTTCCTCCTCCCAGCCTTGCCCCGGCCCCGCACCCGCCGCGCTCCAGTCCCGGCCCCGGCCCCCGGCCCCGGCCCTGGCCGGGCCGCCGAGCAAACCGCTGTGCGCCCGGGACGCGCGCACCATGGACTTGGGACCCGGCTTCCCCGGGCTGGCCGCCTTTTGGTTGGACAATTAGCGGAGGTGGGCGGGGAGTTGACCAACCCCACACACGCGCTTCTCCATGAAGATTCTTGAGCTTTCTTTGAAGAAAGGAGTGCATATGCTGCAGTGTCTCTGTGGAAGGAGCCTGAGGTCCAGCAGCAGCCTAAGTGGTGAGAAAATGTTCTTTCCTTAGCCCCAGTCCCGCGGATGCCCAGCCCTCTTCCTTCTTTCTGGTCCCCTCTCTGCTACCCGCTCTCCTCCTTTAATCAGCCCTGTAAATGATGGAAGGAAGGCGTTTCCTTACCGGGGCGAGATCACGGCCCCGTCGCCGGTTCTGTCTCTGGATTTTTCCCCTCCTCTTAAATCCCTGAAGTCATCCTTGTTTTATAGAACGCTTTCGCTGTCGCCCAGCGCCTGAGCTGGAACCCGCGGGTCTCTTTCCGAGGGGCGCTTCCAGTGACCTGCTTTCGCACTTCCTCGCGTCTCTCTCTCCTTGTGACTTGCGAGGGCGGCCTGCGACTTGGAATTGTTCAAAGTCTCCTCTTGAGAAGTTGCCGGTGCTTTCGACAAGAGAGGGGACTTTTAAACAGGTGGCTGGCGAGGCAGGTATCTTTTCTTTTTCTTGTTTTGTCTGGAAAGTAGACAAACGGCCATCGTCAGAGAAAGAGTACGTTTTGCCCTGGAGATAAGCAATCTTTGAACTGACGCTGAAACAAAAGGGCCCCAATTAGGTCTGGGTTTAGCCGACTAGCTCCCTCAGGAAAAGCTCAGGAAGAGAAAGTAAGAAAATCAGACCCTTTTAATGACCTGCGATATTGAAAAAACGATTCAAATTTTTAATGAAAGAAACAAAAAAAACTACAGCCAAGTAAGTGTGATTCTTTTCTGCTGAAGCCTTGCGGATGAAGCGAGCTGTTTACCACACTTTAAGTTGTCCACCTCTCTCTTTTTTATGATGTAAGTTCTTTTTAAAGTGGGTTGTCTAGTAGTCTTGCAACTACTAACCCAGGTTTTGTGTCTTTTGGTTTTCTGTTTTCAAAATGAGGGTGGGATGTGAGGAGAGAGAAAAGGTGCTCCTAATTATGTCTAAACACGTGCCTCTGTAAAATAATTTTTTGGTCCATTAATTCCAAGTAACTTTAATGCTCAGAAATTTAAGGATATTATAGTAGGTTTCAGGTTTAAAACTTCATGTGTTATTCTGGGGGATCTGATTCATTTGGTTAAGTACCTATTTTCAGTCGGTACTGGAGCTATGAAGATTATATTTGGAAAGATTAGAATATATATAGGTTTCATTCATCCTTTCTAAAACTTTGACTTGCTGCTTCCTCACCACTGTAAATGAAAAATAAAACTTTTAAAAGAATTAATTAGATACTTTATATGTGAAGTATGAGAATGTACACTTTTGAAATGAAATCACCAGTGAGGTCTCATATCTTGACTTTTATTCAGTTCAGAAGATGATTTAGACATTATCTTTTGCCACCATATTTATAAATGCTGTAAGATATCAAATCACTATATTCTAAATGAACTTGCTTGATGTTGAAGTTTTATGTTTTGAATACATATTTCAGGAAGCCAACAGAGATGTATGTTAATATTATTTCAGTTTTCCTTATCTACATGAAGTAAAACATGAACAGACTATAACTTGGGTATTTATTTCCTAGATGTGAAAATTTTTAAGGTATATATGGTGTGTGATAAAAACTTCTTGTAAAAATAGATAACATGTTCATTTACATACAGAATCAGTCTTTCAAATGGTAACAGATCCAAATAGAGGTGATAATATGTGTGATGGAGAAGCATAGGTGGTTGAAATCATGAGACTTAGAGTCAGAAGACTCAGTTATAAAGCAGTCTCAATAAAATTACTGAAGATTTTTCAGTCAGTATTTTCATCTGAAAAAAGTAGGAATAATGATAATTCTAGCCTGCTTCCTATTTCTTACTGAATCCTAGATTTAACATGTGAACCTATGAAAACTGTTGCACTTTATATATGCATTGTGATTTAGTGGGGTGTTTGGTTATTTAGGGAACTGTCACTCTAGAGTAATTTTGGTAAAAGAGTAGTCACAAGTAAAGACAAAGGTCCCTTTTATACCCTTTCCCCAGAAGGAGGTAATGTATAGAATTGCTAAGTGATTGTTTCTGGACACTATATTGCTTTTGTTTGAATTGTGGCTTTTATTAATTTATAATCTTGGATAACTTACATGACATTGCAGAAATGTAAATTACTTTGATAATAGTACCTACCTCATAGGTTGTGGTAAAGATTAAATGAATTAGTAACAGCTAAAGATTTATTGGGGCTTTCCTGGTGGCTCAGGTGTAAAGAATCTGCCTGCAATGCAGGAGACTGTGGTTTGATCCCTGGGTTGGGAAGATCCCCTGGAGAACGGAACAGCTACCCTCTCCAGTATTCTGATCTGGAGAATCCCATGGACAGAGAAGCCTGGCAGCCTGCAGTTCATGGGGTCACAAAGAGTGTGACATGACTGAGCAACTAACAATTTTACACTTTCAAAGATTTATTGAGTTCTTACTATATGCCAGGCATTGTGCTAAGAACTTTGAGTCTACCATGTATAACATGCTCAGTATATTTTAGATATTATTATTGTGTTCCATTTTAAAGTGATTTCTTTCATATGACTTTTACTGTTAGTATGAGCAATTCTGCATGATATGTTATGCCCAGTTTATGAATGCAAATTGAAGTAAAGACATCAGATACATTTTCAGGGAGCAAATTTATATAAATAGAGCTGGAGTGCACAATTTTAATTTTTTAAACTTCCCGAAAGAGAAATACAGTAATAGTTTGAACCATGTTAACATGGAGTAAAAGGTTTTATGCAAGCTACTTCTGCCCCATCAACTTACAGTTGAGGGATTAAGGGCCACAGGAAAAAAGTAACATAATTTGTTATAAGAGTTTAAAAGATTCTCCTGATAGATTGTTGAACTTTTGAAATTATAAATATTTTAATATTCTATTTAGGTTTTATTTAATAAGTAGGATTAAGAAAATACAAAATAATTATTACTAACTCTTGAGCTTTTTAGTATAATAAAAACATTTTATTACTCTTGTCTTTCTTCTGCAATATCAAATATTATTACATTGTCTAATTTATCCATTATATTAGTTTATAAATCCTTTAAACTTCTGTAGAATGGAGATAGCATAAAATGTCAAATAGAAGACACTCTTGGACAAGATTAAATAGATTGTTTAAGGCTATTTCCAGTCAGTTATGATTCCTTTTTTCCCATTTCTCAAAATAAAAATTGTTTGTTTTTGTTTTCATGGGCCACTATATGTTAAAAGACAGGTGATACATTTAAAATTTTAAATAATTCTGCTCAGAGTATATGGCATTTTTATTAACCTGGTAAAATACTATATTTTCAGCTGAAAGGGTGAGTAAAGCAGATTCACTTTTCTCTATAGATGGGACTTTTACAAAGAAATGGAAGCTTAGAGATTAAAACAAGAGCTTTAATGCCTACTCCTATTTCTCTCAAGATCTACTTGAGAGGAAAGCAGAAGAATTCTATCAGAGAGGGGTGTTAAGGTTACAGCTTTATCATCACTTCACCAGGAAAGACCATTCTGATGCCTCAGAAGGAGACCCTGAGAAAGCTCCAGTGGGCACCAACCTGACGGGATAGCAGCACTTCGGCAGCTGGTCTCGGTGGTACTTGTAACGTGTGTGTGTGGGTGTGCATGCACGCACACCTCGCCAGGGGAAGCAGTGTGCTTGTCTTATTACCCCAAGCAATTCCGGAAAGTCAAATCTTAGTCTTTTCTTCTGTGTGTAGTCATCACTCCTCTGAGATAATCGGTCAATTGGTGCCACTCAGCCTGATAGCATAGAGGATTATCAAATGTATACAGATTGAACTGTACACACACATCAAGTGGCCTTGATGGGGGATTGAAATACTAGGCAAAAATACTTATCCATCTTAATAAAAACACACAACCAGAACCCAGGCAGACATTTTCTTTCAAGTATAGTGCTGACATCTAAATTGAGACTGCTCATATAGAGTCAGGTTGCATCAGGGAGTATGTATCTAAGGGGTACAGGCTTTAGCTCCTGTATGAGACAGTCAGCTGATCCAAGGAAGAATGCTCCATGGCAAAGTGGCTATTGCTTTTGGGTCACTTCCCAGGAAGGGATCCTCTACAAAGGTGGCATTATGCAGCTGTTTTCAGCTCCACTCTACCTTTATTCCTGTGGTTGTTCAGTCACTCAGTCGTGTCTGACTCTTTGCTACCCCATGGACTTCAGCATGCCAGCCTTCCCTGTCCTTCACCATCTCCCGAAGTCTGCTCAAACTCATGTCCATTGAGTCAGTGATGCCATCCAACCATCTCATCCTCTGTTGCCCCCTTCTCTTCCTGCCCTCAATCTTTCCCAGCATCAAGGTCTTTTCCAATGAGTCGACTCTTCCCATCAGATAGCCAAAGTAGTAGAGCTTCAGCTTCAGCATCAGTCCTTCCAATGAATATTCAGGGTTGATTTACTTTAGGACTAACTGGTTTGATCTCTTGCTGTTCATGGGACTCTCAAGAGTCTTCTCCATCACCACAGTTTGACTGCATCAGTTCTTTGGCACTCAGCCTTCTTTATGGTCCAGCTCTCACATTGACTCTCACATGACTATTGGAAAAACCATAGCTTTGACTACATGGACCTTTGTCATAGAATCTTTATTTGAGCAGGTTTTTATGTTGTAAGTCTAAAATTCTTCACTGTTTCAATACTGCTCCAGTGGGTAAAATGAATGTGAAACATAAAATATACAAAATGATCATTGCTTTTTATGGCTTTCATTTTCAAAGGGATTTTTGTTGTTTTTACATGACATTTTCAGTGTTAAATTCAAAAAGTTAGTGCTTATTCTTAGTTCATTTGTCTTGCAGTACTTAAAGCAATTTGCTAAGTGCCTATGTAGTCAGCATTACCACTGTTTACCCAGTGTTTTGGGTTCTTCTCTTGGGCACATTGCAGGATGCATGGCATTATCACCTTCCCTTGAACTTAGGTGTGGCCATATGACTTGCATTAGCTAGGGAAACATGAGCAGAAGTGACACACCTCACCTCCATGTGGAAGCTTTAATAACCAGAGCATAATTCTCTCTACTCTGACCTTCTGATGATGTTCAAGGGAGTGGTTGTTCCATCAGTCTGTGTCACTGAGTGTCTGTAGTAATAGGACTGTGTGACGCTGGGTGGGCATTTAGCACATTAGAGAAGTTAAAAACTTCTCTTTGTAAATAACTTAGATTTTTAAGGTCATTTGTTATCTGGTCTATCCTGATGGATAGTAAGGCAGTAGAGTTTAAAATTTAATGGAGGATTATTGGGCTCAGTTTAAGGTTCTTTCTAGTCAATCGCTTTAACTTCTCTATGATACCATCTGTAGTATACAATGAATCGATGTATTGGTTTCCTTTCATAATCTTTGAATAATTAGTTTAGCATACCAAAGTATGGGGTTTTGTCATCATCTAGTAAGTTAGTGTGGAGAAGGCAGTGGCAACACACTCCAGTTCTCTTGCCTGGAAAATCCCATGGACGGAGGAGCCTGGTGGGCTGCAGTCCATGGGGTTGTGAAGAGTCGGACATGGCTGAGCGACTTCACTTTCACTTTTCACTTTTATGCATTGGAGAAGGAAATGGCAACCCACTCCATTGTTCTTGCCTGGAGAATCCCAGGGATGGGCTCGCACAGAGTCAGACACGACTGAAGTGACTTAGCAGTAGTAGCAGTAAGTTAGTGTGGAGAAGGCAATGGCACCCCACTCCAGTACTCTTGTCTGGAAAATCCCATGGACGGAGGAGCCTGGTGGGCTGCAGTCCACGGGGTCACGACGAGTCGGATACAACTGAGCGACTTCACTTTCACTTTTCACTTTCATGCACTGGAGAAGAAATGGCAACCCACTCCAGTGTTCGTGCCTGGAGAATCCCAGGGACGGGGGAGCCTGGTGGGCTGCCGTCTATGGGGTCACACAGAGTCGGACACGACTGAAGTGACTTAGCATCAGCACCAGCAGTAAGTTAGTGGTTGTTCTGAGACTAGCGAGTACATTGCTTCTTAAATGATATTCATCTTTCTTCCCCAAGATGCAGTGAAGCTCCACTGATATTTGAGGTTATTCTTTCAAAGTGGTACTTTATTTGCAAGGTGCTTAAGGATTCAGGTGCTCCTTTGTACTTACTCTGCTGTATGGAAACTGTAACACCTATTGATGCCCCTGAGTTCCTGAAAATGAACTAGCTGCATTACTTGAAAAACAGTGCTAATGTGGCAGCTCTCATCTCTGCTGCAGTTTTGCCAGACAAAGGAAAATACAAATAAAATTGGTTTTCTCTCAGCTTATAAACTAAGAGCTGTGTGCATATGAAGAAAACCAGGGCAGTACTTTATGGTGAAGGGATTGGGTTTAATGCTCCATCTGGGTCATGGAGCAGCAGTCCATTTGCCTGCCTCTTGGGTTAAGTAAAGCAAAAGAGTGGAGTGAAGTCAGACTTTTCTGGAAGCCTAGGATGTATGTGTCATGCCAAATAGCCCTCCACAGCTGGCACCCCTCCCTTCTTCCTGTCTTTATCCATCTTAGGATAGAAAGTTAAAGAAACATGTCTCTGACTTAAGGGGTTGCCATTTTTTTTTTATTTAGCAAACATTCTTTGAGGTCCAGTTGCTGCTAGGCTCTGTGTTAGGCACAGGAGATCCAGCAGAGAGAGAGATGAGGACAAGCAGGAGCTGCCATATTAGGTAGTATATGATACATGCCCAAAGTGGGGTACCTGGGAGCATCGGTTTATTAATAATTTAACAGTCTCTTACCTGAGTTAATGGTCTGTGGTAAGAGTCCTCCCAAGGAAGGAATAATTAATTCTTTCTGGGTTTTGTGTTTATCTCCCAGAGCTTATTAAAGCATTTAAGAGTTCAAAAGGTATTGCTGGGTGGGACAGATGGGGGCTCTAATGGAGAGGAATAATATCTCTGTGTATTTTATTAGAAGACTGTGTTTGAATAAAAATAAGCAGATATGAAAAAGCATTTTTTTTTTTACAAAGAATTAGCCTACAACTCAATTCAAGCCTACTCATCACTGCTCATATTCAGATGTCCTGCCTAGTTATCTGTGTTATGTCTCTTCTCTGTCCCTCTCTCAACCCTAGTCCGTTTGTTCACACCCAGATGTTAACACATCAGTTTCTAAGAAAGGTGCAAGTTTTATTCTCTGCTATCAGGGTTAGAAAGAGACATTCAGGGAGTACTTATAGGTCTGTTCTCTTAAATTCCCTGGAATATCTTGAAACAATGAAGCTTTCCTTTGTACAGTTCAGTCTGTGAAATTGCTACCTTTACACTATGTTATTTTCATTGTACAGTGTTGTAAATGCCATGTCTGAATATTATTTCTAATGCCATTAAGTATGGCAGGGTATTTGTGTTTCCTAGGGTGAATATCAGAAAGATACTGTGAATCTGCGAAGACAAGTCTCTCTTGCTGAAATGATCTTTCTTGTTTATACATAAGCTTCTAGTACCATCCTACCCCCTCTCATTACTGTTTATAGAAACGATAGCATTGCAGTTGGTGTCACTGATTGCCCACGTTGCTGCTTCAATGAAGCCAGCTGGGATTCGATTGCATGGTCTTTAAATAAAACTTAGTGGCACAAAATGAATCTCTTTTTTGAGGGGAGAGGGGTAGTTGCTAGCTGGATTATTCTCTAAAGCACTAATTATTTGCTTAACTTGGAGGAACTTGAGAATCAGTGAATCGCCATGTTGGCTAAGTATCTGACCTTGGCACTGAGAAACATGTGGGTAGATAACCCGCATAAAGACGATCAAGTCTTGATGAAGCCGTTCTCAAAACGAGAGTGATGAATCACTTATCCCCTGCCCATCTTAGCTGTCTGTAAGTAACTTAGACTGGAGGTAGTGAATGTGCCTTTGATTCCAACTGTCTAAAGTCTGGAGCCAGGTTAATAACTGGGAATTCTAGGCAGTGATGTTTTGTGCCAACCTGGTACAAGAGGATGACCTGGAAATTGTGAAAAACAATGTGAAAGGTTGGTGGTATAGTTTCCTAAATTGCCATGGTGTGAAAAATGAATATCAATCACTAGTTTTGGCCTTTGACTTCCAGATACCAATCCAGTTTAGGCAGAATGGCATTTTTCTTTATAGTTATATAATACAGATTAGAGAACCAAGCTTTATCCAGGTGAAGATTTATATGTCTATGTAAATTTATTTTTCTCCTGAAAAAATTTGAATTTATAAATGTATCTCTATTTAAAATATCTGTGCACTTATCCAAGTGTGTGTGTATGTGTGTGCGTGTGTGTGTATGTGTGTGTGTGTCTGCATTCAAAATTGTTAATGGCAGTTACCTTTAGGGAGTTTGATGGCAGAGACTTGCTTTTTGCTTTACATATTTCTATATTATTTGAATTTTAATGGAAATATGTTCCTTTTATAATTAAAAACTATATAGTGATACATGTTTTAGATTATGCAGTTTTCTTCTCATAGCAGGAAACTGAAAATGTAAAGTCTCTGTAGAATAAGAAAGTCACTTATACAACCATAACCTTGATACAACCCCTTCCTTCTTGGTGTGTGAGTTTTAAAAACACAAGTTATCACACACGTTATATGCTTTGTTTGTTTCTTTTCACATGAACTTAAACAGTTATCCAAAATATGGAAAGAAATACTTGCATCTAAATATTTGGAAAATATTTTTTTCTAAGAGGAATTACAAGAAGCTGTTACTAGCAAGTAGTCAAGCAGTTAATAGTAGGAGAGAGATACTTTTGGGAAGGTGGGAAAGGAGAATTCTTTTGAACTTTGTGCATTTCTGCATTGTTTCTAATCATTTGTGTTGTGAGTCGCTCAGTCGTGTCTGACTCTTTGTGATCCCATGGACTGTACCTTGCCTGGATTCTCTGTCCATGGGATTCTCCAGGCAAGAAAACTGGAGTAGGTTGCCATTTCCTTCTCCACATCTCCTGTGTCTCCTGTATGGGCAGACAGATTCTTTACCACCAGGTTCCCAGCATTTACCTGGAGAGTCAGGTCTGGGTCCGGAGCTACTTGTGACTACCTGGCAGCTCAGAATGTGTCCAGCCTATGAGCAGGTAGATCCCACAACAGGCTAAGCTTCACTGGCCCCATTTTTTTCTCCCCAGTCTCAGCAATCAGATAAGTTTCTCCCCTTCCTTGGAATGGAGCGAGAAGGGTAGATGGAAGGGCATAGACTCTCTTCCCATTTGTTGGAGAAGGCCAAAAAACCTTTTGTGGACCAAAAGGGAATGTGAGAAGTTGGAGCAAAAATTTACTCTCATCGCATGTAACTTTCAAAGACAGAACTATTTTTAAGGGTGTTGATATGTCCCTATATCCTTCAGTAACTCACACTTTTAATAGCCATATAGTATTTTCCTGGCTCTGTGTGATAGTTCCCTGTGTCTCATATGTCTCATATGTCTCAAAATGGTGCTTAAGGATAGTTCTGCATTTATAGGGTTCGTCTAAAGATTAAATGCCTTAGTATCTGTAAGGTTCTTAGCCTGTGAAATCCTGGGTACTCGGCATTTAGTATTTCCTGTTCTTCTTTGTCTTGCCTTATGTCCCTCCTGGTATTATAAAATACCAAATGCATGCTGTTAGTCTGTGGTTTATCCTGTCTTAGTCTTTCTCTTAATTTAAGGTAAAAAAAATATGTGCCATACTCAATCTTAGGATGTATCTAAAATTTGGATCTGTATGTTTAATTTTCTTTATTGTTCAAGATAGGCCTTTATTCTGGTAAAAAGCAATAGGAGTCTGTATCTAGCCAATTTCACTTGCAAAGATTCCAGTTTATTTTCTTAAAACTAATAATTATCGTAATATGAACAGCATTAAGGAAAATTCTGGGTTTTATTTCATCCATAGAAACAAATGTAAAGTGATATTGCAGAGTAATTTGGCTATAACAGGTAATTTAGATGATATTCTTTAAGTGACTTTTGATAATTGAATTTTTGGATTTAAACATAGTAACACTTATTCTTAATAGTTTATGTTGCTCAAGTTTTAACTCTGTTGTGTGGTAGATTATTTAGAAGATCAAACAGGAAGCAGCTGAAAGTCACATTACATTTTAATACTGTAGAATCAGTGTAACTGAAAAAAATTCCTGACCTCCTCAGCACTAAATAAATTCATTTTAATTTATTTTCAAGTCCTGGAAGCTAGGTTCATTCAGTGGATTGCTGTTTTTATTATTATTATTATTCCTTTGTTGTGTTTCTCTCACCAGGTAGTTTCTTAGAAATATTGAGGAATATTTCCGTGTTCCACAAACATGTCCTGGTATTCATTTGATATCTCTGTCAATATTCTTTACTCTGAACCACTGAAATTCAGGAGCTTTTTACTCTTCTCTTCAAATTGTAAAGAAAACCAGACTGTGGGGCTTCAGAATAATTTACTGAATTCTTGAGGAAAGCAGAGGTGTACAGCACTGCCAAGAATGGAAATCTATAGACTTACATTAACCATCACTGCTCAGAAAGTCCATAGGCTGTGTCCTTCTTTGCGAGAGCTGTTTGGTTATCTCTGTTTAGCTCCTAGCCTATCTCTCAGTTCAGTTCAGTTCAGTCACTCAGTCGTGTCTGACTTTGCAACCCCATGGGCTGCAGCACACCAGGCTTCCCTGTCCATGACCAGCTCCCGGAGCTTGCTGAAACTCATGTCCATTGAGTCGGTGATGCCATTCAACCATCTAATCCTCTGCATAATGGATATTCTTTGTTTTCCCCAGGACTAGGAACTACTCCTTCAGGTTTCCTGAGGGAGAATAAGGGTATTCAATTCAGTCATCTTCCGAGGCTCATTGGTTTTTTATTGCAGGATGGCTGAGGATGAAGCATGCGTGTCCTTTAGGAGAAACACTCCTAATGTAAGACATGCTCTGGCCACTCCTGGTCTAGAAGAAGCAATCATGATACTTATCAGCACATTTCCAAGTGTTTGGGTTATTCCATTTAAAATAATACCAGATGAGGAGTAACAGATATCAGTCTAGGTAGCATTATACCTTTCAAAGTAGATTGCAGAGAGCATCGGTCCTGCAGGATCTTGCCTCAC
This sequence comes from Odocoileus virginianus, assembly GCF_023699985.2. NCBI lineage: Eukaryota > Metazoa > Chordata > Mammalia > Artiodactyla > Cervidae > Odocoileus > Odocoileus virginianus. The sequence continues at coordinate 17,262,717 of NC_069677.1, forward strand.
AAACGCTTTATACAAATAAGACAGATCTTCTAGGAATGAACAATGATTTTCAAATTGTGCATTAAATTTGTGCAGTAAATGCAGGGGAGAATTCTTTAACTGTGTGTGAACTTGGTTCTGTTCAAAATATATCCTATTTAAATTATTGAAGAAGTATATCTCAGATAGAAGCATCTGCTTCAGTGGTTGAAGCAATTTTATAGTGACAGAGACTAGGAAGTTGACATATTTGTATGGTTGGAAAGGCTCAACAAGGTAGTCTGTGAAAACAAATGAATTTGTATCACAAGGGGAAATTCTAATTTTTACCTAAGGGAATATAAATCACTAACATCCCCCTAGAGTGCTATCTGTCTAGTTATAAGAATTTTAAGCTTCAGCCTCATTTACCACCCTTGCTCAAACAGTTGAATATTCTGTAGTGTTAAATCAAAGATCTTATGGAACATGTCTTCATTTCTATGTTTATTCATCCAGCATTTAATGAGACCCACACCATGTGCCAGTCAATGGCTACATGAATCCTGTTCTAAAATAACTCATTCTTACTAGAGGAGATAATAACTGGGCAAAAATTATCCTAATAAAGCTACCAGTGATGTCTAGTGTCTAGCTATAGTGTATCATTCTTGGTTAGCATTGTCGTTATTCTAGAAGAGACTGCCAAGTATGTCATAGAGACAAACTGTCCTCCATGTTTTCTTAGGTTATGTTCTCTGATAATCACTCTTTGCTGCTGTGCTTGTTTACATGTGCTCAGTTGAAGTTCTAATAGATTGTTAATTTATTTTCATCAAGTTGGAAATATACTCAGTGTAGGTTACGTTAGACTAACTAGCCCTGCATGGATCATCATTATGATTTTGTTTTCCAAGATGCAATACTCTGGATTCTGTTATCTCAACCAAAATTGGAATTGGGAGGGCACAAGATGAAAGAGGAGATAACATATATGTAGTTTATTTTTACGGTTAAAATACTGAAATGGCCAGAGATTGATATAATAAACACTAATATACCTAAGACCCAGCATGAGCAAATTATTAGCATTATACCTTATGCATTTCAGATTCTCTTGAAGAAGTCAAACCCTACCGATAAAATTAAAATCACTTAGAACTATCCCCAGCACTATTCCAGCATCCCTTCTTCCTCAGGGGTAACAACTATAATGATTTTGATGTGTGTCCCAGCTGCATGTGTGCATGAAGTCGGTTCAGTCGCATCCAACTCTTGCAACTCCATGCACTGTATTCCACCAGCCTCCCCTGTCCATGGGGTTCTTTAGGCAAGAATACTGGAATGGGTTGCCATGCCCTGCTCCAGGGGATTTTCCCAACCCAGGAACTGAACCTACATCTCTCCCATCTTCTGCATTGGCAGGCCAGTTCTCTACCACTAGCGCCACCTGGGAAGCCCAATTTAAAAGATATCATGTATGATATTGTTTTGAGTATTTCTGAAATTTATAGATGTGGTCTTGAACTGTACTTGTCTCTCTATATCTTATTTTTTCACTCAATTTTGTGTTTTTGAAATTCATCCCTGTTTATCCACATGTGTCAAGTTCAGAAACTTGAAGCCATGTGTGAGGGAATCTGTGTTTGTGATGGAAAACATGGACTATAGAGCCAGTTTGCCTGAGTTTGATGTGACTCTGAGACTTGCTAGTTATGTGACCTTGGACAAGTTTCTTAACCCCTCAGGGCTTCACTTTTCTCATTCATAAAATGGTAATAACAGAAGTAGCACCTACCTTGTAGAGATGTGGTGTGGAGCAATATGAATTAATATATATGAATCTCTTAGAATACTTTCTGACACTTATTAAGCACAACATAACATTTATTGACTCATAGTGGGAGGAGCAATCTTGCTTAACTAATATTCCCTGATTTGTTTTACATATAGCACCAAGCTAACTAGGAAAAAAAAAAAAACCTCTCTCTGTCCAGACTTGGATTCCTATCAGAGGTGATTGGGGATTGAGAATGAGTGGTCCCTCAGCTGGGGAGGTCAGTGATTCACTAAGACACAGTCATCTTGGGGAGTGTGGGGCTGACACATACACAGTGCTGTATCTAAAGTGGGTAAACAACAAGGACCAACTGTATCGCACAGGGAGCTCTGCTCAATATAATGTAAAAACCTAAATGGGAAACTGATTTGAAAAAGCATAGTTATATGTATATATATAACTGATTCACTTTGCTGAACACCTGAAACTAACACAACATTGTTAATCAACTATACTTTAATATAAAATAAAAAGTTTAAAAAAAAGAACCATCTTTTGACTGAGGCTGTTGCACAGTGGACAAAGAAATTTTGCAGGATCAAAGAAATTTGCAGGATCTGCCTTAGTATTTAGGGGTTTGGTTTGATTGTATCAGTGGGGCTACAGAAACACCTGAGAATGGTCTAATGTCTAACTGTTTCCCTGTGATTGTTTGTGACACAATCCCTGACCTTCTCTTGGGAATTGTGAGTAGGAGTTCTTTGTCATCTTACCTCTTGAATTGAGAGGAAGTAGTTCTTGGTTGAGCTGGAACTGCGCTGAGTGCTAGAGGCTGAAGCAAATCCCTCTAGCTATTTAAGAGGAAAAACAAATGAAAAACAGGTGGAGCTGAGACTGCCCAATGATTTCAGATCTGTGTCAGCTTTACTTTCCAAGCCACCTGGGCCTCCTTAGCAGGTTCCATAGAGCTGAAAATAGCCAGCTTCCTCAAAAGACAGAAGTATGTTTCTAATGCAGATATTAAGACTGAGTAAGTCTTTGTACTGATTGATCTCCTGACCTCCTAAGGTTTTTTGACATGACCAGGTTTCAGTGATTCTTGTGAACCTTGCTGTCATCCTCACAACACAGATGTTAGGAGCCAAACATAATGCCTGTGTTGTCATCTTCTCATGAGGTGGGACCGATTATCTTATTGTGCATAGAGCATAAGTGACTCAAAATGTAGAATCATAATATTTAGGTCCTAGCAACAATTCTAGGAATTGAAGATACACTTTCATTTGACAAGTGAAGAAACAGTCCCAGCAAACTTGAGACAAGTATCCAAAGCCCCATATCTGCGTGAATTGGCTGGACCTTTGAATCAGGGGATCTTTGAATTGGCTGGACCTTTGAATTGGGGCTCAGAGGTAAAGAATCCTCTTGCAATCCTCCTGCAAATCCTCCTGCAATGCAGGAGACTTGGATTTGATCCTTGGGTTGTGAAGACCCCCTGGAGAAGGGAATGGCAACACACTCTAGTATTTTTGCCTGGAGAATTCCATGGACAGAGGAGCCTGGTGGGCTAGTCCATGGGATCACAAACACTTGGACACAATTAAGTGACTATCATTTTGAATCCAGAACTTTTAACTCTTAGTATGTGGAATTTGGATACTAATTTGGAATCTGTTTTATTCATTCACTTATTTTATGAACTTAATTTCTTAACTTCTGTGTTGAGTTTCTAACCTCAAAATCCTCATCAATATAAAGTGCATAAAATCATCCTTGTCTCCATCAAAGTATTGTTTGAAATCTAACTGAAATAGTGTGCATGCTAAGTGGCAAAAGCTAAAAAAGCTAATAGAGATACAGCATTTCTAGTTTATTGCTTTCAATGCATTTGTGACCCAAGACTATATTGGAAATAAGATAAACCTCTGTTTTGCATTGTCTTGGAGAGAGGCAGTTAATGGCAGAAGCCAGTTTTATCAACATGAAATTTATAGCTTCGTTAGCATAAGAATTGTATATTCCAATAGCTATCACATCTATTGTGCATGAATTTTTCTGGTCTACTCTATTCTGATGCTGCTTGAAAAGGATGCTACTCCCATCAACAATATAGTACCTTTTCAGTCTGCATTGTAAAGTGGGGCAATATGATAGAGGTTAAGGCATTTTATTGATTTAACTTTACTTTAAACTCTTTCACCCATGGCTAGTAACTAGGATGAGGTAATATACTCCGGTATCTAGGTTAACTTCTATTTTGAGGGCTTGCATCACTTAGTTCTGTCAATAGTGAGCAAATATACATTATATTAGAATTTAATTCTGAAATCTACAGGCACTTTTGTCTGTGAGGCAGAGAGAATAAATGAGCTACTTTTAGGTGGAGTAATCACATTATTAACAGCAGCTTCTAATAAAAATAACTTAGCACAGACAGGAGGAAATAGTAATAGCTATGTGAGCACCAGCAATCAGACATAGTCTTGACATAACTGGGTTCTCAGTATGGCGTGGCATTGGACATTTAGAGATAAGTCAACTTCTGCCTTAAGTAATATGTAGTATGGCAAGGGAGAGAAGATATAAGCAAAACACGCATCTTCATGGGTAGGTGCTAGACTAAAGGTAGAAACAGTTTATCTTGAAAACAGAAAGAGATGAGAGCAGATCCTTCTGCTTGGTGGTGTGTGTATGTATGTGTGTGTGTGTGTGTGTAGTTAGGGAGGCCTATCTGGGAAGGCTTCAGGGAAATATGCTACCAGAGATGCATTTTAAAGAATAAATAGGCATCCACCTTGCATAGAAAATGATGAGGAAGGGCATTTTGGGTAAAGGGGAAAATATGCACTAAGGCAGAGGGCCAAGAGAGAGCATGTGTTTCAGGCTAAATTTGCTCATTCTTTCCTTCATTCCTTCACTCATTTATCAACGACCAACTCTTTGCCAGGTACTATTCTAATTGCTAGGGATACAGTGTTGCACAAAACAATCTCTATTTTAAGAGCTGACTTTCTGGTGCAGAAGTAAAACAATAAATAAATAAACAACTAACATGCGTATAATATAGTGTCAGGTGGTGGTAAGTGCCATAAAGAGAAATACATGCATCAAGGGGCTAGAGAGAGAAAAGGAAGATCTCTTTAGATACAGCAGTCTTCTCTAAGGAAACGGCTCTTAGGTAGAAACCAAAGGAAGTGAGAGATCAAGCTTGCAGTTACTCACAGAGAGCTGGCACTAGCTGGGAAGAGCAGCAAGTGCAAAGATCCTGAGCTAGGAATGCATGCAGGCGTGCCGAGTGCTCAGTTGCTAAATCGTGTCCAACTCTTTGCGACCCCATGGACTGTAGCCTGCATGCCTCCTATGTTTATGGGATTATCCTGGCAAGTATACTGGAGTGGGTTGCCATTTCCTTCTCCAGGGGATCTTCCCGAACCAGCGATTGAACCTGCATCTCCTGCATTGGCAGGTGGGTTCTTTACTACTGAACCACCTGGGAAGCCCTAAAGATGAAAAAGGCTTGACTTATTCAGAGATGAGGTAGAAGGGCAACATGTCAAGAGCAAGAGGAGGGAAAGTGGTAGGAAAGGATATTACTTATGGTATTGTAGGCTGTGGCAAATATTTTGGAATTTATTTTGAGGGTCATGCAAAGTCATAGAAGGGTTTTGAACAGGAGTGTGAAAAGCCATTGATATTGAAATGGATCACTCTGGCTGCAGTATGATAGTAGACTGCATCACGGAGACTGTTTAGGAGGTTATTACAGTATTTCTGGTGAGAGGCTTGGAATAGAGTCAAAATGTGTTAGGCGGTGAGACATGGTCTAATTTGGGATATATTTGGAGGTAGAGCTGATAGGATTTCTAATTTAGAGGAAAAAAAAGAGATCAAAAGTGACTCAAGGAATTATGCCTGAGCATGTAGATGAAGAGGGATGTTCTTTATTGAGCTGGAAGCAAAGAAGGGTAGAGTTGCTTTGGGGAGATAAACTCGAGTGTTCTGTTTCTGAATGTGTTCAGTTTGACATAGAATAAAGAATAGGGCTTCCAGGATGGTGCTAGTGGTAAAGAACCCAGCTGCCAATGCAGGTTAAACATAAGAGAAACCAGTTCGATCCTTGGGTTGGGAAGGTCCCCTGGAGGAAGAGGGCATGCAGCCTATTCCAGTATTCTTGCCTGGAGAATCCCATGGACAGAGGAGCCTGGCAGACTGCAATCCATGTGGTTGCACAGAGTCAGACATGAAGAGACTTAGCATGCACAAAGATAGACACTGAATAGAGAGATAAAATTCAGGAATTTAGGGGAGTCCAGGACTGAAGACATGAATGTATAAATAATCAGCATGCAGATGGTATTTAGAATCCTAGAACTGTATTCAGTAACACAAAGTGTTAGTGTTGATACAGAAAAGATCTTAGGACTAAGCCTGCAGGACTCCAGTACTTAGCCATTAGGAGCTAAATGATACCAAAGAGACTCAGAAGGACTAGCCTGAGAAGTAGAGGAAATTCAGGAGAGTGTAGGAATAAAAGTTAAGTGAAGAAAGTGGTAAGAAAGAATGACCAGCTGGGTCAGATAAGTGTGGTGCAGGCTGAGAATGGATTTTTAGATTGGGAAATGTGGAGGTTACCATGTGGATCGTGGGCAGCAGCTTCAGTGGAGAGGTGAGTGTGAAAGTTTGAGTAGCATGGCTTCGAGAGACTAGAAGGTAAGAGAGTGGATAGAAGGAACATAGAAAAATCTAAGAATTTAACAGTTAAGTTGTGTAGAGAAATGAGGGAATGTGGGGTCAAAGGGAACATTGTTTTTATGAAACTATTATGACATATTTATATGCCAGTGAGAATGATTGACTAGGAAAAGGAAAGTTGTCACAGGAGAGAGATTGGGAGCATTGCAAGAGTAATTGACTTCCTATGATTAACACATTCTAGGCTTGGATCAGATACATCATAGTTACATCAGACTCTTGTTACAAAAGAAAAAAAAAAAACAGATTACCTTGTCCTGCAGTCTACCTCCCATGTATTAGAAAGATCCCATGTGCTTATATTTTTTAAAAGCTCCCCCAGTGGCTCTAGTGTGAGCTAGATTTGGAAGCTTTTGTTTGTTTTTTAATTTATTTATTCTTAATTGGAGGATAATTGCTTTACAGTGTTGTGTTGCTTTCTGCCATATATCAACGTGAATCAGCCATAGATATACATGTATCTGCTCCCTCATGAACCTCCCTCCCACCTCCCACCCCATCCCACCCCTCTATGACGTCACAGTGCACCAGATGGGACTTTTTGTTTTAGGCAAAATAGTGTACTGCAGTGGCGGCAAGAGTCCATTGACTTGGGGTGGGGAAGATGGGGCTGTAAGTTTTGAGTTTTTATAAATCTTTAATCTCTTAGCTTTGACTTTTCCTGTTTGTGGATTTCCCCCCTAAGAGTGCTCTTAGCGCAGCGCACTGGAGGCGGCTAATGGTTTTTGGAGACCTTGTGGTTTCTCCACAGGGATATTAATGGAAGTATCTGGCTCTCACAGCCTGTGATTAGCAACACTCTGATTAAGATTTTAAGCAAATAGTTATCCATTGAAAAAGTGACAGTCATGTGCTTTTCTCTTCTGTGGGATACACAGAAATATCCACAAGACTGCCAAATCTAGTGCAGTCATGGGCAAGAAACTGGGTCAAAGGGGACCATTAAGGTTTACACCTGATATACTGAATCTTGGAACCAAACTAGGTGCTTGGACGCTTGATTCTTGGATCTGGAATCCAAAGGTCTGGGCTGTATTTTTGTCTCTGTAGTTTACAAACCACATGAATTTGGGGAAGTTTTATGTGTTCATGTGAAAATGAGTGTGCTAGGCCTTCCCTGCTTTCATCTTAGAGTTACAAAGTTCAGATGAGTGAGAAGCATTTCAAGACTGATAAAGGTTTGTGACAGCATATATGTGTATCTATAGAGTATTTGTATAGAGTAGTATATATTTTGGGGGGCTCCAAAATCACTGGAGATGCAGTGACTGCAGCCATGAAAAAGTTTACTCCTTGGAAGAAAAGTTATGACCAACCTTGACAGCATATTAAAAAAGCAGAGACATTACTTTGCCAACAAATGTCCCTCTAGTCAAAGCTATGGTTTTTCCACTAGTCATGTATGGATGTGAGAGTTGGACCAATAAGAAACCTGAGCACCAAAGAATTGATACTTTTGAGGTGTAGTGTTGGAGAAGACTCTTGAGAGTCCCTTGGATTGCAAGGTGATCCAACCAGTCCATCCTAAAGGAAATCAGTTCTGAATATTCATTGGAAGGACTGATACTGAAGCTGAAACTCCAACACTTTGGCCACCTGATGTGAAGAACTGACTAATTTGAAAAGACCTTGATGCTGGAAAAGATTGAAGGCAGGGGTAGAAGGGGATGACAGAGGATGAAATGGTTGGATGGCATCACCGACTCAATGGCTGAGCATTTGAGTAAGCTCCGGGAGTTGGTGATAGACAGGGAAGCCTTGCGTGCTGCAGTCCATGGGGTTGCAAAGAATCAGACATGACTGAGTGTCTGAACTAACTAATATATAGTTGTTGATGTGAATTCTGAAAAATAGCTTTTATAAACACAGTCTTATACTGCATGACATAAATATCTAGAAAAAGTGATCATTCACACCCCCCATCACTTGTGATGCAATTGATGATTAAAATATAAGACTTATTAAAATGTATTTGTTTACATATATATACACATATACAAATGCATATGTAGGTATCTAGCTTTGGTCAGTATTACTTTGTTAGTTTTCCTCAGAGATTAGAGTGAATTTTGAAATATATTTATTGAACTGAGTTATATTTTTGTATTACTTTCAAATTATAATTAGACATAGTATGTTAGCCTGAACCTTTGAATTTTTCTTACAGCAGTTTCGAATATGGAGATAAGCCTTAGAGCTTCACTGGTGCTTCTCTCTGCACTACAACTGTGTTTCAACCCGTGTCCCACAAATTTGGGAAAGAAATCACAAATGAAAGATGGAATAAAATGATCCAGCAGGTTGTACCTTGATTCACCATGCTGGTTACAAGACACTTGCAGGTGGGAAAGAGGAGATTATAATTGGTTTTTGGATAGCAAGTTTCCCAAGAGAAGTTATGACACTAGAGCAGGGGGTCCTTTGCCTCCAGGATCTAACGCCTGATGGTCTGAGGTCGAACTGATATGATAATAATAGAAATAGAGTGCATACTAAATTCAGTGTACTTGAATCATCCCAAAACCATTCCGCAGCCCCTCATCCAGGGAAAAATTGTCTTCCATGAAACCAGTCCCTTGTGCCAGAAAGTTGGGGACTGCTGCACTAGAGTACATCTAGGAGATGATGATCAGGGTATTAAAAAGGTTTGAAATTGTGACTTAAAAGGAGCAGGTAAAGACCATAATGGACAGAGAGGCCTGGCACGCTGCAGTCACTGGGGTCATAAAGAGTCGGACATGACTGAGCGACTGAACTGAACTGAACTGAAAGGCTGTAATGATATTTAGCTTAGAGAACAGACCAAAGTAGACTGATTTGATATTCTGATATTCTGCATAGCAGACCTGATATTCTGGTGATTTCAAGGAAGGAAAGGATTGAGTTTGAAAGGAAGAGCAATGAATGCAGGTATAAAGATACACAATGAAAGCTTTGGCTGCTTATGACTTTCTAATCACTCCTACAGATTACCAGATGCTGTATGACGATTGAGATATTGCAGAGGGATTTGAACATCAAATTTGAAGCAGAAGTAGATGACCTAGCAAGTCTTCCAGCTCTAGTACTCTGTGTCCAGTCACAGACTTTATGTGAGGAAGAGTTAGTGTATTTTCAGAGCTCTAGTGGAGGTTGAGGGAAGGTTACAGAGATGTGGATAGTTGTTGGTTATGCTAAGCAGTAGAAAAGATTTTTGAATTTAGTTCCGAAGGTGACTGGGAACACAAAACTTGCTCCTTTGATTCTCAAACCTTTAGGTAGATCCCTGAGTACATGTTGTTCTGTTCTTCTGTTCTGATTCAGGAGGTCGGATCTGTGTCACTGGTATGTAGCTTGGTGTCTACTAAATGACAGGAAAAAAAAATGTTAGCGTCTAAGGACTCTTCCTATCTTCCTTTGATGGGGTAAAATTTACTGTAAAAGAACATAGCTGTTTAACATAGAGCTCTGAATAAGTGCATAAATTGAGTGGAAGAAGCCACAATTTAATTTATGGGCCACTTAGTTAACCATAAGTCCATTTGTCATACTTAACAGCTAACTGTGCTTCTAATGCAGAGTTAATGTTTTAAACTGTGACTCCTAGATTGATGTGGTTGGAAGGAGACAGTTTAATTCTTATACAGATGAGCAAGCTGAGGTTCTCAGAGGGAGTGTGCTAAAAGGTACCCAGTCTCAGAACCGAGACGGGGGCCTTGGATTCCTGCCACCCATTGTCTGGGGCAGCCTCTAACTCTCCACACTTCCATTTGTCTCCCAGATTTGTAGTTCCCATCATAACATGTTGAGATCATCAGTTTTCAATTATACTGGAAGTAATTTGACCTTACAGCATAACTTTGTATCTCTACCACCCTAGCTATGAATTAGAGTAGTCTTTTAGAACTGACCCAGAGGACAGCATCCTGAAAGTGACTTTGCCCACATCTAGTGATACAGGTGGCTCAGTGGTAAAGAATCTTCCTGCCAATGCAGAAGACACAGAAGATAGAGGTTCCATCACTGGGTCAAGAAGATCCCCTGGAAAAGGGAATGGCAACCCACCCCACTATTCTTGCCTGGGAAATTCCATGGACAGAGGAGCCTGGCGGGCTATAGTCCATGGGGTTGCAAAAGTCAGACATGACTGAGCGACTGAGCGTGAGTGAAATGTCAGGAGCAAATGTCAGCTACCCCGGTAGCCACAAATCTCTAGATATCCATACACTTCTTGTGTAATTTCACTATATCTGTGTGCTTTCTGTTGTTACTGTAAATCAACACACTTGAAAAATCAATTTAGCCTCATCTCAGCCAACTATATCTGTAAAATCATAAGGTTAATATGCTGTTTTTTCCTAAAAGTAATTATTTTAATATTTTATGTGATATGTATAAGGTATTCCCCAAGCTTTGGGGAATATTGCAGAAGTGAGACTCTTTCAACAGACTCTCTGCTAATGTAATGATGGATGATAGTCATTTTTCCCCTCCACCCTTCCCATCCCACTACTGATGTCTTAGTAATTTAACAGAGAGAACACTAGATCATACCCTTGCTAACACACACACACACAGACATACACACACACACAGACATATACACACATATATATTTATTAAAAAAATTTCTCTAATGGAGAAGTAGGGAGGAAAGAATTAAGATATAATTTGTTGGAAAATAAATGAATCAGGTTATGTTCATACGTTAATGGTTTTAAGGATCTCCAGACTAGAAGAGGCGATTAGGAAAGTGTGTGAAAAAGTGTTTCTTTCCTGCTGAGCTATTGATCAGTTGTTTACAACTTCTCATTAGAGATGTGAGATGTAAATAAAAGCTGCTTAGAGTTTTTCTTCCTGTAGTGCCACCCAAAGGCCCACATAAACATAAATAAACACAGTATTATAAATTCACTTTTGGGAATTTGAGTTTGTGGTGTGGTTACTTTAATAGGATAGATCATACTGCTGTCTGGTTTCAGATGGTGCTTGGGTTAATCTGTCTCATAGACCTACTTTTTGTGATTGAGCTCAGTTTACAAGTAGAGACACCCTTATTACATGAGAGACTAAAAATCTTGATCCCATTTGAGCCATAATTTTTAATTCAAATAAGTTGATGCTAATGAATTAATGGTTTTTTAGAATACAGCTTTACAACCAGCGTTCATAGTTTCTGTCCTCCAGCCCTAAGAAGCTTTGTCATTTTACAGCAGTGTAGGTGTGTTGTATTCATGATATGAATAAGGCTAGGAAGTACTGGACAATGAATAATGCCTCTAGTTTGTATAGTTTAGAAAACACTCACATGCATCAACTCTCTTGAGACAGCGTTTCTGTGAGGCAAATGTTATTTTCCTTATATTTTAGGTGAGGAAACTGCAGATTTGAGAGGTGAAGTTACTTATGTAAATCTGCACAACTTAAATGAGTGGCAGGTGAAGATTTACAAATGAAGTGGCTCATTTTTAGTGCAATGAATCTTCCATTACACTGCAGCTGTCTTCAGAGTTTCACATTTTCATATTATTAGATTGTGTAAACTTAAAAACACAAATGATCTTTGCTACATATATTTCCTAAGAAGCTGTTTTCAATTAAAGTACCATTCAAAGATGTTTCCTGACCTAATTTGTGCATTGCAGGATGAGACGACACAGATGTGATCCTTGCCTTTAGGGAGATCACAGTCTTCTGGGGCTGGAGGGAGTTACATATACAAACACTTTAATACAAAGCAGCTAGGTTATGTTTTATAAAGTGGGTAGAGATAAGGCCAGGAATAAAGATGCTGATATAGAGAACAGACTTGTGGACATGGGGAGCCGGGGGAAGAGAGGGTGGGATGAACTGGGAAAATGAGCATTGACATATAGGCACCGTCATGGATCACATAGAGAGCTGGTGGGAATCTGCTCAAACAGGGAGCTCCATTCAATGCTCCCTGATGACCTAGAGAGGTGGGATGATGGGTAGGTGGGAGGGAGGTTTAGGAGGGAGGGGATATATGTATAGCTATATACGTATAGCTGATTCATATTGTTGAACATCAGAAACTAATACAACAGTGTGAAGCAATTATATTCCAATTAATAAATTTAAACATCAGGAAAAAATAAAGTTGCTATAAAAAAGGAGTTGCTATAAAAAAGTTGCTATAAAAAAAAAGACAAAATTCTATGGAGGAATAAGAGAGAAAAAAGTTGAATTAAAACAAAGAGGAAACCAGAGAAAGGATTATGGGAGAAATTGTTGTTCATTTGCTCAGTTGTGTCCAACTCTTTGCGACCCCACAGACTGCAGCATGCTGGGCTTCCCTGTCTTTCACTTGCTCAGACTCATGTCCATTGAGTCCATGATACCATCCAACCATCTCATACTCTTCTTCTCCTGCCCTCAATTTTTCCTGGCATTAGGGTCTTTTCCAGTGAGTTGGCTCTTTGCATCAGATGGCCAAAGTATTGGAGTTTCAGCACCAGCATCAGTCCTGCTAATGAATATTCAGGGTTGATTTCCTTTAGGATTGACTGGTTGGATCTCTTTGTTGTCCAGTGGGAGAAATGCAGCTATGCTAATGATTACTTTTGCCATGGGTAAACCTTTTTGTTTGTGAAAACTTCTTATTTATTACATACAGAGAAAGGCAAATAAAACTTGAAATTATAACTTAGTATGATTTCACAAAGTGAACATATCCATGTAACCGTCATGGAGACTAGAACCCAAACATTATCAGAATCCCTGTAAGTCTGTCCTGTGCCTCTGTCCAGTCACTACCTTCTCCAAGGGCAGCGGTTGTCTTGTTCTAACACTATAGATTAGTCTGCTTGTTTTAAAACATCAAATAAAGTAATACCTTATACTTTGTTTAATGTTATGTTTGTGAGACAAATTGTTTTCTTGACTGTACAGCTTATGGGATCTTAGTTCCTGGACCAGGGATCAAACCTGGGTCCTTGGCATTGAACTCATGCAGTCTTAACTACTGGACCAACAGGGAATTCCCAGAGACACAAATTGTTGCTTATAGCTTCAGTTCTAGTTTGTTCTTTCTTTTTTTCTTTCCTGTAAATATACCACACATTTATTATCCATTCTACTGTTGGTGATCTTTGGGTTGTTTACAGCTTGTAGTCTTTGTGAGCACTGCTGCTATCAACAATCTTGTATCTCTTTTTGTGAATATATATATGCATTTCTGTTGGGAATAGTCCCAGGAGTGGATTTTCTGAGTCATGGAATACGCCTATACTAATATAGCTTTTGAAGAGGAAAAATAAGGATGACTAATGTCTTCATTGATAGAAGAGGAACCATTTACATTTACAGGACCCATGCCTGCTGGGCTGCAGAGAGAATTCAGAAACTGATGAGCAATTTAGATGGCAGGAATATACTGTGTTTGAGAGCTATAGTGGATTGTATATTTGGAAAGAGAGAGAGACAAGGAGAAAGAGGCTATTGTTGAGAATCCCTGAGCTATTTTACAGAGAGGTAATTGTATCAGTTAGAAAAGCAAGTCACTGATACTTCAGTAAGTGTCTTAATCAGATGGATTGGTTGTTCTTAAATACTGAGAAGTCTGGAAGTAGGCATATTGCTGGCTTTCACTCAAAACTCAACAAAGCCTCTTAGGATCTAGGAGCTGTCTTTGCACTGTGGCATCCTTAGCATGTTGCCATTTATATTCATACATGCTCTTTATAGACTTAAGATAGTTCCTGTAGCTCCAGATATCAAGTCTAAATTCAAAGCCACATCAGTTCTCTTTCATCAAGAGAGTAAAAGTTTCCTAAACATCCCAACAAAGACTTCTACCAATTGGTATTAATATAGGTGGGTTACCCCTAGCTGAAAGTGAGGCTGGGAAATTGGGGTATAGTATTAAGATTATCTTATATTGATTACTATCCATTGCTGGAGAATATATTGTTGCCTTGAGAACACTGGGACTCTCTTAGCAAAGATGAGATGGATATTAAATAGACAATTAAATGAGTTTTCTATAACAATATTGGCCCCAGAGGAAAGAATGGGATAGGGGATAAGGTTTTATGTAATAATAATTTTTATATTCTCATATGAAAATCAGACATTTTATAGAGAAAATTAGTATATCTTTCCATTTGATGATTTGAAATTCACTAAGGCTTTTTATTATTACTGTGGTAATAATATCAATAATATCTCTTAAAGTGATCTTGCCTTTGCAGCTTTTCAGTTACAAAACCATGAATTTTTACCAGCTTTTCTAGAATAAAGTGAAACTAAAGAGCAAGCAAGCATTGTGAGCTGCTGCAGTTACAGGCAGAGTGGTGTAAAGAGATTTCTATGATGCATAAATTAAAACATCCCATCATAAGGCTAACAGGTCCAAAATAGCCACAATTTGGTCTTTCATGTGACTTTATTTCTATTTCTAACCTGCAGTTGTTGATTTCCGACAAATTAATTTGTCATGAAATCAGTTGAGTTAGTGCATAAAAGGACAGAACACTGGTTCACATGTTGTTTTGAATGTATGTAGTTGTATGTAGTGCCCTAAAAAGAGAAAAAAAAATATTTGTATGAGGTTCTTTTTGTTGTAAGCAAGTCTTATAAATCAGGTCAGTCTATAAGATCAGTTTCCTGACAATTTATAATAACAAAGTTCACAAAACATACTTCTTTCTTTAGTGGTTGTTTGTTCATTATTGTATTTGATGGTATGGCAGCATTATTAACTTATTGAGGGCTGAAGTTTTCTGTACTGGGTGCAACCAAAGAGAAAGGACAGTATCACACCTCCAATGTGATACTGATGCAACTAGAGCTGTCAGACTGAGAGAATTTAATTTCACATTGAGTGTGATGAAAACCTGCTCTGTCCAAGAAGTTTTGCTCAGGGGAGAGGAAGAAGAGAGATTATGAATATGGTTGGAAGGCACGATTCAGATCTGAGTTGAGAAATATTTGGGTAATTCTATTTTCTTTTCAAAATTTTTCATTGGCGTAGCTTAACAATGTTGTGTTATTTTTTGCTGCTGAAAATTGAATCAGTTATTGTTATTGTTATTTAGTTGGTAAATCGTGTCCAACTGTTTGCGACCCCATGATTTGTAGCCTGCCAGGCTCCTTTGTCCACGGGGTTTCCCAGGCAGGAATACTGGGCTGAGTTGCCATTTCCTTCTCCAGGGGATCTTCCTAAACCAGGGATCTAACCTCCATCTCCTGCATTGGCAGGCAGCTTCTTCACCCCTTGATCCACCAGGGAAGCCCATACATGTCCATGTATTCCCTGTTTTTTGGATTTCCTTCCCATTTAGGTCACCAAGAGTGTTGAGTACAGTTTCCTGAGTAACTCTATTTTCATATGTGATTATTATTTCATATGTAATTATTAGCGATGAGTGAAATGTTTCTGTATTAGGAGATATTCCCCAGGATGTTTTATAATTACGCGATCCATCCGTCTGTTTCAAGATTATGTGTAGAACCAACAGAAGGGTTACTTTTATCAAGAGATGATCAATGGACAGATTTCATTATACAGATCCAGAATGTAAATAGGCTTAGGAAAATAGCACGTGAACTAAAAGCTATAGCTCACAGTTAAGTAATTGGTAATATTTGGAGATGTATTATAGACTATACTCCTATTAATTTGGATATTTTTATCAGAGAGTACAACCGTATTTTTCCATTTTGTAGCTTCTTGTGTCCAAAGAACAATAATAGGGTTAGTGTCCAGTAGCTAACATTTATTCACTAAATTAACAGAATATTTACTGAGGAGCTTACCATACGCCACTGTTATGGGTACTGGAGGTAGAGCAATGAACAAATTAAAATGTCTGACCACATTTTTATAGAATGTTTTATTCATGGAGTTTTTCATGACAACTGAATGCCTGTGCTTTCTAAGCAGATGATGTAAAAGGAGAATGAACTAGAAACAGGCTTCAACTAATCTCAAACTAAGAGGTTGCACATGATATATAATACATTAAAAATTCTACTTTACTTTTAAATTTACAATTAAAATCTAAATAAAGCACTCCTACTGCAGGTGCAAACACTTGATTGTACATGCAGTACAATACCCTTCCAAGAGCCCAGCAATGACTTGAACAGTAGATGTAAAAACAGTGCAACGTCCACATGTGAGTGTTTTAAGAGAGAAACACGGTCAAACTGTTGAGCTTGAGTCATAGGATAATGGCTTGCAGAGCTGAAGCTAAGGACCAGGCTGTGAATGAGCACAAAGACAGGATAAATTCGTATTTCATGTTTAGGTGTGATCTTGAAAAGACAAATGAACAAAGAATCAGGGGTTGGTAAATGAACAAAAGTCAGGTCTTAGAAGATCAGGTTAGACATGAACTAGGGTTTCCCAGGTAGCACTAGTGGTAAAGAACCCACCTGCCAATGCAGAACACATAAGTGAGGTGGGTTCAGTCCCTGGGTGGGGAAGGTCCTCTGGAGAAGGGCATGGCAACCCACTCCAGTACTCTTGCCTGGAGAATCCCATGGACAGAGGAGCCTGGAGGGCTACAGTCCATAGGGTTGCAAAGAGTTGGACATGACTGAAGCGACTTAGCATGCATGCACGCGGATATTGAACTATACCAAAGTTTGAGTCAGCACTAGGGACAGCTCCCAAGAATTATGCCTGTTGCCATAGTATCTAAGGAGGCCACAAAATAAATGCATCTAGATACATCTAACAGGTGGGAAAAGTGAATGAATAAGCTAGTATTTAGGCTGTGAGGGAGAACTGTGACAAACAGGAAATTACAGAACATTTCAAATGGAGAAAGGGAGCAGCTACTAGTCAACTCTAGCAGTTGGTTCTGCAGGAATGCAGACTTCGTGTTCCTGGAGTTTCCAGAAATTAAAAAATCAATTCCAGAGTTGCAGAAAGTTCACATATTTAAGATGACATCTTATCATTTTAATGATTTTGGCAACTCAAAATTAAAACAAAAAACACACCTGTAAACACGGCTTTGACTTTCATTTCTTTTAAGGCAGTTTTGGTTTCAAGTGAAAAAGGCTTCATCCTGTCGACCAGTGAGTCTTTGGTGTTTTGTCAGTGTCATATCTAGTTATTTTACCCACTTCAGCCTGATATTTAAATAACTGGATCATGTTTTCCACTGCTTGTACTCCTCAGTGGCTTCCAATTACATTCATAATAAAGCAAGCGCTCCTGATATGGTTTTCAAGACTCTGAATGATGCTCTTTGCCTGCCTCTGCAGCCTCGTCTTACTGCTTTCTTCACCAGCTCACTATTTCTCAGATATGGTCTTCTTCTTTTACTTCCTTGGACATGTCAAACTTTCCCTATAGTAGAGTTTTATACATTTTAACTTCCTCCTCTTAAATAATTCCCCTTTCTGCCTGTGTCCACTAAGTGGCTTGTTCTTTCATTCAGTAATCATCTTAAACATTATGTTCTCCAAGAGGCTCCTACTGATCATCTAATCTCAACTGGTCCTCCAGATTTCTCTATCATAGGCTCCTCTTTATTCGTTCCATAAGCTGAATGTAATTTGAGCTTTTAAAAATTACTTGTTCCCTTGTTAATTATCTGTCTGAACTCATTTGATTTTAAGCCAGCATAAGGATGGGAAACATGTCTACCTGGATCATTGATAAAGCTTAGATGTCTAATACACAGTAGGCATTAATAAATATGAATGAATAGATCATTGCGTAAGAGGACTTGAAAGATTTGTGTCTTTCATATGTTGATATGGCGCTGAATTCTTTGGGCCTATATCATCCAGAGAGGTGTTTCTCAAATTTAAGTGAGGTGTTTGCCTCGTTAATGAAAAATTATATTGATGGCCATTCAGTGCAATTTAAGTTATTTTTATTATGTTAAATGTTTATATATATAATATAGAAAATATATATAATAAAATATGTATGGGTACAAATGTCTCTTGTTTATAGCTTTTATAAAATTATACAATTTGCTTAAAAATTAAGTTATAAACAAATCTATACAAAAGCAGTTCAGTTCAAATGAATAATATTTATTTAATGTTATAGGTAATATTTTGTGACATAAAATTGCCTCAGATGAAATATGAAATGTTTCTGTGCTTTTTTTCTATAATACATATGCAGATAATACCTGTTCACATAAGTATATTAATTAGAATTAATAATTTCTTTATTTTGTTAATAGAAGTATTTGACCTTATACTTAACCAAATCTCTGCCTGCTAGAAAATCTAAAATGTTAAATTTAGTTATGTATCATTCCAAAATTTTTTCACTTGAAAATAAAGCCAGCGTTACTGAAAACTACTTTATTTCATGTGAACTAGTTGGAATTGGGAAGAGAGAAATTTCTCATTGCACATTTGCTATTTATTCTTGCTGTGAATGAGTTGTTGCAATAATGGTTTGCTCAGAGCTGGGATTTCTGTAATACATCTGCCAGCAAAATAAAATGTCTTCTTACTGCTGAGACGCGACTACTTTTGAGTTTTCAAAAGTCAGATGATTACTCCATTTTTCTCTGTTTGAACTAGCACAAACAATTTTTATTTGCTGCATGGTGATTTCATTTGACCTTTACTTTGAGTAAAGCAGATCGTAATCAAAGCCAGAAATATTTGCTCCAAAATTTTGTGTCAATAATCAGTTATAAAGTCATCAACCAGTTGCCCTAGAATTTGTCTACCTTAAATATATAGACACATATACATATATATGCAAACCATATATTTTTATGTATAATATATATGGATATCGGCTTCCCAGGTGGCTCAGTGGTAAAGAATTTGCCTGCCAATGCAGGAGATGCCAGAGACATGGGTGTGATCCCTGGGTTGAGCAGATCCTCTGGAGGAGAAAACAGCAACCCACTCCAGTATTCTTGCCTGAAAAATCCCATGGACAGAGGAGTCTGGTGAGCTACAGTCCGTGGGGTCACAAAGGATCAGACTGAGTGACTGAGCACACATAAATGGATATATATATCTGTGTGTATGAATAAAACATTTAAAATTTAAATTCTCATGGGCACCCATTACTCTACCTCTTACTTAATTTAAGAAACAATATACTAGAAGATCCAACTATGTTTCAACTCCCAGAATCCTGGGCGCTGACTAGGGTAGATGACAATCTAGACCAGTCTTGAAACATATAGGCTTAAAATAAAAAATACAAAGAAGAAACTCTCTCAAGTAAATACATTGTCTTTGAATTGACCTTTGGCCTGGGGAAAGGCCAATAGTTCTGGGAGCACCATTCATGGGGTTTTCTGGAATTGTGCTTCAGGAGATTCAATTTGCATAAATATCAATACAATATGAGTAGCATCCCCTAGAGCTGTTTAAGGCTGGCCTGGTTCTTTCAACAGTGAGAAAGCGCTCAACCCTTTATCCACCTCTCTGGGACTATGCCCATAGAGAGAAATGCACACTTTTCCAATTCTAGCTCTCACAGCCAACCATTTGCTTTGATATTAGTTTAAAAGAGATATTCACATTCTAAAAATTAGTTTTGTGTATAATGAATATTTTACCTCAGAGAGTAATGAAGGTAGAACAGCAGGCTGTAGTTTGCTTTCTATGGAGAGATGTGATGGGTCAGCATCACTTGTACTTCTATCATATGCTAACCTGGATTGAAGGGTCTGTGTGGTGTTTGAGATTCTATATTTATAGCAGGTTCTAGAGCGAGTTCTCAATCAAGAAAAACAGATGTGTCTTTTTTTAGGGGAATGGAATAATCCTCTTGTATCTGATAGTTGGGTGTTCTTTTGCATGGAAATGAGAACCTTTGCACCATAGTCACATATGCTACATGTAATTTAGAAAATAATGGCTTCCTCATATCCAAAGTGAAAAAGCCAAAGCCCTAAGCTTTGGGTTTATTCATAGTTTGGCTTTATAGCAATTCTTATTTCCTATTGCTATTTACCATAGCCCATGTGATTGTTGCATGAGTACTTTCTTGCCTTTGCCACCTAAGAAACTCATACAGTAGCCTGTATGTATATGTGTGTGTGTGTGTGTGTGTATTTTTTTTCCTACCTGGAATGACTTTCAGATTCCTTTCAGTTAACCCAGATACTATACTTCTGTCAAGCTCTACTTTAACCAAACTTCTACTTGTTGGCAATTGACACTGCAATGATCACTCCGTGGTGTGAATTGTTTTCATTGTTTACATATGCAGCTTAAAATATTAATTCACCCCTGTATTTTAGGAGTCATTTCTCCTTCTATTATGTGTATGTCAATTGAATTGATGTTTACTAAATACTTATTTGTAAATGGTTTCAGTTTAGCATCTCAAGGAGATATAACCACATGAAATATTCTGCCCATAAGGGGTTCATAGTCTGCTAAGAGAAATGAGATATTTTCACATGCAACCATTATATAAATTTTTGTTTGTTTGTTTATTTGACTTTGTTTGCTTTAAGAACGAGTAAGTTACCTATAAAGGGCAATAGGAATTTAAAGAATGAGGGATTACAATTAGTGATGGTATGTGAATCCTGGTGAAGGAGATTAGGGATTCCCAGGTGACGCAGGTGGTAAAGAACCTGCCTGCCAAGGCAGGAGCTGCAGGAGATACAGGCTTGATCCCTGGGTTGGGAAGATCCTGGTGAAGGAGATTAGGGATTCCCAGGTGGCGCAGGTGGTAAAGAACCTGCCTGCCAAGGCAGGAGCTGCAGGAGATACAGGCTTGATCCCTGGGTTGGGAAGATCCCCTGGAGGAGGAAATGGCAACCCACTCCAGTATTCTTGCCTGGGAAATTCTTTGGACAGAAGAGCCTGGTGGGCTACAGTCCATGGGGTCTCAACGAGTCGTACATGACTGAGCACATAGAGGTCTGATGAAGGAGGTAGCATTTGAACTGGGCTTTGGGACATGGGCAGATTTTTGCAGGCAAAAATGGAGAATCCTTGGAGGAGGAATAACAAGAACAAAAGGATCTAAGTGGCTGTGTGTGAGGAAAGCAGAGAATAATGGGGTGCTTAAAAATGAAGGACTGCAGGTTCCTTGGCTATCAGAGCTTTTAAAAATGAGTAGTAGATGAGACAGGAAGCATAAATTGCAGCCGGGCTGTACAAGACAATAAACCCTATTCAAGTCTTTATTCTTTAGACAATGGAAAGTTGAAAACTTTGAACATGGAAATGAGTCAGTCAAGTGCTTTACCATGCACATTTTGTCTTTCCAACCAGGTTAGATGCTATTTATTTTGAGGAAATCCTATTTTGTAAATAATGAAGAATTTATGAAGCTCTTTCACATTATCTCATGTCAGTCTATTGATAGGTTTTTTTTTTTTTATTACTATTGTTGAAGTGTAGTTGATTTATATTGCTGTGTTAGTTTCTGGTATCCAGCACAGTGACTCGGTTATATATCTGTGCCTGCTGAGTCACTCCAGTTGTATCCAACTCTTTGTGACACTATGGACTGTAAGCTGCCAGGTTCCTCTGTCCATGGGATTCTCCAGGCAAGAATACCGGAGTGAGTTGCCATGTCCTCTTCCAGGGGATTTTCCTCACTCAAGGATCGAACCTGTGTCTCTTATGTCTCCTGCATTGTTAGGCGGATTCTTTATCACTGGCACCATATATGTATATATTCTTCTTCATTTTCTTTTCCATCCTGCTTATTACAAGATATTGAATATAGTTCCCTGTACAATACAGTAGGACCCTGTTTACTTTATATATAGTAATTTATATCTGCTAATTCCCAAGTCGTAATTTATCCCTCTCCCACTCACTTTCCCTTTAGGTAACCAAGTTTATTTTCTTTCTTTCTTTCTTTTTTTTTTTTAGTTCTACCAGTTTATTGCTACCAACCCATCTCCCTCCACCCTCATGTACACATGCTCAGTCATGTAACCCCATGGACTGCAGCCCACCAGGCTCCTCTGTCCATGGACTTTTCCAGGCAAGAATACTGGAGTGGGTTGCCATTTCCTTCTCTACCAAGTTTATTTTCTTTGTCTGTGAGTCTGTTTCTGTTTTATTAAAAAATTCATTTGTATCATATTTTAAATTCCACATACAAGTGATAGCATATGGCATTTGTCTTTCTTTGACTTACTTCACTTGCTATGATAATCTCTAGGCCTAGCCATGTTGCTGTAAATGACATTATTTTCATTCTTCTTTATGGCTGAGTAGTGTTTCTCTCTCTGTGTGTGTACGTCTTCTTTATCAACTATTAATAACTTTGTGACATTCTCCTTTTCTTTTACTGCTGAGGGGAAGAGTCTCAGAAAGTTGTAGTAATCTGCACGCAGTCACAGGCTACAAGGAACAGAGTCAGGAATTTAACCATATCTTAAGATTCATGTGCCACACTTTTCTTCTTTGCAGTGGTACCTGTCCTCTTCTCAGTGGAATTTTTCATCTTCCATTAAATGAGGATCCATAGATCCTCAAAAATTATGTAGTATATAAATATGTTTATGTTATTTTTCTCACATGCATTTTGCTTAGTTCCAGTTCCTAAAACACTAAGGATGCAATATCTTCTGTGACTGAGGTTCAAGACCCAAATTTGGAAACCCATAATGATCCCCTATAATGAGGCGCAGTGTTCTTACCATTCTCAGCAGTGGTGAGGTTAGTATGTGATAATGATATAACATTCAACTCTTGGACCCAGGAGACCTCATTAGTTACAGCTTCTAAAATCATCCTACCTTCTTCAGATGGCCTCTTTGCCTCTTCATAATTAAACAAGTAAAAATATGCTTAACAGACTCTAAGGTTTATTTTCTTGGTCTCCAATGAAGTATAGACTCTGAGAACAATTGAGCATCACCCAAAATGAAGTGATAGAGGTGCTTTGACTAGAATTTACAGAAAATATAACTCAGTGTAACTTAAGTACCAAGAAGGTTATCTGGCTTGTTTTACTGAAAAATCCAGAAGTATACTAGATTTCAGTGTTGGTTGGCCTAGTGATATATAACTCTCTCATCAGGAGCTTGACTTCTCATTTCTTGCTCAGATGGGCAAGACATCTGCAGTCTTCATTCTTAGGCTGATTCCACCTGTGATTGTAGATGGGATATAGATAGGATGCTGCCTAAAGCAAATTGGAACTTTTTCCAGTGGGACAGTTTGTGTATAACTGAACAAAAATTAAAAAAAAAAATCTCTGTGACTGGAGAATTGTTATTCATTAATTGCTATAGACTTAGTTTGTCTTAGAAAAGTGAAAGTGAAGTTGCTCAATTGTGTCCGACTCTTTGCGACCCTGAGGACTGTAGCCTACCGGGCTTCTCCATCCATGGGATTCCCCAGGCAAGGATACTGGAGTGGGTTGCCATTTCCTTCTCCAGGGGATCTTCCCGACCCAGGGATGGAACCCAGGTCTCCTGCATTGCAGGCAGACGCTTTAACCTCTGAGCCACCCTTAAACAAACTTAAATGGGTAGGGTTACCTTGACTGGTACAGATTATTAGGATTTATCCTTAAGCTGGGGGATAATGGTACATCCTGTCAAAACAAAATTTTTGCTGTCCAGTTAATGCTGAAAAGAAAAACAAGTGTCTACTAAACATCAGGATAAAAGATATTTTGTAAGCCATCCAAGCCATTTATGCTTTTTTCTCATTTCAAACAGGTTTTTTTTTTTTTTTTTTTTTAAATTCATGTCAACATACCTTTATATGAAATTTGTTTTGGAGACTGCTGATGAAGTCATTACTCAGCAAACCCTAGAGGCCTTTGAAGTGAAATTTCTTTTATATACGATCCTCTGAATAAGACAGGCAGTGAATGAAAAATTTCATCTGTCAGCATTATAGTTATTTCATTTTGGCGGGGAGGTTAAATTCAGCATGTTGTTTTAGAAAAATAAATTAAGCATATGGAGCATTAAACAGTGTGTTCTTCCCTGCTTCCCTGATTAGCTCTGACCAATCAAAATGCCATCTCCTTTGATTTAATTTTTAGTGGATATTGAAGTAATTAATCTGTGTTAGCTCAACAAGTAGATGAAGAAAATATGTTGATCAATCAATAGCAGTTGGCAAATGTCAAAAGAGAAACTGATTTGGATTCCCTTCTAAATTTTATAGCCAGGACATGGAAGCAACCTAGATGCCCATCAGCAGATGAATGGATAAGAAAGCTGTGGTACATGTACACCATGGAATATTACTCAGCCATTAAAAAGAATACATTTGAATCAGTTCTAATGAGATGAATAAAACTGGAGCCCATTATACAGAGTGAAGTAAGCCAGAAAGATAAACACCAATACAGTATACTAATGCATATATATGGAATTTAGAAAGATGGTAACGATAACCCTATATGCAAGACAGAAAAAGAGACACAGATGTATAGAACAGACTTTTAGACTCTGTGGGAGAAGGCGAGGGTGGGATGATCTGAGAGAACATCGAGACATGTATATTATCAAGTGTGAAACAGATCTCCAGTCCAGGTTGGATGCATGAGACAAGTGCTTGGGGCTGGTGCACTGGGAAGACCCAGAGGGATGGGATGGGGAGGGAGGTGGGAGGGGGGTTCAGGATGGGGAGCATATGTAAATCCATGGCTGATTCATGTCAATGTATGGCAAAAACCACTACAATATTGTAAAGTAATTAGCCTCCAACTAATAAAAATAACTGGGAAAAAAAATAAATACCTAAGCATAAAAAAATAAATAAAATGAATGACTTAAAAAAGCAAACAAAGATAAAATACATCACATATGCCATGACTCTAGATGACTTTTGCTGAGTCTCATATTGCTAGTGTCAGGACTTTGGATAGAAACTTTTCATGTTGGTTTTATTTAGGGAGATTTGGAAGAGATTGTAATGTTTCCCTATTGTGACATGTTTGCTTTCTGTATTTAGTAATTATTCCACTCAATTGGTAACATCACTTTAAAAATACCTTATTCTTTCATTGTTTCTATACATGGAAGCCCTATTTGCCTCAGATTCCTCTTGGAAGAGAGGACTATCTTCTCTATTCACCAGCATATACTTTTATACTTTTTTCCATTGGTGAGCACAGAAATCATGTCGTTTCTACACTGAGTAACTTACTAGGATCAGTTATGGACTCTCAAGCTGACATTCAATAGGTTAATTATTTCTGGAGAAGAAGGAAGGAATTTAATGTTGAGATTTACAGTATGATCATACCAAGTGGAATGTTAGGATCCCATAGTACTAGTTTTATCAAAGAAAGAATGGATGTTATAGGCAAGGGTGAGAAGAATGTTGAGGTTCTTTTACAAAGTCTCATTATTATTTATTTCCTCTATTCTGAGTGCTAAAATTATTTCAGTTGGATCATCACTAGATTCTCAGATCTCCTTTCTTTATCCTCAGCAGTTCTACTTGCTTGTGCCAACTGATTGTTCCCAGAGTACTCATGTGCTCTCTGCTTTTATCTTTCCACTTTCTATATGACAGCCCAGAAAATTTTTATCCTTTTTTGCAATCCAAATTCTTTCTTTTAAACCCAGGCTGGCTCATACCTGTGCTGCAAACCCTTCCCTGATACTCAAGGCTATTTTCTGAATTTATATGCTATCCTCTTTAGAGTTTTCATCACTCATAATTTTTATTTTTTAGCTCATCCATCTTGCTCTTTTTATAAACATTATACACCTTAATATTCTAGGGGGTGGGAATGTAATTTAGATTTTTCAGTCCCTGAAGTGAACACAGACACAGGAGGCAGTCAATTAAAATGGATTGAATGAACCAGGCAGCATTATTATGAAAACAGAAAACATGGTTTTGTTTAATCAGACTAGGTTAATAGATTTATTCTATTCTCCTCTACATCTTATACAACCCACCATTCAGGAGCAAGGAATTGCCTTTATTTGTTTTGGTTTATTAGTGGGAGACAGGCGAGTCTGTAGAGTTTTCTTCATGTATCATTTTGTTTGGTGAACAAGAAACTAGGTAATGCTTACTGTCTCCCAGGCTTTTTTGTGTTGGACAACTGAAATAAAGAAGTTGACTAAATCAGTGTTACTGAGACTTCATTGACCTTACTGGCTACATATTGCAATAACGTCTGACCCAGATTGAAGCTGGGACTTTTGGCAGGTAGGCATCTCTCAGGGATCTATCCTACTGCTCTTTCTCTCAAAGCTACTGATGCCTGCTAGAAGGATGAGGGTGCTGGACTCTAAATGTAGGCTGAACTGTGTGGCTTCCTGTGGCCTCGAAAGATGCTTGGAAGTAGAATAATTCCCTTTATTATGAGGAGAGGAAGGGAGACACAGGCATATTGCCTGCACAAAAGGGAATTCATTTCCTGTATCCAGCAAAAGAGGAACTGGAAAAGGAGCAGGGTTGAGCTATAGATGAGAACACATGTGCATGATATTTTGGTTTTTGATTTTCAGGCTTCTGCATGGATTTAAAAATTTTTTTAGAGTGTAGTTGTTTTACTTTAGTGTGTTCGTGTCTCCTGTCTGCAGAGTGAATCAGTTATGTGCGTGACGTTTGACAGTGCTTTTCAAATAGCATGCCTCATTTAGGCTTCCATGTTTGATCAATGCATGCTCTGAGAGATTTATTCTGTTTTATGATGTCTGTTCTGCGGAAATGCGGGCTGAGCCGGTTCTGAGCAGAGCAAATTTGTAGTAAGAATTCAGACACATAGCAGAACATCAAAATAATGCCACTGGAGTGTTGCATACTTACTAGAGTAGGGGCAGGTGTTTTCTTTGGAGTTTATGCAAGTCAGCGGTTACACTGATACAGTGACTAACACCTGAAGAGCAATGAATGATATCAGTATAAAAGGTGTAATTTTAAGTTTTGTAAACTTCCTTTTTCTTTCAGAGTGTTCACCTTTTAATGACTTCAAGTATGCTGTCATGCAATCTAGTGTTTGAAGATTTTATCTCAATCACAGAAAGACTGAAAACCGTTAATATACAGTAAAGATACATATGTACAGAGTGATGAGAAAAGTTTCTGAAAACTTATACTCAGGGAATAGTGATGGATGTTGGCATTTATTAGATAAAAATCTGTACATTTTTAAAATACTTTACACAGTACTTTAATGTATCATATGTTCTTTCATTTGAACCCGAAAAGATTATTATGGAGTA
Organism: Odocoileus virginianus; assembly: GCF_023699985.2. NCBI lineage: Eukaryota > Metazoa > Chordata > Mammalia > Artiodactyla > Cervidae > Odocoileus > Odocoileus virginianus. The sequence continues at coordinate 17,290,287 of NC_069677.1, forward strand.
GGGACATAATAATGTAGTGTATGGTTTGGAGTCAGACTAGGGTCGGGGTTTAAATTCTGACTTTATGCCACTGGGATATCTCTTACTAGCTGCGTGATTACAGGTAAGTTACTTAACCTAAGGTAACAAGAGTCAGTTTTCTTATCAGTAAAATGGAGACAACAGGAGTACCAGCTTCCTAGGTTATTGTGATAAGTAAGGGAGATAAAAATGGTACTTGGAAAGTTGTAAGTTTTCAATATATATTTCCCATGAGAGGTTAGATAGGGAAAAGGCATTATTATATATCTTTTAAAGAAAAGATATTATTTGACCTTCAAAAGGTCAAAAGACTTGCCCAGGGTCAGAGAGTTGAAGTGGAACTAGGTCTCAGGCCTACTCCCTTCTCCTGCTTATGTTTGGTTGCTCAGTTGTGTCCGACTCTTTGTGACCCCATGGACTGTAGCCTGCCAGGCTCATCTGTCCATGGGATTCTCCGGGCAAGAATTCTGGGGTGGGTTGCCAGTTCCTTCTCCATGGGATCTTCCCAACCCAGGGATTGATTCCACCTCTCCTGTGTCTTCTGCATTGTAGGCGGATTCTTTACCACTGAGCCACCATGGAACCCCCCCTACTACATACCAAGGGTATTTTAATTTTATCAGTTCTTGGCAGAGCTAAATATAGAACTTTGGTCTATACTTTTCACAAGCCAGAGTGCTTACCAGTGGCATAAACCTGTAACTCATTGATAACCACCGGCAAAATCAATGTCTCAGGAATTGAATCAAGTATCTAATTAAATGATGTAAAGTAAAGTACAATCACTTAGTTCCTGATTACAAAGCACTGAAGTTTCTTTTTATGGGAACTTTCTTTTCTGTTAGGAACTTGAAAGATGGATTTGATCAAACAGCATATTTAGAGTATTAATATCAATATGTTCAGTTCAGTTCAGTTGCTCAGTCGTGTCTCACTCTTTGCCACCCCATGGACTGCAGCACACCAGTCTTCCCTGTCCATTACCAACTTCTAGAGCTTGCTCAAACTCATGTCCATTGAGTCAATGATGCCATCTAATCATCTCATCCTCTCCTCCCACCTTCAATCTTGCCCAGCATCAGGGTCTTTTCTAATGAATCAGTTCTTTGCATTAGGTGCCCAAAGTATTGGAGCTTCAGCTTTAGCTTCAGTCCTTCCAATGATTATTTAGGACTTATTTCCTTTAGTATTGACTGGCTGGATCTCCTTGCAGTCCATGGGATAGTTAATTCTTAACTATCCATGCTCAGTTGTCTAGTATGAATAATTTTTTAGCTCATTTTTCGCACTCAGTCAAAGCATATTGTGTATATTTTTGAGCCAGTCTTGATTCTTCCCCCATCCCCTCCTTTACTTCCCACCTGAAGAACTGGTATACTTGTAGAGACTTGAAATATAATATAAATGAACCTAATGTTTAAAAATATAATTATGTTACATAATCACTGGGAATAAAGTATCTTGTACACTAGTAATAAATTTGGCTGTTTTGCTCATTCATTGTTTCTGTTCACTCTTTATTGTCTGTTAATACAATTAAAATTGTACACCTTACTGCAATAGAATGTTCTCTGTTATTTGGAAGGCTTTGAACTGTATAATCTTCCGTTTGTGCCTTCAGGTCCCCTCTCTACTCTCATATCTCTGCTTTCTACCTAAGAGGCTGACCTGTGTGAATTCTCCAAGGAGTTCCTATAGACTCTGGCTGTTTATTGGGTTTATCTCTGCCTTGGCAGGAGATGGAAGGGAGAGAGAATGATATCAGAGTATTTGTTCTTGTGAAGCCACCTGGAGCTGCCTGGGACAGCAGGTTATAGCTCTTTTCCGGGTAACATTGCTTGCACAGCTTTTGCTCCCACTGGTTTTTAGTAAGTCCTCCTTCTTCCTTCACGCTAGTAGAGCTCTGCTGGTATTAGCCCTGAGTTTCTCCACTCTCCTTCTACTTTCCCTGCACGTTGCTCCCCATTCTGTAATCAGTCCTTTGTAAACAAACCCACCTCAAGTTATTGTAACTTGGGAGTGCCATATGGGATCCAGTCTGATACCAATCTCAATCATTGGAAAGCCTTTATTGGATATTTGCTCATATATGGTCCCAGTTGTATTACTCCTTCACCCTGGACCCAGTCACCATTTCACTATTGCTTTCAGGATAAAGATCATCCAGGTCCATTTATAATTTGGCTATGATCAGTCTTTCCTTCTCTATCCTCACTGACTCCTCTGGATACCCTGTCTTCTAACAAACTTAGACAGCCCAGTACCTCTCTAATCCTTAGTGCCTCACTTTGGGAAAGTCGGCTTTACCCTTCTGTTCTCAGATCCTAAATTTTAAGCTTCTTTTCTAGCACTTTCTTGAGATGGTGGTACTTTCAGTGGTAATTCCATAAGAAGGCACTCTGGAAATTAATACCATCAAAATAGAGAGCATATTGCTGATGGCTTTGAGGACTTTAGACTTAATGCTATTGACTTATTGGATATTTCTTAAGTACTTCCTGTGTGTTGTTATAAAATGATGAAGAATTCATTAGGGGTCATGGAGAGGGGTAGTAAGAGTCAAGCTTTGTAGTCAAACAGTTAGGGTTCATATCTGGATTCTACCGCTTATTAGTCAGGACCTCAGAGCTCATTCTGTCATCTTTAAACAAAGAGAATATTTTCCTCACAGGATGATTTGAGGAGTAAATGAGATCGGCTTTGTGCCAAGCCCTTTATATAAATGGGTATAGAAAAAAGGCATCAAAATTGTAGCTATCACTATTATTTTTCTGTTTTCCTATTCTTTAAAGTATAGAACCTCCCATGTGAGCCTTGAAGCCAGTATTTATGTGATGCGTGGAAAGTCTTTGTCCAGGTGAGTTTCTGGGATCTGTCTCAATGGTCAGTATCCGATGTTACCTCACATTGAGCTTTAGGCTTGCATGGGGATCAAATAATTTTACTTATTGGCTGTTTGGTGATACTTCTGGGAGTTCACAAGTTGTAACGTTATTTTCTGGATTCCTTAGGCTATTTTTGAGCAGGATTTTACCTATAGCTATCTAGCTCTTTGACTGTAATGATTTTAGGCTTGCAAGTAGTGAACTTCCAAAAGGATGTTTTGTGGCTATTCGATCAGGATCATATTTTAGATACACAGAGGCTATGACCTGTCACTTCAGACTTCTCTATCGCAAGAACAACTTCTGCAATGATTTTTAATCTTTTCATTCCCTTTTCTTTTAAAAAACCATGATACGAGACTATTGTGTCTAGAAGAACTGGGTCCGTCCTAATGATACTGTCATCCATAATCATTTTATGGATTCTGGATTTTCCCCTTGTTTTAGCTTTATTACCTCATGTGTACTCAATTGCTTAAGTCGTGTCTGACTCTCTGTGACCCTCGGGACTGTAGTCCGCCAGTTTCCTCTATCCAGGGGATCTTCCTAACCTAGGGATCAAACCCGTGTCTCTTATGTCTCCTGCATTGGCAGGTGGTTCTTTGCCACTAGCATCACGTGGAAATCCCCTTACTATCTCCAATCAATGTGTAAAAACATTTTTTTTTGCTTTTGTGCCTTATTCATATTTGCTGCATTTATTTCAGTGTTTCTAGAAGCAAAATCAAGGAATAATCTGAGATTCTAGGTCCTTTGAGGTCTGCAACCATGTCCTCTGTACTCCCAAATGAACTTTATTGGCATCTACACAAGTTGCCTGTTTCTAAGTGCATCATTTAACTGATCAGCCTTTACAGGTTAAGGGGAGAGGATCTCCTCTGGGTGTGGGTGGGAACTCTAGGAAGGCCTGGGAACAGCCCTCACTCAGTCCTCACCAACTGTGAGCCAGGACAGATCATTGATTTAGAGTTCTCATGCGGGCTTACAAGAGACTCATATTTTAAAAGCGAAGTTCTTAGATTGAATGGATCAATTTAATGTTTTGCTCTTGTTTTTTTTTTTTTTTTTAATAAAACCAGTGGTTTAAAGCTACTTTTACTTGAGCTGTGTTTAGTAGCATTTCTTTAGTTATAGATGCAGAATCTCAATTTGAATTTACTTAAGTGAACAGGGAATTTTTAGAAGGATACCAGGATTGCTCACAGAAAAAAAGAGCTGCATGAATGAGGCTAGATGTGGGATTTTAGGGGCTGGACATAGTACTTAAAAGCCTTCAGAGCATTCTGTTACTCCTTCTATTGTCTCACTTTTTCTCTGTTGGTTCTCTTTCTCTCTCTTTATACTGTTTGGGCATGGCTGAAGACCACTGTACCTGTGACCTCAGAACATAAAAAGAGAGTTTTATTCAAACATTTCACTGTATGAAGATGCAGAAAGGCTATCATTCTAGCTAATATTCCTGCCTATGTACCCCTTGCTATGACAGAGAAAATACAATGCTATGATTGACTAACTCTGGGTTATATACCTACTTCTGTGGCCTGTGAGGCCAGTGTTCTGTGATTGGAAACTTTGTAAAAATCACTTGTCCCTGAAAAGGGGTGGATGTTGCTACTGGAAGTAGGAAAGAGATTTTGAACTGACAAAAACAACAGATGTCTGAGGCACAAAGGGAAACTAATTTTTAAAGTTTTAACTTCTATATCATTAAACAAAACCTGTTTTACCTTATTGCAGAGTTATATTCATACAAAAATATTTATTTAGTACTTAATGTGCCAGATCATTAAAAAAGACATATGATACATTTCCCTACTCTTAAATTAAAAATAACTATGTATCAAAAAGATCTTCATGACCCAGATAACCATGATGGTGTGATCACTCACCTAGAGCCAGACATCCTGGAATGGGAAGTCAAGTGGGCCATAGGAAGCATCTCTACGAACAAAGCTAGTGAAGGTGATGGAATTCCAGTTGAGCTATTTCAAATCCTAAAAGATGATACTATTGAAGTGCTTCACTCAATATGCCAGCAAATTTGGAAAACTCAGCAGTGGCCACAGGACTGGAAAGGTCAGTTTTCATTCCAATCCCAAAAAAAGGCATTGCCAAAGAATGTTCTACTGCACACTTGCACTCATCTCACACGTTAGCAAAGTAATGCTCAAATTTCTCCAAGCTAGGCTTCAACAGTACATGAACCATTAACTTCCAGATGTTCAAGCTGGATTTAGAAAAGGCAGAGAAACCAGAGATCAAATTGCCAACATCCACTGGATCATAGAAAAAGCAAGAGAGTTCCAGAAAAACATATACTTTTGCTTTATTGACTACACCAAAGCCTTTGACTATGTGGATGACAACAAACTCAGAAAATTCTTAAAGAGATGGGAATACCAGACCACCTTGCCTGCCTCCTGAGAAATCTGTATATAGGTCAAGAAGCAATAGTTAGAACTGGACATGGAACAATGGACTGGTTCCAAACTGGGAGAGGAGTACATCAAGGCTGCATGTTGTCACCCGGCTTATTTAACTTACATGCAGAGTTAACATCATGCGAAATGTTGGGCTGATGCAGCACAAGCTGGAATCAAGATTGCTGGGAGAAATATCAATAACCTCATATATGCAGATGACACCACCCTTATGGAAGAAAGCGAAGAACTGAAGAGCCTCTTGATGAAGGTGAAAGAGGAGAGTGAAAAAACTGGCTTAAAACTAAGATCATGGCATCTGGTCACATCCCTTCATGGCAAATAGATGGGAAAACAATGGAAACAGTGAGAGACTTTATTTTCTTGGGCTCCAAAATCACTGCAGATGGTGACTGCTGCCATGAAATTAAAAGTTGCAAGCTCCTTGGAAGAAAAGCTATGACCAACCTAGACCACATATTAAAAAGCAGAGACATTACTTTGCCAACAAAGGTCTGTCTAATCAAAGCTATGGTTTTTCCCGTAGTCATGTATGGATGTGAGAGTTGGGCTATAGATAAAGCTGAGCACCAAAGAACTGATGCTTTTGAACTGTGGTTTAGAGAAGACTCTTGAGAGTCCCTTGGACTGCAAGGAGATCCATTCAGTCCATCCTAAAGGAGATGAGTCCTGAATATTCATTGGAAGGACTGATGCTGAAGCTGCAATTCCAATACTTTGGCTACCTGATGTGAAAAACTTACTCATTTGAAAAGACCCTGATGCTGGGAAAGATTGAAGGTGGGAGGAGAAGGGGACAACAGAGGATGAGATGGTTGAATGGTATCACTGACTCCATGGACATGAGTTTGAGCAAGCTCTGGGAGTTGGTGATGGATAGGGAAGCCTGGCATGCTACAGTCCATGGGGTCTCAAAGAGTTGGACGTGACTGAGTGACTGCACTGAACTGATGCATTTGCCTGGTTTTCTTCCCTAGGCTGTGTAACAGACCACCACAGACCTCAGTGGGTTATACAACAGTAAATATTTAATCATACTTGGGTTCCATGAGTGCTGTCGGTTGAGTCCTGGAGTCTGGATAGCTCTGTTTCATATACCTTTTTCATGCTGGATTCATGCTGAAAGGGTCACCCCTGTTGAGAAATGATGTTCTTATGATGGAGAACAAGAACAAGAAAGCTTGAGCCAAACCATGCTTCATGTTGAGAATTTCTGTTTAATGAGAGCAAACATCTGTTCACACAGTTCTTTTAGCCAACACATGTCACATGGCCAAGCCCAACATTGATGAGGTGGGAATGTGGTCCCCAAATAATATGTGACAAATCATAAAACAATGAGTGAGGGGAACAAGTTGTTGAGGACAACACTGCTACAGTTAACAAAGCAATGTTGGGTTTTCACTATTACTCATTTACTGTGTGTTTGAAAACAGAAAATAGTGGTAAATAATTAACAAGTATCATTACTTTTCTTTTGAATAGATGGATTTAGGTAGAGTATAGTCAGCCTAAGTCACTCTTGATTTATTACCCTGGATTCCCCACCCATGTACGCAGGCTCTGCCGACTGCTATGTCTTTGGTTGCTGTGTCTATAGTAATCATCTACTCATGATAAAGAGTTTCAGGTAATGTCAGCTGGTCTAAAAAACTTGTTGGACGGAAGTATGGGACTAAATCAGTAAAACCATCCATAAACCAGTCTCAGCTGAGGTTAAGTCAAACCTCAGTGGTTTGAAGGATAAAGTGCAGTTCAGAATTTCTCTCTGATGCTAAGTTTCATTTGGTCCCAAAACATACCGTGTCCTATGTCCTCCACTTCCTCTGTTCAAACATTTATTGATTTATTGAACACACAGTAAGAGTGAGGATTGCAGAGATGAGTAAAATCAAAGGTTCTGCACTCAAAGAAATCACAGTAAGTAGAGTGAAATGCATGTAAATTATAGAAAAAGTTTTTAAGTACAGAAATAGCATTAAAAATAAAGTAACCAAATGGCTCTTGATCCTGCACAAGATGGCAGACACGGAGATAGGGTGAGATTTCCCAGAACAAATGGTACTTGAACAGAATTGTGAACAGTGAATAGGAAATATTTAGGAAGAAATTGAATTTATGCTTAGGAGGAACATATAGGAGGAATAGCCGGCACAAACTTGAAGTCATACAGACACAAACTTTTTATTTGTCCTTAATACCCTTGAGAGCAAGAGAGTTCGGGACGATGAGGTCAGTCCCCTTGCTGGAGCAAAGAGAGTGTGAATTATGTCCCCTTCCCTTTTCTTCTTTGTGATAGCTGGAAGTTCATTAGGGGAGCTTCTGGGAGATTATAATTCTTCAAGTTTTTATTTTGGAGGTCCTTGAGTTGTGGGCCTTTGGGGATCTTTGGACTCTAAGAGATGGCAGGAATCAGAGGGAGAAAAAGGAGGTAACAACAGGGACTGGCATCTGGGTTTCTTACGAGAGTGTTATCAAAGGAAACATGACATTTCATTCCGACTATTGGAGCCTACACATGGTATAGCAAGAGGGGGTGGTGGGGAGTCCATCCTGATGTGGGCAACAAGGGGGTGCAATGTCCATATAAGATTCAAAAGCGTTAATAAATCCAAATAAAAGCCACATGTATTGATTATCAGTGTGTGCAGACAAGGCTCAATAGCATCTTCTTCCCTGAAAAAAGTCTGCTGCAGTTGCTTATAGTTGAGTTTTAAGATTGTATGCATAAGCTTGGAATTAGCACACTTAAAATTACCTATTCCTTACATGTATATTTATGACTGGGTCACTCTGCTGTTCACCTATCACAACATTGTTAATTGGCTATATTCTAATAAAGAGTTAAAAATTACTTATCTTTTAAAACACTGTATTCAACATGGATATTAATTTGGAAACCTACCAGGAATACAGTCAGTCCTCAGATACATGTGAACTCAGCTATGTGTGTTCATTTTGAGAATAAGTTAATAATGGTTCAGAGTATTTCAGGCTTTCCTGGTGGCTCAGATGGTGAAGAATCCCCCTGTAATGCTGGAGACCTGGGTTCGATCCCTGGGTCGGGAAGATCCCCTGGAGGAGGGCATGGCAACCCACTCCAGCATTCTTGCCTGGAGAATCCCCATGGATGGAAGAGCCTGGTGGGCTGTAGTCCATGGGGTTGCAAAGAGTTGGACACGACTGACTGAGCACTGAGCATTTCAGCTGATTTGGGTGCTGTATGCGCCTGTGTCTATGTATTCTGGATCTAAAGAGTGGGTTTGAAATAAACAGTGGTAATGTGGGGTTTGATGAGCAAAAACTGAAGTTACTTCAATTTTGTGTGTAAAATTTAAAATAGTGAAGTACCATGGCATATCTTGGGTTGGCCAAAAGTTTGAGTGCTTCCACAAGAAGAACTTTGCTCAGTTGCTCAGTCATGTCTGACTCTTTGAGAACCCGTGGACCACAGCCCCAAAGGTTCCTCTGTCTATGGGATTTTCCAGGTGAGGATACTGAAGTGGGTTACCATGTCTTACTCCAGGGAATCTTCCTGACCCAGGAATCGAACCCACATCTCTTACTTGGCAGGCAGATTCATTACCACTCAGCCACCTGTGTGTGCCGTGAGATGGTACCGAAAAACCTGAATGAACTTTCTTATTTAAAAAAAGGCATTAGTGCACTTATTTTATTATTATATCCTTTTTTATTGTTACTGGCTTGGCTATGCATAGAGGCCAAGAAAATACATTTTTTGCCACTTGCAATTTTTTCTCGCATTACTGTTCATACTAAAAATAATTTTATGGCCTATCAGAGGGAAATTTTAAAAAATAATCTTCCCGGAGTGTCAAGTGCAGTAGTCAACTCACTATGTGGCTTCTGAAGCTCGGAATAGAGGTGCGCACCCCAGGCAGGCTCTGTCTCAGGGAGGGAAACTGCTTCTGAGTGAAACCTTCCTGGTGGAGTGTGTCTCTGCCACTTGAGCAAAGCACTTATGAGACACTCGGTTCTTGCAGACGCGGCTCCTAGAACTGACAGCGAGACAGTGAGCACATGTCAAGGCTACCCACTCCAACTAGCGGAGAGAGTGAAAACCGACTGTATAAAATATAAGGCTTTAAATGGAAGCACAAACAAAACAGCACAGGGCATAATCGTAAGTGCTGGGGGAGCAGTCGGTCAGATGGGGGTCAGGCAGGCTTTTGGGAGAAGTGCCTTCTGCTGGGAAGCCTGCCGCGTGAGCCTGTGGAGGCAGAGTGGTCCAGAGGGCAGGGTCGGCTGCAGCAAAGATGCGGAGGTAATAGACTTCCTTTGTCCAGAAGACTGAGGAATGCCACAGAGGCTGTGGTAACATGGGAAAAGGAGATTCATTTTCTCTTGTGGAGAGAAATTGGCCTTTCTGAGCCTAGCAGGCTATTAGATGCACTCTGATCCTGGTGAACATTCATGAGAGTTATCAAACTCCTCCATGCTCATGATGTATTTAATAGACCTCATGCTATATAGTCAAAGCTTTGTAATGCATTTATACATTTCTCACATGTCAGGTTGAGTTAGTGTCTCTTCAGTGCTGAATTAAAAAAAGAAATCATTCCTACCCTTAAGCTTCTTGAGGCTTGGGATGACAATAAATTTAATATGACTAAAAGTTTTATTTTCAAATCAAATAATTGATTTTATTATTAGCCTTTTGGTTATCTCATTGGCTTCATGTACATTGCCTATGTTTATATTTACCTCAAGTGAGGAAATTGGAATTAATTACACCCTTCAGTTCATCACACATTATCCTCTCAGTTCAATGAAAATATATCTCTCATTTTATTTTATCCTAAAATACGTTTCCCTTTTTATCCAGTTTCCACTCCCATTCCCCTTCCCACTATAATGTGCAGGATCTAGTGCATGCCAAATATATACAGATTTTTAACATATACAGTGCTTAACATAGGCATGTATCTTTAATTTATTTAAAGGGTATTCTTACTTATTTCCTTCTAATTTTTCATTCAGCACTGGGGTGAGGGGTCTACCCATGTTGCTGTGTGCCTAGTTTCTTGTACCATAGCACACATTTTGTATCTGTTAGATTTTACTTTTCCAACACAGTGATGGACACCTAGGTTGCCTTCAGTTTCAGCAACTACAGGCAATACCACAGTGGCTGTTATTTAACATTCTTTTATAGACCTGGGTATGTAGCAGAGAGTGGATTCTTTGAGCCACTTGGCATATCCTTACTTAGTTTCACTTAACTTAGTTTCCATCTTACACTATCTTACACACTTTGTAAGCACACACGCCTTTGTCTTGACGGAACAGGTGATTGGTGGAGTTGATTATCTCCACCAGTCAACAGACTCTGCAGTTGATTATCCTCTGACTGCCAGGTCATCATCATTGGAGGAAAAAAGTTACAAATAAAGAAGGAAGGCTTATTCACCTATGGGTTGTGCAGTCGGATTTAGAGGGGTTGATAGGAACTCATAGTGTTTACTGTACATACCGCAGATGAGGTAGTACAGATGTGTAATATGCATGTGTTAGTGTATGTACACATATCTCCTCGGTCTATTAACCAAGTGGTTCTGGAAACAAAGGCGGCCCAGCTGCAATGAGCACACTTAGCACCCAGAGCTTAGTTTCTGTACAGTGTTCGCCAATGAGAGGAGCCAGGACATCTTGGAGAAATGTTTGATTCTAGGCTGGGATATATAAGATGAGTTTGGGAAATGTAGTGATACCAAAAAACATGGAAGTGTTTGAAAAGGGACGAAGGCTTATCTAAACACAGGGGCCAGCCTGATAGGGCTCTTTTCATGGTCAACACACTGGGACAATTTAAGCAAGAAAATAAATAATGATAGCATTAGGTTTTAATCCATAAGATAAATATTCATGAATCCATACAGATATAAATAAATGATCAAATAAATAAATAGATGAGGGAGAAGGAATTGCTCTTTCTTATAGAGATATTCCAGTTAATAAGTGTAGAGGGACAGAAGGGAATGGAAAAATCACTATTAAAGAAACTTCACAGTAATTTTGACTGCAGGTAAGGGGCCTGATGGATGCTGAAATCAGTGGGTGAATGTTCTGTGAGAAATAGGACATTCATATAATTTCAAAGTATCTTTCCCAGGACATCGACTACAGCTGGAAAGATTGTAATTTTATGGTCAAAACCCCAGATGTCACCTTAACCAAGTAATCAAAGTTAGCATTACTGGTTATAAGACATATTAATGTCACCAGTCCCTTGATATAATGAGATGGGCACACATTATTTCTGTAGTTTTCTTTCCAAAAAAGCCCATAACCCCAATCTAATCATGTGAAAACAGCAGGTAAGCCTGCATTGTGGGAGTCTATAGAATTACTGATGAGTATTTTATAGTATTGAGATCATGAAAGACAGGGAAATGTTGAGGAACTGTTAACAGAATGGAGGAGATGCAACTAAATTGCATTTAAATGCAATTTGATGATAAATGCTGGAGAGGGTGTGGAGCAAAGTCAACCCTCTTACACTGTTGGTGGGAATATAAATTGGTACAACCACTATGGAGAACACTGGAGATTCCTTAAAAAACTAAACATAGAACTATCATATGACCCAGCAGTTTCACTCCTGGACTTGTATGTGAAAAAACAAAAATATTAATTTGAAAAGATACATGCACCCCCATGTTCACTGCACCACTGCTTACAGTAGCCAAGACATGGAAGCAACTCAAGTGTCTATCAGCAGATGAATGGGGAAGATGTGATCCACACACATGCATGCATACATACACACATGCATACATACATACATACACGCATACATACACACACGCACACATACATACATACATACACGCATACATACATACACACATACATACATACCCGTGTTCATTTGCTGGTTTTGGACATTGTACCATGGATGTGTAAATCATTGATTGACATTAGGAGAAGCTGGATAAAGTGTATACAGGAACTCTATACACGAACTTTCCAACTTTTTAATAAATCTAAAATTAGGTCAAAGTAAAAAGTATAGATATATATCACATTATATATATATAATATGCATATATTATATATACAATATAGCCCTTGAACCACAGAGAGACAAGAAAGCTAACCTCTGCAGTCACAGATTCTGTGTCTTATATATTCATATAAAAGTGGGTATTTGAATCTGTGTCAAGGTTTGTCCACTCTCCAGAATGAGCCACTTGTACTTGGGGTCCTCACTGAACCCCGAAATCCAGTAGCCTGAAGGCATAGAATATCTTCGTGAATCTCTTTGAATTTTCGGTTCAAATGCATTTTCTGGGAAAGCTTTGCTATGTGTTAAGTACAGGATGTTGGCCTGGGAGTCAGAAGAGCTGTTTTCTAGTTCTCACTCTGCTATTACCCAGCAGTAAAGCATTGGGCTTGAGCTCAGGATGCCTGTCTTTTAGAAAAGTGCATAATCATTAAAGGTCTTTTTAGCTTTTTTTTCTCTGAACTTAACAATCATCTTAACTTCTATGAATTTACAGTCATGTGGTCTTTTAAATTAAAAGAAACCTTCTCTGTGTAGCTGTCTGCTGACACTTGTGGGAGACAGTTTACCAGCGAGTGCTTCTTGCTTAGGAAGGTACATAGTTGCAACATAACCTGTGCTTTTTCCTTTCTCTGCAGAGCTCTGGGTGTCCTGCTCACCCCGGAGGCGCTCAACCTGACTCAATTAATACTCTGCTGCCATCGTGTGGCTACTTCTTGGTACTGCAAGCCAGAAACAAAACAGATCCAGAAATTACAGGGTCATAGCCTTAGAGGTTGGAGAAGGCAATGGCTCCCCACTCCAATACTCCTGCCTAGAAAATCCCATGGACGGAGGAGCCTGGTGGGCTGTATTACATGGGGTCGCTAAGAGTCGGACACTACTGAGCGACTTCACTTTCACTTTCATCCACTCGAGAAGGAAATGGCAGCCCACTCCAGTGTTCTTGCCTGCAGAATCCCAGGGACGGGGGAGCCTGGTGGGCTGCCGTCTATGGGGTCGCACAGAGTCGGACACGACTGAAGCGACTTAGCAGCGTTAGAGGTTGGAGACGGAAATGGCAGCCCACGCCAGTGTTCTTGCCTGGAGAATCCCAGGGACAGAGGAGGCTGGTAAGCTGCCGTCTATGGGGTCGCACAGAGTTGGACACAACTGAAGTGACTTAGCAGCAGCAGCGGCAGCCTTAGAGGTGCAAGATTCCTCAGAATTCACCTGTGTGAGCCCCTTTATTAATAAGGAAATTGGTTCCTAAAGAAGGACAGTGACTCCTTGTAATAGTTAGTGACCGTGACAGAACTAAATTCAGAACCTAGGCCAGTGCAGTTGGAAATTAATTTATCAGGCATTTGTGACAGGTGGAAAAAAGATTCTAAAATAACTGGAAAAAATTCTGTAATCTTTTCTGACCAGGTCTATATAGAATTGCCTTCTTTTTGTTTTGGTCTATGAAGATGTGACACATAGTTAGGTAAAAAACTAATAACGTGACTGGAAACGGTCACTATCTGTTGTTTGTATGAGCTTCTATTAAAACATCTATAGATATTTTAACCCTAAAAAGGCAGAACATAACTAACGAAGAATACATGGCGGTTCATTTATGTAACATCATTATTTTTCTCTCACTTCACTGGGGGCTAATGCAACTTCTTTGCTGGTATAAATACCATGTACAACGTGCATTTGAGGGAACTACTGCCAGAGAAGGCAGTGAAGAGGTGTGCGAAACTGGGTCTGATTTCTGGGCTGCAGTCTCTGAATGTTAAGTAGTTGTAACCCTGATAAACGCACTGATTTCCTTCATGTGTTAGTGTATATGTCCTCCATTTTCTCATCCATTAGTGTTTACCTTCCTCAGAGGACTTTTGTGAGAGACTAAGGAAATTAAGATACAACTGGTTTTAAACCGTTAAGCACAATACACATGCTTGTTTGGTTGTAATCCTGGATTGAATTGAGATGAGACAGAAATTGGTCGATGATACAGAAGCCCTCAGGGCCGCGCCGTTCCTCCTTCAGGAGAGGCGCTTTGTTAAAGGACGTTCGTTTGGTCTCACGCTGGATGGATGCGCCTGGCATGTTGTGCTTTGGTGCTGGGCTCTTGTGCATGAGTGAAGTTATCAGTGCTTGATTTTGTCTCTGAGTGCACATATGTGGGTTCAGATACCTGTTTCAGGGATGCTCAGAACTACCCACACATTCTGTGATTTGCTGGAAAGACACAGGGTATGTGTTAGGTGTAGCATATGGTTGAGTGTCGTGTATGCATGCTCAGTCATGTCCGACTCTTTGCAGTCCCACGGACTGTAGCCCACGAGGCTCCTCTGTCCGTGGGATTCTCCAGGCAGGAATACTGGAGTAGGTTGCCATTTCCTTCTCCAGGGGATCCTCCCAGCCCAGGGGTTGAACCCACATCTCCTGCAGCTCTTGCGTGGCAAGTGGATTCTTTATCACTGAGCCACCTGGGCAGCCTGCCTGGGGTTGTCCTCACCACCGAAGTTTATTCCTGGGGAAGGGCACGAGGTAGGAGCTCAGCAGGCAAAGACAGGTGGAGTCTGTAGAAATCTGTGTATAGGCTCTAGTACCCTCTCTGTCCTCGGAGGGAACACGCGTGCTGCTTTCTAAGCAGAGAAAAGCACAGTACCATGTTGCCATGTTTCTGCCCAGACAAGTCCATTCCAGACTCGGTACCCAGGGATTTTATTGTGGGGCTGGTCACATAGGCCCCCTCTGCAGAGCAACTACCGAGACTGTAGACTTCCTGGAAGGGATTAGGTGTTCAGCATAAATCACACTGTGTCTGTGCACAGTGAGCCACCTTTATCAGTTAGAGAACAGAAGGGATCCTCCAAAAGCCAGGATCCTGGATGCCAGCTGAGGGACAGCCTTTCCAGAGACAGCAGCCTTGGGCATGTTTTATTAACACTTTCTCTACAGTGCCCCAAACTGAAACGGCCTAGCCAAGATTGCTGCGACAGATGCTGAGTGCAGAGTCTTGGGTTTATTTGATTGATTTTGTCATAGAACGTTGGGGCTTCCGTGGTGGCTCAATGTAAAGAATCCACCTACCGATGCAGGAGCTCAAATTCAATCCCTGAGTCGGGAAGATCCCTGCAGATGGAGATGTAACCCACTCCATATTCTTGCTTGGGAAATCCTGTGGACAGCGGAGCTGGCGGGTTACAATCCATGTGGTCTCAAAAAAGTTGGACACAACTTAGTGAGTACACAACAACAACAACTAACCTACAGTGAGTTGATAGGATGATATAATCATTGACTATAGACAGTACAGAAGAGAGAGATAATATAGAGGTGTGGATAGAAGCCTGATTCCAAAATAACTGTCATATAGTTCTGATGCTATTTAATAATTATTTCTCTAGCTTTCAAAAGCTTTGTTCTCTGACTTCCTTCAGATTTGTGCGACTATGAATTTCTTAAGGGCAGGGACCATGTTTCACATTCTGTGGTTCCTAAATGCTTGGCTCTGTGCCAACATCATCACTTAAAGAACCTCATGTATTCACAGGATCTATGTATGCTAATTCTCAGCTTCTGCTTGTATTGTTTGTATATTTGTATGATATTTTTTAAAACTGGGGATTTTTGGAAGGTATTTAAGTCTATCTCTGTTGCCAGGCTGAGTACTTCTTTGAGAAATTCAGATTTTCAGCAGACTCAAATCAGAGAACTTTGGTAATGCCCTCTTAACCAGCTAATTGCATTTATCTTAACAGAAAGTTCCACAAGGGAAAAGTTCCCCTATAGCCTTTAGTGGATAACTGGGGCTTTTTCCCTAGCTTTATTGAGATATAAGCGATGTAACATTGTATAAATTTAAGATGTACAGTGTATTGATTTTATATACTTTATGTTGCAAATACTTAGCACCATAGAGTTAGCTGACACCTCCCTACTGTCACATAACTACCATTGCTTTTTTGTGGTGAAAACATTTACGATTTTCTCTCTTAACAACTTTCAAGTATATAATATTAGTATTATTATCTGTAACCACCATGGTCTGCAGTAGGACCCCAGAACTTTTTCATCTTATAACTGGAAGTTGGTATTCTTTAACTGGGACTTAATCTGTTTGAATTTAGAGGCTCAAAGGGAGCTTGCATTAATATAAACTGAATATTAATATACCCAGAAATGCTATTATAGTATGTTAAATCAAAGTAGTAATATGCCATATTAATTCTTATGTATGCAATGTCTAATAAAGAAACCCATAACAAAAATCACTGGAGATGCCTTTTTCCTCAGTAACCTCAGAACTAGGAAAATGAGCTAGAGACTGTCTTTTTTGTTTTGCTCTTAGGCTTTACTCTTTCAGCCACAGGACATTTCTCTTCTTCACATCTAGACCTCTGAGAGGTGTTTTCAGCATCCCCTGTCTCCCCTTCCACACCTCTCCCTCTTTCTTTAACACATTCAGACAGACTTGTACCCTCTGTTCCCAGTCCACTGGAGAGAGACATGGACAGCAGAGATTCTCTCTGCTAAAAGGAAACAACAAACAGATGCGCAGCAGCTGCTCTGGTTAAAGCAAGTCAGGGATCTAAAGCTCTACGCCCAGGCTCTTTTTCCTCTTCCGTAATGCTTTCCAGGGATTCATTATCAGGCCTACAGCTTCTAGCAGCAGAGTCCAGAAGCCCCATCCAGGTTAGAGTCACCCACCTTGTTGGCCTGAGAAGATGGCTCATGTTTGCTGCAAACTGGTGATGTTAGCCTCCCTGAATGAGTAGGTAAATCTGAAGAGTTCATTCCCCAAAGGTAAGACAACAGCCAGCCTTCTCAGTTAATGGAAACAAGGTTTGCTTTTCCACCATGGAGAGGATTGATAATTCCAAGAGGACGATAACAACAACCACACAGACAGAGCCTGCCATTCAGAGTGACATCTTGAAACAGTTTGGTCCCTCTGGTCTTTGTGATGTTGTGTCCCCTTGTATTCCTGGGGCTTTATTATTTACAGTTTTGTGGCCGGCCTCTTTTCATTTAAGATGATAGCATGGTCATGATATCATGTTTTCACGAACTCACCATATGCCTTATTTTTCATGCCCCTGAGACTTTTTACAAGCCACTATAACTATGGGTTTTGTAAAATGCTTCTCTTATATGGTTGGCTATTTAAATTGTTTACATTTAAAAGGCAATTAAGTGGATAATTAATACATATCACTATCATGTGCAATGTTGTACATAAAGTTCTTTTTCTTTCTTTCTTTCTTTTTTTTTTTTTTTTTTGCTTAAGGCTATCTCCCCCATAGAGAGCTTTCCTGGTGGATCAGATGGTAAAGAATAAATTAAAAAAAATAAAAAATAAATAAAAAAAAAAAGAAAGAGGAAATGTAGAGGACAAATCTGGAAATATCAAAGACTAATAATATCATGCCAAAAACATTTAGGAAACAACCAGTCAAGTTTCCATGAATCAGTTGGAGCTTCAAAAAGGGTAATACTTGCAGTTGCAATTTATGCAATTGATGTATAAAAGGAAAACAATCAAGCCTTATTTGTATAAACTATACCACTGGGTGGGCAAATAGTGTATGAGGGGAAGCATGGCATCTTTAAAATATTTAAAGTTACACCTGAAAATAAAATGATAGAATCTGAAAAAAAAAAATAAAAAAGAATCTGCCTGCAATGTAAGAGACCCAGGTTTGATCCCTGAGTCAGGAAGATCCCTTGGAGAAGGAAATGGCAACCCACTCCAGTATTCTTGCCTGGAGAATTCCATGGACAGAGGAGCCTGGTGGGCTACAGTCCAAGGGGTCACAAAAAGTTGGACATGACTGAGTGACTAACACTTTCATTTTCACTTTCATCTCCCCCGTGGACTCCTAGATCAAAAGTTAGGGACCATTGTGTTTAATGCCCTCACAGTGAACTCTTCCACTAGAGGAACTTGGTAATACCTACTCCACTAGACGGATCCCTGTCACAACCTCTGTCAAGAACAATCTATATTCCCATAGTTTTGTTAATATTAAGAATTCCTATTAATTACAATATTTGTTATATCTTTTTTATGTACATTCTGTTGGTGACTAGTGAATTTTAAAAATAGATCTTTTCTATCTTAAAACAAAGTCATGTTTTTTATTTAATGTTTTCCCTTATTGTTCAATAGTCTTTAAAGTTGTTCATTTTAAATATTTCACACACTTAGATATTTGAGTCAGATATTTGGAAAGTGAATTCAGTTATAATCTCTTTATGCATTATAGGAATGAAAATATAATTCTTTAAGAAATGAGAAACCATATGGTATAAAAATATTGGCTAGAATTTGGTAGATAAAAGCTTGTAATTTCCTTTAAGAATAAAATATAATTTAATCACTATTATTCCTTAACAGGAATTGTTTTTCTTTTACTTTAGGATATTTATTTTATTTAGGATTTAGTTAGGATTCTTTTATTTAGACTACTTAATGGAATCTGTGTATGTTCTTTAGGGGCTTCCCAGGTGGTGTGGGTGGTGAAGAATCCACCTGTGAATGCAGGAGACATAAGACACTTGGTTTGATGCCAGGTGGGGAAGATCCCCTGGAGAAGGAAATGACAGCCTACTCCATTATTCTTGTCTGGAAAATTCCATGGACAGAGGAGCCTGGCAGGCTGCAGTCCATGGGGTTGCAGAGTCACGCATGACTGAGTGCTCACTCACTCACTCTTTTGTTCTATAATACTGAATATTTTTGATATCATGATGCCAGTGTTTTCAGTTGTCACTGTAAATTCGGAGATGTGTTCCAGGAAAATTCTGTTTATGTTTTCTTTGAGGTCAGGCCTGTGGCTTGTGAATTGGAAAGATGCATGTGGGTCATGCTTTTGGCATGTCTTCAACTCTTAAAAGGTATCCCTGCCAGTGGAATTCAGACTGCATTTTTTATTTAAAAATATTACATGATTTACAGTGCATATCCAAAGAAATATCCTTTTGTTTATATGATTGCATTTTCCAGGGAAGCTTCAACCTATGAAAAAAATGTCCTTCCTGGTGTGTGTTTTATCATGCTGATGTCATTAAGTTTCTTGGGACAGCAGTCATAGCTTATTGAGTTTTTGACTGCTCTCTCTGACCCGTGAAAGTGAAAGTTGCTCAGTTGTATCTGACTCTTTGCAACCCTATGGACAGTATAGTCCCTGGAATTCTCCAGACCAGAATACTGGAGTGGGAAGCCTTTCCCTTCTCCAGGGGATCTTCCCAACCCAGAGATTGAACCCAGGTCTCCCACATTGCAGGTGGATTCTTTACCAGCTGAGCCACAAGAGAAGCCCAAGAATACTGGAGTGGGTAGCCTACCCCTTCTCCAGAGGATCTTCCTGACCCAGGAATCAAACCAGGGTCTCCTGCATTGCAGGCAGATTGTTTACCAACTGAGCTATGAGGAAAGCTCTGACCTATGTCACTTAAACTCTGAAACATACCAAGTGTTTAATAAACACATGTACTTTGATTGAAAAGGAAAGGTTAGTAGTAGCACTAATTGGTTGGAGGTACGCAGGAATTTAAATACTTGACTTCTTAGCCAGTTTTATTCAGATGATTCAGGGAAATTAATTTCATCTCTCTGAGCCTTATAAACCTTGCCTTGACCATGTTAATAAGATGGAGATGCTCTAATAATTGATGGGAAAGAAATTGCCAACTATAAAATAATTTCTAAATGCAAGGTGAGTATTTTTTAAATGAGAAAAAATGCCTGTGCTGATGCTAAGTTGCTTCAGCCTGCCAGGGTCCTCTGTCCATAGGATTCTGGAGAATCGGCAAGAGCCTGCCATTTCCTCCTCTGGGGAATTTTCCCCACCAAGGGATTGAACCTGCATCTCTTATGTCTCCTGTGTAGGCAGGCGGCTTCTTTACCCCTAGCACCACCAATAGTACTTTACAAATATTGAGGGAGAATGGAAAGAAATTCCTTTCCAGTTCCCTCTGCCTTTTATATTAGATTCAACAAGCCTTTTGGAGCACTGCGCTGGTCACAGAGGGTGAGAGAAAGATTCCACAGACCTTGAAAGGCACAGGCTCTGAATTCAGAGAGGCCAGAATCCAGTGGGAGAGGACCGTGCTGTTGCTATAAATACAGGGTTGGGGATCGTGGTAAAGTGATGACTGTAGAGACTCAGAGGGGAGATCCAGCACCTCTGAGGAGCGTGCTGGATGCAGGGCATGCCCCCCACTTTGGGGTCTGGGATTGGTAGATTTATGCACTTATTTGTTTGAGGTTGGATCCTCAAAAGCCTAGTACATGAGTCTTTTATTCCCTGATATTTTTCACATTGAGTTTTAGTGATCATACTGGCCATGCTGCATATATGTGTGTCGTTTGTTATTATAATATATAACACATGTAAAAATTGATGTAGCACATATATAAAATTTATAACACATATAAAATAGTGAAACAGTTTTAATCCAGAAAACTTCTATTTCATCCAGTTGATAATCATATCATCTGCTTACAAACGCTTTTCCCCGCAAAGCAGCTTTTTGTTGTTCAGTTGCTCAGTCATGTCCGACTCTTTGTGACCCCGTGGACTGCTGCACACCAGGCTTCACTGTCCGTCACCAAGTCCTGGAACTTGCCCAAACTTATGTCCATCAAGTCGGTGATGCCATCCAACCATCTCATCCTCTGTCATCCTCTTCACCACCTGCCTTCAATCTTTCCCAGCATCAGGGTCTTTTCAAATGAGTCAGTTCTTTGCATCAGGTGGCCAAAGTATTGGAGCTTCAGCTTCAGCATCAGTCCTTCCAGTGACTATTCAAGACTGATTTCCTTTAGGATGGACTGATTGGATCTCCTTGCAGTCCAAGGGATTCTCATGAGTCTTCTCCAACACCACAGTTCAAAAGCATCAGTTCTTCAGCACTCAGTCTTCTTTATGATCCAACTCTCATATCTATACATGACTACTAGAAAAACCATAGCTTTGACTATATGGACCTTTGTTGGCAAAGTAATGTCTCTGCTTTTTAATACACTGTCTAGATTTGTCATAGACAAACTTTTCTTCCAAGGAGCAGGTGCCTTTTAATTTTATAGCTGCAGTCACCATCTGCAGTGATTTTTGGAGCCCAAGAAAATAGTCTTTCACTGTTTCCATTGTTTCCCCACCTATATGCCATGAAGCGATAGGACTGGATGCCATGATCTTAGTTTTCTGAATGTTGTTTTAAGCTACCTTTTTCACTCTCCTCTTTCATTTTCATCAAGAGGCTCTTTAGTTCCTCTTCACTTTCTGCCATAAGGATGGTGTCATCTGCATATCTGAGGTTATTGATATTTCTCCCTGCAATCTTGATTCCAGCTTGTGCTTCATGCAGCCCAGCATTTTGCTTGATGTACTCTGCATATAAGTTAAATAAGCAGGGTGACAATATACATACATGACACACTCCTTTCTCAATTTGGAACCAGTCTGTTCCATGTCTGGTTCTAACTGTTGCTTCTTGACTTGCATATAGGTTTCTTAAGAGGCAGGTAAAGTGGTCTGGTATTCCCATCTCTAAGAATTTTCCAGTTGTGATCCACACAGTCAAGGCTTTAGCATAGTCAGTAAAACAAGTAGATGTTTGTCTGGAACTCTCTTGCTGTTTCGATCATCCAACGGATGTTGGCAATTTGGTCCCTGGTTCCTCTGCCTTTTCTAAATCCAGCTTGTACATCTGGAAGTTCTGTGTTCATGTACTGTCTGATGCGAAATGAGTGCAATTGTGCAGTAGTTTGAACATACTTTGGCATTGCCCTTCTTTGGTATTGGAATGGAAATTGACTTTTTCCAGTCCTTGACCACTGCTGAGTTTTCCAAATTTGCTGGCATATTGAGTGCAGCACTTTCACAGCATCATCTTTTAGGATTTGAAATAGCTCAACTGGAATTCTATCACTTCCACTAGCTTTGTTCATAGTGATCCTTTCTAAGGGCCATTTGACTTCATTCTGCTGGCTGTCTGGTTCTACATGAGTGATCACTCCATCATGGTTATCTGGGTCATTAAGATCTTTTTTGTATAGTTCTGTGTGTTCTTGCCACCTCTTCTTAATATCTTTTGCTTCTGTTAGGTCGATACTGTTTTTGTTCTTTTTCATGCCTGTCTTTGCGTGAAAGCAGATTTTACAGATGCTGTTTTGATGGCTCTAGGTTTTTGTATCATTGGCTATTTCCTATGGGTTTAAAGTCCTTCTTTCCTACTTTCATTGTTTGCTCCAAAGAAAAACTGTCAAAAAAAATTGTTCCCTGGTGTCTCAGTGGTAAAGAAACTGCTTGTCAATGCAGAAGATGTGGGTTCAATCCCTGAGTCAGGAAGATCCCTTGGAGGAGGGCATGACAACCCACTCTAGTATACTTGCCTGGAGAATTCCAAGAACAGAGGGAATTGTTGAGCTACAGTCCATGGAGTTGCAAAAGAGCTGGACATGACTTAGGAACTAAACAACAAGGATCTGTCATAAGTTTATTGGAGGAATCTGCAATTTCCTGTTACAATTCTAATCAACCTAGCTGAAAACCTCCTTTCCCACAGTAAGGGAGAGAAAACGCTCTCAACAGACTACAGGGGTTGAAAGAAGAGAATGTGTTCTGTCTCCTGAGAGTGGTTTCTTCTGGTGAGGGTTCCTGGCAACCATATAGAGCTTGCCTCTTGGGAGAGGGAATATTGACAGTGATGCAAGAACAGCAGGGCAGAGGGACCTTATTGAACCTGGAAGGTATGGGATGGCTATCAGGGTGGGAAATGCAGAGTTTATTACTATCAAGCCTCCATTTTCATTCTTAAACTGGTTTTCCTCCCAGCATGCTGCATTTTCAGAACTGCCTATCACTGAATTATGCTCTGTCAGGAAATTGAATGCACTAATTGTTAACCTAAGAATTGTAACTGTGTTGCTGTCCCTCTAATTACATGGGTTAATTAAGAGTTTAAGAGTTGCTTAGAGCAATGATTCAGTTCTCCTAGGAACTTAAAGAAACCACACTCCTTAAAAGGTCTTCTGTAGTCAAGCATGACTTAGATCTGATCAGTATATTGAAATTTTAATTTGTTACATAAGTAAACATTACCTGGATGACCCCACATATGGCTCAAATCAACTCTTGTAATCTGTAGGCCTCTTTTTCACAAGCAGTTTATTTTACTCCTATGTTAGGAGGTAGGAGGTGCCTTCTCTGCAGAGCAGGCACTGGGTTTTTTTGCCACCCACATAGCCCAGCAGGCCTGCATGTTTTTCAGCGGGCATTCTGAGCTTTACTGTCATTCACCTAGCTCGGTCTAGGCAGGTTTCTGAATTTGGAAAGAATTCTCTATTTTTGCCCAGTTTGGAGATGAATGGGAGTAAATTTGTATTGTCCAAGTGGTTAGTGTAGTTATTTCTTTGTGGAAAGAAGAAAGTAAAACAACAAAGAAAGGATTAGAGCATTTTTTTTTCCTTGCCTATTGACCAGTGATTTAATATTTTCCTTTTTCATTAAGTCCATAATTGTCATCAAAGTATCCCCAGCACTCTCCAACACCCAAGGTAGAGTTGATTTCACCTTCCATCCCACCCACTCAGCTGTTCCTTTTGTTTCTGTTATCACCATGTCATAATGTTATAAATGCTTTTGTGTCTCCTTATTCTACAGGGCTTCAGGGTGAGATCTGACCTAGTTCATCTTTGTAGATTTAATGTCTAACACAGGCTTCCTTGCACAGAAAGTTAAAGATTTTCTAAATGTTAAAACACATACACACACAGATTATCTTTTCATGACTAGTAAGAATTTTTGAAAATATACAAATATAAGCGTCATGATATTTTAACCAGTTTAGATGAAGGCACACACATGTTCAAAATTAGTTTATTTTTTTCTTTTGGGAACCATGCAATCATTCTAAAATTGGCTCTATTATTAATGTACTTTAACATTTGAATCACCGCACATGGCATGCCTAAGTGCAAGCCTCATGCAAAATGGTGCCTTTTTTCTAAAACAAACAGGTTAAAAATGTGTCTGGTTCCCATGGGAACCAGGCCACAGACACAGAATAGATGAAATAAGATTCATAGTTTTGTGATTGCTGCTACTGTGTAGCATTTTCCAAATCTTTCTATTTTGAACATGGCATTCATATTTAGTAGGCATGAAACAACTTTATTTGACCAGCTTTTGTCTCCTAAGTGCTCAGCAGTTCCTTTGAAATGGATGAGAATCAGAAACAGAAAATGCCAAATTTCCTGGCCTTGCCATTTAGCATTTGCAGCACAAATTGAAGCTTAATTTTTAGATCTGGTGGGAAGTTCATTAGCTTAATGGAGTTAGTGAAGCTACGTAGCCACAGAATTTGAGAATTTAATTCTAAATGCCTACAGAATACAAGGAATTGTGCTACAAAGATAAATAACATGGAGCCCCTGCCTGCATAGACTTTATGTCTGTAATCTAGAGAAGAGTGACAAGAGTTCATGCGTACTATGTCTTCCCACAGTGATATTTCTATCACTAGAGGGGTCTGCTGAGACCCCAGGATACTTACTAAGCATCCACAGTGGCCAAGACTTAAGAACGGAACCCTGCAGGATGCGGGACTTGCCAGCAACGACTGCTTCCAGTCCTTGCCAGCGAAGAGATCAGAGACTGGCATGGGAGCTGGGAACGTGAAATGACTTCTAATACAAACCAGACTCAGTAAGTGCTGACTTGGCATGAGGAAGATGCACAATGAGATTAGAAGGAAAGAGACTCTGACTGGGGTGATGAGTCTGGCTTCTGGCATGGAGTAAGTGCTCAGGAAATAATTGTTCTCTAAATGAATCATTAAAGAATAGTTTTTAATGTTTCATTAATCAAAAATGGATATAAAATAGATATCACTTTTAGTGTATATAATTGGCCAGTATTTTGGAAAGAAAATGGTTAGAGCTGATAAAAACACCTAGTGCTGAGAGAGGTAGAGATAAAGACAACGGAGAGAAAGTGAGTGAGAGAGATGAAGGAGGCAGAGAGGGAGAGGGGAGTCAAGTGGGTAAGCTGTAAGGATATATACAAAATGTTAAATGTTAACGGTAGCTATCTCTAGATGGTGGGATTTAAGTAATTTCATTTATTTTTTAAATGTATCCATTAAATTTTGTATAATAAGCATGTATCACACTTATCTTAAGAACCATCTTTTGAAAATATTTTAATGCATCTTTTCAGTTCAGTTCAGTCGCTCAGTCACGTCCAACTCTTTGCGACCCCGTGAATTGCAGCACTCCAGGCCTCCCTGTCCATCACCAATCCCAGAGTTTACTGAAACTCATGTCCATAGAGTCAGTGGTGCCATCCAACCATCTCATTCTCTGTTGTCGCCTTCTCCTTCTGCCCCGAATCTCTCCCAGCATCAGGGTTACATCTTTTAGAACTATCTAATTGTAATGAGACTCTATCTGCTAGTTCGACTTGGAACCATGCTTCTGGTTGAGATATCCCTAAATCTCGGCCAACCTTCTGTCTCCTAAATCCAAGTGTGCCCTGATCCATAGTTGAATGAATTTGGTTTTCCAGATTATTTTATACATAGCCCTGGAAAGCAGAGATGAAGAACTAGATTGATCTGTAGCATGATAATAATGCATCTGTAATTTTAGAGCACAATTAAATGTCAAATATTCTATTAGAGATAGAATTTGGTTGTGTACCTGTAGCGTCTCTTTTATAATTGAGTTTGCAATGGATTGTCTGGTTATATGCTAGACATCTTCCGAGTTTCAACTGGCCATTTTCCTACGGTGACATCTTCCCCTTAGATCTGCAGTAGTGAACCACTGGTGCTGTTTCTTTTTTAAATTTTATTTATTTATTTTTTATCTTTTGAGTGCATTATGGCATGTGGGATCTTAGTTCCCCAACTAGGGATCGAAACTGCATCCTCTGGCATTGGAAGCACAGTGTCTTAACCACTGGATGCAAGGGAAATCCCACCAGTGCCATTTCTTAACTTGGTGAAGTCCTGGCTAATGGTTGATACTCTCCATTGTTTTTACTTTCCTAACCATGTAAAAAGGGGTTGAACTATGTAGTCTTGTGCATGTGCCTTTCATGCTTTGCTTTGTTTCTATCTTTACTGCCTCTCAAGAAAATGTTCTCACTTTTTCTGTTGACTCTGAAATGCAGCATCCCTTTAAATCCCCCCATTACTGTTGAGCCTTGTTTCTTTTTTAACCATCTAAAGTAGATCTTTTTTTGTGAAATTTTGCTTTTTTTTCTCCTTCTGCCAGACATTCCATTATTTTTTCTTTTATGGCTATCTCTTTTTGAGTGTGTAATGTTCCTAGACTACATTTGTACCAGGTACTGTTTATTTTCATTTTAGTCTAATTATGATACAGAAAAATATCTATATTTTTGTGTGAGAACTATGGAATTAGAAAATGCAAGCCTTTCTTGTTCAGAGAAATGTGGGTATGTCCATTTTTATCTTTTTGGACAATTTTTTATTAGAAAGGAAATTATAGACCAAGAATATTGCACACAGAGAACAGAATCTCCTTGGTTCTAAACATGTGTTTCTTATACAATGCCGAAACCTGCCGGCAAACGAACTGGTCGAGAACGCAATTACTAGAGTACCTAGGAAATAAGACTCAGAAAGATGGGGTTGAGAGGGACGGAGTCAGCTTGCATCTGATTCCGACAACTTTTTTGAAGAATACCACACCTATATATATGCTAACAGGAGTTACTAAAAATAGATCAAAGGTTTGCGTATGTGTAGAGCTACAGGCACAGATGTTTTAAATTCCTCCACTTAAGATCAGTAAAGCATTACCCTAGTGCCCAACATGATTAAGATCAATAGAACATTAACTAGATAGAAAACAGGCTTCAAGCATGACGAGTTTATCAGCACCAGGAAAACAGGTGAAAGGTCACCGGGGTGTTTTTTCCCTGAAGGGGACAAATGCCAGTCTATACTTTAACAAGAAGGGGTGGCAGGACAAAGAGAGACCCTTTGTTCTCTCTTAGGCCCGTAAGGGGCCTGTACGTTCAGGCAGGCTCCCTGCAGCTCCCTCTTTTCTTTAAACTATTGGCAATTATATCTCCCTCAGGGGAACCCGTTGTGCCTGTAAATGAGAAAACATCAACAATTCCACAAACCCATCGGGTATTGTTAGGAGTTACTCATCTTCTACCAGGATTATTGTTCCAGTCTGACCCAGGCCACACAAAGGACTTATTAGTATCAAACGTCACATCTATCACAATTTTACATTTGTCGGTAAGTTAACAGTCCCATATGTTTCATCAGATTTCCTGGGAGTGTTCAGCCTTCAAATGTTGGTATATGAGTCTTTTGCTCCCAGCAAATGTCGGCAGGGGTCAGTAGCTGTGTAGCTGTCCTTTTTCAGGGGTCATCCAGAAATATTCATCCCAAACTTGATAATAATCACCTTCAAATCGATCAGGAGCACTGGGGGAAAGCTTGATTAATTACTGCACATGCTAATGTAAGAACAATATAGGCCAGAGCAGATCAGGGTTGAGCAGTGTCAGTGGCCATCCTTCTTGCTTGTAAGATGAACTCATGCATCTGCTGAGCTGTCGGGAATGCATTTCTCTGCTGTAGAGATAGCTGACTCATTTGCTGGTTCAGTGATCTTCTCTGTCTGGCGTACCAGCCTTTCCGGGAGCCAGCGTGGTGTTTCGGCATCCTGTGGAAAAACACATACATGATCCCTCCCCCAAATTAGTACCAGATCCGGACCATGCCATGAATTGTCTAATGGGTCTTTCCATAATACCATTGGTTTCTTACTAGAGATTTGAGGGTTCCAAAATCTCTGGGCAGCTGAGTGTCCTTCTTTATCTAAAATTAAAAAATTTAAAATATATAAAGCATGATTAAGATAATTTTGAGGTAAAAGGGGATAGAGCTCCCCCTTTTGTATTTTTTGTAGTTGCAATTTCAGGGTCTGATTGGCGCACTCGACGATGCCTTGGCCCTGGGGATTATATGGAATTCCTGTTTTAAGGTAATGGAAAAGGAGGAACAAAAAGTCTTAAAGGCAGAGGAAATGTAACCGGGGCCATTGTCGGTTTTTATAATTTTTGGCGTACCTAAAATAGAGAAGGCATACAGGCAATGTGAAATGGAATGTTTTGCAGCTTCGCCAGTTTGTAGGGAAGCCACGATATAACCTGAAAATGTGTCAATAGATACATGAACATATTTTAAGCGACCAAAGGAAGGAACATGAGTGACATCCGTCTGCCAAAGGTGATTAGGAAAGAGTCCACGAGGGTTGACACCTAGATGAGGGACTGGAAGAAATTGAGGACAAACAGAACAAGATTTAACAATTTGTCAGGCAGTTTCTCGAGGGATTTGAAATTGCAGATGAAGAGTATTGCTATTTTGATGATGTAAGGCATGTGATTGTTGTGCTGCATCTACCTGTGAAAGAAGGACTCAAGTATGAGAATCGGCTATTTGATTTCCCATAGATAAAGGTCCAGGAAGCCCGGTATGGGCGCTTAAATGCCCAAAAAAGCAAGGTAAGACATGCTGTTGAAGAAGAGATTGAATTGAGTGCAGTAAATACTGAATATTAGAATTAGTAGTGGAAATGAAGGGAATAGTTTCTATATATTGTAAGGCATGAACAATATATTTACTATCCGTAAACAAATTAAAAGGCTGTAAGAGATATTGAGAACAGACTCTGTGAACCACTGAGAGTTCAACTTCTTGAGTGGAGGTATATCCAGTCTGCCAGGAAAAAGAAGTATTATTAACCACAAAAGCAGCAATTCCATTAGAAGATCCATCAGTAAAAACAGTCAGTGCATTTTGGATAGGGGAATTGGAAACATTATTTGGGATGATAAATGAATGTTGACTAGCAAAATGTGAAACTTTGTCAGGAGGTAAATGATTGATAATCTGTCCTGTAAAAGAATTGAAAGCCAAAGCCCATGAATCATTAAACTGAAAAAGCCATTCCTGTTGTTCTTTAGTATAAGGCACATAAATGTAAGTAGGATCGGCCCCTAGCATTTCTCTGGAAAGACATCTTCCTTTGGATACAAGGAGGCTAATAAAATCGAAGAAAGGAGTAAGAACTTTTGAAGGTGATACAGGTAAATGGATCCAATGTAAAGGGGCATCTTGATATAACACTGCCATTGGAGTATGTCTAGAGGGAAACACATATAATCCCCATGATCGAGAAAAGTCACAGTAGGTAGCAAAATGCTGAGAGAGGGCCTGTTCAACCAAGGCCAGAGCAGCTCGCCCCTCATTGTTTAGTATTCTAGGGGAGGAAGGGTCCGTAGATCCTTTTAAAATATCAAACAAAGGCTTCAATTCTCCAGTAGTCAATTTTAGATAGGGACGGATCCAATTTATGTCCCCTAATAATTTCTGAAAGTCATTTAAAGTCTTCAGATTATCTTTTCGAATCTGAAGTTTCTGTGCTCGAAAGGCTTCTCCCTCTAACCTAAACCCCAAATAAGAAAACGGCGGGGATCGTTGTATTTTTTCAGAAGCAATTTGCAATTCAAATTTAGTTAATTGAAGCAATAGCAGGTCATACGCTTGCAAAAGAATACTCTCTGTACAATGAGCAAGTAAAATGTCGTCCATGTAATGAACCAAATAAACTTCAGGATAAGTCTTTCGAATGGGGTCAATCGCCTGATCAACGAATTTTTGACAAAGTGTAGGGCTGTTAGCCATACCTTGTGGAAGGACTTTCCAATGATATCTTTGTGCAGGCTGTTTAAAATTTGTGGAGGGAATACTAAAAGCAAAGTGATGACAGTCGTTAGGATGTAGAAGTATCGTGTAAAAACAATCTTTTAAATCTATAATTATTTTATAGGTTGCACATGGTATCCCAGCAGGTGAGGGCAAGCTGGGCTGGAGTGGTCCCATAACCACCATAGTTTCATTAACTTTGCGAAGGTCTTGTAACAACCTCCACCTGCCGGAGTTCTTAATAACAAATATGGGGGAATTCCAAGGGGAGTTGGATGGCTCAAATTGTCCTAATTGCAACTGCTCCTGTATCAATTGCTCAGCTGCAGAAATTTTTTCTTTAGTCAGGGGCCATTGATCAACCCAGACAGATTCATCAGTTTTCCAACTGATTGTGTCTGCATGGATTACAGGAGAATCAGTAGCCCCTGTTTAAAAAAAAACCTAATCCAGATCTAGAAGGTTTAGAAATAGGCATAACTGGTTGGGTAATACCTTGATTATTTCTTCCTAACCCCTGCTGGGGAAGTAACCCTTGATTCATCATCATCTTGGAAATAATCTGATTTGGAGCAAAAATATAAACCCCCATTTGTTGCATTGCATCTCTTCCCCATGAGTTAACTGAGAGATGAGGGAGAATGAAAGGTTGAAAATCTCCCTCATGTCCTTCAGAGTCTCTCCAATGTAGGATACTACTGCTCTGTTGTGGATTTTGAGATTGTCCTATTCCCCATAATGTGGAAAAGGCCTCCTGTTTGGGCCAATGCTGAGGCCAATGCTCTTCAGCTATAACTGACACATCCACACCAATGTCCAAGATCCCTGTAAATTTTTTATTTTCAATAAAAAGATCTAGTTTGGGACGCCCAGCAGAAATGGACTGCACCCAATATACATCAGAAGAGCCAAAACCATCAGTCTTTTGTTCTCATTTAGAAGCAATTTTCCCCTCTAAATGAAGAGGTAGCAAAACCAGTTGTGCTATTCGTTGATTGGTGGGAATGCTAATTATATTTGAAGGTGCACGGGCCATAATTTTAAGTTCCCCCGTGTAGTCTACGTCAATCACTCCTGGGGACACTGACAACCCTTTCATAGTCCAACTACTTCTACCAATAATTAGTCCTACAGTTCCTTTTAGTTGTTCTATTCTCTGAGATATGGATGTTAACATATCTTTAAGTTCAGTAAAGGAGGAGCCTTTATCTTTATTTTTGTGTTTAGTTACTATAAAGGCATCCCAACTTTCTTTATTATACTCAAAAGCCTGCTCTCTTAAATCGTCTCGGTCTTCAGGGGAGAGTTCTGAATCAGAATCTTACTCGAGAACAATAGTCTCATCATCATTTTTTTCTAGGACCTGGAATTATTGGGGAGTCATATATGTGCTCCACTACCCTCTGGGGAGTATTCGAACATTTGGGTGTTATCAGTTTCAAAGCTGTTTCAAGTTTCTTGCTTTCGTGTTCTGGGTTCAAACAATCTCTTATTAAAGTCCATAGGGAATAAGCATCAAGAGGAACCCTATCTGGCCCATGGAGAGTATAAGCAGTTTGAATTTGTTCTCCCACCTTTGCCCAAGTCTCCAAGTTAACAGTTCCTTCCTCCGGGAACCAAGGACAAGTTTCCTCTACGAAGGCAAGAAGTCTTTCCAGTTTCCGTTTAGACACCGAAACTCCTCTAGCTTTTAACATAGTTTTTAACATAGAAACAAAGAACTGTCTACTATTATTTTGCCCCATGGTTTTTACTCTCAACTATACTCTCTCCACCCACAATTATCCACAATGCCTGAACTCGTAAAAACCTCCCGCGGGAGAACTTTCAGTCTTCGGGTGGCCGTACGCTGGAATCCGTTCAAGTCCCTGTTCAGGCGCCACTTGCTGGAGCCTGCCGGCAAACGAACTGGTCAAGAATGCAATTACCAGAGTACCTAAGAAATAAGACTCAGAAAGATGGGGTTGAGAGGGACGGAGTCAGCTTGCATCTGATTCCGACAACTTTATTGAAGAATACCACACCTATATATATGCTAACAGGAGTTACTAAAAATAGATCAAAGGTTTGCATATGTGTAGAGCTACAGGCACAGATGTTTTAAATTCCTCCACTTAAGATCAGTAAAGCATTACCCTAGTGCCCAACATGATTAAGATCAATAGAACATTAACTAGATAGAAAACAGGCTTCAAGCATGACGAGTTCATCAGCACCAGGAAAACAGGTGAAAGGTCACCGGGGTGTTTTTTCCCTGAAGGGGACAAATGCCAGTCTATACTTTAACAAGAAGGGGTGGCAGGACAAAGAGAGACCCTTTGTTCTCTCTTAGGGCTGTAAGGGGCCTGTACGTTCAGGCCGGCTCCCTGCAATACAAATGTCATATTGTTCTTTTAGAAAAATACCTTGAGCTGATAAAGAAATGGAATTTAAACCAAAATTAGTTAAATTTGA
The DNA here is from genome assembly GCF_023699985.2 of Odocoileus virginianus. Taxonomy (NCBI): domain Eukaryota; kingdom Metazoa; phylum Chordata; class Mammalia; order Artiodactyla; family Cervidae; genus Odocoileus; species Odocoileus virginianus. The sequence continues at coordinate 17,322,866 of NC_069677.1, forward strand.
TCTAAGCAAGTGGACTTGGTTGACTGACTAATCAAGACAAAAATAAATAAGAGTGTGTGATTGGGAGACTAATATTGGGGTACACTGCAGTGGTGAAACTGCAATGCTTCAAGTAGAGACCCTTCCCCTTCACCAGGCTGGCAGACGTGGTCGCAGATAAGTAGCATCCTTTGATTCTGGACTGAAAAAAAATTGCATATCTTTTCTGGAGGAAAGCAATGACAGTTATTCTTTTAAAATAAGATCATAAGCAATTAGAATGCTTTTATTTCCTTTATTAAATTCCATTCCTTAGGAGACAGATCCTGTAAAGGGTTAGATTCCATCAAATTTGGGCTCTCAATGAAATATTATCAAAGTCTAAAATGAGACCATTCTTAATTGCAACCCCATGGACTGTATACCTCCAGGCTCCTCTGTCCATGGAATTCTCCAGGTAAGAATATTGGAGTGGGTTGCCATTTCCTCCTCCAGGGACCTTTCCTAATCCAGGGATCAAACCCAGGTCTCCTGTATTGCAGGCAGATTCTTTACTGTCTGAGCTACCAGGGAAGCCCCAGAATTAACATGTACAACAGATAATAGAGTTAGGCCCTCAGGAACCAAGAACTTCATATGTTATAATTATCAGTTTCAGAATATTAAAGAGTTCTGTGTAAAATATTTCAGAAATAAGATTTTAAAAAACCTTTATGTGAAGAAAGATGGGATTTTGAAATGTGACATAATTAGAAGAATCAACTATAATTTTTAAAAATGTAAATTTTAAGGGAAATTAAGACTCAGTGGTTGGTTTACATGCATATAAGACACAACTAACAAGAGAATTTGTGAAATGGAAGCCATATATGAAGTGATTGCACACATATGAAGTGATTACCTAGATAGATTTTAATAATACAGAGAAAAGAAAATGGAAAATATGAAGGATTAAATGATATGAAGGATACAATACACATCTAGATATATCCAGAGTCCTAGAAGGAAACAAGATAAATAAACGAAAAAATAATTGACTGAAGTTTTTCAGAAATTGATGAAAGACATCATACATACACAAAGGAACAAGTCTACTTGTGTCTTAATTTGGGTTGCTACTGGGCTTCCCAGGTGGCACAGTGGTAAAGTAAACCAATGCAGGAAATGCAGGAAAGGCGAGTTTGATTCCTGGGTCGGGAAGATCCCCTGGAGAAGGAAATGGCAACCCACTCCAGTATTCTTGCCTGGGAAATCCCACGGACAGAGGAGCCTGGTGGGCTGTGGTCCATGGGGTCGCAAAAAGTTGGACATGACTGAGCACATGAGCAACCAACTGCCATAGACTGGGTTGCTTGTGAGCAACAGAAGTTTATTTTTTATAGTTCAGGAGGTTGGGATGCTCAAGATCAAGGTACTGGCAGATTTGGAATCTGATGGATGCTTACTTCCAGGTTCATAGATATCCCTCTTCTGGTGTGTTTTCCCATAGTGAATGGTCAAGGACGCTCCCAGGGGTTACATTTATAAAGGCATGCGTGTGTGCTGAGTCTCTTCAGTCGTGTCCGACTCTCTGTGACATTATGGACTGTAGACCGCAAGGCTCCTCAGTCCATGGGATTCTCCAGGCGAGAATACTGGAGGTTGTCATGCCCTCCTCCATGGCATCTTCCTGACTCAGGGACTGAACCTGCGTCTCTACGTCTCCTGCATTGCGGGCGGTGCCACCTGATTGGTGTCTAGTTAATACTTGGTGTCCTGGAGTATTGAGTGTAGCTTCCAGAATTTGCTTTATGATTACATCTGGATTTATTTCCAGTCTTCACTTTTTTCTCCATAATAGGGTCCTATAACCTTATCTCTGTGCAGTACATAGTCCCAATATGGCATATACCATGGTATGTTGCTTTTGTCTTTGAGTGTCTAAGAGAATGAGTTGAAAGGGGAGTGCTATAAATTTGACACCGATGTTAGTCATTTTAGAGAATATCTTTCTTTCTTAATTGATATGCTTTTATTCATGAAAAGACGGTTTTAGTGTAGTAGAAGAATCAAAAGATTTTGGAATTAGAAGTTTTGTGTTTTGATCTTGGCTCTGTCTGGGCTGCAGATGAATTTCTTCATCTCATAAGATAGGAAATCAAGTTAGGATCCAATCAAGAGGCAGAAACCACACAGTAAATGAAAAAGGAAAGTTTTATATAGGAGCTGTTAACTATGACATGGATTGAAGTAACAGGGAATTGGCAAGAAGTAGAGTTCTATGGAAGTAGAAATAGCAAGTATAAGGAGTGCTACTCTGCACACAGCTAAGGAAGAGTGCTAAGGAGCAGCCTCTGCCCCATCCTCGGCAGAGATTCAGACCTTTCTGGGGAAGGCCTGGCCTTGGCTCACTGGATGATGGAGCAGTCACTGAAGTACCTCACCTTTGGGACTTGTTAGAAAGTCTTGTGGGGCTAGAGGAGCCCTCCTCTGTAGGAATGGGGCATTGGAGTAACTGTACTCTGTGGAAGTCTGATGCTGGAAAAGGCGTAGGTTCTGCAGGAGCCGGGCCCTGGCAGGTCCAGAGAGAGAAAGATTGTCAGGAACTTGTTCACTAGCAGGCTGATGTGAGGCCTGGAGTGCGTGGTATCTTACTGGCAGACCCACACCAAGGTGGTCACTGGGCTCAGGCCAGTGCCACAAGCTCACTTAGGGGAATGCATGTTCAGGGCACGCGGTTGGCAGAGAACCACTAGATTTTCCTCACATAATAACTGCTGACTTCTGTGCAGTAAGAATAAGAATATCAATCCAACAATACACTGGAAGCCAGAAGGAAAATGCCTTTCTCCAGCGCCCTCTCCTGACAAAGCTTAATATTGTGGTTGCTGTAAAAGGGAGAAAAAAGTTCAAGTCCTGTTCAGTTCAGTTGCTAGTCGTGTCTGACTCTTTGTGACCCCATGGACTGCAGTATGCCAGGCTTTCCTGTCCATCACCATCCCCTGGAGTTTACTCAAACTCTTGTCCATTGAGGTGGTGATGCCATCCAACCGTCTCATCCTCTGTTGTCCCCTTCTCCTCCCGCCTTCATTCATTCCCAGCATCAGGGTCTTTTCAAATGAGCCAGGTCTTCGCATCAGGTGGCCAAAGTATTGGAGTTTCAGCTTCAGTATCAGTCCTTCCAGTGAATATTCAGGACTGATTTCCTTTAGAATGGTCAGGTTGGATCTCCTTGCAGTCCAAGGGACTCTCAAGAGTCTTCTCCAACACCACAGTTCAAAAGCATCAATTCTTCGGCGCTCAGCCTTCTTCATAGTCCAACTCTCACATCCATACATGACCACTGGAAAAATCAAAGCTTTGACTAGATGGACCTGTTTTGGCAAAGTAGTTTCTCTGCTTTTTAATATGCTTTCTAGGTTGGTCATAACTTGTCTTCCCATGAGCAAGTCCATTACAGAGCAGATAATGAAAAATGGATTTAAACCAAGATACAGTTGGTTTACACTCAGTTGTTAACTGAAACAGAGGAGGACCTATCCCCAAAGGTATCAATGTAATTAAATTAATTTTGAATTTAAAAGCACGTTGTAATATCTCAAACAGAATACAAAAATTCACTGTTGCTTTTATTATGATTTGATGTGGTTAAACCTGATACTGACATAGTTTGCAGTGCCAAAGTGGATTTGGACAGATTGCAATATGGAAATCTGCAGCATTCTGGTTTTTAAGGAATTTATTTCAAGATTCTGTTTAATTAATATTGAACCTGAAATTAAATTTATTTGGGTCTCCTAGGCTAAAATGCACTGCATGTTGGTGGTTATTAGTATAAAAAAATAATATTTATTGAAATCTAATTATATGGCATGCATTATAAATGCATTTAGTATTGCTAATATTAGTGTTATGAACCCCATGTTAAAAATGAGGACATGAGATAAAGTAATTTACCACTACCATACAAATAGGAGGAGTTGAACCAGAATTCACATCTTGGTTTTTCTTATTCCAAAATCTATGCATCTAACTTAGAACACAATCTCTCTTCAGGCCAGGATAGTTATCCCAGTGATATAAGTTGGATAAAATGTATATTTATTTTTGGCTTTTAATGTCTGTATGCCAGTTACTATGCTGGTTTGGTGCTTCATCTCTGTTTTTTTTTTTTTTTTGGTGAATGTATCTTGTATATTTGGTTGCCCCTTGGTAGTCATGAATTTGGTGTTAGAAGTACATAGCAGGTAAGCAGAAAGTGATTTGGAGTTAGTCGTCTAGTTTTCACATCAGAAAGTGATTTGTGTTACGTGCCAGCCTGGATGGGAGGAGGGTTTGGGGGAGAATGGACACATTGTATGTGTGGCCGAGTCCTTCACTGCTCACCTGAAACTGGCACATTTTTTAAAATCACAACATTTTTAATGAGCTATACCCCTATAGAAAATGTTTTAAGTGTTAAAAAAAATAAAAATTAAAAAAAGAAAGTGATTTATTCATAGAGTGCAGAATAATTGGATGAGGCATGTTCAGGAAAGAACAGTCCACCTTCCTCAGTGTTAGTAGGTTGCTGCAACCATTTGAGGTATGTTTTAGGCCAAACATTTTGTTGTTGTTCAGTCACTAAGTCGTGTCCAGCTCTTTGTGATCCATAGACTGTAGCATCACAGACTCCGCTCCTTCACTGTCTCCAAGAGTTTGCTCAGATTCATGTGTATTGAGTTGGTGATGCTATCTAACCATCTCATCCTCTGCCACCCCCTTTTCCCTTTGCCTTCAGTCTTTCCCAGCATCAGGGTCTTTTCCAATGAGTCGACTCTTCGCATCAGGTGGCCAAAGGGTTGGAGCTTCAACTTCAGCATCAGTCCTTCCAATGAATATTCAGGGTTGATTTCCTTTAGGATTGACTGGTTTGATCTCCTTGCCATAGATTTTAATCTATGACTCGATTATGTCTATGGCTAGATTAAAATATAGTTAATAATAGGAATTATTTGTAATATTTAATAGCTTCCACCTGGGAAAAAACCATGTGTCCATTAACAGTGGAATGAATACATAAAGTGAAATACTTTAAAGAAGTGAAAATGAATAAAGCCCTGCTACACACAATAGCATGGATGAATCTTTTAGACATAATATTGAGCAAAAGCAATACCATATCAAAGATTGTAATTGCCAAAACAAAGTTCAAAAATGGGTAAAATTAATTTATGGTGCTGGAAGTCAGAATTCCACTTTTGGGAAAGGCTGTGTGGGAGGCTTTTGGGTACTGTTAATATTTAAGAGCTTGATCTGAATTGTAGTTATGTGGAGGTGGTGCTGGTGATTCCGTCGGCTCAGTCCTGTCCGACTCTACCAGACTCCTCTGTCCACGGGATTCTCCAGACAAGAATACTGGAGTGGGCTGTCGTTTCCTTCTCCAGGGGATCTTCTCGGGTCAGTGATCGAAACCATGTCTTCTGCTTGACAAGCAGATTCTTTACCATTGAGCCACCTGGGAAGCCCTCTAGGTGGGAGTAGGTATTTGTAAATTTTACAGAACAGAACCATTAATATTTATGGATTGACCACATGATATTTCAATAAAACATTAAAATGGTTAAAACCTAAGTTTTAAAAATAGGAAAATAATAAGGAAAAGTAATATAGTGATATGATTGAATGTTGGATAGCCATTTAATGAAGCTTACTAAAGGTTTTTAAATGATAAGGAAAAATGCTTAGTTTACAATGCTGAGTAGAAAATTAGAGTCCAAGCTTGGCTGCACTATATTATCCCCAGTGTGTAAAACACGTGTCTGAAAAATTGGTAGGGAAAAAAACTCATTAAATAATAGAACTGTAGAAATGGGTTGTTTTTCTTCTCTCTACCTCACTACATTGAAAAAATTTCCTGCAATAAATGCTTTTCATAATAAGCTGTTAGTTATGGAGAAAAATGCATATATGGAGGGATTCTTCATCTGTAAATACCCCATTATGTTTCCATTACTTAGACAATAAACAACCCAATTATCTGAGTACCCAAGAACTTGGGAAAATTGGTCCAGCCTGACCTTTTAGCCTGAGATTTCCTGACAACCCGAAGCTTCTCAATGCCTCAGCACTTTGGGCTTTACAGGTTTATTTTTTTATTCAACAAGTGGTTTTTAAGCATCAGTTATTTGCCAAGTGCTCTAGGTATATAGCAACATATAAGAAGGGCAATGATTTCTGTCTTAGATTTCCTTCCTTTTACTAGGGAAGACAAAACATAAGTAGTTGTCCTAAAGATTAAGTTGAAGGAGGAAGAAATCCAAGGTATAAAGGTATATGTAACAAGAAAACCACATCTAGTTTCAGGAGACAGGATTGTTGCTAGAAAAACTATTTTGTTTAAGTGAAGACTGCTAAGATGAGTGTATGTTTGTCTGTTGTGAAAGGATAGGGCACTTGACGGTGAATGGTGGCGAGAACAATGGATTTTGGATCTCAGTGAGACTGAGGGATTGTTCAAGAGTGATGTGGGCAAGGATGGGAGACTGTGAGTCAGAGCTGGATTCTGAGGTGAAGGTTGCAGAAGCCATATGTGATGCGGAACTGAGTTGCTGGGGGTGGGGTTGGGAAAGATCATTCAAGGTGAGGATGCTAGTGATCTGAGAGCTGGTGTCCAATGGGTTCTACAGGCAGATGGATGCGTCGTGGAGAAAAGAGGGGTGGGGCATTAAAGAAGGAACATCTCTGCTGTTGGTTGCTGTGTGTGCGATTTCCTCTGACTCAACTTCTTAGGCTGTGCATCCTTTAAAGCCCACATAAAACATGACTTAGTCTATCATACCATCCCTATTTACCCAATTGGTTACAAGCCTTCCTTCCTTTGATTTTATAGCATCAAATGTCTCATTGCATGAGTTGGTACTCAATGAACATTTGCTAAATTCAATACTTTCTGTGAGGTATCAATATTAGAAATGGACATGTTGAGCTCAATGAATGCCAGGTGTTTAACCCGGAACTCTGGCTATGTTCCAATAGTCAAGGCACATTGATTTAGCTATTCTGAAAGCAGTTTTGTCTAGAGAATAACAGTTTGTGTTTTTCATTTTGCATGCAGTCACACAGTTTAGGAAAAAAGTTTCCAATCATTTCTGCTAAGGCAAAGCTACGACTTTTTAAGTAGTCACTTAATGTTTGCACTTCTATTCAATGTCTGGCTTGTAGACTCAGTTTTCTGTTGATAAACCTGCAACATCAAATGAGATGCATGTATTCCAGACAGATGCTGCCAGTGTCTGGAATCAAAACAAATCATATCACTTGCTTGTCACAAAAGAATGCCTTTTCTGTCATTGCGGACCAATCTGTTTAATGACACAATTGCTGGGCTCTGGAGCAGATGACTGTTTCCTTTGTCACTCAGAATTCCTGGGACACTGCAAAGAGAAAAACACTTGCAGCTTGATTGGTGTGTCTTGGTCCCTGAGTGGAGGTGAGGGGAATGACTGTATTTTCCAAAGGGCAGTGGTCTGCTTCTTTTAAGATGGATGGAAGGCTGTTTTCTGTGCTGCAAGTCTTCTTGATGGCTAATTATTTGAAGCCAGAAGATCCCAAGTGCAATTTGAAACAGAGTTCGGGATGAACTCTTGAAACTTTGCCATGTGCAAGATGCTGCTGCATGTTGTGTCTTGGGGTTCCATTAAGAGATGAATAAGAGCCCCCACCTTCCAGGATATCTCAGCAAAGAGACAGCTCACTGATGAGCTGAAGTAGAAAGATGGAATAAAATGATTCCTTTCAACTAGGCTGAAGGACTCACGAGTGAGAGGCATCTGTTTGAATTTTCTGGAATAAATTGAGAAAGCTTCCTGGACAAGGTGTTCTAAGAAACTGGAATCCATCTGTTATGCAAGGACCAGGGAAGTTCTCTTCCTAAAGTGCTTAATTTCTGGACCTGACACAGAGAGCATTGGGTGTCTAATTGCAGTACACAGAATGGGTGCTGCCCTCAAATGCCCATTCCATTGTTACAGCCCCAGAAATTCTGATTTAATTGATGTCAGGTAGGGCCCAAGAAACTGCAGTTTAAGAAAACATTATAGTTAATTTCAACGAAAATGGTCCATAAGTCAAACCTTTGATGATCACTGGTATTAAATGCAAAAAAGTAACTGGATTTTGTAAGATGGGTGGTTAATTCCGAGGAAAGAAGAGATGCCCTTGGGGAAAATATAATGGAAGAAGAGTACTTAGTACTCTACTCTCAAGCAGGGGTGGTTATCCTGCTCAGATACTGTGTACATCTTATTTGCATGTAATCTGCATAATTAGTGCTCCTTTTTCTTTGAATTTCTGACTGCTCCAAATCCTTTGATTAAAGAAGGGAAGCCAGGGTTGTCCTTCACCTTGAATTTTACCTAAGAACAGATTCATGGTATAGATATTTCTGCTGCTACTCAGAGAATACCTAGGACAGAGAATTCATAACTTCCAGCTTCGCTTCAGTAACTGGAAAGTTTTCAAGGCATTTTAAAATCCGCTTATACGTGTTTTGAGAGACAAAGGGAAACTCCATTTAGTTCTGAGAGTTAGGCGTCTTCCATTGAGCCCACTAGGTGGCGCCCTCTCACCATATCTGGCCTCCGTGTGGGTGAGTTGGCTTGGGGAGGGTGTATCTAAAAGCGGAGAACCTGGGAGATCCTGTCAGCATTACTAACAGGCTTGTGGGAATTATTCTTAGAACATTAGGAATGACAATATACTGTGCTTTGTTCACTTGTTCCAGTGTCGTCTAAATGCGGGAGGTCACAGTATCCTGTTCCAATGTTAGCATCAATTGGCTAAATAGAAAACAGAAGAGCAACCTCGCACAAAAGCAAGGAGGAAAAAGCTGAAAGAAAAAATTAAGACAGAAAAAAAGAGGAAGGAATGAAATGAGGTCTGAGAGAATAAACACACTGTATTGGGAGGTGAGGGGAGAGAAAAGTGGGCAGATGTGGTTATAGGCTCAAAGAAAAGTCTTTCTTGCCCTTTTCCCAAGGTCAGCTGTAAAGGTCAGCTTGGACGGCCCTGGAGAGAACATGGACCGTGGCATGCTGGTCCAAGATACGGGGCTTGGCTCAAGAGCCCATGGTAGCCAGGTCGATGGTCATTTTTCTGTTTCCTTCTCACAATCAGCTTGTTGAAAGTCATCCAAATGTCTATGATCCAGTAAAACCATATTAGATTATGAAGCAGTGTAGACTTCTGGTCCTGTAATCTCTGGTGTCTGAATTTGAGGGCAGATGTCTGAGGACCTGGATGAGGCTGTGCCTGGCACGGTGCCAATGCTGCACCTGTGGTAGGCATGCTTCTCAGCTATTCTGTTTGAACCCTCTCATTGCCACCTGCTCCATGGGTCGCTCTCTGAATTCCCATAGGCTATGGAAACTTGCACACACATCGCAAAGCCATGCTTGTCCATGAGAAGGAGTTTTCTCCAGATTTAGCTTGTATGAAGCAAATAAATGCCTTAAATACAAGAATGAAGGGTAAAGCAAAATCTTTGCTAAAATGTAGATTTTGCTGATCTGAAATGTTCATCTTGTTTTTTTTTTAAATGGAAAACAATTTTTTCCCCTAAGTTTGTAAAGAATATGGAACTAACTTTTGAACTCAGGTCCTAAACAAATGTTATTTGAAATAGTAAGCCAGATTATTCAGCTGCACTTTGTAAAGCAGAAGGCCGATTATGCCACATCTGTTTTTCAAAATCCATAGCCTGAAAGATAAAGTTAACTGCTAAGCTAAGTATTCAAACTTCTCCATCAGCCTTTCCAGCCCTTTGTCTTACTACCCTCCTATATTTCATGTTATTTGTTTTTGTAAAATGTATATCTTATACAGGGTTATCTATATTTTTGAAGATTTTTATGTAAGACAGAGAACATCCCATTCTATCATATCCAGTGTTCATTCAAATCTGGATTTAGGAGCTAATTTTGAGAACCGTATAGAGTGATGAAAACCTCACTTAAGGTTCTCCTGAGTAACTATAATGTTTACACAAGGTACAAAGAGGATGGATATCATTGCACATGTCTGAATTTCTCTGTAATAAATCTTAGCTAAAATCCAGTTTCCCCAAGTAAAACTCATCCTTTTAGCTATTAAGCAATCATTGGATAGGCCCCGTTAATAATAAGAGGTACATGGCTCTGTGTTTCTCTATGATAATAATAGTAATGGATTCTTTCCTTAGGGCTCATCTCAGATACCTTGCAGCGTGAGGTAATGGTACTTTGGTACCATTGTTTTGGCACTGTTTGGTGACCCTGGAACTTTGATCTGTGTTATATATGATAGGTAGAAATGAAGCTTCTAAAATACATGTACAATTGATGCAATTAAGATGAGTAAGTTGCAGTTTTTAAATTGTCTTTCTCTAGGAAAAGTAAATGGTATATTGAGTTAATCAGACCAAGGAGTACAATTCTTCTACAAGTGTGCACCTTTGAACTATAAACAGAGGAATTCTGTAGAGGTTGGAGTTGCTGAGCTAGAAGCCCAGGCCAGCCTTTGGGAGGCCAGCCTTTGGTTCTGGTGTTAGAACTGCTGAGGACTCACTTCACAGTCTTGTCTCCTAAAGTAGAATTTCTCTCGCTGTCCCTTGAACAGGAAAAAGAAAATACAGTCTGGATCTAAGGGGTAAATCTAAGTGTTGCCATTTCCCACTTGAAGAGGGCTTTTTACACCAGGAATGAACAATACTCTTATATTGTCCTTCTCTTCATTCTTGAAGGGTTATCACTGAGTACAGAGCTTCTCTCTGTTACTCCCTGCCTCTGGGGCTGTGATGATAGGGTGTCAGAAAAAAACATGCAGCGTCACTGGGAGAGGGTTCAACGGTGAGAAGCCAAGGCACAGAGGAGACGAGACTGACGGAGAGAGTGAGTCAGTGGCTGAAGTGGGATTGGTGATGGTGGTGGTGGTTTAGTCGATAAGTTTTGTCCAATTCTTGGGATTCCGTGGACTGTAGCTGTCAGGCTCCTCTGTCCATGGGATTCTCCAGGCAAGAGTACTGGCGTGGGTTGCCATTTCTCTCTCCAGGGGCTCTTCCCAACCCAGGAATCGAACCCACGTCTCCTGCATTGCAGGCAGATGATTTACCAACTGAGCTATGAGGGAAGCCCAACTGGGATTAGGATCCAGATTACCTCACTGGTTTCCTGAATACCTAATTAATATCCTTTCTGCTCACTACATCCTCCATTAGGTTCACTCATTCAGATATACATTCATTCACACCTTTATTGAGCCAACATTTAATCAAGAAGGATATGGAAAGCTGTTTTGTTTTGACTTCTGTGATAAATGCTTATACTTTAGTGTATAGGATCCCATTGAATTGAGTCTTCAAAGATTAGTAATTGAGGCAACTGAAGCCCAGGGAAGTGAAATAATTTGCCCACTTTTCTAGTTAAAGGGTAATACTGATATTAGAATTTAAGTCCAAGTGGAACTAGGGGTAAAGAACCCGCTTACCCATGCAACAAACAAAAAAAGATGCAGGTTCCAGGGCATGGCAACCCATTCCAGAATTCTTGCTTGGGGAATCCCATGGACAGAGGAGCCTGGTGGGTTATAGTCCATAGAGTTGCAAAGAGTTGGGTACAACTCACACCCTAAATATAAGTTTTTTCTGCCACATACCATTTTAGTCTTCAGTTCAGTTCAGTCCCTCAATCGTGTCCGACTCTTTGTGACTCCATGGACTGCAGCATGCCAGGCCTCCTTGTCCATTACCAACTCCCGGAGTTTGCTCAAACTCTTGTCCATTGAGTCGGTGATGCCATCCAACCATCTCATTCTCTGTCATCTTCCTCTCCTCCTGCGTTCAATCTTTTCTAGCATCAAGGTCTTTTCCAATGAGTCAGCTCTTTGCATCAGGTGGCCAAAGTATTGGAGTTTCAGCTTCAGCACCAGAAATTCCAATGAATATTCAGGACTGATTTCCTTTAGGATGGACTGGTTGGATCTCCTTGCTGTCCAAAGGACTCTCAAGAGTCTTCTCCAACACCACAGTTCAAAAGCATCAACTCTCACATCCATACAGGACTATTGGAAAAACCATAGCTTTGACTAGATGGACCTTTGTTGGCAAAGTAATGTCTTTGCTTTTTAATATGCTGTCTAGGTTGGTCATAATTTTTCTTCCAAGGAGCAAGCATCTTTTAATTTCATGGCTGCAGTCACCATCTGGAGTGATTTTGGAGCCCCCAAAATAAAGTCTGTCACTGTTTCTACTGTTTCCCCATCTATTTGCCATGAGGTGATGGGACCAGATGCCATGATCTTAGTTTTCTAAACCTTGAGCTTTAAGCCAACTTTTTCACTCTCCTCTTTCACTTTCATCAAGAGGCTCTTTAGTTCTTTGCTTTCTGCCATAAGGGTGGTGTCGTCTGCATATCTGATGTTATTGATATTTCTCCCAGCAATCTTGATTCCAGTTTGTGCTTCATCCAGCCCAGCGTTTCTCATGATGTCCTCTGCATATAAGTTAAATAAGCAGGGTGACCTTATACAGCCTTGACATAGTCCTTTCTTGATTTGGAACCAATTTTTTACTCTTACCAGTGCTCAAAACAGTATCAAGGATTGGGAAATGTATAGTGTTTATTGTATATGGATTGAGGTACTTTACACTAGAGCGTTTTCTGCAATGACTTAGAAATGTGAGCTGTGGCTTCTATCATCAGTGAGCTCACATTTAATTTGAGAGAGATGTTGCATACATTAAAACTTAAGTAAAACTGTTAAGTCAAATGTCATTATCAAATTAGTGTATAATATTTAATGGACTGAAGAAATGTTATCAGCCTCACGATGGATGTTCATAGTGACTGATGAGTTAGATTGTGTGTTTGGTGAGTAAGGCATCATTTGTTTCATTTTCAATTTGTTGAGTGATTAACATATATTAGAAGAGTAAATAGACTTGGATTTTCAAATGTAGCAGATGTTTGAAATCCTCTTACCATCTGCAAAACAAGATTTAGAGAGATGCTGCCTATATATTTTTGCATTCTAATTTATGAGAAATTCCCTCTTTCTTTTTAATTTATAGAGATTTTAAGAGATACTTAAAAGCTCGGATAAAGAAGAGTGTTAGTGAAGGGAAATTTTGAAGCTCAGCACATCAAAATTCAGTCTCATGATCTTATTCCTCGCAGTGTGTCTGGCAGTGTTGTCATGTTCAGTGAATGGAACTCAGACTCTCCTGTTATTCCAGAAACCTAGAGATCACTCTTGACTCATGCCTGTTGTTCCTAGCCCATACTCCATCTGACTAATCATGAATTCCTCCACTGCCACCACTTTAATCTAGTTTCTTTCACATAGACTATTTACAAAATACTCCCAACCAGTTGTACCATGGGACTAAATGCCCCCTCTAGCTGATATTTTCCCAGACTGCAGTCAGAGTGTCTTTTCAAAATGCATTTCTTGTCCATTTCACCTCACCAACCCTTTAAAATCTTTCAAAAGATTTCTTATTACACAGTTAACAAAGGTATTTTTCTTCCAAAGGTCTATAAAGACAACTTTTTTCCAGTCCTTTTAAAAGATTATCTTATTCTTTATACTCTCACACCATAGAATCTTCCTATATACTCTTCCCCCCACCTCCCCCCCAACCTGGAAAAGTGATCCATTCTGAGCCCTTGGACTTGAGCTACACTTTTCCTTCTCCAGTAAAGGCTACCCTGGCTCCCCTTTTCTTGTAGTATACTCTCACACAACCTTGCACCTCTCTTTCTTCTCAGATGCAATTTTACCTTTATTTTGTGTCTGTCTCTCTCATTGTTGAATTCTCAGCTCAACTGAAACTCGAGTCAGGTCTGGTGTTGCTCACCATTGTATTCTCAAGCACAATACAGTGCCCAGCACATAGAAGGAAATTTCTAAATATTTATTGATTGAACAATCTAAGAAAAGTGGGAGTATTCTGATTCCAGGAAGGGGAGATTAAAGTGTGCCTTAAAAGCAATCTTCATTGGAAGCTGCATTCTACTGAAAAAAGTCTGAAGTCCTTTTTAGCTCTGCTGAGAATGGGTAAAAGAGCTCTGCCTTGTGTAGGACATAAAGAAATACTGGTCTGGATCAACAGTGGGGGCTCTCAAATCTATATAAAGAATATTGATAGTGGCAGAATCTGTGTTAACAGGAAAGAATAAAGGTTAGATCAGAAGGGAGGGGCTGTTGTAATAAAATTATTTCAATAAAGAACTTTCAGGCAGTTTTTACATTCTCACTTGTCTTCTAGGCCTAAAGTCTGAATCTGATTACCATTTATAAATATCCATAAGAATGTGATAAGGTCAAACAACCCCATGTTGGTTGTCCTGTGTCTTGGATGCTTCTCCAGGATCCACTGCAAAGGACAATCCGAGTTGTGACTGGACCCACATTCCTCGTGTTGCCGTGCTGGGGCTTGCCCATACTTTGTGACTCTCTTGTTTTAGATTCAGCCCTAGGAAGGTGCTTCTCTCAGGTCAACCTCCATTTCTCTGAAACTACAAAGATTTATAAAGCCAGAGAGGGCTGCTGGCCCAAGGAGCTCTGCAATAAATGTTACAGCCCTGCAGACTGATTTTCTTAGTAACACTGCAAATGTCACTGTGATGATGTATTGGTCAAGCGTAAGCTCCTTTTGCTGAAATTCTGGTAAATTGTCTGTCTTTTACATGAATGTTTCTCTTCTTAGTGGTATCTGCCTGATCACAGCAGCACACCTGTCTCTTGTCTGAGTACTTTACTCTGGTTTTACCCTTCTGAGGCTGGAGCTGAGGGAGACTTGTTAACTAGTCATCTAATTTGATTGGCATCAGGAAATAAAAAGCCTGGGAGTCCCTGGTTCTGTCTCTTGACTGATGAAAAAGAACCAGATCTGTTCTCCTGTTTTTCCTGGCTTCTTCTAAATTGGCTGTAAGTTTTCAGGAAGCCTTAAAAGAGACCCTTTGTAGCAGTTTTATGCTCCCAAATCAATTTAACAAATAAGTGCAAGCCTTAGGTTGCAGATATGCAGATGAGCAAGGCATATTTTTTGTCTTCACTGAATTTAGCATCTGGAAGAGAGGTGAAATTAGAAGGTCTTGGACCATCATTAATTATACTGTTAGATGAATGAAGAAAGTATAAGGTTGAGATTCACATCCAGCGAGAATCAGAGATGCTTTCATAGTACATGTGAGATTTTTTTAAAAGAATGGTAGGATCTCATCAATGGGTAAAAATGAATAAAATAGAGTCCTCCAGTTTGAGTTGCCTAAGGCATAGGCCAGAAGGCCATTGGAAAAGAGAGGCTTAATCTCAGGATAGTTGTAGGAGAGAAAAAGCCTAGATTTTTCCCTACAGAAAAGTCTTTTTAGTCAGTTGAGGTGATATGGGAGCCAAAGAAGAATAGAATTTAGAGAATACATTTATCCAAGGATAAGAGAAAGAAAGACAGGAAATGAATAAGGGAGAGGCAAAGAGTAGGAAGCAGTGCCTGAAGCTGAAGGAGCTGGAGATTTTAAGTAGACTGGTTGTTCGGTGGTGTTTCCAAATTATGGGAGAGGGAAGAAATAAGTACATTTGGAGTTGGGTTACTAGCAAATATTCTCTTGACTCATAGATTCCACTGGCTTTTCCTTAAAACTTCTGGCTAAAGGGTAATGCTGCTACCCAACTAGGTCTTTATACAAGTAGCACCTTTCTCTTTTAATTAAGAGAGTGTTCCTTTAATGAAAATAAGATTTCTATTTCCCTAACGACCTTGAAACTGAGACTGTCAGTGTCTACTGAAATCATTATAGCCGTGAGCCTCTTTCTTGAGTCACTAGTCTGCTTAATTACTTGTTTCCTTCTCCTTTTTTTCCAGAGAGTTCATCCTCCTCCCTTCCCTTCTGCTATTTAATTATGATCATGCATCATTTCTCCCAGCATCTCTTTATCCAAGGACCTGCTAATGAATTTAAGATGCACACAACAAAGATGCGATTCAGAGTACATCACTCTAATCCTTAAAAACCTCTATAGCTTCTCACCTTTAAAGAGAAAAGTCTGAGCTCCTTGGACCCTCAAAGGAAGCTCACTCAAAAGGAACGCTCAAAGCATGTTTTTTTTTTATTGAATGAATAGGCTATTTAAATATCTTTTTGTCCTTTAGCACCGAACAGTTTGGGATGAGTCCCCAACTTTGTGTTCTCTGGCACCCAATACAGTGTTGGGAGACACAACACCTAGTATGTATTCAGCAGTCAAAAAATATGGGCTGCATTCTGGTCTTTGGAAAATGTCATTCTAAGCATAACTTTGCCTACAAGTTTGAACCGACAGGGAAACAAAGTGTTAATCAGGCAAGATGCTTAGAAATAGACGTAAGCTTAAAAGTATTTCTTAGTGTGTGCAATTATTTTGGGCAAGTAACACCATCTAATCTAATCCAGTGGCTCTGCTCTCCTGCTGCACATTAGTACACCTGGGGAGCTTTTTAAACCTTGGAGCTTCATCCCTTTCTAATCAGCTCACTTCATAATCATCCCTTCCAACAGAGGCTCTCCAGGTGTGGTCCCCACACCAGCAACTTTAGCATCACCTGGGAGCTTGTTAGAACTTCAGACTCTTGGCCCAACCCCACACCTGTTGAATCAGAACCCTAGGAGTGAGGTCGCTCATTCTGTTTTCACAAGCCCTCCAGGTGATTCTGACATGTGTGAAGGATGGAGAACCACTGATTTTTAGCACTGAACTCTGACTCTTTGCTGTTGTGTCCCAACAAAAGTAGGTATTTCTCTCTGGTACATCGCTACAGCAGAAAGTATCATTTTGGGCCCAGGGTCTTCTGCTCCTTATCAGTTTTCGTGGGGTTACCACGTAGAATGAGACCGAGCCTCCTGAAGATGGGGACTCTGATGATATTCCATCCTGGGCTCATGTTCCTCTCTTGCCCTTCAAACCCCATTACTTAGCACAGGGCCTGACAGGAAGTAAGTGTTCAATAAGGATAAGAATAAAACTATGAGGGTTACTCAGGCCAACTGAAAGAAGTAGATGCATTAGTCATGGTGTCTTTTCCTTAAACTGTGTTGTTTCTACAGTATTCATTAAAATAAATACTTTTTAGAAATTTATTTTTAATTGGAGGATAATTGTTCTAGTGATGGGGGTTTTGAGTAGTATGCTGTGTTTTGGGGAGAAAGCCTTGAGATGGGCCTTTCAATCACTGCTGAGTCCAACTAGTTTTTCAGTAGCAGTGACTGCTTTTTTTAGTCCCTAGCATCGAATCCAAGACCCATTCTCTATTGTTATAAGCTGTCACTGTAAGCAAATAAGAACTCAAAAGAAAGTCAACGTACATTACATTAATAATGAATCACAGAATACTCGTTTTCTTTCCTTGCTGCCAAACTCACATGCATGTGTGTGTACACATATACACACTCACACACACACACACACACACACACACACACACACACAGTTGTAAGCTTGCTCCAATGGCAGGAGGGCTAGCATACCGGTAAAGAAGGTGAAAGCTGGGTTCGGGCTGCTTGGGTTCAATTCCACCTCCACCCTTTACTAGTTGTGAGACTTTGTGTAATTTATTTAATCTTTCCATACCTTATTTTCCTCATTCCAGGAACAACTTGACTTGTCTCACAGTTTTCAAGGTAAAACTGGTGTCCTTTACCCCCACTGATGAGAGGCTACTCAAGCATTAGCTTCATGGCTTTCTCACTTGTATAAACCCTTTCATGGCCCTGGGAGGGGCCCTGGTATTGTAGTCACGGGTTCCTATTTTTTTGTAAATTTGCAAAAGTAGGATATTTGACCACAGTTGTATAAAGTTGCTAGTTTTTTTCTCTCAGGCATCTCCTTTATCATTCTTCCCTGTTAAAGGGCAACGGAGCTGTCACGGCCATTTTTGGGATCTGGCTAAGAGGAAGTTGCGGGGGTTCCCTGGCGGCTCAGACGGACTACAGTCCGTAGGATTGCAGAGTCCGACACGACTGAAGTGACTTTCAGACACACACGCAGCAGTGTACTTGTTTTTTTTTTTTTTTTCTTTAAAGAAATTAGCCCACCAGCCTCCTCTGTCCATGTAAGTTCCCAGGCAAGAATGCTGGAACGGGTTGCATTTCCTACTCAAGGGATCTCCTGACCCAGGGATTGAACTCCCGTCTCTTGTGTCTCCTGTGTTGACAGACTGATTCTTTACCACTGAGCTACCTGGGGAGCCTGGACAGTGTTCTGCATAATAGGTTTTATAGAAAATATTGTGGAGGGGCCTGAGAGCTAGATCTGGTCTGCAGACCTGGGCTCCAGGGCTTCTGTTTACCGGTCACTTCAGCTTTCTAACCCTCAGTTTCTCCTTTCTGTAGAACTTGTCTTGTAAGGACATTTGTAAGCATCAAATGAAGTGATTTCTGAAACAACACATTATAAACTGTAAATTATTACAACTCAAGCTTTTTTAAAAAAAGACACAGATACGTGTACTGCAAATATCTTCTCCCTCGCAGGAGCCTGCCTTTTTTATTCACTTAATAATGCCTTTTGATGGATGTAAGTTATTGTGTGATAAAACATAATTTTGATAAACATTAAATCATAAAATTTAAAAAGTGCATTTGGCAATTTTTTTGTATGATCTCTGTTATTTGTGTCCTGTTTAAGAAGTCTTTACCTAACCAAAGGTCATGAGGGCATCTGCCTAAAAATCATTATGTCCTAGAGTTTTACTGTTTTGCCATTCAAATTAAAATTTCCTTGGGATTGATTTTTGGATATGATGTAAGGTAAGGATTAAGATACATTTGTTTTCAACATGGATATTCAAATGACCTAGATCCATTTATTAAAAATACCTTTCCTTCCTCCTCTGTATTTTCAATGGCACCATTGTCATAAATCAGATCAGGTGGCCTCATATATTTGAGGATGTATTTGGACTCTATTCTGTTCAACTTGTCTAGTTGTCTATCTTTGTACCAATCCTTCATTGTTTTAATAACTGTCCCTTTAAAATAGATGCTTTTATTTTGTCACTCAACTTTCCAACTTCTTCAAGATTTTCCTATCAATTCTTGGTCCTTTTCACTTATATATCCCTTTAGTAAGTTACTCTTGCCACAGATTTCTTCTAGGATCTTGATTAAGTTTTTTTTTTTCCTATACATCAACATATTTTCAGTATTGAGATTTCCAAATCATGAACATGCTTTGTCCATTTATTTAGACCTATAATTACTCGCAGTAATACTTTGTAGTTTTCTTTGCAGGGGTCTTTTTATCTTAAAGTTTTTTTTTTCATAAGTATGTGATGATTTTGGAAAAGACCTTGATGTTGGGCAAGATTGAGGGCAGGAGGAGAAGGGGGCGACAGAGGATGAGATAGTTGGATGGCATCCCCATCTCAATAGACATGAGTTTGAGCAAACTCTGGGAGATAGTAAAGGACAGGGGAGCCTGGCATGCTGCAGTCCATGGGGTCACAAAGAGTCTGACTGAACAACAACATAAATGGTATTGTTTCCAACTGTTTGTTGCCAGTAAAATGCAATTGCATTTTATTTTAATCACCTTGTAATTAGCAACCTTGCTAAATTGACTTTTTAATTCTAGTATTTATCAATGGATTAAAAAAAAACCTTTTCTATGTATACAATCATGTTACTTCAGTTCATGTTTTATAAGCTACCATATATTGGCTATTCACAGTACCACATAAGCACAAGAAAATAAGGATTATCCTTGATTGGGGGATTTGGGAGGTTACTTGGGTGAGGTTGAATTTAAGCTGAGCCCTTTTTTTTAGAGCTCAAGACCCTTTAAAGAAAGTGGAGATTGTGACAGCAGGAAATGCTTGCTATTTAGTTTGACAACATTTATGGAGATATCTCTAGATGTTGAGTCATTTTCACTGCACTGCAAACTTGTGTTTCATATGCAGCCCTGATCCATTTAATTACTTGAAATTCAGAGGGTGCCTTACAGTAATTACAGTGATGATCAATTAAGCAGCTTTCAGTTTGGGAGCCCCTCCCTCACAACATTTCCACGCACAGTTTCTTAAATTTCCAAACTGAAATTATTTCTCAAAGAAGTAAAGCTTAAAATCACTTCTTTCCTTCTCAGTGTCTTTCCTAGTAAAATGAACAAACAAGTAAAACTCATTTCCTTGGAAGAACACAAATGATGGTAGCATTGATATTACTGTAAATTAGAGAATGTATTAACATATAAGCAAAATACAAGAAGCAGGCAAACAAACAAAAACCCAGAATTGGCTGTGTTTTATTTTGTTTTGTTTTGACAGGAGATAGTATTACAGCATACCACCATATATATATATATCTTTCCTTTGTGGAAGTATTGGGAAATGTTTCATGTAGGGAATGGGTTGGGTTTTAGAAGAAGTGGGCAGTGTGATCTGAATAGACAGAAAAGTAGGAGAGGCCATCCAGGTGAAGGGGACTAAAGAAGTGAGGTTGTACATGGAAGGAGGATGCTGTCTGACAAGGACAGAAGGATTATGGGGCTTACCTGAACAGAGTATGGTGGGCAGAAGATAACTTAGTGGTTTATAGGTTAAAAACATTCATCCATTAGTTCATACCAACCCTAAGAGGAAAGCAGGGAACTGTTGTCAGTAAACACTGAATGTTGATTGTTGAGATAAGCCCCTTAAAGAGTGGGAACTGAGGGTGAAAGGGCAGCAGCACTGACCTGGGCAGACCTGGTCTGTAGAACTGCCGGCGTGAATATTGACGGAAGCCTGGCTGAGGATGTGGTCATGGGAGGAGAAAGGCGGCAACAAGGAGACATTGTGGGGATAATATCACGCAAAGTGTGCAGGTGTGTGTGTGGCTGCAGGCACTGTGGTTGGGGGTGGGCTTCGGAGAGGTTATAGTCAAAGAGAAGGCCCAACGTTCCTGTTTAATTGCCAGGTGGAGGTTAACGCTGCAACCTGCAAGTTGAGGGGACAAGTTGACATGATGAATTTAATGTTTTGTCAGCATTTCTAGATAATATAAAAGATTGTTACATTTTATAGTAATAAACTTGAAAGTGCACAAATAAGTGATTTATAACCTTCATGAAGTCAAAAAATTTTAAGTCATTTTTTTAATGGGTAGCATTAAAATTGACCCAAACTCTGTACTATCTTATTTAGAGATGACAGAGATGTTAAATTCAGAAAGCTATTGAAAACCAGGTGCATTCAGGTGGGAGAGGACATACTGGTTTTATGAGGACTGACCGAAGGAATTAAGGGTGTTTTGTTAACCGAGAAAGAAACA
Source organism: Odocoileus virginianus (assembly GCF_023699985.2). Lineage (NCBI taxonomy): Eukaryota > Metazoa > Chordata > Mammalia > Artiodactyla > Cervidae > Odocoileus > Odocoileus virginianus. The sequence goes on from NC_069677.1 coordinate 17,344,129, forward strand.
GAAAGTACAACGTTGCTCTCTGCAAAAATCTGAAAGGCTGCCGCAAGGAAGAGGTGCTAGACTAATTCCCAGTGCACCCAAATAGTGGAACTGAGGCCAGGGGAAATGTGTTTTCTTTTAATATTAGAAGGACATTTTTATAGTCATAACTGACCTAAGATGCAGGAGACGTCTCAGGAGGCTGTGACAGTCCATCAGTGAGATTTTCAAGAAAGGTTTGTCACTTGATGAGGAGTTGGATGACATGCCCTTCCAACCTCAGGATTCTGTGATTTTATCAGAATTGTTTTCCTTTCAGCAACTTTTGTATTTTGAACCAATTTGTCACTTTTTCCTGTCACTTTTGATTATAGGAAGTGGAATAAGGGTGATAAAAACAGCCTCTTGGTTTTATTAGTTTTCTAGACACATTCGCAACAGAAATACAAGAATAAAGTGGTATATACTTTTAAGATTCTTTTTCACGCTTTTTTTCTTTTAATACAGCTTTACTTTCAGGGAACCAGGATATTTTGCTTCACCCCATTAGCTAAGATCTAATCAGCTCCTTTCTATTTTGACTTCTGAGAAAAATTGAAGTGATACAAACTTTAAATTGAAAGGTTTCATCTAGTACTTACTGCTTGCAGGTACCACCAAGGTTTCTCTATTTAGACCCCAGCTCCTGTGTACGTAGAGAGTTTTATCTTCGAGGTTCATCATGGGTGGTAAAAGGAGTGTTTGCCTTTGTTAGAGTGATCCAAGTGATTTCTCCAATTGGAACCCATTTGGGTTGGAGTTCTCAAGATAACTCATGCCATCATTGTTTCTTCAGTCCTTTGCTTATAAGATTTCTTTTCTTTAAAATGAAATGTATGGTGTTTGTGGGAAGTGGTTTGACTGCATTGTAGCTTGGGGCTGACAGGCAACTTCAGATATCTCTTGAAAAAAGCAAGTGTTCAGTGGAATTTAGAAATGGTTAATATTGAGCACAGACTCAACTGTTGAAAAATTCTGGTTTTCAGATATTCAGGTAACAAGTATATACTGGTTATAGTATTAAAGGAGTTTCTGGGTTCTGTATCAATATGAATCTTATTTTTCCTTACTTGTGCTAAGACTTATCTAGGACTGCCCTCCTGATGATGTTTTCTTTTAAAAAATAGTAATTACTGAAATGCTTTCCTTCTTTCCTCCTTTTATTCAGCGCCAAATACATTACATTACACATCACAGGAGCTAAATTAATGAATTGAGCACTTTCTAGCTAACTTCTCTATTATTTGGAGAAATATTTGTACATTGACAGTAACTGTTTAAAGAGTAGCAGTCAAAAACTAAATGGTGTGTGCTGGGGGGGAGTTAAAACTGATTCAGACGTTTTGTTTCAAAGAAGGTCCAATTATGTTTTTTTTTTTAAATTGTCAGTTGTGATTAAAAAACACATAATGTAACATTTACCTGCTTTACCATTTTAATTGTTCAATTCAGTAGTGGGAACTACTTTCACATTGTTGAGCAATGGAACTCCAGAATTTTTTCAGCTTGCAAAATGGAAACTACGCCCACTTAGCAACAATTCCTTTCCCGCTTTCTCCCAGCTCCTACAAACCACTACCCTACTTTCTGTGAATTTGACACCTCTAGGTACCTCATATCAGAGGGGTCATGTAATTTTAATCTTTTTTGTGACCTACTTATTTCTCTTGCTATAATGTCTTCAGAGTTCATCCATGTTATGGCATGTGTCAGTATTTCTTTTGTTTTTAAGGCTGAATAAAATCCCACTGTATGTATGTACCACATATTGTTTATCCACTCATCCTTGGACATTTGGGCTGCTTCCATCTTTTGACTATAATGTATAGTGTTGCTATGAACATAGGTGGGCAAAGGACGGCCTGATTCTTAAAGTAATTATGATACCTCCCCAAAAGAGCCTATCTTAAAATTGTTAAGGTTTAACAAAAATGGTGGCATCTGAGGTGATAATTTCATCACCTTAGAAAACCCATTGTGTATGACTGTGAAGGCAGCATCTGGAATATCCTAGATACATTGATTTGCTTGTTTACTTGTTGCAAAGACTATCTTAAATGCCTTTTATCTAATATTTTCCTTTTAAAAAAATTGAAGTATAGTTGATTTAAAATATTGTTAGTTACAGGTGTAAGCAAATCACCTGATTCAGTTGGTGTTGTACTTATACATGTATTTTTTTATGATTCTTTTCAATTATAAGATATTGAATATATTGAATATAGCTCTCTGTGCTATAAGTAGATACTTGTCATTTATCCATTTTGTATACAGCAGTTTGTATCTGCTAATCCAAAATTCCCAATTTACCCTTCCCCTGCCCTTTCTTCTTCAGTAATCATGTTTGTTTTTTATATCTATACCTAATTTTATCCTTGATAGTATTTTATGGCACAACACTTTTGTTTTTCTTTTTCAGAATGGCATCAACAGATATCCTCTCAAATCTATAAATACTCATATTTACCTTAACTCGTGTGTTCAGATCAACAAACACCAAAGCACAGGCCAACCCACATCAAAAGTAATAAAGATTGTATTTTAAACCAGCAAGAATCAACATGTGACCACCTTTTTTTTCCTTTATTTTCATGAGATCTCTCTTTGAAGTGCATCTTGCCTTTGAGGTAAAGTTGCAAGCACACAGTTTTGGAAAAGTAGTAATCAATATAGAAGTTGAGGGGATTAAGTAACTTTCTAAGATATAGCTATTAATACCTCATTTTTATCCAAAAGAAACAGAAGAGGAGCACATGGAGGAAGAGGAGGAGGAAAGAAAGGAAGCACTGTTTCTTTCAATCCATTTCTCTTTCTAAGATGCTGTACTGTAGAAAACCAGCTTCTTTCCTGCTCTCCTGACAATATAATCAGTATTCCATTACCCTTCACAAGCTTCTCTTTAAGAGGGTTTCACTGTGTTTTATGATTTAAAATTATTCGTCTGTGAGGGTTTTATTGCTAAGAGTCAGGTGTTGTAGGTTCCAGGAAGTTATGAGCCTGATGCCAACCTCTTCCCCCATCTCTTTCTGTAAACTTGGATATTTCAATTCAGTATCAATTTGTGAAGTGTTTTTAAAGGCATTGTGCTAGGAGTTTGGTGGTGGGTAAGATAAATATAGTTCCTGCCCAAAAGGAACACATGATCTAGTTGGGAAAGCCAGCATATACCAGTGCATTCATGATAGTATATAAAAGTGATCCAGGAGGCTTAAAGGAGGACTAATAAACTGAGAAAATCAGGGAAGGTGTCGAGGGGGAGGTGATATCTGAGCTGGGACAAAGGAGAGGTAATTCCAGGCAGAAGAGTTACTGCCTACAGAGTCATGGAGGTTTCAAGGTTTAGGAAATATTTAAGGACACAGTCTCAGATTTTCCATCTGAAGTTAAGGTGCCACAATAATTGATTTCCTGAAATCCTCTCTTATTCTGCTTATGAGTCTGCAAAATACACAGGTATTGGATAATAGTTTTTTTTCGCTCTTGTTATACTGTTTCGAAACTCTGACATCATTACCAGGTTGGGGAAGTATGGGATAAATCCAGATTTGAAATTTCCTCCACCATCTCCTGAGGCATCGCTAATTTATGAGAACAAAGAACAAGATTCACTGACAGGTGTTGATAACATCCCAAGTAGTATTTTTTTTTCTCTTTTTATTCCTCATATTCTGAATATTTTACAATTTTAAAAGAGAACTCTCTGTGGATTATTCGTTTGGCAACTTAGAAGTGTAAAAATCAACATCATTATGAGACTGGTAGAAATTCATTTTATTTGCCTACATGTAAACTGTTTTCTCTGTCATCAGTCCTTCCCCCACTGCTTCCTTTCCTCCAACATGTATTTGGAAGGAAGTGAAAATACTTGCTTCTAAGGAAGAAGGTTAGATTCCCTGCCTTTTAAGAAATAGCCTAGCAGACGAGCTAAGACATGAATAAGACACATGTGCATAAAATGCAAGGCAAGAAGCTGCCTTTGCTATAAGAAAACCAGAAAGTGCCCATGACCTTCATAACATGGCAGAGGGGTAAGTCTCGTTGAGAGTTTTCAAGATAAGTTGCTATTATGAAGGATCTCAAGGAGCTTGTATAAGGAACGCATTTTCCACCCCATCCAACTTATTACATAATTAACATCCTTTTGTTCTCTGTTGGAAAATCACAGTTGAGGCTCTAAGACGTTGTCGGTGGCTGGTTATCTGAGTGCCTTGGCTCTGAATTCCAGTCAAAACAAACAGGAATTAGCAGGGATATTTGTTCAGACGGCATCAGGCATAAGAGGAAGCTGCGTTTCCCATACCTGCTACTCTGGAGGTGGCTGCAGTGAGTCTCTCTGCTTCTTGGAAATAACACAGAAGGCTTCTACTCCCTGCTGCTGAGTCTTAGTTACAATCACAGTCTGTCGAGACTGTTCCAGCGAGTGCATTTAAGTGCTGCTCAGTATCTCCTCTTGAAAAAAATTTTGTTTTCTCAATGTGGTGCTTACATCTCCTCTCACAACACATACTAATGGGACACTAAATGAAGTGATGTGGAAATCACTATACCTTATTCATGTGTCTTTCCCAAAGGAAGGAAATGCTCACTGTATTGAATAGAATTAACTTCAGATTGCCCTACATTTTGTTTCTTTTTTCTATCTAGATAATGCAAATTATAGATTGAAAATCCTATGCTGATTTAAAATACTGTCTTTATGTTTATTGAGTATGTAGAATATGTTAGATACTAGTACATATATCATGCCAAAATGTTATACTTACTCTCACTTACTCTGATTGCTCTGTAAATATTACTGAAAGGTCTCAGGTAATTGCATCATTATAAAAATAGCTATCATTTATTCAGCACCTATTATATGACATGAACCATGCTGACTAATTGCTTTATTTTCTCACTTATTCCTCAAAACAATCATATTAGCAAGTGTTTTTATTCCCGTTTCCAAGATGGCTACCAAGCTAAGGACAATAAGTCAGTAATTAACCTAAGATTCCATAGTTATTTAGTTATAAAGTTTATTTTTTTTAATTTTTTTTTTAGAGATAAAGTTTAAAATCAGGATTCTGATAAGCCAAAAACTTTTCTCTTGAGACATTTGGTTCTTTCAGATTCTGATATTTTTTTACATAAGTGTCACTCTTTCATTTACAGCTAAAGAGAAAAGTAAATGTGTGCACTATTTCCCCATCTCTTAATATAGTTACTAGGGTATTACCATCTTACTTTTGTATTACGCTTTTTATCTCCTATAATTCTGAAATAATTTGAGAAGTTAACAAAGAATTTTAGTAAATATACTGAATTGCCTGAATTGCCATCCTCTGAAATAGGGTCATCTCTAGGGTATAATGAATAATGGGCTTCCCAGGTGATGCTAGTGGTAAAGAACCCACCTACCAATGTAGGAGACAAGAGATGTGGGTTCAATCCCTGAGTTGGGAAGATCCCCTGGAGAAGAAAATAGCACTCCAGTCTTCTTGCCTAAAGAATCACATGGACAGAGGAGCTGGGTGGGCTATAGTCCATGGGGTTCAAGGAGTCAGACACGACTGCAGCTACTTAGCATGTAGCACAGCACTGGGGTATGATGAAACCCATCTGTTTGAATAGCTACACAAATTTCTAAATTTGAAGCCTAATGTATTTTCAATTGTGTTAGTCCATTTGAGTTACTATAACAAAAACACTTATAACTGGGTAGCTAATAAAGCAGCTTATCCCTCATAGTTTTGGAGGCCAAGAAGCCCTAGTTCAAGATGCCGGCACTTTGTGACTGGTTCCATAGATGGTGTCTTCTGCCTCTAGTGTCACATGGCAGAAGGGAAGGGCGAGGAATCTCCCTGAGGTGTCTATATGATCACTTCCCAAAGGCCCCATCTCCAGATACCGTCACAGTGGACATTAGGTTTCAATATATGAATTTTAGGGGTACACAGACTCTCAGACTATAGCCTCTATGTACAGTAGCTTCCTGCCTCATCTTTTATATTGTACCTTCATCTGTTTATTTTTAGATGAACAAAAAAGAGGATGTATTATTTTTTCCTAAGAAGATGCTGCGGGGTTCATTACTAGAGTATACCCCAGCCTTCTGCTGCGCTATGTGGACACTGTTGGAGGCCATGTCTACAGTCCTCATCCCAGCTACCTTGTTAAAATCACAGACCATCAGAGCTAAAGCAGGCCATGGGAGGTAGTCTACCCCTTCCTTTTATAGATGACATGTCTGGGGCTCAGAAAGGGGAAGAAAGGTCCTGGGTCTTAGAGTAAATTAATGGTAGAAGCAGAACTAAATTCAGGTCTTTCACTGTTAGTCCTATACTATTTTCCATGTATGACCTTGAGAAAGCTTGCACATTGTCTATACCTATTTTTCTCCTTATGAAAACAGGCAAATGTGTCCACTTGGGATTTTTTATTAACATTTGTAGAGAACTGTTGAGTTGGTATAAGAGTAACACCTTGGAACTTAGTCTCTTAGAGTCTTAGGCTATTTATATCCATTTAAGAAAGTTGTGGTAAAACACTTCCATCTGCATATAATTTTAATGTATTGAGTTTTAGTTTAATGTAATTAAATTTTAATGTAATGAATTGAATGAATTGAATCTGATTACTACTAACTCTGTTGTACCACACTTACCTAATCACTTTTATTAAGACATGCAGTTTTAGGGAACTTAAATTGTATCACATTCATTTAAAGAAATTTTCAGTAGCTCTCTGATACTTTCAAGTGGAGACACAAATTCCATAGCAATACATTCTATTCACCATTTTTTTTTTTTTTTTTTTGGGAAACTGATTTCTGCAATGTGTCTCCATACATCTTATTTTCTGAACCCACTGAACTATCAGCATTCTTCCAATATGGTTCTTTCATTTCTTGTTTTGTTTGATCAGTTTAGTTTTATGAATTGTGCACATGAGATGTAATAATGCACAAGACGCGCAGGGTTCCTATCCCGGAGGACTTCACAGCCTGCCAGAACCCAGCTTTCTGACATCTCTGTTTTTTCTTCTCCTCTCCTTTCCATTTTGGAGGCCTTTCAGCCGCTCTTCTGGGAGGCCATGTCCTGCATTTTGTAGAGTGGGCAGTTCTCAAGTCACTTCCTGATGAAACCTTGCAAGGTCTCTTCCAGCTGAGAGTTTTGTCCTGCACATCTCAGCACAGAGTCCACCTCTCATTAGAGGCATTTTATTCTCATGGTTCTCACATCAAATATTGGGTTCATGGACTAGATAGTAAGTTTTTTGAGGGAATAAACAATGGTTGCAGCTGTGAAATTAGAAGATTCTTACTCCTTGGAAGGAAAGTTATGACTAACCTAGATAGTATATTAAAAAGCAGAGACATTACTTTGCCAACAAAGGTCCATCTAGTCAAGGCTATGGTTTTTCCAGTAGTCATGTATGGATGTGAGAGTTGGACAGTGAAGAAAGCTGAGCACTGAAAAATTGATGCTTTTGAACTGTGGTGTTGGAGAAGACTCTTGACAGCCCCTTGGACTGCAAGGAGATCCAACCAGTCCATCCTGAAGGAGATCAGTCCTGGGTGTTCACTGGAAGGACTGATGCTGAAGCTGAAACTCCAGTACTTTGGCCACCTCATGCGAAGAGTTGAGTCATTGGAAAAGACCCTGATGCTGGGAGGGATCAGGGGCAGGAGGAGAAGGGGACGACAGAGGATGAGATGGCTGAATGGCATCACCGACTCGATGGACATGAGGCTGAGTAAACTCCGGGAGTTGGTGATGGACAGGGAGGCAATGGACATGAGGTTGAGTAAACTCCGGGAGTTGGTGATGGACAGGGAGGCCTGGAGTGCTGTGATTCATGGGGTCGCAAAGAGTCGGAAATGACTGAGCGACTGAACTGAACTGAATTGAAACAATGATTTATTTTCTTTATATCCCCTACACGCTAAGCTATTTGGCATGTAGTAAGTGCCCAGTGACTGAGAGATGGATGAATTGTATGGATAGATAAAAATAGAGTTCAGATAAGTGTAAAAGGAAAGGAAAATAGTTGCTTTGGTAGAGAACTAGGCAGTAATTTCATCCCTTAGCAATTAAAGTTTTTACACTCTCTCTCTCTCTCTCTCTTACACACACACACACACACACACACACACACACACACATGCAGAAACATATGCTGGAGGTAAGTTGTTATAGAAACATGGCCACACTCTTCTCTAGCATGTGATTCAAGTCAGAAGCAAATCCATTTCTTCAACAAATTTTCCCTAAGCTGTGGTTGTTTTAAAAGATCACCTGCAGGCTAATGACTACTCCAGCGATGAGTTGCAACTTTGGGGTTTAATTTAATCTTTGAAGTCAAAGAAGCAGAAGGGGCAGTCTAATTAAAGGAATTACTTATGTGACTATCATCTAATACATATATTAAGGGCCATGCCTGCCGTGAAATTACCTGGCAGAGAAGATCCCAAGGCAAAGTTAGTGTCCCGCTTTTCAGCTCACATGTATTCTTGGCATGCTGCGCCAGATGTTTTGCAAGCTGAACTACCTGGTGAAAAACATTCTCATTAGCATGACAAAGAATTCTGTATTTTGATAATACTTGCATGTTTACAGAGAGAATTATGAGTCTTTTGTCCTATGCGATAAACTAGTAAGAGAAATTCCTATGGTTCTTCAGAATCCTGTTTTATTAGAAAATAGATGCTGGATGAAGAGGATGAGGGGAAGTAGGCAGTGAGGCAAGATAGAAAAAGTACCTATCGTATGTGCTCACTGGGAGGCATTTTGGGGGAAAGCATTAACATTTTAAAATTTATTTCATTGAAGTATAGTTGACTTACAATGTTGTGTTAGTTTTTGGTGTACAGCAAAGTGATTCAGTTATACACATATGTATTCTTTTATGTATTCTTTTCCATTAGGTTTATCACAGAATGTAGGTTCCTGCACTATACAGTAGGGCCTTGTTGTTTATCCATTCTCTATATAATAGTTTGCATCCACTAATCCCAAACTCCCAGTCCATCCACCCCCACTCCCTCCTTCTGAAAGCATTAATATTCATTAATGAAGATTTTATAATTAATTTAATCTTACAAGGAACAGGTAAGTTTAAAATTCAAGGGTGAGAAAATGTCCAAAGAAATAAATATAGAATTTCAAATTTAGAAAATCAAAGCTAATGCCATCATTTGCCAGGAATGTCATCTTTACCAACTCCCTCAGCAGTCTGAGCTTCTGTTTATGTATATATAAATCAGGTACATAATAATACTAATGATAGTTATTAGCTGATGGCTGTGAGGATTGAATGGGAGTCATGCTCTTCATACTAGTTTTCATTTTTTAAAAATAAAGCCTAAGTCATGATCTTTAATTAAAAAATTAAATTTTATACCAGAGAAACCACTGGTCTTAGAAGAAGGAAGACTGAACAGTGTTTCGTCTTCAGTCACCAATAACTGTGTGATTAAAGGTATGTCTTTCCCGGTCTTCAGTTTCATAATCTTTAGAATGAGGACAGTGGCCTGGAGGATTCTTAGGATTCCTTTCATTCCAGTTCTTATGTTCTGTGGTTCTGTATCTAAATTTCTGTAATAAAAGTCCACCACTTGTATTTTTCCTAATGATCATAAGGAACAAAAAGATTAAGCAGTTTGCTCAGGCTCTCTCAATAAGTTAACAGCAGTCATGCATTAAAATGCACAACTCCAGAACTTAGTGACTTAATGCTGCATTAAGTTGCTCTTCTAGATACATACTTATTACAGTGGCTCCCTAAGCATGAATATTCTGAAAAGAAAATTAAAGGTTGGCATTTTATGAATATTGCCACTACACTTCTTTCAAAATCTTACACACATTTTACCGTCTTTAGGAGAATTGATTAGCAAACCATACACACTTGAATTTACACAGATTGTGCTACAGGGGGCTCTCTATCAAAGAAGAAAATTAGTGAGACACATTTAGGCCTGATTCTGCTTCAGAAGCAGAATAAATCTTGCAGTTTTCAAGGAAGTTGTAGTGAGATGCTGTGCTGTGACAGGGCTCAGTTAGGATTATAAACCATGGGGAGGTCAGTACTGAGGATTACTTTCTGGTGATTGCAGGACAACAGTGTGACGTTGGATGGTTAGTGTCTGTTGGACAAAGGCAGCTATACTCCAAATCCTGGTAAGGCATCCCGTGCAAACTCAGAGCTGCTAGCATCCTCTCCTTAGTGAATTTCTGGTTGAGCAATAAGGACACACAGAGAGTAGACAATTAGTTCAGTGGATCACGGGAAACTGTCAGACCTGGAAAGGGGCATTAGAACCGAAGCGACAAAGTGGAGAGGACATCCTCCCTTCGCAAGTCAAGTTTTAACTTCTAGTTTCGTTACTTCTTAGCTCCTATCCTGACTAATTGAATTTATATCTCTGTCAACATTTTATTTTGTAAGAGTATAATAATAATCTCCATCATACTTGTTCTACAGGATTTTTGCAAGGATTAAATGCTTGGAAACACTTAAATCAAAAGGTGTGATAAGACTTTTTCTCAAGCCAGTTTCCCAGTTCATGCATAAGATAAAGAAAATGCGTGGGCCTTCTCCCAGCCACTCTCTGGGAGTCGTTTGAGAGCATCCTATTTGAGAGCATCCTTTATATCAGGTTTTCCCACTCTGCCCAACTATATCTTTTCTGTTTTTCATATAGGACAAAAAGGAAGAGCTCCAACAACTATCACCACCACACCACCATTTCTTCTTCCCCCATGACCACCAGCACCCACATCTCGGGGAGGTGACTGACTAATCAATTAGTAAAAGGCTGGGTCCAGACTTACTGTGTTCAAATCCTGGTCATTTCCTTTATAACCTTATTACCTTAGCCAGGTTGCTTAACTTTTTTGCTCATCTTTTCCTTGTTGGTAATAATGATATGTACTTCATAGAGTTGTTGTGAGAAATCAGTTGTTACATATAAAGTGCTTTGACTAATTCCTGGTAAATAATTAGTACTTAAAAATATTTGGTTAAAAAAAGAGAAAAAAATATTTGGTTTAATTATTGTTGCCTTTATACAGAGTTAGAGAGAAGTGCTGTGTTGTAAAAGATAACCAGTAAGGTTTAGTTCTGAGGACTGAGGGCACCTAGCTATAAGCCATGAAGTAAAGGATAACTGGTCATTCTTTTTTGCTTTACTTAACTACCCTGAAATTAAAAGGAAGATCAAAGGGAATAGCTTTGTTTGTTTCACATAATTGGTATGATGTGGGTGAGTGTATAAAGTCATAGGATTTTAGAGAGGGAGGAAACTTTGGCATTCATCTGGTTAATCTCATTTTAAATATGAGAAAAGGAGACCTAGAGAGGAGGAATAATTTGCTCAAGGTTCCATATTGAATGAATAGCATTAAAGTGAGATTTCAGCTTAAGCTAGGAACAGACTGCTTCTGTTGACTCTCTTCACTCTAGAATTCTTGCTTTCTTCTATCTGCATTTTTGCAAAACTGCTTCTTAACAGTCATCTAAGATTGCATACAGGTTTAAAAAAAACAAACCCATACCAACCACAACCTCTAATGTCTGTCTATGATGGGAACAGCTTTATTTGTTTTGGGCCATCTTTGAAGTTAGCTACTTTGTTTCTTATTCCTCCTCCACCAGCACTCACTCAGAGATACAGGAACCCATTTTGAACCAAAGTTAGGAGCATTTAGCAACTCCAGAGATTATCGTTGGTATCAGAGTCATTTTTCCCCATGACAGTCTTTGCTATAGCTACTAATGTCCTTTCTTGTTCAAGTAAGTGGTCATATGGAACATTGGGTTGGCCAAAAAGTTTGTTCCAGTTTTCCTGTTACATCTTACAGGAAAATCCAAACGAACTTTTTGGTCAATACAATATTTGAGTACTTTATAATCTATGCTCTTTTCTTGTTTAGAATATCAGCAATTAAATGTGATTCCTGGTTCCAGGACACTTCCAAAAGGGTCCTTTAGAGAACTTAAAACATACAGGTCATCAGTTATTCTTTTAAAACTTTCTAATTTTATAATGAGTAAATGGAGACACAAAGGTTAAATGACCATTCTGTAGTCACACAACTTTCTTCTCAAAAATGCCTCCTGGTAGGACACATGCCTACTCTCCAGTTTTGTTGTTGTTGTTTGTTTGTTTTTTAGTTTATTTTTTACTGAAGGATAATTGGTTAACATTGTTTTCTGTCAAACCTCAACATGAATCAGCCATAGATATACATATATCCCCTTCCTTTTGAACCTCTCTCCCATCTTCCTCCCCATCCCACCCCTCTAGGTTGATACAGAGCCCCTGTTTGAGTTTCCTGAGGCATACTGCAAATTCCCGTTGGCTATCTATTTTACATATGGTAATGTAACTTTCCATGTTACTCTTTCCATACATCTCACCCTCTCCTCCCCCTCCCCATGTCCATAAGTCTATTCTCTATGTCTGTTTTTCCATTGTTGCCCTGTAAATAAATTCTTGAGGACCATTTTTCTAGATTCCGCATATATGTGTTAGAATACAATATTTGTCTTTCTCTTTCTGACTTACTTCACTCTGTATAATAGGTTCTAGTTTCATCTACCTCATTAGAACTGACACATGGTGTTCCTTTTTATGGCTGAATAACATTCCATTGTGTATATGTACCACAATTTCTTTATCCATTCATTTGTCGATGGACATCTAGGTTGCTTCCATGTTCTAGCCATTGTAAATAGTGTTGCAACGAACAATGGGACACATGTGTCTTTTTCAATTTTGGTTTCCTCAGGGTATATTCCTAAGAGTGGGATTGCTGGGTCTTATAGTGGTTTTATTCCTAGTTTTTTAAGGAATTACCATACTGTCTTCCATAGTAGCTGTATCAATTTACATTCCCAGCAACAGTGCAAGAGTGTTCCCTTTTCTCCACACCCTCTCTAGCATTTATTGTTTGTAGACTTTTTGATGATGGCCATTCTGACTGGTGTGAGGCGATATCTCATTGTAGTTTTGATTTGCATTTCTCTAATAATGAGCAATGTTGAGCATCTTTTCATGTGTTTGTTAGCCATCTATATGTCTTCTTTGGAGAAATGTCTGTTTAGGTCTTTTCCCCACTTTTTGATTGGGTTGTTTGTTTTTCTGGCAATGAGTTGTATGAGCTGCTTTTATATTTTGGAAATTAATCCTTTGTCAACTGTTTCATTTGCTATTATTTTTTTCCCATTCTGAGGGTTGTCTCTTCACCTTGCTTGTAGTTTCCTTTGCTGTGCAGATAGGTTTAATCAGGTCCCACTTGTTTACTGTTGTTTTTATTTCTGTTACTCGAGGAAGTGGATCATAGAGAATCTTGCTTTGATTTATGTCATCGAGTGTTCTGCCTATGTTTTCCTCTAAGAGTTTTAGTTTCTGGTCTTATATTTAGGTCTTTATCCATTTTGAGTTTATCTTTGTGTATGGTGTTAGGAAGTGTTCTAATTTCATTCTTTTACATGTAGCTGTCCAGTTTTCCCAGCCCCCTTTGCCCCATTGTATATTCTTGCCTCCTTTGTCAAAAATAAGGTATCCATAGGTGCATGGGTTTATTTCTGGGCTTTCTATCTTGTTCCATTGGTCTATATTTCTGTTTTTGTGCAGTACCATACTGTCTTGATGACTATGGCTTTGTAGTATAATCTGAAGTCAGGAAGGTTGATTCTTCCAGCTCTGTTCTTTCTCAAGACTGCTTTGGCTGTTCAGGGTCTTCTGTGTTTCCATATGAATTGGAAATGTTTTGTTCTAGTTCTGTGAAAAACGCCATTGGTAATTTGATAAGGATTGCAATGAATCTGTAGATTGTGTTTGGTAGTATAGTCATTTTCATAATATTGATTCTTCCTACCCAGGAACATGGACTATCTCTATCTGTTTATGTTGTCTTTGATTTCTTTCATTAGTGTCTTATCATTTTCTGTGTATAGTTCTTTTGTCTCCTTAGGTAAGTTTATTCCTAGATATTTGATTCTTTTTGTTGTAATCATGAATAGAATTGATTCCTTAGTTTCTGTATCTGATTTTTCATTGTTAGTATAGGGAAACGCAAGTGATTTCTGGGTACTGATTTGTATTCTGAAACTTTGCTATATTCACTGATTAGCTCTAGCAATTTTCTGATACTGTCTATAAGTTTTTCTATGTACAGTATCATGTCATCTGCCAACAGTGAGAGCTTTACTTCTTCTTTTCCAATCTGGATTCCTTTTCTTACTTTTTCTTCTCTGATTGCTGTAGCTAGGACTTCCAGAACTATTTTGAATAATAGTGGTAAAAGTGGATACCCTTGTCTTATTCCTGATCTTAGGGGGAATGCTTTCAGTTTTTCACCATTGAGAATAAAGTTTGCTGTAGGCTTATCATATATGGCCTTTACTATGTTGAGGTAGGTTCCTTCTATGCCCATTTTTTTTAAGCATTTTAATTATAAATGGGTGCTGAACTTTGTCAAAGGCTTTTTCTGTATCTATCAAGATTATCATATGGTTTTTATCTTTCAAACTGTTAATATGGTATATCACATTGATTGATTTGTGTATATTGAAGAATCCTTGCATCTCTGGAATAAACCCAACTTGATCATGGTATATGAACTTTTTGATGTGTTGCTGAATTCTGTTTGCTAAAATTTTGTTGAGGATTTTTGCATCTGTGTTCATCAGTTATATTGGCCTGTAGTTTTCTTTTTTTGTGTTGCCTTTGTCTGATTTTGGTATCAGGGTGATGGTGGCCTCGCAGAATGAGTTTGGAAGTGATCCTTCCTCTGCAATTTTTTGAAAGTTTTAGAAGGATAGGCATTAGCTCTTCTCTAAATGTTTGATAGGAGAAGGCAATGGTAACCCACTCCAGTACTCTTGCCTGGAAAATCCCATGGACGGAGGGTCCTGGTAGGCTGCAGTCCATGGGGTTGCAAAGAGTCGGACACGACTGAGCGACCTCACTTTCACTTTTCATTTTCATGTATTGGAGAAGGAAATGGCAACCCACTCCAGTGTTCTTGCCTGGAGAATCCCAGGGACTGCAGAGCCTGGTGGGCTGCCATCTCTGGGGTCGCACAGAGTCGGACACTACTGAAGTGACTTAGCAGCAGCAGCAGCAAATGTTTGATAAAATTCTGTGAAGCCCTCTGGTGCTGGGCTTTTGTCTTTTGGGAGATTTTTGATCACAGCTTCAGTTTCAATGCTTGTAATTGGGTTGTTCATAATTTCTATTTCTTCCTGGTTCAGTCTTGGAAGATTGAACTTTTCTAAGAATCTGTCCATTTCTTCCAGGTTATCTATTTTTATTGCCATATAGTTGTTCAGAATAGTCTCTTAAAATCCTTTGCATCTGTGAATTGTCTGTTGTAACCTCTCCTTTTTAATTTCTAATTTTCTTGATTTGATTCTTCTCTCTTTTTTTCTTGATGAGTCTGGCTAAATGTTTGTCAATTTTGTTTATCTTCTTTTTTTTTTTTTTTTATTAGTTGGAGGCTAATTACTTTACATCATTACAGTAGTTTTTGTCATACATTGAAATGAATTAGCCATGGATTTACATGTATTCCCCATCCCAGTCCCCCCTCCCACCTCCCTCTCCACCCGATCCCTCTGGGTCTTCCCGGTCCACCAGGCCCGAGCACTTGTCTCATGCACCCAACCTGGGCTGGTGATCTGTTAGACCCTAGATAATACACATGTTTCAATGCTGTTCTCTTGAAGCATCCCACCCTCGCCTTCTCCCAGAGTCCACAAGTCTGTTCTATACATTTGAGTCTCTTTTTCTGTTTTGCATATAGGGTTATCGTTACCATCTTTCTAAAGTCCATATATATGTGTTAGTATACTGTAATGGTCTTTATCTTTCTGGCTTACTTCGCTCTGTATAAGGGGCTCCAGTTTCATCCATCTCATTAGAACTGATTCAAATGAATTCTTTTTAATGGCTGAGTAATATTCCATGGTGTATATGTACCACAGCTTCCTCATCCATTCGTCTGCTGATGGGCATCTGGGTTGCTTCCATGTCCTGGCTATTATAAACAGTGCTGTGATGAACATTGGGGTGCACGTGTCTCTTTCAGATCTGGTTTCCTTGGTGTGTATGCCCAGAAGTGGGATTGCTGGGTCATATGGCAGTTTTATCTCCAGCTTTTTAAGAAATCTCCACACTGTTTTCCATAGTGGCTGTACTAATTTGCATTCCACCAACAGTGTAAGAGGGTTCCCTTTTCTCCACACCCTCTCCAGCATTTATTGCTTGTAGACTTTTGGATAGCAGCCATCCTGACTGGCGTATAATGGTACCTCATTGTGGTTTTGATTTGCATTTCTCTGATAATGAGTGATGTTGAGCATCTTTTCATGTGTTTGTTAGCCATCTGTATGTCTTCCTTGGAGAAATGTCTGTTGAGTTCTTTGGCCCATTTTTTGATTGGGTCATTTATTTTTCTGGAGTTGAATTGGAGGAGTTGCTTGTATATTTTTGAGATTAATCCTTTCTCTGTTGCTTCGTTTGCTATTATTTTCTCCCAATCTGAGGGCTGTCTTTTCACCTTGCTTATAGTTTCCTTTGTTGTGCAAAAGCTTTTAAGTTTCATTAGGTCCCATTTGTTTATTTTTGCTTTTGTTTCTAAAATTCTAGGATGTGGGTCATAGAGGATCCTGCTGTGATTTATGTCGGAGAGCGTTTTGCCTATATTCTCCTCTAGGAGTTTTATAGTTTCTGGTCTTATATTTAGATCTTTAATCCATTTTGAGTTTATTTTT
Source organism: Odocoileus virginianus (assembly GCF_023699985.2). Lineage (NCBI taxonomy): Eukaryota > Metazoa > Chordata > Mammalia > Artiodactyla > Cervidae > Odocoileus > Odocoileus virginianus. The sequence goes on from NC_069677.1 coordinate 17,360,914, forward strand.
GTGTATGGTGTTAGAAAGTGTTCTAGTTTCATTCTTTTACAGGTGGTTGACCAGTTTTCCCAGCACCATTTGTTAAAGAGGTTATCTTTTTTCCATTGTATATCCTTGCCTCCTTTGTCGAAGATAAGGTGACCATAGGTTCGTGGATTTATCTCTGGGCTTTCTATTCTGTTCCATTGATCTATATTTCTGTCTTTGTGCCAGTACCATACTGTCTTGATGACTGTGGCTTTGTAGTAGAGTCTGAAGTCAGGCAGATTGATTCCTCCAGTTCCATTCTTCTTTCTCAGGAAACCTTATTCGAGGTTTTTTGTATTTCCATACAAATTGTGAAATTATTTGTTCTAGTTCTGTGAAAAATACCGTTGGTAGTTTGATAGGGATTGCATTGAATCTATAGATTGCTTTGGGTAGTATAGCCATCTTGACAATATTGATTCTTCCAGTCCATGAACACGGTATATTTCTCCATCTGTTTGTGTCCTCTTTGATTTCTTTCATCAGTGTTTTATAGTTTTCTATGTATAGGTCTTTTGTTTCTTTAGGTAGATATACTCCTAAGTATTTTATTCTTTTTGTTGCAATGGTGAATGGTATTGTTTCCTTAATTTCTCTTTCTGTTTTCTCATTGTTAGTGTATAGGAATGCAAGAGATTTCTGTGTGTTAATTTTATATCCTGCAACTTTACTGTATTCATTGATTAGCTCTAGTATTTTTCTGGTAGAGTCTTTAGGGTTTTCTATGTAGAGGATCATGTCATCTGCAAACAGAGAGAGTTTCACTTCTTCTTTTCCTATCTGGATTCCTTTTACTTCTTTTTCTGCCCTGATTGCTGTGGCCAACACTTCCAAAACTATGTTGAATAGTAGTGGTGAGAGTGGGCACCCTTGTCTTGTTCCTGATTTCAGGGGAAATGGTTTCAATTTTTCACCATTGAGGGTGATGCTTGCTGTGGGTTTGTCATATATAGCTTTTATTATGTTGAGGTATGTTCCTTCTATTCCTGCTTTCTGGAGAGTTTTAATCATAAATGGAAGTTGAATTTTGTCAAAGGCTTTTTCTGCATCTATTGAGATAATCATATGGTTTTTATCTTTCAATTTGTTAATGTGGTGTATTACATTGATTGATTTGCAGATATTAAAGAATCCTTGCATTCCTGGTATAAAGCCCACTTGGTCATGATGTATGATTTTTTTAATATGTTGTTGGATTCTGTTTGCTAGAATTTTGTTAAGGATTTTTGCATCTATGTTCATCAGTGATATTGGCCTGTAGTTTTCTTTTTTTGTGGCGTCTTTGTCTGGTTTACCCAACAGCTAAAGGAACATGAAAAAAGCCCACCAAGTCAAACAAAAGAGGAGGAAATAGGGAATCTACCTGAAAAAGAATTTAGAATAATGATAATAAAAATGATCCAAAATCTTGAAAACAAAATGGAGTTACAAATAAATAGCCTGGAGACAAAGATTGAGAAGATGCAAGAAATGTTTAACAAGGACCTAGAAGAAATAAAAAAAATCAATTAAAAATTAATAATGAAATAAATGAGATCAAAAACACTCTGGAGGGAACCATGAGTAGAATAACAGAGACAGAAGATAGGATAAGTGAGTTAGAAGATAAAATGGTGGAAATAAATGAAGCAGAGAGGAAAAAAGAAACAAGAATCAAAAAAAATGAGGACAACCTCAGGGACCTCTGGGACAATGTGAAACGCCCCAACATTCGAATCATAGGAGTCCCAGAAGAAGAAGACAAAAAGAAAGGCCATGAGAAGATACTCGAGGAGATAATAGCTGAAAACTTCCCTAAAATGGGGAAGGAAATAGCCAACCAAGTCCAAGAAACCCAGAGAGTCCCAAACAGGATAAACCCAAGGCGAAACACCCCAAGACACATATTAATCAAATTAACAAAGATCAAACACAAAGAACAAATATTAAAAGCAGCAAGGGAGAAACAACAAATAACACACAAAGGGATTCCCATAAGGATAACAGCTGATCTATCAATAGAAACCCTTCAGGCCAGAAGGGAATGGCAGGACATACTTAAAGTAATGAAAGAGAATAACCTACAACCTAGATTACTCTACCCAGCAAGGATCTCATTCAGATATGAAGGAGAACTCAAAAGCTTTACAGACAAGCAAAAGCTGAGAGAATTCACCACCACCAAACCAGCTCTTCAACAAATACTAAAGGATCTTCTCTAGATAGGAAACACAGAAAGATGGTATAAACGTGAACCCCAAACAACAAAATAAATGGCAACGGGACCATACCTATCAATAATTACCTTAAATGTAAATGGGTTGAATGCCCCAACCAAAAGACAAAGGCTGGCTGAATGGATACAAAAGCAAGACCCCTATATATGCTGTCTACAAGAGACCCACCTCAAAGCAAGGGACACATACAGACTAAAAGTGAAGGGCTGGAAAAAAATATTCCACGCAAACGGAGACCAAAAGAAAGCAGGAGTCGCAATACTCATATCAGATAAAATAGACTTTCAAATTAAGTCTGTGAAAAGAGACAGAGATGGACACTACAGAATGATCAAAGGAACAATCCAAGAAGAAGATATAACAATTATAAATAAATATGCACCCAACATAGGAGCACCGCAATATGTAAGGCAAACGCTAATGAATATGAAAGAGGAAATTAATAGTAACACAATAATAGTAGGAGACTTTAATACCCCACTCACAACTATGGATAGATCAACTAAACAGAAAGTGAGCAAGGAAACACAAACTTTAATGGACACAATGGACCAGCTAGACCTAATTGACATCTATAGGACGTTTCACCCCAAAACAATCAACTTCACCTTTTTCTCAAGTGCACACGGAACCTTCTCCAGAATAGATCACATCCTGGGCCATAAATCTAGTCTTGGTAAATTCAAAAAGATTGAAATCATTCCAGTCATCTTTTCTGATCACAGTGCAGTAAGATTAGATCTCAATTACAGGAAAAAAATTATTAAAAATTCAAAGATATGGAGGCTAAACAACACGCTTCTGAATAACCAACAAATCATAGAAGAAATCAAAAAAGAAATCAAAATATGCATATAAATGAATGAAAATGAAAACACAACAACCCAAAACCTATGGGGCACTGTAAAAGCAGTGCTAAGGGGAAGATTCATAGCATTACAGGCCTACCTCAAGAAACAAGAAAAAAGTCAAATAAATAACCTAACTCTACACCTAAAGCAACTAGAGGAGGAAGAAATGAAGAACCCCAGGGTTAGTAGAAGGAAAGAAATCTTAAAAATTAGGGCAGAAATAAATGCAAAAGAAACTAAAGAAATCATAGCAAAAATTAACAAAGCTAAAAGCTGGTTTTTTGAAAAAATAAACAAAATTGACAAACCATTAGCAAAACTCATTAAGAAACAAAGGGAGAAGAACCAAATTAACAAAATTAGAAATGAAAATGGAGAGATCACAACAGACAACACTGAAATACAAAGGATCATAAGAGACTACTACCAGCAGCTCTATGCCAATAAAATGGACAACTTGGAAGAAATGGACAAGTTCTTAGAGAAGTATAACTTTCCAAAACTGAACCAGGAAGAAATAGAAGATCTTAACAAACCCATCACAAGCAAGGAAATCGAAACTGTAATCAGAAATCTTCCAGCAAACAAAAGCCCAGGACCAGATGGCTTCACAGCTGAATTCTACCAAAAATTTAGAGAAGAGCTAACACCTATCTTACTCAAACTCTTCCAGAAAATTGCAGAAGAAGGTAAACTTCCAAACTCATTCTATGAGGCCACCATCACCCTAATTTGTTTATCTTCTTAAACAACCAGTTTTTAGGTATTTTTTTTAATCTTCACTATTGTTTCTTTCATTTATTTTTCATTTATTTCTGCTCAGATCTTTATGATTTCTTTCCTTCTATTAATTTTTTTGCTTCTTGTTTTTCTAGTTGTTTTAGGTATAGAGTTAAGTTGTCTATTCATTGTTTTTCTTGTTTTTTGAGGTAGGATTGTATTGCTATAAACTTCCCTCTTAGAACTGCCTTTGCTGCATCCCATAGGTTTTGAGTTGTCATGTTTTCATTGTCATTTGTTTCTAGAAATTTTTTGATTTCCCTTTTGATTTCTTCAGTAACCTGTTGGTTATTTAGAAACGTGTTGTTTAATCTCCATGTGTTTGTGTTTCTTACAGTTTTTTTTCTTGTAATTGATATCTAGTATAATAGCATTGTAGTCGGAATTGATGTGATTTCAATTTCCTTAAATTTACCGAGGTTTGATTTGTGACTCAAGATATGGTCTATCCTGGAGAATGTTCCATGTGCACTTGAGAAGAAGGTGTGTTCTTCTGCATTTGGATGGAATGTCCTGAAGATATCAATGAGATCCATCTCATCTAATGTATCATTTAAGACTTGTGTTTCCTTATTAATTTTCTGTTTTGATGATCTGTCCATTGGTATGAGTGGGTTGTTAAAGTCTCCTACTAATATTGTGTTACTGTCAACTTCTGCTTTTATGTCTGTTAGTGTTTGTCTATGTATTGAGGCACTCCTATGTTGGGTGCATAGATATTTACAATTGTTATGTCTTCATTTTGGATTAATCCCTTGACCATCATTCCTTATCTCTTGTAATCTTCTTCATTTTAAGGTCTATTTTGTCTGATATGAGGATTGCGACTACAGCTTTCTTTTGCTTCCCATTTGCATGGAATATAGTTTTCCATCCTCTCACTTTCAGTCTATATGTGTCTTGAGGACTCAAGTGGGTTTCTTGTAGACAGCATATATATGGGTCTTGTTTTTGTATCCATTCAGCCAGTCTGGGTCTTTTGGTTAGAGAATTTAATCCATTTACATTTAAAGTAATTATTGATATATATGTTCCCATTGCCATTTCTTAATTGTTTGAGATTGATTTTGTAGATTTTTTTCCTCTCTTGTATTTCTTGACTGTATAAGTCCCTTTAACATTTGTTGTAAAGCTGGTTTGGTGGTACTGAATTCTCTTAAATTTTGTTTGTCTGAAAAGCTTTTTATTTCTCCATCGATTGTGAATGAGATCCTTGCCAAGTATAGGAATCTTGGTTGTAGATTTTCCCCTTTCAGTACTTTAAATATATCCTGCCATTCCCTTCTGGCCTGCAGAGTTTCTGCTGAAAGATCAGCTGTTAAGCATATGGGGTTTCCCTTGTATGTTACTTGTTGCTTCTCCCTTGCTGCTTTTATTTTATTTTTTTTCATTTATTTTTATTAGTTGGAGGCTAATTACTTTACAATATTGTAGTGGCTTTTGTCATACATTGACATGAATCAGCCATGGATTTACATGTATTCCCCATCCCGATCCCCCCTCCCACCTCCCTCTCGACCCGATCCCTCTGGCTCTTCCCAGTGCACCAGGCCCGAGCACTTGTCTCATGCATCCAACCTGGGCTGGTGATCTGTTTCACCCTAGATAATATACATGTTTCGATGCTGTTCTCTTGAAACATCCCACCCTCGCCTTCTCCCACAGAGTCCAAAAGTCTGTTCTATACATCTGTGTCTCTTTTTCTGTTTTGCATATAGGGTTATCGTTACCATCTTTCTAAATTCCATACATATGTGTTAGTATACTGTAATGGTCTTTATCTTTCTGGCTTACTTCACTCTGTATAATGGGCTCCAGTTTCATCCATCTCATTAGAACTGATTCAAATGAATTCTTTTTAATGGCTGAGTAATATTCCATGGTGTATATGTACCACAGCTTCCTCATCCATTCGTCTGCTGATGGGCATCTAGGTTGCTTCCATGTCCTGGCTATTATAAACAGTGCTGTGATGAACATTGGGGTGCATGTGTCTCTTTCAGATCTGGTTTCCTTGGTGTGTATGCCCAAAAGTGGGATTGCTGGGTCATATGGCAGTTCTATTTCCAGTTTTTTAAGAAATCTCCACACTGTTTTCCATAGTGGCTGTACTAGTTTGCATTCCCACCAACCGTCTGATCTCGGAAGCTAAGCAGGGTCGGGCCTGGTTAGTACTTGGATGGGAGACCGCCTGGGAATACCGGGTGCTGTAGGCTTTAGTCTATGGCCATACCACCCTGAATGTGCCTGATCTCGTCCCTTGCTGCTTTTAATATTCTTTCTTTGTGTTTAGTGTTTGTTAGTTTGATTAGTATGTGTCTTGGCATGTTTCTCCTTGGGTTTGTCCTGTATGGGCCTCTCTTTGCCTCTTGGACTTGATTGATATTTTCTTCTCTATGTTGGGGAAATGTTCAACTATAATCTCTTCAAAAATTTTCTCATACCCTTTCTTTTTCTCTTCTTTTGGGAGCCCTGTAATTCAAATGTTGATGTATTTGATATTGTCCCAGAGGTCTCTGAGACTATCGGTTCTTTTCATTCTTTTTACTTTATTCTGCTCTTCAGAAGTTATTTCCAGCATTTTATTTTCCAGCTCACTGAGTCATTCTTCTGCTTCAGATTTTCTGCTGTTGATTCCTTTTAGAATGTTTTGGGGCATCCCTGTTCGCTCAGAAGGTAAAGCATCTGCATGCACTGCAGGAGACCCAGGTTTGATCCCTGGGTCAGGAAGATCCCCTGACGAAGGAAATGGCAATCCACTCTAGTACTCTTGCCTGGAAAATCCCATGGATAGAGGAGCCTGGTAGGCTACAGTCCATGGGATCACAATGAGTTGAACATGACTGAGCAACTTCACTTTCTTTCCTTTAGAGTATTTTTAATTTCAGTAGTTGTGTTGTTTGTCTCTGTATGTTTATTCTTTAATTCTTCTAGGTCTTTGTTAATTGATTCTTGTATTTTCTCCATTTTGCTTTCAAGGTTTTTGATCATCTTTACTATCATTATTCTGAATTCTTTTTCAGGTAGTTTGCCTATTTCCTCTTGATTTATTTGAACTTCTGTGTTTCTAGTTTGTTCCTTGATTTGTGTAGTATTTCTGTGCCTTTTCGTTATTTTTTTTTAACTTATTATGTTAGAGATGTCCTTTTTCCAGGCTTCAAGGAAAGTTGAATTCTTTCCTTGAAGAAGGTTGAATTCTTTCTTCCTTTTGGTCTGCCCTCCTTCAGTTGGTCCAGTGGTTTGTGTAAGCTTCATAGAGGGTGAGATTTGTGCTGAGTTTTTGTTTGTTTGTTTTTCTTTTGGTTGGCAAGGGGGTGGTAATCCTGTCTGCTGATGATTGGGTCTGTATTTTTGTTTTGTTTGTTGCTTAGATGAGGCATCCTGCACAGGGTGGTTGGATGATGCTGCGTTTTGTATTCAAGTGGTTTTGGTTGTGTGAGTTCTCACTGTTTCATACTCCCTAGGGTTAGTTCTGTGGTCGTCTAGGGTCTTGGAGTCAATGCTCCCACTCCAAAGGCTCAGGGCGTGATCTCTGGTCAGGAATAAGGATTGCACAAGTGGTTTGTTATGGGATTAAGTGAGATTAAAATAAATATACAAAAACGAGAAACCAAAATGAACCCCTAACAAATGGTAGTTACAAAATCAGGCAAATAATAATTAAAATAATGGAATATGCACATATACATATACACCCATGTGCAAAGTCAAAACCGTCCAACAAAAGTAAAGTACAGCAGATTGACCCAGTGAACAAAGGAAATAAAAAATTGTATTTACCAGTTAAGAACAAAACTACTAAGGCACAAACCAGAAAACAAAACTAAAGCAAGATGCCAAGTGGGGAATAAAGCACTGAAAACAAAACTAACAAATATGTTGAGAGGAAAGGAGAGAAAGGTAGATATGCAAAGTTAAATAGAGGTAGATAAAAAAGATTTCTACACATTAAAGATTAACTGCAAAGGTTAAAGAACAGTAGGAAAGGCATACAAAGGAATAAATGTAGAAAAAATGTAATACGTTTAAAAGGATTAAAAATTAATATTATAAAAAAGAAAAGAAAAAAAATGGAAGAAGAAAAAGGGAGACAGAAAAAGATATCCAAAAGAATCTACAGAACAAGTCAAAACATAAGACTAATAAATGTTTTTCTTGAATCACTGGTGTCAGAGTCCTTTGCCTCGCTGGGAGTCACAGTCCACCTCACCTCCCCAGGATTCCCTCCAGCACTGTGCTGATCTCTGGACCTGCTGTGGGGGCAGCTCAGATTCTAATCTGGTCCTACTCCTGTGTGTTCCTGCCTCCAGTGTCCACAGTCATCAGAACTAGTGTGTTTTCTTTTGTGGGAGCTCTCAATGACCTTCTATATATTCCATAGATATGGAGTTTGCCTAGTTGATTGTGTGGATTTAATCTGCAGCTTGTGCAGCTGGTGGGAAGGTTTTGGGTCTTCTTCCTTAGCCACACTGTCCCTGGGTTTCAATTGTGGTTTTTTTTTTTTCCACTTCTACATGTGGGTCGCCCCCTGGGGTTTGCTCCTGAGGCTGCCCTGGAGGGTTTGGGTTTGCCCCTGTGAGGGCCAGGCGTGGAGGTGGTGCGGCTGCTTGGGTCGCAGGGGTTCTGGCAGCACCAGGTACTCAGGGGGGTCGGCAGCTAGGGCAGTAGGAAATATTGTGCTCTAGAAGGGTATTTGGCCAATATGCTCCAGTATTCTTGCCTGGAGAACCCCCTCTCCCTGACAGAGTAGCCTGGCAGGCCACAATCTACAGGGTCGCAACGAGTTGGACAAGACCGAAGTGACCCTGGGCGCATAGACACAAGACTGTTTTGCCTGTGGCAGCTCTGCCCCAGTGTGAGTTGAGTGTGAAGGTGTCACAGCTGCTTGGCTTTCGGGGACCCTGGCGGTGCCAAGTGTGCAGGGACACGGACTGCCTCTGCCGCAGGAGTTATGGCCCTATCAGAGTCTTTTTCTGAGCCTCTTGTACCTGGCGATCAGAAGGCCTCTTTGGCCAGCCTTTCTCTGTAGCTCTGCCCCGTTCAGGCACTTCGGGGGCTCCCTTGCCTGGGGTCTTTCTCTGTTGTTCAGCACGTCAGGCACATAGAGGGGCCCCCCTGGCTGGGGTCCCACTCTGTAGACTGGCGTGTCAGGCACTTAAAGGGGCACCCCGGGTGGGGTCCCACTCTGTAGTTCAGTGCATCAGGCGTTTGATGGGCCAGCCTCTCTATTGTTCAGCTGCTGATGCTGGCTGTGGGGGAGAGAGTGGCTACGGTGATGGGCTCCACCGCCTGCGTGTGACTCAGCAGTATTTCCTTGCTTCCATGGCTGCCTGGCTTTCCTCCACTGGCATTTCCCACCATGATCTCCTCCCTCACATCCCCTCAATCAGTGTCTCTGCAGTCAACAGCAGCCCTCGCTCTGGGACTGCTCCACAGTCCCTAAACTCCAGCTCTCAGCCGCTACGCCTTCCAGGGCACCAGTGTTCCTGTCGGGGTGTGTGTGGCTGCTTCAAGGACTGTCTGATTCTCATTCTGTATAGGCTGCCACAGATCAGCTGTTCCACTCTCAGCCTTAAATGTTTCTCCTCTGACTCAGACGATTGCCCGGATGTGGGGCTCGGCCCCCTGCTTCAGTTCCCCCACCTGCCAAGGGCAGGTCCAGTCCTGCTAACACTCCTGTTTTTCCCCCTAGTTCTTTCTTCCTACCAGGTTGTGCGTGGTTCTATGTATTCTTTTCCACTGGTCAGGTACTCCTGCCTGCTCTCAGCTGGGGTTCTGCATGCCCTTCTGTGTCTGAGCTGTATTCCTGATGTGTCCGTGGAGAGAGATGTACTCCATGTCCACCTGCTCCTCCGCCATCTTGTTCTCCCCTACTCTGCATTCTGAAGATAATACTTTGTATACAGTAAAGTAAAAATTGTCAGGCAAGAAGTTCAATGGTTATCTTCTCAAATTCCTAACTTCATCAATGTGACAACTTGCAAGCTACCTTCTGATGTCTCTTCATCTTCCCCACTGTGGTTTGGGATATTTAGTTTTAAATTATTTTGTAAGACTTTCTCAGTATATAAGTTTTTTCAAATTGGTTTTAAATTTTCTGGAGTTGTGATTCTCCTTTTTTATTCTAAAAAGTAATATCAAAGATACAGATTTCAAAGCTGTGAATATGTACATAGATTTAAATATTTCCTGCTTTCTACTGTAAATTGAGTCTCCATGTTTGTCTATGATTACTCATAGTAGTAATTGTCTATCTTGTAGGAGACAACTGCATCTTCAGGACAAATAAATATTTTCACACTCTCCATGATGGACCTCACAGTTTACCTACAGAAACCCTTCTGTGCAGGGAACTCATTGAATTGCTAACACTATTCTTTGCCCTCCTAATCCTTTTCCTTTGTTGAGCTCATTAACTTTTGGTTACTTTAAAGTATCCTACCTCAATGTGGGATCTTTCTTGAAGAGAGCAGCATCCAGAAGGATCAGTGACCATCCTCTGTACAATACACTGTGGTTTTGACTCACACCTTAGGGGCTTTTATTTATTTATTTATTAAATATTTGTTTGTCTGCCTTGGGTCTTAGTTACACCACACAGGATCTTTGTTGCATCATGAAGGGTCTTTTGTTGCAGCGCATGAACTCTAGTTGTGGCACATGGGGTCAATAGTTGCAGCACACAGGCTTCAATAGTTGTGGCACACAGGGTTAGTGGATCTGTGGCATGTGGGATCTTGGTTCTCTGACCAGGGATCGAACCCATGTCTCCTGCTTTGCAAGGTGGATTTTTAACCACTGGACCAGAAGGGAAGTCCTCTTAGGGGCTTTTTACACTGGCCTTTCCTTACTCACATTTTCATAGGTTTATATGTTTTCTTTGCCTTAATCTATAATGCTACAGCTATGGTAACAATAGCATTTGCCCTTTCAACTGTTCGTTAAGTGTCACCTTTGATCAGTTATGTAGACTTTGTGAAACACGTTCATGCTGTATGAAAGAAAGCTCTGTGCTTCCTTCACAGGGTTGTCCTGATATGCTTCCTTTGACAGTCTCCTTGAATCTTGCTCCATTTTACTGTTAATTTTCCCCACTAGTAATGAGTTTCACCATTCATTAAGCTTACCCTTTTACTTTCTTATTAAAAAAAAAAAGTTTTTCCATGTTTTGCCTTGGATACATCCAATAGTGATTTTGATTCATTCTCTACCCCAGCAATGCTGACTGTAACCATTTTATAGAATACTCATTTCCACTCTGAAAACCTTCCTCTTGTGGTTTTTGCCTCCTGATCTTGACTTGAATGTCTGTGCTGATGGGGAACTCAGGTTTGATGTTTAGTCTGTACTTCCTTGTATATAACTGCTTATGGAATCCAAGTTTACCTCTGGACACATAAGATACCTATTTTTTCAATAAGGACATTTCCAATACTTGATGACAGACATAAGCTTTCCTCATTTCTCTACCCCTGGCTCTAGTTATTAAGCTAGTACTTCAAATTATGTCATGATCGCCAGAGAACAACATGAATGCCTGTGACTTGAATTCTGAGTGGACTTAACTCATGGGTTATCTTAACCTTTCTAACACTTTAAGGGTATAAATGATCATCTTTTAAATTCATATTGTGGATTCATCATCTAAAAAGTTATGAAGAGAGCTTTGGATTTGGTGTCAGTTAAACTAAATTTGAATTCTTGACAAGACTCATTCTTCAGTTTTTTCTGACTTACAGTTTTTTCATTGTACACGTGGATAGCAATATTGGCCTTGTATGGTTATCCTGAGGATTAAGTAAATGAACCTGTATAGAGCTGGTGCCTAGGAAGTCTTATTTTCCCTTCTCTTTCCTACCCTATCCTTTCTTTCCTACCCTATCCTTTCTTTCCTTCTAATACCTAAAGAAAATTAAGTATAGTTGATTTACAATATTATATTAGTTTCAGGTGTATAGCAGTGATTCATTATTTTTATAGTTTATACTCCATTAAAATTAATACAAGATAATGGATGTAATTCCTTGTGTAATACAATATATCCTTGTTGCTTATCTATTGCATATAGTAGTTTGTGTCTCTAATACGATACCCCCAGTGTGTTCCTCCTATTTCCCTCTCCCTCCTGGTAACCTCTAGTTTGTTTTCTAAATCTGTGAGTTTGTTTCTATTTTGCTATTTACATTAATTTGTATTATATTTTAGATATAAATGATTTCACATGGTATTTGTCTTTTCTGTCTGATTTATTTCATGAGCATAATATTCTCTAGGTCTATCTATCTTGCTACAAATGACAGAATTTCATTCTTTTTTAATGACTTAGTAATATTCTGTTATGGTGCTTCCCAGGTAGCTCAGTGGTAAAGAGTCTGCCTGTCAATGCAGGAGATACAGGTTTGATCCCTGGGCCAGGAATATCTGCTGGAGGAGGAAATGGCAACCCACTCCAGTAATTTTGCTGGGAATATCCCATAGACAGAGGAGCCTGGTGGGCTGTAGTCCATGGGATCACACAGAATCAGACATGACTGAGTGACTAAGCACACACAGATAGAATATTCTATTATATATATAATCATATCATTTTAATCGAGTCATCTATTGATGGACACTTGGTTTGCTTCCATGTCGTGGCTATTATAAGTAGAGCTGCTATGAACATCAGGGATTGATGTGTCTTTTTGAATTAGTGTTTCCATTTTTTGTGGAGATATACCTGGGAGTAGAATTGCTGGGTTGTATGGTAGTTCTATTTTTAGCTTTTTGAGAAGTCTTAATACTGTTTTCTATAGTGGGTGTGCCAGTTTGCATTTGCACCAACAGTGTACATCTTTGGCAACATTTGTTATTTGTAGACTTTTTGATGATAGCCATTCTGAGATGTGTGAAGTGATAGTTTTTAATTTTCATTTCTCTAATAATTAGTGATATTGAGCATCTTTTTACATGTTTATTAGTCATCTTTATGTCTTCTTTGGGAAACTGTACCTTTAGGTTCACTACCCATTTATTAGATTGAATTATTTGTTTTTTTAAATATTGAGTTGTATGAGCTATTTATATATTTTGGCTACTAACCCCTTGTCAGTTATATAATTTCCAAATATTCTCTCCCACTCTGTTGTTTATCGTTTTGTCAATGATATCCTTTGCTGTGCAAAAGCTTTTAAGTTTAATTATGTCCCATTTGTTTATTTTTGCTTGTATTTCTTTTGCCTTTGGAGACAGATCCAAAAAATATATAAATATTGCTGAAATGTATGTCAAAATGTTCTGCCTATGTTCTTCTCTAGGAGTTTTATGGTTTCTGACCATACATTTAGGTCTTTAATCCGTTTTGAGTTTATTTTTATATATGGTATGAGAAAAAGGTCTAATCTCATTGTTTTACTGTAGATGTCCAGTTTTACCAGCAGAACTTATTGACGAGACTGTCTTTTCTCCATGATATATTCTTGCCCCCTTTGTTGTAGATTAATTGACCATAGGTATGTAAGTTTATTTCTGGGCTCTTTATTCTGTTCCATTGATATGTTTCTTTTTATGCCAGTACTTTACAGTTTTATTTACTGTAGCTTTGTAGTATAGTCTAAAGTCTGAGAGAGTGACAACTCCAGCTATGTTTTTTTTTCCTCTCAAGATTGCTTTGGCAATTTGGGGTCTTTTATGGTTCCATATGAATATTAGGATTATTTTTTACAGTTCTGTGAAATGTAATAGGATTTCTATCAGGATTGCATTAAACCTGTAGATTGATTTGGGTAGTATGGTCATTTTAGCAATTTTAATTTTTCCACTCCTAGAGCATAGGGTATTGTTGCATTTCTTTGCATCATCTTCAGCTTCCTTTATCCGTGTTCTCAGAGTGCAGGTCATTCACCTCCTTGGTTAAGTTTATTCCAAGATATTTTTAATTTTTATGTGACTTTAAACAGTTGCTTTTTTTAACTTTCTCTTTTCTAATAGTTCACTATCGTGTATACAATAGCAACAAATTTCTGTGTATTAATTTTGTATCCTGAAACTTTGCTCAATTTATTTATTAGTTCTAATAGTTTTGAGGTGAAGCCTTTAGGGTTTTCTATATAAATACCATGCTATCTGCAAATAGTTATAATTCATTCTTCCTTTTCAATTTGTGTATCTTTTCTTTTTTCTTGTCTGGTTGCTGCAGCCAACATTTCATATGTTAAATAAAAGTGGTAAGAGTGAGTATCTTGTCTTATTCATGAATTTAGCAGGAAGGCTTTCCGTTTTTTGAGTATGATGTTCAGTTCAGTTCAGTTGCTCAGTCGTGTCTAACTCTTTGTGACTCCATGAACTGCAGCACACCAGGCCTCCCTGTCCATCACCAACTCCCAGAGTTTATTCAAACTCATGTCCATTGAGTCAGTGATGCCACCCAACCATCTCATCCTCTGCCATCCCCTTCTTCTGCCTTCAATCTTTCCAGCATCAGGGTCTTTTCAAATGAGTCAGGTCTTCACATCAGGTGGCCAAAGTATTGGAGTTTCAGCTTCAGCATCAGTCCTTCTAAAGAACATTCAGGACTGATCTCCTTTAGGATGGATACGTTGGATCTCCTTGCAGTCCAAGGGACTCTCAAGAGTCTTCTCCAACATCACAGTTCAAAAGCATCAATTCTTCAGCACTCAGCTTTCTTTATAGTCCATCACTGAGATAATTTACAACTAGCATCTAGATAACTAGATATGGTTCATTCTCTGGCGTTTACAGCTGCAGACTTATTATATTAGAAGTTTCTATGAGAGTGTTTTCCTATATAGTTTATAGCCTGATTCTGTTTGGTAGAGAACATTTTTTCACTTGACAGTCAGGAAAACTTTTAAGTGTGGATGGATTATTCAAAATCCTGATAAAAAAAGAAAGGTATACCTCTTTCTTGAGTTAAATGAACTTCCCAACTCCACATCTCTTCTTATCTGATTCCTTAAACTATGACTTTGCAACTCATTTAAGGGAATAACCCTTCTCCTTTCAAGAATGTTGTGGGTTTTACACTAGGATTTTGTCATTGTAGCACCATCAGAAAAAAGTAGCCTGACATCTGTGCTAGGTTCATAAAGAGGACAAGAGAAAACACATTGCTAGATTAAGGCCATGTGTTTTCCTTTATATTTGTGTCTTTCTTTCTTTCTCTTTTTTTTTCATAGCCAATACTTACCTGATGCTATCAGAGATTAAAGATGAAACCACTATTAATAAAAGTATGCCTAAGGTAAAACACAAGACTGTTCTCACTCATTCTGAACATTTAATACTTTCAAATCAAATTAAATCAACACACATTTACAGAGTGTCTACTATTGTCAAAGTAATGTACTAGATCCTCACGGGTACAAAAAAATGTAAATCATGATTCTCCTCAATTCTGTTTCTACTTTTAACACAAAGTCAACATTCTTTCCCTAGCTTTTTTCCTCAGAAAATAATAAATGCTTCTGGTTACTTATCTTTTAAAAGCTAGCTATGGCTATTTCCTTGTCTTTTTCCTTTTTAGGAATGAGAGGAAGAACTGTCAAAATGAAGAGAATAGAATGGATCTTTTCTCCATTGCTGTCTTAGCATATTCAACTCACTGGAGATCATTTTCTAGCTTACTTTTTAAAGAAATTTCTTTTCTGTGGTCTCTAGTGATTACAATATGTATATATTGTCTAGAATGGATTAATGACCTCATGAGATCCCTTCTAGCTAATACTGTATGTTTAAAAAGTAATATCCTATCCAAAACATTACAAAAATATCATTACTCTTTCTTGCTTCAAATGCTATTTAAATAAATATGCTTATACAATCATCTTATTCTTTGCTGGATATCTGACCACTTAAATGCATATCTATATCTATCTATCTATCTATTCATCTATCCATCTTGGCTTTGATTGCATAAACAAACAGCCATCTACACCAATATACTCTTGATTTCATGTTGCATATGGTGAATTAGTGGGCAAAATTAATCATAGGAGAATATAATTTTATGTGAAAATAATTGGTAAGTGAATCACTTAGAAGTTTATTAAGTGCTTTCATTTACTACTGTGGATTTCTCTAACATTTTCTTGTCTCCACAGTATTCCAAAAGGAAGCTTGCCAGATATTTTTATCTTGAGCTATTTTGTTTAGCTAACAATGTGAATTTAGAGATTTGTAGATGAACGATGCTACTTTTCAGCTATCCATCCATCTACTCATCTACCCATTCATTCATTTTTTCACTTATTCATACAGTTCTTTGTTTCAGAAACCAATGCTATCTTTTCAACATATTACTTTAAATAATCTAAGTCATTTTACTGGCAAACAAAGTTAGGCTCAGACAAAGTAACTTTATGCAAGGAAAGATTATTTTAAATCACCTATTCTTTCTAATTTACATTTCTTTAAACATTTTTGATTGATTTACTTTTTGGCTGTGCTGGATCTTCATTGCTGTGTGGACTTTCTCATGGGGGCTGCTCTCCAGTGACAGGGTGCATGCTTCTTATTGTGGTGGCTTCTCTTGTTGTGGAGCGCAGGCTCTAGGGCACAGGGGTTTCAGTAGTTGCTACATGAAGGCTTAGTAGTTTCATTTCCTGGGCTCTAAGAGCACAGGCTCAGTAGTTGTGACATACAGGCTTAGTTGCTCTGCAGAACATGGGATACTCCCAGACCAGGGATTGAAACTGTGTCTCCTGCACTGATGGATTCTTATCACTGAGCCACAAAGGAAGCCCTCTTATTTACATTTTAATTTTAGAGAATTCTAAACTATTTGGACTACAAATGACCTTACTGGTCACCACTTCCATTTGATCCCCTGAAAATTTTCTCTAGCCAGTTTGGATATTTCAGTTATTTCCAATATAGTCTTATTAAATATCAAATAAATATCCAATAAAATCTTATTAAATATCAAATAGGATCAATGGAGTCTTTCACTAATGGTTACTTTCACAGAGCCCAGTGCTACATGCACATGGGACAAAATATGAATTTATGACAGTTTTAATAATATAATTTGAATGTCAGTCATGTGCTGGATGCTGGAAGAGACTGCTATTTCAACAAGATCCATTCCCTGAAAATTTGGAATCTAAATTTAGAAATGGAGCAGCTAGGTCCATGGAGAAAGCGGCTCAGTACAGATGGGTGACAGCATGAATTTTAGGATTATCAAACCATTTTAAGGTCATTTTGATCATAGTCTGAACCTTTAAAAATTAATCATTTTATCAATTCTGTGGTCTCTTTTTTCATTATTGTTATATTCCTTTTCTTCTCTGAATGTGGTGGTTGTGTGTGTGTGTGTGTGTGTGTGTGTGTGTGTATGTGTATGAGAGGGGGTGGTGGGATTGAGAGAAGAGAGAGAGAGAAAGATAAAAGCTGAAACTATACACCTAAATACAGGGGGTGGAAGTTGGTCAGTGCAAAAATCTGGATACCATGTGGCCTCTAAGGATATCCAATTTTAATAGATAGATGGGATTTAGACAGATTTTAGAGTATTTATAAAGCAAAATGATCAAGTTGGAAATGAGGAGGTTACCCTTGAATTAGCTGAGTTTGTTTCTTTGTATAAGAATAGATGTTTCATTTTTACTTAAAAAGATTGATGGGTGGTTGGATAAACTCATGAATTAATTCATTAAAGTATTTATTGAGTGTCTGCTATTTACTAATATTTAAGGAACTGGAGATAGGAAAGTAAATAAAAAAGACAAACTTCTTGTCATTATGGGTTTTACATTCTTATGAGGATCTTCAAGCTACATTCCTCATCTAGAAGGAAGAGGTATCACTGAAGCAGTGGCACTGGAAATTAGGAAAGGGTAAAAATGATGGAGAATCAATTGGGGGCAGTTTTTAAAGATCCTCAATCCAGCTAGGGAGGAAAATAACCAAGGGCCAGATATGTGTTTCAAGTCAAACCAATGTACATTTTTTTTAGGAATGCGAAGGGAAGAAGTGTAACTTTATAAATTTATAACTTAAAAATTTCTCTAATTTCTGTTTGGATTTAGGTTTTCTGTAGTTTTCTCATGAAGCTCAACTTAAATTACTAACCTAAGGAGGTGAATGTTTGGAGGCTGCAATCTCAGAACCAAAGATACCGTCTCATGCCAGGAGTGAGACGACAACCACCTTAGTCCTAGGCACAGAGAGAGGTAAAAGCTATGGAGGGAGAAGATTTGGGACACTTAAGGCCCGCACTCCTTTCCCACACAGAGTGATCTCTTCAAGGTCATTTACAAGGTGTGAAATCCTGCTCAGGGAGGGCTGAAGTCAGAGAATGAAAGAACATATTACATTCTCATCTTTTCTTTGTGCAGGTTTAGTTACTTAGGGTTGTCTGACTCTTTTGTGACCCCATGGACTGAGGCACACCAGGCTCCTCTGTCCATGGGATTTCCCAGGCAAGAATACTGGAGTGGGCTGCCATTGCCTTCTTCAGGGGCTCTTACTGACCCACGGATCGAACCAGGGTCTCCTGCATTGCAAGCAGTCTCCTATATTAAAAGTGGATTCTTTACTGACTGAGTCACCAGGGAAATTTTTTCTTTATGTGAGCTCAGTTGGGCCATGAGAAACACTGAAGTCAGAAGGCCTAGATTAAACTCATGTATCTTAACTCATCTGTTGTGGGGTCTTGGGAGATTACATCACTTATTAGAGTCTCATTTTGTAAATTAGGTTATTATTATCTCCTTAATTTTCCTTCCAAGATTGTTGAAAGCCTTAATAAGATAATACATGGGAAGATGATTTCTAAACAGTAAAAAGACTATCAATGCTAATGATGATTATATTCTTATTTTATAAATTGAATTACATGGTTATTTATGGCATCATGCTTCTGTTGACATACAGTGTAACATTGAGGGTAAAAAAGAAGCTCTGGAAATAATTAAATTAGTAAAATTTGAATCCTGCCATTTCTTGACTGGGTGGCTGACTAAGCAACTTAACCTCTCCATGTGTCAGTTTCTTCATTTATAAAATGAGAATAATGACAGAACATACCTTATAGGGAGGATTCAATGTATCAATAATTGCAGGTCACTCAGAACTCTGCAGGGAGTTTAGCCCTGGCTCACCATAGTTATAGCTTATATTTCTTATTAAAACAGACATTCTTTAAAACATTAATAATTTCTTTACTTGGGCAATAAGGATACTAACTTTAATCTGTGTCATGAAGAAGAATTAAGTCTTTCTTATTTTGAGAGATGACTAAAACCAGACAAATATATCACATGTAGTAATTGTTAAACTGTTGAATAAGGCACCATAAAGGAAATCACACATTATTAGAAAGTAATCATTTGTGCTGCTGTAACCACCCTATTTTAACTGGCAATCTGGCAGTGAAAAGGAAATCGAAGTACAGCCACTGTGTGGGATAGCATTCATGGAGAAAAGGTCTTCTTCTACCTGTCAAGCCTGCAGTGTCAGAGGCTGGTGAGTTCATATTCACCAAGCTTTGAGTCAGGGGCCCGACTCAAAGCAGGATCTCAGAGCAGGATGATATAGGAGCAGAGCTGGACTCTTTTGTGTTTCTGATAGACAAGGACATTGATAATATTCCACTAATGAAAATTTTATTTGCCATTACAATGTCAAAGTTAATCATTCATTTCAAGTGGATTTCCAGCCTTTGTTAAATACATTATGTCCATGAGTGAGTGATGATAGGTTTGAATCACAAGGTATGTTTTCCTGTTTTGGCAAGTCTGAATTTTATAGCAGGGCCTTGCTTTAAATGGATATTTTAATGATGGCATGCTCATTCTAATACTTGACTTTATTATCACATCTTCTTTGAGCCTGCAGCAGCCCAGTTAGA
This sequence comes from Odocoileus virginianus, assembly GCF_023699985.2. Classification (NCBI taxonomy): domain Eukaryota; kingdom Metazoa; phylum Chordata; class Mammalia; order Artiodactyla; family Cervidae; genus Odocoileus; species Odocoileus virginianus. The sequence goes on from NC_069677.1 coordinate 17,380,632, forward strand.
TAAGGAACTACTTGTGTCATTATCATTGATGTATTTTGCAGATGTGGTTTGGAGATTGAATAGCTTGTTCAGTAGCATACAGCAAGTAGGTGATTAAGACAGGAGCCAAATAAGATCATGATGGCATGAACTATAAGGTTATGAGGGCAGAGAGAATAGAGAGATGTATAGAGTTCCTCTTGGTAACTGAAACAGGCCTTGGATGCAATGTGTGCCCAATTCAAGCTTTCAAGTGAATGAATGGAGTGGTCCTATTTTGATTAGTGGTCCTAGTTTGATTTAGGAGTTGAAAGACTTGGCCTATGAATAAGGGAAAGACTATTCGACATTCTATTTTTTTCCCCTTTAAAATATGGAGATGATTTTAAAATATAGAGATGATTAAGACTATGTTTTATTTGTTTGAAGGTAGGTCAGAAATATAAATATAGTTATCCTTTCAATGCGTATCTGGCAACTTTCTCCAAGTAATTCAACTGCTTCCACCTATGATGTTTTCAAAACTGTAAATGGAAATTCTTAAGTTGTATTAAAAAAGCATAAAAAGTCAAGGTATTGTTATCCCTGAGATATTGTCCTTCAAAATGACCTGATTGTTTTAATTAAATCATCAGTGTGTTGATTTAATTTCCTCCTGACCCCCCCCCCCCCCACAATGCAAAGATATCAGAAATGTCTCATTAACCATGAAGGAAAACTTATGAGACTTAGTGGCCTAGGCAGGAAAGTAATGAATTTCTGAATATGAAAAAGATTAACTAGGGTATTGCTTCTGATCTTAAGAGCCTTGTACATAGGTCCTATGTAACTTCTCAAATTTTCCTATATTAACTTCTTCTCATTGGACAAATGAAGAAAGTGATGCTGTTGATAACTTAAAGTGCTCAACAGCTAAAATGCACCCTGACAATAGCTACAGTAGTACAAGGGAAAAAGTAAAGTCTTTGTTGTTTAATTGAATCAAAAACACCACATTCTTTTAGTAGAGATCTAAAGACATGGAGTGTCACTTTCAGGAAGCTAGCATTTATTGTTTTCATTTTGTTCTATAAATGCCTAACGATGCTGTCAAGACAGGGAAAACTTCAAACAGCGAGTGTTATCTGCTTTTTTTCTCTTCTCTCATCACCCTCTTCTATTATGTGCTGCTACACCGGTTACCTTCTGCATCAAAACATCTTCGTATGTCACAAACCCACTGGAAAAAAAAATCAACACACTCAAAGATTAGAGAACACACATTCCCTTTCCAGGCCTTTTTTGGTGGGCATAGAACTGCAGTTCTAGTGAAGTATATTAATTTTTTGAGAATCTGAGTTTATTTCTCTCTTCTAGGATTTTGTATTATTGAAAAATATATCCCTGTATATCTATATCTATATATCTCTCAAACTCTTGACACCTGAAGAACTTGTTAAAAACTTAAAATTCCTGGGCTCTACTCATAGATATTCACATTCTGAGAAACCATCAGGAAATCTACATTTAAAAAAAGCATCTCAGAAGAATATCATGCTTTCTCTTAAAAAAATAAACACTGTCATCATCTCTTTTACTCATTTGGCATTTTCCACTTTTCAGAATGCTTGCACATACATATTCAGTTCTGGGAGGTAGATGAGACTGATTGTCCCCATTTTGAGGATAAGAAAAAGACTCAGGGTTTAGCAGTGATTTCTTCAAGGCCTCACTATATACTCCTCTCTTGCCCATTTCTCTGGATTCCTCACCTTAGCTGACCTTTTTCTTTTTGAGTGTTGAACTGCAAGAGGCAAGGAGCCCCCAGAGCCAGCCAGTACTATTGGTGCCTGCCTTCCTCAAGAATGAGACAAGGCTTGTGGCAGCCAAGGAAGGAAAATAGATAATTTTATCTGTAAAATGTGAACACTTCCCTAATTGACAGTGTTACCAACTGATTTTCAGTAATTTCCCTTACCACATTCAGATGTACTTTTGAAAATGTATTTGGCTGGCTTCACTTTTGGAGAAGAGGGCTGCGTGTGTGTGTGTGCACACGTGTGTGTGTGTGTCCGTGTGTGTGTATCTCTCTCCCCTGTCTGTTACATATTGTCAGAATCCCAAGTTCACTCCCCTTATGCAGGCACCCTGAACTACTGCAGGGTATGTGTGCTTCCCATTGACAGTTGGGATTCCCCGCCTCATGGCGCCTTGCCTATTTAATCCTCCTCCAGATGTCGGCCCCTTAAACCCATCTGCCTGTGCTGTACCCAGCGGCAGCATGAAAGGTCCCGGCCCCCAGACGCAGTGGGGCTGTTTAACAGTGCTTGCGCTAAACAACTTCATAGGCCTCAGTTCTCATTCTGCTAGGAATCTGGAGGATTCCTGGGCCCTCTCCAGGACCCACATCCATTATCAGTAGTTTCCTTGACATTCATGTTCCTTGCCCACTATTAGGGTATTTCCAGCATACACCTGTTTCTGTTTGGAAATCACCCGTTAAATCTTTTGGCACTACCCTGGTGGCTTATGGAAATGTCTGTTAAGGGGAGGGCCTAAGGATATTTGAAGACTGGTTGAAGAATGATACTTAGTATCACAACAGCCACTTCCAGCCCTTAGCATGGCTACTCCTTTATGTTTCCAAAATTCTTCATGCTGCATTTCAGCTTAGGTGACATTTTCTCCTCTGCTGAGTTTTCCGTAGTGTCCACCGGTCACCACAAGCACTCCTGGAGACCTGACTGCCCTCCAGAGCTGGCTCTTGACTGCCCTTGCCCACAGTCACCCTCTCCACCTGCATCCTCCCCTCTGTGCAGAGTGCTCACCTGGTCCCTCATTTTAGGGACTGAGTCTGTTTTGCAGCTTTCCGGAGGATCGGACCCAGAAATCTGGGTTCCTGGAATGTGGAAACACTTTTTCCTTTTCCAAAATGAGCTGAAGGTGGGCCCAAGGGGCCATCGTTACTTTCTCTAGTGTCTCCTACCTTCCATTCAAAGCAGAATTCTTTGTGCTCCAGCTTATTGGAGAGACTGCAGACCAATTTCTCTCAATTCCCCCACCCCTAACCTCTCTTTGTGCACCGGGGTCCTTTAACCGGTCGGTGGTGTTTTCTCTCGGGGGAGGGATGGGACTGAGCCGATCCGAGCTGCAGTTGTTTCGCTCTGCCTCTGAGAATTTCTCATCCAAACCTCAATCACGTAGGATTGCGTAGAGAGGAGAAAAGGGGAGAGACAGAAGACGGAGAAGGGGGAGAGGGGTGACGGGAGGGAGGGGGAAGAGTCTGGGAGCCGAGGGCGCGAGGGAGGGGAGGAGGCTCCTAGCGCGCTGCGCTTCCCTGCGCTCCGGGAGCTTGGCTCCACCTGGGCGCTCCCGAGCTCGCAGCGGGTGGGCGAGCAGTGCCAAAGGTGCTTTGGCGGCCTCCCGCCCTTCGTCCCACCCTCCGTCTCGGTGGCGGTAGTCACTGCCAGGAGTTTCCTGCGGAGCTAGCGCTCCAGCCGAGCGAACCGGCTAGGCGGCGACGGCGCCCAGGAGCCGGTGCGGCTCGGCGTGCCGGGAGCCTCAGCCCCCGAATGGGACTCCGCCCGGAGCGCCCCCTCTGGGGCCCAGGGAGGCGGCGGCGGGGGGCACCCCGCTAGCCCGCGGCTCTGAGCGGCCACCCGCGCAGCGAGTTGGGCGAGTAGACGGCAATCCGCACCTGCTTCCTGGCCCCGGCCCCGAGTCTGCGTCCGGCCCCCAGGGCCCGGGTGGTGCGCTCGGCCGCCTCCCGACGCGCCCAAGCCCGGCGGCCCAGGGGCCCCGCTTTCGCCCCGGGCGCCAGACCATGGTGGACAGCTCCGGAGCGGAGCCGCAGCCGCCTGGAGCCGAAGTCGCCCGCAGCCAGCCCCCGCCCCACCCGAGCCGCCGCGCGGGTATTCGCAGAGCGCTGGTCACTTCCTTCCTCGGCCGGGATGGGCCGCGCGGGACGGAGTGATCGGCCTCGCGTCCGGCGGGTAATCCCCATCTGATCTGCTGCCTGTGAGCTGTCGACTGCCGAGCCGCGCGAGCCTGGGGGGCCGGGGCAGCGCTGCGATGACCTGATCCCGAGCCCGCCAGGGCGCCCCCTCCTTCCCTCGCTGTCTCTGAGCCTGTGCGGAGAGCGGCTCGGTGCGGCGGCCCCGGGCGGACCATGGCGGGGAGCTCCAGTTAAAGGCGTGTGGGCGCCGAGCTGGAGAGGCCACCTTCGGCTTCGCTGCCTTTTGAGGGGGCTTATTTAAACCACTGAGTCATTCCAGATTTAGGATTCCCTAAATAATCACCAACTGTGCCCATCTGTGCCAGAAAGAAAGCGGAAAGAGAAAGAGCGCCCGCTCTTTGGGACCCCGCGTCTCCGCGGCGCTCGCCTCTCGCGGGTTTCTCCCGGAGGGTGCCTGGCCCTGGAGGATCTCCCTCCCTCCCTCCTCCTTTCCTCCCCTCCCCTTCCCTCTTGCCCTCCTCCTCCCTCGCCTCCCGCTCTCTTTGCAGCGCTGCTGGCGGGGAGTCGCGCTCGCCGCAGCTGGAAACATCTGCCCCGCCAGGCGCCCCTACCCCGACTCCAGCTAACCGCTCCCACTTCGCGCCTCTCGGAATTCCAGAACTCGGGCGGCGGGCCCCCGGAGAACCGCAGCCGGGGCGATGCATTCGGTAGACCTCACCCAGCCGGGACGGACCTCCTAATCTCCAGAACTGCGGGCCGCAGGGAGTTAAATTGCTGCCTTCCTCTCCTCTCTTGCGGTTGGTGGCTTGTTTTCTAAAGGAACGTTTTATTCACTTTTTAGCATTTTCTACCGGGGGCACGCTACCCGCCGCGGTCCTGACTCTTGCTTTGTAAACGGGTTTTCTATGTATGTGTGTGTAGATATACTTTGGACACCTTGCAACGCTTGCGCCTCTCCGACAGGGGCACGGCTTGTTGTTTTGGACATCCTTCTTCCCTTTCCACTTGGTACTCCGAACGCAGTGTGAACAAAGTCCCCACTGCCCCCTTGGACGCGGATCGCCTGGGGGTGCAAGTTTGGGATGCAAGAGTCTAGTTAACTGGAAGGCCTGGGACCGCCCCGCCCCCGCCGCCAGAGGTTGGGGAAGTTTACATCTGGATTTTCACACATTTTGTCGCCACTGCCCAGACTCTTGACTAACCTTGTGGGCGCCGGGTTTTCAGTACTGCAGCCTTCTCAAATATTAGCACTGCCTCCCCGCGCCTGCCCTGTCCCTCCAGGCCGCCGAGGTCCTGCCCTCGCCCCGGCGGAGCGTGATCCCGAGGGCGCAGTGGAGCCCGGGGCCTGGGGCCCGCGCTGAGCAGCTATGGCTGCAGCGATAGCCAGCTCCTTGATCCGGCAGAAGCGACAGGCGAGGGAGTCCAACAGCGACCGGGTGTCGGCCTCCAAGCGCCGTTCCAGCCCCAGCAAAGACGGGCGCTCCCTGTGCGAGAGGCACGTCCTCGGGGTTTTCAGCAAAGTGCGCTTCTGCAGCGGCCGCAAGAGGCCAGTGAGGAGGAGACCAGGTCAGTAGAAGCCCTAACGGTGGGCTCCCTAGTGGCTAACACCCCCCTCCCCTTCTGCAGAGCATCTAGGGGCATTCATGGAAGAGAACCAGGATCCTCCTCTTCCATTCTGGCCCTCGTTCTCCCACAATTTTCAGGTAGATTTCAGTCACCCTCTGTTAGCTAATAGCCTCTTGCCCCATATTCAGGAAGGCACTTTATACCTCGATGAAACCACGGTTTGATTAGGATGAGAGTTACATATTTACATGCTCTTTGTCCCATAAAGCCTGTAGAGTCCTTGAGGGCAGTGGCCACCTCATTCTCCATTTCTGTTTCTCATACATCCCATCATCTGTCCATCCATCTGTCTATCCATCCATCCATCCATCCATCCATCCATCCATCCAGTATTTAATCTACCTCCTGAGAACCTAAATGTAAATAAACCTTCCTTCCTATATCTCTCATAACACAGTGCAATCTTAACAGACAGTAGGCACAAAATGAACTTAAATTTATTGTCTTTTTCTAACTCTTTGTTTGGCAACACATGATGTGGCATCTTCCTCATGTTTCTAATCGATTTCTCACTTGCCTGTTTTCACCCATGCCCTTTCACTTCTTTTCACCCAGACCTTTTCTTATTCTCTTCCAACTGCTTCTCTCCTTGTTCCCAGTGGCTCTGCTCATTAACTTTTCTGTCTTGTTACTCCCATCTTTGCACACTCACACTTTTGGGACATTTATGGAACAACATAGTATCTGCAGTTTGGTCTCAGTGAGTGTAAAGGAAACTTTAGACTTATCAGAGATCTTAGCCTGGCCTTTCTGAAGATAATTCTTTTCTTTGGCTTTAAACTCAAATGGTTAGTCTTTGCTGTATCTCTGTTTACAAAGGGAAATTGGATACCTCAAAATTTAAGAGTGATTATCGCCAATTTAAGCCAGGCTATCTTGAGAGAAAGAAAGCAGAATTTCCAAGGTCTGTGCTTCCCTGGGTGTGGCCCACAGGGTCATTTGCAATCTGCAGATGATTAACCCTTGCTGTGGACAACTGAAAGTAAATACAGTCTAGAAGGAAAGCTTGCTCAGTGACCAGTTGACGTTTAGGTTCGCATCTTTGCAACTCTGATTGTGATGTTCTCTTGGGTTTCAGGAATGAAGCATATGGGCTGGGGTCATTGGGCAAAGAAAACACTTGAAAAGTCTGGACAAGTGGGGCTCAGAATTAGTTTAGAAATTTGGATTAAGCCTTGTAAAGAAGCTGTTCCATCTCATTTTTCTGTTGAGTTTTCATGACATTATTCATTCCATAGTGGGCTCTTTTTCTTATCCCATGATGTTGATGAAATAGTAAATTTCAGGATCTTAAGTTACAATCTTAAGGCAGAAGCTACTAAAGTCTCTTATTTTATATCCAGTTAATATGGCCTGTTTATTGTATAAAGGGAAGATATGTGCAAAATACTAGACTTAACTCTGCACAGGAAATAACTCATATTAGGGGAAAATGAAATTCTTCATATTGTCGTGCAAGCATCATTTGGGGGCCATCTCTCAGAGCTTATGTGGTCTACAAAGAGCTTCAAGGCTCTGAATTCCATGTGACTTTGATATTTCAGTCTCTGAACTATGTTCTTGCCCTCCAGTTTTTGTGAATAGATTCTAGTCAGCCTGCTTATTAACGAACAAGGGTAATCTAATGTTAGGTGGATTGTTTTTGTGAATGGATAATATAAACTCACCTGATCTTTGTTGAAGTTGACTTGGAGACCAGTGATTTGCATGGCTTAATTAAGGAAACTGCTTCCTGTGGCCTTTTCCTTGGCATCTCATTAGAAAATAGAGACTTTGAGGAAACTGCTGAGTTTATTGTTTTTTCATTGCTCATTTAATCTTTTCCTCTTTTTCATCTACTTAGTGTACATTTTGGCAAAGAGGATCATGACTGGTGGATTCCTTTAGCTTAAGTGTCACAGTAATAATCTGACAAAGAGATGACAGGACCTGTTAAGAGATGCTGAGTGCAAGGGCAACATGCATGTATCTGTCCACTGTGGACTTGAGTTTGTTATGAAGCTTAGCTTAGAAGAATTGGGAGCATAGGGTGCAACAAAACTTTTGGGGAAGATGATAGTATCTGTTACCATTACTAACAAAGCCAAATAACTAATCTGTTGATTTGCTGTCAGTGACCATGATTCACATAGCTTGAGATGAGCCTGTTTATAGAGAGAGAGCACCTTCCACATCTCAATTCTCCAGAGAGACTTCTTTAGCTGGATTGGGAGGAAGTTGCTAAACACCAAAAGGAAAAACTATTTGAGCAAATCTATTTTATAAGCTCTTTGATATTATGTTCACTTAATATTTGATTTATCCTTTAAACTCACTAAATGGCCTGCCAGCCATTTCCTGTGAAATACAAACTGAGTCACAAATGGTAAAGTGGTGAAATGGAATAACTTGTCATGATAATTTCCACTCTGAATTTCTGTCACTGAGACACAAGTTTCATGGGCCAGACTTGCCAGGGGAGAGAGCCTGAGACAGTGAACTAAGTCAGGTATTGGATGGGAAAGGCCACAGTTGTATTTCTGATTTCAGGGCTGACATACGGAGAGTCTCTTAATCCTTGTGTTAGCTCACCAAGTTGCAGTGCATATGATGTTGAAATCGCATAAATGCAGAGGGAATACTGAAATTACACAGTGAAGGTCGCAGATTTTAAAATCATGATATTGCATTATGAAAACATGAGAATTGGCAGGGCCAGCTCTCCCATCACAGAGTTCCAGGACCATAGGGTGCCTCGGATGCATTGTGAATGCCATCCCTGGAGCACAGTGGTGGCTTACCCTGGGACTGTGTAGCAAAATGCAGCCTTAGATAAGAAACCTTTGAGTCAGAACAAGTTGGTGTTTTATACAAGATTGCACAGTTTAGATTGTGGTGAGATTGGGGCTAGAACTTGATCCAGTTGATTTTTCTTGCCTGTGTATTTCACAACACAACACACAAAAAAGTAGTGTGATGTACTGCGTGTCCTCTGTCAAAGAATGTGAATAATTTTATAGATTATTATTTTTACCATTAAGGATTGTTATTATTATTTTGTAATTAGAGCAATAATGTGGTCTTATAGAGGAAATAGCTGGCAGAAGGAGACATAAACTAAGTCAAGCAATTGGGGTTCTAAAATGACCATCCTATAGCACCGTGCATATAGAAGTAAATCCCACAGTGAAGACACACAGACAGAGCAGGAATACTTAGTCCCATAGTACTGTGTGGACTGTAGGTCTTTGGAAGTGAAATGTTGGAGACCTTGAACTGGCACATTGGCTTAGGTCACTGAACCATAGAAAAGCCTTTAGAACATAAGAAAAGAATACTCTTACAGTCCTTATTACTTGAGTTATTACTTATATGTGAAATACCTGTATGAGCTGCTCTAATATTTGCTTGAATGTTGATACCACTTAACTTGCCATGTGAATTACATGGCTTACTCAATTCTGGCATTTGTTTTACTCTTGAATAGAAACACCTGAACAAATGATTAACTATAGAATTATTTCTGTTTTTCACTCAAGAGTTGCTGCATGTAATAGATAGCATTCCCCATCAGGAAGGGATAAGTGTTTATAGAATCTGTTAAATGTTGGAGTGGCCAGGAACCTTGGAGGTCATTAGTATCACTCCTTGAGTTTTCAAGTGAAAGTCTGTCTGTAAAGCACAGAGTAATTAGATAAGCTTAAATCTATGTATTTTAATCAGTGTTTTTTTATTATTTTTCTGTAATTTAATTCTTTCCCTTAAACTGGGGCATTAAAAAAAATCAGTAATCAATAAAATTCCTCACCCGAAAAACATTAGATAGCTTTCATAGCTTAAGTTTTGGGTCTTCTTTACTTTTGTTTTAAAGAATGATGCAGTATGTTTATAATGATTGGATAAAATAAATCAAAGAAGTGATTATAATTTTACTAAATTTTGTTGATTTTTGTCTTATTTTTCTCAGTTCTTGTTTCTACTTGTTTCTGAGTCCTTGTTTCTGTTATAAAAATTATGGTTAATCAAAATATTTTAGTATTTTTCCAACTTGTTTTGGTGGATGTATACTATTTAACAGCATACTCATTCGGTATTTTACTATCAAACATATCCTTTGACACTGACAAAGGAAACATCATAAAAAAACTTCAAGAACAAAATGGACAAAAATGGGGGAAATGCTTGATCATGTGACTTAAAGAATATAAATTACATTTTTATAAATTGAAATCATTCTGGTCAATATATAGATCAAGAATACATTCACATGACAAGTGATACTTTACATTTATAGCAAGTAGTTTTATTGTATTTTCTCTTTTAAAAGTATGACTCATGTCTGAACTACAAAATCAGCCTAATTAAATGATATTTGGCTTGATGCTTGTTTGAAAAAATCAAGCTTTCCTTTTTAGAAACTCACCCTAGGGTTTAAAATGATATTTTGTGTATGTGTGTGTTGTAACCTTCTTTTCTCTACAGCAGTGCATTCTCATAATTATGTTTCCATTGTAAGAACATTTTAAAATAGTAGGTACTGTGATCTCTTGATTTCTTTCATCCCACAGAGATCTCATCAAGCCATAACTCAGGATTAAGTCTTTAAAGTTTTAATGAAGTTGATATTGAACAGAGTTAGAAAAACAATTTGTAGGAAATGAGGCAGTCTGTATTTGAGGAAGCAATAGGAATATTTTGGAAGATCTTTAGAAACTAAAGCTTTGTCTCTTACAAATGTAGTTTAAGGGAAGTACTGGACTTACTAGTAAAAAACTACATAGCTTTTATTCTTGTTGAGAGCATATTTTTGCATAGATATTACTATGTTGATTTAGTTTGGGAAATTTGTTAATAGTGATTACTTTTTTCTCATCTCTTTTTTTGAGTACTTTGTCATAATGTGTATTCACTATGACTTTCATCTGAATTATTATAGATTTTGTGAGAACTCTCATAAATAGCCTATTTAGACATAGGAGACCAAGTTAACATATGACATTTTGAATTCTATCTGATGGCCTACTATCAAGCTACATGACTTTACTTGTTATCCAAAGAGAAATGAGGCACATCTAAAGGGCTCTGATTCCAAGGTCACTTTCTAAGCATCCTTGAGAGGGAGGAGCCTTAGAATGCAGAATAGCTATAAGTTAACCATATATAATAATACCTTCCTTGATGGTATAACTTCAGGATTTACAGAATTTCTTTACAACTTCTGCTCCTTTAATTCTTCATAGCAGTCTACTGGCATGATACCGTCTTTGAAATAAAACTAAGCTTCAAAGTAGTAGACAGACTTGCTCAGGTTCACGGAGTCAGAGAGTGGCTAAACCGCTCCAGGACCTCCAGCCCACACCCTGCAGATCCTCTGTCTTTATCTCCCACCACCTTGAGCTAAGGAGGCAGAATCTGAAGAATTAAGTGAGATTCAAACCTGGGACACTCCAGTTGGGGGAATCAGATAAAGAGTTCAAGGAATTATGGAGCGTCATGTTGCTTTGCTCTGGGTATATCTAGACCCCCGGGAGCATCTCTTGTGAGGAGGAGGAGGATAGCAGAGAGGCTGGGGAAGGCCTCCAGGTACTGAAGAAGCAGTCCTGTGGCCATGTTGTCATGTGCAGTTCCCAGGCTTCTGGCTGGGATGTTCCTCTCTGCTTGTGGGAGCCTAGGAGATGTCAAAGGCTGCCACCTGGGGCCCCTAAGGACTCACTGGGAGACTCAGGTCCAGAGGGGAAGACTCTCTTCACTGTAAACATAAACCGTTGCTTCAGATGTTTTCAAATGCAAAGAGGTAAATAACAAAGGCAGGAGAGCCCTGTAGGATTTAGTGTTTAAAATCTTTTTTTTTAATTTTAATTTTTATTTCTTTACAGTGAGTGTTGAGTGTGTAGCAGAGTGATTAAGTACATGGATGTTGGTGTGGGATCGGAATCCAAATTCTGGAGATACTATTTTTGAGAACATTAGGCAAATTTGTTAACATCTTTGAGCCTCAGTGTGCTGATTTGTAAAATGAAAGTACTATCTCTAGCATTTGGCTAGGAAAGATTTCTCTGAGGAAGAATCATTTAAGCTGAGTTCTGAAGGATGAGGCAGGCAGAGAAGGGTGGAAGATGTTCAAGGCAGAAGAGATCAGCTTGCATGAGATTGAGGTGAGGAGGTATTCGGTGCTTTAGAAGTGTAGCTGGAGTGATGGGAGCAAGTGGTCCAGGCGACGTTGGAAAGGGCAGCGTTGTGCCGGGCCTTGGAAGCTTGCAGAGAGATTTTAATCTAGAATCCAAAGAGAGTCCGAAGTAGGGGGTGATATAATCTGGCCTGTATATTTAAGTGGACACTCTGGCTTTGGAGAGGAGAGTGGATTGTAGGGGAGCCAGAGGGGAAGTTAAGGAATCATAAGGCGGCCAGGGAAGCAGTTTGGGACAGCAGTTCTCAAAGTGTGGGACACAGGCCCTGGAAGCTCTTTGGGGACCTTCTGGTGGGTCCACAAGGTTAAAACTAGGTTCAAAATGATATTTCCTAATACTAATTATTCATCTTTTTTCACTCATTGTCTTAAGTGTCCAGTGTGATTTTCCAGAGGTTATATGATATGTCCACTATCATCTGAAAAGGCTATTAAAATTTCTATTCTTTAAAACTATATATCTGTGTAAGGCCAGGTTATCTATATATGCTTAAGCCACAACATCTACAAGAGATTAAATGAGGAAGCAGATTTGAGAATCTAGCTGATTTCTGTTAAGGCAGACATAACAGAAATTTGAAACATATAAATTATTTTTCACTCATTTTTGTTTTGGAAAACAGTTATGTTTCATTAAAACACCTGTTTGTTTAATATATGATGGGCTTATTTTTAATGAATGTTTGAAACATTTTGTCATAATTTCTAAACACAGTAAATATTGGAAGATAGCGGCCACAGAAACAAAAGCTCTTTGAGATGCTCAATAATTTTTAGGAGTGTAAAAGGATCCTGAAACTGGAAAGTTGGAGAACCACCAGTCTAAGGTATAGATAATGTTGACACAAAACATCATGGCAGTGGTCATGGATATGAAAAGAATAGATGGAGGTAGAATCAGCTGAGCCTGGTAATAGATAGATATGAGTCAAAAGCATGTAAGGTGTCTGGATGATTGATTTCTGGCTAAACAATTCAGTAGTGAGTGGTGCTAAGATGCAGGAAAACTAGGGGAGAAGCAGAGTTGGTACGTGTCAGATGCATATCCTTCCCCAATTACAAAGCACTGCAGAATGCTAAGGTGGAAAATTGGGTGATAGTATTATTTATTGTTTAGCAGTTTTACAATATCGTGAAGATCCTGAATACCCCTTCTGTGTAAGGCTATCTACTTTATTCTTGAACTCTTTAGGGAACTTATTTTCCTCCGTTGATCTATAGCTACTACCTTGTAAGAGTAATCCTATAAGCAAATATGTTTTAGGCAGAGAAAAACACTGTGTGTGTGCTTAGTTGTGTCCGACTGTTTGTGAGCCAATGAACTGTAGCCCCCCAGGCTCCTCTGTCCATGGAATTTTCCAGTCAAGAAATGCTGGGGCGGGTTGCCGTTTCCTACTTCAGGGGATCTTCCTGACCGAGGGAGTGAACCAGAGAAGAATATTAAAAAAAGTCAGAAACCTAAATAGTTTTTTTCTTAGTCCTTTAAAATTGAAACAAAGTATTGCGTGTTAAAGACACTTGAAGTAGTTCAGTCCTGAATGTATTCTGAATATGACTTTTATACATGTGGAATCTAGGTGGACTTTATACATGAGCCTGGGTTAGATTCAGTGGTCTTTGCATAATCAAGTGACTGTGACAAGATAAACTTTGTAAAGTTTTCCTTATTTGTCCAACTGTTGTTAGTCATTTGATTAGTACTTATTGTGGTGCTTATATATCTCCAGGCTTCCTGCTTCTAATCATACTTCTGTTAATGCCTCTCCACTGGAGTTTGTGTACAGTCTTTTCTTTTTTTTATTTTTATTTTTTTTATTAGTTGGAGGCTAATTACTTTACAATATTGTAGTGGGTTTTGTCATACATTGACATGAATCAACCATGGATTTACATGTGTTCCCCATCCCGATCCCCCCTCCCACCTCCCTCTCCGCCCTATCCCTCTGGGTCTTCCCAGTGCACCAGGCCCGAGCACTTGTCTCATGCATCCAGCCTGGGCTGGTGATCGTACAGTCTTTTCTTAATGACTTTTCAGAGGTCATTAGAGAAACTCTAAGGTCTAAGACCAAATCTAGTTTCCTGGAAGAGAATGACATGGGATGAATAGAATCTGTAGTCAGATCACAAAACGCTAGAGCTTAGAGATTATACAGGCCAGCGATTCTCAGCTCAGCTGCAGAATCAAGTCACCTGTGAGCTTTTATAATGTGCTAATGCCACACAACCAGAAAATCTGATTTCTTGTATCTACTCTGGGGCCCAGACATTAGTCATCAGTTTTTCTTATTTGTTTTTTCTAACCTCCTAGAAGATTCTAATGTGCAGCCAAGGCTGAGAACCACCAACCTGTTCAAGTCCCATCACTTCATACCTTGTGACCCTGAAACAAAAAATAATTATTTTATTCATTAGTGTTTCCCTGGTGGCTCACTGGTAAAGAATTTGCCTGCCAACGCAGGAGACGCAGGAAAGGCTAGTTCAGTCCCTGGATAAGGAAGATATCCTGGAGAAGGAAAACCCACTCTAGTGTTCTTACTTGGGAAATCCCATAGACAGAGGAGCCTGGCAGACTATAGTCCATGGGGTTACAGGGGAAAGACATGGCTTAGCGACTACACAACAATAAAGAACCTTTAGAATACATTTATGCTGTCTAGACACTGCACACAAATTTTAATTCCAATGATGATCCTTGCCTTTTGCTTGTTGTTGTGTTTAATGGCTTCCAAAACCTGAGCCACATCATGTGTCTGTGTGCCTCATCTTCCTCACCAGCACATGAGTTCCCAAGGACAGGACCTGGGCCCTGTTCATCACTAAATTCTCAGCACTAGCCTCTTGCCTGCGTTACTGCATTTCTTTGATCGCTGTTAAATAAATGAGGACTCATGGAACCTTACGTTTATGGCCAGCCTCAGAGCAAGAGGGATACTGAAGTTAGTATCTCCAGTTCTCACACAAGGATGCTGAGATCTAGTAAGCCTGGAGCTTCTCAAATCTGAAAGACTAGTAAGAAGTAGAGTCTGCGTTTGAAGTCAGGTTTGTTTTTCCTAGTTCACTTTCCTTTCTACTCTGCTAGCACTGGAAATGAGCCTCAGTGTCTTTCTTTGAAAAATGATGGTACCATATTAAAGGATATTTAAGGGCTTTTTTAGTTTGACAAGTCATTGAATAGCTCCTCTCCTCCCAGGAGGAACACTCATGACCCGGACATGAAATACTCATCTGTTCCCTGCTTCCTACGTACATAGCAAATATAAAAAACCATTTTCCTAGTGTGCTGTTTAGAATGTTCCTAACTATATCCCATGGTTTAATTACCTAAAATGTGCTATTAAACATCTCTTTACCTAAAATATCAGTCTTAATTTCTTTTGACTCCAATTTAGGCCTTACAAAATTAGGAATTAAATCCAGTATACTGCAGTGTTTCAGACATTTTTAAAACCTAAGGTAAAAAGGGGGATTAAAACAAAGTGTGAATGCAATTCAGGAAAGAAAATCTGTGAGCTTCTATAAATTATTATCAAAAGAAAAAACAAAAATTTCTAGAAGATGTATTTTTTTATTGTTACTGGTGACTTGAATGTTTTATTTTAGTTTTGGGAATTCAAAAGATGACCCAGATCACCTTTACAGTGCCCCAGAATCAGATAATACTCCTCAATAATTAAGAATGGGGCCAAAATTTAAATAAGTACCTGAAGTAGGGATCCATAGTCAAATTGTCTGGGTAGAAGAAATGTCAGATTTTTCAAAAAAATTATTTATTTTTAAGTTTTTATTTTATTTATTTTTGGCTGCATTGGATCTTTGTTGCTGCACATGGGCTTTCTCTCGTGGCAATGAGTGCGGGCTGGTCTCTAGTTGGGGTGTGTGGGGCTTCTCTTGTGGAGCACAGGCTCTAGGGGTGCATGCTCAGTAGTTGTGGTGCCTGGGCTTAGTTGCCCTGGGGCGTGTGGGATCTTCCTAGACCAGGAATTGAACCTGTGTCCCCAGCATTGTGCGGTGGATTCTTAATTACTGGACCACCGGGGAAGTGCCAGATTCTGTTTTTAGATAAATAGCTCTAGCTGAGCTGTCCATATGTTACCCATACCATATGTAATCTTATGTTGGGGAGAAGACTTGAAGATAGGAGAGCCACCCAAAATCACCTAAAGAGGATAGAAAATAAAAGAATGGTCAGTGTTTGTAATTAATTTAAAAAATAATGAAAAAAATAATTTAAAAATGATGATAAGACTGATGTGCCAATTTCCAAGGAAACCCAAGTTTCTCATGATGGAGAGAGTTAAAGTTGTGCTATTGTCATGCTTTATTAATTCAGGGAGGACTGCAGTGGATTTTTGCAACCATAATGTGACCACGAAGTGAAGCGTAAGTGCCAAATGAGGTGATGGTTCAGAAGCTCAGAATTCTAGAAAGGAAGTCGTGTTGGTAGAAGCCTTTGTTTCCTCTGTAGCCTTCTTGTGGGATATTGCTATAAAAGATTGGAAATTTACTTTCCTTTCAGAACGGTGGAGAGGGCTCCTCTTTGCCTTCTTGCTGACCCTGTTTTCTCTCTGTAACTTTTGCTCGGGGAAGTACCTGGTAGCGTCTTGAAGTGCTGGTATCCTGAGCGGTCTGCTTACTCCTCTCTCTCCACCTACAGATCGTGAGAAAAGGCATTAAGGGGGAAAAGCACTTTGAATTCATGCATTTCTGAGTGCTTCCATGTAATTCCTTTTTTGAGGTTTTACTGGGCTACATTTCCAGCTTACCACATGGCTTCTTCAGTTTGGATTCCACTCATGGTTCTCCTGGGCTTCTCAGGTGGCGCAAGTGGTAAAGATCCCACCCGCCAATGCAGGAGACATTGAAGACTTGGGTTTGATCCCTGGGTGGGGAAGACCCTCTGGAGGAGGGAATGGCAACCTAGTCCAGTGTTCTTGCCTAGTCCCATGGATAGAGGCGCGTGGTGGGTTGCAAAGAGTCAAACATGACTGAAGTGACTTCACGCATGCTTGGTTCTGCTAATGGGACCACCATCTTGGTTGGGAACCTGAAGATGGGAGATGCTTGGCTCCTGTTACTTTTACCTAAAGCGCAGCACAGTTCTTCCTGTTCTCTTTATCATGCTAAGTAATCACATTCAGTCTGAAGCTTTTGTCTCATGCTATTACACGTCTGCACTTGAGGATGGGTAACTGTGACATCAGCCTTGGGAGATCCGCGTACTGGGGTATATGACTCAAAGTGTTATTGAGTTTGCATTAGAAAACGTCAGTACTCATTACAATCACCCACCTTATGGGGGAGGGATGTGAGCCTCTGAAGAGGTAAATTAGGTCATGTAACTACGGAAGTCAGAGCAAGCATAGAAGCTAAAGTCTATAAACATAACCCTGTGCCTTACTGCAACACCATAGCTGTAGCAATGGGATATTGCCCACTGCTGGTAGCAAGATTATCTACCTCTTCTTTGTTTTGAGCAATTTAAATGTTGGTAGTTGTTTTTAAATGTCTATAGTCAAGTTATATTAGCAGATACCTATTGAATGGCTGTGCTTGGGAGTGGAATATGGCAATAATGAGGAAGTACCTGTTCTTTTTCTGTAGGGCAATCTATAATTAAGATTTGTTAACTCTGGCCAGATTTGTATTACTGTGTTCCAAGATGTAGGTTTGCTGTATTCTTCTGGACAGTTTATCCTGTAATGTCTAAATTTCAAGAAAAATAACAATAATTATGTAATTAAAAAAATTAGGTAAAATCTTTTAAAAATGCACATGTGCTCAAGACCTGGCTCAGAGCATGCTGTTTGATTATATATGTTATCAACATGAATATGCTGCATAATCAAGGTTCTTTCTCTACCTGTCTTCTCACAGTTCTCTAGCCAACTCCAGCCTTGTTGGTATACATGGAACGTAAAAAGCATCTGTCCATTTCAGTTCCATAGTTTGTAGTTGTTTTTCTCATGAGGGATGCTGTTAACTTCCACACTAACCTTTCCCTTACCTAGACAGAGCCCCTCATTTCCCAGCGCAGCTGCAGTTCTGCCTGTTATTCCAGGCCCAGCCCAACTCCTATCTTTTCTGCCAGATCTTCTCAGAGCCTTCCAGGTAGAATGATTCACTTCCTGCCCCAGACTTCACTTGTATAGTCATCTGCAGTTCCGTTTGTCTTGTCTGTTACTGTGGGAAGTACCTGTCCCTGTGATTGGAACATGAGTTCCTATAGAAAAAGAACTATGTCAATGCTCTCTCCATAGTAAGTGGTCAGAAATAATTCATCCAAATGAAATGAATTCTATTGGTGACTGGTGGGCTCATGACACCAGTACTAGTCAGATTTCAAGGGGCTTTCTGCACAAACGAGAAAATACTGAGCAGGAAAAGGAATTAGTATTTTTGGCTAATATTAATTTCATTTTGTTGGATATTGTGATACAATAATATCATTAATCTACTGTCAATTGGTGTTTAACTATCAGATGAATACTTAGCACTTATGCTTCTCCTTCCTCCCCAACCCAACTCCCAGTTGCCACCCTTGTTTCACTCGGTGTATACTTTTCCTCTTTCCTCTTTCTCAGCGGAGTAGCTACTTATAAAGGGGGAGTTTCTATGGAAATGGTAAAGGAAAGAGGAGCTTTGTATTAATTTATCCCTTTGCTCCAGAAATGGAGGGGAAGTGGGTGGCATTGCCAATTTGGAAAAAGGCCCATTTCTATTTTGACTGGCTTTGGTTTCTTAACATTGGGTTAATGAAAAATTTGCCATTGATTTCAGATTCAGTCATGCCTGGTCCTTACATTTACAGTTGAGACCAACAAGTCATTTTAGTGTTAAATACGCTGGAGGGAACATAGTCACTCTGGTTTCACTTTTCCTGGTGAAGCTGTAAGTAATGGAGGAATACAGTATTGATTTGGTCTAATGAAAAAGCTTCTTTCTGTCAACTCTTTATTACCTCATTCGCTTTTCTTCTTTCCTCTTCTCTTACCCTTAAAGCTATTGATAGCAGCATTAAGTAAGTCTTCTGTGTATGCTGCAGTACTCTGTATTTATTCTTTTGCTTGGTTTGAAACCCTGCCTTTTTCTTAAGAAGATATAAATAAAAGAGGCCTTTGAGTCAGTCTAAGGTAACAGTATCATAAAAATGGCATTGGACTTTTTGACCTTGGGGAAGTTTTATTCCCTTCTCTTCAGCTTAGTTTCCTCACTTTCAGAATAAAGGGATTGTATCAGATAGTTTCTGAGATCCTTTTCAGCTTTATCATTCTTGATGTGTATTTCTGATATTAAGTCTTACAGGGGATGGGTTGTTGAATTCCAAGATATTTGGATGTCAGTTATAAGTAAATAGCTTAATGACATGTTGGGCATGAAACTCTAGAAGATTTATTAAGGGAATAACAAAAATACATATACTTTTGTTTAATGGCTCTCCCCTGTAGTGTTTATTTGTAGTTATATCCACTAGTTTAATTGAACACATATTGACTGTATTTCTAAATTTTCTTTGTATTATTTTAGTTTTTAGCATTTTATTGGGCATTCAAAATAGACTATTGCATCAGTTTGGACTTTAGCACTGAAGAGATTTTAATAAGATGGTAGAACTAGGTTTTATCCTAATGTAGGTGACATTTAGTTATTTACTAGCCTCAAAGAGAAGATAACAATTAAAAAAATGGACAGGAAAAGGAACTATGTGATGTGGAGTGAAAGTTGAAGACTGATTTTTGAATAAGCTAATGTGAAACAGCATATTCCATGATGGTTTTAGATTAAACAATGGAAAAGTGCCATTGGAATGAGAATGGTAGTAGAGAGAAAAATCATGCCTTAATTATCAAGTTTTTAGATTTCTCAGACTTTAAGACATACCTTTTTGATATGTTTCTACCAAGACTTCATCAATTAAGGAAGAAATCAATGTTTATGGAATATAAAATATGACATACTCTTAGAAGTCATCATTTATATTATGGACAATTGGTGAAATTTAGTTGTGCTCATTAGTGGTAAAAATGTAAGATTTAGAAGAGTATAATTAAAATATTGCCTAAAATGAGATTTTATCATTTCTGTGAGTTTCATTTATGTATGTCACCCATCTCATCTGTTCTCATAGGTATTGTTGGCATTTGGTTTTTTCTTCTTTAGTTTTTCCAATTCTTTATCTATGCAGTATGGTTACAATATACATAGGGGAAATTCAGTTTTACCTTTTGAACCATTAATCATGTTATTTGACCAGAAGTAAGCTTGGCCTGTTCTTGAATTTGAAGTCTATAACACAAGGTCACTTTTAAGATTTATAGTACATAAAATTGCATGACATATAGTAGATGTGTTGGTGACCCTGATTACCTGCCTCTGGATAAGCTTCTATTGAGTGTTGCTTGGAGTCAAACATCACTCTCCAGGTTTGGTCTGATAAACCCAGAGTAAAATACACTCAGTTTAGATTAGAATTTCTGCGAGGTCTCTGAGAGATCACTTTATCTCTCTGCACAGTAGTGTTTGGTTAACTGTTCTTGCAACTGCTGTTTTTCAGGTGGTTTGAGAAAAAAGTCTTTAATAATTTTATAGTAAAGATTTTATTATTTTTAACATTAACAAAATTCTTTGGATTTTCATAAGTGGATTTTGTCTGCATTCTGAATTAAGTCTCAAGTTGGTTTAGACCTCTTCTGAATTGATTCAGGCACTTTCATGGGTAGCTATCCCAGCAAGGAAGCTATATGCTCAAAGGTCTTGTTGTGTCTCTAGTTTTAAGAGCTCTGAGCATATCTTGTTCACAACTTCCATGTTTCAGTCCATACACCAATGCAGTGAAGGGATATACATTTCACTAGTCCCAATACAATGCTTCTTTTGTGTCTCCTTGCTACTGCTGCTGCTAAGTTGCTTCAGTCGTGTCCGACTCTGCGACCCCTTAGATGGCAGTCCATCAGGCTTCCCCATCCCTGGGATTCTCCAGTCAAGAACACTGGAGTGGGTTGCCATTTCCTTCTCAAATGCATGAAAGTGAAAAGTGAAAGAGAAGCTGCTCAGTTGTGTCCGACTCGCAGCGACCCCAGGGACTGCATCCTACCAGACTCCTCCATCCGTGGGATTTTCCAGGCAAGAGTACTGGAATGGGTTGCCATTGCCTTCTCTGTTGTGTCTCCTTATGCTCATGCAATCCCCATTCATATCTATTTCCCAGGTAAATTTCTCCATCTTCTCCTTCTATGCACCCATTTCCACTGTAGATACATTAGTCATAATACACAGTTTCTTAAAATTGATTTTTATAGTTTTTATTCTTCTGCTGAACTTTGAACCTGTGGACAGTGAGTTCATAAAACCAGGATTATCTTAGTGAATATTACTGTTTGCTGAATGATGTCATTAATAGAGATATTTCTATTTTGCTGTTGTTGTCTGTTTGTTTTGTTTTCTCCTTTCTCTGCTGTATTTTCTTCTTGGATGAACTCATCTTTATTGACTTCACCTGTCTCCTCTATATTTCTGACTCATAGGTTAACACCTGAGGTCCTTATCCAAATTTCCAACTACATGCTATTGACTTTCATGTGGTTCTACTGCTAACACAAATGTAACCTTCTTCATTTTGAATTTGATTATTATGATCCTCCAGATGTCAGTCTGCTTTGTATCATGAGTTTCCCATCTCAGTGAATGACACTGTTTATGATAACTAGTATGCACTTAGCAAATATTGGTAGTTTCCTGACGTCAACCTTCTTGTCTGCCAAGCTGGAAACCACTCTTATCTTTGACTCATCTCTCTTTACTGTCATATCCAGTTACCAACCTCATTGATTTGATCTCTACAAAGCTTTTTTAAAAAAAACTTTATTATCAGGCACTAACTGAGGACTTTCTAGGAAATGTTACATAAGGAATAGTAAGATGAATCAGGTACAGTTAATAGCATCAGGTAAGCTGATAATCTTTGTTTAATATTATCATTTATCCATCTCTCTTGTCACTGCCAGAATTTAGGGGCTTTTTGTTGTAACCTGAAGTTCCAATGAGTTTTGAAAGCTGGATCTTGTACTTAATACACTTTTAAGAGAATCAGTTCAGTTCAGTCGCTCGGTCGTGTCCGACTCTTTGCGACCCCATGAATCGCAGCACTCCAGGCCTCCCTGTCCATCACAAACTCCCGGAGTTTACTCAAATTCATGCCCATCGAGTCGGTGATGCCATCCAGCTATTTCATCCTCTGTCATCCCCTTCTCCTCCTGCCCCCAATCCTTCTAAGCATCAGGGTCTTTTCCAATGAGTCAACTCTTCGCCTGAGGTGGCCAAAGCACTGGAGTTTCAGCTTCAGCATCAGTCCTTCCATTGAACACCCTATCTATTAACCTGGGTGTTGTGAAGTCTGAGTCTCCCTTTTCTTGCATCCTTAATTAGTCTTTGCATACAATTTTCAAAATACATACTTAATATCATGTTCAGTTCAGTTCAGTTCAGTCGCTCAGTCATGTCTGACTCTTTGCGACCCCATGAATCGCAGCACTCCAAGCCTCCCTGTCCATCACAAACTCCTGGAGTTTACTCAAACTCATGTCCATCGAGTCGGTGATGCCATCCAACCATCTCATCCTCTGTCGTCCTCTTCTCCTCCTGCCCCCAATCCCTCCCAGCATCAGGGTCTTTTCCAATGAGTCAACTCTTTGCGTGAGGTGGCCAAAGTATTGGAGTTTCAGCTTCAGCATCAGTCCTTCCAATGAACACCCCCATAAAAACCTTTTCATAGTTTCCCAATTGTTTATAAAAGCACCTTTAAATGATCTAAACATTGCCATGATTTCTTGAGACCTTATTCATCAGTCTCTTTATCTTCCTCTTAATACATTAATCCACATCCCTACTTTGAGTGTGACATCTAAGCCAGTCCAAGGAAAACTAGAAAGATTTCAATAGGAGTAAATGTGGGTGATAAGAACAAGCAATAGAAATGGGAAACTGCTTGGCTGCATGTCCCAGTAATTACTGATACTCAGAAGTACACAACACTAAAGACTCTTTCCCGTCCTTCCATTTTGATATATTCCACTCAGTCTGCAATCTCAGCAGTCAGTTTGAATGTGTTTTGTGAAAGGAATATGCATAGATATTTGGGTGTTTTTCATAAACTACGGGAACCAAGTCAGTGATTATGAATCAGCCTATGAGAGCTCTTTCTTTATATACCTATGTTACCATAGCACCCATCTTCGTTTATATTAAATATTTAAAATTCAAGCAAAAACCTTAGAATATGATATTTAAGTATAGGTAGTTCTTTTTATTGCCCAGATATTCTGGATGATGATTTCAATCAGACATAAAATATTTATTTCATCGTTTATTCCTTGGGTTGAATTTTCTGCCATCATGTAGCTAATTGTAAGTTGTATCTGACCCCTGGGTTTTAAGCTGTCATAGAAACAATGTATTTTGAAAGGTAGAGCTTATACTTAATACACTTTGAAGGGAATACATATTTATTAACATTTTGTATCAAGTAAAGATTTAACATTGGTTTTATTTAGAATTGAAATAAAATAGAATTGATCTAAACTTTTGCTTATTGCTTCTTTTCACTTGATGAAATCAGTTGTACTTGGCACTAGGAATGCTCAGTTGTCTTTTAAAATCTAGAATTAAAAGAGAGGAAGTGCTCAGGCTGAAGGGATAGAATTAAAATAATGTTAGTGGTTCTTAGATTTCCCTTTGAGGAAATGGTCAGTCCAGATGGTCCTAGATTTCAGGGAAATACTGTGGACTAGATATTATTAAATTAAGTTTTTTCATATTTGTTAGCCAGTCAATCCTGTTTCATTATAAGATTACCTTCTTTTATTTTTTTCTTGATTGGCTTTCTTTCATTCTTATTTTTTTGACTTCCTTTTTCAATAATTGGGTACCACAGACATCAGTATCAGGAGATAAATTAAAAAAAAATTGGCACTGCTTTATATTTCCTAAGATATGGGTAAAAGGTTTTCTTCTTTTTCATATGTTTAATTTTTTTAAACAATGAATTTTAAAAACATTTTCCAAACCAGACTACTTATTTGTAGTGTTTCATAGTCTGGCAACATACAGCAAGTTGCTTTCAAAAAGGTAAAATATAGGAAAAATGTAAATAAAGTTGTGATGGTTTTGATTAAAAAACAAATGCTATTAATTAAAAAAATTTTGCTTTTACTTCTATACTCCCTTTATTTCAGAGTCTTTCCGTTTGTCACTATATTGAAATTCTGTATTTGTAAGTCATATATTTCCCTTAATAGACTGATTTTTTTTTTAGTACATGATTTCTAATTGTAGCTGCACAAAATCTAGCACAATATCTGGCATAACATTATATTTCACTAGACAAACACCAAACAAACAAAACATCTAACATATGTCAGTGTCTATAACTTCATATATTGTAAGTGAAATGCAATATAAATCCCAATGCCCTCCAATATATCAGTTCCTTTTCTATAGTTGAAATTCCATGACACTGATTTAGATTGTTTTTGTCTATGCTTATTTTCATAAATGCTTGTATTTTATGTGCTTTCAATTACCTAAAATAATTGAGTAGCTACAATCAAACTTTAAAGGAATTATATTTTTGTTTTGTTACTTATTGAAAATAAAGATCCTAATTTATTTGAAAGCATGAAGTAAGACATAAAATAAAATCTATTTTTAAAAATTTATCAAAGATTATTCAAGCAGCACTAGGCTTTCTGAATTAGTTTTATTAATAAGTCATTTCCTTCTCCAAACCTAAGAGAAAGACATATTTGGATGTCTAATAATCTAACAAAATGGTTAGATAAAGTGCCTTAAAACTTGAAGCTTCTGAGTAACTCCTAACTGGTCTTACACTTGTCACATCTCTTCTGTGAAGTCAAGTAAAGGCCAACTATGAGGTGTCATTTGTGTTCTTCCTCTGAGATATCATCATAAAATATTCACCAGCTTCTTTATAGGGCTTTCCCACAGGCAGGCACACCAGAACACGTTCCGATTCACTGATAATAATGGGATCTGATTTCCATCCTTGAATTTGCAGCACAGGCACCTACGTCTGAGACAGGAACACTCTGGATGTTTTCCTACATTGTTTTTCAAACACAGTGCAGATCCCTACTAACATTTGCCCTTTTTCATATTCATATCATTGTTATTCATGTTATTGTTGCAGAATTCCATGATGTCATGTAAGTAGCTACTACAACCATATGCAGTGTTTAGAGATAAGGGAGTACCAGGCGGCTTAGTGTCAACCTTATGGAGGAGAGTCAAGTATAGGAAGGTACTAATCCTTTGCCTGAAACATGGTAAATGTTCAGTAGCTTTTAGTTTCTTTTTGCCTCCCCATTTTTGACTTAAATTCCAGTGTTCTATTACGTAAGATTATCTCCCCCAGTAGCCTCTTTATTGAGTAGATCAGAAATAGTTTTATTTTTGTACCTACCGAGTTGGTCATTTTCAATTTGTGTTCTTTCCATGTTTCTTTGTTTCTGTTCATGCATGGCCATGGGTGTAGAAGGAAAAGTAGAAAAAATCAAAATTACATAATCACTTGAATAATGACTATATCAGAGTCTTCTTTTAGCTTTCACGTTCACTTTCCATCTGCATTTCAGTGGATGGTAGCACTTTATTTCTACAGTAAATTTAAGAAAATGAGAAAAGTATTTTTGATAAGATTTAAATGTTGTTTTGGAGGGCGCGATGTATAAGCATGACATTCCTGGGTCATAAATAAGTCAGAACTTATGACAAAGAAATTTATGTAGGGAAAAAATCAAATAATGAAATTGGATTCAAACAGTAATTGCCACAAATCATATTTGAGATACAGTCCCAAGGAAGACTGCAGCCAGCAGATTGTGTGTCTGTGTGTGTGTGCATGCTCACATGTGTGTGCACTGGCTTGGTATATAATTAGACACTAATACACACAAGTGTGTGAACACACAAACTATCAAAAAGAGTATCCAGGATCATGAGAAGCCCACTTGGAACCAAAGAATTAGTTCTGGAGAGAGGGACACTCTGTTTGTGTTTAGTTAATGCTACTAATTAGGTTTATGTAATTTATTCTCTATTTAATTCAAACAATATAATATAATAAGAGTACTAATGAGTCTTCTAATTCTTAGATAGATGGCCTTTGTCCTGAACTCCATTCTGGCCTTCTTTCAGAAGGAGTCTAGAGGGTTAATGTTTCCTTGTTTTGTTCCACATTCTGGGGATGTGGAACCTTAGAAGACTGAGCTATAAGTTGAGCTACAGGTTCTCTTAGAAGTGCAAGGAATTTAAACTTGATGATGGGCTGCTTTATGGTCATTCATTTCAGTTGCTCAGTTGTATCTGACTGTTTGCAAACCCAAGGGCTTCAGCACGCCAGGCTTCCTTCAGTATCTCCCAGAGTTTGCTCAAACTCATGTCCATTGAGTTGGTGATGCCATCCAGCCATCTCATCCTCTGTCATCCTCTTCTCATTCTGCTTTCAATCTTTGCCAGCATCAGGGTCTTTTCCAATGAGTTGGCTGTTTGCATCGGTGGCCAAAGTATTGGAACTCCAGATTTCAGCATCAGGCCTTCCAGTGAGTATTCAGGGTTGATTTCCTTTAAGAGTGACTGGTTTTGTCTCCTTGCTGTCCAAGGAACCTTCAGGAGCTTCTCTAGTACCACAGTTCAAAAGCATCAATTCTTTGGTGCTCAGCCTACATTATGGTCCCACTGTCACATCTGTATATGACTACTGGGAAAACCATAGCCTTGACTATATGGACCTTTGTCAGCAAAGTGATGTCTTTGCTTTTTAATACACTGTTTAGGTTTGTCATAGATTTCCTGCCAAGAAGCAATCGTCTTCTAATTTCATGGCTTCAGTCACCATCTGCAGTGATTTCAGAGCTCAAGAAGAGGAAATCTGTCACTATTTCTATTGTTCTTCCTTCCATTTGCCATGAAGTGATGGATCCAGATGCCATGATCTTAGTTTCTTTAATATTGAATTTTAAACTGGCTTTTTCATGCTCCTCTTTCATCCTCACAAAGAGTCTCTTTAGTTCCTTTTCACTTTCTGCCATTAAAGTGGTGTTTTATATATATCCAAAATCTTATATATATATATAAAATTTAGATTAGAAAAATCTACAGAAATATAGAATATATTATTAGTATGCCATAATATAAAAGTAAATAGCTCTATGGTAATGAGATACTTGACACTCTACATATCCCAGTATATAATGCTCAGGACATTGTAGGAACTCTCTGCTACATCCACAATGAAATTCATTAAATTCAGGCCCATTCATAATTATTTCTTTGCACATGCTTCCTGAAAAACCATTTTTTCTTCCTTCTTATTTGAATCTGTCTACCTACTTATCTCTCCATCCATTATCTATCATCTGTTGATACTCTATACAGATGAGGACATTATAAAACAGAGATGGTAAGTGACTTACCCAAACTGAGAGTGTCACAGTTAGGAATAGAGTCAAGTTCTCCTGACACTCAAATTCATTCCTTTTCTGGAATTTTTTCACCATTATTATTATTATTTTTTAAATTTGACTGTGCTGGGTCTTAGATGCAGCATTCAGGCTCTTAGTTGTGGCATATGGGATCTAGTTCCCTGACCAGGAATCGAACCCTGGCCCCCTGCATTGTTCGAGTGGAGTCTTAACTGCTGGACCACCAGGGAAGTCTCTGAATAAGTTCCATTTTACTCTGGCCTGCCATAGGAATACATAGGTAATTTGTCTTCCAGATTTATCTGTGCAGATGGTGCTCTGAATGATACCCCTGCAACTTGACAGTGGGAAACATGTCGTAACTCAGTAGATGCTCAGTGTAGTTGAGAGTATATGTGTGTGTGTGTATGTATATGTATGTGTATACACACATTCCCCCCACCTTCCACAGAGTGCTTATGTATGCACTGGAAATTGAGTGAGAACCACCTGCTGTAGAGAGGAACTGTCATGTTTGGGAGCTTTTGTATCTGAATAAGCAAATTGACATCTGTTCTCTCCTTTCCTTCTGTTACAATGAAGTTGTTTTTTCCTTCTTGCTGAGACCAGTCTCCTGTGTTCTGAATTTTGTCCCCTTCTACCTTCATTGGAAGGATACTTTACCTTTAATTCTCCTCTCTTGAATTCTTGTTATTTTAGATTCTAAATTTTTCTTAAATCTTAAATCCTTCTAAAACAGACAAATAACCTTACTACAACACCCAATCCTTTGTCAAGTTCTTACTTTCTTCTTGTTCATGGTCAAACTTAAAAATATATTGATTGTCAACTTTTCCTTATTCCTTCCTCACACCTCATATATTTCTAATCTGGCTTCTACCTCAATACTAAAAAACAAAACAAAACAAAACAAAAAACACCTCTTGCAGTGGTTACTAATAACCTCCAGTTTACTAAATCTAGGGGGTAATTTCCAGTCCTCCTTTATACGACCTCTTGGTAGCACCCAATCCTTCCTTTTGAAATATTGTTTACTCCAGTCTTTTTGGTTTTTCCTTAGTCTTCTTAATTAGCTTATCTTTATTTATTCTTTCTTTGGAATGGAATAAATAAAGCTCAACTCTAGGTACTAAACATTTAAAATGTGCTCTCAGTATTTCTCAAAAGTCAACTCCTGTCACATTTATATCCTCAGTAAAGAACTTTTTTCTGAGCTTTAAATATGTTTATCCAACTTCTACTTGGTGCCTCAAACTAAAATACCCCAAAATGATTTTGAAAATTTAATTCCAAATCTATTCCTCTGTTAATCTTCCTCTTTTCAAAAAATGGCACCGATATCCATCTTGTTTAAATCAGAAACTTTCAATTCATCCTTGATGTGTTAAGCTTGGTCTGACCACCAAGATATATATGGGTTCAAAGACTTGTAAGAGTGACCACTTTTAGGACTGCCTTTTCATCCCTTGGTTAATTTTCACAGCAGCATATGTGCTATGCAAAGACATACACACAAGAATAAGGATACAAGTTGCCATGCACAGCTCTCCATCACTTCCCTGATATCTCACAGAGGCACTCCAAGCTCATCGGTCAACATAGCCATAAGGAGAGATGGATCTTCATCTGGTCAGAGAAGTATAAACTTTGGATTTTGTCTCTCATGACGTGCTGAGAAGTATGTTGCTAATTGGGAGGAATATTTCAGTTAAAGATCTACTTTTTTTCTTATAAGAAAAGTCTGGTGGTGCCATGGTTCCATACGTACACTTTCTGTTTGTACTGCCCTCTCATGCATCTCCTTCTCTGCTTGCGTGCAATTAATAACTATGTCAAGACATTTTTACATCTTAAACTACCTTCTGTTTCCAAACACTAATCAAAGTCTGTCATCCCTTGACTGGTCTACTGTTGTTACTTTCTAATTTATCTCCCTGCCTAACCTTCAATCTGTTATTTCTCTTGCAATCTCTACCGAGCCTTTAAAATATGGGTTAGATTATGTCATCTTTATGCTCCACAGTTTTCAGTGTCTTTCCATTACTCTTTGTGAAAGTTAAAGTTTAAAATGCAGGCTTTCCTTCTGCATGGCAGTTTTACAATCTAAATTTTATAATTATAGATTTTGGGATACTGTATTTGGAAAGTAATCCATATAAATTATGTAATTATGAATGATAAATGTTACATAATTTATTTGACTTGGTTACTTGTTCTAAGTAAGTGTTAGCAAAGGAGAAGAAAAAAAATTCTGTTGTTTGGGCAAGCTAGTTGCTTTCTTTGAATGATTTGTGATTTCTTTTTTATAGCATTGCATTTTGTTACTGCTATAGGCCATTGAAGAGCACACTAATAATTGATAAGAAAAGGATGGCTGTTATTCTTGGACAAAAGGTACATAAAATCAAAGCTATATTTGTATAGTGGTGTTTAGGTTTTTATAGCTATGTCTCTGAAGTTCTGTACCACTGGCATAGGTGGGAAAGAGGTGGCCAGTCTCGGTATAGGTAGACCTCCTGTGTCAGTGGATTATTGATGGTTAAGTACAAAAAGAGGTATACCCTAAAGTGCCTTTTCTATGTGTCCCATGTATCTTCTCCTTTTTTGGTCCAGAGCTCCTCAAATGACTCCATAATTCTTTCAGCATGGTTTATAATATTCTGAATGATCAAAACTCATCTCGAGTTATGTTTCATACTCTTAGTCTCTAAATTCCAGCTATAGTTTAACTTGTTTAAACTCATCAGAATCATTTCTGTCTTTGAACTATTCTCTCATATTGCTTCCCTCATGTAGAATGTTATTAATCTCCATTTCCCATATTTTTCCTTATCCACCTGCTCCATCAAGCTAATTCCTCCTTGTTCTTGAGGACTCCTTCATCATCAATATTATGTCCTGATGGAAGCTATGTTTTAGTCCTGTCTTGGTTTGTTCAGGGTGCTATAACAGAAATTCCATAAAGTGGTTGACTTCTGACAATTCTGTAGGCCAGGAAGTCTAAGATCACAAGATCCATAGATTCAGTGTCAGATAAGGGCCTGCCTCCTCACTAAAGGCTGTCTTTTTCCTGTAACCTCACAGGGTTGAAGGGGAAGGGGATCACTCTGGAACCTCTTATAACAGCATTAGTCCCCTTCATGGCAGAGCCCTGTGATTTGTTCACTTCCCAAGGGCCTTTCCTCCTTGTTACCTTAGAGATTAAGGTTTCAACGTAGAAATTTTGGGAGAGGCAAACATTCAGTCCACAGCAACTCCCTTGAGACTAGGTAGGGTTCATCCACCATATAACCAGGAGTCCTCTAGAGCACTTCTCATATTTGTAATTAATTTATTGTAGACTTATTTAGTTAAGTTTCCTCTTTCCTGTTACATGGTCATCTTCATGAGGGCTCTGACCTTAACTGTCTTGTTCACATTTGTATTTCTTGGCATGATACCAAGGCCAGAGTATTGGTGGAAGGAAGGACCAATGTAAGAATGGAAGGAAAGAAGGCAGGCAGGTAGGCAGGAGCCCTGGCATACAATTTTTGTCTTGTATCTTCCTTTGATAATGTATTTTTCAGAACTTATGTGACCTTTGTTTATTGTCATTGGCTTTAATTGTTCTGAGGAATCATGATATGGTCTCAGATAATTATTGTTTTATGTACCAGGCACTTCATTGCTTTTTGGAGAAATGTATCTGTTAAGATGAGCACCTGTCTAGAACTCTGCTGTCCAATATGGGAGTCATTAACTCATGTGGCTTTTGAGCCCTTGGAAGTAGCTAGTTCGAGTTGAGATATGTTGTGATTGTAAAATACACAGTAGATTTTGAAGACTTAGCATGAAGAAAAAATGCAACATGTCTCAGTAATACTTCTTATGTTGATTATATATTTTGAATATATTAAGTTAAATAAAAATATCATTAAGATAACTTCACAAGGTTTCCCTTTCTTAAATATAACTGCTAGAAAATTAAAATTACCTATGTGGCTTGCATTATCATCTTTGGATAGCACTGACTTATAGAACACAGTATTCTTTCCCTTGCTACTATACACTGAGGAAGAGGGAAGCCATTCTGGTAATGAGGCAACTGCCTTGAACAATGTTGTATAAAGGCTTGTAAGGACTTCTATTTAATCCTTACTAGAAAAATTAGGGGCTGATTCCCCCAGGTTATTTTGCTCTCTTAATAATTCCTAGACAAGACACCATTTTTGAAATAGCATCACTATTACCCTCCCATAGTGTTTATAGTTTAGTTTATTTATCTTGTCTTGCCAGTTTCTACCCTGATAACCACCTTTCCTATATCCTCTGCAGGATTCTAGAATGTCATTTGGAATGTTTTCACTTAAGCAAAGGAAAGTTAATAAAGTTTCAGACTGTGAAATAGACTGAGAGTTTTCCCAATGTGAGAGAGAGGATGTTGAAGTCAACCATAAATTATCTCACAACCAATATTAAGTTCCAGTACTCTGAATTCCAAGAAGATGCCAGTCCATTAAGCAAACAGATGAAATATGCTTTGCTTAAAGGTTTATCTGCAGCACAGTTGGTTGTAATTCTTAATAATGAGACAAGAAAGGGAAGCTTGGGCACCTGGAACTGAAACTACACATCACCCACTTAATTATTAGTGGATATTAATTATTATTGCTTAAAGTTGGAAATGATTTAGTGTTCTTACAGATTTTTGGCACAGCCTTTACGTTAAATCTTGTTATTAATTTCTGGCTGTTTTTTCACCCAAGCACCATGCTATAAAAATCTCTGTTATACATCACTGTGGTATATGAATCTATTCAAATCTGGGTATTTGGCAGTACCCAATAACTAAAACATAATAAAATCATAAGCCTAACACCTTGTAGTTATCACCATTGTTGTTTTAAAACCATAAAACAAAATATCTAGAAATCACTGTGACAATCCAACCCCTTTAATCTTACCTGAGAAAACTGAAGAATGAAGTGAATTGCCTAACTGGAAGAGCAAGGATTAGAACTTAAACCTTCTGACTTCTAACCCAGTGTTCTTTCTATTGACTTCTTTTGATAGTGTATTGGTGCCAATGTGTAGTGATTAGAAACTAATATCGTTAAAATAGGTAAATAAGGCAGTATCCTTGAATATGTGAAATTTAAGAAAAATCCACAATTATTTGTGTTTGTGTGATGGCTGTATTATGAGTGTAAGACATACCATTCTAGGACGTAGGCACTTGTAAATATCATTGTTTTGTTGAATATTTCTAAAAGAGTTAAAGTTTTTAGTGTTCCTTTTGTCCTTACTGCAGATATCAGGGTACAAAGAGACATTTTTTTACATTCTGTCTAGGTTATCTCCAGAATGTATGCTATAATTTGTATTTATTAACATATTACATGGATAGTTGTATACACATGTATTTATTACCTAGTTGACCTTCCCTGGTAAGGAATCCACCTGCCGATGCAGGAGACCCAGATTTGATCCCTGGATCAGGGAAGATCCTCTGGAGAAGGAAATGACAATCCACTCTAGTATTCTTGCCTGGGAAATCCCACGGACAGAGGAGCCTGGCAGGCTACAAATCATGGGGTTGCAAGAGAGTCAACATGAATTAGTGACTAAAGCAAACAATGCATGAGAAAAAGTAGGTATGAATGAAGCTAGATAAGAAGTGTTTCTTGTTCTGCAGAGTTGGAAGAAAGATTAAAAATGCAAGATAGAACAAATAACTATTATTTTCTTAAATTAAAATGTACACTTACACCAGTTATGGAATGTTCTTAGCCATTTTCCTAAAACATAAAAAATGAATGCTGGCTCTGTTGCATTTAGAAATCTGAATAAAGCTTCCTAAAATAATGTTTATCAAGAGTCGAGGATTTATTTGTTCAGCTTGTAAGTGCAAAGTAGTCATGTCCATATCTTTGAATTTTTAGAAAAGCTATTTTAATATTTAGGAGAAAGCTCGGGTCTAATTTTGATGAATGTATATATAAGAAAAGTTATTTTTGCACTGGGGTTCTACCCCCTCACTTGCAAAATAAAGAAAGGGAATAAGAATTGTTTTCTCAACTAGAGGTTTGTAGTCCTTTAGGAAAAATGATATCTGTTTATGTATTATTTTCCTTAAAGCAATCACATATATAAAAAGTTACTTTTCCTTTCAGGTTTAAAGTTTAGAAACATATAAATAATGAGCTCCCTACTGTACTCCAGTCTCCTTGATAATTAGTTCCTGGCTGTTAGGCTCTCGATTACTGAATGAATGGCTCTCTGACACATAGAAGAGATCAGATAGGTGTGCTTGTGACTTTAGTCCTTAAAGGTGTTTCTTGGTTTTCTCTTAATTTGATGGCACAGTTGTAACTCCAGTTTTGGTTTGGAAGATTACAGAGTTTCAGTGTTACCCTTGTTA
This sequence comes from Odocoileus virginianus, assembly GCF_023699985.2. Lineage (NCBI taxonomy): Eukaryota > Metazoa > Chordata > Mammalia > Artiodactyla > Cervidae > Odocoileus > Odocoileus virginianus. Next base: position 17,414,231 of record NC_069677.1, read on the forward strand.
TGTGCCATTTGTTAAAGACAGAAAGCATAGGAAACATGGATGTTGAAATGATAAGACTTTGAGTATTATAATCTGAGCTGTTACAAAAGGACTCTGCTTCCCATTTAAAAATAGACGGTTCTGCTAGAGAGAGTGTAACAACAACAGCAGAAATTGAAATGCATAGTTGAGCTGAAAACCAAAGAGGGGAACTCCTCGGCTGCCAGAAATGAAGAGGTATTTATATTCATGGAGATGAGCAGAAACTGATTTCATATGCCTCGTGGGGGATTATGGAACCAGACATGGGAGTTGAGAGTTGGACACTGGGGTTAGCCTGCATGCACGCACAGGGGATGGGTCCTCAGATCTGTATTAGGCAGACTGGAATGTGTAAGAGACATGGCTCTGTCTGAAAAATGGTGAGTTAGGAACATTCTCCACCTGTCAAGGAAAACTGAAAGGAATTTGACACTTGTATAAGGTTGTTGGTGTTACCTTACAGTGTTACCTGTAAGGAATTAGAAACCTTGAACAGGACCACTTCCTGGAGCGAGGTCTGAAATCACATTTTAAACTATTAACAATATCTCCCTGTTAAGCAAGATTTCCAGTCTGAGAAGTTAATGTAAAAACTTCTCTGCAGTTGAAGAAGTCCACAAAGTATCATGACAAGCCAATGTAAATCCTTCCTCATGGTTTCATAGTTCAAGGCAGGACAAAACAACTTTCATTTAAGAAAATCTTAAATAGAAACCATGCAAAGACAGAACACTACTGATTGTGTAATTTATATCCCTGAATTCTGGGTCCTAGATCAATCTAAACTAAATTTTAAATTAAGAAAGTTTTAAATATTTAATAATTAAAAGAAGCAGAAATTGTAAGCAGAAATAGAGCAGTATGGAAAAAAGTAGACTCCAAATATAAAAATAGCTATATAGTAATTTCAGTGGTAAAAAAAATATGCATGTGTTCAAAAGCAAACTATACCCAAGTGAAGAGAAAATATTTGAATTGGAGATGAAATCAGAGAAATCACTCAGGATCGGAGAGGTAGAAATAATTGAATGAGAATTTAAGATATATTGGGTATATAAGGAGAAGTTCCAACATGCATGACACAGGAGTTCTGGAAAATAAGAAATATAATGTTAGATTATCTACATTAGAAAGACGTAAAACAATTTTCAGAACTGAAAAATCCATGAGTTCTTAATAATTTCTCATTTGAATTGTACTAAAACCATATTACAATGAAGATGAAAATATCTTAAAAGTGACCAGAGGGAAAAAGATTAACCACTAGTGGGCGATAGGTTGACCCTACTTGTCATCAGCAGTAGTGGTTGCTAGAAGACAATGGGATAGTATTTTCAGAATGCTGGGAGAAAGTAGCCATCATTTGATACAGCATATCCATTTAACTACAATTCAGAAGAGAGAAAGAGAAAAGCAATTTCCATGGCATAGACTGAGAAGCTTTACCACTTACAAGTTATTCTTGGGCCAAGTTGTGCCAAGTCACTTAGTTGTGTCTGATTCTTTGTGACCTCCTGGACTGTAGCCTGCTAGGCTTCTCTGTCCATGAGATTCTCCAGGCAAGAATACTGGAGTGGGTTGCCATTTCCTTCTCCAAAATCTTCTTATTGATTCACAAAGGCAAAGTTGAATCTAGAGGGATGGGGTTAAAAGTACAATGGTGAGCAAAAAGTATGGAAAACATGTTGTTATATTTACTATGTAATCATTGATAAAGATCATAAGGCAAAGTTTTCATGGGCTTAAAAAGAAGCTAGATGTCTATTCTGTGATAGAAATGAAATGAGAGGATTTTAGAGATTGGAAGATGCTTGCATTATTTGGTAGAAGCTCAATGGTAATACTTGGAGTTTGTTAAATAACAAATTTATGTTAAAAATATTTAAAGTAACCACTAAGTTGATAGGAATAGACTGTACTTTCCAAATTAAAACAAGGGGGAAAATTAGGAAGTGAATAAAGAAAACTAAATCAACCCAATTGAAAGAACATAAGGATAAGTAAGGGCTTCCCAGGTGGTGCTAGTGATAAAGAACCTGCCTGCCAATGCAGAAAATGCAAGAGGCAGGTTCACTCCCTGGGTCAAGAAGATCCCCTGGAGGAGGGCATGGCAACCCACTCTAGCATTTTTGCCTGGAAAATCCCATGGACAGAGGATCTGGCAGGCTACAGTCTGTGGAATGGAACAGAGTTGGACATGACAAGTGACTTAGCATGCACTCGTACAAGGATGAGTAAAAAAGGAAAGAAATGTAATGTAAATAGGAAACACAAACTATGATGATGGAAATAAAAACAACTAAATCAGAAATTACAGTGAATGTGAAGTGATTATAGTCATCTCTTAAGGAACTTTTGGATCAGTTGAAAATCCAAGCATGCAATGTTTATATAATGTTGGTGAGATAGTCAGATTGCTGAATGGTACACACAGCAAGATACTTTTTATGTAAAAATGTACAATGCACAAAATAGCACTAAATATTTTGAGGGGATACATAAAGAGGGAGTAAAGGAGCAAACATATGAACAAGAAAGCTACACATACCAAATTCAGAAATGTGTTTGGGTGTGGTTCTGAAGCTAATGGAATGGAATTAAGGAGATGCTTACAATATTTTAATTATATAAAAAGATGAGGCAATTATGGAAAATGTTAGTATTCATTACATGTGGATGGTGAGTTCATAGATATTTGAGAGAAAGTAGAGAATGGAAGCCTGCACTGTGGATTTTGGAGCCAGACTTCCTGAGCTCAAATCATAAAAGCCCTTTTACTTATGAAATGTGGGCAATTACTTTATTTGTTTGTGCCTTAATCTCATCACTGTAAAATGAAGAGACACACAAAACAAAACCAAACAAAAACAAAACCAAAAAAATCCTTGTAGGACTGTTGTAAAGTTTGAATTAATAAATACTTTGAATCAAAATCATTTGGTAGTCCCTGGTTCATGTTAACTCATTTATTGAGGTTATTATTATCTGTTTTTCACATATTTGAAATATTTATTTCATGTTAAAAAGAGAATTCAAAGGAATTTGTTAATGAGTATGTAAACTTACAATTAATTTGCAAATTATAATCATGATAAACTTCACCAAAACTTAAAATCACTGATCAAAATTCTTACACAGCATATCAGAAAGTTTATAGAGCCTGAATGGAAACTTAAAAGAGAAAGTCTCATGAACATTCTATCTAATTTGGTTTCCTTTTTATGACAATAAAGATGATCCACATGCAGAATGGGTTTTGTGTGAATACTTGGAAAGAGCTTCACATTTATTCTCCTAACTCGTCATTTAGAAACAAAACACAGCGATTCTAAAATTAAGCTGGTTTTTTATAGAATAAAGTGAAAGATTTTGAAGTATCAAATAAAAATGATATTTTTTCCTGCAAAAGAAAATGAATTTTTAATTCTGTAGCACACAGATAAAATTTAATGTATGTTTTAATGTTTACTTGTTTTTCCAAACAAACATATGGCCATTTAAAATTTTACTTGTTGACAGATTGTGCCTTTTGTTACTAGAATGTGTCATATACCAACGGGAAACCATTGGCAATTTTTAAAGTAGGTAATGGTATTCAAGTCAAGCTGGCCTCCTCTACAAAGTTTGGGAGAATCACTGGCTATGAATAATCCCTGTAGCGCTGAACCCTGAGGTATGTGCTTCTTGGCTTTGGTCGGGAGAGAAGCAGGCTTTTTTGCTTTTGTTTTTCCATGGGTGTTCCATGATCACTCTTGCGAGTACTGTCTTGACACTCTTGTCTGATACCACGGGCTCATATCTTTGTCCATGGAATTTTTCATCTATGCATCTATAATGGCCCCTCATAATCATTCACAGTGACAATTCCTTTACTTCTCTTTCATTTACTTCCAAGTTGAAAGCCAGAGCCTCCCAAGGTGAATTTGAGGTATAGCATATACCTTAAATATGAATTTGATCCATATTTACATCACAAGTGTACTATCCATATTTGATAACTATCTCTACTTTTTATGTATTTATTGTTATAATCATTCACAGTGACAATTCCTTTACTTCTCTTTCATTTACTTCCAAGTTGAAAGCCAGAGCCTCCCAAGGTGAATTTGAGGTATAGCATATACCTTAAATATGAATTTGATCCATATTTACATCACAAGTGTACTATCCATATTTGATAACTATCTCTACTTTTTATGTATTTATTGTTATATCGTGTAATTATTGAATTGCATTATTACAGTTTGTGTGATTATATTTTAAATAGAATTTTAACAATATTAACATATGGTGCTATAATCTCTAAAAAATTCTTATTAAATATACTTTTTTGATTTTTACTTTAATTCATTGCAAAGAGCTTGTTGTCTCTATTTGTACTTACAAGTCCCTTAGGTTTCTGGGATTATAAATTTCCAGACACTGATTGATTCCCAAACTGTCATTTTATAGTTGAAATCTGAATCCCAGAGAGAGGAAACCAATACATTGAACAAATATGTGTTTGCTCCTTATGTTGCGTTAGTGGCACTGAGTACTGGGTATAATGTGAGGGGTAAGACCTATATGACCTCACCCTCCTGGGTGCTATAGAGGAGGAAATAGATATTAAACAAATATAGAAAAATACGTTATCTAAATACACATTGGGATGTGTGCTATGAGGGGGGAAAATTGATGTATTGGCAGAGAATCTGAATATGAAGGCAGATTTAGGTTGAGGGCTCAAGAAAGACCTCTGTGGAGTGACATATAAGCTAAAACCTGAGTTTATCTTAGGAAGAAATCAATCCAGGCAAAGGGAAATGCATGTGCAAAGATCGAAAGAAGGCGAGGGTGGGATGTTTCAAGAGAACAGCATCGAAACATGTATATTATCTAGGGTGAAACAGATCACCAGCCCAGGTTGGATGCATGAGACAGTGCTCGGGCCTGGTGCACTGGGAAGACCCAGAGGGATCGGGTGGAGAAGGAGGTGGGAGGGGGGATCGGGATGGGGAATACATGTAACTCCATGGCTGATTCATGTCAATGTATGACAAAAACCACTAGAATATTGTAAAGTAATTAGCCTCCAACTAATAAAAATAAATGGAAAAAAAAAAAGATCTTTAGGTCTGAAGGGAACGAAGGCACATGTGCCTAGAGCTTAGTGAGCCAAGGAGAAAGTAAATTGTGATGATGATGAAATGGTAGACAGGAGCCAGATGGTGCAAAACTCTCCAGGCCATGCTTAGGGTTTGACGTTTTATTGTAAATGAAATGGGAAGCTATGAAAGGGTTTAAGCAGGAGAGTGACGTGATCCAACTTATCCTGTAAAATATTAACTCTGCAGTACTGGTGTAGTGCGGAAGGGAAATAGAGTAAGAGTGTAGGTGAATGTTGGAGGAATCTAGCTGGGAGCTGTGATGGCCTGGATCAAGGTGTTGACAGTGGGGATGGAGAGGAGCCAACAGTTGGAAAGAAACCCCAGGTGTCTGGATCTCCTGACCCATACTCTATTGCACCATCCTGCCTGGCCTGAAATTGCCGCTGAGTTGAAGCTGATCAATGTGCTGCTGGCACTCTAAATGGCTCTTCTGCAGAAAGTATTATTACCTCTTCAACTCTCTCTGGTTGACTCTGCAGACTTTTCTTGGCGGATGCTATAAAAAACGATGACAGACAAAGATCACATTTTACAACAATGGCATTTTACCTGCAGGTAATTTAGATTTGTGGTATATGAGGGAATTCCCCAAGCTTGCCAAGTTGGATGAAAAGATTTCCTCTGAGATACATGACAGTTTTAGGACAGGTCCAACAGTGCTGCTCCTCTGATGTCAGGGAACTGTCATGCCTGCGCTCCTCTGTTCATTTATTTCTGGTGCCAAAAGATGTGTCTATGAAAAAGAGGCCTTAAGACTAACTGAGAAGATCTTTCTATGCCGAGCGAGGATGCTATTATTACAGAAGACTCTTTGGATGCATGGAAGTGTCTATACTCCTCTTTCCCTCTTTTTTCCTTTTTGTACTGGGATGCCAAAAATTTAACTCCAGCTTAGCATTTGCTGCTTATTCTAGGTCCATCACTTCATAGATTTGTACCATTTCTATGGGTTGATCACCAAAGGGAACAAAGAGAGGAGTATCAGCACGTTAGATTTCTTCAAGAGACAACTGATTAGCGGGGAGAAGATGTACAGAGCAGAGGGTTCTGGCTTCGACCCCTGGTTCTGATGTTTATTACCTCTGTGATTTAGAACAAGTGATTTAACCTCTGTAAGCCTCAGTTTCCTAATCTAAAAAAAGGCCCAATATCTGCCTTCAGTTATTTGAGAATTCAAAGAGGTAGTCCACGCAAATACCACTTGGTATGTGGTATGTGTGAGTGTGTGTGCTAAGTCCCTTCAGTCATCGCTGACTCTTTGCAACCCCAAGGACTGTAGCCTACCAGGCTCGTCTGTCCATGGAATTCTCCAGGCAAGAAACTGGAGTGGGTGTCTACGCCCTTCTCCAGGGGATCTTCCTGACCCAGGGATCAAACTTGCGTCTCTTATGTCTCCTACACTGACAGGCGGGTTCTTTATCATTAGCACCGCCTGGAAAGCCCCTGGTATGTGGTAAATGCTTGGCAATTGTTATCCAGTGAATGAAACTCAGGGGAATTTGCCCATTGCTACTGCTCCTAATCTGGGTCTTCCAAACCACATTAATTCTATCTTGAGAGTTAAATCTATTGCACAATCAAGGCTACTTGCAGGTTGTTGAACAAATTACAATGTGTATTCTTTTTTAAAACATTAAAAAATTATTACAGTTTTTAAAGATTACTTTCCATTTAAAGTTATTACAAAATATTGGTTATATTCCTTGTGTGGTACAACACATCTTTGAGCCTGTCTTACACCAAACTGTCTGTGCCTCCCCCTCCCACGCCCCTAATATTGCCCCTGCATTCCACTGGTGCAGTGTATATTCTTTGTTAACAAATTTATTTATTTTTAATTGAAAGATAATTGCTTTGCAATACTGTGTTGGTTTCTGCTGTGCATCAGCATGAATCAGCCATAGGTATACATATGTCCCCTCCCTCTTGAACCTCGCTCCCACTTCCCACTGGTACAGTATAGATTCATAATTCCTCACAACAGTCTTCAGAAATAGGTCCTAGTCATTCAAACGATTTCGCCAGAAGCAAAGTATGCCTGTGTACAAAGAAATGAAATAGCTTTCTGGATACCACACAGCTCATTTGGGACAAGGCCAGGACACCTGTGAGAGGTATGAAAAAATGGTTTTATTTAAAGGGACACAGCACAGAAGGATCATGGTCTGTTCAAAAGCCCCAATTCCAGGTATTAGCTCTAATGGAGTTTCTACTCTCTTCTGTGTTCTACTTCTTCATCTGTAGAATTAGATCATTTTGAAGGACTTCTCTGGTTCTAAAATCTTAAGCTTATAGAATTATCTTCCTGTTTGAAATATCTCATGATTTTCATTCTCTGGAGCTCATTCTTGAGTTGCCTGGAAGGCAAGGCTCATTTCAGGTCCCCTTCCCTGGATGACAGTGTAAGGAAGACCAAGGGCTGTGACTCAGTGAGGGTGACCAGCATCAAACCCTCCTTCGTGAATGCAAATCATTAGAAAGGCAAAGGAGTCATTTGGGTTCCTAGGAATGCTCACATTAAGCTTTTTCCACCCTCATATTTCATGATATTCCATGGTATTCTACACTGACACAGGGCTCCCTTAGAAGCCTAATGATGGATTCTTATTTGGAGAAGGAGAGATCATACAGTTTTCCAGAGCTGAAGGGAGTCTACACATGTTCCATCTAGCAAGCCCACCAAGCACCTACAGTCCTCAGGCTGACCTCTCCACCTTCACTGCTGCTGCCTCCCTAAGGCTTCACTATATGTCAGTGGCTTCCTGTGTGGCTTCTAGGACCGCAGCACCATGCACTCTGAGCCATCCTTCTCTATTGTTCCTCAGCATGGCTTTCTAAAATACTGCCCTCATAATTTATTCCCAGGCTTAAAATCCTTCAGTTTCTTTACTGACTGTTTCCATGCTACTGATGTTTGTCTTTCTCTGAAGTGGGTGGAACAAGACACACTTGTTATGTGGATATTTTAATTTTTGTGTGTTTTTAGTATTGGTATTTTTTAAACACTTGAGCTTTAATGTATAATATATGTATAATGTATGTAATAGTACCTACATGTAATTTATAAATAATAAATATATCGTGAAAAGTCACTCAGACGTGTCCAGCTCTTTGCAACCCCATGGACTGTAGCCCACCAGGCTCCTCCATCCATGGAATTTTCTAGGCAAGAGTACTGGAGTGGGTTGCCATTTCCTTCTCCAGGGGATCTTCCCGACCATGAACAAAACTCAGGTCTAGCAACTTGCCACTTGAAAGCCAATATGTAGGAGGCCAGATTTATGGAAAGGAAAGTTTGCTTATTTTTTTTTTTTTTTTTTTTAGTCTTATTGGTATCTTTGGATTTTTAAAAATTTTGTTTGAGTATAGTTGATTTACAATGTTCGTTACAGGTGTGCAGCAAATTGGCTCACTTATACCCATTTTTTTTCAGGTTCTTTCCCCATATAAGTTAATACGGAACACTGAGTTGAGTTCTCTGTGCTACAAACATTAGGCCCTTGTTGGTTATCTACCTTATATGTAGTAATGTGTGTATGTTAATAACAGGCTCCTGATTTATCCCTCCCCCTTACTTTTCCCTTTTGGTAACCATAAGTTTGTTTTGAAAGTTTGCTTTAAAAGTTTGCTTTATTTTGGAGCCTGGCACCTGGTAGGGAGGGTAGACTCATGTCCAAAGGCCAACTCCCCCGACAGTCACTGGACAAGAGCTTTTTAAAGGGGAATTTCAGGGGTATATGGACACAGGGAGGGGGCTATATGCAGAAAAAGCATGGCCAGCTCCGACAGTCACAGTCATCTTGAATTAGTGGTGCGGTGGTCTGATCAGCATCCTCTTATCTGTTCAAAGTTCAGTTAGTCTTCAGTTTCAGGGTCCGTTTGTTCCCATTTCTCTGAGGCCAGTTCTCAGAATTGTGGCAGCTTATATCATGTCTAGTCTAGGCATCATGTAGTTAACTTCTTCCACCTGGTGGGGGTTTCAGTGCGTACAAAACAGCTCAAAGGATATGGCTCTGAAGGTTATCTATCGTCCTTGATGAAGAACTAAAAGTCCTTGACTTTATTTAATGACTAAGCTATTATTATTTGGTCTTGTTTGACTGCTTTTTCTGTTTCTGTATTTTCTCATTTTTCTGATTAAATTTCTTCTTTGACTAAAGTTTTTCTGCAGACAAAAAGCAGGCAGAGGTCCATGGCAGGGGATGGTTTCTGTCCTGGGAAGCCCTCACAGGGCCCTGCTTCTTTTCATATGGAAGTTGTAGATTTAACATTTCACAGATAGAGATATATGCTCAAAAGAGTTTGGAGCTCATTGTTTTAAAGGATAAAATATATGTTATTAGCTCCTTAAAGAACCTCAGTGTCTTGGGTCCATATTTCCCTTCTGCTGTCACCTCCAGCCCTGTGTGCACCCTTTTATTTCCCCATACCCCGGCCTCTCTCGTGCACTCGTCCAGTCTGAATATGCTCAGCTTGTGCGTCACATGGGGCTGGCCCTCCTGCTAATACTGCTGAAAGCACAACTGCCCTGCCTATTCAAGGCCAAGTCTGAAAAGTCGAAGCCTTTCTTTACTGCTTCTTGTCCTAGAACCCACCACCCCAGGTCAGCTTAGCAGCCTTGCTCTGTGATTTCATGGCGTTTTGTCTGTTTGTCTAGGACAGCACTTTCCTTGTTCACTGGTTATGGTTTATGGTGTGTGTGCCTCAGCGACGAGGCTGTGCGTGCTTTCACGGCGGGACTTGCATCTTACTCATCTTTGTACCCAGCACCTAGTCCACGTTGGAAGTCAGTAAATGGTATTTGAGTTATTTTAAATTTCCACAAGCATCTTCCTCTAGAGAGGAAACTGGGAGGGATGGGGTTAATGATACAAGGAATAAAATTGGCTCAGCACAGAAACCCCATCTGATGGGCATTTCCCTGCCCTGCTTCTCCGATCTTCCCCATCTTCCCAGCTCAGACTGCTTTAATAAAGAGGATACTTTGGAAAGCCGCGTCCTTTCTTTCCATTTAGCTTTGAGGCAGCATGAAGGTTGAGAGTTGCCTGTCTCAAGGTCACTTGATTGCGGCTGAAGTGGGAGGCAACTCAGGGCTTTGGAGTCTGTGCAGTTTATGGAGGATGCTGCTGCGCTTGTCAGACTGTTGTGTTCAGTGTGGAGGGGCTGAGACTGAAGAGGGGAGGAAAGACACTGCAAGTATTCAAAGGCTTTACACAGCTCTCTTACAAATGAGGAGCTCCTCTAAAAGTCCCCCTCACAGTGGAAAATCCCAGGTATCGCTACCTCCTTTCTGTCCACATGCAAACACCCTGTACCTACTCTGTGCCTGGCCCTGTGCTGGGTGGTGGGACAGGGTCGTGAATCATTCCAGGTCCTTGCCCTTGAAGAGCTAAAGCTAGTTCAGCAGCTTGAGACCGAGCATAAGCAAACAGCTGTGAAGGTGTGGGGAGTCCTCGCCTGTGCCTGAGGGAGTGATTAATTTAGCCTCAGGGTGTCGGGGAAGGCCCAGTGGAAGACAGCCTGGAGGGGTGGGGCCTAAGCAGCAGATGGGTGTGAATTTCAGGCAGCAGGAGCTACATCATCTGGGTCTAGAGCAAGGGTCGGCCAGCTTTTTCTGGAAGGGGCCTGTTAGTAAATATTTTAGGCTTTTCAGGCTGTAGGACCTCTGTTGCAAATACTCATCTCTGTTGTTGTAGCACAGAAGTAGCCAGGGGCAAATGTGTGAATGGAGGAGCATGGGCTGTGTTCCAATAAAACTTTATTTACAGAATTGGCAGCAGCAGGGCTGTAGTTTGCCAGCTCCTGGTCGAGAGGAGGATCTTCAGAGAGCCTCTCATCTGCTGGTTCCCAGTCTTTTCAAGCATGAGGATTACTTTGCATTTCCCGTCCCTGTTTCTGGGTGCTCTTAGCTCTCACCCCAGGGCTCTTCATCAGGTCTTGGTCAAGTCCGCTGCTAACCATGCTGTCCACAGTAACACTCTCATCCCCTGGATCCTCCATTCTTTTCCATTGCCTTCATTTTGTCATGGTACCTTTACAACAGAAACTGTGGTATGTGAATTGTTGGTTTCTGTCTTGTCTTCCGTGTTGGAATGTCAGCTTCGTGGCTGTGTTCTGTTGTACTCAGCGCTGTGCTGGAACCTGGAGCGTGCATCTTGTCTGCTGCAGCTCTGCATCCAGTGAGGTCAAATGATAGTTGTAAGTCAGCCATGATGGGAAGATTGACCCCTTAGGAATCAGTCCCATGAAAATCAGCTTTGGGACTTTTTTTTTTTTTTTTTTAAGAGCTGTTTTATGAGCATATCACTAGTTATCCCCTCTACCTAGAATAACTACTGGAAAGTCTGGTGCTCAGTACATGCTTGTTTTTTTGGATAAAATGTGCTGTTAGTATCTGCTGGTTGAAAAAATAGATTTGCACTTATAAATACAGAGTCCTCTATCAATTGTTATTGTTACAGGGGATTTCCGTGGCCTTGGGGAGGGTAACTGCTGATGGCATCTGTCACCTTCACGTGACCTGCTAGAGGACTGAGGACTCAGGACAAGACATTGGCAGTCTTCACCCCACTGAGCAGACAGATTCTGCCGGGTATTTGACTTCCCATGATGTGGCATCTCTGCCTTATTCACTGCACTCTCCTGAGTGAATGTGGGGTCTCAGGCCTGTGTCTTTCTTTTCCTAAACAAGTATTTTGAATAAATTCCCCCAGCTTAGAGTGACTGTCATTTTTGCACTGTATTCAAAAGTCCAGATAAATTCTGTCCTCTTTCTAGTGTCTTCCTGTATCAATCTCTGATTTGTCTGGGGCTTTGATGTATGGTATGCAAATGTGCCCTAGTCTATACCCTTTGGCTGTGATTGTCAGAAGTATATCTGTTTATGAACAATTTCCAACCCTGATAATCTAATTTTGAAATCTGCAGCAGTATGAGGCCCAGAAGCACTCGACAAGAATCACAATTTAACAGCCTCTTCAATCTCAGTTCCTTTAAATGGGCAACATTAAACTTCGATGCTAAGGGCCGGTTTGTAAGCCCACAGAGACTGATTAAAAAAAAAAGCGCCATCAAATTACCACACAAAGCATGCTTAACATTTACAAAGACCTCTCCATTTGCAGGATGCTTGCTCAACAGTCTTTTCAATTCCCTGTTCTAAGCACACACTAAGAAGTAGAAATGTGAACTTGTCTTTAACCGCCATCTGGCTTATCTCAAAGCTTTCCAGGACCTCAGGCCTGGAAAGGACCTCTCATTGCCACGCAGAATGCCTTAGCTTTTGGAGATCTCTGTGCCCTTCATTGCTGTCCTGACCTGTAGCTTTTTTTCTGCTTCTCTCTGTTTGCTTCTGTTGAGGGCCAGCAAACTCACCGTTTTCCTTAGATAGTTTGTTCTCTTTGTGAATACAGTTTACACAAAAGTCCTTTTTTTACCTGCCTCCCCGTAATGTTCACCCATTGGCCCTAGTTCTGCCCCTGTGGAGCCACTCAGAACAAATTGGCCTTTTCTTACTTCTGTCTTCCTACTACTCTCGAGAAAGTGGGGACAGCTCTCATGTCAGCCGTTCTTCATGTGACAGTCCTTTGTACCCTCTTTATTTGGCTCCTATTCCTCTGGACATGTTTCATTTTCACCAGTGTCTTTCTTAAAGGACCCAACAGAGCCGGAGAATGGCTCTCTCTTCCTTAACTAGTTCTGTAACCTTGGGTAAGTGAATCGCAATCATCTCACCTGACCGATGAGGAAAAGTACCTTACACATTCAGTAGTGAGTATTAGATACAACTGTAGTAAAATCATAGAGGAAATGCCTGGTAGGAAGTAGATGGGTTCAGCCATTATTATTATAATAAGTACTGTTACTTGTCTGGATATGACTTCCATAACAAAATTGGGATCACTTATATTTTTTATTTTACATTGGAGTTTACATGGGGACACTTTCTCTAAATTTAGGTGCAAATGTTGAACAGGTTGGCCCGAGATAAACACAGTCCAATTTTAGTATCATATGTATGTATATATGGGGCTTCCTCTGTGGCTCAATGGTGAAAAATCTGCCTGCCATTGCAGGAGATACGGGTTTGATCCCTGGGTTGGGAAGATCCCCTGGAGAAGGAAATGGAAAATCCCATGGACAGAGGAGCCTGGTGGGCTACAGTCCATGGGATCACAAAGAGTTGGACATGACTTAGCGACTAAACAACAATATGTAATATATATTTTATATTGACATATTTTATATGTGTGCAAATATGTTAATATCAAATATATGCACACACACACACATATATATTTCTTGCAGCCTCCTATAACCCCTTTCTTTTGTCACTCCCACACTTCAATAACTGATGCGACTGATGCACACTTCGGTGCTTCCCTTCCTCCTTCTCATTTCTTCTCTGCTTTCCTCTCCTCCCCCGCTCCACCCACCCTGGCTAGTCCCAGTTCTGAAGCCCACACAAGCTACAGATTATGTCATGGATGTTCTTTGGAAAGGAAAGGTTGTTGTTCATTCAGTATATCAGAAAGGAGTCTTATCCTAACTCATCCATGTGTTGGCTGGATGACCTTGGACAAGACATTTTCCCTCTGAGGCTCAGTTTTTATTTTCTGTCTTTGATGTTAATGAAAGAAGGTATTTTGAAGAATGAAGGTGTTGGCTTCCAAGTTCCTTTTCAGTTCTAAAATTCATTCTGATTCCTGTAATCTACCATTCATTTGAGATGTGTGATCAGGTTCCCTCGGCTCTGACTGTGTTCTGATTTCAAGTATTTACTTAGGTAACAACCTCATAGCTCCACACATTAAGGCAGCAGGAATGTCTCAATAACTCCTTCAGGTATCAGCTTTTTTGAGTGGCTTTGGAGTCAAACACTCTGTGGAAATTGCCAGGTCATTCTGAAGGGAATTAGTGCTAAACTTGAGGTCCTATGCTTTACTTTATTTTTTACCAACCTCTTTGAAGGTAACATTTTTTACTTGCTTTTGTGGCCATAATTATTATTTTAATAAAGTTTTTATTTTAAAATGCTTTTACATATATAGAAAGATTAAAATAGTACAAAAAGTTCCCATGTATCCTACACCTAGTTTCCCATATGAACATCTTACATTCATTTGGTATACTTGTGACAATTAGTGAATTGGTATTGATACATTATGATTAACATAGTTCAGTTCAGTTCAGTCGCTCAATTATGTCCAACTCTTTGCGACCCCATGAATCACAGCACGCCAGTCCTCCCTGTCCATTGCCAACTCCCGGAGTTTACTCAAACTCATGTCCATCGAGTTGGTGATGCCATCCAGCCATCTCATTTTCTGTCGTCCCCTTCTCCTCCTGCCCCCAATCCCTCCCAGCATCAGGGGCTTTTCCAATGAGTCAGCTTTTTGCATGAGGTGGCCAAAGTACTGCAGTTTCAGCTTCAGCATCAGTCCTTCCAGTGAACACCCAGGACTGATCTCCTTTAGGTTGGACTGGTTGGATTTCCTTGCAGTCCAAGGGAAAGTCCATACTTTATTCAGATGTCCTCAACTTTTGCCTAATGTCCTTTTTCAGTTCCAGGGTCACATCAAGGACACCACATTGCATTTGTTGTTGTATCTCCTTAGGCTCCTTTTTGCTGTGACATTTTCTCAGAATTTCTTTTTTTTTTCTTTTAATTTTTGACAGTTTCAAGGGGTACTGGTCAGTTGTTTTGTAGAATATCCTTCAGTTGAGATTTGTTTGATGTTTTTCTCATGATTAGACTGGGGTTATGGGTTTTGGGGAGGAAGATCACAGAGGTAAAGTGCCATTCACATCATACCAAGAGTAGGTACTGTCAGCATGTTTCGTGACTGTTGACCTTAACCCTGACCCCCTGGCTGAGATAGCATTTTATTTGTCAGATTTCTGCAGTGATGTAACCTCCCACTCTCCATCCCCTTTTCATATTCTCTTAGGAAGGAAGTCACTATGTATAACCACTGTTAGTTCTTATTCACCTAACTGTCCAGGGTGGGTATTTCTGATGGCTGTAGTCTTTTTTTTCCACCAGAATTCTCCTATTTTGTTGACATCTTCTAGGGCTTTGTCATCTAAATCCAGCCAGCAATAAGGAAGGGAAAATGTGGAGGAGAATGTTTGCTTTTAAAAGCCTTGGCCTGAAAATGGCACACATCACTTCCACTTAACATTCCATATGACACTCATTCATCTGCCAAACCTAACTGCAAGCGAGGCTAGGACATATGGTCTAGCTGGGTGCCCAGGAAAAAGAGGAAATGGATTTTGGAGAAAATCTAGCAGTATTTGCTACACTACTTCAGAATACAAAAGGGAATAAACCAAACCCATGTCTTCTCACCATCTAATAATATAGCCATCATTTCATTAAAAAATGAAAATATAATGGAAAACATAATCTTAGAATCAAGGAGAATCATATAAATTGAATATAAAATTAGCTTAATAAAACTTATTTTTCTTATTTCACTGTTGACCTATGAACATTTGTTGAGAATAGGCGGTTACCTACATGTCAGCATTTGAAAACTTCTGCCATATTATACCTGGGCCAGATTCTGCATCATTCCCAAAGTCTGCCATGCTGTTTTTTCCTTTACCCATTGTTTGTCTGCAGTGCTCTTCCTGTGGTTTCTTTGCCTATGAAAGTGCATTCACTCTTCAAGTGACAGATGAGGTGCCTTCATCAAGCCTCAAGACAGAATTAGTCCCTTGCTCCTTATGGGATCATGTCACTCTGCTTCCATTCATAATTTAACAGTTACCCACACTAGAATTATATATATGTATGTTTCATGCATTAGACTATGTGCTCCCTGAGGACAGGACAGGTCTTATTGATTTGTTAGATCCCTAAGCATAGTCTGAAAAATATAAAGCATGTTTGTTGAATGCACCCAGAATGTTAGATGTCCCAAAAAGTGGTCTCATTTTTAAACCTCTTTCTTTAAAATACAACAAAACACTTTCTTTTATTCCCCCAATTATAAAAGTGATCCTCCCTTATGACAGCCACACCTTTCTGGTAGAGGTGATTTTGAACTGAGCCTGGAAAGGTTGATAGGGTTTGATGATAATAAAGGTATAGCCCTGTCAGGCATGCCATACTGCTTTCTATGACACATCCTAGGTTCAGAGCAT
The DNA here is from genome assembly GCF_023699985.2 of Odocoileus virginianus. Taxonomy (NCBI): domain Eukaryota; kingdom Metazoa; phylum Chordata; class Mammalia; order Artiodactyla; family Cervidae; genus Odocoileus; species Odocoileus virginianus. Next base: position 17,430,556 of record NC_069677.1, read on the forward strand.
TTATTTAATAGATGATCAGATCTCCTTTGAAACAGCTATAGTGTAAAACATTCACTTTCATAAATCATCATATAATTAAAACCCAGACTCTGAGCTTGTTCTGGCACTGCTTCTGGGCAGTCGAGGTTGATATACAAGCCCAATGCTCATTATCTTGAACAGGAGTTACCAACCTGAATTCCCAGGGTCCCAACAGAGAGATAACTTCACCATAGCAAAAGAAGTGTTTAATTACCACTACAGAAAGAGGAGCATGGAAAAAAAAAGTCATTTTCAGACTTTAATGATTCAGCTGCCATGCATCTCATTACCAGCCAAAACACGACTTCTTAAGGTGATCTGATCAAGTTTATTAGAAATAAAATATGAATTATAAGACAGTTTTCCCTTTCCTTCCATCTGTCCTTTTCTATCATCTGCTGTTAGTCTTTTGGTTACTTTAGTGACATTAAGAACTCAACTGTTTCCTCAGTTTTCAGGGTTGAAAAATTAGACCTTAATTAGAGTTTATATTATTATGAGGCTTTTCATTTCACACTATTACATTTATTTATTCATCTGAAATTCTAAATGTTGATAGATAGCATAGAATTATTTTTTCCCATTATACAGATCAGGAGAATAGCCTCAGATACTAAGTGACTTGCTCAGGACCCCACAGCAATTGTGGTTCAAAGCTGAGTCTCCCGAGTGCAAATCGAGAGTTGAATGTACCGCAGTAGCATTTACCTGTCAACCAGTTAGCCTTGCGGCAGAAGCTCAGACATTCTTATTTTCCTCTGATTGTAAAAGTGACTCACACTTCATAATAGCCAAGTCTTCCTGGGGGAAGTGATCTGGAACTGAGCCTGGGAAGGTTGGTAGGGTTTGATAGATGATAGGGGTCCAGTATATATTTTTGCATTGAGGTTAGCTAGCTAGCAATACGTGCTCTCCTACATATCCCTTATTGGGGGGCGCGGGCGTGGAGAGAACACATTCAGAATGAATCTGTGGATTGATTTCTGGCACTCTTTAGAGAAGAAGATTCTCAAGTCAAAGAACTTTAGTTCTTAAAGTCAACTATGACTTTAAGTCATAGTTGCTCAATGTCAATAGAGAATCATAGAAAGGACCTAGATATCACTTACTTTAACTTCCAGATTTTATTGGTGAGGAAAAGGCCTACAAATTATTATTTTTTAATTAAATTTATTTATTTTTAATTGAAGGATAATTGCTTTACAGTATTGTGTTGGTATCTGCCAAACATCCACATGAATCAGCCATTGGTATACCTATGTCCCCACTCTCTCAAATATCCTTGCCACCTTCTTCCCTATCCCTCCCCTCTAGGTTGTTACAGAGCCCCAGTTTGAGTAATGCCTACACATTTAAAATATATTGAATTTATTTAACCCATAGTGTTAATACGTAGTTATCAATCAGAATGCCTAATTTCCAATTTAGTTCTCTTTAATACCCAGCTTCATAATTACCATTTTTTTGTGTGTGTGTGGGGGGGCATCTTTTCTACTTTTTAGGACTGCTTTGAAGAAGATATGTTTATATAGGCATTGCCTCGCATTCCCAAGTATGTGTGATCTAGTCGTAAGTGCAAAAGGCATGATGGTTGTAGGGAGCAGGTCTATTCCCAAAGAGTTTGTTGCACCGCATCCTTAACTGGAACTCTTATTTAGATTCAACCATCAATAAATGTGTTTAGTTTAACACACAGTACTTATCATATTGCCTGCCCCCCAACCCAAAAGAGATTCTGAATTATTATTGGTTTAATAAGTTGGTGAAGGGACTGACTCAGTTGAAATTCTTTGATTGCTCTTTTGAGGATAATGCATAACTACATCACCAATCATATGATTCCCATCCTTACCTCATTTTTTTGTCAACAGAAGCAGCATTTTTCTCTTCCTACTAATTTTTATGAAATAATTAGGACAATAAATATAGTGCATATTTGTGTGTGTATGTGCTCAGTCGCTCATTCCTCTCCAATTCTTTGCTACCCCTTGGACTGTAGCCCATCAGGCTCCTCTGTCTGTGGGATTTTCCAGGCAAGAATACTGGAGCAGGTTGCCATTTCCTTTGCAGGGCATCTTCCTGACTCAGGGATCGAACCTGCATCTCCCGCATTGGCAGATTGCTTCTTTACCACTGAGCCACCTGGAAGCCCCCTATAAGTGTGCTGGAGTAGTCTAATTGTTACCAAACACTGAAGTAGAGACAAAGATGGCAGTGATATTGTAGAAAATAGACTGTTGCTACAGCTACTACCACAGTGAAAAGCTTTAAATATTTATGGTTAGTGGCTATACAAAAATTCAAATGTGTTATACAAAGATCAGTTTGACGGTATTAGTATGTCGGGAATTTTAAAAGCTGAAGACCACGTCTAGTTGGAAATATTTGCAGAAATACATATGGCTTGATTTTTATTTATTTATTTTTTGTATTGGAAAAATGACTCTTGTGGTATTGGGGCCTGCTCTGGTGATGCAGTTACTGAAGGTGAAATCTGTTTCCACATACTTCCAGTGACATCTCATGGCCTTGGAGGGTTTAACTTTATTCTGTGGATTTCATCCAAGACTGAATTTGATTTGAATTTTAAAACCGGGCGTTTCTGATAGATAGTTGTCGTTCAGCAGAAATAGAAGTTCTTCCAGGACCTGATTATAACTGCTGAAAGCTTAGGAAATACACTGGCAGTTTGGTCTGAACAGTATTCTGGAATGGGACCACAAGCTTGGTGGTATATTGAAGCCAGACGCTAGATGCACAAGGGAGAGGAATAATTCAGTTTTTAGCACACCTCTGTATTTTCCTAATCGTAATTAGCTTTTATTCATTTAGGCTTCCTTTGTGGCTCAGCTGGTAAAAGAATCTGCCTGCATTGTGGGAGACCTGGGTTCGATCCCTGGGCTGTGAAGATCCCCCAGAGAAGGGAAAGGCTACCCACTCCAGTATTCTGGCCTGGAGAATTCCATGGACTGTATAGACCATGGGGTCACAAAGAGTCTGACGCGACTGAGTGACTTTAACTTTCACTTTTATTCATTTGCATTTGGTTTACTGTTGCAGAATATTATGGATCTGCCTTTAGAAAGAAAAAAAGTAAAGCTATGTTACCAAAATTCCTCCTTTCCAAATAGTCACTTCAGTATTTAAACCATTGGCATTTATGCATTGACTTATGGGATGTTTTTGATAATTTGCAAGTGTGCATTTTTACAAACCAAATAAAAACTTGAATAATCATTTCATTTTGTTTTGCAGAACCCCAGCTGAAAGGAATTGTGACAAGGTTATTCAGCCAGCAGGGATATTTCCTGCAGATGCACCCAGATGGTACCATCGATGGGACCAAGGACGAAAACAGCGACTACAGTAAGGAACATTAGCTTCGTGCAATCCAATTACAATCAGATGTATGGCTTAGTGTTTCTTAGACTTAAAGCACAGCCAGGCTGCCTTTGGGACTGTTCAACTACTAGTAAACTAGTTGTCTTTTCCTTTATCCTTTTGGTATGATTCCTATAGCAAAGAGACAGTAATGGATAGAGCTTATGTACTCAATAAGAAAGTAGGAGGCTTGAAGGAGTTCTGACTGCTCAGTGGACAAGAATTTCCTCTCATTCCATTGTTTGTAGTCAGGATGATATTAAGTATTCACGGAAACAAGGCATACTTTCCAGCGCAAGGTAGTGTTTTAATCCTAGAACTGGATAGTAAAAATACTATAATGAGTCTTAGAACATCATTTCTGGAAGACAAAAATTACTTCTCAAAGTAAATATTGAATATATACATTTGTATATTACATGTTATTTTATCTTGACTGAGGCCAAATTTATTGATTTTACAAGAAAACTATATTAAAATATTATATTTTACAGTATATATGATAATAAGATGATAAACACCAGTAGAACTGCAATTTTGTTTACAATTTTTTGAAATGAAATGCAAATATTAAAAGATTATTGATGACATCTCTGGAAATAATGTTTAACTAATTTAACTATAGGGCTGACAAGTTTGATAATTACCAAATCATCAAGGCCTGATAGAGTGTATTTGCATTTCAGAAGCATTTTTTTTTTCATTTATTTTTATTAGTTGGAGGCTAATTACTTTACATCATTGCAGTGGTCTTTGTCATACATTGAAATGAATTAGCCATGGAATTACATGTATTCCCCATCCCAGTCCCCCCTCCCACCTCCCTCTCCACCCGATCCCTCTGGGTCTTCCCAGTGCACCAGGCCTGAGCACTTGTCTCATGCACCCAACCTGGGCTGGTGATCTGTTTCACCCTAGATAATATACATGTTTCGATGCTGTTCTCTTGAAACATCCCACCCTTGCCTTCTCCCAGAGTCCACAAGTCTGTTCTATACATCTGAGTCTCTTTTTCTGTTTTGCATATAGGGTTATCGTTACCATCTTTCTAAATTCCATATATATGTGTTAGTATACTGTAATGGTCTTTCTGGCTTACTTCGCTCTGTATAATGGGCTCCAGTTTCATCCATCTCATTAGAACTGATTCAAATGAATTCTTTTTAATGGCTGAGTAATATTCCATGGTGTATATGTACCACAGCTTCCTCATCTATTCGTCTGCTGATGGGCATCTAGGTTGCTTCCATGTCCTGGCTATTATAAACAGTGCTGCGATGAACATTGGGGTGCACGTGTCTCTTTTGGATCTGGTTTCCTTGGTGTGTATGCCCAGGAGTGGGATTTCTGGGTCATATGGCAGTTCTATTTCCAGCTTTTTAAGAAATCTCCACACTGTTTTCCATAGTGGCTGTACTAATTTGCATTCCCACCAACAGTGTAAGAGGGTTCCCTTTTCTCCACACCCTCTCCAGCATTTATTGCTTGTAGACTTTTGGATAGCAGCCATCCTGACTGGCGTATGATGGTACCTCATTGTGGTTTTGATTTGCATTTCTCTGATAATGAGTGATGTTGAGCATCTTTTCATGTGTTTTTTTGCCATCTGTATGTCTTCCTTGGAGAAATGTCTGTTTAGTTCTTTGGCCCATTTTTTTGATTGGGTCATTTATTTTTCTGGAGTTGAGCTGGAGGAGTTGCTTGTATATTTTTGAGATTAATCCTTTGTCTGTTGCTTCGTTTGCTATTATTTTCTCCCAATCTGAGGGCTGTCTTTTCACCTTGCTTATAGTTTCCTTTGTTGTGCAAAAGCTTTTAAGTTTCATTAGGTCCCATTTGTTTATTTTTGCTTTTGTTTCTAAAATTCTGGGATGTAGGTCATAGAGGATCCTGCTGTGATTTATGTCAGAGAGTGTTTTGCCTATGTTCTCCTCTAGGAGTTTTATAGTTTCTGGTCTTACATTTAGATCTTTAATCCATTTTGAGTTTATTTTTGTGTATGGTTTTAGAAAGTGTTCTAGTTTCATTCTTTTACAGGTGGTTAACCAGTTTTCCCAGCACCACTTGTTAAAGAAGTTGTCTTTTTTCCATTGTATATCCTTGCCTCCTTTGTCGAAGATGAGGTGACCACAGGTTCGTGGATTTATCTCTGGGCTTTCTATTCTGTTCCATTGATCTATATTTCTGTCTTTGTGCCAGTACCATACTGTCTTGATGACTGTGGCTTTGTAGTATAGTCTGAAGTCAGGCAGGTTGATTCCTCCAGTTCCATTCTTCTTTCTCAAGATTGCTTTGGCTATTCGAGGTTTTTTTGTATTTCCATACAAATGGTGAAATTATTTGTTCTAGTTCTGTGAAAAATACCATTGGTAGCTTGATAGGGATTGCATTGAATCTATAGATTGCTTTGGGTAGCATAGCCATTTTGACAATATTGATTCTTCCAATCCATGAACAGGGTATATTTCTCCATCTGTTTGTGTCCTCTTTGATTTCTTTCATCAGTGTTTTACAGTTTTCTATGTATAGGTCTTTTGTTTCTTTAGGTAGATATACTCCTAAGTATTTTATTCTTTTTGTTGCAATGGTGAATGGTATTGTTTCCTTAATTTCTCTTTCTGTTTTCTCATTGTTGGTGTATAGGAATGCAAGAGATTTCTGTGTGTTAATTTTATATCCTGCAACTTTACTGTATTCGTTGATTAGCTCTAGTAATTTTCTGGTAGAGTCTTTAGGGTTTTCTATGTAGAGGATCATGTCATCTGCAAACAGTGAGAGTTTCACTTCTTCTTTTCCTATCTGGATTCCTTTTACTTCTTTTTCTGCCCTGATTGCTGTGGCCAACACTTCCAAAACTATGTTGAATAGTAGTGGTGAGAGTGGGCACCCTTGTCTTGTTCCTGATTTCAGGGGAAATGGTTTCAATTTTTCACCATTGAGGGTGATGCTTGCTGTGGGTTTGTCATATATAGCTTTTATTATGTTGAGGTATGTTCCTTCTATTCCTGCTTTCTGGAGAGTTTTAATCATAAATGGATGTTGAATTTTTTCAAAGGCTTTTTCTGCATCTATTGAGATAATCATATGGTTTTTATCTTTCAATTTGTTAATGTGGTGTATCACATTGATTGATTTGTGAATATTAAAGAATCCTTGCATTCCTGGGATAAAGCCCACTTGGTCATGATGAATGATTTTTTTAATATGTTGTTGGATTCTGTTTGCTAGAATTTTGTTAAGGATTTTTGCATCTATGTTCATCAGTGATATTGGCCTGTAGTTTTCTTTTTTTGTGGCATCTTTGTCTGGTTTTGGAATTAGGGTGATGGTGGCCTCATAGAATGAGTTTGGAAGTTTCCCTTCTTCTGCAATTTTCTGGAAGAGTTTGAGTAAGATAGGTGTTAGCTCTTCTCTAAATTTTTGGTAGAATTCAGCTGTGAAGCCATCTGGTCCTGGGCTTTTGTTTGCTGGAAGATTTCTGATTACAGTTTCGATTTCCTTGCTTGTGATGGGTTTGTTAAGATCTTCTATTTCTTCCTGGTTCAGTTTTGGAAAGTTATACTTCTCTAAGAACTTGTCCATTTCTTCCAAGTTGTCCATTTTATTGGCATAGAGCTGCTGGTAGTAGTCTCTTATGATCCTTTGTATTTCAGTGTTGTCTGTTGTGATCTCTCCATTTTCGTTTCTAATTTTGTTAATTTGGTTCTTCTCCCTTTGTTTCTTAATGAGTCTTGCTAATGTTTTGTCAATTTTGTTAATTTTTTCAAAAAACCAGCTTTTAGCTTTGTTAATTTTTGCTATGATCTCTTTAGTTTCTTTTGCATTTATTTCTGCCCTAATTTTTAAGATTTCTCTCCTTCTACTAACCCTGGGGTTCTCCATTTCTTCCTCCTCTAGTTGCTTTAGGTGTAGAGTTAGGTTATTTATTTGACTTTTTTCTTGTTTCTTGAGGTAGGCCTGTAATGCTATGAATCTTCCCCTTAGCACTGCTTTTACAGTGTCCCATAGGTTTTGGGTTGTTGTGTTTTCATTTTCATTCATTTATATGCATATTTTGATTTCTTTTTTGATTTCTTCTATGATTTGTTGGTTATTCAGAAGCATGTTGTTTAGCCTCCATATGTTTGAATTTTTAATAATTTTTTTCCTGTAATTGAGATCTAATCTTACTGCACTGTGGTCAGAAAAGATGACTGGAATGATTTCAATCTTTTTGAATTTACCAAGACTAGATTTATGGCCCAGGATGTGATCTATTCTGGAGAAGGTTCCGTGTGCACTTGAGAAAAAGGTGAAGTTGATTGTTTTGGGGTGAAACGTCCTATAGATGTCAATTAGGTCTAGCTGGTCCATTGTGTCCTTTAAAGTTTGTGCTTCCTTGTTCATTTTCTGTTTAGTTGATCTATCCATAGTTGTGAGTGGGGTATTAAAGTCTCCTACTATTATTGTGTTACTATTAATTTCCTCTTTCATACTCGTTAGTGTTTGCCTTACATATTGCTGTGCTCCTATGTTGGGTGCATATATATTTATAATTGTTATATCTTCTTCTTGGATTGATCCTTTGATCATTATGTAGTGTCCATCTTTGTCTCTTTTCACAGACTTTATTTGAAAGTCTATTTTATCTGATATGAGTATTGCGACTCCTGCTTTCTTTTGGTCTCCGTTTGCGTGGAATATTTTTTTCCAGCCCTTCACTTTTAGTCTGCATGTGTCCCTTGCTTTGAGGTGGGTCTCTTGTAGACAGCATATATAGGGGTCTTGCTTTTGTATCCATTCAACCAGCCTTTGTCTTTTGGTTGGGGCATTCAACCCATTTACATTTAAGGTAATTATTGATAGGTATGGTCCCGTTGCCATTTCAGAAGCATTTTTATTATAAGCCTCAGAGTCAGGAATGACCACTCTCATCATAGCTTTCAGTTTCTACATAATCATATATAGGTACCCGGGGAGGAAATTCCTATTATTCTAAAATTATGTAGGGCATTATATTGTTTCCCAAAGTTTGTCTGTATTCACTGCTAGATCTATATTACTGGTCACTGGTCACATAGTAAATGCTCATTAAATCTATACCCAGTTGAGTTGTCTTCTGATAGATGTGACTTTTTGGTCAGACTTTCTTTCACTTTCTTTTTTTTACTTGTGGTCAGATTGACATTCTATCCAACTGAATAAGGTAATCTAAAAGCTTGATATTTTATAGTGAAAGTGTTAGTTGCTCAGTCATGTCCGACTCTTTGCCACCTCATGGACTGTAGCCCACCAGGCTCCTCTGTTCATGGAATTCTCCAGGAAAGAATGCTGGAGTGGGTAGCCATTCCCTTCTCCAAGGCATCTTCCTAATCCAGGGATTGAAACCAGATCTCTTGCACTGAGGGTAGATTCTTTACCAGCTGAGCTACCAGCGAAAAATACAGATCTGAGGAAAGTTCTATGATCCCTAGAGTGTGAAAATGCTCCTATCCACCCCTTCTAAATTAATCTTTGTTTACTTAATGTTGCATGTTACAAAATATGAATTACAATAAAGAAAAGATCTTATTATAGAGAATTTCAGCCCATTTTCTGCTGAGGAGTTGATTCGCTTATTGTGTTTCACATTGTTGGTTTGTGTTTGTGGAAATACATTCTTTAAATGATTTAAGGTTTTCCCTGAGTCCAGATGAATAAGGATGCTTCCCTCTCCATGTAGAATTTCCATTTATTGCATCTGAACTTGAATGCAAATTTAATGAAGCTACAAGTGTAGATGGCAAGAATCAAGGATGTTACTTAGCTGTGTCACCCCCTGCTGTCTCTGGGGTATCCCTTGATCTGCTTTTGTTTTCTATAAGATGTGGCTGGAGATGAAAGCATTAATATTCTCTGTCAGCACCAGCCACCCAACTTAAAAAAAGATTGAAAAATTATGAATTTATGAAGATAGATTCAAGTGAGCCAAATAGCCATGCTTAGTTTAATAGGATGCAACTGTAACCGATGCTGTCCTGTGAACGCATGACATTTATCATAGAGCAGTGGCAGAGAGGGGAAAGTGTGGGGTCCACTAACAGAAACTCTTCAACGTTTTTAGAACAATAGTTGAAAGTGCTCTCTCTCCAAATGCTGGGTCAATGGCTAATGCAGATCTACAACCACATGTAAATATATACATTTATACACAAACATATGTGTGTGTGTATATATATATGTATGTATATTTATAGGCCTAATGGCATTATGCATGACACACACACTGAGGGTACTACGTTTGGTCACATACTTTTAGAAACTAGAAATTTAAAATATCTTATATTTTATTAAAATAAACTACTGCATACATTTATTAACACATTGGTACTAAAAGGACTTTAAATATACAAGATAATAAGACTTAATAAATTCATTTGGATACCCAACTCTTGGTTTAAGATTTAGTTAAAAACATCATTACATCTGAAGCCCCAGTATGCTCTTTCAAAATGGTAGAGTCCTGCTTTTCCCCTTCAGTACCAGCTATAACAACTATCCTGAATTTGACTTTTTTTTTTTTATTTCCATGTAGGTTTACAAGTACATTTTTCATATATACATGAGGCATATATCATATACATCATGCATGGCATTGTTTTGCATGGTTTTAAGCTTTTTTAAGAGGAGCATTACTGTATATAATTTTATGTGTTTTCCCCCGAATATCATGGCCATCCGATGCATATATGGTGATGTATTTGCTTTATATCACTCATTTTCATTTTTGTAAAGTATCCCATTGTGTGAACATACCAAAATACATTTATCCATTCTCTTTTCAATGGATAATAAGCATTTATATTTTAAGGCAATTACAAACAGTGCTGCTAAAATATATCTTGTAGATATTGAAGAAGCCTTCCTGGCCATCCTTAATAAAATTAAACATTTCACCTTTACCCTTTCTGTTCTGCTACCCCAGTTTTTTTTTTCTATTTATAGCTCCTATGATGATTTAAAATATATATTGTTGCTGTTTATTTTTTATCTTCTTCCCAGGAGAATATAATTTTCCTGAGTGAGAGATTTTGTTTTGATCTGGAATCTAGAATGGTCATTAATACATAGTAAGCACTCAACAAAAGATGAAACAAATGAATTAATATGTCCTTATGCATATGTGTAAAAGTTTCTGTAGATCATTGTCTATTCACCTAAGTATTTTTTAATATTTCCTTTTGAAATAATGTTAGACTTCAGAGAAATTACAGAATAACATAGGAAATTCCAGTGTACACTTCACCCAGCTTCCCCTAATGGGCACCACTTTATGTAACAACACTACAATTATCAAATCCAGGAAATTAACATTGGTAAGTACTGTTAATTGAGCTATAGACTTTATTCCGATTTTGCCAGTTTTTCAACTAATGTACTTTTTTCTGATCCCCCCCCCCATATTTTAATTAAAAATATCCAGTGAAAACAAGTTACTTTTATTTTTACCTTTTCTGAGTGTGGATTGAGGTAAAAATATCAGAGAAGGCTTTAAATTGTAGTCATGTTTTTTAATAGAAAATTATAAACCTCTAAGCTGTTAAAATGCATTTTCTTTCTCTACTTTGTGTGGGCAGGAGTAAAAGCATTTGATTGTTTGAAAAAAATCTTGTTACTATGAGCATCTGTCAGAAGTGTGATGTTTGGTTCAGTAGACATCATTGGGTCCAGCCAACCTTACCATAGCATCTTGGATTGAATTAATAGGACACCTGATCTTTTGTTCATGAAGAAAAGACTAATTACATGTAATTGAGTACAAAGCCAAATGGGTTTGTCAGCAGCAACAGATAAAAATCTCTGCAAATGTAATGATAACAAAAGATGCAGAACAGTGTTGAAACACTGGCACAAAAAAAAGACAGTTGCAGTTGGGAGAGTATTAATAGGAATATTTTACATAAAATTAGAAAGGTAATTATTCTGCTCCACTGGTTACCATAGGAGAAGATACATTTGAAGAGGTCAAACATGCTGGGGTGAAAACAATTAAAATATTATAACCAAATGCATTGTTCCCTTTGTTGTCTGAACAAAAATATTCAGGGCCACTTGACTATGGCATGAGCTGCCTGATAAATGAGTACAATGGTGAAACTGGAGATCGTCAAGCAGATGCTGTACTTGTAGAGGATTTATGAGAAAAAAAACCCAAAAACTCCTTTGGTGTGGGAGGGGAAGAACATGGTGAGGGTTGCGACAGTTTCAGAACTCACTGACTTTTAAGGTCTCCTTCAGTCTTAAGATTCATTTAAAAATTATTTTGAATAGATAAATATATGGTAAAAAATTGTAAAGGCACATCAAAGGATATACAGTTGAAAAAGAGCAAAACAGTGCTTAACAACCAGAAGCTGGATTGGTACTACCAGCAGGCCTTGGTATGCTTCTGTTGAATATAAACAGTTTCATAGGACACCAGATCAGAAAAGGCCATTGTGACCGTGATGGATCAGGATGAAAATGAGACCACTCTGTAATCACATCTGAATGTAGACAAAAACAAGAAAGTTGTCCAAACTACAAAATGATCAAATATTTGCTCTACCCTGGCTTATATGGGTGGCTACAGCTTTATTACCAGGAACAGAAGTTACTATGTTTTTCTTGCCATCCAGATAAGAATTATTAAGATATCCAATTATAGAACTATACCTGCATCCATAGAGCATTCAACCCAGAATAAATCTGCTTTCTTTGAGCCTCCTTAAAAATCACTTAAGACCAAATCTGGAAGTCCTTGCTTACACCGCACTAACTAAAACACCTCAGTTCTGCCATGGTGTGTATTTTTCTTTCTTACTGAGGGTCAATAAACCCAACTTTGTCAACCACAGATCTTTGGATGTATTTCTTTGGCTAGGATGCATTAACACAGTCAGAAGAGATTTTCTGTGCTTTTCCTCTCTGCCATTTGGCCACATTTCTTGGTATTCGTTCAGATGTAGTCTGTGCATTAAAAACATACACAACATTATCCATATATATGTGTTAATATATCTATATCTGTCTACTATCTACCAGGGCTTCCCTGGTAGCTCAATCGGTAAAGAATCTTCCTGCAGAGCTGGAGACCTGGGTTTGATACCTGGGTTGGGAAGATCCTCTGGGGAAGGAAATGGCAACCAAGTCTAATATTCTTGCCTGGAAAATCCTACGGACAGAGGAGCCTTGTGGGCTACAGTCCATGGGATTGCAAGAGTTGGACACGACTGAGTGACTAAACCACTACCATCATCTTCTTGAGTACTTTTTCTTAACTTAAAATGTTGTAGCTATAAGACTTTTTCCATATTAGGACATATTTAAATAGGATACCTTAACCTAGTTTTCTCTTGAAGTATATTTTAGTTCTTTCTAGTTTTGCTAATACAAACTGTGATATAAACAATATCCATGTACAGAAGTCATTCTGTATGTGTGCAAGCGTATTTGGATAGATACTTAAAAGAGATATTGCTTGGTCAAGGTTTTGTGCTTTTTATATCTTTGAAAAAGACCTATTCATTCTCCATCATACAAATTTACACTGAGGGTGGCTGTTTCCTTATTAGTCAACACAGTGTATTATCAAACTTTTGGTTCTTTGTTATCTAAAATCATAAACTTTGTTTTCTTATTATGTGTTAGGTTGAACACTTGTTCATATATTCTATGAGCCATCTGCAGTTCTTTTTCTATGAAATGTTTGTTTATATTTATTTATATTAAATGTCTTTTTTATCATTTGCAGGAAATCTATATTTTAAAAATCAGCTCATTGTTATGTGAGTTGCAAATACCTTCACTCATTTTGTTGTCTCTAAATTTTTTTGCCATGCTTTATTTTACTTTATTTTAAATATGCATTTATGCCCCAACTTTTCAATTTAGAAAGCTTTCATCCGTTCCAAGATTATTTTAAAAAAAGAAAAAACTCTCCCATGTTTTAGTAAGGAATTGTTTGATTTTTATACTTTGTGTTTAATTAATCTGGAATTTTATTTCTTAACTTTTGATTCTAGGCTTCTAATATTTTGTGTTCCTAGCTTCTAGTTACAAGCACAGTTTCTTTAGATTTGATGAAGGTATTAAGTTCTCTATGATTTCAGCATAAAAAGTATATTTCAAAAAGGTGTATATCTGAATTTCATTAATCCAATTGGAAATTTAAAAATTTACTCATCCAGCTATGTTTTCTATACAATACTAAACATATGATGTTTTGATACCACCAATCATAAGTATACAGACACAGCCAAAGCCAACAGAAGCTCTGTATTGCTAAACGATGAACAAAAACATGATCCAAATGGTTAGTTGAGGAAAATCATTAAGGACATAAGGGATTCTGCAGAGAATTGTAAAGATGTTCTGTCTTCTTGACAAGGGACCTTTCTGGACGTTGCCATCACTTTCAAACATATACATTTTCGTAGTCATGGGAGATCAAGGGCTGTGCCATATCCAATTATAGGGATATTATTTTCTTCTAGTATTGTCTATACTTTAAGAATATATCACAATTTGTATGTGTGAAATCACACCTACAAGTCGGATGAAAAGAAAAAGAAATGTGTGTGTTATCCTGCTGATTTTCTTTAAGCAAGGTTATTTATATAATTCTGAGCAACACTTTGGTACATGTAATGTTGTTACTCTTATAGTGGCATGCCTTTTCAAGAGCAAAATTAATATTCAGTCTTAGCTTATAAATGCAGTTACCTCACTTGATTTTTTTTTAAATAAAGAAAAAATATTGCCCTTTGGCTTTCATAGCTAGAAGAAAAGCGACGGCTGTTTGTTAGAAATTTGTTTTTGTTGAATGTGTTTCAATTTTAAAGACTGCTCCTTCAAATAATATTTGTGGAAAGCTTGAACAAGAACCAATTATTTCCTTGAATAGTTTACCCATTCACACGTGTTCATAAGGAAATAACTCATCAGCTTTTTTTTTTAACCTTGGCATTGTAGCATTTTATTCCTTTTGACCCTAAGACTTTTACCCTATGGCTAGTAAAATAAAACATGAGCCATTTGAGATTATCCTTTTCCTAGCTGCTCTATGACTATTTGTGGCATGTTTATAGAGACAGTACATATAGTGGTTAAAGAATCTTACGGGAGCTACGTCACTAGGTGTATTCCTAGAAGAACTAAGGACTTATATTATCTTTAGTCTTCTCCTGGCATTGTGAGGTGAATGGCCTGTTGGTCTTGAGCAAGTCACATAAACTTTCTCAGATTTATGCAATCTGATTTTACAGAATGAGAGGAAGAGAGAATCTGTAAGCTTTTTATAGTCTTTCCTTTAATTCTCGTATAGAAGTAAATGTGTGCTCAGAAAAACTGATCGACAGATTCCACTTCCATAAATACCAGTTGTTCTGGAAGGTATGTTACTGGCAGGAAATCTTCAGTTTGCAAATTCCTATGTGATATTCTCAAGGTGTATATAAAGATCTGGGGAGTTATACACATAAGTGATAGAGCCAGAACTGAATCCAGGCTGACTTGAGATTCTATGCCTTGGAGTTAGTTATTTAACCTAAATCTTAATTCCCTCATTTATTTGGGCTTCCCTGGTGGCTCAGAAGGTAAAGAATCCGTCTGCAATGTGGGAGACCTGGGTTCGATCCCTGGGTTGGGAAGATCCCTTGGAAAAGGGAATGCCTATCCACTCCAGTATTCTGGCCTAGAGAATTCCATGGACCGAGGAGCCTGGAAGGCTATAGTGCATGTTGTCGGAAGTGGGGATAATAATAGTACATAGATCATAGGATTGTTGTGTAGATTCAATGGGTGATTCATGAAAAGTGGCTAAAATAACGCCAAAAGCCTGGTTAAATGTTGTCCATTATTATTATTCTCCCCTGTAGGGGTCAGAGTCCTTGTTTGCTAGGAGCTTACAGACAGGGACCATTTTAACAGAAGTAGAGTTCTTAATGGTGGTAGCTATCGTGATGTGAAAGAACTCAGTGTTTAAGCTGAAGGGTCTGGAAAGTACTCTAAATTAGTGGTTCCTAAAGTGTGCATTTCCTGGACCTCCAGCACCAGCATCATCTGGAAACTTGTTTGTTGTTGTTGAGTAGTCGCTCAGTTGTGTTCAACTCTTTGCGACTCCACGGACTGCAGCACTCCAGGCTTCCCTGTCCTTCATCATCCTCTGGAGCTTGCTCAAACTCATGTCCGTTGAGACGGTGATGCCATCCAACCATCTCATCCTCTCTCATCCCCTTCTCCTCCTGCCTCAATCTTTCCCAGCATCAGGGTCTTTTCCAAATGAGTTGGCTCTTCACATCAGGTGGCCAAAGTATTGGAGCTTCAGCTTTAGCATTAGTCCTTCCAATGAATATTCAGGATTGATTTCCTTGAGACTCATGGTGCTAAGTCACTTCAGTCATGTCTGGCACTTTGTGACTCAGAGTAGATCTTGTGAATCAGAACCTCAGTGCTGGGGCTCAGCAATGTGTGTTTTGACAAACCTTCCAGATAATTCTGATGCACTGCAGGAGGTATGAAGGGGCACTGTCCTCTGCATCCTGGATGTGAAGTGTTCACATTTGCTAATGAAGCAGTCTCTGTCTTGGAACTGTCATACTTAGTTCTATGGGAACCTAATTCCTAATGTAATAGGAAAAGCACAGGTCTGCAGGTAGATTGAAAAGTATACTGAAATTCAGACTTTCTAGTATCTCAAGTGTGTGGAATCTGTTCCATTTTTATTTCATTTCCTGGAGAGTCAGAGCTCAGTTCTAGACAGGTTATGTGATCAAACTTAGGTTGGGGAATAATTTTAAAAATTCACGTATAATAATATTTGGTTGCTCAGTTGTGTCTGACTCTTCTGTGACTCCAAAGAGTGTAGTCTGCCAGCCTCCTCTGTCCATGGGATTTCCCAGGCAAGAATACTGGAATGGGTTGCTATTTCCTTCTCCAGGGAATCTTCCTAACCCAGGGATCAAACCTGAGTCTCTTGAGTCTCCTGCATTAGTAGGTGGATTCTTTACCACTAGTGCCACCTGGGAAGCCAATATAATGATAAGTAAACACATATCACATAGTTTTATGTCTCAGAGCTTTTACACATGCTGATTCCTTTTGCTTGGAATGACTTCACCAATCTTATCCACCTGGTTAATCACTCTTATCCTTCTTCAAAACTCTTATCTCTTTTGTCACTATGAAGCTTTCTCCAGCCATGCCCTCAATTGCCAACCTCACACAAAACCGCACATTAATTACTCTCTTCACTCTATTGTGTTTGAACTTCGTGTGTGCATTTTCAGTTGCAGAAACATTATACGATAGTACATCATACTTTGTATTGCAGTTCCTTATCTGCGTTTGTGTAGATAAGGAATAACATCCTTATTTGCCCTTCTGCTTAGAATAGCAATGATCTTTTCCAAGATCGCTTATAAGAGGGCTATGCAGATGTGTTTCATTTAGCTGGCACACTTCAAGAAAAAAATGAGTGCGTCCAAGCAATGGATGCATCTAGTTTCCCCTATCCTCCTACCTGCCTGGTCCTAAAGACTTCCTTTTTATTGGAGCATAGTTGCTTTACAATGTTTTTAGTTTCTACTGTACAGCAAAATGAATCAGCTATATGTGTGTATATATATATTTATATATATCCCCTCTTTTTAAAATTTCTTTCCCATTTATGTCACAACAGAGCACTGGGTTCTCTGTTTTACAGTAGGTTCTCATTAGTTATCTATTTTATATTCATAGCATCAATGGTGTATATATGTCAATCCTAATCTCTCAGTTCATCCCACGCCTTTTCTGCCTGGATATCCATATTTGTTCTCTATGTCTGTCTGTCTCTATTTCTGCTTTGCAAATGAGTGCATGCTAAGTTGCTTCAGTCGTGTCTGACTCTTTGTGACTGTATGGTCTGTAGCCCCCCAGGCTCCTCTGTCCATGGAGATTCTCTAGGCAAGAATACTGGAGTGGGTTGCCATGTTCTCCTCCAGGGGATCTTCCTGACCCAGGGATCGAACCCTTGTCTCCTATGGCTCCTGCATTGCAAGTGGATTCTTTACCCCTGAGCCACTGGGGAAGCCCAAGATTGTCTAAATCTTATATAGATAGTTTGTTCACATTCCACCTACATATGTTAATATATTTGTTTTTCTGTTTCTGACTCCTGAAGACTTTTGAATTTGGGATACCTGTGGTTCTATCTCAATGTTTGTGAAATCAAAACCAAACCAAACAAAAACAAGTAAAAACTCAAAGGAAGAGTTTATACCACTTAAATATTACCAATTGTAAGGCAGATGTAAAGCTTGGGCTTTCATTCATATAACCTGTTTCCAGTCTAAGTCCTATCCTTAATTATCTGTATGATCTTGTTTCAGTCATGTAAGCTCTCTGTTCCTTGGATTTCTGGTCTATAAAATGAGGTTTGGGAAAAGGTCATCTCCAGTGTTGTTAACAAATCTGAAACTTAGAAAGCCTATAAATTGTCAATGATTTCTGTTTTTACTTTTCAAAAACTTGAAACTTTCCTTCTTAAACACATTGCAAAAAGGGGCAAAATTGTGAGAGCAGATAGTGTGATAATTTTTGTGTTGAATTTAAAAACAATAGTAAATTTACCTTCAAAGTGTATGCAGAATTTGACCACCTCTCTGTACAGTCAAAGCTGTGGTTTTTCCAGTAGTCATGTACAGATATGAGTTGGACCATAAAGAAGATTGAATTCTGAAGAATTGATGCTTTTAAATTGTGGTGCTGGATAAGACTCTTGAGAGTCCCTTGGACTGCAAGGAGATCAAATCATTCAATCGTAAAGAAAGTCAACCTGGAATATTCATTGGAAGGACTGAGGCTGAAGCTGAAGCTCCAGCATTTTGGCTGCCTGATGCTAAGAACCATCTCATTGGAAAAGACTCTAATGCTGAGAGAGATTGAGGGCAGGAGAAGAAGGTGGTAACAGAGGATGAGATGGTTGGATGGCATCACCAGCTCAACAAACATGAGTTTGCGTGAATTCCGGGAGATAGCGAAGGACAGGGAAGCCTGATGTGCTGCTGTCCGTGGGGTCACAACCAGTCAGACACACCTGAGTGACTGAGCAACAGCATCGCTATTGTCACTACCTAGTCCACACTATTCTCATCTTTGGTCTAGTGCAATATCTTCCTAAGTCATCTTGTACTTAAGGCTTTCCCCCCTTAGTATCCACACAGCAGTGAGAGTGACCTAGTTAAAATGGATCAGGTAAACTGACTTTTCTGCTCAATCTCTTTCATTACACATCATTAAGGGTAAAAGACAAATTCATCCCATGACCAGTAAGATTTTACATAATCCTACCCATTACCTCCTGACTATTCTCCTCTTTCTTTTAGCTAGTCTTCCAGCTGTTCCTGTAACACATCAATCATGCTCCTTTCTTTCCCCATCATCTAAAATGTTTTTCCTCCAAATATTTCAATAGCACACTCCCTCATCATCTTCAATCCCTTACGCAAAAGTGGGAGGGATCGTTAGAGGTAGTTAGGGAGTTTGGGACGGACATGTACACTCTGCTGTCTTTAAAATGGATAACTGACAAGGACCCAGTGTGTAGCAGAGGGAACTGTCCTCCGCGTTATATGACAATCTAATCAGGAAAAGAACTTGAAAAATAATAGACGCAAACGTATCTTCAACTGAATCACTTTGTTGTACATCTGAAACTAACACAACATTGTTAATCAACTATATTCCAATAAAAAAAAAATGAAGACTTTTCCCATGGCAGTAGTCTTTTCTGGTTAATTTATATATGTTTCAATCCTTATCTTCAACACTTTGTCTCCCTTGGCAACTTGATTTATTTATTTTTTCCCACTATTTACCATTATGTAATATACTTACTTATTTTATTATGTCCCTACTCCACTAAAATGTTCCCCATATACACCACAGATCTCCCTCATTCATAATTTTGCTTATGTTGTTTTCTCCAGTAATTATGTTATCCTCTAAAAATAATACCAACTGCCTTTTGTCTTTGAGAACTTTTTCTGATGCTTCTAACTAGAAGTCGTGCTTTTTCTTCTGCATACACTGTACATCTCAAGATATTTATGTAGTTTAATCTGTATTGATGCATCTACTTTCTTTAAGTTATAAGTTCCTTCAGGTCATTGACTATGTCTGACTCATTTATGTGTTGGCATTTAACAGGGCCTTGATAAGAATAGCAACAAATTCATAGTAATTAATCCATAGTAACAAATAGTATCATCAGACTCCCATATAAATTTACAGGCATAATTAGAACATAAGCTCCACAGGGACAAGGAGCGTGGTTTGCATTTTGTATTGTATCCCCAGCACCTAGAATAGTGCTTGGCTCATAGTAGGTTTTCAGATGAATAAAAGTGAATTTTCAGAGTAGCCTCATCAAAAATGAATAGGATTTTGTCAAACAACACCTAGCCTGAAGGTTTAATGCAAATTAAGTCATATTTGCCTCTTTTTATCTTTTCGAGAATGAGAGACAGTTTAAGAGATTTCAAAAGATGGATAAGGAAGTCATTTTCTATTATGAAACTAGAAAGAAAATTGACTATGTATGCTTAGTCTGGAAAAGTGAATTCTATAGCAATGATAGTAAAAGAGGACACTGTTGTGCAGTTTTAAATATATCTTCAAAAGTGTTATGTGAATATATATTCATGGTGATAATTACAGAGGCATCAGTTTCTGAAAGTATGTAAATGGTACATTTACCCAGAAGAGAGGGAGCCATTGCTTTTATTATTCAACTAGGACCAGCAGCTAAATTTAAGCTTATGTTGCAGGAAAAAGAAAATATACACTCAGGTGCTTTAAGGGTAAGAAAGAAAGGCAGCCAGGGAGTTCTTGAAGTATTAGAAAGGGGTATTAGAGTTCTGATGAATTAGAAATTATTAAAATTTGTCCAAAATTGTCTGATTCTGAGGCTTTAAGAAGTGAATTGATTTGCTCAAGATAGAGTGAGGACAATTCAGTTCTGTAATATCCATAACCTGTGCTCCTTTCTCTATATAAATTATTGCTTGAGAGATTATGCAATTTAGCTACATTCTCAAACTGAATAGATTTTAACAAATAGAATTGGGATTTGTTAAAATGTGGCTGGTTCAGTTATGCATTCGGTCTGTGGCCACCAACTGAATAAGGGATAAATCAAAACTTAATTCTCATGTGGGTCAATATTTTCCAGAGCATACTACTTTGAAGTACAAAAGAAAAACTACATATTTTAAGTGAGGGATTTGAAAAATAAAATGGTCATTAATGTGCTAAACATTATTTCTTAATGTATGAGTTTGGGCCACATTAGATAGTAATAGTTAACGTTTACCCAGTACTTTCTAAAGTGTCTAGTACAGGTATACAAATTTTATAATTTTTACTCATTTAAGTATTATATCAATCCTATAAAACAGGGGCTGTAATTATTCCTACTTTGAAAATGAGTAAACTGAGGCAAAGGAAGTTGGAATAATTAATCCATAGTCATACAAATAAATTAATTAATAAATTAATCACATGAATATTAAATGGTAGACCTAGGATTTGACCTCAGTGAATTTAGTTCAGTGAAACATACCTCAATGAAACTATGAGCCATATTGTGTAGGGCCACCCAAGACGGACGGGTCATGGTGGAGAGTTCTGACAAAACGTGGTCCACTGGAGAAAGGAATGGCAAACCACTTCAGTATTCTTGCCTTGAGAACCCCATGAACAGTATGAAAAGGCAAAAATATAGGACACTGAAAGATGAACTCCCCAGGTTGATAGGTGCGCAATATGCTACTGGAGATCAGTAGAGAGATAACTCCAGAAAGAATGCAGAGACGGAGCCAAAGTAACAACACCACCTAGTTGTGGAGTGATGGTTGATGAAAGTAAAGTCTGGTGCTGTAAAGAGCAATATTGCATAGGAACCTGGAATGTCAGGCCCATGACTCAAGGCAAATTCAGTTCAGTTCAGTCACTCAGTCATGTCCAACTCTTTGCGACCCCATGGACTACAGCACACCAGACCTCCCTGTCCATTGCCAACTCCCAGAGTTTATTCAGACTCATGTCCTTTGAGTTGGTTATGCCATTCAACCACCTCATCCTCTGCCGTCCCCTTCTTCTCTTGCATTCAGTCTTTCCCAACATCAGGGTCTTTTCCAGTGAGTCAGTTCTTTGCATCAGGTGGCCAAAGTATTGGAGTTTCAGCTTCAGCATCAGAAATTCTAATTAATATTCAGGACTGATTTCCTTTAGGATGGACTGGTTGGATCTCCTTACACTCCAAGGGGCTCTCAAGAGTCTTCTCCAACACCATAGTTCAAAAGTATCATTCCTTTGGTGCTCAGCTTTCTTTACAGTCCAACCCTCACATCCATACATGACTACTGGAAAAACCAAAACCTTGATTAGACAGACCTTTGTTGGTAAAGTAATGTCTCTGGTTTTTAATATGCTGTCTAGGTTACCTGGAGTAACAGGCTAATTTTACCTTGGACTACAGAATGAAGCAGGGCAAAGGCTAACAGAATTTTGCCAAGAGAACGCACTAGTCATGGCAAACACCCTCCTCTGACAACACAAGAGAAGACTCTACACATGGACATAACCAGATGGTCAACATCGAAATCAGACTGATTATATTCTTTGCAGCCAAAGATGGAGAGGCTCTATACAGTCAGCAAAAACAAGACCGGGAGCTGACTGTGGCTCAGATCATGAACTCCTTATTGCCAAATTCAGACTTAAATTGAAGAAAGTAGGGAAAACCACTAGACCATTCAGGTATGACCTAAATCAAACCCCTTTCGATTACACAGTGGAAGTCAGAAATAGATTTAAGGGACTAGATCTGATAGACAGAGTGCCTGAAGAACTATGGATGGAAGTTCGTGACATTGTACAGGAGGTAGTGATCAAGACCATCCTGAAGAAAAAGAAATGCAAAAAGGCAAAACAGTTGTCTAAGGAGACCTTACAAATAGCTGAGAAAAGAAGAGAACCTAAAGGCAAAGGAGAAAAGGAAAGATATACCCATTTGAATGCAGAGTTCCAAACAATAGCAAGGAGAGATAGGAAAGCCTTCCTCAGTGATCAATGCAAAGAAATAGAGGAAAACGATTGAAAAAGACTAGAGATCTCTTCATAAAATTAGAGGTACCAAGGGAACATTTCATGCAAAGATGGATACAATAAAGGACAGAAATGGTATGGACCTAACAGAAGCAGAAGATATTAAGAAGAGGTGGCAAGAATACCCAGAAGAACTATAAAAAAAGATCTTCATGACCCAGATAACCACAATGGTGTGATCACTCACTCAAGCCAGACATCCTGGAGTGTGAAGTCAAGTGGGGCCTTAGGAAGCATCACTACGAGCAAAGCTAGTGGAGGTGATGGAATTCCAGCTGAGCTATTTCAAATCATGGAAGATGATGCTGTGAAAGTGCTGCATTCACTATGCCAGCAAATCTGGAAAACTCCGCAGTGGCCACAGGACTGGAAAAGGTCAGTTTTCATTCCAATCCCAAAGAAAGATAATGCCAAAGAATGCTCAAACTACCACACAGTTGCACTCATCTCACACACTAGCAAAGTGTGCTCAAAATTCTCCAAGCCAGGCTTCAACAGTATGTGAACTGTGAACTTCCAGATGTTCAAGCTGAATTTAGAAAAGGTAGATCCAATTGCCAAAATCCACTGGATCATCATAAAAGCAAGAGAGTTCCAGAAAAAATCTTCTGCTTTAGTGACTATGCCACAGCCTTTGACTGTGTGAATCACAACAAGCTGTGGAAAACTCTTAAAGAGATGGGAATACCAGATTACCTGACCTGGCTCCTGAGAAATCTGTATGCAGGTTAGGAAGCAACAGTTAGAACTGAACATGGAATAGCAGCCTGGTTCCAAATTGGGAAAGGAGTACATCGAGGCTGTATATAACCTGCTTATTTAACTTATATGCAGAGTACATCATGCGAAATTCTGTGCTGGATGAAGCACAAGCTAGAATCAAGATTGCTAGGAGAAATATCAATAAACTCAGATACACAGGTGACACCACCCTTATGGCAGAAAGCGAAGAAGAACTAAAGAGCCTCTTGATGAACATGAAAGAAGAGAATGAAAAAGTTTGCTTAAAGCTCAACATTCAGAAAACTAAGATCATGGCATCTGGTCCCATCGCTTCATGGCAAATAAACGGGGAAACAATTGAAAGAGTGAGAGACTTTATTTTTTTTTTGGCTCCAAAATCACTGTAGATGGTGACTACAGCCTTGAAATTAAAAGGCGCTTGCTCCTTGGAAGAAAAGCTATGATCACCCTAGGCAGCATATTAAAAAGGAGAGCCATTACTTTACCAACAAAGGTTCGTCTAGTCAAGGCTTTGGTTTTTCCAATAATCATGTATGGATGTGAGAGTTTGGACTATGAAGAAGGTTGAGCACTGAAGAACTGATGCTTTTGAACTGTGGTGTTGGAGAAGACTTAAGAGAGACCCCTGGACTGCAAGGAGATCTAACCAGTCCATCCTAAAGGAAATCAGTCCTGAATATTCATTGGAAGGATTGATGCTGAAGCAGAAACTCCAATACTTTGGCCACCTGATATGAAGAACCGACTCATTGGAAAAGACCCTGATGCTGAGGAAGATAGAAGGCAGGAGGAGAAGTGGACTTACAGAGGATGAGATGATTGGACAGCATCACCGATGTGATGGACATGAGTTTGAGTAAGCTCCGGGAATTGGTGATGGACAGGGAAGCCTGGCCTGCTGCATTTCATGGGGTCACAAAGAATTGGACATGACTGAGCAACTGAACTGAACTGAGCTAAATTTAGTTCCAGAGTTAATGCTTTTACCATTCTATGTTGAATACCTATTTTTTCTTTCCTCATTAATATTACCTAGTGCATAAAAAATCATACCACTGCATTCTTCTCACAGCACTTAAGAATAGTTATTATGTAGGGAATATTGCTTACTTATAAAGTATTACAGTGTTTTGCAGGATAAGATTTGAACTCCAATATGTTCAATGTGTTTAAACTATAAAGAAAGACCTTTTTTGAAATAGTAAACCATTATACAATAATTTTAAAGATCTTAGATAATCTGGTTGCCTTTTAAATATATCTGCCTTGGGGAGTTTGAGGTGTGTAGGCTGTGTGTGTTTGTGTATGTATATATATTTCCATGTATTATTCAGTAGCCTAGATAGAGTGGTACTGAGTAGGCATCCAGCCAGGATGTAGTGAGGTTGCACCCAGTACATCTGCTTTCCCTGACACTGAGGCAGAATGCGGAGCACACACCCATGTCAGAATATGTCTGTCTAGTATTACTAAGCCCACTCCATAGTGTTATAACTGAATTTTTAAAAATATCCTAAAGAAAACCTCTGTTTTTTTCCTCTTGCTTAGATATTGACAGAGTCATCATTTTTATTGTTGCTTTTGTATGTTCCAGTGATCAGTCTTGATATTTGGGGAAGCGGTGTGGTGTTGTGAATAGTCCATAGAGTTTCAGAGACACAGTTAAGGATATTAATAAGCATTTCTTCATTTTGCAGCTGCATAAACTTGGGCAGTTTGCTTAGCACTTTGATGTCATAGCTTCTCACCTACAAAATGGGAATTATATGTGAAGACTTCATGTATGTAATAGCAGATTTACCTTCTTAGAAGGAAGTGCTTTGGAAAATCTAAAGAGTAGAAGTTTGTATTACTTGAAGATTGATGCAGAGTGATTTCAGGGAAAATACAGGATTTGAACAGAGCTTTGAGGAACTGTATGACAGCCTTTTTGAAACCTCACCTATAATTCCAGTTTCATCTAGGTCCTGGACCTAGCCTTCCCATCTTTGGGGAAATTTGTTCAAAGTCTAATTTAGATAGGATGGTGGCTCGGTAGTAAAGAACCTGCCTGCCAGTGCAGGAGATGCAGGTTTGATCCCTGGGTCAGGAAGATCCCCTGGAGAAGGAAATGGCAACCCACTCCAGTATTCTTACCTGGGAAATCCCATGGACAGAGGCGCCTGGTGGGCCACAGTTCATGAGGTTGCAAAAGAGTGGGACATGACTTAGCAACTGAACAACAAACTCCAGTGTACTTGAAATTTCCTTAAGGGATGTGGAGGTAGAATGAATCTAATTACATATCTGCTCTCAGTTTTTGGATACTTCTGATAATTTCATCAGGGAAACTCCTTAAGATGCAAAGGAAAACAATTCATCCCCCGCTTATCTCCAAGTCTTCTAAAACAGTGGCTGCAAATTTTTTGCACATTTGAATCATCTGGGTACATTTCACAAGCCTAGATCACTAAAATCAGGATCTTCTAGGATGGACCCAGGCATCAGTATTCCTTTAAAATCACACAGATGATTCCAAAGTGCAGTCAAGTGTAGAAACTGATTTCTTCCAGAAAATTACTTTTTATACTTTAGTCCACATCAGAATCACCTAGAGGGCTTGTTAAACTACTAATTTGGAAGCCTTCATCCCAGACTGTGTGATTCAGTAACCACCCTGTAGAATAATACTAGAATAATACTTCTCAAACCACAAGTGCAGAGTGATCATCTGGTGATCTTGTTAAACTGCAGATTTTGATTAAGCAGGTCTTAGATGGAGCCTGAGATTCTGCCTTTCCAATAAGTTATAGGAGATGCCCACACCTACCCACTACTGCCCACACCTACCTTTGGTCTATGGGCTGATAAGATTTGGTACACAATAGCATCACCTGATTTCAGTATTGACCATCTGGTGATGTCCATGTGTAGAGTAGTCTCCTGTGTTGTTGGAAGAGGGTACTTGCTATGACCAGTGTTTTCTCTTGGCAAAACTTTGTTAGCCTTTGCCCTGCTTCATTTTGTACTCCAAGGCTGAACTTTCTTGTTAACCCAGGTGTATCTTGACTTCCTACTTTTGCATTCCAGTCCCCTGTGATGAAAAGGACATCTTTCTTTGGTGTTAGTTCTAGAAGGTCTTGTAGGTCTTCATAGAACCATTCAACTTCAACTTATTTGGCATTACTTTGGCATTTGGTTGGGGCCTAGACTTGGATTATTGTGATATTGAATGGTTTGCCTTGCAAACGAACAGAGATCATTCTGTCATTTTTGATATTGCACACAAATACTGCATTTCAGACTCTTTTGTTGACTATAGGGGCTGCTCCATTTCTTCTAAGGGTTTCTTGCCCACAGTAGATGTAATGGTCATCTGAATTAATTTTGCCCATTCCAGTCCATTTTAGTTCACTGACTCCTAAATTGTCGATGTTCACTCTTGCCATCTCCTGTTTGACCACTTCTAATTTGCCTTGATTCATGGACCTAACATTCCAGGTTCCTATGCAACATTGTTCTTTACAGCAATGAACTTTCCTTCCATCACCAGTCACATAGACAACTGGGTATTTTTTTATTTTGGCTCAGCCTTTTCATTCTTTTTGGAGCTATTTCTCCACTTTCCTCCAGTAGCATATTGGGTACTTACCAACCTGGGGAGTTCATTTCTCAGTGTGATATCTTTTTGCCTTTTCATACTGTTTGTGGTGTTCTCAGGGCAAGAATACTGAAGTGTGTTGCCATTCCCTTCTCCAGTGGACCACGTTTTGTCAGATCACTGCAGATGGTGACTGCAGCCATGAAATTAAAAGACACTTGCTCCTTGGAAGAATAGCTATGAGCAACCTAGGCAGTATATTAAAAAGCAGAGCTATTAGTTTGCTGACAAAGGTCCATCTAGTCAAAGCTATGGTTTTCTCAGTAGTAATGTATGGATGTGAGAGTTGGACAATAAAGAAAACTGAGTGCCAAAGAACTGATGCTTTTGAACTGTGGTGTTGGAGAAGACTTTTGAGAGTCCCTTGGACAGCAAGGAGAGCAAACCAGTCAATCCTAAAGGAAATCAGTTCTGAATATTCATTGGAATGGCTGATGCTTAAGCTCCAATACTTTGGCCACCTGATACGAGCTGACTCATTGGAAAAGACCCTGATGCTGGGAAGGATTGAAGGCAGGAGGAGAAGGGAATGACAGAGGATGAGATGGTTGGATGGCATCACCGAGTCAATGTACTTGAGTTTGAGCAAACTCTGGGAGTTGGTGATGAATAGGAAAGCCTGGTGGGCTGCAGTCCATGGGGTTGCAAAGAGTCAGACACAAATGTGTGACTGTACTGAGCTGAGCATCACTGGGGAGCTTGTTAGAACCACTTCAGACCTATTGAATATGAAATTGCTTTTTAACAGTGCTGCATGTTGGAATCATCTGGAGAGTTTAAAAAATATCGATACCTAGTTTTAATACTGAAAATTCCAACTGAAGAGTTTTACTTAGTTGCCATGGGTGTGGCCAGGGCATCAGAATTAAAACAACAACTCCTTAGGAGGTTGTAATAGTGCAGCAAAAATCGTTGAGACAAAGTTATAAAATATTTGTTTTAAAGTACAGTGCAAATCATCACTGTCCTTTTATGGAATTTTCTGTGATATTTTATTGTAAAAGGAGGCCCTCAAGATGGAGATTGACCAATAAATAGGTCCTCCTGGGTCTTCTGCAACAGATATCAATAAATTCTCAAAACATTTATTGCGGCCGAGCCTAAAACAACTTCTTAAGACACAGCTTCAGGCAACTACAGTGAAATGACTAGAGTGTCATGTATGCCTGCCAGGTACCTGCTTCATTTTCATTCATTAACTCCAACAACTTGAGGGCCAACTGGGTTCTAGTTGCTGGATGATAGAGGTGACTGCAGTGTAATATCTCCTTTCTAGCTGCTCCAAGGATATTAGAGGAGGTTTGTATGTAAAAGAAAATTTAATATTGCAGCACCAGTGCTGCCAAGTGACTTAGAACGATTACCAGATTCCAGAGATGGGTAACATGAAGTCGTTCAGTCATGTCAGACTCTTTGCGACCCCCTGGACAGCATCCTGCTCAGCTCCTCCATCCATGGGATTTTCCAGGCAAGAGTACTGGAATGGGTTGCCATTTCCTTCTCCGGGGGATCTTCCTGACCCAGGAATTGAACCGGGGTCTTCCTCACTGCAGGCAGACTCTTTACTGTCTGAACCACCGTGGAAGCCCAGAGATGGCAGTCATTCCCCAAAGCTGTCATGCTCAGAGAAAGCAGATTTCAAACTGAATCTTGAAGAATGGGACCAAAATATTCAAGCTAAAATTAGGAGGACTGCATTTCAGATACGGAAGCACAGAATCACCTAGTGGAGAAAGTTCCTGCCACATTGGAGAGAAATGAACTGACTAATTTGGATGAATTAGAGTTGACTCATTGAAAAAGACCCTGATGCTGGGAAAGATTGACGGGAAAAGGAGAAGGGGGCGGCAAAGGATGAGATGGTTAGATAGCATTGCTAACTCAATGAGCATGAATCTGAGCAAACACAGGGAGTTAGCAGAGGACAGAGGAGTGTGGCATGCTGCAGTTCATGGTGTTGCAAAGTCGGACACATGTTAGTGACCGATCAACAATTAATTTGGATGAAGCAAAGAGATTATGAGGAAGTGTCAAAGGCACCATATTTTACAGTGCCTTAACTGACACATAAGGGAGTTTAGAGCTTATATTTTATAACATCGGGGACCAGTGAAAGTTCCTGAGCATTGCAATAGAGTGAAATGCAGTGGGATTATAGTGATGATGGACTGAAGGAGAGATTTTAAGTTAATGGCAGAATCTTCTTATTTTTTTTAACATTTTTCTCCTACATTTCTAAAAATATCTTACTGCATTTATTTCTCTAGATCCACTTAATATTTTTAGGATGACTGTACATGTATTACATATGTATTTATTGAGATCAGTACATATAACATTTGTGTGTAAATGTCAACAAAAATTAAGTGCAGTCGTGATTGTTTCCTTTGTGGCTTTTCGCTGGGTTTCCACTCTGAATATAATTACTCATCAATATTACATGCATAAATTTTCAAAAGTGCTTTCTTGTTTTGGTAATTAATGGTAATGAAATGCAAAGCTTTGGTTGAACATATCTAAATCATCTTATGCAAGTTAACTTGTATTGTCTGTGTGTAATTTTAACTAAGAACTCAAGTTTTTGTATTTTCTGGGTGGGACATTTCTGTTTGGCTGAAAAAATTCTCTTGAGCCTTCTAAATTTATTTATTATAATTTCATTTTTCCCCTCACTTTCTTTATAGCTTTTTAGGTTGTGGTTATATTGTTAGTCAGTTGCTCAGTCGTATCCTACTTGAGACCACATGCAGTGCAGCCTGCCAGGCTTCCTTGTCCTTCACTATTTCCTGGAGTTTTTCCAAACTCATGTTGATTGAGTCAGTGATGCCACCCAACCATCTACAGAATTTCTTTTCTATTTCTTAAGAGAAACAATATTATGTAGCTTTATAGCCCCAAGCAGCTAAGCGCACACTGTAACTCTTCCTTGGCTGACTTCATGACCTTGGCAAAACCATATTTTTGAGCTAAATTCAGTGCCCTCATATGTAAAGATGAAGGCAGAGTACATGTGTAGAATTTTTTTTTTTCTGTTTTAGACTTTCATTATTATCATGACAGGTATCCTGCCTGTCTTTTGCACTGCTGCAGTGCCTAGAATACAGGTGATGAATTCATGAATAAACCTAATAGACCTTGGTGTCAATTTTGGCAACATAGTGTTTGATGGCAGATTTGTGGAAGATACAAATCTAAAGCCTTCAAAATATGAAGCGATTTCTTTGAGGGTGTTTTTGTCCATTGATCTTATGGACTGACACCTGTTCTGTTCACTGAATTTTTCAAATAGATTGTGAGATAAATCTTCTGTACAAGACAAATAGGCTGCAGTAGATGATTGATGACAGACATTTGCTTTCATTATCAGTAGTGATATGCTTCATTTTTCACCTTAAGGGAAAAAAAAGTCAAGATTGAATTGACTTGTTAATTATGCAAGTTTTTGAACATCTTTGAAGTAACACAGGAAAGGTTATATGATAATATCAGGATTAGAAGCCAATGGCAGGGTTTCTACCCGAGCTATGGCAAATATTTCCACCAGCTGTTGTCAAAGAAGGGGGTCATCATGTTAATTTTCACTAAGTTGAAAATCCATAGTGTTTGCTATTAGCCAATGCTTGGGCTTCCCAGGTGGTGCTAGTGGTAAAGAACCTGCCTACCAATGCAGGAGATATAAGAGATGTGAGTTTGATCCCTGGGTTGGGAAGATACCCTAGAGGAGGGCATGGCAACCCACTCCAGTGTTCTGGCCTGGAGAATCCCCATGGACAGAGGAGCCTGGCTGGCTATAGTCCATGGGGTCGCAAAGAGTCAGACAGGACTGAAGTGACAGCATAGCATGCAATTCTTGGAAGAAAAAATTTAAGTCTCTAAGTCCCACACAACTAATCAGTTCCATAAGTCAGTAAATTCAGTGGGGAAAATAAGTCAGGCAATTGAATTAATTGATCAGTTGTTAATAAAATAAGGCTTTATATTGAAAGCACTGAATCAACATAGGTGAAAGTATGTTGATTTTTACATTATTTTTATGTTTTATTTTAAATATATAGTTATTTTTGCTTACTGGATCTTAAACATATAAAATAAAATATATTTTTTCCTTCCATGATATTTTAAGAAGTTTAAATTATAAGGCAGTGATGACCCAGGTGTCCACCACCCCATCCCCATTGTGAAAGCTCTAGATTTGGAGGTTAAATAACACTACCTCCACTGATATCAATAATACTTTATATTTTGCTTTTATAGTTTAACAAGTTTTTATGAAAATTGTTATCTTAATTGATCTGCATGGTAAATCAGTGAAATATTCAGAGAAGATATGAAATTTCAGGGAGGTCCTATTATTCCTTTGAATCAATGTCAGAACTGTCAAATATTAGAACTAGGGCTCGTGACCTAAGCTGTGTCTTCTGGACTGAAGTTTAGTCCTCATTTTAGTCTTGTTTTATTGACTTAATGCTAAAGAAGTTAGGACAATTACATCTTTCCCTTAATTTCTGTGAGAAATGTTGTTTTTGAGGTTAAATTCAATGACCACAGTCATTTCAGCTTCTTCTATGCAATGTACTTTGGATGAAAAAAAGCCCCATAATTTCATACTTTTGAAGAATCCCTAGTTTGCAGTGAGGCTCAGGCAAAGACATAAATATGATTAAGCAATGTGATAAATGTTGTGTATGGAATGCTATGAAATTAAGATGAGAGAATAATTCATTTGTCTGAGTGAATACTCCATTATACTTTATATAACTGCTTTTGTGTTGGAGGATTTAAGAGCTCATACTGTCTCCTAGTTTGCTGATGACTATTCAATAATAGCATTTTTCCATTGGAAAGGGGAAGGGGCAAAATTGACCTTTGTTGTTGTTCAGTTGCTCAGTCTTGTCCGACTCTTTGCAACTCCATGGACTGTAGCACACTAGGATCCTCTGTCCTCCATTATCTCTCAGAGTTTGCTGAAATTCATGTTCATTTACTCAGTGGTACTATGTAGTTAAATGATAAATACCAGAAATATATATTAATATCAGGACTAACAGAAAACCAATCAAGTGACCTACAAAAATTATCACAAATATAATTACAAGTGTTATTATAACAGACTGTGGAATTAGAGGGAAAAATAACCTGATACCAACTTAATTTTAGGTTAAGATTTTGTTGGATATGATATTACTTACATTCTAACAAAACATCTTTATTGAGAACATTTTGAAGTGTGAGAAATGGTATTGAATTTTTAAGACAATTTGATATTGAGAGTGCACAGATTATTTTTGTGCACCCATGTATCTTTGTTCTATCTCAGTATCTTCTACTATAAATTTACTTGGGCTTTTAGTGAGTCAGAAAATGCATCTTTTTTCTCTTTGCATCTTTGCAAATTCAACCTAATATTTCAAAATACAAATATACTCTTTTAAATCTGTTCATTTTTCCAAGCAATAAGAGGCTGTCCTTAGAAGTTACTTGGAAGAAGGACACTGGATTTATCTGTTGCAAAGAATTTGTAAATGAACTTTGCCTTCCTCTCTCCTTCCCTTTTTCTCTTCCTCTTCTCTTTCTTTTTTGTGTATGCTTTGTCACCTGAAGTGCTTTCCAATATGTTTCAGCTTGTCACTGTTTTGTCACTGAGATAACTTGTGTAGATAATAGATGGAATTTAAATTGAATAAGCACATAACATTTTTATTTCACATAGTAGACAGACAAATACTGTATGATATTGCTTATATATAGAATCTAAAAAGTGAAAAAAGTGAATATAACAACAACGAAAACAAACAGACTCACAGATATAGAGAACAAACTAGTGGTTAGCAGTGGGGAGATAGAAGAGGGGAGGGGCAAGATAGTAGTAGGGGGATTAAGAAGCACAAACTATTAAGTATAAGATAAGCCAGCTATAAGGACTTACTGCACAACACAAGGAACATAGCCAGTATTCTGTAGTAACTATAAATGGAATATAACCTTTAAAAATTATGAATCACTCTGTTGTTTACCTATAACTTACATAATACTATATGTCAACTATACTTCAATAAATTTTTTTAAAGTAAAAAAAAAAAAGAAAAGGACCTAGCCAACAGAGTTGTTAGAAAATCTTAAAAAAAAAAAAATATATATATATATATATCACTTAAAAAGTACTTTTTTCCCAGTTCAATATAATGTTACAAGGTGTCCAGTATCTTGTTTATAGTAGGTTCCCCAAAATCTTCCCTTCCTCTTCCTTTTCTGCAAAACCTGCATCACCCCCCACACACACATGTCAGCCCTGTGCATCCTAAGCTCCTACCCTCTTAAACTTCGTTACCATGCAGGTTTTCTGGCTTTCCCTGTAGATTCCATATTTGAATACACTCCATGTGTGGTAAGTATTATATTTTATTTTTTCTTACATGCTTAATTATGGAAATATGACCTAGAAAAGCTGTGAATAAGCAAGCTTAAAGAGAAACCACTGCTGATTCATTCATTTATTTGGCAAATATTGAATAGTGGCTTCTAAGACCAAGATGCTTCTAAGATGTCGTTGCTAGGCAATGAGGATAATAATAACTGTTTCCTGTGCCTTCAGCTTGCCCACAGAATAGTGGGCGCATCAGAGAGATTTACAGATGAAGGTGTATTCCTCGGCGACCACATCTGTGGGATATGTATGTCACTGTTTTCCTAGCCTAAGAATGCCATGTGACCTAACCTAAGTGCTCTATAAATATTAATGAAAAGAATAAGTGACTTTTGATTAGAAATATTTGCAAGAAGTTGTATGAGAGTTTTGGTAACTAAGGCCGTAGAATCTTACTCCAAATTTTGGGTGGCACTTTTCATTCCCTTCATTTTTTTATTGATACTTTGTACCCGCATGCCACTCAAGTTAGAACTGTTTAAATCCTGAAATAAAGCCAAGTAGTCAGTTTATTTTTGAAATGACATTTTGCATATCAAAATACTAGTCTGAAAAAAAGTACATATTCAAGGAGTAAAATCTTTTCAGTTTTTCCCTTCTCATTAGTTACACTTAAATTTCAACCTAAGACTGACAAGTTTTATAGGTCCTAAAGCTTATATAATTTGGGGCATAACCTTTGAAAAAAAAATATGTATAACATAGTGAAATGTAATTTAGGTACAAAAATAAGTAGAGTGAGAAAATAAATCAATAAAAGATTAAATTTTAGAGAGATGAAACTGATCACAAAATTATAAAAGCCAAGGAAGTAATAAAATATTTTAATTATTTGATGTATACAGATCTATAGTGAAAAGTGAAAGTGTTCGTTAGTCACTCAGTTGTGTCCGACTCTTTGCGACGCCATGCAGCCCACTAGGCTCCTCTGTTCATGGGATTCTCCAGGCAAAAATACTGGAGTGGGTTGCCATTCCCTTCTCCAGGGGATCTTCCTGACCCAGGGATCAAATCCGAGTCTTTTGCATTGCAGGCAAATTCTTTTCTGTCTGAGCCACCAGGGAAGCCCATACAAGTCTATACATTTCTGTTATTTTTTTTTTATATAATCTTTGAACATATTTTCATGTAACAGTTTTTTTATAATAGATTATCTGTAGAAAAATAATTCAGTCTTTACTGTAGCATGAGTAATCAACATTGGTATTTTATTATTATTATTTTTTAATTTATAAAAGTTTACTTAGCTTCATAGCTTATAATTGTTCATTTAAATACCTATTGAGGATTGTTATCAAACGTGAAAAAATTTCTTTGTTGTTATAAGATTTTGGACATTTCAAATCCACTATCCAGGTCCTCCAGTAAATAACTTGCTATTCATTTTATATGTTACTACAGTGGTGCTATGTACCCAACAATCATATAGCCCCATTTTAATGTATCGGCAAGTATTTATGTCTTTGTGTGTCTGGGGTGGTCAACTAAGCAGCTCTACTGATCTTGTCTGGCTTACATATATAGGAGTCAGCTATCTATCATTCTGTTAATCTGGAATGGCCTTGGATAGATAACTGGGACCACTTTGTTGTTCTTTAGATGTCTTACATCCTTTTCCTGGGACCAGTGGGTTAGTCTGTGCATGTTCTTTTCAATGCCATGGCAGAGAGGAAGTGCATAAACAAGCCAACTTGAGCTCTTTTTCAAGAGTCTGCTTGCATTGGCTAACATTCTGTTGGCCAAAACAAGTTCACAGGACTCAGCCCAGTATCAAGAGGTAGGGCAAAATATCCTTTCAGAGGATTGCAAATTTATATGGCAAAGCACATAGTTACAGGGGAAGATGGAGAACTGGGTGTTTTACTGCAGTTCATCTATCATTTCCTTCATTACATTAAAAAAAACCATATGAAGTATAATTGACATCCCCCAAATACCTAATGTCTAATGTATCCAATTTGATGAGTTTGAACATATGTATGCTTCCCTGCTCACTTCACTGTTTAGTGAAGAATCTGCCTGCAATGCAGGAGTCACAGGTTCAATCCCTGTGTTGGCAAGATCCCCTGGAGGAGGAAATGGCAAACCCACCACAGTATTCTTGCCTGGGAAATCCATGGACAGAGGAGCCTGGTGGGCTACAGTCCATGGGGTCTCAAAGAGTTGGACATGACTGAGCAACTCACACTTTACGTTCCTAACAGCAGTGCCTGAAGTTTCTAGTTTATCTGCATTCTTGGTAACATCTGTTATCCTTTTTTCTTTTTAAATAGTAGTCATTCTAACAGGTATGAGGTGATATCCCATTGTAGTTTTGATTTGCATTTCCCTGATAATTAGTGATGTTGAGTGTTTATCATGTACTCATCATTTGTATTTCATCTTTGGAGAAATGTCTGTTTAAGTCTTTCGGCCCTTTTTAATTGGATTATTTGTATTATTATTATTATTTTTTGCTATTGGGTTGTACTTATATATTTAGGATGTTAACTCCTTATCAGATTGTGGTTTACAGATATTTTCTTCCATTTTTTAGATTGCCTTTTCATTCTGTTGATTGTTTCCTTTGTTGTGCAGAGGATTTACCTTTGATGTAGTCTTGTCTATTTTTGTTTGTGTTGCCTCTGCTCCTGGTGTCATATCCAAGAAATCACTTCCAAGATCACTGTCAAGAAGCTTTTCCTCTATGAATTTTCCAGTTTCAGGTTTATGTTTAGATCTACAATCCATTTTGAGTTGATTTTTGAGTATGATATGAAATAAGGGTCCAATTTCATTCTTTTGGATGTGGATATTTAATTTGCCTAACACCATTTGTTGAATAAACTATTATTTCCCTTTATTACCTCTCTTCCTTACCTTTTTCCATGTGGTTCAGTGATTGAGTTTGTTATGGATCTCATGATCACCAACTCTGTGACTTCTTTTTTCAAAATATGAGTCAGATTTATGTAAGATTTAGAATGAAATACTCATTTTGGAAAGAACAAGGTTAAGAAGATGCTTGAATGTCATATTAGATGCTTGGACTCTTATTTCTCTTATAATTGTAGTCTTTGTTCACTGAATGTTTACTGATATCCCGAATATAAGCAGATTATGTACCATCTTGCTTATTCTCTCTCTTAACCTCTCTCTCTCTCTCTCTCTCTTTCTATGTCCGTCTGTCTTTCTTCCTCTCCAGTTCTCTCTTTATCCATATCATACAGGTGTGATCCAGATATGATGCTTATTTTGGAGAGCTTATAAACTAGTTGTGGTTGGGAAAAAGATATTTTTAAGGAAAATAAAAATTGTGATAAATATAGTCTAGATCTAGGATTAGGGGAGCTGAGAAGTGAGAGAAAGCACTTGGTATTTGGTGTATCATTTCAAGCCTGGCAGGAGTTTCCATGTGAAAATATTGGGTGAATGACATTGCAAGCACAGGCAGTGAAGTAAGGAAAAACATGAAGTTACAAGAAAGGAGGAAGGCGATCAAATTACTAGAAGCAGTAAATAAATATATTAGAATGAGTAATGCAGTAGAGCAGAAATATAGGTTATATATAAATAACCTTGAATATTGAGCTGAGATGTTTTAAGTTTTTCATTTCCTTTTCATCTTAACAATCAACTTTTCTTTATACATTCCTAGAAATAATGTCTGTTCTATAATAATGTCTTATATTATAATTAATAATATTTACTGAAAATAAGGTAAGTGCATAGAACTGGGGTAGACATTGCATAGACTTACCCTCCAGAGTCCTTAAGGAAGGAGACAGATGTGTAAGCAAATAACTCTATTACTGTGTTCTAAGAACCATTGCAGAGATATGCCCATGAAATAAATAATTATGGAAAAGGAAACTTATCTCTCAAGGATTTGGATAAGACTTATGGTCCAGTTAAATAGGGAAGATAGGGTTTCTAAAAACATATCTTCCAAAAAGAGAGGGCAAAAGAACCATAAATAGAATCTAGTTTAATTAAGATCAAGGGGAAACTTAGGACATGGCAAAAAGCTCTGTGAAACTGCTTATGATGAATGGAACAAGTTGCAGGTGATAAACTGGAAGTGTGGTTTACAGTCAGATGGTAAAGGGCACTGAGGGTCAGACTAAAGGCTTTGGATCCGTCCTGTAGATGATGAATAGTCACTTGAGGAATCAAGCAGGGAACTGACAGCAGGGAAGTGGCATGAGCAGAGAGAAAGGACTTGGAAGAACGGTGTGGCCCAGTTGCTCTTTGAGAATGGAAAGGAAGACTGGAGATATAGGAGGGCTTGTCACTGAGTAACAAAGGGCTGGGGCCAGAGTGCTGTGTGGAAGATAAATAATAGATCAGAGTAAGTCATTTGCCATTCTTCAAGGTTTTAAGAGGCAGATGCAGACCCTCCCAAAGAGAATAGCTTTTAGCTTTTACCACTAAAAACTCTCATTCCAGATTGTTTACTGACTTTGTTTTTAATGAACTTGCTAAATCTCCCAAAGCGTACCATCTAAAAGCCATTATCACCTTATGGTTCATATAAAACTTTCACACAAGTTCCTAGTTTTGTCTCTGTCTTGCTTTAGCAGTTTTCTCACTCTCCTCAGATAGGAAAAGCTTTATAGTTGCTTTTAATCCTGTTTTAGCTAAATGAACCAATGTTCTTCGCATTTGTCCTGGGAAACCTTTACTTTAGAAAGACATTACGGACAATTTTGGATTTCACTACTCTTTTTCATAAGTATCATCATTGAACTTGTTATTTTCCAGTGGTTGCATTTATTTGCAGTGTGTAAATGTAGTTCATACCTCATGTGTTGACTCCACTTTTGCTCCCAATGTCTATCACTTAGAAGTAGATTTGGCTCAGACTAAAGTAACTAAAGTAGGTTGCACAGACTAAAGTAACAAGGACTTATTTTTCTCACATAAAAGCCAGACCTAGGTAATTGAAAGCTGGACTGGTGCCATTGCTCCACAAAGTCCTCAGGGGCCCAACTCTTTACAGTTCACTTGTCATCACCCTCTCAAGGGGCAGCCCTTGTTTTTATGGCCTGAGGTAATCCAACAACCCTAACCTCATCCCCATCCAAACAGCAAGAGGGAAAATGGTAGAAGAGGGCAAAGGGCAGTTGTCTTGAAGAAAAGGATATTCAAGAGTACAAAGACATTTCTGCCTTCATCTCATTGGTCAGTACTGATCCATTGCCACAGTTAGACACAGGCTATGTATGGAAATTTAACTAAATTATCTATTATTTTCAAGAAGGTGAGACTGGCTGTTGGGGAAATTAAACTTAAAAGAGAAGGAGGAGGAAATAGGATATTTGGGGCTGCTGCTGCTAAGTTGCTTCAGTCATGTCCGACTCTGTGCGACCCCATAGGCGGCAGCCCACCAGGCTCCCCCGTCCCTGGGATTCTCCAGGCAAGAACACTGGAGTGGGTTGCCATTTCCTTCTCCAGTGCATGAAAGTGAAAAGTGAAAGTGAAGTCTTTCAGTCATGTCTGACTCTTAGCAACCCCAGGGACTGCAGCCTACAAGGCTCCTCCATCCATGGGATTTTCCAAGCAAGAGTGCTGGTTGGGTGCCATTGCCTTCTCCGATATTTGGGGCAGATAACCACATTCAGTTCCTTCAGTCGCTCAGTCATGTCCGACTCTTTGCGACCCCATGAACTGCAGAACGCCAGGCCTCCCTGTCCATCACCAACTCCCGGAGTTTACTCAAACGCATGTCCATCGAGTGGGTGATGCCATCCAGCCATCTCACCCTCTGTCGTCCCCTTCTCCTCCTGCCCTCAGTCCCTCCCAGCATCAGGGTCTTTTCCAATGAGCCAACCACATTAGAGAGCCAGAAAACCTTTGTTCAGTTGCATTTGCACCAGGATTACCTCTCTGAACCTGTTTGCTCTTCTAAAAATTAGGCTAATCATTCCGTCCTAAGTTCTTCATCGTGTTGATGGTTGAGGGTCAAATACAATGAGGAATTCATCAACACTTTGAAAATTGTGTTGCACAAAAATAAAGTATTATTTTAAAAGTGGTAAGCGATCTTCTGAATGTAAGCTGAGTAGATATAGGTCAGGTGATATGTCAATTTATATCAGACGTTATGGTTACGTTATTTGACAGAGGAATCATATGTCAGTGACAAATAACTCTTTAATAGAGAGAACACATCTCTGTTTATTTCAAGGATGTGATAGTGCATTTTATTCTTCTGTCAATTCTATGCATTAAGAATTATTATGCCCATTTTACAGACAGGAAAACTAAAGCGGAGAGATTAAACAAATGGCTCGAAGGCACAGAGCTTCTGAGTGATGAGTTTAGAAACTACTCTGTCTATGAATCTCTCCCACTTTTTTGTAATCTGTATTGCTGCTTTAATGTTTATACACCACACTTCTTATTGCCCATTTGGTAAAATCTAGATCTCTAAGATAGAAGTGACAGACTCTCAGGTATTTCTCCCTACTTTATCTCCATGGTGTTCTTGCCCATTCCTCTCCAGTATGAATCAAATCCTTCAATCTGCTAGTCCCTTCCTATACACATACACTACCCTGCAGAAACTCTTACTTCCTGCCCTACTATAATGTTTCTGATCTTCGCCTACTCAACTTCTGTCCCTTCTTTAAGTGTCAACTTGGGTCTCCTCTTCTGTGTGAGACATTTCTTGAACACTTCAGATCACAGATCTTCCATTTCCCTGAACTTCTGTACATAGAGAATATATATATATATATATATAGAATGCATATATTACATTTAATTATAGAAATACATTATACACTGTATCAGATTATTCCATATGCCTTAGCTTTCTCTCCCCATCTAGACTTTAAGGTCTTATACTACTTCTCATTTCAGTAACACAAGGACAATTGTAAGAACATGGGAGGAACAAAAACAAGTACAGATTCAAATTGCGGTAACAATTAATTCTTAAGCATCTGCTAAGATTTAGTCTCAGCTTTCATGACAGATGAGGAAAAAGATTCAAAGAGGCAAAGAGACTGGTCTGATGTCAAATATCTAGGAATTGAATACTGCTCTATTAAACTTGTGGTCTTAGGCGTGGTCCTTTACAACTATCAGTTGGACATTTGACTAAAAGCCAAATACTGTGTGTGTGTCTGTGTCTTGTGTGTGTGTCTGTGTCTTGTGTGTCTGTGTCTGTGTCTTGTGTATGTATGTATGTCTGGCTTACTAATCCATGTTGAGAGAACCGCAGAAAATATACATGTGTGTGTGTGTGTGTGTGTGTGTGTGTGTGTATCTTATATTCAAAACTGAGACCAGAACTGATGGGAATTTTATCAGCAGAAAAGATAGATAAGAACTTCTAACTAAAGCAGGGTGTTAAAGTGAAATACAGGGCTATTCTCTTATGTTATAAATACTTAGTTGTTATAAATATTTCATTCATATTCATGTTGCCATCTATACAGCCTAGCTATGTGATTGCTTTCCTCCTTTAGGTAATATGAATTCTTTCAGGACAGAGATAATGTTTTATGCATATGCTCATTTTGTAATTATCAGTGTTAACTAAAATAGTGCTACATAAGGATATATAATTTATAGAAGTACACTTTTGAAGGAATTAGATTATCTTACTTATTTTCTTCCTGATATTTATGTACCTTCTCCAAGTAGACAAGTAATAGACTGTTGAATATTTTCAGTAGTGGACAGACTACAAATATTGAAAGACTACAAACATATTCTACTTTTATCTTAGGATATTGAGTTAAATTTATGAAGTTGATTTTTAATGGTTTTGTGCATAAATATGGACATATTTGTATATATTTGATATATATGTCCATCAGAGCTTAAGCTATCTAGCAATCATTGATCCATCTATCTACATTTATATGTAAAAACTGAAAAATAAAGAGAACTGTTCTTCTGTTTCTAGCATAGTTAAGTATAAGCCAGTGGTTTGTGCTTTCATCTTGTGTGTTTAAGACAGTGTTCAGGACCACAAGGAAAAGAAGCTCTGGCATATGTTATGAAGATCACATTTTATTTTTAATTACAATTCGAAATGTGTTTTCTTCTGTTAAGAATTTTTTGGTTCAAATTATTTGTTTGTTAGAAAAGATCATCTTATACTATTTGAGTGTATGTTCATTTTGTAGAGTGGAGATCCTGGACTCTCAGATCCATGAGGGGCGCTTGGAGTCCTTCTAATCTAATCCCTTTATTACAGATGAGTTTATGTGATTTACCTGAAGTCACAGAGTGTTAATAATTAGTCATGCTGCAGAAACAAGAAGCCAGTTCTCCTCATTCTTAGAGCCGCCCCCCCCAACTAATATCAGTTCATAGGTTTTAATCCTCAAAAGAGTCATTTTAAGAAGCAAGATGATATATCAAAAGGTCATTGATCTTTTCCTCTCTTTTTGCCCTCTAGCCCTCTTCAATCTAATCCCTGTGGGCCTGCGTGTGGTGGCCATCCAAGGGGTGAAGGCCAGCCTCTATGTGGCCATGAATGGTGAAGGCTATCTCTACAGCTCAGTAAGTACCTTGGTGTTTGTGCATGTGTGTGTCTGTGTGTGTTCGCACACACAGAAACTGGCATTGAGAGGTTATGAAGTGGCCGTATTTTAGGGAGAGAAATTACAGGTTGAAGTCATTTTATATTTTCTGACCCAGAGTGTCAGTGTTACTACACAAGTTTTATAATTTACAGTGTTAAAGATCATGTTTTGTTG
Source organism: Odocoileus virginianus (assembly GCF_023699985.2). NCBI lineage: Eukaryota > Metazoa > Chordata > Mammalia > Artiodactyla > Cervidae > Odocoileus > Odocoileus virginianus. Next base: position 17,472,614 of record NC_069677.1, read on the forward strand.
AGAAAGAACTAGCAACTCTTCCTGTGATATAAAGTCTCTTTTTCTAGTTTCTACTTCTAGAGGATAATCTTGTGAATTTTACCTTTAATTCAAGAGGTAAGACATTTTTCCTTTATGCTAATACTTATCTTTCAAGCACAGTGGAAAAGGTGAATTCTTGAATTTGTCTGGGAATCTTCTGGGAATCTTCTGGGAATTTGTCTGGGAATCTTCTCTGACTTACTGTGGAGAAAAAACCTTTCAGAATAGACTGTGTTTTTGTTTGTATTTAACAAAACTGTGTAGTACCTAATGTGTCAGATTCCTCAGATAACTGGAGAATTGATGAAATGAGCTTTGGATTAGGGGCTGAGATATTTGAGTTTAATTTGCATTTCGGCCACAGTATTCCTTTGGGAAAGTCATCTCTTCTCTTTGACTTAATTTCCAAACATTCAAAATGAGGGTGTTGGGCCTCAGGCTGTCAAACATCTCTCTTATATCTAAAACTGTTAAAACTAGGCAGCCTCAGTAGCTACATTATGAGCCCTGGCATATTTGAAAGCAGTTGATAACCTTACTCTCAAGATAGTAATTTATGCACTGAGACAGTGCACTCACTGAATCTTGTGTATGTATATAATTCCTGTTCTGCCCTAAGGAAATTACATATTTCAGAAGAACTACCCTTGAAAACCACAGCCACAGATTTCCACCTTTCTGTCTGTGATCTCAGTAAAAAGACAAAGTTATTCAGGAAGTTCACTTACGCCTACTAGATTCTCAGTTAATTATTAAACAGCTTTTATTAAACATTTTCCATAGTCAGATGAATCTCAGGTATTCTATGCTTGCTTCCACCTGTCATTCTTATTAACATTCTTAAAGTTGCTATTTTACTCCTGAATAGATTCATATCTGAATATGCATTTATATACCAGATGTGTACATGCACATTTTTTCAGTGGTTCTACTCAAAATAATTCTTAAAGATAGATACATTTTTTTGGTTAAAACAATGGACTTTCATTCTTAATGTGTCATAATTCTAACATTTCTTAATGTTCAATTATTGTGAGTCTGTATTTTAAATGTGAGAATTAAAATTAGAAAAAAAATTAGCAGATTTTGTTTTGAATGACTCCAGTTAGTGAAACTTAAAAAAAAATTTTTTTTAATGTATTTATTACAAGCTAAAACATTTAGGTGATCTTAGGATACTATTACTTTAAGAATTTAATCAGTCATCAAGTAAACACCTGAAGGTAGACCATATTTTTGTCTCTATTTAGAAGGTTGTTATTCATTTTTATATTTATTTAAAAGATCAAAGTTCAGGTTGTAATTCCACACAAACTTTAGAGTTCAGATTTCTGAACCAGAAGTCATTTCCAAAGGTCTGGGAAGAAGAAAAATGTAAAGTATTGTCTGACAGTGGTATTGTAGCATGTGGCGGCTGTGTAGGAGCCTCTGTGGGGTGTGTGTGTGTGTGTGTGTGTGTGTGTGTGTGTGTGTGTGTGTGTGAAGAGGGTGGGGACTGGGAGGGGTCACTATTGTTGGGTGCAATCCCAAAGTTCCTGGGAGAGGTGCCTGAGTATTCAGCATGACATATCTGAAGTTCATGTGTGGCAGCCCTTTTAGAGAAGCATTTTTTCTATCTTTATTGCTAAGAGCTAGGCTTAAAATACAGGGATCCCATAGGAGAGATTTTAAGAAATTTTTGACTAGAGGATATTACAGTAGGTGCTTTTTTGTAATAGATTGAACATCTTAGTAAAACCAGTAATCACCTGTTGAATAATCACCTGATTTGGGTGCCTAGAGTTTCAGTTTTCCTCCGTGCTTAAGTTTGCCTCATACCAAGCCTTTGCAGCTTTTTTCCTGTGTGGTACTGCTAGGCTACTGGAACAATTTTCTTAATTATAAACATGGCATTGCTGACATAGGGCATTAGGGTCCCTACTTTCAAAATCACTCTCTTTCTAGATAGGACTAATATAGGACATGCTGGTTTTTAATTTTATACCAGCTTTTCCTACTGTTAGTCGCTTTGTTACAGGACGAAGTGGTGGCAGTCACACAGTCGTGTCTGACTCTTTGTGACCCTAAGGACTGAAGCCCGTCAGGCTCCTCTGTCCCTGGGATTCTCCAGGCAAGAATCTGGGAGTGGGTTGCCATTCCCTTCTCCAGGGGCTGGATGAAAGGGGGCCAGTATTGGGTAAAGCGCCCCTGAGAGAATGGGGAATCAGGGCTTCGCCATACTTGTTTTTCTTCCTGTGTGTGCGGCCTGTCTCAGCAAGAGCGCTAGCATGGCCAGGAGCCTTGCAGTGAGTTACAAACTGGCTGGCACAGGCTTTCTTGAGGTGCTTTTGGTATATATGAGGGCTTGAAGTTATTTGAAAAGCAGTTTCCTACTTTATGGTAAACAGTCTAGCTGAGCATACCAATAAGGGCCATTCCTGGAATATGGTGTGTTTCTGAGGGCAAACCCTAGAGATCCTAAAGAAGCTCAATTAGAATCCAAGAGGAATTCTCAAATGGTATCATGCATGTAGTGTCATTTACCTTGTCTGTATTCATAGTTAAGCTTGGAATCAATTCCCTTGCCACTTCTGATTCCCCTGCTCCTTTATCATAAGACAAAAGAGAGAGTAGTAAAGACTACTACTTTACTATCAAGGACTATTACTTTACTACAAGGGACTATCCGGTAGCATAGAGCTAAAGTTTTGGAATCCATTCTGAAAGTCTATTTTAATAGGTGATTTTAATACATAAGCATTTAATGAGATTGTTGATGCATCTGGATTTGTTTTTACCCTTGTAGTTTGCACTTTTTGCTTCCATTTTATTTTCTCACATTATTGAAACATTTTCTTGTTCTATCTGTCATCTTCTGCTAGTTTGTAAATGTAGGTTATAATCCTAGTCTTTTAAGGATTATATATTTTTTCATACATAAATAGTTTGCTGAATAATAAAATATATTTATTTCTGTCCTAAACAGCTGATAGACCTTGGTATCTTTTCTTCCCTAGTAAATACTACCATCCTTGTCAGGAATTAGATTATTTACACTTTAAACTAAAATATGCACAGTTATTTTTCTATAGTAAAAGTTAAATTTGTGAATCTTTAAAGTAATTTCTGTGCACATAGGTTTAGTTTTCTTGTGTATCAAATTTGGTCCTTCTGAGTTTACTTTTCTTCTAAACAAAATCCTTTTCTGTTTGTCGGTCTATAGACTATGAATTCCCTTCATTTCTAGTACCTGTGAAAATACTTTACTTTCACTTTCAGTCTTGAATTATAGTTCAGATAGTTACACAGTTTTTAGTAGACCTATATTTTCCACAACACTTTGAAAATTATATTCCATTGATTTCCTGCCATCTGTTGTTGACTGTAAGAAGATTGCTGTCAGTTTAATATTCTTTTCTTTGTAGATAATCTATGTGGAAAATTAAAGAAATTTTTGCTCTTTATACTTCATGTTCTGCAAATTCACTATAACGTCTAGTTGTAAATCTATATTAAGTTGTTAGAAATTCAGAATCACTTTCAATCCGAAGAATCAGACTTTTTTAATTTTTGAAGGTTTTAACTCTTCGCATATACATTTTATTTCTCTGTTACAATTTCCAGTCTTTTGTGCTGTAGTATTTAAATGACTTTCACTAGAAACCTGGAAATTTATCTACTCTAGAAAAGATGCCAACTATTTTGTGATTTCAGTCACTGTTCTTTAAATTTTTGGATGTCTATTGGTTTCCATTCCATATCTACCTGATCTTGACTGTTTTTTGTTTTTACTATCTAGCTCTTTTTACAGAACGTTATTAACTCATTTTTGTCTCTGAGCATTCTTATAATACTTATTTGAATACTTCTTATACTTACTAGACTTTTCCATAAAGTTAATTGCTTTTGTAATGAATTCATCTTTCAATCGATGATTTTGTTAGCTGTCAATTTTAGAATAAGATTCAGATTATATTAGGATTTAGAGTTAGTTCTGCATGTGTTTGAATTTTGTTCTGCAGGCCCATTTCTCTTTGTTTTTCTTTCTCCATAATCATCTTCCTTTTAAGTCTGCCCTCAATTTCCACCACATATTTGGTTTCTTCTATGTAGCCTCTGGGGCTTCCCAGGTGGCTAAGTGGTAAAGAATTTGCCTGCCAATGCTGGAGATGCAGGAGAAGTTGGTTCAATTCCTGGGTCGGGAGGATCTCCTGGAGAGGGAAATGGCAGCCCACTCTAGTATTCTTGCCTGGAGAATTTCATGGACAAAGGATCCTGGCGAGCTATAGTCCATGGAGTTGCAGAGTCTGACACGACTTAGCAACTAAATAGCAACAACAACAACAAATCAAACCTCCAGTGGCCTTAGTTTAGAATAAGATATTAAGAGTCATTTCAAGACTCCAATCTTAGCATAGCATTGGGTTAGGAAAGGGGGCCTGGGCAAGAGTATGGCTTGGTCTTATCTCTCTCATTAGGAGGCTGTGTCTGTCATTGCATCTTGTTTAAAATAGTAGCAGCATTTTAAAAAATACAGTTTATATACAATATTGCATTAGTTTCAGATGATCTACATAGTGATTAGAAATTCACATACCTTAGAAATAATCACCATGGTAAGTCTCCATACAGTTATTACAATATTATTGATCATATTCCTTATGCTATATATTACAACTCCGGGTCTTACTTATTCTGTAATTAAAATCTTACACCTCTTCATCTGATCACTTATTTTGCCCAATCCTACAACCCCCTCCCTTCTGACAACTACCAGTTTGTTCTCTGTATCTATGATCTGTTTTCATTTTGTTTTGGTTGTTTTCTTTAATAGACTCCACAAATAATGTGAGATCATATAGTATATGTCAATATCTGGCTTATTTCACTTAGTGTAATATGCTCCAGACCCAACTATGTTGTTGCAAATTGAATAATTTCTTTTTCTTTTAAATGTTCCGTTATATATGTGTGTGTCTGTGTGTTTGTGTATGTATATGTATGCGCGCGTGCACACACACACTCAGTTGCTCAGTCTATCCAACTCTCTGTGACCCCATGGGCTGTGGTCTGCTAGGCTACTTTGTACATGGGATTTCCCAGGCATGGGAAATCCTAAATGGGAATGGGAATAGCTAAATCTGATGCTTCAGCAAGAATACTAGAGTGGGTTGCCATTTCCTTCTTCGGGAGATCTTCTCAAACCAGGGATTGAACCCATGTCTCTTACCTCTTCTGCATTGGCAGGTGATTCTTTACCACTAGCCACCTGGGAAGCTCTCATATGTATTATGTATTATGTATATATATACACACACATATATATATATACATATACACATATGTATGTATACATCTTTTTATACGTGCATCTATTGATCGACACAGGTTGTTTCTATATCATGGCTATTGTAAATAATGCTTTAGTTACTACATTATTATTACAAGATATTGAATAGAGTTCCCTGTGGTAAACAATAGGCCCTTGTTGTTTACATATTTTAATGTTTATTTTTAAAATCAACATTGCTTATCCTATTTGCTGTTGCAGTTAAATATGTGTGACTCCATACTGTTGCAGCATAATGTCAAAAGCATCATTCTTGGCACTGCCTTTAGAATTCCATACCTAAATCTGCTGCTTCAGCAAGAGCAGTGTTGAGATTGCAATATGATATACTGACTTTACATTGAAAAACTGGGTCAAAAGTTATTGAGAAATATAGAAGGGGTCTCTGAGGAAGAAGAAAAGAGAAAGCCAATATCAAAAGTTATTGGAAGAAGACTGCTTTATGCCCACAAAATGGTATTAGGATTTTTTTATTTTACACTTCTAATTTCTTTCCTTCCCCACTATCATAAATGTCCAAAATTTCCCATCACTGAAGATAAATAAAATTTTTTTCATTTTCTGCAGCCAAAAATAACTCCCACATTTTACACTTTAGTAGGACCTTTATCTGTATATTTCCTTTCTTTCTTTTGTTGGAATTATTTTCATGCCTTATCTATTAACTTTGTTGCAAGTTTCTTGAAGTCAGTGATCTTATTTAATATATATTGATATATACCATAGGACTTCCCAGGTGGTGCAGTGGTAAAAAATCTGCCTGCCAATGCAGAAAATGCAGGAGATGCAGGTTCCTTCCCTGAGTTTGGAAGATCTCCTGGAGAAGGAAATGGCAATTCACTTCAGTATTTTTGCCTGGGAAATCCCATGGACAGAGGAGCCTGGCACACAGTAGTCCTTGGGGTTGCAAGAGCAACTGAACACGCACACCCATGCTTGCATCAAGAATATAGGTACAAAATAGATACCCACTCTGGAATTTGAGTTTCTCCATCAATTGACTTCCTCATGGAATGTTTTGAAATTTGAGGCATATGCAAAATTATTTCTTGGCTAATGATGTCTCTGAGAAGTCTAATATTAAAGGAGAGGTGGGGAGAGAGAGGGGGAACACCTTAGCCATTAATGCCAAATGAATCATAGAGTTTTGAAGTTAATGGTGCCTGAATAGAGAGAAATCAAAAGCCAAACCACAGAGGCTTGTCTAGCAATTAAGATTGTTAAATATTCAGATTAGATCATTTGTATATTTTTTCCCACATACTTGAAGTTTTCTTGAACTTTATAATATTTCTTTTTCATCCTAGGTTGATTTTTGGCTATAGTACCTAGAAAATTGCTTATTTTACCTACTTTTTTAAACCCTTATATATATATATATATATATATTAACTGGGTTATTTTGATCAACACAGCTCAAGAATCTGGCTGTGTTGCTTGAGAACATATGACATGAAATTGTGTTGCTTTGCTTAGAATTAGGTTGTTTGTCTTCAGAAAGAATCAGCAGGTTATTAGTTATACTTTCTGTAAGGAATGAATGATGGTAAGCATCCATTTTTACCTTATGATTTCAGTAATAAGTGGTATTGGATTTATTCCAAGAGTATAATTTCTGGAAAATGTTAATACTTTAGCTCCTGGGCTAGTCTTAATTGTAAAAATTAGCATATTATTTCCTGTAGCATTTTTTATTGAAAAGTAAAAATAGTATTATATATTTCCTGTAGCATTTTTTATGAAAAGTAAAAATAGGATTAAGCTTCTAAGAGCAGCACTAATGAGGACCTTTGGTTGAATCATTTGAAAATGATACTACAAGTTAGATTTTTGTCTTTCTACCTTGCCATTGGGCACATTAGGCCAAAATTTGTCATATATCCAAAATTTCTCAGTTGTGTTTCTTAGTTCATTAGTGAATCAGGTAGTATTAAGTAGTATGTAAGAATGAAACCTTTATAAATAAAACTAGGTTTGAGTCACAACTCTGTAACTTATTTCCTTTGTGTCATTGGGGAGATTTCTTAATCTTCTAGTCTCAGTTTTCTTATATATAAAATGGAGATAATAATGAAAATACCATGTATATAGTATTGTAGCAAGGATGAAATGAGACAATGCATGTAAAACCCTAGCATCATGCCTAGTACATAGTCAGAGCTCACTGTCAGCTGCAAGTAGTAGTAATAGATATATTAAATAAGATGCTCATTGTAGACTAAATCAATTTCTTACCATCAGTTCATGAAGTTTATGTAGGGTAATTCTACCCTTATTTTCGGTGGTAATTCCTGGTTTGGCTAATCTAATATCTTTAGCCACCCTGGCCCTGGGAGGTTGGTTGCAGAGTAGCTCTCATAAAGTTAGAGCCAATTAACTTTAGGCCAAAGACTTGACTTTATCTGTTGAAGGAGAGTTTCCTTTTTCTCTTTTAAACTGAATTTAAAACTGAGAGGATCAAGCACTACAGTGTCTTAAAACTACTAGGAGAGAGACTTCCCTGATGGTCCTATGGTTAAGACTTCACCCTACAATGCAGGGGGATGCAGGTTCAGTTCCTGGTCGGGGAGCTAAGATCCCACATGCCTTGAGACCAAAAAAACAAAACAAAATAGATGTGGTTTTATACCAAATCCAATAAAGATTTTAAAGTTAATAATAATTATATTAGAAAAATAAAACACAAGGAGAAATCATGTCTTAGAATGATTCCAACATTCAGAGGACAGAATGTTTCTAGGTAGAAAGATGGAGAAACCAGGTCTTGTTCACATCCTTTGACATTGCACATGAAGACATACCTGGAGTCAGCCCTGCCATTGAAGTTTCAGTTTTAGGAGCCAATTATTACCCTTCTGTGTGAACCAGTTTAGGCTGCATTTTTTTTTTTAACCTGATAAACTGACAACAGAGCAAACCAATTTTCAGAGTTTTAATACCTTCCAAGAAAGCTAAAGCTCTGTTTGTTCCAGGTTCTATGTCATGTCTGCTCAAGGATTTCCCAGTGGCCTTGTCCTCTGGAGTTAGAACATTACTGTGGCTTTCTGGGCAAGCTTGATTCCCAAAAGAGAGTCTCTGCTCTTATTAGTTCTGCCTTCCCTTGCCTGTTCCCCTCCAAAACCAATGTAAGAATTTGTCATTTTCGTATATACGTATTTCTTGGGTTTGTAATGCATAAATCACTGAAAGATAGGACTCAACAAGTTTTTTTCCCCCTCTGTCCCCCATCATGGGCCAGTTTTTCAACTTCTGGGGATGTTTTTAAAAATATCTCCTTATATAACTCACATGGAGGGAAATAGATAAAATAAGTCTATAAGCCATGCCTTTGATAAACTTCAGGGATGGGAAAAGAGAAGGAATTATGAATGCTAAATGCAGAGGGAAAAAACAGTAGTAATCAGTTGAGATTTGAGTGGAATAGAGAGGTAGTAAAGCAGAGAAACAGAAGCAGTTCATTTTTATCACGAAATCTGAAGATAAGTCCACATTTAAGTAGACAGCACAAGGAAAAGAACAAGAAAAAGCGAAATAAAAAAGCACAGTGATAGCTGGTCAGATTAGAACAGTTGTCAGACAAGGACAGGTCACAGAGTGGTGCATTTTGAGGAGATTTCAAGTCTACAGTTACTATATTTATGGGTGCATTTAAAGTTTGTTTCTGCAACATAGATTTTTAAAATCTAGTAGTTAAATTGGGAAAATGGTTTAGCTGCATAGAAATGTATATGTCAAAACTGACATATATTTTAGGCATCTCTAAATGGAAACAAATTTTGAGGCCACTGAAAACATCAGTCTCACATGGGTACCTGTGTCATAGTTTATCCAGGAGCATTCCAGTTTATGTCTGATGTCTTAGTATAAGTAACTGTTTGACCCTTAGAGGAGTCTGGATTAGGGTTTGGGTAATAATTGTATAGTCAGATTATACATGATCCTACATATGATTCAGTGGGTGATCACATGTCAATATAAGCATGAAATCTCACTCAATAACTTGAAATTTTCCTTTTCTGATTTCCTTTCCAAAACCAACTCTTAATGGTAAATTTCTTAAGTTTATTTTCCTGTATCACTCAGTGATTGAGTATGGTTGTGAGTAAGAAAAGATACCCATAGCAATGGTTTAAAGGGATGAAAGGTTTAAGGTTTCTCACGTAACCAGAAGTCTGGAGATAGATAGAGGTGCCAATGTCTTTACGTTTATTTGATCTTCTTCTCATGGTGCAAGATGGTTCCTAAATCCTTAGCTAACATGTATACATTCTGGGGAGTTAAAAGGGGCACAGAGAAAGAGATGAAGCCTTTATCAGGAAAGCATACTTTCGCAGAGGTTCTAGAAGTGTCCATAGTGACGTCCAGTGATGACCATAGAACTATGTCACATAGTCATCCCTAAGTGAAAAGAGTGTAGGGAAATGTTTCAATTGAAAGATATTTTTTGAGGGGGGGGCTGTCAATAAGACACTGCCATATCCAACAAAATCATTGTTCTGTTAATACGGAGGAGAAAATGGATATTGGGTAGACACCCAACAACTGCCATACTTCTCCAGACTGAAAATATAAATGTAGATGTCAGGCATTGGGACAAGAGAGTCAGAGAGACAGAGATCAAGTGAACATATTGAATAATAGATCTGCATGTGTAGTTTCTTCACATGAGATATTCTGAATCACTGTAAGTGTTGGTTGAAAAAATTATGGCTCTCTACTCTGAGATATTGAACTCCAGTGACTAAATACTGAACTCTAGAGACTAAAGGGAAGAGATCTTACCTGTACTTACCTGTGTTCAGGTCCAGATAGATTAGAATTTACTTGGAATTTGGTGATAGAAGCTTTCTGCTTGTTGAGTTTTCATTACAGATTGCTAGACACTTCCTCCAAAATTTCTCTTGGTAACAAGGGCAAAGATGAATAAGCATTACTACTTCAACTTTCATTCTTTTATTTCATTGGATGGGTAAAAGTTCTCTCTGTAGGGAACTGTGAAAAGTCATGAGGGAACTGAAAGCCGTAATGGAGTGGAACATGGCATATTGCCTTGTAAGGTTGTGTTTGCCTATGGTTTCACTGTAACTGTTCCTGAAACCCCAGGGGTCAGCAACTTTTCCATGCTCCTGTTTAACCAACAATTTGTTACCTATTTATTTTGAATTCTTAGTGTGGCACAGATTGTCTTAGGCACTGAAGATAAAATGAAAAGCACCTCTACTGTGGTAGGAGACCAAGATGACGTGTAGTCAAATAAATGTGGGAATTTATTATTTAAGATTGGTTTTATAAAAGAAAAATTTATTTCAGTAATAGAGAATAATAGAGAAAACTAATTGTGACAGGATTGCCATGAAAATTTCTTTGAGATGATATTCAAGCTAAAAACCTAAAGGATGAAAAGAAAGACCAAAACAGAGGAAGAATGATACTAGCAGAGGCAGAAATAAGTGCAAAACATTCATAGGAATAAATATTTATAAATATTATTGTGTCTTATACATTTCATCATAACTTTTGCACCTGAATTTTTATTTCTAATATGTATTAGTTTACTCTTCTATTTAAAATATTTTTATTTATCACTTGCTGAGTACTATTTTGGGTGCTCCAATCTTGAGAGAGGTAAAGGACAAACACTGCTTTCATACTATGATAAAAGAATGACATTGTTAGGGGTTATAAAGGAAAGAAGCAGGATTATAGAAACATAATGCATTTTATGTCTTGGCATAATTTTTAATTTTTAAATTTACATGAAATCTTACAATGAATTTCTTTCTGTTATTTGTATTATCCTTGTTTCTTGACTCCTTTTACACTGAATCCAAGAATAATTGCATGTTTTTAAAAATTTCATATGATGTTCAAGGAATTCTTTCTTTATTATTAATATTCCTAAGGAATTTCCAGGCACTTTCTCAGCTTTTTCAATGAAAAGACTTCTTTGGCATTATTTTAAAATCTTGAAACCCAATTTGTAGCACATTGTCAAAAATATATGTATTTTAAAAGCTCCACACTACATATAAGAAGAACTTAAGATGGATCATAAACTTAAATGCAGGAGCTAAAACTATAAATCTCTTAGAAGAAAGCCTAAATCTTTATGATCTTAGGTTAAACAGTAGCTGCACAGACATGACACCAAAAGCATAAGCAACAGAAGAAAAAATTTCATCACAATTAAAACATTTGTGCCTCCAAAGACACAATTAAGAAAGTGAAAAAGACAGCTTGGAGAAGGGGAGAAAAGTTAGCAGTTCATTCGTCTAATAAGGAATATGTATCTAGAATATATAAATAACTCTTACAATTAAAAATAAAAAGATTAAAAATGTGCAAAGGATTGTAATAGACATTTCCAAGTAAGATAAGCAAATAGTTAATAGCCACATGAAAAGATGTTCAACATCATTAGACATCAAGGAAATGCAAATCAAAGACCACAAGGACTCATCACCACTTCACACCCCCTAGGGTGGCTTTATTAAAAAAGATAATAGCAAGTATAGGTGAAGATATGGAAAAATTGGAACCCTTATTATGCTGATAGTAGGCATATAAAATGCAATTGTTGCTTTGGAAGAGTCTAGCAATTCCTCAAAAGGTTAGAGATAGAGTTACCATATGAACCAGCAATTTCACTACTAGGTGTATACTTGAGAAATAAAAACGTATGTCCATTAAAAAAAAAACAAAAAACTTTTGTGTACTAATACTTATAGCAGCATTATTCATAGTAGTCCAAAGGGGAAATAACTTAAGTGTCTATCAACTAATGAATGGGTAAAGTGTGGCATATTTATTTAATATAATATTATTTAGCATTTAAAAGAGTACTGATGCATGCTTCAACATGGATGAACCATGAAAACAATATGTTAAGTGAAAGAAACCTGTCACAAAAGGCAACATATTATATAATTCCATTTATGTGAAATATCCAGAATAGACAACTCCATAGGGACAGGAAGTTAATTGATGATTGTGTTGTGCTGAATGGGAATGGGTCCCTACTAAAGGTCATGAGTTTGCTTTTTGAGGTAATGAAAATATTCTAAAACTGATTGTGGTGATGGCTGTGCAGCTCTGTGACTATACTAAAAACCCTTGAATTATACACTTTGGGTAAACCACTGCCTGTGAATTATATCTTGGTAGTGCTGTTATTGGCCTCCCCTGGTGCCCCAGATGGTAAAGAATCTGCCTGCAATGTGGGACACCTGGGTTTGATCCCTGTGTTGGGAAGGTCCCCTGGAGAGGGCATGACAACCCACCCCGGCACTCTTGCCTGGAGAATCCCATGTTCAGAGGAGCCTGGTGGGCTACAGTCTATGGGGTCACAGAGTGGGACACGACTGAGCAGCTGGGCACAGCTGGGCACAGTGCTGTTATTTAAAAAGCTAATTCTATTTGAAGGATCAATTTAATCTTGATTTAATAGAGCTTATAAAGTAAATAAGATTATTTTCCCCTAAAGGATTCCATACACATTAATTGAATTGTATTTTTTGTTTGTTTAAAGTAACACGAAGGTGTGAATTTCCTCACAACTGGTGGGGTGTGATAAAACGTTCACACTCTGGTGTTGGAGCAAAAAGTGGAAAAAGAAATGAGAGTGGAATTTATGTTTTCTTTGTGAAGATGTGTCCTACAACTGTAAATACCATTGATTTTGACCACAAAGTACTAGCTATGAAAGAAGAGCTTTTGTAAGATTAATATTTGTTGGAACTGGTGAATTTTAATTTATCTACTGGGCTTGGATTTTTAAATTATTATTGTCAAAGGCTTTAAAAATTTATACCTATCTGTTAATGAGGTGGTATTTTTGGATAGGTATATGTTTAAATCACAGAATATATTTTTCTTTCTCTCTTTGGCTCAATTTAAAAATGTTTTGTGAAGGATTCTTGAATATTTTGTACCTTAAAATTGCATCTTGGCACTATTTAATGGAAAAAGGTATAGAAATATATGTATCTTTTTAGCAATGCACATTTTAGTGCCTTGCAGCAGAACATGTTACTTCCTAATATGCATGGACATTTCAAATTATGGTGCTGTTTTAAATATGAATATTTTAAAAAGGCTTTAATTGAAGTTTGAAACCCATAGGGATATTTAGAAAAATAAATATATCAAGATATACTTTTTAATTAAATATTTATTTTTAGTTTATGCATTTTATGATAGAATCTCTTGAAGATCATCTTTAAGGAACCAAAATAGCATGCAGTTGAGGAGCAACACGAATCTTCCGTTCTCAGTTAAGCTTGTCTCACCTTCTACATCATTAGACATAATAAGCACATGTCAAGTCATAATAGAATCCTATTTTGTGAAGCATGGCTCTTTATCTTTTATCTCATGGCATTGTCACAATTACTTCACCATCACTCTTTTGTGTCCATTACAGCTTTCATTATGTTTGTTTTCAAGGCCAGTGGCTAGGTCAACCAATACTACTTTCACTGAGTGAATTGGATGAGGTTTCATTTTCAAGAGACTTCCCATTTTAAATGTCTTATATCTACTTAGCCTTGTATAGTTTAATTGATGGCAGAAGAAAGAAAAAATAGAAATGCTGTAAAACAAATATGGAGATACATAAGTTTTAAAAGAGTTGAAAACTCTCAGTATAATTTAGTCTAAAATAACATTCAGTTATTGTATTTGTATAGCCATTCAGTCTCTGATGGAATATCGCATTTTCTGTGGGCATACCACCCTCAAAGACTCCTCATACTTTGGTCCAGCTGTCTGGCATGGTGTGAGCAGTGTGTGGAATCAGTTGTACTTGTGCGGTAATTTTGTTCTTGCTGCTGGTTGAGTTTAAGTGATTCCTACCTATGTCTGTGTTCCTCTTTTTTTTTTTTTTTAATTTTTAAAATCTAGTGCATTATATATGCTTTGTAAGTTTGTTAGAGGAACTTTAAAAGATAAAATAATAGATAGTACACTCAGACCAATAATGAACACCCATTAGCTACAGTATTTTCTTTATATCCCCCGTAAGTGTCAAAACACTTGGCAAGACAGGAGATGTATCTCAGAGTAGAATGTATATTTTGTATCTGAAAATGTATTGTTTATTTTGATTATAGTGGAAATATGCTGGTGCTTTTACTTAGTTCATTCTCCTTTTTGACTTCCTTCAATACGTCTGTTCTCTCTTCCCCCCAAATCTGCAGTCCTTCAAACTTTGAAAGGATTCCTTGTGTTGCTGCCACTGTTCTGTATTTCATCACCTTAATGGTAAACTGGCCACTTGCTGCCTCCAGAACCTTTGATGAATTATAGTGATCCCTATTATAAAATCTAAAATTCTTTGGCTGGCCTTCAAAACACTTTAGCAATTTGGCCCCAACATAACTCTCTGGTTTCACCTACATTTTCATTTCCCTTTACGACATGTTTTCCTTTCCTTTCTTTCTTTTTCTTTTCTTTTTGAGTCATTTCATATATCTTACCTTCCATGCACTCAGTCCTAAAGCCTTTTTGTGCTATTTTTGCTTGCCAATACATATCTCATTCATTCTTTAAGATTCAGCATCCTTCCACCGTGAAATCGCCCTTATTGAAACTAAAAACATAAAGCCCACTTTTCCTTCCCTTTCCATAGCTTTTTGCTTGTGCCTGTCTCATATCTCTTTGTTCTACTTCAGGTTCAGTTTGTAGTTATGTCTCCAGAATTAAACTATCAGCTTCTTGAAGGCAAATCCTGTTATCAGCTTCATACTTGAATTTCCACCTATCAGTTTTCTGTATACTTTCCCAAGCCACCACCCATCAGCAAAGCTGATGGCATTGTCTGTTAACAATTGCAACGGCTCTCATTGCTCTTCAAAGACGTGGAAAGCTTTGTGACCTGACCCTTGCCATTTGAATTCATACCAAATTGAATATTTGGGATTTACTCCTAATGAGAGTGACAGGAGCTGTTTGATTTTTCCCTTTGTGGTCCAAATCCTAGAGGCAGACTTTCTTTCCAATAGTAGCTTATTGTGATCTTTTATTTTCTCTCTTTGCCTTTGCATGTTGTTTTTATAGTCTATTTGATATATTTATGGTTTACACCTTTGCTTTAAAAAGTGATCATCAAAAATAGAGTTGCTGTTATTCTGCATGATAAATTGAGGGTGATTCTTCAACTTATTCATATAAAAGAAACAATATTTCTATAAATAAATGTAATATTTACTCTGAATTCTATGGTTTGCAAAGCATGTTTATACCCATTATTTTATTTGATATCTACCTCTGTGAAATAGGCAAAGGCAAAGGATATTGTGCTTATCTTATGGATTAGGAAGTAGTTGCTGTGGAGGCTTTTAGGGATTTACTTGATGTTGCAAGCTAACCTTGAGCTAATTTTCCAATGCTCATTCTAAGACACTTTCCGTTATGTAATGCTGGGATATTTAAAATTCAGATAATTTGATTTCTTAAAATGGTTTACCTGCAGTTTACCTAGTGCTCCATCACTAGGCTTGCTGCAGATTAGTATCTTTTTAAAATTTATGTAATTAAAATATAATTGACTTACATTGTTGTGTTAATTTCTGATGTACAGCTAAGTAATTCAGTTGTACGTACACACACATTCTTTATTTCATATTCTTTCCCATTATGGTTTGTCACAGGAAGGTTTAGTATTTTTAAAAAGTTTTATTTAGTTTGAATTATATTTTAGGTTGTTTGTTTTGGCACTAGATCTGCCAGTGTCACTTACGCTCCAACATGGGTTAACATCATATTAATTTTGAGTGCTTGGGTTATAAGTGAGGTATTGATATTTTGTGATTGGGATGGTCAGAAATTAGTTTCTGGGTTTTTTTTCTCAAGGTTTATTTGTATACCTTTCTAATGCCTGACTATAAATATAGCTATTGTGAGAGTGTGGGTTTTATTCTTGAAAAATGTTAATATATATGCTAATTTTTTATTCCAGTAGAAATTTGGCATTATTACAACATGTGAAATATAGATGTGGATTATAGAGTAGTAGATTGTTATAATAAGGATACCTTTCTTAAGACTTTTAAACTGTGTTTCTTGGTCCTCATTCTCAAAGCTATATGCATAAACAGGCTATGGTTTTGGTGCCTTAATATTTACAAAATGAAGAGACACAGGCAGAATCTTCACTAAGATGCCTTATGTGAGAATGGAAAATGGAGTTGTAGAGCCCTAAAGTCTCAAGTGAAAAATGCAGAGGGAAGTAATTGGCCACATTCCAAACTCTTTTGAGAGACTGATCCAGTAGTCCAAAATGGAAAATAAAGTTTCCAAAAAAACATTCCCCAAAGAGGCATGATTCATCTTATGTGGCAGTAAATATAACTCTTTGAACAGTTATTTATTTGGCTAGTTCACTGCAGTCCAATTGTACCTAAATCTGCAAATCAATTTTGCAAAAACTCTTTAATGCTCTTCTCAAATGCTTCCCCAGACAATCAACTGTTTGTTATTGTTGTTGTTATTTTAATTATCTTTGTAGTATTGAAAGATATTCCGGGTCTACTCATTTTATCTCTGCTATCTAGTCCTGTGCCTATTCTGGCTTTATTTTTATAGACTCCCAGTTAATGAGTGCTCATAGAGGTCAGGTAGACTAAGTCAGGTTGACTTCCTTGGTGGCTCAGATGTAAAACGTCTGCCTACACTGTGGGAGACCTGTGTTCAATCTCTGGGTCAGGAAGATCTCCTGGAGAAGGAAATGGCAACCCACTCTAGTATTCTTGCCTGGAAAACCCCATGGATGGAGGAGCCTGGTAGGTTACAGTGCATGGGGTCAGAAAGAGTCAGACACAACTGAGCGACTTCACTTTCAGACTAAGTCAGTGGCTCCTTTCCTAATGTTCGCAAAAGTTAGAACCTTATTATTGCTGAAACATCTCTAAGAATGAGGGCTGTATTACCTGAATTGTACACTGGAGGTGACTTTTAGGGTTATCTTCTCTTTATTGTGCCATTTTTGGCCTTAGCCCTGCAATCTGGAGTCATGGAGAATGTATGTTAATTACATACACTAGAGTTTTTCTACCTTTATGTTCATTTTACCTTATCTCAATCATTATCCATATATCTATTTATGTATCTATCTATTTATTTGTCTTCCATTACTTAGAAGGTTGACTGATGCCCAGTAAGGGCTTTAAAACTTTTTGCAAAAATTATTATTTCTTTTTGGTATTTGTTGAAAACAAATACTGTAGGAATGATCATAGTTTTCATGAGAATGTTAACCAGTTCCAGTTCTTTCACAAGAAAGTTAATAAATACTATTTAATAAATGAATTAACAAAGCAGTAGTGTTGTTAAATTTTGTAAGTTGAAGGAAACCTGTAAATCACTTGGTTCAATTCTTCCTTTTTTTCAGATTAGAAAATAAAAATTTAGACCTGGAATTTTTTTTTAATCCCTTTATCATTCAGAGTTCATTCTTGTTTATGTATATCTATCCTAAAGCATGATATTATAAACTGTGCAAATGATATTTTATTAGTTTCTGCCCTGGTTTACCTTTGCTAATTACTAGTTGACTCTCTGGGGCCAGCAAGAAACTATTCACTGTAAGGATGTATTTATCAACAATACAGAGCTGGGGAAATTAATTCACTTACCTCTTAGAAATATATATTTAAGAAATTCTCTGATATTGATTTAGTTTTAAGCGTTGATTATTTTTAATCCCTGCAGGTAACAGTTTTGTGATCATTCTGATGGTCTCTAACCCTGGGTTACCTGATTTTCTGATACATAAAAAGCCTTCAGGAATGTATTTTTTCATTGACTTTATATTTGCCCAGTAACAGACTTGGTCTTATGTTTCAAAGGATGGCTTGAATTAGATCCGTAATAAGCTGAATCCATGCTAAGTGCAGCTGTAATAGAGGGGAACCAAGATGGTGTTCCTGGCAGTGTTCTCATTATGTGTTCTCTGCTCCCATTTGGTAGTCATTTCTACAAGTCCCAAGGAAATTTTCTGCTATGAAAGGTTCTCCCTTACTGGCATTTCCTCTTTAGACCCTTATTAGATGTTCATTTTGCTTTTGCTAATTATTTTCCCTTGAGTCAGCCTCAACCTTCTTTTGGTAGAGTTTGCTTAGCTCCTTATTATTGTACATTCTAAGCAAATCTCTACTTTGTATTCTCACTTGTTCCACTTATCACCAAACCCTTCTGATGGCTCAATCTATATCTAGTTTTTCCTCAATGTGTCTACCAAAGACCCTTTTCTAAAATATCTCATTTTCTGTTTACACAGAGCATATTTTATTGGCCAAATTTTTGGTGATTAACATGATGCCTCTCAGAAAAATATGCCCTTTCCCCATCATTGGGAAATCAGAACCTCCAAATCTTCTCAGTTGGAGGGTTGAGGTTGTGGGAATCAGTAGGTCATTAAGGCTTCTAGAATGGATCAATTTGTGTAGAAGTTTTCAACTTATATTTCTTCTTCCCAGTGATAGAACTCACATAAACAAAAACATCAACCAGAAATTGTTTCTGCCTGTGCATTATTTTTATTTATACTCAAGTAATTTTCATGTTTGTAGTGTGATTAGATCCATATGAAAACCCCAGAGAGGTTTATCAGACCTGTATAATTATCAATATATTACAAATATGGAAAATTACTCAAAGATGATAACGGTCATTAATACCAGTGTCCCATCTAAGATTTTCCTATTTCATACCTAAGTCTTCTTTCCTTTCTTTACTTTAAAAATAAATATTCCTTTGCCTGCAGTCCTTTGCTTGCAGTGGGGCTTCCCTGGTGGTTCAGACAGTAAAGAATGCACCCGCAACGCAGGAGACCCAGGTTTGATCCCTGTGTTGGGAAGATCCCCTGGAGAAGGAAATGGCAACCCATTGCAGTATTCTTGCCTGGAAAATCCCATGGACAGAGAAGCCTGGTGGGCTACAGTCCACGGGGTCACAAAGAGTCGGACAGGACTGAGCGACTAACGCTTGCAGTAGTTAGGGAATTCCATTTAAGAAATTTAACTTCCTTGTTTATTTTCCATGTGAGACCAGAACATTGGTTGTAGTATGTGTCTGGAAGGGTAAAGACTACTTTGAAAATGTAAGAACTGAGAGTAGAGGGTTTGACTGGGAAGTGGAGTGGGAGGCAGTCAGAGAAAGGGCATCTCAGCCTGTATTCCTGGGAAGGAAAAGGAAAAAGCAAAAGACAATGTCTCTGCTTAAAATTTCTTTTATATTTAGCCTTTTTAGTTTATGTAAGAATTAAGTGTGTTAAATTTACTCTTTTTTTTTTTTTTTTTTTGGAATCTTATAGTGGTACCTACCATCCTAAGCATGAAGAGATGGTATACAAGAGTGCCAATAGAACCCTGTTATACTCCTGTGCAGATTGATCCAAGAGTTTTATTTATGGCCATTTTTGAGACTTCCCGTGTCTCAGAACTCTTGTTTTATTTCTCCCATTTCTGTCTTGTTTTCTCCTTCCCACTCTCCCTCCATCCTTCCTTGTTCTTCTTTTCTCTCTGTTTCTCTCCATCCCTCCAACCCTTCCTTCTTACCTCTTTTTTTTTTCGTAAAGTCTTTATTTTACAGACATTCATTAAACACATATTATATTCAAAGTGAGCTCAATGCTTTAAATACCTGTAATACAAAGAAGTATATAGAACTTATGCGTTTAAAGGAGCTTATAGGCTGGCAGCGAGTGTGTGCGTGTTAGTTGCTAAGTTGTGTCCAACTCTGCAACCCTTGGACTGTAGCCCACCCAGCTCCTCTGTCCATGGAATTTCCAAGGTAAGCATACTGGAATGGGTTGTCATTTCCTTCTCCAGGGAATCTTACGAACCCAGGGAATCTTCTGAACCTAGGCAATCAAACCCACGTCTGCCCTGGCAGACAGAAATCTTTACTACTGAGCCACCAGGGGACGCCCATAGGCTGGCAGAGTAGGTGGTAATATAAAAATCAAGTCTTGGCCTGAAAATGTTGTTCATATCAGTAAGTCCTAGTGATTTGCAACCAGGAAAATACTAGTCACTGTAACCTGTTCTAAAGTGTATTAAAGATTCTTTTGTCATATCACGTAAAATATGGTATATGTGATAATGTTTCATACTTTTTAATATTAAAAATTACTACATATAAATAAATGGAGTTGAATGTGAAATGAGACTACTTTAGGTCCCTTAGTTAAAATCGCCTAACCCCTCCTTCCAATGCAGGTGATCAAATTGGTGTAAGATAAATAACAGATAGTCTATTTAGTAAGACCTATGAGGAACTGGGTATTTGCCACAACTGCTTACTTTAACTTACAAAGACTCTTCCGTATTTATATTTATGTGCAGAGAAGGGAAATAGTAATTTCAGGGAATAATGGAGAAGTTACATGAGGAGGGGACAAGTGGAAGCAAAGTCAGTTCTCGATGCCCAGCAGAAATGTAAAAAGCTTGGGGTTAAACTTCCTGTGTCAAAAAGCTGTGGAGGGTTTATATTGTTCAAGATCCCTTAGATAATGTGTGTTTTGGTTCTATAGCTCATTGCTTTGGGGCCATTGAGTAGGAATAATAGCTCTATCCAATTTAATAACCCCTCAGGTTCTCACAATATTAAATGATGGAATGAAAATGATGACAGTGATTATGTTAGTTATCATTTTTGAATGCCTACTACATGTTTGGACTCTATAATTTTATTCATTCAATCTTCACAGCAACTCCCTACATTATGTCCTAGCATTATCTTTCTTGGACAGGTGAGGAAACGATGAAGTGATTTACCCAAGATTACCCATATGGAAGATAAAGCTATTGACTGTATTAAATACTGTGTCTCTAATAATAAGAAACTGTCATAATATTTATTTACATGTGGTTCTTAGTAGTTTTAAAGAGCTTTGACATCCACTGTTATTCACACAACCCATGAAGTATATTAGGTCAGGTTATTTATCCCTTTTTAAGAGATAAGGCTTTTAACTTCAGGTCTATTTACTTCAAAACCTAAGCAGAGTTCACTGCACTCTGATGTCTCGTCATAATTTAAACCTACATAGATGTGGCTAATTTTAGGCAATTTTCCAATCGAATTGGCTGAAATCTTATGGTTTCTTATGCGTGGGAATGTACATTTTAGTCTCTTAGTAATTATCTTATGCATTATACAGTCTTCACTGGAGTTGCCAGATAAATGAGATGTCACTGCACTTAACAGCAAAGATCACTGCTGCTGACTTTCGATTGGTTTCATCTGTTGCTAGGAGAAGTTGCCATCTCTCAGCAGCTGCCAGCCAGGCGGCGTTTCTGATGGAGCTGAGCCCAGGTTGACAGTAGGCAGAAAAGGAGCGTGTCCTAACCTGGCAAGGACATCCTTCAAGTCAATGTTTTTGTCAACCAGGCTGACAGAATCCCTGATTTTGATGCATTTCATCGCTTTTCATAAAGCCCATTTTTGTCCTTTCTCTTTTCTTTGCTTAAATTTGTTTAGTTGCTGACAGACCATATTCATGCGCTTTACAAAAGAACAAGTAAATTCCAATTAACATCTGAAATGCAGAAGAACTTGTTTCCAGCTCTAGTGGGATAGTGATATATTGTTTGATTAAAAGAAGGAAAAGCCATTTCTTCTACATAAGGATACACATCATTTTCCTGGCGGTTACAAAAGGAGCTTTAAATAGCCTCTTTAGGATTTTGATGAAAGAATGAGAATTGTTCGATTTGGATGGCTTCCCCTGTTTAAAATCCTGTTTATCTGCAAGGTGACTGAAATAGATGCTGGGGAAGGAAAAGCATTATGTTCATTCTTCCCCTTCTTGCTTTTGCATATCATGAGCTGTCTCCCTGGAATGTTTTACATGCTGCTTAGTTCACTCTTCTTCACCCCCTAAGATCTGGCTCCAATGTAGGACTTGTGGCAAAATTTTCCATATGCATCTCTATTCACTCCCTTCTTTGTGTCCTCAAAATGTTTCATTTATATTCTGTTTTGGGACTTCCAATAGCAAATTGTCTTTTTTTAAGATGAAATACAGTTTTCATTTCTTTATTTACATATGGTATTTTCATTTTGCCAACTATTTTTTTCTTGGCCATTTCTATTACTAAGCTAATTGTGTATCTAAAGGTTTAAGGACCACATTTTATGAACTTTGAAATCTTAGCACCTAGTGCTATGTCTGGACCTAGTAGACACCCATCCCTAAACCCTGAATACCAACCCCAAGGTACTTAGTAAATTAGCAAGTGCAGACTATGGTGCAATATTCTCCTCAATCTTCAAACAGCTAAATTCAGGAGTCTCAAAGCCAGGCTTACAAAGACCCAAAACATGTTTATATCTTTGACCCCTGAAATGCATTAACTGCCTCCAATCATATCCCATGGAGGGATTTGCATTCTCTAATTACAGAGTCTGGGAAATGAAGCACAGTCTGTTTAAACTGGAAGAAACATCAGAGAGTCAGTTGGCTCACATGCTTTTTGACAGATGTGGAAAAGAAGGCCTGCAGAGGAGACACCATCTGCCCAAGGCCAGCACCCAGAAGGCTGGTGGTTGGGTTGTGCTTCAAACCCTAGTGAGAATTCTATTAGGTTGTTACATGCATTTGGCATGTAACATTGAAGACAGCTTTGTGATTCTGACATTGAAATTAAGTCCTGCCAATAAGGATATATCCAATAGGATCAATATAATGTCATGGCATATAAGAAAGCACCTCAGTCTTGGATCTGGAAGAGTTAAATTAAAATGCTGATTCAGGGCTTTTTGCCATAAACATCGCTGTGATATTCTAGTCATTCACATTGTCTAGTCTCACCTATGCTCCTCAGATTATAAACTCATCAAGGACTGTTTAATTTAATAAGGATTTATTGAGAATTGCAGTGTGACAGCACTGTTAGACCTCATTTTAAGACTACACCATCTCTTGTTAAAACAAAATTAAACATACAATGTGTTTGAGAAATTACCGTATACTTCTTCGGTTCAGTTCAGTCACTCAGTTGTGTTTGACTCTTTGTGACCCCATGGACTGCAACATGCTAGGCTTCCCTGTCTGCCACCAACTCCCGGAGCTTGCTCAAAGTCATGTCCATTGAGTCAGTGATGCCATCCAACCACTTCATTCTCTATCATCCCCTTCTTCTCCTTCCTTCAGTCTTTCCCAGCACCAGGGTCTTTTCCAGTGAGTCAGCTCTTCGCATCAGGTGACCAAGTATTGGAGCTTCAGCTTCAGCATCATGCTTCCAATGAATATTCAGGATTGATTTCCTTTAAGATGGACTGGTTGGATCTCCTTGCAGTCCAAGGGACTCTCACGAGTCTTCTCCAACACCACAGTTCAAAAGCATCAGTTCTTCAGCGCTCAGCTTTCTTTATGGCCAACTCTGACATTCATACATGACTACTGGAAAAAACCATAGCTTTGACTAGACGAACCTTTGTCAGCAATGTCTCTGCTTTCTAATATGCCGTCTAGGTTGGTCATAGCTTCTCTTCAAGGACCAAGTGTCTTTTAATTCTATGGCTGCAGTCATCATCTGCAGTGATTTCGGAGCCTAAGAAAACATGTATACTTATTACATATTTTCATATAAGTAATAATGGTACTGGATACCTTTAAGCTTTATGTTCAAAATAACAGTGAATTCCCTCATTTTTAAATGCAATATATGTTAGGAGGAGAAATGTCAGGAATATTTAAAATATATGAAAGAATAAGCTCTGTCCTCAAGAACTATAGAAACATACATTTACATCCAGCCAACTTTTATGGTAGTCACAAGTCATTCTCAACCAGAATTTCTCAGAGACCTGGATCCTGTTTGAATTTATAGGATGTAGGCAAAGGTGATAGTATTTTAACTATAAATTTCCTCCTATTCATGGGAGCAGGAAGGCTGTTCCTTCATCTTGGGTTTTCCTTGGTCTGCTCTCAGTTGTTCAGTTGTGTCTAACTCTTTGTGACCCCATGGGGGCTGTAGGCCACCAGGCTCCTCTGTCCATGGGATTTTCCAGGCAAGAATACTGAGTGGATTGCCATTTCCTCCTCCAGGGGATCTTACCAACCCAGGGATCGAACCTGGGTCTCCCACATTGCAGGCAGATTCTTTACCATCTGAGCCACCGGGAAAGCTCCTTAGTCTGCAGTAATCCTCTTCCATTTCTTCTGCCTGTCCAAAACCCGAGTAAAAACTACCTCATTTGTGAAGCACTGTTTTGAATCCTCATCAGATAGAAATATTTATTCTTCCTTTCAAGCTCCCATCCCTCTATTGTGTCCTTAATCATCTTTGCTTTTCACTTATCTGTCTCTTTAAGGGGCGGGTTTTTTCTTCATTTTGCTAAAACATGTAATTCAGTATCTTGCAAATAGTAGTGCTAAATAATTGAGAAATGGATGAATGAGTGTATAAAATTGAAAGAGTATTCAATAATGATTTCTGGAATGACTACTAAGCTGCAATGTGCCATGTGCTGTATTCAATCTTGAGTGTACATGTGGTGAACTTTTATCTGCTGCCTGGCATGGATGGGCTAAGTTATAATAACACATATAAATATCCTTTCTGTTTAAAGAATATATCTGGGAAGCTGGAATGCTACCATTTTGAGAATGTATAGAAAAAAATCTGCAGCTGTTAAAAATTTAACAGTCTTTGAAGTATAGAAGTGAACTTTTGAGAAATACAGTGGGCATAAAGAAAACAGTGTGACTCTGCTATCAGAGCCTAAAAAATATTAGACATATGAATTATATCAGAACAGGACTGCTGATTTGGGGGATGGTAGAGGTTCTATTTTGATCTCAGAATAGCTCCTTTGTGGGCTTGTCCAAACCATTTCATGCTTGAAGTCTGTTTTATAATCTATTTCTCCTTCCCTTACCCCCCCCTCAATTAAATATTCTGAGGATTAATTACTGTAAAGTAATTTGCAAATGAAAGGCTTATATAAATTCTAAGTGGTGTTGTTATACTTTGGGTGATGTGCCAGTGAAATATTGACAAAAGCCCCTGTTTGCTAAAGCCTACACTGATGTATTAAATTCCTGCTGTAGAATAGTACCTCTGGGGAGCCTCATACTTCCGTTGCTTTAGATATGTGAATTGACAATTAAAAATAATTATATTGCAGCACTGCTTGTGTTGCCAGTCAAGAAATCTGCATTGAACAACATGGAATGTGGTCTTGGAGTTTCAATTACTAGAGGATACAATTTTTCTCTTTCCTCTTCAAACAGGGAAGCAATTCAGAATACTGTTTTTTCTTTCTTAAAAAACTTTTTGCTTTTAGTATATTTTCAGAAGCCTGAGTGAAACTTTCCCTTTTGTGGACTATGACTCAGATTGCAGGAGAATTTTAAGAAATAGGTTTTCTTCTTTCTTCTTTATTTATTTGTTCTTGGAAGCAGGCACACCTATACCTCGAGTTTAGTAGTATACTTGTTCTTGATAATGGGTGCTGGTAGAAGGGTCAGTAAAAGATGAGCAATATCCTTGTTGTGCCAAAGGAAGCCTAGATAATTAAACTTGCACAGAGCAGTTTGAAAGAAGTTAGGCTGTCTCATTTTGGAGCATTTTGCTGACTACCTGGATTTTATTCTGTTCGTAAACCTGTGTGTAAGCCTGGGCTTGGGCTGAAGGTATTTAGGAATAATGATATCAGTGCAGATAAGATAAGAGAATTAGATTGTACTACTCCAGTACTCCATCATGTTCTCTTCTGAAATGTAAGGCTGGGATTTTAAAGATCTTTTCTTTTGATTTCAAATTTGAAAGTATCAAATTTGCATAAAATTTCTTAAGGGATTGTAAAAGTTTCCTACAAAAATATAGATTACTTGTATGTGCTTGATTTGTGAAAAGCAATTATTTCATCCATTATGAAGGCATAATAATGTTATTTATAAAGGGCTAAATAATCTATGAAACTAAAAAATAAATATTAAACTATTTTGAGATTTTCCTTGACATCATGACAATTTTGGAAGATCTGGTTTAAAAGTAATATGAAATATTTGTATTGAAGTGTTTTTATAACCAGAGTTGTATTGGAATAGCTGTCAAGTATGGGAATGTTTGTGATAAAAATAGTGTCTGTATAAACTCTTGATTCTGACAATATTTCAGGGATGAAATGATTTGCTATGAGATCAACTATTATTAAAGAACAAGTCTAAATTTACCTTGTAAAGTATTTCATTAAAGCAGCCATTCTGGATTGTTGTATTTTGCTGTAGTTCTCTATTTAAACATTTTATTGGTGTCTAATCAATAATGTTCCTACTGTGATTATAATTGGCTCCTCTTGTTGAACAGAATAGAGAAATACAGACCTTAATCTGATCCATCCATATTTGGATGTCCTGTCTTTGAATTCTTCTTAAGTTTAACATATTTTCCTTTTTTGAGGTCTTACCTGTTCTACAGGAGATGGCATCTAAAATCTGTACAGTCATAAGGCAGTGATTATAGCTGAGTGAGGCCTGGAGATGTCTGGTATACAGTTGAGGCCAAAAGGTTTTCAAAGGTCATGATGATCTACTAACATAAATGTTGATAAAATATTCACCTTGTTTTTTAGTGGGTAGATAAGTGAACCAGGAGTGAGGAAATCTGATTTCTGGTTCCAGCTCTGCCACTGATCCAGGCCAAAGCGTGCCATGCGATCTAGTCAGGGTTCTCTTGGATAGATTCGCCTTGTAAGCCAGAGAGAGAAAGTGAGAGCTGGCAAGACAGCACGGAAGCATGGTAGGGTTTATGGCACCCTTCTCTGTGTAACTCTATACTGCAAATCCCCATCATTTTGTGTTCCTTGACACTGTGTACTGACATCTGCATAGACCCTAGTTTTTGTTGGGGTCGGCTGGATTCCTGTGGTATTATTTGAAGACAGAGTCTTATGGGCAACGTTTTAAGGATCTATATCCCAGGAAACCAAAGACTTTTCACAACTTCTTTATTCTATATGCTCAAAAGACCTCTCAAAGGAATCCAATTAAAGTTCCTTTGACCTTATTCACTTGGAATATTACTGTTGCTTATCTTATTTTTTTATTTAATATTTACATATGTTTACTGCTCCAGCTAATACTCTCTCCAAACAAATATATTGGAAAACCAGGAAGAAAGCAAAAAATAAAAAAGGAAAAAGAAAAACCAAACAACAAAAAATACCCTAACTATTCAAAAGAGAAATCACTGTGTCTTTGTATGAAATGTTTTGTACTTTTCTTACAAGTGAATGTTTTTTTTCTGTTTTCATATGACCTGATATCTGTACTTCTTCTAACCCAGATTGTTCTGTTTCTTGGTCTAGGGAGACAGGAAGCTACACAGAAAGAGGAAAGAGTGTCAGCAGTAACAGGGTGTGAGAGCTAGACAAAGCAATCTGGAATGGATGAAAAGGCAGGGGGATATTAATTATGTATTAGAAAAATGCCACAAAAGAAGAAGTAGACTTTGAAAGGTATTAAAAAAAAAACAAACCTTCCAAACCTTTAATTAAATTGTAAATAGCAATCCAGCATATGGCACTCTGAGAATTCCAGTTTAGTGGTGTTTTACTCAACTGAATTTGGCACTTCTTTTAGGTTCAGGAGATCTCAAACTGGTAGTAAATCAAAATAGTAGCATAACCCCTAAATCAAATTGGCATTGAGTATGTGAGGATGCAGAGATAGAAAGATGTGTTACTTTTTATTTTAGAAAGCCCTTTTAAATTAGGTTAGAATTTAGCAGTGGATAGAGGACTGGAAATCCCCAGACACTTACATTTCATTTTCTCTTCTGTTCAAAAATTGTAGCAAGTAATGTTTCATATAATTTTATTTTATTTCCCAAGGGAAAAAGTTTTTCTTCTTCCCCACACTGCTTTTATTTTTCCCTCAGAAAACATCACAAGGGCACAGAATTAGATTAACCAGAGAAAACTGTGATTGACTTAAATAAAATCTCTTCCCCTCCACTTTTATCTCTCTTTTTCATCTGTCAGCGGAGGAAATCTAAATGAAATTTTGAGAGACTTCTGATCAAAATCACCTCTTAAGAAGTGAGTTGTTCAGCTAAGTGTGTGTGTCTATATGCACATATATATGTACACACATATACATACACATGAACATATATATATATATTTAGATAGACAGTCAAAGAGAAATTGAAACTGTACAGATCTTTAAAATGTTTTCCCATATTTATTTCAGTACTTTAGATATTTAAGGCAATTGTATAGATATTTTAAAAAATGAATTTTTTTTCCTTTAATATTCCTATGTTATTAATTTCCTTTGGATGCTGTCTTGGTGAAACATATTGTCTTATGTCTGTGACGGTATGATGCCAGACGGGTCTGTGAACGCTGAGAAAAATATCTGCTTCTATTCTTGATACTGTGCCCAACATAAAGCTACTACACATTTGAAAAGAAAATACCTGGCTTAGCGATGACTACTTGGGTCAATATGTGAATAAAATAAGCCCTTAGAAAGTGACTTCTATCATGCTGAACAAATTTCTGATTCTGAGCAAAGATAGTGAGTGGTTTTCAACTTAGTGTGGGTATAACCAAAATTTGGCGTGAATTTAGCCATTTTCATATTTTGATTGGCTGCCACTGCACATATTTTGAGCTTTGACTGTGAAATCGTTATCCATTGCTTTTCTATTTCCACTTAAATGGTATTTTGAATTGGGTTAAGACACATGGTTCCAATGCTAATTTGATACAAATATTGTCAGCTATAGCACACTTTGCTTTTATGAGGACTTTGGGAAAATACTTTTTTTCCTTTTAATTAAGATTCACAATCTGTTCCTCTAAGAGTTTATTGTTAGAGGTTAGATCATTTAGTATTTTGTCTTGAAACGTGGAAAGAATATGTCAGTATTTCTATGGCTAATTTGTTTTTATATCATTATTTTCCCTACTTATTTCCTTAGGTTTCTCACAATTATACCTATTTATATACACCTTTTGAGCTATATCAGTACACCAAAGTATTTATTTTAAAAAAAAAGTCAGATTTGTAGGAAAATATCCTAGAATACTTCTCTGGCTATAATGTTAATTAAAAAATAGTAATGCCCACAAGAATTCCAAACTCTTATGTCCATAGAGTAATTAATAAATTGATACTTAAATTCTTTAAATTAATAATTTAATATATTCATATATTTTTAATATCCCCAAATTCTACTTGTCAATGAGTATTAAATCACCAGATGACTGTAGAAAAAGTCATTTATTCATATGTCAGTAATGTATAATCCATGAACTGGGGTGATGGTAATTTAATGCTATTTAATAAGCAAGGGATAAAGACAGGGTGGGCTTCCCTTCCCAGGTTGCTCAGTGGTAAAGAATTCGCCTGCCAGTGCAGGAGCGGCAGGAAATGCTAATTCGATCCCTGGGTTGGGAAGATCCTCTGGAGGATTAAATAGCAACCCACTCCAGTATTCTTGCCTGGGAAATCTCATGGACAGAGGAGCCTGGGGCGCTACAGTCCACGGGGTCACAAAGAGCCAGACATGACTGAACGCACAGGCACACAGTGACAAGATATATGTAGGCTAGATGATAGATAAATGGATACACATGTATATGCATGTATGTATAGATCTATGTTGTGTGTCTGTGTGTATAGGTAAATCAAAACTATAGCTTACAAGAGTAGAGCTGATTCTAAGCCTCTCAGATTTTAAACCATGATCTGTACATAACTGGGAGGGGGGCATTTTTATTTTTGAACAAAGAGCCACTTTACTAAAATACAGCATAAGAACCTGTCCTCTATAGAAAATGGAGTTTTCCAGCTTATCACATGAAACGGTACATATCTTGTATCTTGACGGTATGATGTGGTGGAGCTCGCAGAGGCCAGCTCCTGCCCCTGCTGCTTACTAGCAGTGGAGCTTGGGCAAATCAGTTCTCTGTGAGCCTCAGCTTCCTGGTCTATAAAATAGGAATTCTAATCCTGAGTGTGCCACCTCACTGGGTTGTCATGAGGTTCAAATGAGGTGATGATCTGAGGGCTCTAGAAGCCCTAAGATGCTACCTGTAGATAATGGTGATATGGTTTGAGTGCTGTAATGATCAGTAAATTATAGGGTGTGTTACAAAGTAAAGGGTCCCAATAATTTTTGCAGGCTACTCAGAATTGAGGTCCAAATCCTCAGTCACAAAATGCCTATTCTGCCCCAGAGTCTTATAGATTTTAAAGAAATCCCTTTTGTAAGATTAGTAACTCTTCTAAGGGACTCCTCGATTCATGTAGTGTGAACCTCAGAGTGTCACAGCAACCTTGTGATGCTGGATGTTGGTCAGCAGAAGCAGTGGTGAGTTTCACAGGTCAGGCTTCTATATAGTTCCACAAATCTATATAGTCTCAGGTTCCTTCTATGTGCTAACAGTGTACATGTGTAGTTGTGTCGACTCTTTGTGACCCCACAGACCATAGCACACCAGGTTTCTCTGTCCATGGGATTTTCCAGGCAATAATACTGGAGTGGGTTGCCATTTCCTTCTTCAGGGGATCTTCCCAACTCAGGGATCGAACCCATATCTCTTGCATCTCCTTCATTAGCAGGCGAATTCTTTACCACTAGTGCTACAGACTAGAAATCTTAATGCAAAAAATAAAAAAAGAGGGCATATTATGTAGCTTGAATACGTATACTTTTTTCATAGAGGTAGTATTACCATGCAAAAATGATGTCATTTGTGATGTTTGGTTATATTCTGAAATGACAGTCTTTTTTAAGTTGCCAGTTATAGATTGGTGAAATCTTT
The DNA here is from genome assembly GCF_023699985.2 of Odocoileus virginianus. Taxonomy (NCBI): domain Eukaryota; kingdom Metazoa; phylum Chordata; class Mammalia; order Artiodactyla; family Cervidae; genus Odocoileus; species Odocoileus virginianus. The sequence goes on from NC_069677.1 coordinate 17,503,755, forward strand.
TAGCAAATGAGAAGTGCCTTTCTATTGACTATAGCTAGTAATTATTGAATTCTTGCTATATGCCACATAGTATGTTAGGTGTTTTGCATGCAGTATTTTATCAAATTATTAGCACATTATGGTGCTGTAAATACTGTTGTTAACTCCAGATTACTATTAATAGATAAGAACCTAGATTTCTGAAGAGAAAAGAGATTTATTTAGGTTGCATGGCTAATAAATGGTATGCTGCAGAGCTGGGCTTATCTGGCTTAAAATGACTTGCTCTTGATCCCATTGCTCCTAAGAGTTGTCCTCTGTAGACATATGTAACTCCTACAACTTCCCTTTCTTTTGCTATTTTATTAAAAGCCCTTCCCTTTTTATCTGAAGCCATTTTGATGGGCTAATCAAATGTATATATATTATTAGTAGGAAGTACAGTGCAACTACAGGTCTTGTAATGAGATATTCAGAGACCTAGGTCCAAATCCAAGCTTCTATACATGCAGAGTTATTTTGCAAATGTCAGTCGAACTGTTTGAGTTTCAGTTTTCTCATTCATAACAGGAAGTATTATAAAGGAAGATGATAAAACCTATTCTGTGGTATTATTGGAAGGTTGAATGAGGCATGGTCAGCTGTGTTATAAAATAAGTGTTATTATAATTGGATCAGATGTCTCTTTTTAATCCCCACTGGGTAAATCTGTTAACTTCCCTGTTGAAGAGGGCACTGACATTTATTAAACATCTAATATGTGCCAAGTGCCTTATTTACACTAATTAATATTAACCACAAGCTTAGGAATTAGGTGGCATTGCCCCAGCATGCACGCATGCCCCAATTTTGTAGTTATTACACAGAGGTTTTAAAGTGGCTAATTCACATGATGCAAAAAATAAGCAAAGGAATCCATAGTCCTACTCTTGGCTCAGCCATCTCTTTCTGCAGGCTGGAGCCAGCTAGCTCTCTGTATAGCCAGCAAGATCTCAGTTTGTTTCTCACATGTGTTGACTTTATTTTTACTTTTTATTTTACTTTTTTTTTTGACATGTGTTGACTTTAATGTTCTTTGTCTGTTTGAATCCTCTTGGTTTTTTGTTTGTTTGTTTTATTCCCCTCCATATTTCACAATGACTGCTCCCTTCTTGTTATTCTTATCTTTCTTTTTGGCATAAAAGCTAAAAGGTGCTTTCTTGTCTTTCCCAATCATCCGTCACATTACCTATTTTGTTTTTCTTTTATATCATTTGTCACTGTCTGAAGTCATTTATATGTTTATCGAGGTACTGATTGACTCCTCTAGTAGAATATAAACTCTAGGAGATCAAGAACTTGTCTGTCTTATTTGTTCCTTTGTCTTAAAACTTAGAGTGGACCTGGCACAATAGGTGTACTCGAAATAATTGTTAATGAACAAACAATGTTTAGCTGCTCTTAAAATCAAATTTTAGACTGAGGCTGAGGCTGATTTTAAATCATTAAAAATGTAACCTTCATTTTATTGAATGATTATCAGTGTTTTTCCTGAAAGTCACCCAGTTTCTTGAAAAAATATACTGGTGCTAATTGGCATGAGTATTGATGGATAACTTCAATTTTAGCTGAGAAAGCATGGGCACTCTGACATAAAGTCTTCTTTGACATCAAAATTGGTAGTTCTTGACTGATATAAAGCTTAGCATACAAGACATAGTACACATGAAAGCTTATGAGGAGCTTTTGAAGACATTTAAAATGCAAAGAGAGTGCTTATATTTTGAGTGTATATGTTTTGCATTCAGTCTTTAAAGTGCAATCTCAAATAGAAAAGTGAATTTTAAAAAATAGTCCATGTGTCTTGGTAACCAACCCAAGCTAGTTCTGAGACAGACTCATTACCTGAAGATTCTATCTATTTCATTATTGACAGCTCATGACTAAAAGGGGTGTTTGAGCTCTACTTGCTGAAGTATGTCTATCATAGCCAGAATTCTAATTATGAAAACTCTACAGTTGATGATTCAAGAAATAGGATGGTTGAAAAGAGATACCAGGCTTTTTGTTGAAAATGCAGAAGCATCAATTAAGTATCATTTGGGCTTTGAACATAAATTTAATCTGGATATTATCTATAGCAAAGATTATACTATAATTTACTGGAGTGTTTTAAATCATAGGCATAAATCTAATTCTTAAAGGAAGATTCATGAATCCCTTGGGGGAATAGATTCTCTGCTTTGTCTTTCTCTTAAATGACACCCAGATGGCTTATGTTATTGTGTTTTGGCTTTGATAATATTTCTTGATAACCAGGCATAATCTGCATTAATTGCCATAAATTGCTCTGGTTCCTTGCTGTGAATATTTTTACGTAATTGTTTGTATTTTGTGAATGATGGATCATTTTCTCACAGAGTAGTATTGCCATTCACAAATTTATTTTTCAAGACCTGCATTTTGCTTGAAAAGTTGTCACATCTAACTAAAGTTATTTCTATAATTAACACCCCCCCGCCCCCAATGCTGAAGCAGTTTTGGCAAAATCTTCACCCAAAAGGTCTTTCTTTAACTTTTTTTTGGGGGGGGCGGATAATGCCTTTTTAAACAGCTAAGGAAGTATCTTTGGTATGCATCCTTTAAGATGCTTACACTCTATCATGGCACTCGCCAGTTTGTTTTGAAAATAGTACCATGTCTCTTTCCACTAATATCAAAAGATAGTGTCTCAAAAGCAAATGATCCAAGCATCATGTCAACCTTTGTAAACCCAGGTTCTAGCCTAGTTTGTGAACATTGTAAATATTAAACGCAAAGCTGTTGAACTTGACATCTAGCTATATATATTGCTTTTTTCAGTTACATTCTCAAGGACATTTCCGGTCTTGCTTTTATTTGCCCTTCCACTCGGTGACACCAGTCTCTTTGGGGTGAGTGGTTTTACTACCTTGGGTAGCTTTCCCTATGTCATCTCTTCTCACTTGTCTTAGCTTTCAGAGCCTTTCTCATAGTTGCTGCTTCTAGTCTTTGATGCAACAGACCAGATAACTAAGCACATTAAAACAATAAGTTGAATTTTACAGATTATTAACTTCTGTCTCTAAACAAAGCTCTGTACTTAGTATTGTGTTAAGGATCATGGCGGTACAGAAAAAAAAAATTACAGTACGCCATTCCTCCTTTATTTATTTGGGAAGACAATATGTAAAAAGAGAATGCAACTGGAAAAGGAGATAATATATATTTAGTACTTATTGTTCTGTATAGATGAAAGTAAAGGAAATAAGACTAAGGGAATCAGGGAATCAAGGAATGTTTAAAGTATAATGGCCAGGTATATGATTAGATCTAAACTTTGAAAGTTAAGCGAAGAGATACAGATGGGGTGGTTGGCAGTATTGAAATTACTTGGAGGAAAAGTCTAGGATAGACAAATAATAGATTTTCTTATTTTTAAATTCCTGAGGCTCTGATTTTTCTGAGTAATTCACAGAATTCCATTTATGTTTGACCATTAATTTTCTACATTAGTGTCTTTTTTTTTTGTAGATGGTCTCATCATTTAGAATCAGATGGAATGTAAACTCTAAAGAAATATTTTGAAAGTTTAGTATAGATGATAATGTTTTGCACAACAGAACTGACTTACATAAAGTTAGTAGTGTTAGTCGCTCAGTTGTTTCCAACTCTTTGCGACACCTTGGACTGTAGCCTGCCAGGCTCCTCTGTCCATGGGATTCTCCAGTCAAAAATATTGGAGTGGATTGCCACTCGCTTCTCTAGTGGATCTTCCCGACCCAGGGATCGAACCCAGATTTCCTGCATTGCAGGCAGATTCTTTGCCGCCTGAGTTATAGGGAAGTCATTGTTGCAATAAAAAGTAATATTTCTATACATTACAGGTGGGCATTATGGCTCAGAAGCAAATGTATGTGCCTTGAAATTCTAATAAGTAGCCAATGCCCTCCTCTACTCTTGCTGAACGATTGTTATTTTTGATAATACAGTGATAAAGACAATTTAACAACAACAAAAAATCAATATCAAGAGCACATTCAAAACAGAAATAAAATTATCAGAAGTTTATAAAATACAAATTATTGCAATTAACAGAATGAACTCTTTATTCATTTGACTTTATGCATATGTCCAACCCATCCTCTCATATGTGCCTTTTTGAGGACTCTTTAAAAATTCCTTGGGACTTCCCTGGCAGTCCAGTGGTTAAGAATTCACCTTCCGGTGCAGGGGGTATGGGTTCAATCCCTTTTTGGGGAGCTAAAAAAAATAAAAATATAAAACAGAAACAGTATTGTAACAAAGTCAATAAAGACTTTAAAAAATGGTCCACTTAAAAAAAAAGGTTCCTTGATGGAAACCTTTGTATTACTATGCCTACCTAACTACAACAGCCAAAACTTTGGTCATGATTCCAGAAATCAATCAATTCAGCCAGACTGTAGATCACTGAGTAACTGCAAAAAGAAGAAAAGATTTCTGGGTGTTTTAAATCCTCTATAATTCAATAACACCACAGTGCTCAGCACTAGTAACTGTGAATGGAAACTCTTCCAAACCCTTCCAGTCTACCATTGATGCGTATTTGACTTGGAGGGTTTCATGATTTGGCAAAAACCTGAAGGAAGCTACATATTGAAGAAAAAAAGAATTCTAATAATTCCATTACAAAATTTACTTCTCTCTGATGGATGCCAGCAACACATAAGATGGAAGATACAGCCAGACATCTGATGACATAGCATTTGGAGCGTTGGGATTAATCCTTTTTCTCCTCAGCTTCTTTAAGTTTATAATGTACCAAAAGCATCTCTTACTTCAAGGCTTGGTTAAATTATCACTCTCTTTTGAAATCTTCACTTGCTTTAGCAGAATTAATGGCTTTCTCTGTCAGACATTCTGTGCTTATATCAGGAACGAGGATACATTTTGGTTTAATTGAATATATATCCTCCTCTCCTAAGCTAATCTCTTCAGGGATAGGCACCAGGTTATGTTCATTTCTCTGTCTCAAGAAGATAGGATCTGTATAGTGAAAGCTGTGGTTTTCCCAGTAGTCATGTATGGCTATGAGAGTTGGCTGAATGCCAAATAATTGATGCTTTCAAATTGTGGTGCTGGAGAAGACTCATGAGAGTCCCTTGGACAGCAAGGAAATCAAACCAGTCAATCCTAAAGAAAATCAACCCTGAATATTCATTGGAAGGACTGATGCTGAGGCTGAAGCTCCAAGACTTTGGCCACCAGATGTGAAGAGCTGACTCACTGGAAATTACCCTGATGCTGGGAAAGATTAAGAACAAGAGAAGAAAGGAGCAACAGAGGATGAGATAGTTGGATGGCATCATTGACTCAATGGACATGAATTTGGGCAAATTCCAGGAGATAGTGGAGGACAGAGGAGCCTGGTGTGCCGCAGTCCATGGGGTTGCAAAGAGTTGGACACAACTTAGTGACTGAACAACAGCAAGCACATACTAGATACTCAAACATCTATTGTCAGAGTGAATGAGTGCACTTAGTTGGCTTGATTATCTCTGGTTATTTCCACTTAATATAACCTTGAAATAATCTAGAATCTTACTTAAATACTCTCACAACAGAATGTCTTTACAAAGAGGTAGCATTTCATTTGCTTCATGCAAGAATTTTAAATTACTAAGGGTATCCACAAAAATAATTATGCTGGTCTGAACTAAAAGGTGGTTCACAGCATAAATATCAAAACTAAAATTATAATTAGGTTTTGGTACATTTCAGCTTTTGTTACAGGGGGTAGGAAATGAAGCCAGATCTGCAGAATTTAAACGAATTTCAGTTTATAATGAAAAAAAAAAAAACCAACCCAGTAACAGAACTATACTCATATGATTGGATTCTTTTTTGTTTGTTTGTTTGTTTTTTTGATATGATTGGATTCTTAGAGAAATATTTATTTTATTTACTTACATAAGCCATTTAAACAGAAACAGCAATACATTACATCTACATCAAGGCTGTATATTGTCACCCTGCTTATTTAACTTATATACAGAGTATATCATGAGAAACACTGACCTGGAGGAAGCACAAGCTGGAATCAAGATTGCCAGGAGAAATACCAATAACCTCAGATATGCAGATGACACCACCCTTATGGCAGAAAGTGAAGAAGAACTAAAGAGTCTCTTGATGAAAGTGAAAGAGGAGAATGAAAAAGTTGTCTTAAAGCTCAACATTAACATTCATCAACATTCAGAAAACTAAGATCATGGCATCCGGTCCCATCACTTCATGGCAAATAGATAGGGAAACAATGGAAATAGTGGCTGACTTTATTTTTCTGGGCTCCAAAATCACTGCAGATGGTGATTGCAGCCATGAAATTAAAAGACACTTACTCCTTGGAAGGAAACTTATGACCAACCTAGATAGCATATTAAAAAGCAGAGACATTACTTTGTCAACAAAGGTCCATCTAGTCAAGGCTATGGTTTTTCCAGTAGTCATGTATGGATGTGAGAGTTGGACTATAAAGAAAGCTGAGTGCAAAAGAATTGATGCTTTTGAACTGTGGTGTTGGAGAAGACTCTTGAGAGTCCCTTGGACTGCAAGGAGATCCAACCAGTCCATCCTAAAGGAGATCAGTTCTGGGTGTTCATTAGAAGGACTGATGTTGAAGCTGAAACTCCAATACTTTGGCCACCTGATGCAAAGAGCTGACTCATTGGAAAAGCCCCTGATGCTGGGAAAGATTGAAGGCAGGAGGAGAAGGGGACGACAGAGGATGGGTGGCATCACTGACTCAATGGACCTGGGTTTGGGTGGACTCTGGGAGTTGGTGATGGACAGGGAGGCCTGGCAGGTTCATGGGGTCGCAAAGAGTCGGACACGACTGAGCGACTGAACTGAACTGAACTAAATGATATTTCATTTACTTATATTGCTTGTTCCCTATGATAAGTTGATATACTTCATAATTCCTTGATCTAGAAAGTAATTTTTGACAGTAAGAGATTTGTGATTGTAGTGAAAAGAGCACTAGATTTGGAGCCAGGAAGCTTGAATTTTCATACTGACTTGTCTCATTATGAATTATATGATTATGGCTAGTTCCTCTATTTCTTTGTCTCAGATACCTCATCTGTAAAATGAAGGTAATTCCAATCTCATAGGCGTTAATTCCTTACCTACTACCCTGGAGGAGGAGATGGCAATCCACTCCAGTATTCTTGCTGGGAAAATCCCATGGACAGAGGGACCTGGTGGGCTACCATCCATGCGGTGAGAAAGAGTTGGACATGGCTGAACAACGGAGCATGTACATACACTAAGGGCAGTGAGAACTAATGGAAGTAGCTTTTTTTTTTTCTTCAGATCATAATTCAAGGATTAAACAACTCCTTTATTTTCCAGATCATATTAAATCCCACAAAGTGGGGGCAGGTTATTTTATGTTTATACTGTAATCTATCTTTGAATATAGGTTACATCCCTACTCACTCATCATGCTAAATCATTTGTCATGTCTGACAGTGAGAGACCCTATGGACTGCAGCTTGCCAGGCTCCTCTGTCCATGGAATTCTCCAGGCAAGCATACTTGAGTGGGTTGCTGTGTCCTCATCCAGGGGATCTTCCTGACCTAGGGATTGAACTTGTGTCTCTTATGTCCCCCTGAATTGGCAGGTGGGTTCTTTACCACTAGCACCACCTGGGAAGCCTAACTGAGGTAGCTCTTAGGCAGTCCATCCAGCTTGTTGAGTCCCAGTAGCATATATAACCCAGTGTCGTCACCAATCTGGTGGGAATTCAGAGCTCTCTGCATAACCAGGACCAATGAGTCAAAGGTCTAGCTTCTCCAGTCGTTTTCTAAGTGATTTTAAGAACTCAATTTAAGACTTCTAGCCCAATGATTCTGTAACTCTTTGAAAACCAATATATTACAATAGTTTGTCCAGAGTTGAATGTTTTCTGATTATTGAGAATATGAGATTTGGAGTTTTGTTCTTTTTACTCTCAACTGTACTGATCTACCATGAGAGTCATGAAAAACATTACTCTCCCTGTGGAATGTTAGACAAAAGGCAGTTCTATAGCATGGCCTGATTCTCAAAAATTCAAATAGATTTATACATTTTGTTCTTCCTCTTTTTAATCTTCCTTCCTGCAGCTACCTAGAGACTCATATTATTGGGGATCCAAATTATAAAGCTAAAACTGTTCTTTAAATGACTGTTTTGGGAATTTCTGGTGTAAAGATTATTTGAAGGACGGGATAGGGGACAACTCAACCATAATTGAAGAATATTTCAGCAAAGATCTCAAAGTATTTTAATAACCAGATGTCCATTTAGCAATCCTAACTAATCATCCATGATGTGTGAGGTTCCATATGGTCATCAAGATAGCATCAAATGTAAAAGGCAAGTACTTCATAACTTCTAGCCGTCAAGAACTTTCTAGTTTAGAAAAGATGTTGAAGTTTGGGGTCTTGATTACTGATGCCTGTTTTCCAGATTCTGACCAGTAGAAAATGAAAGACCACAGTACAAAGGAAGACCAAATTATCATTTTTATTATTAGTGATGGTCAGTGCCTAGGAGTTGGGAAAGCTGCAAAGCAGAATTCATTGTTGGCCTGAGACAAAGGTGTGGAGTTATTTCTGGGTTTCTGAATATAGACCTTAGAATTAGAGCCTACCTATGAACAGAGCTGTGTCAGTAAAATATTTCCAAGTGCTCTTTACCACTCTGCCATTCCTGGCAGAGCAGGAATGAAAGAAAGAATGGCTGACCCCTATCTGTGCCTCAGATGGAGACCCTGACTCTGTTTCAGAGGTGTTGATCACATGGGATGGGAAGAGAAGGAGCCTTAGTCTGCATGAAGCAGGCAGTGAAATAGAGTTGTGCTTCTTCCTTCTTACCGCATGTGCAGGAGTTAAGCTCTATGTGTCTCTATGCTTTCCCTCCACAATCCAGTCTCATTAGTACCCTATGATGCACTGTGGTTACCTGAACGGTAAGGAAGTCCAAAAGGGAGAGGTTATATGTATGCGTGTGGCTGATTCATTTTGCTATAAAGTAACTGCAATTGTAAGGTAATTGTAATTGTAAAAGTAAAAGTAATTGTAAAGCACCTATACGCCAATAAAAATTAATTTAAAAAACATGAATAGGACTTCCTTGATGGTTCAGTGGTTAAGAATCCACCTACCAATGTAGAGGACGTGAGTTCAATCCCTGATCCAGGAAGATTCCACATGCTGTGGGGCAACTAAGCCTGGGCACTGCAACTGCTGAAGCCTGCACGCTCAAGGGCCTGTGTGCCACAAGAGAAGACCCAAACATAAAGAAATAAATTTTAGTTATTTATAAATAAGTGCAGCAATAAATTAATACATAAATTAATTAATTAAAAAAACACAAGTATACCAGATTTTAACGGTAACTGAGCTAGAATTTTCTAGATGATGATTTTCTTTTAAAGTGTTGTAAATTGCTATAAAATGAAATTTGACTTTCAGTTCAGTTCAGTTCAGTCACTCAGTCGTGTCCAACTCTTTGTGACCCCATGAATCGCAGCACACCAGGTCTCCCTGTCCATCACAAACTCCCGGAGTTTACTCAAACACATGTCCATTGAGTCGGTGATACCATCCAGCCATCTCATCCTCTGTCGTCCCCTTCTCCTCCTGCCCCCGATCCCTCCCAGCATCAGGGTCTTTTCCCATGAGTCAACTCTTTGCATGAGGTGGCCAAAGTATTGGAGTTTCAGCTTCAGCATCAGTCCTTCCAATGAATACCCAAGACTGATCTGCTTTAGGATGGACTGGTTGGAGATAAATCTTCAATAGTATTAGCTTTTGTCTAATACCTTCTGTGAGTTAGAAATTAGGAGGATTTTACACTTACAGTTTGAATTTTTGTTTAAATGTGATATTATTCATATAATCAGTGTAATTATATGAAAGGTAAATATATATCATTTTCATGTGCAGCAAAATAACTTATTTCTTACAATAAGTTAACATTTTTGAACATCCATACTAGATATTGTACAGTTTATGGTAAACTTTTATATATAGCCTAATCCTAAATTGAGAAGCATTATTTCTTATTTTAGTGCTTTTGTTCTCTAGTATATCCATTTTCTAACATTTGTAGAATAACCATGCTGCTGCTGCTGCTAAGTCACTTCAGTCGTGTCCGACTCTGTGCCACCCCATAGACGACAGCCCACCAGGCTTCCCAGTCCTTGGGATTCTCCAGGCAAAAACATTGGAGTGGGTTGCCATTTCCTTCCCCAGTGTGTGAAAGTGAAAAGTGAAAGTGAAATCGCTCAGTCGTGTCCGACTCTTAGCGACCCCATGGACCGCAGCCTACCAGGCTCCTCTGTCCATGGGATTTTCCAGGCAAGAGTACTGGAGTGGGGTGCCATTGCCTTCTCCGAGAATAACCATAAAGAGGTAGAATTTGCTGGGGAAAAGCGTCACGTGATTGAAAGGTCACCTGTTTGGCATCAAGGACCTTGCTCTGTTCCCAATTTAGCTTCTAATTTATACTGGAACTTTGAGAAGTCCTTTCATTTTTATTCAGCTAATACTTATGGAATACTTATTTTATATCAGTCACTGCTCTAGACGCTGGAGATTTTGTAGAAATACTGTGCCAATATTTCTGCTTCTAGGGGCCATAAATTCTAATTTCCCTTTTTAGTCTTTGGCATATTTCCCAATAAAAACAGTAAACTCCCTACTTGATAAAATGAGAGAATAGGACCTCAAAATATCTCAGGATTCTTCCATATTTAACATTCCAGAATATGACTCTGATATATAATCCTTATGGTAATTAAGGGTTAGAAGTTATGGTTGCAAAATTGGAAATATTTTGCTTTTCCAAGGTAACAGTTTAGTTGCATGTGTACCTTGATAACTGTTTAGGTTAAGTATCTTCCTGTCACCATCAGCAAGGAAGCCAATCTTCAGATAAAGACTTTTGTTTCATGTCCAAGCTAGGTAAGCATTGGTTCAAAGCTGTCTGGTTTATATATAGATTTATTAAAAGAGAAAATTATTCCAAACCTTCTAAGTGAGGAACCACTGAAAATGCCACAGTGAGTGATGTTAACCTACATTAATATGGCAGTAAAGTTTGTGTCATCTGCAAACTCCTTTTAACCTTAATAGGGAATTTAATAAACACTGGGCAACAGTAATCAATCTTCAGGCTCTCAAGAGTATATGTTACTAATTTGCATTATTCTCTGGAACCATCTTGCTAACTTTCTGTAGCCTTTATGTAAGAAGTAAGACTGAATCACAGGGTTTCAAGCTTCAAAAATAATATCTTAGTGACGGTCTAACCTAGCTCATGATGAACGAAAGTATCAAGTGAATCAAAGCCAGACCTGAGAGATTGGGAATCCATAAAGAAGTAAATTATTTATTCATATTTAATTCTAAGCCTACTATAGATTTTAGTCACTGCCCACATTGTGTACCTATATCGTAGATAATGTTGTAAATAGTATAAGCATAATATAATGTGACAAGTGATCCAATCATCCTATGTACCTAGTTGTATGAGAACACATAGTTTGTTTTCTTGTGAATAAATCTCCTTAGTGAAGATGTCAGAGTGGAATAAGACATGAATGATTAATGAGAAGTGCTGGGGCTCTTATTGTTCTGTGAGAAGGAGGAAGGGCATTCCGGCAAAAGGAGCAACACCTATAAATGGGAAAAAAGTACAAAGATTGTATGGGATGACCAGTGAAAAATGAACTGCTGACTTCTGATTTCTGGTTCTGCATGTAGAGAGCTTGAATTCATCACTTCCATCCTCTCAGCAAGAAAAAAGTTAAACAAATTGAAAATCAGCAGCTCTCCATAGATCTATCAGAGAATTGAGATCAGAGGGCAAACCACCAGCTAAAAACTGGGAAGATAGGAAAATACAGTCCGATCTTACTAGGAGTAGAAGCTACAGCTGGATTCTGGTAAGGATGCTTGAAGGGTAATTGACAAATTGCTGGAAACTGAGCATATCTAACTCTTAGCCAAATAATATAAAACTGCACACTAAAGACCTGCTCCTTTTACCTGCTACATCATGCCTGACTTTTGACAAAAGTTACAAGGCATGCTTTAGGCTAAAAAATCATAAAGGAGACAAACCAAGCATCAGAAACTGACTCAGATATGGCAGAGATTTTGGAATTATCAAGCTAGAATCTTAAATCTTATTAATATATAGGATTCTAGTGTAAAAAGTGGACAGCATGGAAGAACAGATGAGTAACATAATAAAAAAAATTGGGAAAAAAATCAAGAGGAAATGCTAGGAAAAAAGAAAAAACTCTTAACAGAAATGAAGACTGCTTTGATAAACTCAGTAGTAGACTGGACATGTCCAGGGAAACAATGGAGGAGGTTGGCTACATGTTAATAAAAATCCCTCAAACTGAAATATCAGTTCTGTTCAGTTCAGTCGCTCAGTCGTGTCCAACTGTTTGCGACCCCATGGACTGCAGCATGCCAGGCCTCCCTGTCCATCACCAACTCCCAGAGTTTACCCAAACCCATGTCCATTGAGTCAGTGATGCCATCCAACCATCTCACCCTCTGTCATCTCCTTCTCCTCCTGCCTTCAGTCTTCCCCAGCATCAGGGTCTTCTCAAATGAGTCAGCTCTTTGCATCAAAGAGAAATAAACCCTGAATAGAGTATCAGAGTATCCAAGAACTGTGGGACAATTAAAAAGATATAACTTACATGTAAAGGGAATGCCAGAATGAGAAGATGGAACAAATGGAACAGAAGAAATGTCTGAAGCAATAACGTCTGAGAACTTCACAAAATTAATGACAGGCCTCAAACCACAGATCTAGAAGTTCAGAGAACACTAAGCAGGAAAATGCTAGAAAGTCTACATCAAGACATATCTGTTCAAACTGCAGAAAATCAAAGAAAAAGAGGCTTTCTTGAAAGAATCCAGAGGAAGTTGAAAGAACACCATATCTAAGGCATAAAAAGCAAAATAATTACATCAGAGTTATCTTCAGAAAACATGTAAGCAAGAAAAGAAGTATGGAGTAATATATTTAAAGTGCTTAGGGAAAAAAAAGTTACCAACTTGGAACTCTGTATCCAGCAAAATTATATTTCAAATTTGAAGGACAAATAAAGATTTTCTCAAACAAAATTTGAGGAAATTTATTGTCAGTAGACCTGCCTTAAAAGAAAACTTTCAAAGGGATGGAAAATAAAGGTCAGAAATTTGGATCTACATAAAGGAATAAATGAAGATAAAATAAAATCTTTTCTCTCATTCTTCATTTATCTGTTCAAATTAACAACAACAACAATGTATTTCATGATTATAGTTTAGGGATAAGTGAAATAAATGACAGCAATGTTATAAAGGGAAGGAGGAATTGGTAATACTCTGTTCTAAGGTGCATGGACTACCTGAGCCAGTACATGTTGTTTGAGAGTGGACTTGGATAGTAGAAAATGTATATTGCAAATTGTAGGACAACTGTTAAAAATTAAAAAAAAAAACATATATTTGCTATTCTATGTAAGGTTACTACAAGCTATTCAATATAGTTCCCTGTACTATACAATAGAACTTTGTTATTTTATATATTAGAAGTGTGCATTTATTAATCCCAAATTCTCAGTTAAACTCTCCCCCTTATTCTTTTCCCCCTTTGGTAATCATCAGTTTGTTTTCTATGTGAGTCTATTTCTGTATCATAAATAAGTTCATTGGTGTCATTGTTTTAGATTTCACATTTAAGTGATATCATAATACTATTTGTGGCAAAATGGATGGATATAGAAATTATCATACTAATTGAAGTCAGATAGAAAAAGACAAATATCATACATAATTATTGTTTAATTTGGGACATAGCAAATGCAGCTGTTTTTAAAGGAATTTTTCAAACAGCATCTCATATGGTGAATATTGAGTGGTGACACACAACAGAAAAGGATCCACAATGAAAAATAGCTCTATTAGTTTAAATTTTTTATCCATTATAATAATGAATGGGAATATAGTTTATATTTAAGAGTTTAATAATTTTGCACTTTCCTCTTTCTCCTTTAGGTGTAGTTTATTTGTTCATTCTTTCTGTTAAAATGTGTTGAACACCTACTACATCCCAGATATTTATCTAAATATTAGGGATTAATCTGAGAATAAATGGAGCTTACAGTCTAATGATTTAATTGGATAATTATTCTTTAATATTTAGCAGTGATAGGTCAGAGAATAAGTGTTTAAAATATAATTTCATGATAGTTTAAACATTTTACTCCTTAACCCCTTATAAAAAGTATCATATATCACTTATTGATGTTCTTAAAGCAGAGACAGTAATTGAATAAATAGAAGTTTGCTCTCTGTCATGCCGTTGAGATGAGCTTAGGTTGTTTTTGTTTCTAATGGCCTGTCATTGGGGATTTATGGGAACAGCACTGTATAAAATCTCCAAATAGACAGTCATTACCATCCCAGCCTCTGCAGTGTTGTCAGGAGGCTATTACAGAAAGTATGGCGACTGGAAACTGAAGCCTTTCCACCGCAGGATTGTCTGAGAACCATGGGGAGTAGATTTGGAAGGGATAAAGCCACGTGCTTGTTATGCTTTCGGTGAGCCCTTGGTGTATTTCAAGCAGAGAGCTACCTCCAACCCCTCTACTTCAGTCGTAGATCTCTGACACCTGTTTTCCCCATACATTGCTAACTGCTCAGTCTGAGGTCACAGTGCTTCCTATTGGAAGACATGGGGATCTCTATAATGTCATTACATGGATACTGTGTTTGATCAAGAGAATCTCAGAGATATTACAAAATGACAATTTATTGCCAAGACCACAATATCTCCTTACCCCTGTAGTGAGTTGAATAGTGTCCCCCAAATTCATGTGGGTCTTGAGCCTCAGAATGTGAGCTTATTTGGAAACAGGGTTTTGGCAGAGCTAATCAGTTAAGAATCTCAAGATACTATCAGGGACCTCCAAGGATTTTTGGGAATCCCCCAGTTAGCAAAAGGTGAGAGACAATTCTTCCCTAAAACCTTCAGAAGGAACATGGTCCTTCAGATATATTGATTTCAGACTTCTAGTCTCCAGCACTGTGAAAGAATGAGTTTCTGTTGTTTTAAGTCACCCAGTTTGTGGTAGTTTGTTATGGCAGCCTTAGGAAGCTAATACGCCCACATCTACTGAATGTGAGAAACTAGAAAATACAAGGAAAACATGCAACTGAATACTGAGACCTCATAAATCAGTGCATTAAATTAAAAGTTGAAAAAAAATTAAAAAAGTCTTGAAAGCAGGATCTTCCCAAATCCTTTTTGGAATGAAACAGAATCTAAGAAATAAATAAAACTTCACAAAAGTCATGTATTTTTATACTTCTAAGACAAGCCGACAAGTCTTAAGTGCGACTCATCTGACGTTTCACTTCTAAGCATAAAACATTTTGACTAAAAATTAGAATATTCCAGCTCTTTTGTTGTTGGTTTTATTTTGTACCTATTAATGTATGCGTGTGCTCAGTCATGTCTGACTCTTTGTGACCCCCATAAACTAACCAGGTTCATCTGTCAGTGGAATTTTCCAGGCAAGATACTGGAACAGGTTGCCATTTTCTATTTCAGGGAATCTTCCCCACCCAGGGATCGAACCCACATCTCTTTCATCTCCTGCATTGACAGGCGGGTTCTTTACCACTAACACCACCTGGAAAACCCTGTCAATAGCCTGGGTCATGTGCTAGTTCATCTACTCAGTAACTGATTAACCTTGAGTGAGTTACTCCTTCTACTTCAGTTTCCTCATTTGTCAGATGGGTTCACAGTAGTTCTTCATTATAGGGTTGTCGTGAGGATTAAATAAATCAATAAACAAAAAAGCATTCAGACCAATGTATATGACATATAGTAAGTTCCTAAAGCATGCTGGATATGATAAGTTTTTGCTCAGCTACTTAAGATTTGTTTTGGAGAGGCAGTAGCATAACTATTGACTTTAAAATAAGGAAGGGTTTACATGACAGGAAATAGAATTCTATTTCCAGGTAATATTCTCTAATCACGGATACTATCATTAAAATATGTGGAAAGAAATTAAAATATTGAGTTATTTTTTAATCTTATAACTAGCAAGTAAAAAAGCTAAATACCATGTTTCAAATTTTAAACTCTAAAATCTTCTTGCATTTCTTATTTAATGCTAAGCTATGTCAAGGAAATAAATGTGTTATCTGCTCCATTAACTAAAATTTGTTTTGGGGGAAAAAAAAAACTCATTATATTTGCAAAGTAGAATTCACAAAACAGGCTGCCAAAACAGCTGTGCAGTTCTAAAAATAATAATAATAAACTAAGTATATAACCCCATAGCACTCTCTTAAAAACTTATATTTAGGGTTCTTTGATCTTTGAGATTATTTTACATTTTCATCTAGCTGACATGTTATAAAAAATATTTTTTGATTGCATGGTACGATCACGGTTTTTCAAAAGAAGATCTCTTAGGGAAATGTAAATTTCAGAAGTGTCTCTTCAGCCATATCAGACATTGAGCTAAATTGTTTATGTAATTTAATATATATTTACCTGCCCTCCACACATATATTCTTTCAGAGCTAGAAATAAAATCCACAACTAGAAGGGACCCCAGGAAACTCCTCAGTGCACTCCCCTAATTTAATAGATGTGGAAGCACAAGCCCAGGGAAGGGAAATTATTTACCACACACCATACAGCTTCCCTGGTAGTTCAGTAAGTAAGGAATCTGCCTGCAGTGCAGGGGACTCGGGTTCGATCCCTGGGTCAGGAAGATCCCGTGGAGAAGGAAGTGGCACCCCACTCCAGTGTTCTTGCCTGGAAAATCCCATGGACAGAGGAGGCTGGAGGGCTTCAGTCCGTGGTGTCACAAGAATTGGACACAACGTAGACACTAAACCACCATACAGCGAGGTAGTGACAGACCTGCTGCTCTCCCATCTTTTGCTTTATTCTTTATGATGCAGTTGGGTCCTTACTAATTGAGAAAGGGGAGAGCCCATTCAGGATCGCTGGTTCAGATTAGGCTTTGCTGTATCCTCTTTAAATTACATGCCCAGTGCTGAGGACTGTGGTCTCTGGAGCCAGGCTGGTTGGGTTTAATTATCAGCCCATCAGTTGCTGACTGGATTTTTAATAATTCTGGACCTCAGTTTTTCTGATCTATAAAATGAGGAATATAATAATTGCTAGCTCATAGTGTTGATATGAGAACTAAATGAGGTAATTATATAAAACACTTAGATGACTGTCCGGCATGTGGTCATTCAGTTAAAGTCGGCTATTAATGGCCTTACAGGATCTCCCTTAGACTCAGTTTTCTCAACTGCAAAATGAGAGGCACATTTTCCTCAGAGTCCCTGCCAGGATTAATTTAAATTCTCTATGGGAATGTGTATGATGCATAACAGAAATATGGGAACTCATACATTAAACAATCATGATTTAGAAGATGAAATAAAAATAGAATTTGATTTTTTTTTTCACTGTCCTTTAAAAATGTATACACTGGGAAGGTTTTTCTTTATATGTCTGGATCACCTCTATCACTTTTCTTTAAGTTGTAGAACACTTATTCATTTAATAAATTTATACTGCCCAGCCCAGTATAATATAAGCACTTCTTTATTCAAAGGTTATTTCTTCCTCATTCTTACCCTGAGTCAGGACCTAACTGGGCAGTAAGTGCAGGAGGCTACCTAACTTTGCTCTCACCTCTGTTGCCCACATTGTAAACACCAGCTGATCCCTGCAGGGCTCCTTGGAGACTGGAAAAGGAGGTGCAGGACGGGAGGTAGAGAGTGCTTACTTAATTGGTGCTGCCACAAGAAAGTCTTAGACGGTAACTCCTACTCTACTGTGATTATTAATGGATTTTTTAAGAGACTTCCCCCACTGGGCTTTGCAGTTGCAGTACCCACAGGTCAGTGGTGGTTTCTAATCTTTAAACCACCTCTCTCCGGTCAGCTCTTGGTTTTCCAGTTTCTATTCTATATAGACATTTTTGTGTGGGAGCTGCACCCTCCTGTCCTGTCATCGTGGATGAGAATTAGAATGACTCCGGGCTGGCTCTTTCTACCACGTGGTCTACACCTGGTGTATGAGGCACACAGTTTTGTTTGCCTTGGCCAACTTTGGAAATGCAGGTCAGACAAAACATAACCACCCAGTCATCTCCTCTCCTTTGTTCTCTAGCTTTACCAGGCCAGGGTGTATTTTGATATTGGTTTGCTATATGATGGGAAGAAGATCAAGGTCTCTGAATGGTCTAGTTGAAGGTCTTTTTTCCAGGACTGAGATGAAGAAATCTTTAAACTCTATCCCACCCTTAAACTTCCTGTATCTTCCTTAGGAATTTAGAGCAGTATAACCAGTTTTCACATTACATAGTTTTAAATTTCCATATTTTTTTATCATTGTACTTTGGAATTCATATGTATAATATTATGATTTCTTTCATTAAAATTTGTAGTTTTAAAAAATTCTGTTATCTCATGATCCTTGTTCCATCATCATTTGTTAACAAATTGATAATTTTCAGTTTTCCAAGAACTGCGTTGAATATAGTTCATAGATAAGATGAAGTGTTTATCACAGCATCAGACTGAAAATTGGTGTTATGGGGTGAGTTGGGGGAGAATTACGACAGCCAGATCCCCATTAAAAGGGTGGTCTCAGGCAGGCTTCAGTGCTCTGAACACATGGGAGGAGGGAAGATGTGTAAAAACTCATGGAAACAGTAATAAGTACTGCAGCACAGTCAAAGCTTCTACCAGCAACATTCTTGGTGACTCAGTAAAAAGTTTTCCTCTCTTGAATGGAAAGAAGATTTTAGTTTCTGTCATCACAGACACACACAAATGGTAACTATGTAAGGAGATGTATATTAATTAGCTTGAATGTATTTTGGCCATTTTGGCCACTTGATGCAAAGAGCCCACTCACTGGAAAAGACCCTGCTGCTGGGAAAGGTTGAAGGCAGGAGGAAAAGGGGATGACAGAGGATGAGATGGTTGGATGGCATCACTGACTCAATGGACATGAGTTTGAGCAAACTCCGGGAGATGGTGAAGGACAGAGAAACATGGTGTGCTGCAGTCCATGGAGTTGCAAAGAGTCGGACACGACTTAGCGACTGAACAACAAATAATTGTTTGGGCTTCCCAGGTGACTCAGTGATAAAGAATCCTCTGGGCAAGCATGAGACACGGGTTCGATCCCTGGTTGGGAATATCCCCTGGAGAAGGAAATAGCAACCCACTTTAGTATTCTTGCCTGAGAAATCCCATGGACAGAAGAGTGTAGTGAGCTACAGTCCTGTTGCACAAGAGTCGGACATGACTTAGCAACTATACAACAACAGCGATCATTTTACTATGTATATCAGTTGTATTCTTTAACATATATATATATATATATATATATATATATATATATAATTCTTATTTTCAGAAAAGCATGAAATGAAGACCCTAAAGGACATAGGCCAAATAGGTGCCCCCACTACAGTCCAGACATTCTTTGCTTTGGGAAACCATCTTTATCTTCTGTTCATTTTGTAGTCACAGTTGCTCCTGTGGATGGAGGTATCTACAGAATGCTTTCTCATGGAGCCAGTTAAAAATTGTAGCCCTGGTGTCTCAGACGGTAAAGCATCTGCCTATAATGCTGGAGACTTGGGTTCAATCCCTGGGTTGGGAAGATCTCCTGGAGAAGGAAATGGCAACCCACTCCAGTATTCTTGCCTGGAAAATCCCATAGACGGAGGAGCCTAGCAGGCTACAGTCCATGGGGTCGCAAAGAGTCGGACGTGACTGAGCGACTTCACTTTCACTATGACTACCCCTCAGATTTTACTTTCTCTATCAGTTTGTGCCTTTTCCCCTCAGGGCCAGGTTTATCTGTTACATCTGAATTAACCTGAGGCAATACAAATATATTGTCTGTTAGGAAAGTAATGAACTATTATATTAATGGATCTAGAGCATTAAAGTAAGAACTGGTTTCCCATAGGGCACTTTGGTTTTTTGTGAGTATATGAGAAAAATATAAAAATTAAAAAATTAAACCAGAGCAAAATTTACTGGGTCCACGTCCTAAAATCTTGTCAGACTCCATTCAGAATATTGTGATTTCCTCTGGATGAAGTTTAAACAGTCTTGTTACTTGGCACTAGATTTCTGGACTGTATCTGCATTGTTTTGTGCACTTCATTTGTTTTCCCCACAGCTTTCCTCTGAGAGGTGTGCTCTTGTCAGGGGAGGAAGACTTTCAGTGCTTCTGTAAGGACCACAGTCTGTAGTTGCCACAACTGAGAATAGTCCTGTCTGTCAGTGGGCACTTGGGTAGTCTTGAGGTTTTTGATTTTGAACACTACATATACGAACATCTTTGAAATCCATTATTAATAAATTGCCTTTATAATTTATAAAAGTAAGTAGCTGTTGTTGCACCTAGGTAGGTGCTGGGTTTATATAGATTGGTTTTTTGTATACAAGAAGTTCTTGGTAATAGAATTTCTATTAGTTTTGGATTCCAGAGAAACAGGGATTCCAATCCAGCCCAAAGGGTCACAGTAAGGGGACATCATCAGCTAGGAAGTTGGGATGTGGACTTACCTGGAAAATATGACCAAGCCAGTTTCATGATCTATAACTTTTAGTGATTTCCTAGAGAACAAGAAATAGCCTGGCATTCATATCTCTCCATAATTTTGTCCCCAGAATACATTTATAGCTGTTCTTCTCACCCTAAGCTTTACCTAATTTTTTCTAAAGGGTATCTGACCTGATCTTACCATTGAGTCAACTCTCCATTGTTTTTCTGTTATATTTTCCTGTATTGTTTCTATCAATCTTTCAAGATCCCTTTCAGAAAATATTGCCTATAGAAATCTTTTCCAGTTCCTACAGGTAGATATAGTCCAACTTTCTCTTCTGCATCTCTATCTCTATGCAATAATGCCTGCACCCTATAAAAGCTCTAGTGTCAGACACTAAACAAAGAAAGTAAGATACTAATTGTCTTTACTCTAAAAAGTAATACTCAGCTTCATTGCCACATTGTTCAACAGATTGATTTTCACTTTTTAAGGATGTGTATTCCCATTAACAATAGTCAAAGGAGTGTTTTCTGGGCCATTCAGGCTTCTTAAAGAAAAAAAAAAAGCTCATATATAGATGGCCCCATTGGAAAAGAGAATGTGAAGCTTTCCATGGTGACTAATGTGAAGGGTTTTGTTGCTGTTTAGTTACTAAGTCATGTCCGACTCTTTTGAAACCCCATTGGTTTATAGCCTGCCAGGCTCCTCTGTCCATGGGATTTCCCAGGCAAGAATACTGTAGTGGGTTGCCATGCCTTCTCCAGGGGATCTTCCTGACCCAGGATTAAAATCTGAGTGTCCTTCACTGGCAGGTGCATTCTTTACCACTGAGCCTCCAGGGAAGCCCAGTATGCAGGGAACAGAGTTTATTTAGAAATTTTCTGTTTTAAGCAACTATATTTCTTTAGGGTCGCACTGTGTCCCTGATATATCCCTAATTGGAAGTTGGTCATGCCAATTTGAGCAAATGCTTATATTTGCTTAAAGTATTTACATCTTATTGGCCTCAACTTCAGAAAAGCCAGGCAATTAGATTACCAGCTGTTAGTGGAAGCCAGATATTTGTTGTTTTTTTATTTTTTACCCCAAATGTCTCTCTCTCTCTCATCATAGCCAGTTTTAAAACCCTGACTGTTTTCGCTGCCACAATTTTTTTTTTTAATGGCTTGCTACTAGGTTAAGCACTTTCCAGTTTTTATTTTTTTCCAGTTTTTATTACTAAATAGCTTCTCTGAAGTTAGTTAACAACTACACTTTGAAAAATTGTGAAATATATAAACAGTTGGAAAATATGAAGTATTTTATGAGTTTTGCCAGGTAATTTATTTTTGGTATAGTTTATTGTACACATTTTGTTTACACATATAATTGTCACTGAATTCCTCACTCTGATATTTTGGTAAGGGTGCCTACTGGAATCATATGTTATTTCATGGAGGTTGTTGTATTGGGGAATTTGCACTCTGTTCTGTGTAGAGAGGTAGAAATATATGGAGAAGATTTATCTGATAATTTCATTATCTCTGTGGATATAGAAAATTATTGATTTTATTTTCTACTATTTTTCTAGTATTTTCTATTTTCTCTTCAAAAATAGAGAAGCGTTTATGCGATGTCACAAAAGGTAATTAGGGTGTGTTAACCTTGAGGCATCTATTTTACCTTTCATGTTTGTAACCATCTTCCTCAGCCTGTATAATTATCTGGCTAATGGTGATCAATCATTATGATGCTGATGACAGGCATTTTCCAATGTTTCCAGTTTTACTTTTTTAAATCACTTATTTGACATCCTGAAGATTCAAATCCTTGAATCAAGCTGCCAAGCAAGAAGGGCATAGGCAGCAAGCAGACAAACCCATCTCACAACTTGCTGTCTCAAGGTTGTACTCAGAGATTGAATCCCTTCATCTATTATTTTTGCCAGCTTTTTTAAAGCAAAAGTTTTATAGAAGTGGAAGTGAATTTTTTAAAGTCTGACACCCTTACTGTCGGAAATACATTCATTCATTTAACATTTCCTGAGGACCGGCCGTGTGCCAAGTCTTGAGAAAGAATACTCACTGCCTTGGGAATGTTTGCCGTGTGGTCACAAATATGGACTAAAAGCAACCAATAATGAGAGGAGATGGAGCTTGACTGCAGGAGCTTAAATCTGAGCACAACATGAGCTATTGATGTAAGTAGAGTCCAGCATGCCAGACTCTCTGAGAGCCTCCAAATTCATGTGTTACAAACCACTTCTAGTCCACAGGAGGCCTCCAGGGTTTTGTTTGTTTCTTTGTTTTTAGTCAGTAAGTATTTTGTGAAGTTTAAAAGTTATCAGTTGCTCAGTCATGTCTGATTCTTTGCAACCACGTGGACGGTAGTCTGCTATTCTCCACTGTCCATGGAATTCTCCAGGCAAGAATACTGGAGTGGGTAGCCATTCCCTTCTCGAGGGGACCTTCCAAACAGGAATCAAACCCGGGTCTCCTGTTTTGCAGGCGAATTCTTTACCAACTGAGCCACCATGGAAGCCCTTCTCACTTTTTGTCCAAGTATTTTGTGAAGTTTTCTTTTTACTCTCTAGATCATTGTGTTCTGTACATACCTGCCCGGTTCCAAAGAAGCTCTTTAACATCAGGAGTGGCAATGTCTCTCAACTGTGTCTACGTCTATAAACCTAGAGTGCCTAGTGCAAATGTTTGCTTGGGTTTTTCCCATTAACTCATTTATATAACACTGTGAGTGGTTCAGTGCCTTTGTTAAAAGAGAAGATTGATATTCATATGAAAAAAAGAAAATCCTTTCTGAGAGATTCAGAGAGAAATCCTCTGTGCTGTGCACAAAAGTGATAAAACTAGCTTGCTTTTCAATCTGTGGAGAATATGGCCTTGTGAACTTCAGCCACTTTTTTTCTGCCCTGAATCCAATCTAAAGAAACCGATACTTAAAATTTATTCACCAGTGTTTTCTGCTCATCTAAGAGTGTTTTGAGAAAGAGATGGTAATTGAGATAGATGCTATTTTTCTCCTAAAAAAAAAAAAAAAACAAAACTGGGCAGGAGTTGGTCTGTAAGGTAGGGTATGAAAGTGATGCCTTTTCAAGTTTAGCAAATCACAAGTCATAGAACATCAAATGAGGAAGGCACCATGCAGTTTTAGCTATGAATATTTTTGCAGTGGCTGTGGTCAGTTGGGCTCTTTGAGGCACTTTCAGTGATAAAGAACCCTCTTTCAGCGTGTAGATCCTCTGACACACAGGGAAACATGAAGCAACTTGGGGTTTGTGACAAATGCATATAAATATTGAGCCTCATCTGTGTATAATTTCTTCTTTATCTTGCTCAAGTGGGGAAAAAGATCACTTAAGACAGTGGCAAGTGTATCATATACACACACATACAGTCCCTTTTTCTATTGTTGAGGATTTATATCCAGTCGGTGGAGTGTTTTGTAATGTTCTTATAATTAAGTTCAACATTCTATGTCTGTAGTCATGTGGCAATATTTCATAGATTACACTGTGACATAGCAATTGCATGGACTCAGATTATAGATATATATATATAACCTCCCCACTGCCCTTTTCTGTCTGAAGGGATACAAAGGTAGGCTTGAGGAAAATGGGCCCTTTGTGCTGCTTAGCTGCCACAAAGAAAACAATAACAGTTATTGAAAATTCCTGGGGTAAATTGTGTTTGTACAATTTTTTTATTTTTCATTTTGGATTTGTCCCATAGTGATTGTTTCATTTTCAGATGGCTCCAAGGAACTTGGGCCATTAACTTTTTAATGCAGCACTCTGATTTTCCCAGGACTTGCCAGCATTTTTATTACCCATTCCTAATAACATCACTGAAAGAAAAGTCAGTATTCTCTCTCCTGTCCATCCGGAAAACCCTAGACCGGAGAAGAGGAATGAGTAGAGCCAGGTCAGCTTCCAGACCAAAGTCTGGAGTCTCAGAGGAGCAATTTTTAAAAGCCAATTTAAAGGGTCTGAGTAAAGCAGGTAGTGGTTTATACCCTAGAAAAGTGACTCCTTGGAGAATTCTTTCCACAGTCCCTTAGAGATGATGTTCCTGGCTCTGTGTCTCTTCCCTGGGACACAGTGAAAGTCTTTCTGAGTCCTGCGTTAAATTACTTTCATGTTTGTTTCTATAACATTCAAAACCTATTAAACAAGGGTGGATTGATGTAATTTAGGAGTGGGGATTGGGAAGGACTTCCCTAGAATAGCAATCTTTGTGTAGAGGGCAAAGTTAGGAGGGGATGAGATAGCTATCATAGGTGCCATTAGCAGAGAGAGGGAAGACAGAGGATGATGAAAGGGAAAGCCAGATAAGGGAGGTAAATGGGGGATGGCAAGCTAGATTTTTATATGTTGAATTTTTAATATGAGTGGGATACTCCATTGGAAATTTTAATTCAGCACCCCAGAGGCAAATCAGGTTTTTCCAGCCATGTTGTCATAACTTTCAAAAAATGAATTGAGAATTAATCAACAATATATCTGGTTAACAAGGTGATTATAGCACTGAATGGGACTTTCCAGGTAACCAAGTGCTAAAGAATCCACTTGCCAAGCAGGAGACATGAGTTTGATTCTGGGGTGATTCCCTGGGGAAGAAAATGACAACCCACTCCAGTATTCTTGCCTGGAAAATCCCATGGACAGAGGAGCCTGGCAGACTACAGTCCTTAGGGTCACAAAGAGTCAGGCATGACTTAGTGACTGAACAGCTTCAGAGCGTTGAAAACTGCAGGTATTGACATGGACTTGAGAAGTGTTTAATGAGTGAAGGGTACAGAACAGAAGATAAAAGAATTGGAAGAGAATTTGAATCTCTAAAGTCAGTGGCAAATATCAGCAAATGCATTGAAATGAAGAAAACTTTGTAGTTTCAAGCAAGGGGCTCATACTTCCTTGGTATTCCAAAAGGATGCACAGATCTCCTACTCATGAATGATCATCATCTTTTGTGCCCAAAGTTAATGACTTTTAGATGATAACTTGGAGAGAAATTTGTGGCAATGTCTAATTGATTCATCATGGTCCAGTATTCTAAAGAACCATCTCTATGGCATGGAATGAGTCAGACTGTCAATAATCCAGCTGAGAAACTCAGAATGGAAAGAAAAAACCTATTCATCAATTCAATTTGAATTGAATTTGAGGTGTTTTAGTGGAATTTTACTGTCTTGTCAATACCAATTGTATCTCCCTGTTATTTTTTCCATTAAATTAGTGGGTATTTTTTCTTGTTTTTTTTTCTTTTAATTTCATCATAGCATCATCCTATCTATAATATGGAAAAACATGCATGTTAGATAAGTATTTATCTATTTGTCAATTGAAACATATTTCTCATTTTGTTTTATCTTTGCTGAAATTATGAAAGATATATGAAGTATAATACATGTGGATTCTCATGAGCATTTTGGAAATGACTCATCCAGAATTAATTCATCAGCTCCTATAATGCACTCACTTCATTTCTCTCCCAGTACCCTTCAGGAGTACTGCTGTGGTTCATAATAATTTAGATTGAGGGTTTTTTTTTTTCTTTTTTTCCCTTTAGCTCACTTTGTCAAATGATAGAAAGGGAAAACAGGAATTTTATTAAATGTTGACATAATTAGATAATGAGTAGAAAAATTCATGAGAAGTCTAGTTCTTTGCTCAAGAATTTATTTAACAGTTGCCAACTTAGATGCAGGAAATTACGCGCCACATTACATGCAGCCCGAGGCTCCTTGGAGGGAAGAAAAATGCTTTCCCCTTTCAGGAGCTGTGGAAATTGTTCCAAGACCATCAGGAAAAGCTTTATTTCTGTATAAAAGAGCTCTGTGGTCATCAGAGCAGAAGGGGCTTGAATTTTACATTGTGAAAGTTTTCTGTGTAACACTGGGTTTTGACTCTGTTGACCTTTGGAGATGGCAGGATATGAGCACAGAGCTGGAATTTTAACCCCATGAAAGTTATTCTCTTTTAGTAATACTTCAGTGGTACCAATATGTAATGTTCTTCCTAAATGAATGAAACACCTGGACACTGACCTGAGCGAATGCTGTTTCTCTTTGTCACATAGGACTCAGTAACAATGTTCAAACTCTTTGATTTGTCCATTCAATTTATAGAAATGTATCTTAATAAAATAATTCCAAGCGAGAAAAATAAAGCTATGTACCTGAAGATATTCTTTGCAATATTAGCTGTACTAGCAAAAGATGAAAGCAACATAACTACCCAATGGTGGTGGTGGTGGTGTTCAGTTGCTCTGTCCTGTCCAACTTTTTGTGAACCCAACGATTATAGCACCCAAGGCTTCCCTGTCATTTACCACCTGCTCAAACCCATGTCCATCTAGTCAGGATGCCATCCAACCATCTCATCCTCTGTCATCCCCGTCTCCTCCTGCCTTCAATCTTTCCTAGCATCAGGGTCTTTTCAAATGAGTCAGCTCTTCCCATCAGGTACCCAAAGTATTGGAGCTTCAGCATCAGTCCTTCCAATGAATATTCAGGACTGATTTCCTTTACAATTGACTGGTTTGATTTCCTTGCAGTCCAAGGTACTCTCAAGAGTCAATTCCAGCACCACAGTTCAGAAGCATCAGTTCTTCAGTGCTCAGCTTTCTTTACAGTCCAACTTTCACATCCATACATGACTACTAGAAAAACCATAGCTTTGACTGTACGGACCTTTGTCAGCAAAGTAATGTCTCTTCTTTTTGATATGCTGTCTAGATTTCTCACAGCTTTTCTTCCAAGAAACAGGCATCTTTTAATTTCATGGCTGCAGTGACTATCTGCAGTGATTTTGGAGCCCAAGAAAATAAAGTCTATTACTGTTTGCATTGCTTCCCTGTCTATTTGCCATGACATAATGGGACTGGATGTCATGATCTTCATTTTTTGAATGTTGACTTTTAAGCCAGCTTTTTCACTCTCCTCTTCCCTTCATCAAGAGATCTTTAGTTCCTCTTCACTTTCTGCCATAAGGGTGGTGTTATCTGCATATCTGACATTATTGATATTTCTCCTGGCCTTCTTGATACCTGCTTGTGCTTCATCCAGCCCAGCATTTCGCATGATGTACTCTGCATATAAGTTAAATAAGCAGGGTGACAATATACAGCCTTGACATACTCCTTTCCCAATTTGGAACCAGTCTGTTGTTCCATGTTGGGTTCAAACTGTTGCTTCTTGACCTGCTTACAGGTTTCTCAGGAGGTAGGTAAGGTGGTCTGGTATTCCCATAACTTTAAGAATTTTTCACAGTTTGTTGTGTTCTACAAAGTCAAATCCTTAGGTGTAGTCAATGAAGCAGCAGTAGAATTTTTCTGGAATTCTGTTACTTTTTATGATCCAGCAGATGTTGGCAGTTTGATTTCTGGTTTCTCTGCCTTTTCTAAATCCACCTTGTACATTTGGAATTTCTTAGTCCACTACTGTTAAAGCCTAGTTTGGAGGATTTTTAGCAGTACCTGGCTTGCATATGGAATTTGTGCAACTGTGTGGTAGTTTGAACATTCTTTGGCATTGCCCTTCTTTGGGATTGGAATGAAAACTGACCTTTTCCAGTCCTGTGGTCACTGCTGAGTTTTCCAAATTTGCTGGCATATTGAGCGCAGCACTTTCATAGCATCATCTTTTAGGATTTGAAATAACTCAACTGAAATTTCATCACCTCCACTAGCTTTGTTTGTAGTGATGCTTCCTAAGGCCCATTTGACTTCACACTCCAAGATGTCTAGCTCTAAATGAGTGATCACACCATCCTGGTTATCTGGGTCATTAAGATCTTTTATGTATAGTTTCTCTGTGTATTCTTGCCACCTCTTCTTAATCTCTTCCCCTCTGTTAGGTCCATACAGTATCTGTCTTTTTTGTGCTCATCTTTGTGTGAAGTGTTCCCTTGGTAGCTCTAGTTATCTTGATGAGTTCTCTAATTTTTCGCATTCTATTGTTTCCCCCTATTTCTTTGCATTTTTCATTTAGGAAGGCTTTCTTATCTCTCCTTCCTATCTTTGGAACTCTGCATTCAGATGGGCATATCTTTCCTTTTCTCCTTTGCCTTTTGCTTCTCTTCTTTTCTCAGCTATTCATAAAACCTCCTCAACTGATCGTTTTGCCTTTTTGCATTTCTCTTTTGTGGGGGATGGTTTTGATCACTGCCTCCTATACAATGTTGTGAACTTCTGTCTATAGTTCTTCAGACCTCTGACTGTCAGATCTAATCCTTTGAATCTATTTGTCATTTCCACTGTTTAATCATAAGGGATTTTTTTTAGGTCATACTGAATGGCCTAATGGGTTTCTCTACTTTCTTCAATTTAAGTCTGAATTTTGCAATAAGGAGTTCATGATCTGAGCCACAGTTGGTTCCTGGTCTTGTTTTTGCTAACTGTACAGAAATTATTAAATAAATTCAGTCATACATAGGTATAGAAATATTCTATAACCATTAAATGTTATCAGGTACACTATGTAACTAAGAAAAGTGTTTCCATTCTAATGTTATATAAGGGAATGAATAACTAGTCATAATATGTATTTAGCTAGCATTTACTAGGCCCTTTCCACTTGCCAAGCACTATTTAAGCATTGTACATTTATACATCTTCACAGTAATTCTAAGAGATAGGTACTGTTATTACCCACATATTATATACAGGAAGGAAAGAGATAGGTACTATTATTACCCACATATTATATACAGGAAGGGGCTTTCCAGGTGGCGCTATTGGTAAAGAACTCGCCTGCCTATGTAGGAGCCGCAAGAGACATGGCTTCCATCCTCAGGTCGGGAAGATCCCCTGGAGGATGGCACGGCCACCCATTCCAATATTCTTGTTTGCGGAACCCTATGGACAGATGAGCAGTCCACAGGGTCACAAACAGACATGAGTGAATCACTTTAGCATGGAAATATCCAAGAAGAAACTGAGCAAGTTTGCAGAGCTAGTAACTGCTGGCTCAGGGATTCAAAGCTAGATAATGTGTCTCTCAAGGTCACACTTAACCATTACTTTATATAAGATCAGCAAACAAATGGGTATATTCACATCAATTACACCTAGTTGGAGAAGGAAATGGCAACCCATTCCAGTATTCTTGCCTGGAAAATCCCATGGGTAGAGGAGCCTGCCAGGCTACAGTCCATGGGGTCGCAAAGTGTCGGACATGACTGAGCCACTTCACTTTCTTTCTTTCACACCTAGTAACACTGAGAGCATGTAAAAAGCTGGAAGAGAATATACAAAAAAGTAAAATTACTTAACACTGTTGAAATTCATGAGACACATTTTTAAAATTTCCTCTAATGTTCTAACATATGGTTTTTACTATATAAAAATATGACTTAGTAATGTGTAACATTTGAGTACAAAGTTCAAACTTTGTTAAAAAAGATGTTTCATATATTACAAAAGAGAGATGATCTCTGTCCAATATAGCCATTTATCCCCTTTGAAAATCCACTCCCAGAAGTCTGATGTTAGGTTTGGTAGAAGCTACTGGAGAGGCCCAGAGAGTGGGGAGAATAGATGCTTAAAGAATAAGGCTTTCATGGAAAATTGTAAGTAGGAGGATTTGCTAATATGTAGGTCAGAGGATTGCAGACTGAGTAATCTGTTCATAATGTAAACATTGCAGGGATAACAGGTGTAACCATAGGAAAAGCATAGGAAAAATCAAATTAAACATTAGGGAGAACTTCTGAGCTTTATTAGTATTGTTTTGGGCTGTATATATATATCTTTTAAAATGAAAGGTTTTATCTGAAAACCTGCAGCTACCCATCCCTTGGAGGAGCAGAAATGCTTATAGAAGAAAAGAATATAGCTGAAGGCAGGGAGTGAAGCACCTCATGGAATATAGACTATATGATAGAGAAGGAGAAACTTGTGATTTATGTTAAACTTATTAAAGATGCACTGTGAAAAATTTGTAATTTTTTGGTGCAAAATTATAATGGTATTTTAATGAGTATGAATTGTGTAAAATTATATGCTACAATTAAAGAAGTTTTGTAAACCTTTTTAATTTGGAGTTCAAGAATGGTTTTAACCTGATGCATAACTTCCTGAAATTTTATATCAAGTTTAAATATGTGCAAGTGAGTAGTTTGATGGGGAGGGTTCCTGTGGTTTCTATCAAATAGTCTTAAATGTCTCCAAGCTATTGACTACTATAACATCTATGTTGGTCTGTTTCAGGAAAAGATAAGGCTATACAGTTATTATAGATAGGTAGATAGATAAACTTCCCCTTTGGCTCAGTAGGTAAAGAATCTGTGCAATGCAGGAGACACAGGAGATTCGGGTTTGATCCCTGGATCAGGAAGATCCCGTGGAGGAGGAAATGGCAACCCACTCCAGTATTCTTGCCAGGAAAATCCCATGGACAGAGGACCCTGGCAGGCTATAGTCCATGGGTCGCAAAGGGTCAGACGCAGCTGAGCAACTAACACACACACAGATAGATAAACAGATGATAAATAGATGACAAATGATACATCGATAGGTGATAGTTGGTAGATAGTCTATTGCATATAGCTTCAGAATCTTGTTGACCCCTTCTAATGTGTATCTTCTAAATATGCTGTTGGAAATTCTTATAATAAAGTCTTCAAATACATTGTTGAAATGAAAATAGGTAATGCAAGCATTTAAAACCTCTAATTTATGGTCATTGAGGAGTATAACGAAAAGGGATTTTGCACTGGGGCTTCAGCTTTATCTTGAACGTTATGTTTGTCGTAAAACTGACTGAGAACTTTTGGGATATTTGGGGGTGCTTCCTTTGGCTACCATGCAGCAAGCTGGTCAGTCTTTGCTATCTGAGGTGCAGGAATCAGCAGAGTGACCTGCCTTCTCGGACAGAGTCACCTGTTCCAGGACCAAGGCTCAAATAAATTTCCTTTGCGTTTTGGTGACGTCTCTTCTTTTCATTGTTGTGAAATCTGTTGTCATTGTTTAGAAAGCCATCTTTTAGGTTTCCCATAATCCAAACCTATAGGTAGAGTTTCGCTGGTGGCTCCATGGTAGAGTCCACGTGCCAAGGCAGGGGACAGAAATTTGATCCCTAATCCAGGAAGATCCCACATGCCATGGAGCAGCTCAGCCCGCGCGCCACAGCTCTTAGCCTGTGCTCTAGACTGGGGCTGAACTACTGAAGCCCATGTGCCCTAGAGCCCGTGCTTTCAGCAAGAGAAACAACCACAGTTTAAAGCCCATCCCCTGCAGCCAAGAGTGGCCCCCTGCTTGCCACGACTAGAGAAAAGCCCACAGCAGCAAAGACCTAGCATGAAAGTGAAAGTAGCTGTCATGTCCGATTCTGCGACCTCATGGACCATATACAGTCCATGGAATTCTCCAGGCGAGAATACTAGAATGGGTAGGCTTTCCTTTCTCCAGGGGGTCTTCCCAGCCCAGGGATCGAACCCAGGTCTCCCGCATTGCAGGCGGATTCTTTACCAACTGAGCCACAAGGAAGCCCAAGAGCCACCACAACCAAAAATAAATAAATAAAATTATGTATTTAAAAAACCTACAGGTAGCAAGAATTTAAATAAGCATGACACACAGTTTCCTGATTCTTCAAGGCATTGTTCTCTTGAGGCAAATAACCAATGAGAAGAGATTTGGCCCGCTTTTAAAATCAGTTTTTATTGCCTTTAACTTCGTTAAAAACTTTATTGAGATGTAATTCACATTTGTTGTTTTCCCCCTGAGTTTCTCTTCCCTTTTATTAGCTGTAAAAATGTATGTCTATGTGTGTGGGTGTATGTGTATGTTTGTGTGTGGGGTTTAAAAATAGAGCAAGTTGACTTTGAGAAGCAGAGTTAATAAAACACTTGTATTTGTAATGTAGGTTGGAGTAAGATTGTATGCAGCACAGAAAAGAGGAATACTTTCAAAGTTTCTAATTGAAATAATAGTTTTACTAGTTACCTTTTTTCTTCCTAATGCCTGCACTGACAGTTGCTCCAACATTTTATAATTTAGACAAGAAAGCTTGGAATGGAATGTGTGACTTTGTAAGCGACTGAACTGAACTGAACTGAAGGAACATATAGCAAGATTGTATACTTGACAGAATCTAACATTCCATGAGTTTCTGTGAGACTCCCAGTTTGTCTATTAAGTTGTCTATTATTGTGGAGGGATTTTGTGTGTGTGTGTGTGTGTGTGTGTGTGTGCGCGTGCGTGTGTGTGCACGCTCAGTTGTTCTTTCATGCCTGATTCTTTGTGACCCCATGGGCTGTAACCCACCAGGCTCCTCTGTCTACGGGAATTCTCAGACAAGAATACTGGAGTGGGTTGCCATTTCCTTCTCCAGGGGATCTTCCTGGCCCAGGGACTGAACATGCATCTCCTTCATTGGCAGGCAGGTTCTTTCCCACTGCACCAATTTGGACATCTCCACATGGTTGTCTACTTGTGCATTGTTTCAATTTTTTATTTGTTCAGCAAATATTAATTGACTGTCTCCTCTATGCAGTGACTTCTCTATGCTTGATGTTATGGCGTTTACAGAATTAGTAGACAATCATCCCTGCTTTTAAGGAGGGACTTATAAATAACCAAAGTACAAGGAAGATTGTGGATCCTACTGTAACACACTGGTAAACAGGATGCTCTGGGAACAGAGGGAGTAACGTAAATTTGAGAGGTCATAGAAGATTGCATGCAAAGGAAGCATTTTATCATGACTTTGAAAGAAAGACAGGATTTTTGTAGGTAGAGAAGGGTAGAGTGCTAGGACTTCCAACTGAACAAGAAAACATTGATTTATTGAATGCTTTCTGTGTGCAAGACACAAGGCTAAATGGACTTCTTCCTATGAGCCAAGTTCTTTTCTTGTCCCCACAAACAGAGAAAGAAATGGAAGCCTGTAGAGATTCATTTTGTTTTCAGGCCAAAAGGGAGTGCAGGCCACAGAATAACTGCCATATTTGCTAAGTTGAAAGATTGTATTTCTCTTCTTCATTACCATGTCTAACACAGTGGTTGGCACATTTTTTCTTAAGGGGCCAGACAATAAATATTTGATACTTTTCACATTTACACAATCTCTGTCACACTTATTCACCTCTGCCATTGTAACACAAAAGCAACCGTAGACCATGCAGAAATGAATGAAGTTGGCTATATTCCAATAATACTATTTATGGATCCTGAAAAGGAAATTTTGTGCAATTTTCACATTTCATGAAATATTCTTTTTTGATTTTTCGTAACATTCTAAAATGTTATGTTTTTTTAACATTTAAAAGTTTAAAAGGGTTAATTCTATTTTTTACTATGGCTCTGAAGCAACAAGTGATGGGTTGGATTTGTCCTGTAGGATGTTTTTGCTGACCCCTGATGGCTTATAACAGGAGATTAATAAATATTTATCATGAAAAGTAACTAGTGGGAGAAACACCTTGATCCTGGGTGCATCACACAGCTCCTGGGTCTTCCACTTGACTCCTAGTCTCCATAAATGGCCCTGCTGGAATTCTGGACTCTGTAATTTGAGTGGCCAATGGCCCTGTACTCCCAACACTGAAGCATATCATTTTGGACATAACTACACTTTATACAGATGCATTTGTTGAAAAATAACAGGTCAAGAAATCAGCTGAAATAAGACTTTGATTCTGTTATTGAACCAAGAAGTATGTTCAGGCCTATTCTTGAAGTGAGCAAAGGTATGATATACCTTAAGTCACCTGCTTTGTTCATCTTTAAAGAGCAAAAGCTTCTCTGTGTCATCTATTTAAAAACTATTGAGTTATCTTTGATGGCCTCCTTTTGATTAAAAAATATGAAAAAGTCCCTGCAGTTGAACTTATTTATATAGTGAACATGATATAAGTCTGATGATATTCCTAGATAGCATGATGAAATCCAACATAATTGAATATACTTAGCAAGATCTCTGAGGCAGACCAGTACTCTTATAGAGACAAACACAAAGCAGTTGACTTCAGAAAGTGGATTCCAGGAACATTTTAAGTTTTATTATACATGTTCCTACCTGTTCTTCAGACTGGATTTGTGGAATTTTATCCTTGTTGGTCTAAAAGTAGAGTCTTGATAACCACTTTTATGTTAGAACTTTTCACATAGGTCTGTCTGATTTCAAAGTTACCAAGAGTCTAATGATTATGAAGATTCCACTTAATATAGTATAAAGAGTGGCCTTGAAAACTTATCTATCCTCCCTTTTCTTCATATTCTTCTCTGGAAAGTGGAATAATAATAGTCATTTCGTTGGGTCTACACAGATAAAATGAGATAATGAATCATTTGAATTACTTTACCCTCTTTTTAGAATTTTTTTTTTTTGCTTTTTATCTATGACAGAATTAAAAATAGAACTCCATGTATTACAGTTCCCTACTATGTTTATTGTGAACCCAAGTTTTTCCTTTTAGTCTCTTTTCGATCTCACACTGAATGTGAACCAGTCACTTCCTAACTTTGTTCTGACAGCACTTGTCAAAAAATATGATGTACCCAACTGGTTGTATTCTATAGCTTTTGAGAAAAGGCATCCTTGAAATATACTTTGTTGATGGCATGAATTAATACAAAATATTAGATCAATTTAGTTACTATGAGTTAGAAGAGCATTTATTTATTCCTTATTTAGATTTCTGATATGCTATGTAGTTATGATGGTTTATGAAAACAAGCTTGAATGTCTTATGCCAAATTGTTAGCAAAAGCCTAACTCAAAATGAGATTTTAGTTCACATGATGGAAGGATTGATTCCTTTGATTTTCCCTAAGAGAAATGAGTGTTTCAGTCTTTAAAGATTAAATATAACACAGGTTAGCTCCTCTTTAGTCCCAGTAAGGAGAGTTTGCTATAATTCTACACATCTGTGCTCTAAAGCTCATTTTCACTGTTCTCATTGATGCTTATCAATTAAGACGATTTTGTGTCAGAGAAGGATAGGAATAGGATGCTTTGTTCGAAGCCAGCAGAGTTTCAGAGGGCATCTTTAGACTCACATGTTTCTCCATTTGACCCTAAAATCAATAGACTATTGACCAAGGCCTTAACTTGAATTTTTATATGTTAGAAATTTCTTTGTTGTGATTTGAACTTTAAAACTCAGTTTCTTTTACTTCAATAAGAGAATTCCATTGCAGGGCCAATATATTGTTTAAATCAATGCTTCTTAACTTGCCTGTACCTGAAAATTCCTTGGAGGGCTGAAAGTAAAAAGATCATCCTTGAACTCATACTCATGTTTAATAAATTTGGAGTGTGGTCAGACATAGGTTTTCTTTTTTCTCTTTTTCCTCTGTTTCTCCTGATTTTTAAAAACAAAACCAGTAGACTTTAACATGTAGTTTTGGTTAAAAAACAGTGGTATGAATTAGCACTTCATCAAATTTTAATGTTCATCTCATTTACTTGGGGATTTTGTAAAACTGCAGACTCTGATTCTTCAGCAGGTTTGGGGTGGGACATTGAGGGGGCCAACATTCATGTTGAAGGATCACATTTTCAATATCAAAAATTTAAATTAAGGGCTGATTTTGTTAGGAAACTTTTTATCTATGAATGACTTGACTAAACTACTGTCTGTGACATAATTATCTTTGGCTTCATTAGATACTCAAAATGATCTCATACTTTACTTGTAAAAAAAATTATCTTTTTTAGTATCCCTTTGCTTAATTCAGTTCTACATTTACTGAACACCTAACAAACTCACTGTTTTGCTAGGGTTGCAGGGAATGTACAGAATAGAAAAATATAAATCCTGTACTTAAGTAGCTCAAAGAAGAGTTAAGTTCTGATGCTAATGACAATGATTTAAAGTACAAAGCATTATAAAAGAAGTAAAATGTTTGAGTTTTTGGTTAATTTTGAGATGTTATGCCATTTGGTTTGAGACACTTGCCAGGTTTTGGAAATTCAGTCCTTTTTTGTTTTTCTTTTCTGTAAAGAATGTATGTATGTCTGGGGTATGGGCAGTGTAGGTCTTAGGGATTTTTATCTATTTTGGTATGGGTATATCTAAAGTACCTAGAACAGTGCTTGACTAAAAAATCTTGAAGATGTGAGTGGAATGCATGGTTGGTAACAGGTATCTGCCACCTAGAATTTCAGAACAGTGGCTTTTGTAGCAGACATGATGCTTCATGACGGATGCCCATTGTAAAGGTAAATAAGGCAAAACATATCATGTCATCCACAGGACAATTTCTTTATGGGAAAGTAGAGGAGGCATGGAAGACGGATATGGACAGAACAACTGTTATAGATCAGGCATTTCAAGACCATACAGAATCATAGGTAACACTTGCCCTTGTTTATATATCAGGTTCTTATTATCAGGTCCTTGAAGTTTTAGTGGAAACTGTGGTTAAGAGGATTGTTTAAGCAGGCTGAGTGTTTGGAACACTCACTCTTTTGTTGGAAACCTCGAACCTACATATGAGTAGAAAATCATGGGATTTTTATGGAGAATTTATGAATTTTACTTGATCATTGATGAGAAAGTTCTCTAAATATAAGGTCTTTTCTTCCCATATATTACCTCATTTAAAAGTAACCAGCTATTTCTCTTTTAGATTTTTTAAATTGTCAAAAGCAAGTGATAGAACTCTCTAATATACTTTTAGGGTTTAGTAAGTTTAAAAATTATAGTAAACATGATTTTGATTATTCCTTGGAAAATAAACATCATTTTATATTATTTTATAATATATTACTGTAGACTCTAATTATATAAAATTATCTAAGTATCTCCAGTCAGATCTAAATACTGTTGTGAAATCATTTTGTAATATTATAGCTTTTAGTTTATAAGACACGTTCAGTTGAAGTCATTGTGTTAAACGTGTTTTTTAATCCTCAAAAAGTAGTTTTTGAATGTCTTTCCAGAAAATTAACAAAGTGATCAACAGCTCACTTGCCAAGGGAATTAAGAGCAAAGTTTATGCCTCCCACTGCTGGCTTACTTGTACAAAACAAATGTCAGAGGCAGCACGTGGGGAACTTGTAATGGTTTAATTTACATGTATGGAGTCAGCACAAAATTAATATCGGTCTGTCACCAAAGTTTGCTAGCTAATTGCTGGGTTTTAATGTTAAGCAAATGAATGTGAGTTTTAACAACACTGTTTTAAGAGCCTCTTTGGGAACCTATTCTTTTTATTCCTCTTGACATACCAAGCTACTTTCTAAATATATTTTCTAATTCTTCAAGTATTAAGATGGCAACTTCTGTTCTCTTTGGCATTCGACCCCCTCCCTAGTAAAATCAGCTGATCAACCCCTCAGAAAAACCCAGAAGGAAGAATTTCCAGGGCCACTCTATTATTTTCTTTTTTACACATCCCTTTCCTTGTAAAGGACAAACAGTTCAGATTTTCCCGGAGGCTGCAGGAAGAATGACTTACTGAGTTTTTTATAATCTGACTGTACACAAAATTAATTTAAGTAGGAAATCAGTTCAGTTCAGTTCAGTTGCTCAGTTGTGTCCAACCTTTGCAACTCCATGGACTGCAGCATGCCAGGCCTCCCTGTTCATCACCAACTCCCAGAGTATACCTAAACTCATGTCCATTGAGTTGGTGATGCCATCCAACTATCTCATCCTCTGTCGTCCCTTTCTCCTCCTACCTTCAGTCTTTTCCAGCTCAGGGTCTTTTCAAATAAGTCAGCTCTTCGTATCAGGTGGCCAAAGTATTGGAGTTTCAGCTTCAGCATCAGTCCTTCCAATGAACACTTAAGGCTGATTTCCTTTAGGATGGACTGGTTGGATCTCCTTGCAGTCCCGGGGACTCTCAAGAGTCTTCTCCAACACCACAGTTCAAAAGCATAAATTCTTCGGCACTCAGCTTTCTTCACAGTCCAACTCTCACATCCATACATGACCACTGGAAAAACCATAACCTTGACTAGATGGACCTTTGTTGGCAAAGTAATATCTCTGCTTTTTAATATGCTGTCTAGGTTGGTCATAACTTTCCTTCCAAGGAGTTAAGCATCTTTTAATTTCATGGCTGCAGTCACCATCTGCAGTGATTTTGGAGCCCAAAAAAGTAAAGTCTGCCACTGCCGGGGTCCAGCCCTGGCGGAGTCCACGGGTTCCCTTCGGATGAGCGGTGTCAGCGAAGAAAAGAAAGCGAGTCGAGTCTTGGTTGAGTGCCGCCGAATCAAGACTACTTTATTCTTTTACATCAGTGCTTGTATACCCTAAAACCAATAATCCTTTAAAGAGGTTTAAGGAGGGGGGAATGATGAGATTGTACCAGGTGCATAATCGTGGGTTACATCATAAATAACTTTCCAGAACAGTCAGTACCTACACATAACTTTTAAACAATTCAATGGCAGCAGCTAGTCAACTGTGAAAAGCCATCTACAAACCTTATCTTGGGAAGCTCAACCCCGGGATGGACTTAGCTCAGGTATGTAATCCTAAGGGTCAGAGGTCTCATGAATTCCCTCCTGATCACACCCTAAGGAATCTTCTCAATCTCAAAATGGACTCTATCTACTTTTGCTTATGGGATAGATAGGCCTATTTATTGGGACCCATGTGCCCCCAGGGACTGTTGCTGCCATGCAAAGGTTTCAAGGAGAGATTTTAGGTTAGAGTCAGACTAGTTTTTAGGGAACATAGAAGAATGCCAAGCATCAGAAGATGAAAGGACGAAGGCCTGGGAGTGGATGGTGTGGTGGTCCCGAGAAACCCCGGAAGTCCAGACGCCTTTGCGTGTGGAGCGGTCCCGGAGGTCTGGATGCCTTTATGTGCCAGATCCTTGAACCCAGACCTTGTCACGGGTGGGGTTTCTCTCTCTAGCTCCCGACATGCCACTGTTTCCACTGTTTCCCCATCTATTTGCCATGAAGTGATGGGACCAGATGCCATGTGTCTTAGTTTTCTGAATGTTGAGCTTTAAGCCAACATTTTCACTCTTTCACTTTCATCAAGAGGCTCTTTAGTTCTTCTTCACTTTCTGCCATAAGGGTGGTATCGTCGGCATATCTGAGGTTATTGATATTTCTCCTGGCAATCTTGATTCCAGCTTGTGCTTCTTCCAGCCCAGCGTTTCTCATGATGTACTTGCATATAAATAAGCAGGTGACAATATACCGCCTTTATGTACTCCTTTTCCTATTTGGAAGCAGCCTGTTTTTCCATGTCCAGTTCTAACTGTTGCTTCCTGACCTGCAT
Organism: Odocoileus virginianus; assembly: GCF_023699985.2. Lineage (NCBI taxonomy): Eukaryota > Metazoa > Chordata > Mammalia > Artiodactyla > Cervidae > Odocoileus > Odocoileus virginianus. Next base: position 17,543,592 of record NC_069677.1, read on the forward strand.
ACAGGTTTCTCAAGAGGCAGGTCAGGTGGTCTGGTATTCCCATCTCTTTCAGAATTTTCCACAGTTTATTGTGATCCATACGGTCAAATGCGTTGGCATAGTCAATAAAGCAGAAATAGATGTTTTTCTGGAACTCTCTTGCTTTTTCGACGATCTGGTGGATGTTGCCAATTTTATCTCTGGTTCCTCTGCCTTTTCTAAAACCAACTTGAACATCTGGTAGTTCATGGTTCACATTAAAGCCTAATCTATTTCTGAGGTGTGTGTTAAAAATGTGTCTTATGATGTAAACAAAAGATATTTTTTTCTCCCACTGCCCCTCTTTGTGTTTCATTCAGTGAAGAATAATTTTAATCTATTCCTAGAGATAATCTCTAGCAGGCCCATAGCATCTCTGCTACCCTACTGACAGGCTGAGTGACCAACGGTGTAGGTTCAGTAATTAGCATATAGACTAAGGGACTAACTCACACTTTGAACTTGATTTATTAACAGTTAAACCTTTCCTTCTTAGAATCTCTTACTATCGCTTTCTATCTAGCAGTTGTATGAGCTCTACCAGAGTCGAGGTGTTTTGTGGAGGGGAGAGAATTACTAAAGAGTACAGGTCTCATTGGCCTCAATTTCATCAATACCCAACGTTGGCAGGTGTGTTTAAAGTTGCGGTCTTTGAGTAAACCAGTTTCACAGAAAAGCTTTTCACTCATGACTGCTCTCTTGAGATCTTTAAGGATTCCCTGCCAGATGCTTTCCCCTGCAGCTTCCTTAACTGGCATTTCTGTTGCAGGTGTTTCCTTTGTAGATCTTTCCCCAGCAATGCCTACCCTGTGATGCAAGTCCAATCTCTTTGTGATGAAAAGCCTTTCTCCTTTCACTCCAGTTTAGCCTATCCAAGGCGACTCATCCCCTCCTTTCCCCTCCTTTACTCTTCTCATCTGTCTGTCTCTTTGGCACAGCTTAGATCTTAGTAAAGTTTTGCCTTTCTTAGATGTGAGTCAGAGTGTCTTTCCTCGGCTGAGAGCTTGCACTCCTCAACCTTTCCTCTGCATGGGTGGGGCAAAGATAACAGCACAGCAATAGCTTTTTTTCTGGAAAAACTTGATAAGCAGTTTTCTCTGAAATCCTGCTTCTGAGCCTTGGACCTCTGTTTAAATCTTGTTGTATCTCAGGGTGTCCAAGAGTAATAGAGCATGCACCCTTACATCACCTGTGTAAATACTGTATATGGAAATTTGTGAACCCACAGAATGCATTGTGATAGCTATTGATTGGGTTTCTCAGTTAGATCTGAGGCAGGAAAAATCCCAATTAAATGTGTTACATATTTAAACAAGTTGAAGATAAAGAGAATTCCTCCCATTGTGATTTCTTAACCTTTGACTTGGCACTAGCAATTAGACACAATAAGACATTTGTGGCGGATCAAGGATGTATAAAATATAGTTGTCTGTATAGGCACACAATGTTATTGGGAAATCCAGGTATATTCAGTATAGATAAATTTGCCTCTGACATTATTGATCAAACTACCCTGATGTAGTTTGGCAATCCATTTGGGTTGGTATTTGCCAAAGGGCAAGTCTAGCTTGGTATGCAGGGGGACATTTTGACATGATGATTTAGATTGGCAATTGGTTATTGATCATTATCATGGGGATGTTTCATGAAATGGAAGGTTGAGGTGGAGAAGGAAAAAAAAAGTAAATTAATGTAGATTAGGTTATTGGTTGTATAATAAGCTTATACTTAGTCTATATATTTTACTGCAATGTCTATCTACCAAAAAAACAAAACAAAACACAATGAAGGCAGTTAGAGACAAATCTAAGGGAATATCACACACAGTGTCTCCTATAACATGGGCTAATGATGAAGAATTCTAGCACTGTCCTTAAGACCCACATTTGAGTCCATGGCTTGATCGTGAAACCCAGTACCTGGGTTATTTTCATTGCTTTATCATATGCCTAGACTTAAACTTTTTCTTTAACCATTATCTAAAGTTAAACTGTTTTCATTACTTTGTGGCAAAGAAAGATTCATATTTTTTTATATCTTAAATGGAAAGAAAAACTATTTGTGTTTTTCCCTGGAGGAAATATTTATAAACTACTCTCAGTTTACAGATTTCCTTAGAGAAGAAAGTGTAAACCACCTCCCTACACACTCCGTTTATAAACAGTTCCATGAAATCTGTTTTACCTTTCATTCATAGAAAGTGCATATTCATATGTGGCGTGTCAGGGACTTACTGCATTTTACCCATGCACTTGGAATTTCTTTGTTCCAATCCAATGTGTTTGGGGTTTTGTTTCAACATAATTGTGTTCAACTTACTCAGTTCTTTTTCTTTTTCCTTTCCATTTTATGGATATCTTGGCAACTGCATTTTATATATAAAGAGTTGCTTGAAAGCCATTCAGCCATACTGCAGTGAGTTGCCATTTCCTTCTCTAGGAGATCTTCCTGACCCAGGAATTGAACCCACATCTCCCACACTGGCAGGCAGATTCTTTACCACTGAGTCATATGGGAAGCCCCAAAGTAAACTTAAGAAGTTTTAAAAATGTTTTTGCTTTAAATGCATTAAATGTATAGTATATACTATGTTAAATAGCATGTAAATTAGTATGCATCATTTTTAAAGAAACATAGATATTTATGAATATCCTAGTTTCTTTACAAAATATATGTAAATTAAATAAGTATAAGTAAATTTATATTTGTAAATATATATAAATATATAACTGTCTACATATATCAAGTCTGTTAGCTATAGGTTTGTTTGTGTATGTCTGTGTGTGTGTGTGTATGAGTAAATTCAACAAGAAATTTGAATAGCGTGTAGAAATCAGTGAAGATAAATTATTGTACAAATACCAAAGGCTTCCTCCTCCTTACAGATAGTCTCTCTTTAAAAGAACAAAGAACAATGTATATTTGGTTAGATTGTTGAGAGTTTCAGTTATTTAAATATCATAACATTATCTCAATGTTTAAAGCAAGAGTTGGAAACCAAAGGAAAGACTCAGTCACAAAGACTCTGTCTTGTTGTAGCTGGTTGGATGCCATTATGATAGAAGACAGCGTGAGGACCAGCTAGCTGGGTTCACTGTTCTCTGGCCTGAACTTGGATATGTATGACAATGAATTCATCATCTGGTATAGCACAGCCAGACAAGCCATAGCAATGATGTGCAGTTTCTCTCCCGACCAGAATTCATGTCATAAAGCTCTATAAATCTCATTAAATGAGCTGTTTTTACTTCGCTGTAGAATAACAAACAGAATCCTCCAGGTGGGTGCACTCATTGCTACTGCTGCTAAGTCACTTCAGTCGTGTCCGACTCTGTGCAACCCCGTCCCTGGGACTCTCCAGGAAAGAACACTGGAGTGGGTTGCCATTTCCTTCTCCAGTGCATAAAAGTGAAAAGTGAAAGTGAAGTCGCTCAGTCAGGTCCGACTCTTCGTGACCCAATGGACTGCAGCCTACCAGGCTCCTCCGTCCATGGGATTTTCCAGGCAAGAGTACTGGAGTGGGGTGCCATTGTTGTATTACTCCAGGAAGGACTTTAATGGCCAATGGAGAGGTTCCATGGGCTCAATATACACCTCTTTAGGAAACAATGTATGTGCTTGGCTGTGTTTAGATTAAATGTAACAGATTTCTCTTTTTATTTTAAAAACTGTCTGGGAGTCAGAAATGAGAAAAGTATAACTTTAGTCCTTGGAAAATATAATTGTTTATGATTGCTTTTAAACAACTAAATTAAGTTTACCTTTGATGATTCATCGAGGTGGGAAATCAAGTTGTGCTTATCTTTGATATGTAAGACAGAATCTAATTTGAATCCAAGGGGGTTTTTATTTTATCACATTAAATGTGAATTTAATTCATTGTAAAACCTTATGCTGTGATATCCACATCAACATTATTACCTTAGTGCATTGATAATTCCAACTTTGCTGAGTACAATATTCATTTTTGCCCCTATCAATCATCTTAGAAACTTAGAAAGCATCTAGTGGTAAAGCTCAGAAATGCTTTCTCTACTCTGATTCTAATTTTAGTATGTATACCTCACTCTTAGACCTATTTATTGACTCTTCCTGAAAAATAGTAATTGGGAAAAGTTCACAGTGTGCATAATATTAATAATTTTAATTTTTTATTACTTTAACAAAAGTAACGCTCTAGTGAAGTCACATACAGTGTATCCAGCAGGTTGATAAATGCTCTGTTTGTATTATTTCCTTTAATCCTTACTATAACCTGTTATGGAAGTTTATTTTCTGTTTTGGAGATGAGGAAACCAAGGCATCTACAAATAAAGAAATTTCCCAAGTTCTTACAGTTAGTATGTGGTGGAATCACAATTCATCCCCTATTCCTGTGACTCCTGAGTTCAAGTTCTTACACTTCACAGTAATACTTCTCTTCTATCCTAGGTGGTGACCTGATATAATTTCAGTAGAACTTTAGCAAAATTGTATTGTGGAATGTTTACCTAATATTACAAATATTAGGTATATTATTGAAACCAAATCATAAGAGTACTCACTTATTTACTTGTTTTAACTTCTTTTGATTGAATTGTTAAACTTTTCATAGTGTAAACTCTTAGATAAGTTTAAATCTATATTTAAATGTAAACATTTGATATCTTCCGACTTGATCTTTTCATGTTTGTATATTAGTTTGAGAATCTTGGCTTTTGCTTATTTGTGGAATCAGATATTTTGACTTCAAAGGTAAATTACAGATTATTGCTAGTCTAGTATCATAACTTATGCAGTTATTCCCTGTATATATTTCCTAAATAGCTTCTGTGATTATCCTGAGTGATAAACTTATCAAATATCACTGTCTACCACTGTATTGAAAATAGCATATAATTGAACATATAATTTGAACACCTATCTTTTTTAACAAAAATACATCGTAATACTAAGGTGATATTATATATAGCTGTTTTTAAACAGGTGTAAATGAATAACAAATATTATACATGATTCGTTCCTTTTATAAAGTGAGTAATTTTCATAGCTGTCATTCTTTGAGAAAAATTACCTGCATTTTTTTATGCTGCTAATTTCAAGAAAACTTTAAGCTTCATCTGGTTAATATGCAACAGTAGGGGCCTACCCACTGTCTGTGGAGTGTGTTTCTCTCTAAATAAATCCACTTCTTACCTATCAAAAAATAAATGAAATGGTAGGGCTCAGTATATAATTTAAATGACACCATCTTCTCTTTGGGGCTTCCCTGGTGGCTCAGTGGTAAAGAATCCACCTGCCAATGTAGGAGACGCAGGTTCAATCCCTGGGTCGGGAAGATTCCCTGGAGAAGGAAATGGCACTTTCCACTCCAGTATTCTTGCCTGGAACATCCCATCGACAGGGGATCCTGGCAGGCTACAGTCCACGGGGTTGCAAAGAGTTGAACACGACCACCACATCTTCTCTTTCAAACTCAGCCTTTAGCCACACCTAACTTTGTTTTTTTTTTCCCAATTCTTTTTATATTGCTCTATTGATTTTAGTTTATATTAATATTTCTGGACACATCAATAGAACATCCTAATTCCCTCAGGGTCTTGGTTTGTTTCTATGGGCTAAGGCTAAATTAGGACTACTTCCCTGGTAGCTCAGTGGTAAAGAATCCACCTGCCAATGTAGGAGACGCAGATTCAATCCCTGGGTCGGGAAGATCCCCTGGAGAAGGAAATGGCAACCCACTCCAGGATTCTTGCCTGAGAAATTCCATGGACAGAGGAGCCTGGCAGACTCTACTCCTTGGAGTTACAGAAGAGTCAGATATGGCTTAGTGACTAAACAACAACAACAAAACTAAATTGAGTAATTCCTTTTCTCCTTCCTTCCTTCTTCTTTATTTCCTCCTGCTTGCCACATTTTTATTAATCATATGTAATTTATATTGCTCTTGTCGAGATTCATGATTTGTCAATATTGTCTTATTTCCTCTTTCCTTTTTCTTCCATAAGATTGTTCCTTGTCTGGAAGCAAAGTCTAGGATCAATAAAATGATCTATCTGCTCTAAAAAATATTAACCTCTCTTGGAGGTTAAGAGTATTAAAAGGATGGTTTTAGGTTCCAGGAGTTCTGGGAATTCAAATCGTTTCTTTTTATCCAGAGTCAGGTTATATTTTACCTTCAATGCAAAAGTTAGGAGATCAGATGGTTTTTTGATATATTTTATATGTCATTGGTCAGAAATTATCTCTGAGTTTATTGATCAATTCATAAATACATTTTCAAGTGATTGGATTTATGCTACTAAAATATTTACTAAACAGCTAGCTTGTCAATAGGATTTAGTTCCTTTTTGTTACTTTCCTTGGCATTAAGAACAAATCAATTCCTTGAGGGTGTGATGTGAGCAATGTTAGGAATGCAATAACTTGAGAATTACACTTGAGGTATGCTTTTTATTATCATTAATCTTTCTTGTATTCTTTTTCTTTTCAATTTCCTTGAGATATGTGTCTTATATGAATTAAGTAGTAGTTTTCAGAATATTTTTCCTAATTATCCGCTCACAATTTTTGCCATGGCTGGCATCAAATTAAGATGATCATTGTGTTACTTAGAGACAAGTAATTATTTCTGAAATTTTTGGCAATAAAAGATACCTTGACAGAGTCATTGATTCTAGTTAAAGGCAGCTAACCTAGATATACATATATTTTATGCCCTCTGTCTTTTCATACTGTGAAAAGTTGGGTGATGGACAGGGAGGCCTGGCGTGCTGCGGTTCATGGGGTCGCAAAGAGTCGGACGCGACTGAGCAACTGAACTGAACTGAACTGATTCCCTCTGTCACTCTAGAGTTGGAAATGCCATATCCCTTCTTAAGAGCCTGTGTGTTTCATCATCCTATCAATAAAGAATGTCTTCCTTGGGTCCATGTAAAATATCTCTGATTTGCTTATTTTGGATCTAGGGAATATTTTATCAAAATTCTCACTATAAAGAATATAATTTCATGATTTTGAAGATAGACTTATCTTTTTAACTGTTTTCTCTGTAGGGTAGACTTGATCTCTCTTGAGTATAACTTCATTATACAGTGTGGTATTATTAAATGCAGTGTGGTATTATTAAATTCTCTTACTTTTTCCATTTAGAAGACATCATACATGTCATAGGTTGTTATTTGTGGTAGTGAACAAAGTTTGGTAATTGTATATAAGAAACTCTATGAAGGGGAGATAAATCTAAGTTGTACTTACTGACTGTAGTGGTAAATAGTTCTTTCTTTTATTTATAAACTCATGAGGGCATTATTCGAAAACATTTAGTGATGACATAATGTGTGCCTGCTACTGTGCCAGGCATAGAGAGTAGAAACTGTGGTGACCTAAATGGTGAATAAATCCAAAAAGGATGGGGTGTGTATATGTGCAGATGATTAACTTTGCTGTACGCAGAAACTGTCACAACTTTGTAAAGCAACTATGTTGTTGTTTACTCACTGTCATGTCTGACTCCGTTTCGACCCCACAGACTGTAGCCCTCCAGGTTCTTCTGTCCATGGGATTCTCCAGGCAAGAATACTGGAGTGGGTTGCCATGTCCTTCTCCAGGGGATCTTCTCAACACAGGTGTCAAGCCTACATCTCCTGCTTGGCAGGCAGACTCTTTACCACTGAGCCACCTGGGGAGCCCAAAGCACTGTGTTCCCAATTAAAAAAAAAGATCCACTACGTAACTCCTGGTCTGTCTTTTAAAAATCAAGAAAAATAGATGTGCTATTGTTATCTTGTTTACCAGGGTACTACAGTTCTTTTATGAATACCTAGTGTGGAAAGAAAGAAAATTTAGTTGTTCAGTCATGTCCAACTCTTTGGGACCCCATGGATTGTAGCTTACCAGGCTCCTCTGTCCATGGGATTCTCCAGGCAAGAGAACTGGAGTGGGTTGCCATTCCCTTCTCCAGAGGATCTTCCCTACCCAGGGATCAAACCCGGGTCTCCACGTTGTAGGCGGATGCTTTACCATCTAAGCCACCAGGGAAGTCCTGGCGCAGACCGTCCTAAATAGTTATATGTTTTTATATTTGACTGCTCAAACCTTAAGTGTAAAAACTGTGTAACAACCATGCAGATAACAGGAAACCTATCCATCACTCCAGAAGTTCTTCTAGTGTCATTTCACAAACTCCCTACTAAAAACTAATAACAACCATTCTGATTTTTTTAGCATACAAATTATTCTTGTTTTTTTTTGTGAACTTCATATCAATAGGTTTATACTATATGTGTTCATTTGTATCTCTCTTTTTTAGTTCAAATTAATGTTTCTCAGATTCATTATGTTTTGTGTTTGTTTTTGTTTCCTTTTTCAATTTAAGATTTTATTTTTAAAGCAGCTTTAGGTTCACAGTAAAAATGAAAATATGGAGATTTTCCATGTAAATTAGTTTATCTGTAGTTAATTCATTTTATTACTATGTAATATTCCTTTTCTATTTTAATATATAACAATTTGTTTATCTGTTCTCCTGATGATAGATATTTGAGTTAGTTCCAATTTGGGGATATTGTGGTTAAGCTGCTACATGCATATTCTAGTCATGGTTTTTGGTGGGCATGTTTAGTCACTTATCCTTGAAATTTGCATAGGAATAGAATTTCTGGATAAATAGTTGATATATGTTTAGTTTTAGTAGAAAGTGTCAAATATACTTTCAAAGTGGTTGAATCAGCTGATACTCCTATGTAACAGTCAAATTTAGGGCTGTAATAGTACAGTAGATTAAAGGCAATATACAACATGTATGACTAAGAAACACAACTTACTCTACAGCAGAATCAGAGTACTCAGTACCAGACAGTACAATCAATGGCAGTATTTTTATGGAGCATGTACTGCTCTAAGAGAGAGGAAAGACTGTGAGAGTGTAGGTTTCAGGTGCTCTCAGCACACAAAAATTATGCAAGGAGTTTTATTAATTAGTTTGAGTGTAGTTATCATTTCAATATATATATTTGTGTCAAATCATCATGTTTTATACTTTAAATATATAACTTCCCAGATGGCTCGGTGGTAAAGAATCAGTCTGTCAAGTAGGAGATCAAGGTTAGATCCCTGGGTTAGGAAGATCACCTGGAGGAGGAAATGGTAATCTACTCCAGTATTCTTGCCTGGGAAATCCCACTGAATTAATGTTAGCAATGTATGAACATTATTCTGAGTAATTAAGTGTGTAAAGTATGAACAGAATTTTGAGGCACAAAATAGACTTTATAATTTAACTTCAGTTCAGTTCACTTCAGTCACTCAGTTGTGTCCAATTCTTTGTGACTCCATGGACTGCAGGATGCCAGGCTTCCCTGTCCATTACCAACTCCTAGAGCTTACTCAAACTCATGTCCATTGAATCAGTGATGTCATCCAACCATCTCATCCTCTTTAATCCCCTTCTCCTGCCTTCAGTCTTTCCCAGGATCAGGGTCTTTTCCAGTAAATCAGTTCTATGCATCAGATGGCCAAAGTATTGGAGTTTCAGCTTCAACATCAGTCCTTCCAGTGAATATTCAGGACTGATTTCCTTTAGGATGAACTGCTTGGATCTCCTTGCAGTCCAAGAGTCTTGGACTTCTTGCAGACTCTCAAGAGTCTTCTCCAACACCACAGTTATATAATTTAACTTATTCAGTTCAGTTCAGTCACTCAGTCATGTTCAACTCTTTGAGACCCAATGAACTGCAGCATGCCAGGTCTCCCAACCATCACCAACTCCCAGAATTTACCCACTCATGTCCATCGCGTGGGTGATGCCATCCAACCATCTCATCCTCTGTCATCCCCTTCTCCTCCTGCCCTCAATCTTTCCCAGCATCAGGGTCTTTTCAAATGAGTCAGCTCTACGCATCAGGTGGCCAAAGTATTGGAGTTTAAGCTTCAACATTAGTCCTTCCAATGAACACTCGGGACTGATCTCCTTTAGGATGGGCTGGTTGGATCTCCCTGAAGTCCAAGGAACTCTTAAGAATCTTCTCCAACACCACAGTTCAAAAGCATCAATTCTTCAGTGCTCAGCTGTCTTTATGGTCCAACTCTCACATCCATACATGACTACTGGAAAAACCTTAGCCTTGACTAGACAGATCTTTGTTGGCAAAGTAATGTCTCTGCTTTTTAATATGCTGTCTAGGTTGGTCATAGCTTTCCTTCCAAGGAGTAAGCGTTTTTTAATTTCATGGCTGCAGTCACCATCTGCAGTGATTTTGGAGCTCCCAAATAAAGTCAGCCACTGTTTCCACTGTTTCCCCGTCTATTTGCCAAGAAGTGATGGGACCATCACTGGAGAAAAAATGTGGTCCACTGGAGAAGGGAGTGGCAAACCACTTCATTATTCTTGCCTTGAGAACTCCATGAATAGTATGAAAAGACAAAAAGAGCACTGAAAGATGAACTCACCAGATTAGTAGGTGCCTAATATGCTACTGGAGATCAGTGAAGAAGTAACTCCAGTTCCTACAGAAAGAATGAAGAGATGGAATCAAAGCAAAAATAACACCCAGTTGCAGATATGACTGGTGATGGAAGTAAAGTCCGATGCTGTAAAGAGCGATATTGTACAGGAACATGGAATGTTAGGTCCATGATTCAAGGCAAATTGGAAGTGGTCAAACAGGAGATGACAAGAGTGAACATTGACATTTTAGGAATCAGTGAACTAAAATGGACTGGAATGGGTGAATTTAACTCAGATGACCATTATATCTACTACTGTGGGCAAGAATCCCTTAGAAGAAATGGAGTAGCCATCATAGTCAACAAAAGAGTGTGAAATGCAGTACTTGGATGCAATCTCAAAAATGACAGAATGATCTCTGTTCGTTTCCAAGGCAAACCATTCAATATCACAGTAATCCAAGTTTATGCCCCGGCCAGTAACGCTGAAGAAGCTGAAGTTGAATGGTTCTGTGAAGACTTACAAGACCTTTTAGAACCCAAAAAAGATGGAATGGAGAAAGACTGGAATGCAAAAGTAGAAAGTCAAGAAACACCTGGAGTAACAGGCAAATTTGGCCTTGGAGTACGGAATGAAGCAGGGCAAAGGCTAATAGAGTTTTGCCAAGAGAACCCACTGGTCATAGCAAGTACCCTCTTCCAGCAACACAAGAGAAGACTCTACATATGGACATCACCAGATGGCCAACACCAAAATCAGATTGATTATATTCTTTGCAGCCAAAGATAGAGATGCTCTATACAGTAAGCAAAAACAAGACCGGGAGCTGACTGTGGCTCAGATCATGAACTCCTTATTGCCAAATTCAGACTTAAATTGAAGAAAGTAGGGAAAACCACTAGACCATTCAGGTGTGACCTAAATCAAATCCCTTATGATTATACAGAGAAAGTGAGAAATAGATTTAAGGGACTAGAACTGATAGACAGAGTGCCTCATGAACTATGGACGGAGGTTTGTGACATTGTAGAAGAGACAGGGATCAAGACCATTCCCAAGGAAAAGAAATGCAAAAAAGCAAAATGGCTGTCTGAGGAGGGCTTACAAATAGCTGTGAAAAAAGAGAAGCGAAAAGCAAAGGAGAACAGGAACGATATACCCATTTGAATGCAGAGTTCCAAAGAATAGCAAGGAGAGATAAGAAAGCCTTTCTCAGCGACCGATGCTAAGAAATAGAGGAAAACAATAGAATGGGAAAGACTAGAGTTCTCTTCAAGAAAATTAGAGATACCAAGGGAACATTTCATGCAAAGATGGGCTCAATAAAGGACAGAAATGGTATGGACCTAACAGAAGCAGAAGATATTAAGAAGAGGTCACAAGAATACACAGAGGAACTATTCCAAAAAGATCTTCATGACACAGATAACCATGATGGTATGATCACTCAGCTAGAGCCAGACATCCTCAAATGTGAAGTCAAGTGAGACTTAGGAAGTACCACTACAAACAAAACTAGTGGAGGTGATGGAATTCCAGTGGAGCTATTTCATGTCCTAAAAGATGATGCTGTGAAAGTGCTGCACTCAGTATGCCAGCAAATTTGGAAAACTCAGCAGTGACCACAGGACTGGAAAAGGTCAGTTTTTATTCCAATCCCTAAGAAAGGCAATGCCAAAGAATGCTCAAACTACCGCACAATTGCACTCATCTCACACGCTGGTAAAGTAGTGCTCAAAATTCTCCAAGCCAGGCTGCAGCAATACATGAACCGTGACGTTCCAGATGTTCAAGCTGGTTTTAGAAAAGGGAGCAGAACCAGGGAACAAATTGCCAACATCAGCTGGATTATCAAAAAAGCAAGAGAGTTCCAGAAAAACATCTATTTCTGCTTTATTGACTATGCCAAAGCCTTTGACTATGTGGATCACAATAAACTGGGGAAAATTCTTCAAGAGATGGGAATACCAGATCACCTGACCTGCCTCTTGAGAAACTGGTGTGAAGGTCAGGAAGCAACAGTTAGAACCCAACATGGAGCAACAGACTGGTTCCAGGTAGGAAAAGAAGTACATCAAGGCTGTATATTGTCACCCTGCTTATTTAATTTATGTGCAGAGTTCATCATGAGAAACACTGGGCTGGAGGAATCACAAGCTGGAATCAAGATTGCCAGGAGAAATATTAATAACCTCAGATATGGAGATGACACCGCCCTTTTGGCAGAAAGTGAAGAACTAAAGGGTCTCTTGATGAAAGTGAAAGAGGAGAGTGAAAAAATTGGATTAAAGCTCAACTTCCCTGGTGGCTCAGACTGTAAAGTGTCTGCCTACAATGTGGGAGATCTGGTTTCAATCCCTGGGTTGGGAAGATCCCCTGGAGAAGGAAATGGTAACCCACTCCAGTATTCTAGCCTGGAAAATCCCATGGACAGAGGAGCCTGGTGGGCTATAGATCATGGGATTGCAAAGAGTCAGACATGACTGAGCGACTTCAGTTTCACTTTCTTTCAACACAGAAAACTAAGATCATGCATTCGGTCCCATCACTTCATGGCAATTTACTTATATAATACTTAATAATATTTATTTATGAAAAATCATTTATGTATGATTTTCTCTGGAGGATGTTCTCTGGTGACCAAGTGTGAACATGCTCTGTTGCTTTTTTTGTTTTTTTTTTGTCCTAACTGTAACTTATGTCAAATCCATCAAAATCTTGACTCATTTTTTTTCTGTGTGGCTATTTAACAATATATATTTAATGCTATAGTACAGTCCACAATCAGAAGCATATTTCTAGGAAATTTTCCCATGCTCAAATGTGCATATTCATGGTCACAGAATCAGATTTTAAAGGTTATCAGAATAAAACAAAAATAGATATGCACATTTTGGCATCCCCTGAAAAATTACATTATGTGTCAGATTTAGATCCAGATTTAATATAAATGTTATTTGAATTCTCAGTGTTTTAGATTATCCACATGGGTACACACGTTAAGAACTAAGAACAGTGGGAAATTGAGTATAAATATATGAATCAATAATAATGCTGCTTTTACAATACATTTTTAAAAGATTAGAGCAATGACATCCATGTCTAAAATATCCTCCTCTTCTGGCTGAACTCCACTTTTCACTGGTTGGGTCCTTTTTGTATTATAGCAAAGGCAGTCATGCCATGAATGGTTTCTGATGCAAACTGCTTGAAAGGAGCTCCAAATTGCTTTTGGTCAGTGTCATGTATGATTGGATAGAATATGGGTTAAAATGTTTGCCTCAGTATTCAGATAGCACTGAGAAGGTCACCTCATATACCTGTTCTGTTTTTGTAATAATAGTATAATCAGAAAAAGAAGTTTGTTTTTTCATCCTGAAGATACTATGTGTGGAAGTAGTCTCAACTCATCAAAAGATTCAGTAAATAATGTCTTTTCAAACACTGCCCCAAATAATCTTTGTTCCTAGCAATGAAAGCTAGAGTTTTCAGAAAGTCATTCATGAGAACCAGATTCTTTCCATGTGTTGGAAAAAAAAAAAATCCTCTGTTCCTAAGGTGTCTGTATTGCATATCTAAAGATAATATTCCTGACCGTTCCCACTGTTCATGAAGTGTAGAGAAATCGACTTAATGCATGACTATATTTTAAATACTGTAAGAAGGGCTGAGTCAGGAAATTGTACTATAAATCAAATTGGGCTCACAGCAATTATTTAAACAATCTTTTCTCACATATGTTTATTGAGTATCTGCTGCATACAGTGTTATATGTAAGTATAATTACAGGAAAGTTTTAAAAACAGAATACTTGATTCACAGTGGAGTTTTCTATGATAGTGTTTCATTAGTTCAGCTGGCAATTAATGAACATCCACTTTGTGAAGACTCTGCTAAGGACCATGAAGGTTATTTCACATACCCTCTTTCAAAGAGCTCATGATTATAATTACAGTTAAACAGTGTGCTGAATCTATGTAGATGATATAGTAAAAAATGCCACCATATTCATAATTTAATAATTAGAACAATTCCATTTTAGCTGTGGTGGACTGATTTATCATACATTTGATAACCAAGTCTCATGTTAACTGCAGAATGGCTGGTAAACTGAAATATTGGAAATTCTTGGCCAATAAATAATCACCAATTGTAATGGTAGTTAAAAAGTGGCAATAGTAAACATGATTCATCAACTAGTTAGGACTTGATGACAGTTTAGTTTATTTACATTAGGAAAAATGTTATATCCTCTAAAAAATTACTCTTTGAAGGTTTTAAAATTACTGTTAGCCCAGAAGGCTATTAAAGAAAACTAAAGGGAAACTATTGGATAACATTAAAGCCTAACTATCTGAAATACTCAGGATAGCTTAAAGCCACATGCCAGAGAATGTGATAAGTATATTCAGTGTTAATACTTGTGCAACATGAACAGTGATACTTCCTAGATTCAGGTAACTTGAAGATGTTAGGCTTGGTAAAAACAGTTGCATGGGGAACATGAAAACTTCCATACTGAGCCATGTCTATACATCTTAAAATAGCTTCTGAGGACACATTTGAGCATTATCCAGGTTGTTCTCTAAGACAGCGTTTCAAGTTAAGTGTACATGTTAAACATGTCTAGTAGGTTTCTAATGGATCTTTATTAATTTCCCATGTGTGATTTTTATTTCAACCTCTTTTGAATCTGTATATCATACCTAAATGGTTGGGTGGAATCTTTCCTCTAGGAAATTGATGTTGATAATTTGGTTGAATGATACCAGGTAGTATGAAACCTAAAAAAAATGCTCAGCTATTTATCCCTTCCTGAGAATTTTCATGACTGATCATAGACTATAAAGAGATAGTCTAGAAGAATCAGATAATTAAATACCTTAGCAAAGTATGGGTCCTAACAAATAACATCTTTAAGCATTAATCTATCATCTGCTTTACCCATATAGCAGAAATTCTACACTCAGAACTTGAGCATTTTCCATTATTCAACATCCCCCATTATTGGTAAGGTCTTATTTACAACCAAAATCCACCTCTCTCGTTTGGTCTTAATTTCCCCACGAAGCCACACAGATTGTTGACTCTTCCCTGAACCTGTTCCAGATTTAACTTCTTCAGCTTTTCGTACATTCCTCATTAAATATTTTAGACTCCATAAACATATAATGGAAGCATTAATTAAATTCTCGACCTTGAGCTGTTTTGCTACTGATCTCTAAGTGTGGATTTCAGAAAGCTGTCAGCAAAATCTGCCATAATACAGATTCACAATGGTGGTATTCTCTCCTTATGCTATTTTGACAGAATGAAAGTTGGCTGACCTTTAAATACTATTGCATGCCTGCTTGTAAGGTGAGCAGAGTCCATTGAGCAAAATCTGACTGCATGCATGGATAACTACAAAATACAATAACCTTTAAACTAATAGCCTCTGAATGAATGTTTTTGTAGCCAGACTGAAAGACAAAATTACCTACAAACTTAATACTTTACAAGGAAGAAACAATTATTCAGTGCTGAAGTCTTTTGGGGATGCCAAATTAGTCAATCTGCTTGTTGAGCGTTTGGGATTAGACTGGAAACGTGCCTACAGGATTGAGCAAGCAGCTCTTGTCAGCGTTCCTCCATATACCCTCACCTCACCAAGTCTTATCCTCAACATGTTTTGTTTCTTTACAGTTGCTTTAGGTTTCCTTATCACTTTAACATTTGCATCAAATAGAATCAAGACCTGCATAGAAAAGTCTGTCATAATATCTGAGAAATGAGTTCTTAAAATCTTTAGTCAAGGAAAGTATGTCTCCAGCTACAATATATTCAGACTTTCAGAACTCTGTGGGCAGCACTGCAGGATTCAGCACAATTTGTATTTACAATGATTATGCTTGGTGGTGAGTCCCTGAAGATCCAGTAAAAAAAGAGTTTGCTTCTTTTATGTATTTGCCCCGTATTATGCAATTATATTCGCTCCATTTATGTTGTTGTTTAGAGTCTAGGTCCTCTCTGATTCTTCTGCAACCCTATGTGCTGTAGCCTGCCAGGCTCCTTTGTCCATGGGATTTCCCAGGCAGGAATATTGAAGGTTGCCTTTTCCTTCTCCAGGGGATTTTCCCATCCCAAGGATCAAACCCACGTCTTCTGTACTGTGCTACCAGGGAATCCCCCATTTATGTTAAAAGTGAATTATTTCCCTTGTGCTGTTTTTAAAAATGGTTATTGATGTCAGTTATAGTCACAGTGATTCTTTTGTTGATGATTTTTGTAAACTCATGCTGGTAATTATTATTCTATGAAGACAAATGATGATATTCATGTTTTTAATTCAAATGTATTTACCTTGTGTTGGAGCATTGGAGCAATGCTTTTTGGAGCATGCTTTTGAAAACTAAAGCTATAATCTCTGCTAGATGTTTTGAAATTGTGTTTATGTTCTCAAGGTATTAAATAATATGGACTTTTCTAAGGAGATGAGATTTATTAGAAAATTCTAGACTGTGAATTCTAGAGTCTTGGACATAAATTCTTCCAGAGACCTAATGTTTTGGCTTTGATGACTGTTGCCACAGTCACTAAGTCAGTTTAATTGAAAGTTGATGAATAAAGTGGATATGAAATGGAAATCTCAAACCATGAAGTCCAAACTTCATTGGTCAAACTAATCACAATTTTTGCTATTATATATTTATTAAATATTTTTGTATTTCAGCACCTTAAAGCAAGGGCTTGGCTGTCATTCTGACTTTAAGTCTGGCAGAGGTAGAATTAACTCCAGTTTGTGAAGCCCTTTCTACATCTTCAAGAATTGTTAATGACTCTCTCCTCTAGCATCCTACTGTACTTATTCATGACTTCTGCTGCTTGTTGTTGTTGTTTAGTCACTAAGTCATGTCTGAGTCTTTTGCGACCCCATGGATTGTAGCCTACCAGGCTCCTCTGTCCATGTGATAGTGTCCAGGCAAGAATACTGGAGTTCGTTGCCATTTCCTTCTCAGGGGATCTTCCCAGCCCAGGGATCGAACCCCCGCCTCCTGCATTGGCAGGCAGGTTCTTTAGCACTGAGCCACCAGGAAAACCTGTTACTGTTGTAATACAGATCAAATTGCATTAAATACTGCCATTTCCTTCTTTTATGAATTCCTTCCATGGTCCCTTCAGGGACCATGTCTTTTCATCTTTCTCTTTCAGGGTCTTGCATCCTATGTGACATGTGATTGATAGCCAATAAATGTTTGCTAAATAAATAGTAAGTTGTGCTTGATCAAGTATGTAGTTACTACCTCCTTCAATATTTGGGGTGATTTTCACTTAGTGAGCAGAAAAGGGCATCACATAGGAGTCTCAGAATTAGAGTCTTCAAAAAAGGAAAATGTTGATTTGTTTGGGAGATAGTGTTCTGTCTATGTGGAGAAAATAACCATTTGGTTCAGGAAAACTCAGACATGTAGTGCTCTGGATCAATAGAGTAAAACTATACTGATAACTCTGTCTTTTGAATTTATCTGGAACATGCATTTTAATTAAAAAAAATGAATCATCCAGTCTTGGATTTTGGATTTTAAAATCAGAATTTGTTTTGACTTCATTTGATCTTATTGTGCATTTTTCTCTCACATTTATCAAACCAGACTTTTGTCAATACTTTACCAAATGACTTATTCCCTTTTGAAGAGGCAGTGTATTCATTTAACCAAAAACCATAAGCTATGAAACAGTATTTACTTAACAGTATTTACTGTTAAGTAACCATAAGCTATGAAACAGTATATACTTTCTGTATTTACCTAAAATCTTCATTCCACCTGAATCCCGCCACTCTTTCTTATGGGCTTCCACTGTTACAATCTTCTTACGTGTAGTCCGGAGGTGGTGGTTGTTTTTTCCCATGTATAAGCAGATTTGTCTACTTACTTCAGTTTGTTAAAAAAGAGAGACACGCTTCACATTATTACTCCACTTAGCTCTTTCTACTTAACTGTATTTCTTGGGGATTATTCTGCATCAGTACACCAGAAGTTTTGGTACTTTTGAAGTCTTGTGGTATCGCATCATAGACTTTGCCATATGTGGTTTTATCAGTCTCATATTGGTGAAGGTTTGCTTCATTTTCTGTAATATAAACAATAATGATATATTTTAATACAAATATCTCTCCTCATTTTAAAGTTTATCTATAAAGTAAACTCCTAGAAGTGAAATGGAAAGTAAACATTTGTGTGTTTGCTAGGTATTGCCAAATTGACCTCCATGGATAGAGTAGACATTTATACTCCCTAAAGCAATATATGACACTGTCAATTTTTCCACAGCTTTACTAACACCTCTCTTTGCCCTTGGTATTTGTATTCAGCCTTTTACTTATTCTCAATGAACTCTTTATATGTTAGGGAAATTAGTCCTTGAAAATGACTTTTACCTTTTGGTTTAGTTTATGGTGCTTTTTGTAACACAGAAATATTTGTATTTTCATAAATACTAAATATTTGACAGATTCAACAACAAAAAGATAGCATTTTATTAATCTTTCTTTTATAACTTCCAAGATTTGTAAAAATCATACTGAGAATAGCTGCATCACTCCAATGTAATTTAAGTTCATTAAAAATGCCTAATGTAAATTTTATGGTTTAAAATTTTATACTTAAATCCAGTGTACTTGAAATTTAACCCAAGAAAAGTTTTTTTTTTACCATAAAGCAGCCCAAATGTTTCAATACAGTTTCTTAAATAAAATCTTTTCTCCACTAATATTAAATGTCATATTAGAAACACATTTTTACTTGTTTGGATTTCTGTATTTCTACCACTGTCTCATTGTTCTGACTGTTTATTTGAGTCCCAGTACCACATTGATGGGCTTCCCTGATATCTCAGTTGGTAAAGAATCCGTCTGCAAAGCAGGAGACCTCGGTTCGATTCCTGGGTTAAGAAGATCCCCCGGAGAAGGAATAGGCTAACCCCACCCCCACCCCCGCCCCTGCAAATGCTTGGGTTTTCCTTGTGGCTCAGCTGGTAAAGAATCCACCTGCAATGCGGTAGACCTGGGTTTGGTCCCTGGTTGGGAAGATCCCCTGAAGAAGGTAAAGGCTACCCACTCCAGTATTCTGGCCTAGAGAATTCCGTGGACTGTAGTTCATGGGGTTGCAAAGAGTCGTACACGACTGAGTGACTTTCACTTTCACCACACTGATTTAAATGTTGTAGCTTTCTATTCTGAGAAGGCAATGGCACCCCACTCCAGTGCTCTTGCCTGGAAAATCCCATGGAGGGAGGAGCCTGGTGGGCTGCAGTCCATGGGGTCGCTAAGAGTCGGACACGACTGAGCGACTTCACTTTCACTTTTCACTTTCATGCATTGGAGAAGGAAATGGAAACTCACTCCAGTGTTCTTGCCTGGAGAATCCCAGGGATGGGGAGCCTGGTGAACTGCTGTCTATGGGGTCGCACGGAGTCGGACACGACTGAAGTGACTTAGCAGCAGCAGCAGCAGCTATTGTTTTTTAGTATCACAAGTTTGTTTTTTCCTTCTCCCCTGTCAAATTAATCTTCTTTTTCATGATTGTCCTATTCCTTCTGATTTATTTTTCTATATGAATTACAGAATCAGTTTTTCAGTTTTCTCAAATTTTCTATTGTTTTACTCTTTTCATTTTATGAAAATTTATATCACTATTATTCCTAAATATTTTGTGTCTTTTACCCATTGGTCGCTTATATTGGGGGTGATTGGTATTCATAAAGGATAATGACTTCTGTATGTTAATTTTATAGTGAGCCAATTTATAGTCTCACTATTTTCAATAGTTGCTCAGTAAACCCTGCCTTTCTTTAAGTTGTACAATTGTATCATTTGCAAAGCATCATCTAAATAAAAATACTTGTTTTATCCCCTTAACATTTTTCTAAGTTTTTTTTTCTCTTATCCAATTATATGGCCAAATGTATGCAAAAGAATGGAACAGTGCTTAAATAAAAGGGATCAAATAATTCTTTATAGATGATTATATTTTTGACAACTTTCTGTCTTCTTTGGCAAACCATGTCTTAGATTTTCTGTTTTTGTTAATTTGATATTTCTATAATATTATCAATTTTATCCATGCTTCATATTAATTTGCAGTGTTTAACAAAATGTTATCTTTTTATTCTTTTATCTTCTCTAATTGAGCATTTCTTCGTTATCATTTGTTATATTAGGCGTTTGAACTTTTTCTCTTTATTTTTGATTGTGTTGGTTCAGCGATTTCAGTTGGGGCAATTTTGACAATGCCCAGCCCAAGGGGACAGTTGGCAATGTCCACAGGCAATTTTGGTTGTTATAAAGGGCTGAGGGCAGTGGCTGAGGACATCTTGTAAGTCGAGGCCAGGGTCGCTGCTCAGTATAATGAACAGGGTAGCACCTACAACAAAGAATTGTTTTTCCTGAGTGCCAAGGTGCCAAGAAATCCTGGCAGCTAAAAATGTATTTGTGTATTTGTATTATTTTATTTTTCAAAATTCTGCTTTTGTATGTATTTACTATTCCTGTCATTTCCTTTATAATTAAATAGTTTTTGTTTTGATTATTCAAATGGTTTTCCTTCTGCTTTTGTTAACCTTTTAGCTAAAATCTAAATATAGATGCTTAATTCATTTATCTTTCTTACTTGTTTCCTTATGTGAATATTAACATGATGACATTTCTTTAAGCAGTGTCTCAGCAATGTCCCATAGTCTCTGAAAGTGAAAGTGAAGTCGCTCAGTTGTGTCCGACTTTTTGCAACCCCATGGATTGCAGCCTAAGAGGCTATTCTGTCCATGGGATTTTCCAGTTGAGAATACTAGAGTGGGCTGCCCTTTCCTTCTCCAGGAGATCTTCCCCACCCGGGGATCAAACCCGGGTCTCCCGCATTGTAGGCAGATGCTTTACCATCTGAGCCACCAGGGAAGTCAAGCAGTGTATTTTCACTGTGGTTTTGAGACACAGTGTAATTTTGGTTTTGGTCTCTTCCTTGACTGAAGATATATGTAAGAATAGAGTGGCTTCCCAGGTGGCTCAGTGGTAAAGAATCCACCTGCAGTGCATGAGTTGCAGGGTCGATCATTTGGTCCTGAAGTTCCCCTGGATGAGAAAATGGTAACCTGCTCCAGTATTCTTGCCTGGAAATTCCCATGGACAGAAGGAGCCTGGCGGGCTACAGTCCATGAAGTCTCAAGGGTCAGACATGACTTAACAACTAAACAACAGTAGGTAAGAGTACTTTAAAATATTAGGTGTTGTTTTCCAATTCCATTATTAATTTCTGGTTTTTTCGTTATGTGATCAGAGACTGTTGCCTTAACTCTTTCTCCTGTTTCGATTTTACCTATGTTTTGTGTGTAACCAAAAATAAGTAAATTTTTGTGAATGTTCTATGGCCACTAGTAAAAAGAAAAGTTACGTTTTAGGTTTTTACTTTGGTCTGTCTCAGTTACTATGTGTTTAAATTTATGAATGCTGCTACTTTGTTATTTAGTGCCTATCTAATCTTAGCTCTTTAATCTATTAATACATGGATCTGTGCAAAATCGCTTCAGTCATGCTGGACTTTTGGACTGGAACCCCCCAGGCACCTCTGTCCGTGGGATTCTCCAGGCAAGAATACTGGAGTGGGTTGCCATGGCCTCCTCCAGGGGATCTTCCCAATCCGGGGATTGAGCCAGCATCTCTTATGTCTCCTGCAGTGGCAGGCAGGTTCTTTACCTCTAGCACCACTGGGGAAGCCCATTAATACATAGTTTTGTTAAAAATCCATTTCATCACTTGTAGCGACAGTTCTTTTTTAATAACAGTTATTTGCCTTGAATTTAACCTTGACTATTATTATAATAATGACGTTCATTCTCTTTTTGTTTGCATTCGCTTGGTCTTCCATCTCAAATTTTCTGAAGAATTTATTTTAGGTATCATTCATCTATATAGTACAAAGTGGGTTTTGTGGCTTGCTGCCACTTGAAAGTATTTTTCTTTAATATATGATATTAGCCTATATGCATTTTATTCTTTTAAGATTTTTTCATGCCAATCAATAGCCAGACAATGTGCCAGGTGCTAGGGACATAGCAATGACCAAAACAGATCATGCTGCCCACTTGTTGCTGTTATTAGGGATTGTATATTTAACATTAATTGTATATTATTTCATATTATACTTTTCTGTCTTTAAGCTATTGTACTTTATTTTTGCTTACTGTGGGGTATGTGTGTATGTGTTGCTTTTGATAACTGGAAAGTTGCTATTCTTGAAATAGTATAATTTTTATATCCTAAATTTCTATGTTCTAGAAGAGTAGACCAAATCCTCTCTTTGTTTAAACAGTATTTGATTCTCCTCTATAATCAATGATGGGATTAGTATTTTTACTCTTCTTTATTCTCCCCATCCTTCATTCCTCCAGCTAATTTCAGCTAATGACATCATCTTAGTGTTTTACTTTGAGCTATTAAATACTTATATCCCATTACTTATTTTAAAGAATTCAAAATATCTTTTAACCCTGGTTTTGAGGTGAGAAAATTACCATACTAATTCACTCTCTCACCCATGGTCAGGATATATAACATTTACATTCTCTCCTATCATTTTAATCCTTGCATATGTTTAAATTTGTTCCATAAATAAGTAGATTCAACTTTCTCTCCTTATCTTTTTACATAGTCTTTCCAAAAATATATCTTTGCTGGATAAAGCTGTTCCTCAAGAAGTACTCATGGAGACAATATCCCCTGAATTCTTGAATGTTAAAAACTGTTTTCTGTTAATTTTTTTTACTTGAACAATAATGTGGCTGGATATTAAATACTTGGGTTTTTTTTTTTTTCTTGTGAAGATTTTTGTGGGTATTGCTCCACTGCTTTCTAGAATTTAATGTTGCTCTAAGGTCAACTTTATTTTTTCCTCCTTGTAATTGACTTGTTCCTATTTCCTGACAGCTCCAAAGGATCCTTTGTTTATCCTTCAGATTAGTTTGCTTTAACGGAGAAGGAAATGGCAACCCACCCCTGTGTTCCTGCCTAGAGAATCCCAGGGATGGGGGTGCCTGGTGGGCTGCCGGCTGTGGGGTCACACAGAGGAGGACACGACTGAAGTGACTTAGCAGCAGCAGTTGCTTTAAAGGGACATACCTTAACAAATAAAAGTTAAGTCATGTCCTTTTTGTGACCAAGATTATAGTGATAATATAAAATGAGAAATTATAAGTAATATTTAAAAATAGAAATAAGGAGCTCTGGGAAATTGGAGGTAGAATTTTTATTTTTATTTCAGATAAAATATCAGGCTAAGTTTTTCATACTATTTAAGCTGAACCTTGAAGGATTAGGACATGGGAAACTGGGAGGAAACAGGATTTTGGTGGATGGAAATGGAAAATTGTGTGTGTGTACTAGGTCATATATTTCAGTAGATTTCAAGAACCTTGAAGTCAGCAAATACTTCTGATATGTCTTTTTATCCCTTGCAACTCCTAGCAAAATCTTTGCATATAATAGAAGTTAAGCTCATTTATTGTTGCATATAATCATCCTTAGTTTTAGCAGGTAAACATATTTAAGTTGATTTTCAGAGTAAGAAATAATTTTATCATCATAAGATCATCTTAATTCTGAAAAGTTGGGATTCTTTAGTAGATGTAGTATATTAGGGAATTTCAGACAAGTCATCACAGCCTTATACTAATGTTGATTTTACTTTTTTTTTTTTTTTCGAATGGCAATATTTTCATTGCTGGGTTAGAAAAATCCAAAAAGCTCTCCAGTATATGGTAATTAGGTATAGGATTCATCACTTATTGTCCTTCTATTGAATAACAAACATATGGAAAAATCAAGCATGAATGCACTTGTTTTCCCCTCTTTCCTCTGAAGTTTCAGGACTCTAATGGACTTCCATGAGGGTAAGAATATAACTTGCATAAGGTCTATGAAAAATTTATAAGACGAATTTCCTCACTGAGTTCTGTTCTACTGCAATGCCAGATCGTGAACTTCCATGAAAAGATTTTATTATTTCTGAGACCTCCACCCTTGCTCCCTTACTGTCAAATACACGCCCTCCCTTTTATTTTTCCCACTCCCACTAAGCCCTCAGAAATTCGCTGGGTTTCCCAACCTTAAACGTGCTTGTGATTTGAGGTCCACAGTCAGCAGAATTAAGAGCCTGTCACACACTTGGAAAGCTCTTGCTAGAATAAGTTTCGTATAATTAATAGTTTTGTCACAATCTGGCATTAAAAGAGCAGGCTGAATTGCAGTATCTTCTCCCTTCATCAGTTTCTTGGTGCAGGAGTTCAGGGATTTCTTCTTTATTCCTTAGTTGGAAGAATAAACTTATTGAAATCAGCAGTTCTGAGATAGTCAGTGTAAACAAAACAAGCCTATTAGCATGTGTGTTTTTTTTTACCGTTAATCTTGAATAGTGTTATAATGAATGAGTGCTATCATTTGTATACAAACCAAATAGAGAATGGAAAAGAACCAGTATTTTATTCATCATACACATATTTATTGAGCTCAATTAATACTTTAAGTTGTGCACAATTTTGGATGCTTTACATGTGAAAGACAAGTGTATTTTGCAAGCGCAAAAGACTGGGAAAGGTTCTGCACTGAGCAGGCTCTTCAGGAAGCTTCATCCACACGGCTCAAAAGCCTCTGCTCTTTCCAGGACACTGGGCTACCTTCCCAATTGAGTACTGTTCGCAGGCAATTTGCTTCCCGTCAGAATTGGGAGAATTAGGTTAGCATAGGGTTGACTTGGGATGAGTCACAATACAACACTACCCAAAGACTGCCTTTGATAGTGTTTTTCAGAAGGATTGCATGTGGGGTGGCCAGGGGAGTTCACTGAGTTAGAGTAAAACTTTGGAACTGTCAAGAACCTTTGGAGCGCCTATAGGGTAATAGAAAGCAAGATACTTTTAAAAGAAAGACTTTGGATTCATTCCCAGCTCTACTCTCTTTAATAAGGTAACTCACTTCTTCCCCTGAGCCTCCAGCACTCTTTACAGTGCTAATGGCAGGATTTTTATGCACATAAAATGAGACAGTTGAAGAATTTCCATTTAATGAAACTTCTATTTCTTTTTTTAGTCTTGCCATATTATTCTCCAGATAACAAAACTGAAGACTGGAGAAAAAAAATCAAGCCACCTTTGGAGATAGAGATCATTAGAGAAATAACTAGACCTGATAGGTTAATGGATAAACTCATGACCCATCCATTACCTTCATTGTTAGTAGGAAGGAGAGCCATGCATCTTAAAGTCTGGGTTTCAAAGATCTGCCCTTGTGAGTGGAAAGATACAACAACAAAGATATATTTGATTTACTGTTGAATTCTAGAGGTATATTTTATGAGTATTTGTTGAGAATTATGTTTGTGACATTGAGCAATGAATGAATCCAGTTCATTAGAGGAATTAGCTCTGTATATCATAAGTAGTAGGCAGTACTGAGTTTAGTCTGTTTTCTTCTGGTCAGTCATTCTTCTTGTATGAGCTGATTAATGTACACTTACTATATGATTGTTTCCTGGTTTTATGTAACCTCCTTTCACTGTAACAGCCCTAGTTTAAATACATGAAAATAGACATTTAGAGTGTTTATTTGGAGTTCTGCACAGTACCTTATCTTCTCTCAATGCTATTGATGCTCTGCGACTCTTAATGTTTAAATATTACCTTAGTAAAAAGGGGACCTGTCACTCTCCAAATAGTCATTTTCAGATTTTCTGTACAATGCAAGGTTTGTTCAGCATGACTGAAAGCTGCATCCATAATGTATCAACAGCATTTAAAATAAAGAGAATTCAGAATTCTGTCAGAGATCATTGCCACGGTCTGAGAGAATGGTGTAGATGTTTTTTCATAGATAAAATTAATCAAAGTTTTTATTCCCGGTGAACTTTCATTTTTTTCCCATTTATCAAATTTAGAAATGTCTAGAGACTATAAATCTATACTACTTAATTCAGGTGCTTAAAGATTAGAGAGGGAAATTATTTTCTGAAGTAGGTCATCCTTAGTTTAACATGTTTAGTTTTATGAACGCTTTCATTTCTCATTTTGAAATTTTGAGACCATATCTACTGTGTTTATTTTTCAACTCTTCTTCCACAACCTGAGAGGTCATCTTTCCTGATATGCTGAATTAATCTTATTTGTCATGCCTTGCATTTCATGACTTCCTTTTGTCCATTTTAAGATGTGTCGAGGCTTTTACCCTTATGCATGTAAAAAACAATAAGTAAAAGGGAAGAATGCATTTATTTATTCCATCACAAATTTTAGGTTAATCTGACATCAAAATTAACTATGGGAGTTCAAGAATATTAAATAATAACCTTTTATTTTTCTATTCTGAGGATCTCCAGGTACACCAGAATTATTGTTACTGAGAGTTTCTTACTATTAGCTCTACATCAAAGACATTTTTCCTCTCTAATTGCCAGATTATAGAATTATTATTTCTTAAAGTTGTATTTTACATATCTGTTTAGGCAATAAATTACCTATTTGAAGGCAATCCCTGCCCTCCAATGATATGAAGTGTAAAATATATCAGAGGGATACAGAAAACGTTAATCAAAAAACCCCTATAGACCAACATACTCTTGATTTGTAGAGGATGCTTAACTAGAATACAAGGGAGTAACAGCAAAGACATGTGTGTGTAAGGGGCCATGGATTCACCTTTGTTTTACATCACATATTTGGGATAACCACGCATTCCTATAGTTAACAATGAGCTTGTTAAAATGTATATTCTGATTTAAGTCTGGAATTGGGTCTAGGATTCCTTAGTTCAGTTCTTAGGGATGTTGATCCTGCTGCATTGTTTATATAGCAAGATATTAGATAATAATCTCCACCATGTACATGGCACTTTGAAATTTACAACATACTTTCTCACATAATATATCATCTAATTTTTACAGTTACTGAAAGCATGTAAAAGGAGATGTATTTGTTTTACAGATGAGAGAACTAATGTGAATGTGACTTTTTTCCAGCTTTTCAAGTGTGTGAACTGCTAGTTAGTAAACATAAGATAAGAACTCTATTCTTCAGACATTATGAACAGATCTCTTTCACTTACAAACTGTTCTAAAGCTGTATGATAATAATATGCCTTAGTTTATATCCTTTGATCATTCAAATTCTTTATAATAGCAATTTTTTCATTTTTCATAGGAATTTATATTAACCTCACTTTATGCTATTAAAAATTGCTCTTCTCAGTCTGAAAGATTGATTATTAATTTTCAGCCTATTGCATTGTATTATTTAGTAGTAAGTAATGTTTGGTTTCTGACATGGTAATGCTATTCTAAAAACAGTTTTAAAATGTCTAAGAAATAAAAATCTGTAATTATCATGGCTTACAGGATTATCTAATGAGCAGTTAAAAGGTGGTAGAAAACTATTGGAGCCAGAATATCTGCATACAAATTTAAACTCTTTCATGTCCTGTCTGAATGAGGTCAGTCAGTTATAAAAATAAATGTGAGGATTCCTTATCCCCAGTTGGAAGAAGATATCATTTTTCTTTTTTCCCACCAATTTTTATTCTTTACATAGAGTCAATAAATATTATACCAGTATAATTTGTTAAGGTAGGAAAACATTTTATTAGAGTTCAAATTTCAATCTTCCATCAATTAATTATGTGTATTTAACCCTCCAGTGCTCAGTTATTGGCAATTTCATTCATTTAGATTCATAAAATTTATTGTTTCAACCCTGTGCCCAACGCTAGACCACTTATGCTTGGTGTAGGAAAGTTCATACTCTTGAAGAGCTCCTAGTTATGGGGTGGGAAATCTTACAATATCTTAAGCCCTGTATAGCCTGAAAATGTTTGATACACTGAAAAACAAGGATTATACTGCCCAGGTAACTCTGAAAATTATTCTGAGAATTGAATGGGTTAACCTAAGTGATTGAAATCTGTACTGAAAACTGACGCTTTCGTAATGTCTGGCTTCCCATCTTTCCTTTCTCAAAAACATAGAATTAGACAGTTGTACTAGATAATTACTTAAAAAAATGCAACCAACACTAGAGTGTAAGTCAATGAAGCAGGTGATCTTCTTTAATATAAATATTGATTATTCTAGTGCCTTAAGTAAATATGGATTGTACATTTCCTTGGAGTATGACTTTCAATTCTTAGTATATTTTTTTTCCTAAAATAGTGACACTGATTTAACTTGTATCTTTAATACTACAAGAATGTATCATTTCCTGTTCTGAAGAAAATAATACCTGAGGGCATTGTGATTGTGATTAAGTTCCCAGTATTTTTAATGATTTTGACTGTGTTTGCTGTGTCAAGGTGATGAGCCTTGACAAGCTGGCTTGGCATCCCTGCTAAGGAGAAGGAATACAGCTGTAGTGAGAGCAGTCAGTTACGTTTAATGTATTTCGGTTTCTACTGACTGTTACTGTATGACTGAGTGTATATGTGCTTAGCAGAATGATGATGTCAGGACTTAGAGTTTCTGCTGTGGTAGTGAGTGATATATGGTTAATGTCATCGCTAATCATTTTTTTAAAAATTTTCTAGGTTAAACAAAAACACACTTTACAGTAATATGTGCTGTTTTATAAAACACAGAAAAGTAGAAAATAAAAACTAAAAGTTTGTTCATTAAAAAAGAGAGAGACAGACATAGAAAACAAATGTATGGACACCAAGTTGGGAAAAGGAGAGTGGGATAAATTGGAAGATTGAGTTTGACATATATACACTATTGAGGTATAAAATGGGCTTCCCAGATGGCGCTAGTGGTAAAGAACCCACCTGTCAATGCAGGAGATTTAAGAGATGTGGGTTTGATCCCTGGGTGGGAAAGATCCCCTGGAGGAGGCCATGGCAGCCCACTCCAGTATTCTTGCCTGGAGAACCCCATGGACAGAGGAGCCTGGAGGGGCAAAGTCCATAGGGTCACAAAGAGTTGAACATGACTGAAGCAACTTCGCATGCAGGTATAAAATAGATAACTAATGAGAACCTACTGTGTAGCAAAGGGGACAAAAAGGAACTATAGTCTGTTTGTGAGACTTGTATTAATATAACCTTAAAAATGCAGTCCAATATACATTCAGTCAGTCAGTCAGTTCAGTCGCTCAGTCGTGTCCGACTCTTTGAGACCCCATGAATCGCAGCATGCCAGGCCTTCCTGTCCATCACCAGCTCCTGGAGTCCACCCATACCCATGCCCATCGAGTCGGTGATGCCATCCAGTCATCTCATCCTCTGTCGTCCCCTTCTCCTCCTGCCCCCAATCCCTCCCAGCATCAGGGTCTTTTCCAATGAGTCAACTCTTCACATGAGGTGGCCAAAGTATTGGAGTTTCAGCTTCAGCATCAGCCCGTCCAGTGAACACCCAGGATACATTAGGTGCAGACAAATACTGTTTGATTCCACTTTTTGAGGTACCTAGAATAGTCAAATTCATAAAGTCACAAAATACATCAGTAGATGCCAGGGGTGGAGGGGTGGGGAGCGGGAATGGAGAGTTACTGTTTAATGGGGATGGAGTTTCAGTTTAGGAAGGTGAAAAATTTGGGAGAGGATGATGCTGAGAGCTGTGCAACAATGTGAATGTATTTAGTGCCACTGGACTGTGCAGATAAATATGGTTAAAATAATACGCTTTATGTTATGTGACTTTTACCACAATAAAAAAGTTAAAACCATTTTCACTTGCTCCAGCTATTTATAATTCTCTTAAAATGTTTCTCAATTTAATCTTTGGGGAAGCTGAATCCATTTTAAGTACCAATTGAAAGTAATGACAATATATCTTGGACTACAAGAAGTAATTAACCTGTATTTATCAATAATGAGTAGTTGGGGATAAGTCTCCATTCCTAGGCTTTGCTTTGATTTTCAGTCAATTCTTCCTCCAGTTTCATGTTTGTTACTTACCTCCTGTTCACTTACTGTGGTCTGGTGGATTTTTATTTTTAACATAAACTCAGTGGACTGTAGCTTTTCCAGGTAGGAGAAAGCATTTTCTCTTTGGTAAACATAGCTTTCAATATTCCAATAATCAGATAAAGGGTAATAGAGGAAGCAATCAATATACATTTCAGATATTGACTCTGCTTACTTATTAGTCTACTTCTAGAGAGAGAAAATTGAACTGGCATCCTCGTAAGAACAGAGCAAAGCATATTGCATAAGCAAAGGACAGAGGCACAGGATATGGGATTAAGTTTCTAAATGTGAATAAGTACAAGAGTTATGCTTCCTGGGTTTTATTTCTCTTTCTAAAATTGCTGCTAAGATAGTGATTTTATTGATTGCAGCAGGGGAAAACAGGGTGGTTGTAAGACTGTATAACATCTGCTTATTCATCCCTGTATTATACATATTTTGTGTGTGCATGTGATTTTTGTGTGCAATATGCATAGGTGTGTATTTATTTATTTATGTCTGCTGTAATGGCACTTTATGATATTTTTGCCAAGGACAGAATCCTGCTTTTTTCTTATTTTAAGGATTTCCACATATTCATGTTTAAAGTGAATATTGTGACATAAAAATTAAGGCATACTGTGTTTTGGGAGAACAAAAAGTTTGCTCTTTTACTCAGCATTCATGCAGTACTGACATTGTGTGACACATTATGGTACCTGCCCATGAAACAAACATATACAAAATATGCATGTTTTGTATACATATACAAACCAGGGGAAAACATGCCCTAGTACTTAAGAACAATGGTTCACTTAGGCTTGGGAATAGGACATAAGAAGAGGAGCTATAACAGAATGGGTCCCACATGGCAAGGTGGGAAGTTTATAGTTTTCTTTGAGATATTCAGAAACCATTTGAACCATGTTTGCTGCGATAAATTCACATAACAAATATTTACTCTTTTAAAGTGTACAGTACAATGAATTTTAGCATATTCACGAAGTTGTACAAGTAGGTCAGTTTTATATCTCCCCCCAAAAAACCCATACCCATTAACAGTCACTCCTCATTGCATTTCCATCCTCTCTCAGCCGCCGCTGCTGCTGCTGCCGCTAAGTCGCTTCAGTCGTGTCCGACTCTGTGTGACCCCACAGGCGGCAGCCCACCAGGCTCCCCCATCTCTGGAATTCTCCAGGCAAGAACACTGGAGTGGGTTGCCATTTCCTTCTCCAATGCGTGAGATTGAAGTCGCTCAGTCGTGTCCGACTCTTAGCGACCCCATGGACTGCACCCTACCAGGCTCCTTCATCCATGGGCTTTTCCAGGCAAGAGCACTGGAGTGGGGTGCCATTGCCTTCTCCACTCTCAACCACTAACAACTGCTGATATACTTTCTGTTCCTATGGATTTGCCTGTTCTGGACGTTTCATATAAATGAAACATACAATATTAGGCCTTTTATGTCTGGCTTCTTTCATTTAGCATAGTGTTTTCAAGCTTTGTCCTGCCTGTTGCTTGTATCAGTATTTCGTTCATTTTCATGGCTGAATAATATTTCACTGGAGGCATAATTGCATTAACCACATTTTATTTGTCCATTAATCAGTTGATGGACATCATGTCTGTTTCCACTTTGGGGCTGTTATCAATAATGCTGTTATGAACATTTATGCACAAGTTTTTGCACAGCATATGTTTTCAGTTCTCTCAGGTATAGATGTAGGGCTGGAGTTGCTACTCACACGGTTATAGTGTTTTTAACTATAGAAATTTCCAAACTGGTTTCCAAAGCTATTTTAAGTTTCCACCAGCAGTATAGCAGGGTTTTAATTTTTTCACATTCACATTGTAGGATGAGTACATTTTGCTTTCGAGGTAGAAAAGTTATAAACTTTTGAATATATTCAGTTTTCAAGGTTTGAGGTAAATTCAGTTTGGGACGAACTAACTTGCTGACAGGATATCGAGAAAGAGCTGTTAAGTGATTCACTATATTTTTCAATGTGAAACTTCAACCTTGAGATTGTAGCTAAGCTTCGTTTCTTCGTTTTCTCTAACTTGTATTTATGCAAGTGTGATCTGTGGTAATGGGTGGGCACGTTCTAGTAAGAAATAAAGTCCTTGAACATCTTCTAGACACAGAAAATCAGAATTTTCTATGCGGCGTTAGGAATTTGTATTTTAACAAGTACTTCAATTGACTCATTTACATGCCTGCCTGCTCAGTCATTCAGTCGTGTCAGACTATTGGCAACACTAACTAGCCCACCAAGCTCCTCAGTCCTTGGGATTCTCCAGGCAAGAATACTGCATGGGTTGCCATGTCTTCTTCCAGGGGATCTTCTCAACCCAGGGATCGAACCCGCGTCTTCTGAGTCTCCTGTACTGCAGGCGAATTCTTTGCCTTGAGCCACTGAGGAAGCCCATTCATTTACATCAGTTCAGTTCAGTTCAGTTCAGTTCAGTCACTCAGTCGTGTCCGACTCTTTGCGACCCCATGAATCGCAGCACGCCAGGCCTCCCTGTCCATCACCAACTCCCGGAGTTTACTCAAACTCATGCCCATCGAGTCAGTGATGCCATCCAGCCATCTCCTCCTCTGTCGTCCCCTTCTCCTCCTGCCCCCAATCCCTCCCAGCATCAGGGTCTTTTCCAGTGAGTCAACTCTTCGCATGAGGTGGCCAAAGTATTGGAGTTTCAGCTTCAGCATCAGTCCTTCCAATGAACACCCAGGACTTAACATACTAGAGGTTAAAAACTGCTCTAACCTAACTAGCATTAGAAGGGGTCATTGCAAGAACCTCACTGGCAGGTGTATCCCTAATTACTCTATTTATTATGTACATTTGAGAACTGACATTCAGATTTAATTTTTACCAACAACATGCCAGACACTTCACATTTTTACTTTCATTTTGTTCTAATTTTTTTTTTGTAAAAATGAGATATTTAAGCATTGGATGGTCGAGCACACAGAACTAAAAGGTGACAGAATTGAGATTTGAACCCTAAAATGCCTTTTCATTTTATAGTCATATTAGTATAATTTTTATTTACTGTATATAACAAGGGTTACTGAGAAAAGGTAAGAAAAATACCTTCTTTCAGTTGTGAGCTGTGCTGGGGGCGGTGTGGGGAGGAGCTTCATGTTCGTTTTTAACTGACTAGTGTAAGAATATAAATTTAAAAGAAATGGAATTATACATCATTACTACCAGGATCACCACCAGCATCACCCAGAGGCACTTTTCAAGCTCCTTTTGCTAAGCTGTGTTGCACACTGCATCTTGCAAATACAGAAATGCTATATTAGTTTGTCTGGTAGTAATAATGGATTTGGTAATTGGATTTCAGAAAACACTGCAACAACGCTCAGGATATGTCACAAAATCCTAACCCTGAAGCAGGCTCTCCCTGGTAGATTTAGGATTGGGCAGGAGCCAAGGTGACCTTGATTTTGTTGCTAACCAAGCTGCTGTGGGTTTGCAGAATCATAACAAGCTAGGGTGTAGATATTTTATCTTTTTTCATCTTATGGGCTATGGGAAAGTGTCTTCTTGACACAATTTGTTGCAGTAGACAGAAACATTTGGAAAAAAAAATTATTTTTGTCAATTCATAATAAGTGAATAATGTAACAACATTATATTATTTTAGTAGAAAATATAAAACAATATTGGAGGAAGGCATGGCAACCCACTCCAGTACTCTTGCCTGGAGAATCCCATGGACAGAGGAGCCCGGCAGGCCGCAGTCCTTGAAGTCGCCAAGAGTTGGACATGACTGAAGCAGCTAAGCACACAAGGATAAAATATGTAGTATGCTATTTTTTGCATTGTTTTTTTTCTATCAGAGGATACGTTTGTAGCTCTTTGGATACACTAATTATCCTGGTTCAGTTTTATATTCCTCATTCCATTTTGGATATAATAGACAATTAAGGCAACCATATAATTTATCATTCAAACTTGAATAATTTTCAAGTAGCGCCATTAAGCATTTTGCCAGGATTTCAGGCAAAAACCAGGATTATACTCAGGAAACTATATGTGTAGTCACCCTAAATTAATAAGTGCTTAAAGATGTACAAATTATTTATCACCCAATATGAAGGACCTCAGGGTCAGATCTCATGAACTGCTTCACAGCTGATATTAAAAACCATTGCCTGTGGTCCATTATTATATTCTTTACTTCTATATTTTAACTGCAACTTGGTGACAGAAATAGCAGATAACTAAAGATTAATGTGAAAAAGAAAGCCTGGGTAGAAGAGACTCTATGTGCTAATATTTACTTGTTAACTATTTCTTTTGCCATTCCCAAAATAGAATGTTTTAAAATGGTATTCTGCTTCATTAAAAGGGCTTTGTGTTGTTTTTGAGTGTAGTCACTGTAAGTTTCCTAGGTAACCTGTAATATTCGGCGTTCAGGCGCCTTTGATAAGTAAAATGTGTTGAAAGTACAAAACTGCAAGAAGCTGGTTTTATCTTAGATAATTCCAATATTCCTTTAATGAGATTTTATTATAGCTAAAAAATTAATGCTCTTGAGTCACTGTATTAAGCTATCCACCCCTAGTCTAGGGGAAAGTATGGCCAGAGGTATAGTGCAGAATATATAGGGAGGAAATAAAGATGGTCTCTCCAATGGAAAAGAAAATAAAATGTCTGGAGGAGATCTTCCACTGTCCCATAATACAAATATAGATTTTTAATTCGACATTTATTTTTCTGAACTCTAATGCCTCGTTCATTTTTCAGAAATGATAAATGAAAGTGTGTTGAATTTCAGCCTGTATTTGAAAAAAGCCAGTATGAGCAGTCCTTTTGTGACAGTAGTAGTCAAACTGGTGGATTGAATACATCCTCCATTTTCCAATCTGTTGTATCAGGGTGAATTGATATCAGACAACATAGTCATAAAAGCATGTTTGAACTTCTGCTTGTGTCATATACTATGAAAGCATTATGTATTGATAATAGCATTTTATCTTTTATCATTGAGAAAAGAAAAGAACATATTTTTACCATTCAATTCCTATCTGCCAATTCTAGCCCCCAAAGAACTCCACACTAGAACAATGTCAAATCTGATATGCAAGAACAAACACCAATTATCATTTTTTCTCATTAAGTTTCAGATGCTGACCTTTTAGTACTGACATAAGAAATCTACAATCCAAGAATAATCATGTCCAAGAATAAGAAAGCTGATTCTTCTCTGGGCATTCTCATGAGCTCAGTTCTCAGCCAAAAAAACATTATCTGAGTCTCTCCAGTAGAGTTGATTATGAATATTGTTTCATAATTGTGAATAATCATGAATATTGTTTCAGGGGGCATTTTTGATCCTAAGCGAATAAGAAACCTGCCTTTCATTGGTTTTCCTTCACCTACCAGTTATAATTTATTCCCATATTCACATCCTATTCTATATGGTCCCGCCAAGTGTTCTGGCCCCATCTTTCACTTCGGTTCTCAATTTACTTTTCATTACTTCTCGGCCTTTTGGCTAAGATCAAGTGTAGTATCAATTTACTTTTCTTCTCTCCTAGTTTATGGATAGGCCTGAATATGCATCACATTTGGCATTTCTCTTTCTTTCTTTTTGTTCTGTGGTTTCTTCTTCTTACTACTAATTTTGTAATCAAAATTGAAATTATAAGGCATTTCAAATGCCTATTTCTTTTATTAAGAGATTTTTTCTCTTGTTTTGTGTGTGTGTGTGTGTTGCTTTGTTGCTTTATTTCTCCAAATCTTTACACCGTTTAATTTTATGATGTTTAATAACAATTCAATAACAATATGTTCAATAACAATTGTTCTTTTATAATTGTTTACCCTATCTTTATACTGCTAGTTATCACTGGAAATAAAGAATGCATCTCAAATATCTTAGTAATGTCTTTTCCTGTATTTTATGGATCAGTAAATACTTGTTGACCTGAATTACATTTTACTTTTAGATTTTTAAGACTTGAACTGTATTTCTTTCTATATATTATCCATGCACATTGTTCTGCTAGTTTGCTCCATTGTTAGATTTCCCTGAATCATGTCATCTAAAATTTAGTTATTTAAAGGACTATTTATGATGTTCTGAAGTGGTAGTCACATAGTCGTGTCCAACTCTTTGTTACCCCATGGACTGAAGCCCGCCAGGCTCCTCTGTCCATGGGATTTTCCAGGCAAGAATACTGGAGTGGGTTGCCATTCCCTTCTCCAGGGGTGATGTTCTGAGGACCTAGACAATTGGTTTCTTTACTCTTGGTATCTCCTTCACTGTCTCATACCTCTGAGATGTTTGAGAGGTGTCACAGTCTAAAGATACCAAATACCTCCAAATACAAGGAGTATTGTCATGATGCCCATAAGGCACACCAGAATCTCTCATCTGAATGAAGCCTACAGCGCATGAAACAAGCTCCATTAAACTTTAATTACTATTAGGAAAGCATGAC
Source organism: Odocoileus virginianus (assembly GCF_023699985.2). Taxonomy (NCBI): domain Eukaryota; kingdom Metazoa; phylum Chordata; class Mammalia; order Artiodactyla; family Cervidae; genus Odocoileus; species Odocoileus virginianus. The sequence goes on from NC_069677.1 coordinate 17,580,450, forward strand.
ATTTAAATCTAGTTACCGTTTTCCCATTGGCTGATCTCTGGAACTTGGAAAGTATTTAGAAGAAATAAAAATCACTAATTAGGTAAGAATAGGGGAGTTTGTGTTGGGAGTGGAGCTTTATCAGAGAAAAAATGTTATCCTACCCTAATAAAGAGGGAGTCTAGAGAATTGCATGTTTGTGATAGATTCCAAGTAGCACCAAACATATACATCAGCTGCCAGGTTTGACTGAGACCCAGTCGACCCAATCTTATTCCATTACCAATACTTGTCCATTCAAGTCATCCTCTCATAGAATCACGTAAGTGCGTTGATTTGCTCCTTTGTCTTTCATGCTTGGGGGATTATCTTTTAAGGTGCTTGCAATTGGATACATGTTCAGAGGACTTCACTGTGTCTCATTTCCCCCGATAGAGAGTGGTGATGGAGGAGTTACCCGGAAGATGGAAAGGAGAGGATTCCCAAATTTTCTTTTTCAGTAAGCTACTGGAATATTGAATATCACATTTCCAATTGTCTTTTAATCTTTTAAAGAAATTTTTGAAAACATGTTGGTCAGTAGATTTTTAGGCTATTGTTTATTCAATGAACGAATATATCATTCATCTATAATTTCGTACTGCTAAATTACAGCATAGTTCATAGAAGACAATTGTTGATTTTTTTGTTAACCCAGTAGATGAATGCTAAGTCCTGATTAATTATGAGACAGTTATAATGTGAGAAGAATTTGGAGTAGGTGATAACAGAAGATGAAATTTGAACAATCCAGGAAAGAAAGCATTAGGTAAAACATAAGGTTAAAAATAAATATAGAGTGGGAAAGTTTGGGGAAGAGTGTCATTTAGAATTTAAGGTTCAAAGAGAAGTGGAATGGTGAGAGAAAGGTGAAAGAAGATAGGCAGAAACCAGGTCATGGAGGGTCTTTCTTGCTGGACAGAGTAGATGGAATTTATTCAGTGGTGAGTCACTGAAGATTTCTGAGCTGAGGGAGTTTATGACCTGGCTTGCACTTTAGGAAGATTAAACTGTCAGCAGTATATGTGATGGATTGGAGTGAGTAGGTACTAGAGGCAGGGAAGGTAGTTGGGAAACAATTTCAATAGTGAAGATAAGAAGTAATGAGAGCCTGAACTGGAAAGCAGCTTTGGAATCTGTAAAGAAAGAATGATTGTGAGTAATAAGGAGAAGGTAACGTCAGCACCAGAAAGGACAATGGTGCCTGAAGGTTGGTTGGTACTCATTTGCCATAATCAGAAAGAAGTAATTTACAGTTATCTGTCATAAACAGAAACACTGAGATTAGGTATAGGTAAAGTGGAAGTGAGCTCAATTAGCAGTCTTCAAATGCAAACTAAGGCACTAGGTAGGTCACTTAATTGAGTGAGAATAGGCTCTAATAACCACTAGAGATATGTAGGGTCTATGTTACAGTGCAGTGGTTCTAAAACTTGGGGGTGCACCAGAATCACCTGGAAGTCTTGTTAAAATAGCAGAGTTTAAGATTGGAAGGAGGTAGAATAATAAGAGAAAGGGGTAGAAAGATGGATAGGAACCAGGTCAGGAGGGTCTTTGATGCTGCACAGAGTAATCTTCCCACTCCCAGAGTTTCTTTTGAAAAGGTTGTATAAGTCTGCGTGTGGCCTGATGCTTTGCATTTCTAACAGATTGCAAGGTGATGTTGATGTTGCTGGTCAACCACTTTGAGAGCCTATATTCCTCTGTGCCCCAGCTAAGTGTACCTCAAACACATGAGGATCATCTGAGGAGCCTCAAGAGCACCCTGGCATCTGGGCTCATACCACATCTGTTAAATGGTTCAGATTGCTTCTTTTTTAAAAGTTCATTCCTCATGTGATCCCAATGGGTAGCCAGGCTGAAAACCATAAGTCATATCTTCTGATTATTTAAGAAATCAAAAATTTGAATATTATGTAAAGTTCTTTTCTACCTTGGCCCATTTTTAGTCAAAGTACCTTTTTGTGCAGGGATGAATTCTATCATCCTGATTAACTGACCCAAAAGATGCCATTGTCTCTTCTTGTTGTATTCCGCACAATCACATACACCCTCCCACAAGATGAACTCACATTTAGTGATTCCCATTTATCTGTAATAACTTTTACTCTTTATATCTATTAATACTATATGGTTTTCTGACATAGAATATTGGTTAGAACTCATGAAGATGTCACTAGTTTTATATCACTGGTATAATCAGACCTTGATCTTTTTAAAATAAAATTAGAGCAAGAACTAATCACATTGTGTATGTTTATAAAACCTTATAGCAAAGCCTTTTAGAAAAATATCTTCCATTTTGACTTTCAATGTTTTGCTTAAAAATATTACTACCAAGGCTTATTTATGTGTTATTCATAAAAGCATTTTTAAATGATGTTGAGAAGATTCAATCATCACTGAGACATGTCCCCAAATGCTGTATGGATCCATGTGTTTTCTTTGATTTCTCAGTTCATAACAAGTAGAGAGCATTTACCCACAGTAACAAAGTCCTGTGCCCACTTCTCCTAGGTTAGGCTTCTTTGCTTTGGTTTGATATTGTTGCCAGCTATTACCAACTGAAAAGAGTGACTATTGAAAACAGACTTGTAGTGAGCATTAAAAAAGTTAATTCTTGAGTCTAGAAATAATAGTAGCAATGACAAAAGCATCAGCAGACACTCATGTAGTGCTTATTACATCAGGTGCTGTTATATGTGGATTACCCATATGAACTCCTTTTTATCTTCATAGTAAGCCTATGAGGGATGAAGAGACCAAGGCCAGGAGTAGTGATTTGCTCAGGGTCAGGAAGCTGGGTGGGGATCTGAACCTAAGTCTATCTGATTTAAAGCAAATTTTCCTAATCATTGTCCTGCTATAGTCTTAATGTATAGCAAGTTCTATTTGTAAATATGTTTTCCTTGACACACAGATTATAAAATAAACACAACTAGACATATCAGACTATCTGCTTCAGTGGGTTCATCTTCTCATACCCATGACATTCAATTACTGAAACGTTTCTCATCCAGTACAGTCAAGGAAAAAACATTATTGTGAAATGAAGTGATAGATTGGATGCCAGAGTTTATGTCCTCATTGGCTATACACTTTCTATAGTAGATTTAATAAATACTGCATTTCTCTGGGCCTCAGTTTTCTCATCTCAAAATGATGGTCTTGAAGATTCTTTAAAGCTCCCAAATCTTATGGGTTAAATTTTATTTCAAATGTAAAATTTAAAAAAGATAGGTGCATCTAGGAATTGTTTTCAACCCTATTTCTTTTTTCTATTTCCTAGAAAAAGTTCTTGATGATTTACTTTAAAATGAAGATTTCCACAGAAGTTTCTAATTATCTGGCATTTAAAAACTATTCTTTATTATAGGGTTTGAAGACATCAATATATTAAGGAAAAACAAGATTATATATATATATATATATATATATATATATATATAATATATAAACACATAGTGCATATGGCATTTTAAAGAACAATGTGTAAATTCATTTACTTTCCATCAAGAGGAATCTTCTTTTGCATTATCAATCTAAGAGCTCAGAAAATAATCTCTCTCTTATTGTTAAAGAGAATTAACAGTAAAATAGGGCAGGCCAGGATCAACAAGGAATAACCTCCATTACATGGGGGTGTAGATAACAAATAGCTTGATATGACACTGTCCAATTTATAAGATGTTGAGGTTAACAGTAATTTAGGGATGGTTCTTTGTGCCTGAAAAAAAAAGAAATTATCACCTAGAGGAAAGTTAATGGGAGGAGATGAATTACAGATTTTTTGGCAGGAAAAAATTATGTTTTTGTGGGTGGGGAGTCACAGGATATAAAAATACACTGAACTGTCTTTGTGACCATGGTCTGGAAATTAGTTTCAGGAAGGAAAGTAAATTTTCTTAAATTTATTCTGGACTCTGAGCTTCACTCTGTTCATAAGGTCTAGTATGGTGCCTTGTGGGCTTCCTAGGTTGGCTCATTGGTAAAGAATCAGCCTGCCCATGCAGGAGACTTGGGTTTGATCCTTGGGTCAGGAAGATTCCCTGGAGGACGATATGGCAACCCACTCCAGTATTCTTGCCTGGGAAGAAGGAGTCAATTTAAGTCCTGTGAGCAAAGGTTAAAAATTCTGAAAGTGTTAGATGAAGTTTTCAGAGAAACTGGAAAGCTGTTTTTATGTAGCTGAAGAATTCTGTCAAAGGGTTGGATTTGTTTTCATATATGACTTTAAAGAATAAAACAAGAAAAAAATGGCAGAAGTTTCTCCATAGGGGAAAGAGATTTCGAAGAAAATAAGCAAGGGCAAACTAAGCTATCCAAAGATGACCCTCAGCTATGTGGAGAGCCTTGTAATTGAAGGCCTGCTAAGAGAAAACAGAGTCAAATCAAACAGAGTGTTGTGAAGTGGGTGCCTTCATTAAATAGTCTTTTATTTATTGTTTGTTTGGTTTTTTTTTTGACCTTTGAAGTCCATGGGGCTATGACTCAGCCTCTTAAATTTAGGGTGGAATGCTATGGGTAATGAATAGTAAATAAAGATTACTGTTCCTCAAGATTGAGGAAACTTAACTCTTCTGATGAAATATTGCCAATTGAAGTCCATCAGTTGTAACATTAAGGGTTATCACCTTGCATTGGTGGCATGAGGATGAGACAGGCTTTTTACATTCCTGGAAGATGAGTATTATTCATTCCTCTCCTTTCTCTTCATCATTGGCTCAGGAAACCAGACTCCAAAATGGAGATTAGTAAGCTGTGATCTTGGGTAAGACAACTCTCTGCAGTGGATTTTGGAGGAACTGAGAACATGAGGAATTTCTGCCAATAGTGCTGTCAGCTGCTGAAGAATAACTTCTTCATTCCTAACAGAGATCTGGGTTGCTGGTGAAGGTATACAAAAAAATTGAACTCATGTAACTCAGTTCTAATTGGCAAATATTATTCTTTATAGATTGAAAGATCCTAAAATCATTCCTTTCCAACCATTCTTACATGGTCACAACTATCCACATTATTTAGCTTTGTCCTCACATTGATATTTAAGACAACTATTTGGCCATTTGACCCAACATCAAGTTGGAAAATCTAACAATTAGGATTTGACATTTTAAATAAGTTTTAACAAGTCAGTCACCAACTCCCTTCCTCTGTGTTGGTTTTCACTCTCTTGTAAGTTATTTAGTCATAAAACCACTTTGGAACACAGGAAAATGTGAATGAGCTGGAAATCAGTCTGTAGTTAGAGCATCCCTTCCTACTGTAATTACAAGTATGTAGACTGCATGATGATGGAGGCTCTGTGCAGTCACTTCCCCTCATTCTAGATCTTCCTTTAGCACGAATATTTGACAGCACCATCACCAGTCCCAAAAAGAGTATTTGCAAATAAAAGAAGTCTAACACATCAAGACTTGTGGAACAAAGCTATTGTGCTTGTTCGAAGATTCACTGTTCCTTTCAGAGCTGTGATTCTGGGTCCTCTCACTTATTAAATATGAAATACTGGGTAAATGTTTTGCCCTTTCTGATCCTTAAAATTCTCATCGATAAAATGAATATGAAATTGATCTCACATGGTTATTGTGGAGAATAAACAAAAAAGAATTAGTAAATGCTTGTGATGCAGGATGTGCAGTCATGTAGGTGCTTAATTACTGTTGCAGCTCTGGTCTTCATTGAAGAAAGTGCATCCTGTGGACTGATAAATGGCCTAAGTAAGAATTTAACAGTCTTGTAACTGCATGATAATATTTGTGAATTACACTGATGGACAGGGAGGAAGGTAGCTGTTTAAGGAAATAGGCTATTCTCTTTCTTTGACTTGGGTTTGTTTTGCCCTGTCTCTCCAAGAAGTCCTTCAATCCTGGGTTCAGTTCTTGGAGACTAGGCTGAGCGTACTCACAGTCACATGGCCACAGCCTCCATATGAGAATGGAAGCTTCATTGGAATAAATGGGCCATGAAATCCAATTTATTGAGACACCACAGTCACATTCAATAGGAGAGAGTGCAGTTGCATCGTATTGTCTCCAGGTAGATTTGAGCTGTGTTCTGTTCGTTGGGCCACAGAGGGACACGGTTCTTGTCATACTCGGTAAATCAATTCTTGGTAGCATAAAATCCCTAACAGGTACTGTAAGGGACCTTACAGTAGACCTTACTTAGACCTGGAGATTAAAATGTAGTAAAATAAACACTAGACTGGACCTAAGACCTGGATTTGCCCCTTTCCAAGCTATATGATCTGGGTAAATCACTACATATTGAAAGCTGTTTTATCATCATGAAAGTGGCATCATAATACTTACCTTAAAATGGCTTTGCAAATGAAATAAGATGGATATTTATACACAAAGAAGTAAAATGAAATGAGCATTTGTAAAACACAAGAGCTTAATAATTCCTGCCAGAGGATATTCATATTGGTTGTAGAGTTCCAAACACATAGAAGCTGTTCTCTTTCCAAAGGGTGGTTCCTCTTGATTTATGCAGAGCTTTTTACTGACTACAAATGCAGTTTCCAAAAAGAGTGGGAGGCATACTTACTGCTCTGGCTCCCTGGGAAAGTTGTGCTTTAGAGGAAGAAGGGAGAGTGACAGCATTTGGCATTTCCTTGCTAGAAGGATAAGAATGTTCTGTGTGGAACCCTCTTCTACAGAATTTTAGCATTGATTAAGAATTGGCATGGAGAAGGAAATGGCAACCCACTCCAGTGTTCTTGCCTGGGAAATCCCATGGACAAAGTCTGAGCCTGGTGGGCAACAGTCCATGGAGTCGCAAGAGTCAGACACGACTTAGCAGCTGAGCACACACAAGAATTGGCATGTCATATGCTGGCAAGCTATGCTGTAGGAAGAACATGGGATAGAAACAGTTGGTATCATAGCATTTCCAGGACTGGCAGGGAGCACACAGTTCTGACAAGCACACTCGCCACAGCAGACAGATCATCAGTGTCTATATTTCTCTTTATATTATACATCATTGATGCTAACCGTCTTATCCCCACAAAAGCCCAAGGACAAGCTTTTGAAACCATTAATATAGACTGCCAAGTTACCTTTTTTTCTTTTACTTTCTTTCCTTTTCTTTCCCTTAACTCTCCATTTTTGTGAATTTTTGTGTTGAAGTAAATGTGAGAGATGAAGTCTCCAGGATACCACTAAAAAGGAGGCACAGTATTTATGGCTCTTAAATGACAAATTCTGAAACACTTTGAGTCCAGGCAGGATAAAAGGTTGGTATTAAATGTGACCTTTGATTTTAATGGTCTCGAACAGAAACCTCTGTTTTATGCTGTGCAAATTGCACTGTAAATTAGTGGCCCAGTTCACTGCATTTTCAAGCAGTGAGGGAAAGGGGCTGAGCAGACAGCAGCAAAAATTATTTCTTGTCACCTGCAGTCTTCGAAATAACAAGTTGTTTGAACTTAACCATTTTCTCCCCAGCCATTTTTACATAACACAGTGAAACACATTTTTGTTTGAAAGCAACCAACTGAGCTAATCAGACTTTGACATTGATGGCACATTTCTTCCCAACTCCAGTCCTCAGTTTCCATATCTACAAAAGGACAATCTACTTGATTAGTATCTTTGTTTACGGCTCCAAATCCTAGGACTCTGTAACCTTCCTATTCTTATTGGCCAGGAAAGAAGAAATGTTAATCATGAGAGCAACCTAGCAGCTTGCAACCCAATAAGTGGTGCCAAGAGCATCCATTTGCCTGAGATCTCAGTGTTTAAAGGTGAGCACTGCTGTGCAAATCTACATCAACTGACAGTCTTGCAACACGAAGAGGATGCATTTACAAAATAAAGTTAGGCAAAACAGAAGTTAAATTGCAAATACATATTGCTCAAGTTACACAATGGGCTATTTGGGGGAACACCGTAGGCTGTTTAATGTTCCTGTATCTAACGTGGGAGACTTCACTTTGCAGCAAGAGTCTAAACTTTTGTGTCTTCTCATTTCTTTTGAAATCTGCAATTATGTAGGATTTATTGTGTTCTTTGGAAATAAGAAAAAAATTTGTGTTGTGATTTTTTTTAAAGCATTTGGAAATTGCCATGCAATGGATCTTATACTGTTTTTAGCATTTCTTTTTGAAGTAGGTTTTGTGGCATCACCAACTCAGCTGTCACTGATTTGTCACATCTAGAATTGATCTTTTGTCCCAGAGACACTCAATCCACTGTCTTCTGCTTTTTAGTTAATAGTTACTCTGCATTTCTAATTGGTTAAAAAACCAACCAACCACAATTCGAGTCTTAAAACCATCCTTAATCCCTCTCTTTTCTCCTATGCCCCACATATAATCTGTTAGAAAACTGTCACAGCTTTAGTTTTTCAACTCTAAACATAATCTGATTAATTATCAGTTTGTCTGCAGTTTCCAATCTAGTCCAAACCATTAGCACTTTTCCTCTGGAGTGCTGTAATAGCCTATTCACTGGTCTTCCTGCTTCTACCACTGCCTCCTTGATGAAAGTGAAAGTTGCTCAGTGTTGTCCGACTCTTTGCGACCCCATGGACTATACAGTCTATGGAATTCTCTAGGCCAGAATACTGGAATGGGTAGCCTTCCCCTTCTCCAGGAGATCTTCCCAACCCAGGAATTGAACCCAGGTCTCCCGCATTGTGGGCGGATTCTTTACCAACTGAACTGTCAGGGTCTAATACAAACAGCAGCCTACATACACTTTCAAAATACATGAAACATCATTGTGTGTCTCTGCATTAAACCCTGCAGTGGCTCCTCTTTCCACGAGAAGGCGTAGGTCTTTGCAATGCATTAGAGAATCTGATGCCTTGCGGTATATATGCCCTCATCTCTTTGTTGCTCTCTTCTTTGCTGATTTCTCTCCAGTTATGCTGGGCATCACTTCTGGGCTTTGGTCTCATCCACCTTAATGGATCTATCAATTTATTAAAATTATAGCACCCCCTCAATATATCCTGACACTTTACTCCCATTTATATTTTCTGATAATTTAATAGCACTTCTTTCCTCAAATGTAGTGTGTGTGTGTGTTTCAGTTGTCTCTGACTCTTTGTGACCCATGGACTGTGGAACTCCAGGCTCCTCTGTCCATGGAATTTTCCAGGAAAGAATACAGGAATAGGTTGCCATTTCCTACTCCAGGGGATCTTCCCAAACCAGAGATTGAACCCTGGTGTCTTGCTTCTTCTGCATTAGCAGGCAGATTCTTTACCACTAGCACCACCTAGGAAGACCTCAAGTATGATATTTATTACATTTATGGGCTTCCTTCCACTTTCTACGAAAATATAAACTCCATGAGGACAATTTTTTATCTCTTCTTTGCTATATCCCAATATGTGGAACAGTGCTTGGTTCAGAAATAATAACCTTTAATTATTTGGTTAATTCTTTGATAGATACCAAGGTTAAGCAGTTCATCTATGTTCAACTTCATAAAGTCCTGGACAGTTATACAATTGTTTATTCTTCCACCTGTTTTCTGAGCCTATAAGGTTGAATTTTCCAGAATTTTATTAACATGAAAATACTCAAAGTAATTCTCTTTTTTTAGAACTTTTCCCAAAGCCTTTTTTTTTTTTTTTTACCACCGGGTCTTTCCATTCTGATTTGTGGGGACTTGAACTACTCCCAGCTCTATGTGAGTTCCAAGAACGATTTCTAGTGGTTCTTTCCCTTGACATGGATAGCTTCCTCTTACACATGTGCAGGTCAGTACCCATCCAGATATTTAAGGGGCTGTGCAGAAATTGAGTTTTTTTCCTCCCCTGCAGTACTTTGCCCTGGAATTATAGCCAATTAGTCCCCCGAACTCTAGTTTGTTTTCTCAACTCAGTGAGTTTCTGGACTGTCCAAGTACTTCTCCATGCTGCTGCCTAGAAATTTCTTCCTGGAGCAATGGTAATGTTCACCACATTTATTTCCCTCTTTTAAGGATGGCAGCTGTTCACTGCATGTTTTCCAGTGTCTGAAAACCATTGCCTGGTTTTGGTTGTCTAAAGTCAGGAAGCTAAGTCTAGTCACTGATACTCTAACATGACCAAAACAAGCTCAGTGGAAAACTCCTGAAGCCAAATCTTTTTTTATTTCCTCCAAGCAGAAGAGTATATAAGTCAATCAGGTAATTAATGGCATAGAACAGTATCACTAGTTTTCATGTTTCATGTAGAACCTACATGAAAGTTATCAGCAGAAAAACAATAAATTATAAGTCAAAGGGTTTGCTTTTAACTTCATCAGGTACAATTGTTTGACCTTGGGCAGTTCACTCGGAGTTTTAATTCAGCATCTGTTTACATGGGGAAAAGAAATGCTGCTGCTTTATCACAAATTACATCAAGGATTAAATGTGGCCATGGATAAAATTCTATCTCTAAAATCCTATTCTTGTATGAGGGGATATTCTTATTCTCATCATTTTCTGTCAAAGTGGAAAACTTAGAATGATAGAACATTTCTCCTTAATTCATTTTGTGCTTTCTTATCCTGATAACTCATGTAGACAAAAATATATTCTATTTTGATATGATGTGTGTCAGGTAGGATTAATTTTCACAGTAATATAACAACAGAAATTCGTAATACTATTGGTTTAAACCAAGATAGTTTATTCTATTACATAAAAATGGTCTGTAGGGATACAATCATAGCTGATGTAGGATTTTCAGAAGACATTGGAGACCTGGGTTTCTATTCTCCTGCTTTTCCATCCTCAGTGACAGCATTCATTACCTCTTGTTTCAAGATGGCTGCTGAAATTCTAGCCATTACATTTACATTCCACAGTGGCAGAAGGAAGATGCAAAGAATGACCAAATGTTTTCCTTCAAGCCTAAGCAGCTAATTTTAAATCTTTTCTGAGAGTTCAATAACATAGTTTTGTTAATATTCTATTAACCCTAATTTAGAGAGATGGGCACATATGAATACAAGGAAAGCTTGTCATAGATGTCTTCTTATTTCTATAGTAGCAATCAGTTCAGTTCAGTCTCTCAGTCCTGTCCAAGTCTTTGTGACCCTGTGGACTGTAGCATGCCAGGCTTCCTTGTCCATAACCAACTCCCAGAGCTTGCTCAAACTCATGTCCATCGAGTCGGTGATGCCATCTAACCATCTCATCCTCTATCGTACCCTTCTCCTCCTGCCTTCAATCTTTTCTAGCATCAGGGTCTGTTGTAATGAGTCAGTTCTTAGCATCAGGTGGCCAAAGTATTGGCGTTTCAGCTTCAACATCAGTCCTTCCAATGAATATTCAGGACTGATTTCCTTTAGGACTGCCTGGTTCAATCTCCTTGCAGTCCAAGGGACTCTCAAGAGTCTGCTCCAACACCAAAGTTCAAAACCATCAATTCTTTGGTGCTCAGCTTTCTTTATAGTCCAACCCTCACATCCATACATGACTCTTGGAAAAACCATAGCTTTGACTATATGCAGTTTTGTCAGCAAAGTGATGTCTCAGCTTTTTAATAGGCTATCTAGTTTTGTCATAGCTTTTCTTCCAAGGAGCAAGTGTCTTTTAATTTCATGGCTGCAGTCACCATCTGCAGTGATTCTGGAGTCCCCAAAATAAATTCTGTCACTGTTTCCATTGTTTCCCCATCTGTTTGCCATGAAGTGATGGGACCAGATGTCATGATCTTAGTTTTTTTTAATGTTGAGTTTTAAGCAGTTTTTTCAGTCTCCTCTTTCACTTTCATCAAGAGGATCTTTAGCTCCTTGTCACTTTTTGTCATTAGGATGATATCATCTGCAAATCTGAGGTTACTGACATTTCTGCCAGCAATCTTGATTCCAGCTTGTGCTTCATCAAGGCTGGCCTTTTGCATGATGTACTCTGCATATAAGTTAAATAAACAGCATGACAATATACAGCCTTGACATACTCCTTTCCCAGTTTGGAACCAGTCCATGCCCAGTTTCTATAGTATACCTATTTAAAAGTACATATTTTGTTACCAGAGAGAAAAATAGGAATTAATGTTGAGAGACAACTTTCAATTTGCCACAGAATTTTTCTTTAGCAAGAAGTGATTCTCTGAATTAGTTCAGGGTAAGGTACTACAGAAGGCATACCATATAATTATATGTCCACAGTGAGACACTCATAGACAAATAGCTAAGTTAAGATGGCCCAAAGAATGTTCTAAAGGTATTCACTGAAGAGATTTCTCTCAAAATTTTGACCTGTTGTGTTGAAGGTTTGTGGGGTACTTTCTATGAAATATCATGATGCACATTGACCTCATCTTAGAAAGAATAGCTGTTCTATAAATTTTAATACATCTGAATATTTTAATAAATCAGATTCCTTTTCTCACTGATACATGATAACTTCAAAAATTTTCTTTTCATTCCATGATGATTTTTAATAAGAACTCTGGAAACTATATCTTTAAGATTTTCTTGACTTTCTCCATCTTTATCAATAGCTAATGAACTGTAAAGGAATGCCTAAATGCACTCAAATTTTCTCTATTTAAAGGAACTCTGAGATCAGAAGTAAATCCTTTTGTGAAGCAAGGGATGTTTTGCAGTAATTACTCTGTAATTTATCTGGCTGTAAGTGGGATTTTCCTATGTTTAGCTTTGTGAATGTAGTTTGCACTGGGTATCCTGCAGGCACCTCAACTTTAGCATGTCTGAAATGGTGGCAGGGAGCCCAGGTAGGAGACTGTTGCTGTAAGTCTTGACACCAGTTTCTCTCCACTCCAGTTCATCAGCTACTGTGATGCCAGAGAAATAATTCCTAAAAAACAAATCCACTCATTTCACTGCTCTGTTGAAAACCTCTGCTGGATCCCTGTTGCCTGCTGAATAAATGCCAGGCCCGTTAGCAGACCATTGATGGTCCTTGACATTTTGGCCTCAACTGTTTTCCTGCCATTCCTTCCATGTAGCATATGCTTCAGCCACACTTCACTTCTCCCCACTGTCCAAATACGTCCAACATTTCATCCTTCTGAATGTTTGCTTTTGGCCACACCTGGATTGCTCTGTGTCTAATACGTTTTCTACCTAAAGAATTTCTCCTTTTGCAAGACTCAGCTCAAATATCTCCATTCCAATTCCACAAAGAAAGACAGTCACCTGTCTCTTTATTTTCATAACAGTCTGGCTCTTATCTGAGAGCATTCATTACATTCTATTGTAATTATTGTTATATCTCTGTCTCCATGACTAGACTTTAAGTTTAGAAGCTATGACATAATAAATCTTTCTTTGTTGGGTATGGTTCGCATTTGAATGTACACTCAATCCCAGATACTGTATACTTTGCAAATAATATATCATTAAATCCTCTCAATACAATTATAAGGTATAATTTCCATTTCACTGATGAATAAATGAATGTTCACAGATGCTAAGGAGCTTTTTCTGCCCATACTGTCAATAATGTTTATAGCCTGGATTTAAACCTATGTCTGTTGCTGAAGGCTAGGTATTTTTTCTTAATATAGCATTCTCCATCTTCAGAGTTTAGCACTGTGATTGTTATCTAAAACATGCGAAATGTACAAAATTGGGTATAGGTTGTCTCCAAAACCTGTATCTACATTCAGAGGATAAGATTTTCCACCACTGAGGTTAATTTGAAGAAAACATCAGAGGCAGTTTCCAAAGGGACCTCCCAGGAGTATTTAGAACCAGGGTGGTGCTTTAGAGTTATAAGTGACTGAGGGTGTGTATTAGTCTCTCAGTTGTGTCTGGCTCTTTGTGACCTCATGAACTGTAACCCGCTAGGTTCCTCTGTCCCTGGGATTCTCCAGGCAAGAATACTGGAGTGGGTTGCCATTTCCTTCTCCAGGGGATCTTCCTGACCCAGGGATCAAACCTGGGTCTCCTGCATTGCAGGCAAATTCTTTACCATCTGAGCCACCAGGAAAGCCCTATCCTCTCAATTAAGGGCTTCCCAGGTGGCACTAGTGCTGGGTAAAGAACCCACATGTCAATGCAGGAGACAAAAGAGATGTGGATTTGATCCCTGAGTCAAGAAGATCCCTTGGAGGAGGGCATGGCCACCCACTCCAGTGTTCTTGCCTGGAGAATCCCATGGACAGAGGAGCCTGGCGGGCTATAGCCCATAGGGTTGCCAATTGCTGGACACAACTGAAGCAGCTTAGCACACAAACACTCACCCATTCAGTTACACATTAATCTGTTACTTCATCCCCCCTCAAAGTGTTTGCTTTAGCAGCAGTGAGGCAGGTTTTTCAAAATGAAGAAAGAAAACTTATGGACTGGCTCTTCATCACCTATCCTACCTTGTTGAAAAAAACTTTTTTTGTAAAGTATACAGTGAAAGGTTAATGATATGTGATAAAGATTTGTGATATGATTCGGAAACACTTAATGTATAGGGTGCTATTAAAAATGGACCAGAAGACATAAACAAAAAAGTGCATCCATATTTCTTGTGGATCTCCTAAGAGTGGTTTCAACCTGATGGATATAAACGTGAAAGATATTTATGTTTTGTTTTTGCTTTGTTCTTCCTGGCTTTACTTTTAACTTTATCGAATCTCCCTTTCCTTCTTCTTAATGACAAGCTGGACACATTCTGATTCTCTCACCTCTTGATCCACTTTAGCATAAAACTCTAATCTCATGTCTAATTTCAGCCTACTATTCTTCTTTAGGAAACTAAAACTAAGGTCCTTAGCTTTGTGGAGTGAAGAAAAAGAGGGCTCTCTGTGGCAACTTCTCCTATTATTCTGGTCCTAAAGCCCTTGGCTTTTCAGGGAAGAAAAAGGGATAGAGAAAACAGAGATCTCTTTATGACCAGACACATGAAGATAATGGAGTGATATCTATGGCATTTCTCTAGTTGTGTTTGCTTCTAGGGCTTCAGTTGAGGTAGTGTTCTCCATATAAGACGTGTGCATGGTTTTCCTAGAGTAGAGTTCAGTTTCCTGGAATCCTCTCAGAGGGGCAACTGTGTCAGTTGAAGACCCCACCAGTGGTACACAATCATAGCAACTTGAGTGGATAGAGCATCCCATTTTTCACCAACAGCCAGGTGGGTCTTCAGCATGTAGAGACAAGGAGAGTCCAGGAGTCTTTTCCTTCATCTCCCAAGGGATGTTGAGATGGGTGGAGTGGAAGTATCACCATTTTTTTTCCCCTTTACACACTACTGCAAGGTCTGCGCCATGATCTTTTCTAGCAGACACTCTGATTTCAAAGTCTCTGCATCAGAAGTGAGCACATTTTCTATTTTCTCATAGCCCTCAAACTTCAGATGACTCAAGTCATATTCCTCTAAGAACACTCCCTACTTCAGCTACACTGTCAAGACAGAGATACTTATTTGCTCAATTTAGCAAGCATCCAGTCAGAGAATAGCATGCCAGTCTTTCCTTGGCAGGAACTCAAGTTTGATGAGAGAAAAAGGGGATGTATTCTCCTTTTCCTAACCCACAAGGAGGGGAGGGAATTGATTGTCTTCATGAATCCTGCGTTTCTCAAAAGGCCTAACTCCAAGAAAACCCTCTCCTATTGATATGGAAGGAAAGGGTAAGATGGTGGTCGGTGGTCATTCTTCTGTCTCTTAGTGTGTGCTATAATATAGGGTTCAGTTCAGTTCAGTTCAGTCACTCAGTCGTGTCCGACTCTTTGTGACCCTATGAATCACAGCACACCAGGCCTCCCTGTCTGTCACCAACTGCTGGAGTTTACTCAGACTTATGTCCATCAAGTCGGTGATGCCATCCAGCCATCTCATCCTCTGTCATCCCCTTCTCCTCCTCCCAATCCCTCCCAGCATCAGGGTCTTTTCCAATGAGTCAACTTTTTGCATGAGGTGGCCAAAGTATTGGAGCTTCAGCTTCAGCATCAGCCCTTCCAATGAACACCCAGGACTGATCTCCTTTAGAATGGACAGGTTGGATCTCTTTGCAGTCCAAGGGGCTCTCAAGTGGCTTCCCCAACACCACAGTTCAAAAGCATCAATTCTTCGGCACTCAGCTTTCTTCACAGTCCAACTCTCACATCCATACATGACCACTGGAAAAACCATATATATAGGATATGTGACTCTAATTCTGAAATGCTATTTAGAATGTGGGGTACTTAGTGCTGCATATTTTAATCTTGAATTTAACTACAGTTTTGGGAGCACACAAAAATATACTCAACAACTTGTTACACTTTGATTTTCTAAATTCCCTTTAATTAGCTATTTTTCTTATGAATGTCGTAATAAGTCCTTCAGAAAGATAATTCAGTATATTCCCGCTACTATCCACTCTTAAGGGCTTCTGTGGTGGCTCAATGGTAAAGAGCCTGCCAATGTAGGAGATACAAGTTCAATCCCTGGGTCAGAAAGATCCCCTGGAGAAGGAAATGGCAACCTACTCCAGTATTCTTGCTTGTGAAATTTCATGGACAGAAGAGCCCGGCAAGCTACAGTCCATGGGACTGCAAAGGAGTCGGACACGACTGAGTGACTGAACGACAACAATCCACTCTTTGGCTGCATCTGCTTTAGGAACTAAGAGCAGGCCAAGCTTAGGAGAGCAGGAGAAAACAGTACTCATCTCTAACCAAGAAAATGCAGGAGCTACTGAAGCAAAGTTGTATGCCCTTCTGAGGAGTTATGGGCAGTCCCAGTGCAAATCTGATGAGGGATGTCTTCCTGATACTTTGCTACTTGGGCAAATGGCTACAGTCTGAGATTACAGCTTATTAGAAGGGCATTTCTCTTCATAATTCTGATTCCAGGAAAGTGTGATTAATTTTTAATACTTTAAAGCTGAGATGCCCAATAAATACTAAACGTATATGGCCATTTAAATTTAAATATTAATTAAATCATATTAGAACTTAAAATTTAGTTGTTCAGTAATAATAACCACATTTCAGGTACTTAGTAATCACAAGTGGCTTGTGGATTCAGTATTGGACAGTGTAGAAATTGAGCATTTCCATCATTAAAGAAAGTTCTGTTGGAGAACATTGTATGTTGAGATTCTCACTAGATATATGATAAGGAAAATGGAGTTTTCTTTCATCTGCATGCTCACATATGCTAGTGTTAGGCCAAAAGACAAACAAGGGTTGACATGGACTACAAGGATACCTTTTTCAAGAATTTTTTCCAGCTCAGTGTTTGGCTTTTGTTTGGCACCTCAACTAATTGAGAAGTGAAAATTCCCATCTATCAGCCATTGATAAGTTGGATGAAGCAATTATAAACAATAAATTCATCAAATTTCCTTTGTTTAATCTTCCATGAATTGCTCAAATCAATCACTGGCATGATTCTTTTCAGCCACATGAAGTCCTAACCTTTACTTACTAAAAGTACAATCAGGTATTCAGGGAGGGCTCAGAAACTCCCAAGATTGATACCATAGTTAGGAACATAAGCAGACTCCTTTATCAGACATGCTTAAGCTGTTAAAAATGCACCATGTACTCATGTTCTTAGGGGTATAGACATTTCAGTATTTACAGAAAAGTTCAACTTGGTCTTCCAAATCTTAATTTTGTTGACACTTTTCAGTAAAGCTGTATGTAAATGAAAATGAAGTTGTACCTCATTAGTTAGTTTCACATAATTCTAATTACTTTTCACAAGATCTTATTTAGAAAGATAATCAATCTTGGTCAAGGTGAAAACAGGTTATAGGACAAATGCATATAAGTAAATTGTCCTATAAACTCCCAGTTAGTCCTACTAATCATCTAGACTAGAAAGAGACTTTTTTTTTAATCTAGTGTAAATGTACACACATACATACATATGCAGAGGTAAACTTTTGAAAACATTTTTTGAAAATGTAGCATTTAAAATTAAAGTTAATTTACAATGTTGTGTTAATTTCAAATGAATAGTGAAGTGATATTCTTTTTTAGATTCTTTTCCATAAATAGGTTATTACAAGGTATTGAGTATAGTTTCCTCTTCCATACAGTAGGTCCTTGTTGCTTTCCTGTTTTGGATGTAGTAGTGTGTATATGTTAATCCCAATCTTCTAATTTATCTATCCCCAAAAAATATTTTTTAAAAAGATCGAAACTGTACTGACTAAATCTTTTTTCCCTAATACATGGACCAGTTTAAAAAATAAACATGTCTGAATCAATGAAAATATTTTAGCATTGTGTTGTCACCATTGAGCAATGTTTCATTGCTGAAGGAAACACTGAAAATATAGAAGGTAAAGATAAAAACATTGTAAAGTTTTAATAGAATTTTTGTATTTGTTTATCAGCTCCACACAGATAACTGTTCACTGTACTATAGATTTATGTGTGCCATATGGTTTTTTTAGAATTTATTTTGTTGGGGTATAAAATAATGGAGAACTGAATGTTCAAGCCAATTTTCATATCATTTGTTGAGTAAGGATTTAAAGAGAATCATGTTTCACTTTGCTTTTTACCTGAAACTAACACAACACTATAAAATAACTGTATGTCAATAAAAAAGTTTAATTAAAAAATTGTGTTATATTGCTTTATGATGTAGACATTTCAGACTTTCAAAGTTCATATGAATTTGTTAATGATAAAACCCCTACTGGGAATAGTTTTGTGAGATTGTGCAATTAAAATTCCTCTAATTTTACTACTATGTATTAAAAACTCAAGTGCCAACTCTAGAGGAACCTCAGTGACAGAGCTCTTTATGTGTAGAAAGTAACTTTGATATATCTACTTTCATCATCTAAATGAAATAAATGCAACATTTTGACAGCATAAATGATTCAAAAACAATTAAGTTATTGACTTTAAAGGAATGTTCATATATAAGAGATTATTAGGAATAGAACTTATAAAAGAATATATTTTTAATAACTATTTATTCTTGGTAAATAGAAGAGAAGAATGTTGTTCCCTACAGATTCTAAGTGTATATTCCATATCTGAAAATCAATATGTATGAACATGAGGCTGTATTAACAAAGTCATTAATTACAGTCCTGCTTATTCTGTTGTGAAAGATATTCACTCATTTACTGTCTCTGACTGACAGGAAGTAATGACTCCAATAAGCTAATGAGGCATCAAGTTAAATAAATACAATTTTAAGTTGTTAAAAGTGTAAACATGATTTTAATGAGTTTTTGTACTAATAGTTTCTTTAATTATTGATCAATGTTGGTGATATACAAAGAGGGATGACTATGAGACTGGCTTCCATGTCCAGCTCTAGGTTTTAACAAGATTTGTGGTTAGAGTTGAGCTGTATCATCTTTCTCAGTCTTAGTTTTTGAGCTTACCCCTTGGAGTTATGGTGAGGTACAAGTGAAATAACAGACACTGACATTTTATTTTTGAAAAGGCAAGTGTTCTTTAAATGCATGAAAATCAAATTAAACTAAATTTGTGGTCTGTAAAAAATCTAGATATATTTGTTATCCTCATCCCCTACCCCATTTTAATGGCTAAGAGAGGGGGATTATATTTTGTTCAGGATCATACAGCATATTAGTGGGAGAGTTAGTGAGCATATTAGTGCTCACCAAGCACTTGTTCATGCTGTAATGTACATTTGTAAACCTTTGATGATTGCTGATATGTGAATATGCTACAAGAGTTAGCATATACATACAGGGGAAATAATATGAAAATTTATTTGGCTTTCTATATTGATCTAACATATTAATATGTATCTCCTGGGTCTACTATTTTTTCTGGATTAAACTGGAGATGAAAAAAATAGTTCATAATGGTGTTTTTCATTCTAGCTTGATTATATTCTTGTTTTCATTATGACTTTGATATCTTTATATTTTAAAACATGAGTAATTTCCATTGCTTTCTTGATTTGTCTCTACCACTGCTGTTTTTTAGAGTCACCAAAACAAACCTTTTATCTCTAGGAAATTGACTGGGTAACACTTCAGTCAGTATATGTATACAGTTGGCCTTTGACATATGAATCATTGTGGTCATAAACAGAGAAAATACCCTTCATTCCACCAGGATTGTGATGCTTTTATTCCTGAGTTTCCTGGCCTAAGAGTACCTGATACAGCTGCTTTATTTTCACCGTTTTGAGACAGGGAGGGAAAGGGAGCAGGTAGATCTCACAAACAGATAGGTTATCTTTTTTCTTCACCTTTCTAGATTGACAAAGAATGTTGTTTATGGTGTCTTTCAATAGCCATTTGCAGCATTTAGCTTTCCCCAAATGGTCAAATATTTCTCCTTTATTTCCTAAACTTTATGCACTGACTCTCAAAGCAATCACTGCTTAGGTTGGCTTTCTATATTCTGTGGCATGCTTCTGAAGAATGGCAGCATCTATATCTGACCGTCATCTGTCTATCTGTCTGCTGACTTAAGAAAGCTACTTGGTATTTTTAGAGTATGATTTTTTTTTTTTAATCTTAACCCCCTATTCTCCCAAACCATAGGAAAAAAATAAAGAATAAGACATGTCAAATATATAAGACATCTGATCTAGTCTTATCTATGTCTTATATGAAATGCTAGCCTTGGGTGAAATGTTTAGGTGTATGAATAGATCAAGGCTGGCTGCACTCACAACTCAGTTTTCTTTTCCAGTCTTATTAGCATTTCATTTTAGGATCTTAGATCCTATACCTGGAAAAGATCTTAAAGATTATCTTGTTCCTTTTATTCTATTTCCCCATTTTAGAGAGCAAGCAATTGAGACCAAGAGAGGTGAAGTAGCATCTCAATTTCAGGTAGCATTGTTATTGACTTCATCTGT
Organism: Odocoileus virginianus; assembly: GCF_023699985.2. NCBI lineage: Eukaryota > Metazoa > Chordata > Mammalia > Artiodactyla > Cervidae > Odocoileus > Odocoileus virginianus. Next base: position 17,601,164 of record NC_069677.1, read on the forward strand.
TTCCCATTTGTTCACGTATCTTGCACATATTTCCCTTGATAATGTGCTAGGACAAGCTTCATTAGTTTAACATTTAAGTGGACTCTAATTCATCTAAGAATCACATATGTAAGATTTTCCAGTTTACATAAGTTGGAAACAGTCTGTTAATGAACTGTTGCCTGGTAAAGAAGAAATTACCCTAAAAGATAAGATTTGTGCCTTGTGCTACTGGAAGTGTCGAAAGAGGGGTTAAGTAAAACAATATGAAATTTCTCTTCAGAAACGTGGGCTAGCATCTGAATCATATTTAACTGTTTATTATAAATGGTTAGGGTTTTTTCAAAGCATTTCTCAATTGCTTACATGTTTGGACAGTTGAGTGATGATATCAGTTATTGTAAGCTTAGGAATTTGGGCAACATCAGATTTAAAGAGCTGATTTTTTTGAACTTTTATTATATCACTGATATTTGTTTCAACTCAGTTTTTCTTTTCAGTGTCCTTAGCATTCCATTTTGAGTTCATAGGCTATTATACCTAGAATAGCTGTTAGAGATGATCTTGTCTCCTCCCTTTCCTCATCTCATTTTGCAGATGATGTAAGCAAAGTTACAAGATATAACCTGAACATTTACAAATTGAGTAAACATTATTTACTGATTTTGTTTTTTCATCCATTTTCTCAGTGGTTTCCACCCTCAATCTAATATGCAGCTTCATTTATACTCAGGTTATAGATTAAAGAATAAATATTAAGTAAATAAAGTAATGGAAAAACTATATTGTCAGTTTTAAAGGCCGTTAATTCCCTAGTGACCATCAGTGAACATTTTACTTCTCATTAGGTGTATGAAAACATTGTGATCTTTAAAAAGTTGAACATTCTCTATCTGTGTGAATAATTTGCTTAGCATATCTTTTTTATCATAATGCAAAATGCTTGCCTCTTTGTTTTTGAAATTGCTGCATGTTTCAGAATTACCTCTAGGTTCTTCTTGCTTTTCAAATTTTGCAACAAAGCCTTGGAATGAAGAAATCTGTTGACAGCAAATATGTAGATATTATGATAGTTAAAATTAAAACAGAAAAAAAAGTAGCTTTGTAGGTTGGCATTCAGAAGACCCTGAAGGAATCTGTAAAGAGAATAATCTCCTTTCCTCATGCTGTTCTGATTGGACAGTAATGAAAACTAGCTTTCCATCCACTGTTTTCTAATTCAAGGGCTATTAACCCTTACAATCTCTATGGTGCTTACCTGAAAGTAGTCTATAAAAACTTGGAAAGAAAGGAAATAGAACAAAGAAGTAGTGCTCCCAAATTATGTTACATCCAAAGTTAAATTTTATATAATTCAGATTTCATTGCATCCTTAATATGAAAAATTACAATATATTAAACATTTTTAAAGATCGATAAAGGAAAACACGTGACAAATATTTAAAACTGGTTGCCTGATCCTGAAGTTCATAGTAACTGTCCAGAGTTTTTTATCTAGGTGCTGAGAAGAATTGTTGTTGTTATTGTTGTTCAGTCACCCAGTTGCGTCTGACTCTTAGCAACCTAATAGATTGCAGCACGCCAGGCTTCCCTGTCCTTTGCCATCTCCCGAAGTTTTCCCAAGTTCATGTCCATCTCATTGGTGATACCATCCAGCCATCTCATCCTCTGACACCCTCTTCTCCTTCTGCCCTCAATCTTTCCCAGCATCAGGGACTTTTCCAGTGAGAAGAATGAAGAATAAAGCAAAGATATCACTAAAAATATATTTTTCTTTCATACTAGGACTTTCTGGAAAGATGTATAGAAAATTGCACATGGACTTTCAAAGTGAAGACTGTACTTTGAATTTACAGCAAGCAGTAAGAGTAGGCATTCATTGTAATTTTTAATGATTAGTTACAGGAGAAATATTTTTAGAAAGTTAACTTTCCTTAGATTTCTGGTAATTGTATATCTTATCATACAAAAACAGAAACCCCAAGGAACCCAAGTCTGATCTCTAGTCTTAACCAGGGAGAAGGCAATGGCACCCCACTCCAGTACTCTTGCCTGGAAAATCCCATGGATGGAGGAGCCTGGTGGGCTGCAGTCTGTGGGGTCGCTACAGTCTGTGGGGTCGCTAAGAGTCAGACGCGACTGAGCGACTTCACTTTCACTTTTCACTGTCATGCATTGGAGAAGGAAATGGCAGCCCACTCCAGTGTTCTTGCCTGGAGAATCCCAGGGACGGGGGAGCCTGGTGGGCTGCCGTCTATGGGGTCGCACAGAGTCAGACACGACTGAAGTGATTTAGCAGCAGCAGCGGCAGCAGTCTTAAGCAGAGTCCATTTAGTTAGATACTGATTTCTTTTCCTAAGACTCAGCCCATTATAATATTAAATTATTATTTTCTATAGCTAGTGATAGCTTTATTGCAAAACAGGCACTTGTCTTTGCAAATATGGCCTCTAAACAATTAATCTATAGTTTATTCTGTATCCTAGTTTGTGTTTAAGAAAAAGTGCTTAAGACTGTCATATTATCACAGAAAATTAAATGGACTGAAAAGAGGGTAAAGAATGCTATAAAATGCTGTCAAGTCTACTTTGATGGTTTACATTTAGAATATTATTTTTGAAGGAAAGGAAGAAATGTGAAGCTTAGAATATTTTTGTTATTAATTCCATCTGTATTTGACATTCTTCAGGAAACTTGAAGCTAAACACTTTCATGTATGGATGGGATTATTTTTTCTTCTGGCCAATTTGAAAATTCTACTGTCCCATTGAGTATTCTTACCTAATAAGCTCCAAACATTGGCTAAAAAAGAAAGGTGACATTTCACCTCAATTGTTTATGAAGATTTCTCACTCCCGAGGTTGTATATCTTGTTCTGTTTTAACATGCTCATTCAAAATCTGTGCCTAAAGGCATTATAAAACATGGTGTCTATCCAAGCCTTTAAACAAGAAATTTCAAATTTTTTCTTTTAGGTACAGTCTTTTAAATAACCTTTTAAAATTGATTGACTCTGATTTTTTTCTCTTTGATCATTGAAATGCTATCTACTTTAGTTGAAATAAAGTCTTTATGAAAAGTTAATCTTAAGGCCAATCATATATTGTGAGAGAATAATTTGTTTTCTTTCTGCTTCAAAATGAGAATTCAATATGCCTTTTTGGAATAGATAAGATATTGATGGACCCTGGGGCTGTGTGTGGGAGAGCCAATATCTATACTAGCTCTGTTGTTGGAGAAGGAAATGGCAACCCACTCCAGTATTCTTACCTAGAGAATCCTGTGGACAGAGGAGCCTGGTGGGCTGCTGTCCATAGGGTTGCATAGAGTCGGACAAGACTGAAGCGACTTAGCATGCATGCATGCATTGGAGAAGGAAATGGCAACCCACTCCAGTGTTCTTGCCTGGAGAATCCCAGAGACGGAGGAGCCTGGTGGGCTGCCGTCTGTGGGGTCGCACAGATTCGGACACGACTGAAGAGACTTAACAGCAGCTCTGTTGCTGTTTCATTGCTCAGTATTGTCCAACTCTTTGCAACCCCGTGGACTGCAGCATACCAGGCTTCCTTGTACTTCACTATCTCCCAGAGTTGGCTCAAACACATATCCACTGAGTCGGTGATGCCACTCAACCATCTCATCCTCTATTGTTCCCTTCACCTCCTGACCTCAATCTTTCACAGCATCAGGGTCTGTTCCAGTGAGTTGGCTGTTCCATCAGGTGGCCAGAGTATTGCAGCTTCAGCTTCAGCATCAGTCCTTCCAATGAATATCCAGGATTGATTTCCTTTAGGATTGACTGGTTTGATCTCCTTGCAGTCCAAGGAACTCTCAAGAGTCTTCTCCAACACTACAGTTCAAAAGCATCAATTCTTCCATGCTCAGACTTCTTTATGGTCCAACTCTCACATCTGCACATGACTACTGGAAAAACTATAATAACTTCGAATATACAAGCCTTTGTCAGCAAAGTGATGTCTATTCTTTCTGATGCGCTATCTAGGTTTGTTGTAACTTTTCATCCAAGGAGCAAGTGTCTTTTAATTCCATCATTGCAGTCACCATCCACAGTGATTTTGGAGCCCAGGAAAATAAACTGTTACTGTTTCCATTGTTTCCCCATCTACTTGCCATGAAGTGATGGGACCAGATGCCATGATCTTTGTTTTTTTGAATGTTGAGTTTTAAGCCAGTTTTTTTCACTCTCCTCTTTGACTCTCATGATGAGGCTCTAATTCCCCTTCACTTTCTGCCGTAAGGGAGGTGTCATCTGCATATCTGAGGTTATTGATATTTCTCCCAGCAATCTTGATTCCAGCTTGTGCTTCATCCAGCCAGGCATTTTGCATGATGTACTCTGCATAAAAGTTAAATAATCAGGGTGACAATATGTAGCCTTTATATACTGCTTTCCCAGTTTTGAACCAGTCTGTTGTTCCATGTTGGGTTCTAACTTGGTTGTTGACCTGCATACAGGTTTTATAGGAAGTAGGTAAGGTTGTCTGGTATTCCGGTTCTTTAAAAATTTTCCAGTTTGTTGTGATCCACACAGTCAAAACACTTTAGCATAGTCAATAAAACAGAAGTAGATTTTTTTTTCTATAATTCACTTCCGTTTTCTATGATTCCCATGGATGTTGGCAGTTTGATCTCTTGTTCCTCTGCCTTTTCTAAATCCACCTTGTACATCTGCAAGTTCTCAGTTCATGTATTGTTGAATCCTCACTTGGAGAATTTTGAACATTACTTTGCTAGTGTATGAAATGAGTGCAGTTGTGTGGTAGTTTGAACATTCTTTGGCTTAGCCCTTGTTTGGGTTTGAAATGAAAACTGACCTTTTCCAGTCCCATGACCACTGCTGAGTTTTCCAAACTTGCTGGCATATTGAGTGCAGCACTTTCACAGCATCATCTTTTAGAATTTGGATTAGCTCAACTGAAATTTCATCACCTCTACTAGCCTTGTTCATAGTAATGCTTCCTAAGGCCCATGTGACTTCACACTCCAGGATGTCTGGCTTCAGGTGAGTGATCACACCATCATGGTTATCCAAGTCATTAACACCTTTTTAGTACAGTTCTTCTATGTATTCTTGATACCTCCTCTTAATATCTTCTGCTTCTGTTTGGTCCATACCATTTCTGACCTTAATTGTGCCCATCTTTGCATGAAATATTCCCTTAGTATCTCTTATTTCCTTGAAGATATCTCTAGTGTCTTACTCACTGGACCACCAGGGAAATCCCAGTGAAGTATTTACACAATGATATATTATGTATTCATGGATATATTTTGTGGACAAAAAATAGCTGCAGGTATTCTGTAAAGACCTACTCAATCTTCACTTAGTACCAAAATATAAAATTACATATGCCTTTTTCATTTTCAAAATGAAACTCTAGGAAATAATTTTCCCATTCAGGACCTTATTCCTTTGTAAAATCAAATGGTCTCCCATTTAAATTTTAAAACACCGTGATTCTGATATTCCATGAAAAGAAAAATGCACAATATAAATGTGGAAGAGTAGATCATTGCTAGTAATGTTAAAAATGTCTTTTGAGTGAGAATAACTTTCTTTTGAGTGAGAAGAACTTTGTTTCCCTTATTTTTTAATATATATTTAATTTTGTTCAGGGAAAGTTATGTGTGTGTGTAATGTGAGAGGCAATGAGAGAGAGAAAGAAGAGAATTTCTCTTTCTACTTAAAAGCCCATAATCAGTAGTTCCATTTTGGTCAGTTTGTAAGAAAATCACAAAACCAGTAATGAAATGATTCTCTCCACTAAGTGAAAGTTTGAGGATCAACACTTCAAGCTTTAACCAGACTTGCTCTTCATTTAGCATGTAAGATTTTGTATTAAATGAGATTAAATGTAACCTCCAGAGTTTGTCCTTAAAATTTATACTAGAACTGAGACCACTATTACTGTCTACTCTGTGTGCTTAGAGGCATGCAGTATTATCTCATGTCCATGTGACAAACACAGAGTATGAAGAGTGCAGAAAATTTTTCAAAACAATTTGATTATTTTCTGCAGAAGCTTTCTCCTATCTTTTGTGTTTCTCTTTATTCCTGTTATTTGTTTACAGCTTCATTATTTTACATATGCAAATATTAGTATACTTCTCCATATTATGTCAGAAGAGTCAAAAATGCTAGAAAAATGGATGAAGAAAAGACCTCCAGAAAAAATGACTGGGGTGTCACTATAAGAATCTTGTCTAATTTCACAAAAATCTATGATCCATGTGAAATTCCACAAGACCTGTGCCTCCTCTTGGGCTCATTCTTATGAAAGCCCAGAGAAATGGACAGAAATAATGTTTCTTTGAAGAGGTCATCATTCTTCAGAGTAACCAGCATAAATGATAATCCTTTGCACGGACATGCTGCATTTTAATTCACAAGACCTTTTCACTAATGTCATCATATTTGTATTCTGATGTATTTCATGGGTTGGGGGAGCCAATAGTGACCCAACTGAAATTTTGGAAGACTATTTCAAAAAGGGAGTCAGAATTAAAATTGGTAAGATTCTAATCATCAGTATAAATTTGGTCATGTGAAAAGCATGTTATAGCTCTGTTAAAATGCTTAAGTTTTTCTTCTAAAGTGTGATTGCTTAAAAAAATATTTTCAGTGAGCAAATCACTTGCCCTTTAAAATAGTGTTTTAAATATATGGGTATTTTTGAAACATAAAACTTCATGCCAGATGCAAGTTGTAAATGTCATTTTATTTGTTTGCTTGTTACTGAGGAGATATTATTGTAGCAAATAATATGTGATATATCATATAGTATATACTATATGATAGCAAACCCAAGTGCCAAGAACCCAAGATGGAGAGAGGCACATCTAGGTAATTTAACTCCAATAATTCTTAGCTTTTCATAAGAATTTAAAAATATTTCTATGTGAAATTTTATGAATTTGAAAAAAATTTGGAATTAAACATATTCATGGGTCATGATTGAATGGTTATCCACATTCTCCCCAAAGCCATGTATGGTTCTATTTATCTTCTAACAAAAATGCAAAGTAAGAATAATCATTCAAGTTTTACATATGAGAAGGCTGAGGCTAATAAAAATTAAGAAGCTGACTTTTACCCAGGTAATAAACAGCAGAGGCAGCAAGGAAACCTTGTGTTTGATACCAAAGCCCTGGGTTTTCCTGTGTTTCATTTTACCTCTCAGAAAATGGGTCTTAATCCAAATATCATATCTTAGAATTAATTCTTTCTAAAAGCTTATTTTTAAAGTGTATTTCTTAACTTTCCAATACAGTTTTTGAAATAAAAATGGAAAAAAAAAATAGAAATAGGAATCATGGGACCTGTAATCTTCTCTTTCTCAGTGTACAACCAAAGCCTATTCCAATTAAGTCACCCTCACTGGTGGATCAGTGGTAGAACATCCATCTGCCAATACAGGAGGCCTGGGTTGAAAGATTTTGCGAAGGAAATGGCTATCCACTTCGCTATTCTTGCCTGGCAGATCCCATGGGCAGAGGAGCCTGGTAGCCTACAGCCCATAGGATTGCAAGAGTGGGACGTGCCTTAGAGAAACAAAGACAACAGCAACCCATCACTCCGCCTAGTGGTAGCATTCTCTAATTGGAGGTCATTACTATGTCCAGAAAACAACTTAAATTTGAAAGAAGAGCATGAGTATACTTTCAGTCTCTAATCACATACTAATCTTTGGAAAGGCCAGAAGAGTCTTCTCCTTAATGTGTTAGGTTGAGTGGAGCATGGAAGTTCTATGCTTAGAATTCATGACATTTGACTATATTTTAGGGCCAGCTATCTCACTAGTGATTCTTTGGACTCTAGATTTCATTTGTAGAATCGTATGATTATTGGGATATTATAATATCATAAGTTGAATATTGTATGTACAAAATATTTTCCTCCCCTTCTACTCCCCTTGGTCTACTAAGTAACCATATATCCTTCAGTGATCAAATACAGCCTCTTTCAGGAAGCTCTTCTTGACTTAGATCCTTATGCAAGAGAGGATTTTAATACTCAACTCTCTGCCTCATAATATTGTGAACTCTGACTACCAGGGCTGTCTGTTAATCTATATATCACGATTTGATTAGAACATGGACATAAGTTAAATGTTAGCTGAAAGAGTACGTGAATTATGTAATTGTGTCAGTGGCTACCCAAACATTAAATACCAGATATACTACAACCTCACACCTTCCTTTTCTCTACCTACCCTGACTGATTTACATATAAAATATACATTGAACATGAGAATACAGGAAAACCTATTATTGTAGTTTTATTTTCCTGTTTATGAGAAAGTATAAAAATGATTCACTATATGAATTTTTGCTCATAGACTGTGTATAACGTCAGAAACCAAAACTTGTCAAGTCTAGCAGAATATCTTCTTCATGTATTGTTCTTCTCTCCCACGCAGTAGTTTTAAATACAGCTTTTTCAAAAGATGAATGCTAGAAATTTGCATGCTGAGTCTATTAAAGAAAATGGTCAGATTCTATTCAGACTGAATACAAGCTAAATTGGTGAAATGCTGTGACACTTTGCCACTTGGCTTCAGAACAGCATCAGTGTTGAGGTTGGCTGTAAATGCTGGGTCTTTTTCCTTTTATAAAATGGTTTAGAAAAATTCCAAGTTTCCTTTCAACCCCATCTCCAATAATCCAGACTTCTATTAAGGATAAAAAATATGTAAAATGCCACCCTGCAAAATATATGAAAAAAAAAAGTCTGTCTGAGCACTGGGCACATTTCTGGGGAAGGCAAAGGGAAATACTAACAGCTCATCAATAGTTAAACCCCAAACTTTGAGTAAAGTTATAGGCAGATAAAAAGAATTTGAGCTTTAATGGAAAAGGAGACATGACTCACATTAGACAGTGGATTTTCAATTGTTTTTTAACCTGTCGACCCATTTTTATCCATGGGGCATGCAAATAAAAAAATAAAGCAGACCAAATTATTTCCCTTTCAGATTAAGTAGCGTTCAAAAGAGTAAAATTCAAGAGAAACTAAGATGAAGGTTTTTGTAGTCAGTGACCTGAACATAAAATTTTTTATTTGTTTGATAGTTTCTAAAAATGGCTTGATTAGAAAAAATAAATGTAAAAAAATAAGTATAGCTTTCTTGCTATTGAGCTTAATGGGTGCAGAAACATATATATAGGAAAATTATTTACAGTATACACTAAACAGCATATTATAGTCATATAATAATAATATTCCATTCATTGTATAAATACATCACATCATTATCCATTCATCTTTCGATGGACATTTAAGGTGCTTCCATGTCTTGGCTAATGTAAATAGTGCTGCGGTGAACATTGGGGTGCATGTATCTTTTCTACTTAAGGTTTTAAGGTTTTCTCTGGATAGGTGTCCAAGAATGAGATTGCAGGATTATATCATAGCTCTATTTTCAGTTTTTGAAAAGCTCCATCCTTTTCTCCATAGTGGCTGTATCACTTTGTATTCCCACCAATAGTGTAGGAGGGTTACTTTTTATCCACACCCTCTCCAGCATTTATTACTTGTTGACTTTGAGGATGGCCATTCTGATTGCTGTGAGGTGAAATTTCATTGTTGTTTTAATTTGCATTTCTCTAACTATTAGTGATTTTGAATATTTTTTTTCATCTGCCTGTTGGCCATTTGTATGTCTTCTTTGGAGAAATGTCTATTTAAGATCTGCCCACTTTTTGGTTCATTTATTTGTTCATTTGTTTTTGCTCTTGAACTGTATGAACTCTTTGTATATTTTGCAGATTAATCTCTTGCCGGTCACATCATTTGCAAATATTTTCTCCCATTCTGTAGGTTTGTGTTTTCATTTTGTTTATTGGTTTCCTTTTCTATGCAAAAGCTTGTAAGTTTAATTAGGTCCCATTTGCTTATTTTTGTTTTTATTTCCATTACTCTAGGAGACAAATCCAAATACACATTGCTGTGATTTATGTCAAAGAGTATCTGGTCTTAGTGAAAGTTGCTCAGTTGTGTCCAGCTCTTTGCAACCCCATGGACTATACAGTTCATGGAATTCTCCAGGCCAGAATACTGGAGTGGGTAGCCATTCCCTTCTCCAGGGGATCTTCCCAACCCGGGGATTGAACCCAGGTCTCCTGCATTGCAGGCGGATTCTTTACCACTGAGCCAACAGGGAAGCCCACGAATGCTGGAGTGGGTAGCCTATCCCTTCTCCAGCGGATCTTCCCTACCCTGGAATCAAACCCTTCCCTACCCAAGAATGCAGGGGTCTCCTGAATTGCAGGATTCTTTACCAATTGAGCTAATACGGAAGCCCCTCTGGTCTTACATTTTGGCCTTTAATCTATTTTGAGTTTATTTTTGTGTGTGGTGTTAGAAAAGTTTGAACATTTTACATGTAGCTGTCCAGTTTTCCCAATATATCTTTTTGAAGAGATTATTTCCATTATATATTCTTGCATCCTTTGTCATAGATTAATTGACTATCAGCTGTGTTAATACTATAGGTTTATAGTATAGTCTGAAGTCAGGGAGCCTGATTCCCCTAGCTCCATTTTTCTTTCTCAAGATTGCTTTGGCTATCTGGAATCTATTGTGTTCCATACAAATGATATTAGCACAAAAAGAATGAAATAACACCATTTGCAGCAACACTGATGAACCCAGAAATTATCATACTATGTGGACGAAGCCAGAGAGTGTAAGACAAATATCATATGATATTACTTATATGTGGAATCTAAAAAAACAAAAAAGATGATACAGATGAACTTATATACAAAAACACAAATAGACTCACAGACATAGAAAACAAATTTCTGGTTGCCAAAGGGGAGAAGGAGGGATAAATTAGGAGTTTTGGATTAACATATACATAGCACTACATATAAAATAGATAACCAACAGGAACTGTACTCAATATATTGTAATAACCTGTATGAGAAAATAATCTGAAAAAATAGATATATAGACACATAAAATTGATTCACTTTGTGTATACCTGAAACTAACACAACATTATAAATCAACCATATTTCAATTTTTTAAAAAACAAATTTAAAAAAAAGTAACAGAAAATTATGTAATATTTTATACAGTATAGTGGATGTATATAGATATGAACTGCACAGGAATTGTGATATTTGAAGGTATATCAAAAGAATGGGCTTGTTTAACATCAAAAATGAAACATTAGAACTGTACTTATATTCCTCAAGGACCAGATACCATTTGTTTGCTTTGCTTAGTATATATTAATGGCTTTTATCAAGTTAAATATATTTGAATTTTTACATAATTGGTACTTAATTCAAGAAAGAGTTAGTATCTCTTATAGATACCCTACATGAAATCTTCCTTTTGTAAGTTAACATAGAATGTGAAAAGAATACTATTTCACACTCATGTTTATTCTGTCATATTATAGGCTCCCTGAGAATGTACACTCCTATTTACTTTTTTAAAGTACATTTCCCTCTTTTTCAGATACTTACAAAAGGAAAAATTGTATTTCCTTTTAGGCAATTGGTCTATTGATTGTTAGCTGTAACTTTTAAGATTTAGGTATAAACAAAGAAATTTAAAAATGTAAATGGTTGACTTTTGAATTTTGTTTGTATGCTGATTCAACGCAAGTTTAGCTCTTTAAGATATCTGTACTAGGGTTGATAAACCATTGCAAAGACGGTTTCATTAAACTTTTTCAGACATTGGGAACAGGCTATATTCATTCATTCATTCTGTCATTCATTCACAAACATTTATAAAGAAGCTCCCAGGTGCGGGTACTGCTAAGATTCAAGGAGAAATATGAGAAATACCTTGATCACAAATAATTGTACTTAGAAAGATTGTATTTGCAAACATACATAGATATACAAAATATGCAATAAAAGTGAACATTATGTTGAAAGCCACAGATACATTTCTGTTGTTGGAATCAGAAGAGGATGAGCTGATTTTCAGATGACAAGATGAGATGATTTTATGAAGGGAGTTGAATTTAAATTATGTCTTTAAGAATAATTGAGATTTGGATTTGCAAACATAGGTGGGAGGACTTGCCACATATAAAAGTGCAGCAGAAACAACAAATGAAATATTATGATGGAATCTATGGGTGATGAAAGGTATATAACAAATGACCTATGATGATAGATGCATACAGATGACATGATTTAGCAATCTGATGATAAAGACATAGAAGATGAATTATCCACACATATATGAGTCTTTTTTTTTTCTGAATTTGTAGCCAAAACTATACAAATGGGAAGAGAGGTAAATAAACGTTCATGCTTGCAAAATCGTTTCCTTGGTTAGGATTAAATCATGAGTCCTGAATTATAAATTAATCAAATTAAAAATGTGCATTGATAGGACCATTAGATAGTAGGATGGCTGTAAACTTACAAGCTGGATGGACCAGCTCCTCTTTCACCCAGTGTTCCCTTTTTACACAAATGCCATCCACTTGGAAAAATATAATCTGATTTCCATTCATGATCCCTATTCAACCCATCAGTCAAGTTTACTGTTTTTATCCTGTTTGTATTTAAATGATCGCCTCTTTCTGCCTTCTGCCTCCTGTTGTGCCAATGCTCATCTCGTGAAATCATAGGAGCAAAATCTCACAACCTACAACCCAAGTGGCTGAAAACAGTGTGCTCACTGTAACAGGTAAGCACAGTGATATTAACTGTGCTTCAGATAGTAACTGAAGCACGTTGGTCAAAGTCATTTGATTAATGGAAAATATGCACAAGTATAAGTGAAAGCCTGTTTCACCTCATGATTCTTAATGATAAAAGCACAGAAATCATAACCAGAGCCTCATGGTATAATGAGGGAAGATCCCCAGGCAGAAGACTGTATTCCATTCCTGACTCTGCTGTTACCTATAAGCATGATCTTGACTGTGTAATTTTCCTCCCATTGGTTGTTTTTGTTGTGATTTAGTCGCTAAGTCATGTCCGACTCTTGCAATCCATGGACTGTAGCCCGCCAGGTTGCCCTGTCCATGGGGTTTCCCAGGCAAGAATATTGGTGTGGGTTACCATTTTTTTCTCCCGGGCATCTTTCTGACCCAGGGATCAAACCTGTGTCTCCTGCATTGCAGGTGGATTCTTTACCACTGAACCACAAGGGAAGCCCTGAATCTTTATTTCTTTATCTGTAAAGTGGAGAATCAGACTACATATTACAAGCCCTAAATTTCAAGGGTTCTGTTAATCATAAGACCAGAACTTACAAACTTTCTTTGTTTTATGAAGTCAAAAATATGCTTATCATCTCTTTGCCTGAGTGATAATATATTTGAAGCTTGATAGAGGTAAATTATATTATTCAATAACCTAGGACTTTAGAAAAGAAAAGCAATCCAAGCCCTCTCTCTTCATTCCTATTTAGTGGTGAATATGTTTACTTTGAATTATCCTTCTGAGGAGTCATTATCACAGCAAGAAGCATTGCAGTGAAGATTTTTTTTTTTTTAAAAGAAACCCACAGCTCTAGCTTTTTAGATCTATCAGAACTGTTTGTCTAGCAGATTACCCTTTAGGCTGTTGAAATGAAAGTGGCTGGTGTTATGGTGCATGCAGGCTTGATTGAGACTTGGCAGAACACATCTGTGAGAGGTGGTTTTAGAGCACTGCTAAGGGATATAATATCAAGTCTCAATCCACTCACACCTGCTGGGTACCTGCATTATACCTGGATTCTTTTGCTTTGCCTTTATTTCTTACACTTTTTCAGATTAAGAAAAGGATTGTGGTGTCTGCTATGCCCCACAGCAATCTAACAGCAATCCCACATCGCAGGTGCTCGATAGTCATAGTGCATTCCAGCCTGTATTTTTCTTTCATTGACCATTACAGTAGTTCCTCACTGAGAAATGTTTCAGTCGCTGAGCACTGTAATCACTGCCAAGAAGATGTTTAAATGAAAGTGTAATTTAAACTCAGTGAAGAAGTAACATAAGCAAATTCAGGGGTTGTTTCTCCTTCATGATAGTGGGGATAGTTATAGAGCATCCCTTTGGTGACACATGGGCTCCCCTGGTGGCTCAGATGGCAAAGAATCCACCTGAAATGCAAGAGACCTGAGTTTGATCCCTAATCGGGACGATCCCCTGGAGAAGGGAATGGCCACCCAATCCAGTATTCTTGTCTAGAGAATTCCATGGACAGAAGAGTATGGTAGGCCATGGGCTGGCAAAGACTCGGACTCGACTGAGTGACTAAGAACACAATGGTAACACGTTACCCCCTAGAAAAACCCTTTATTTCATGTGTGTGCCTGCTAAGTCGCTTCAGTCATGTCCAACTCTTTGCGATCCTGTGGACTACAATACTGCCAAACTTCTCTGTCCATGGAATTTTCCAGGCAAGAACAGTGGAGTAGATTGCCATCCCTTCTCCAGGGGATCTTCTGACACAGAGATTGAGCTCAGGTCTCCCACATTGCCAGCAAATTCTTTACCATTTGAGCCACCAGGGAAACGCTATTTTACTGGCTACATTGTTTTTTTAGTTTTTAAATTTTATACAGTTTTAAAGGTTGCTTTTCACTTACAGTTATTGTAAAGTATTGGTTACATTTGCTGTGTTAAACAATACATCTTTGAGCCTATCTTACATCTAATAATCTATACCTCCCACTCCTTCACCCCCACGATTCCCCTACCCACCCTTCACTGGTAACCACTAGTTTGTTCTCTATATCTGCGAATCTGCTTCTTCTTTGTTTTATTCACTAATTTTTGTATTTTATTTTTAGATTCCACATATAAGTAATATACAGTACTTGTCATTCTCTGTCTGACTTACTTCACTTAGCATCCATTCAGTTCATTTGCTCAGTCGTGTCCAACTCTTTGCATCCCCGTGGACTGTAGCACGCCAGGCTACCCTGGTCCATCACCAGCTCCTGGAGCTTGCTCAAACTCATGTCCATGGAGTCGATGATGCCATCCAACCATCTCATCCTCTGTTGTCCCTTCTCCTTCTGCCTTCAATCTTTTCCACCATCAGGGTCTGTTCCAATGAGTCAGTTCTTCGCATCAGGTGACCAAAGTATTGAAGGTGCAGCTTCAGCATCAGTCCTTCTAATGAATATTCAGGACTGATTTCCTTTAGGATGGACTGGTTTGATCTCCTTGCTGTCCAAGTGATTCTCAAGAGTCTTCTCCAACACCACAGTTCAAAACCATCAATTCTTCATCACTCAGCCTTCTTTATGATCCAACTCTCACATCCATCCATAACTACTGGAAAAACCATAGCTTTGATTATATGGATCTTTGTTGGGAAAGTAATGTCTCTGCTTTTTAATAAACTATCTAGGTTTGTCATAGATTTTATTCCAAGGAATAAATGTCTTTTAATTTCATGAATGCAGTTACCATCTTCAGTGATTTTGGAGCCCAAGAAAATAAAGTCTGTCACTGTTTCCACATCTATTTGCCTTGAAATGATGGGACCAGATGCCATGATCTTAGTTTTTTGAATGTTGAGTTTTAAGCCAGTTTTTTCACTCTCTTCTTTCACTTTCATCCAGAGGCTCTCACTTAGCATAATACCCTCTAAGTCCATCCATGTTGCTACAAATGGCAGAATTTTACAAGTATATGTGTACATCTTCTTTATCCATTCATTTGCTGATGAATGCTTAGGTTGCTCCCATATCTTGTCTATTGCCAATACTGCTCTGAACATTGGGGTGCATGTATATTTTGAATTAGTGTTTTGCAGCTTTTTTAAGGATATATGTCCTGTAGTGTAATTTCTAGGTCAAATTGTAGTTCTAGTTTTAGTTATTTGAGAAACTGCCATACTGTTTTTCACAGTGGCTGCAGCAAATTACATTCTCATCAATAGTTTATAAGAGTTTCCTTTTCTACACATCCTAACCAAAATTTGCTATCTTTTTTTTTTTTTTTTGATGTTGGTCATTCTGACAGGCGTGAAGTGATTTCTTGGTGTGGTTTGATTTGCATTTCCCTGATAATTAGTGATGTTGAACATCTTTTCATGTGCCTGTTGACCACCTGCCTTTCCTCTTTGGAAACATATCTATTTAGTTCTGCCTATTTTTCAGTTGGATTGTTTATTTGCTTTTTTTTTTTTGATGTTGAGTTGCATGAGCTGTTTATATACGTTGGATATTAATCCCTTGTTGGTCATATAATTTGCAAAAATTTTTGCCCATTCAGTAGGTTGTCTTTTCATTTTGTTCATGGTTTTCTTTGCTGTGCTTAAGCTTTTTAAGTTTAATTTTGCCCCATTTCTTTACTTTTGTTTTTATTTATTTTACTTTAGGAGACAAATCCAAAAAAAATATTGCTGCAATGTATGTCAAAGAATGTCCTACCTATGTTTTTCTGCAAGTTTTATAGTATCTGGCCTTAGATTTAGGTCTTTAATCCATTTTGAGTTTATTTTTGCATGTGGTGTTAGAGAACATACTCCAGAAACTATAAGACACTGATGAAAGAAATTGAAGATGACACAAGCAGATGGAAAGATATACCATGTTCTTGAAAATTGGAAGAATCAATATTGTTAAAATGAACTACTCAAGGCAATATACAGAGTCAGCGCAATCTGTTAAAATGCCAATGACACTTTTCACAAAACCAGAACAAATAATTTTAAAATTTGTGTGGAAATACAAAATACCTGGATTGGCCAAAATAATCTTGAGAAGGAAGAACACAGCTGGGAGAATCAGGCTCCCTGACTTCAGATTTTGTACAAAGCTACAGTGATCAAAAGAGGATGGTACTAGCAGAAAAATAGGCATATAGATCAATGAACCAAGATAGAGAGCTCAGAAATAAGCCCATGCCTTTATTGTTGTTTTCAGTCATTAAGTCGTGTCTGACTCTTTGCAACCCCACGGACTGTAGCATGCCAGGTTTCCCTGTCCTTCACTATCTCCTGGAGTTTGCTCAGATTCATATCTATTGAGTCATTGATGCTAACTAATCATCTCATTCCAAGCCCATGCCCTAATGGTCAATTAATCTATGGCAAAAGAGGTAAGAATAATCAGTGGAGAAAAGACAGTCTCTTCAATTAGTGATTTTGGGAATACGGGACACCTGTGTAAAAGAGTGAAAACAACTGCACTCGTTATTAGAGATCTGAGAGCCACATTTTCTAGTGCATTTGTTTCACTTGTCTAAATTTTTTTTTTCCCATCTTAATTTAACTTGTTTCAAGCAGTAACACAAGCAAAGAGGAAAGTAAGTCTGTATTCTCCAATCACCGTAAGTCTCTTCCCAGGAGGCAAACATATCATCAGTTTCTAGTATACACTTCAAAAGACTTTCTAAACATAATACAATCAAATAACTATTTGTGTGTATGTGCATATTGAACACAAATGGTAGAATGTACAAATTAATGTTTTTGCATTTTAAGTGTGTGTACTTAATACAAATGGTGATATGTACAAATACACATTTATAGATTTCTTCTTTGATCAAACTGTGTGTGCATCATGGAAATCTTTCTAAAGGAGTCCTTAATTAAATGCTTTATTGTCTTTAGCAGCTATATAATATTACATTGAATCACTGTGCCAGGATTTATTTAACCAATCCCTCATTGAAAGACATTTCTGTTTTTCAGTATTTTGATGTTACAAACATCTTTATCCTGAATACAGCCTTGAACTTATTCCATTTTGAATATATGCTATTATATCGCAGGTCATATTCCCAGAAGAGAGTCAATGGGTAGGTATTTGCATTATAATATATAATTTATTCTCATTTCCTAACAGTATACTTTTGGCTGCATCCTACTAATTTTAATATTTTGTGTTTTGTTATTATTCAGCTAGAAATAGTTTTAGTATCCTTTGTGATTTCTTCCATGGCCCATGGGTTCTTTATAAGTCTAATTCCAAGCATTCAAGGATTTTTAAGATGTTTAATTTTATTGATTTAACTTTGTTTTTGTCAGTGATCATACTCTGTAAGTATTAGTCTTTTGTCTTTTTATAAGGGCCAACATTTGCTTAGTGAATGTTCTATATGCATTCAAAAAATATTCATTCCACTCTTGTTTGAAATTGTGTTCTACAATATTGATTGTCAAGTAATTTGATAGTCCTCAGAATTTTTTGTATCTTAACTGAGTTTTGCTGTATGTCTTCTAACAGTTGTTGAGAGAGAAATATTAAAATCTTTAACTATGTTTGTGTATTTATTTGTTACCTCTTTTCCTTCTGTTGTTTTTGCTTCCTATATTTTGAGATGTTATTATTACTCTTTATGATTCGACTCTTTGCGACCTCATGAACTGCAGCCCACCAGGCTTCCCTGTCCTTCACTATCTCCTGGATTTTGCTGAAATCCATTGAGTCTGATGCCATCCAACCATTTCATCCTCTGTCACCCCCTTCTCCTCCTGCCCTCAATCGTTCCCAGCATCAGGGTCTTTTCTAATGAGTCAGCTCTTTGCATCAGGTGGTCAAAGTATTGGAACTTCAGCTTCAGCATCAGTCCTCCCAGTGAATATTTAAGGTTGATTTCCTTTAG
Source organism: Odocoileus virginianus (assembly GCF_023699985.2). NCBI lineage: Eukaryota > Metazoa > Chordata > Mammalia > Artiodactyla > Cervidae > Odocoileus > Odocoileus virginianus. Next base: position 17,619,700 of record NC_069677.1, read on the forward strand.
GATTGACTGTTTTGATCTCCTTACTGTCCAAGGACAACTACATAAGTAGAGTTATTATGATGGATCCTGATGCCCTGACCCTTGATTATTGTTAAATGTTCCTTTTTACCTCTGATAGTACCCCTTGTCTTGAAGCATGTTTCATCTGATCCTACTGTAGCCAAATCTATGCTTGGGCTTCCCAGATGGCATAGTTGTAAAGAATCTGACACAGGAGACGTGAGTTCAATTCCTGGGTCAGGAAGATTTCCTGGAGTAGGAAAAGGCAACCCACTTCAGTATTCTTGACTGGAAAATTCCATGGATAGAGGAACCTGGTGGTCTATAGTCCCTGGGGTCACAAAAAGTTGAACCAACTGAGTGACTGAGCATGCATGCATCTGTGCTTACTGTTGGCTTGGGTATATGTTCTTCACACTTTTACTTTCAACCTCTGTGAGACTTACGGTTGTCACTTCTAGATAATATATTGTTGAGTTTTGCATTTTTTGATCAGACAGCCAGGCTCTGCCTTCTAGTTGGAGTGGATGCTCTTTTTGCAGTGAATGTGGTTTAAACTATGATTGGATTTAAACTACCATCTTGCTGTTTGTTTTCTATTTATCGCAACTCACTTTTATTTTTCCATTTTTCTTCTTTTTTGTTTTTGTTTAATTAATGCTTTTTGTGACTCATTTTAATCCCTGTGTTGCCTTCTTAGTTCTACCCTTTTGTATTTGTAGTTCTTTCTGTAGAAAGTATAGCAGTGATTCTTACTTTATGATAGTTGACTCAGAATTAATGTTAAACACCTCACATATACTATAAGAACCTTAAAATAAGAAATTAAACCTCTCTTCTTTCTGCATTTTCATGTGTATGTTTTTATGTTATAGCCCTCTCAGTGCAATGTTATTTATGCTTTAAAATATTAAAAGAAGAAAAAGTATGTTCTTTTATATTTATCAACATATTTATGATTGCCAGTGATACTTATCCTATCCTGTGTAACCTAGTTTCCATCCAGTATAATTTCCTTTCAGTCCAAATAGCATCTTTTAGCATTTATTATACTGTAAGTGAGTGAAAATTGCTCAATCATGCCTGACTCTGTGATCTCATGGACAGCAGTCTGCCTGGCTCCTCTGTCAATGGAATTCTCCAGACCAGAATACTGAAGTGGGTTCCCTTCTCCAGGGGATCTTCCCAAACCAGGGATCTGACTCAAGTCTCCCGCATTGCAGGTGGATTCCTTATAGCTGAGCTACCAGGGAAGCCCAAGAATACTGGAGTGGGGAGCCTACCCCTTCTCCAGGGATCTTCCCAACCCAGGAACCAAACCAGAGTCTCCTGCATGGCAGGCAGATTCTTTACCAGCCGAGCTACCAGGGAAGTCCAAAAGTACAGTGAATGTTGCTCAGTCATGTCTGACTCTTTGCGACTCCACGGACTATACAGACCATGGAATTGTCCAGGCCAGAATACTGGAGTGGGTAGCCGTTCTCTTCTCTGGGGGAATCTCCCCAACCCCAAACCCATTATAATGCAAGTCTTCTAAAAATGAATTCACTCATTTTGTTTGTTTGAAAATATTTTTACTTTATCTTACCAGCTTTGAAGGATATTTGTTCTGGATATAGAATTATAGATTCAATTTGTTTTTTATCTCAGCATTTTAATGACTTCCCTCCATTGTCCTCTAGCTGCCATTGTTTGCCTGTGTTCCATGTGTCTTTGTATCTTCTTTGTTTCATTTTAAGTTTTTCTTTATCTTTCAGAAGTTTGGTTATAATGTGCTTGGAGCGTAGTTGTGGTTTATTTCTCCAGTTCAGAGTGTGTTAAACTTCTTTGATGTTGATCAGAAGAAATTTTTATTTTTACCATATTTGATAAATTTTAACCATTTTTTTCTACTTAATTCTATTTCTTTTTCTTCAACATAGCTAGAGAATTTGGTACTGTCAGTGGTTACTGATTCTGTTTTATGTTTGGGGAGACTTAAATATTTATCTGTCTGTTTTAGCCTGGATAATTTCACTTACTCTGTCTTCAGGTTCATGGATACTTTTATTTGCCAGTTTCTAATCTGTCAATAAATACATCCAGTGTTTTTCCCTTAAATATTGTTCTTTTCAATTCTAGAAAGGTTGTTTCTTTCTTTTAATCATCACTTCCAATTTTAACTGATATTTTTTATTTGTTTACTCATTATGTCCTTTTTCTTTTAAGTCATGTAGCATATTAATAGGAGCTATTTTAAAATTCTATTAATTCTAACATCAGGGTCATCTTATGGTCTTTTCTGTTGATTGCTTAATTATGGATTACATTGCCTTGCTTGTATCCATGTTTTATAATTTTTATTGTGTGTTTGATATTTGTATAATATGAGTGTGCTTTTTTCCTGACATTTAGATTAAAAAATAATAGATTTTCTTGATCCTGTCAGGGTGTGTGTGTGTGTGTGTGTGTGTGTGTGTGTGTGTGTTTAGGTCTTGATTATTTTGCTTCTGTCTTTAGTCTGGGGTTGGAGGAAAACCTTATTTAGAGTAACATAGTCTTTTGAGGTCTTCAACAAATGTCCAGTGTGTTTGTTGAAGTCTCTCCTTTCTGGCTTGTTTAGAAGTTCATCATATTCCAGCCCTGCCCAGCTGTGGTATGTTTATTCAGTTTGCACACTTGCAGTAGCTATTCTGTGCTAGCTTGAGGAATCTCATTCTGAGCATGTGCAGTCTATCCATAAACACAAGACCCTCAGGAAATTCCCATACAGACTCCTACCCTTAATGCTACCAGTCTCCTTTTCTTTGGCACCTTTCTGCAGAAACTCAAGTCCCCTTAGTAGTTCCAAACTCCAGTTTCTAATACCATAGCTCAAAAAACCACTGGCTATACTTCAACTTCACCTTTCCATATCAAGGTTGAAAAGTGCCCCTTGAAGAAAGCCAGGGTGGTAAATCAGCTACACTTCAATAAAATAAATTAAAAAAAAAAAAATAAAGCCAGAGTTAATATGGTGCATCAATGCATTTTCCTTCTCTTGAAGAAAACCCTGCAATTCTAGTTGACAGGTGTTTGGAAACTGCTGTCCCAGCTACTTTGTCCAGTTTTATAATTATTTATAAAAGGAAATTAAGTTTGATACTGATTATTGTGACTTCATTGAAGTTGACAGATTAAATTTTTTAAATTGGGAAATTTCATGTTTTAAAAAACATATTCCTATGCTTACTTGATATTTCTGGGGTCCTTTAGAGCATTCAAAGTGACTTTCTAAAAGATATAACACTGTTTAACTTGAAATAGGGGAATTTGAAAACATTCCTACCTTCATCCTTATCCCCAGAAAGGAAGACAGATTGAGGCACCAGAGGCACACAGCCTCTTACATAAATGTGTTTAGAGCATTCAGTATACCCTCTGACTTGATTTTCAGACTCAATTATAAAGGGGTATTTGGTTACATACTGTGTACATGGTCACTTCATAAGAATTAATGATGTTTTTAATTGGAGAATTGCATTGTTCCCCCAGTGTATGCTTTCTGTCTCTAGAACTTTCAGACTTCTGGAAATAATTCTGGTGATAACAATAAATTGCAGCATGATATATTCCATTGTGGTTTCCCTGATATCTCAGTTGGTAAAGAATCCACCTGCAGTGCAGGAGACTCTGGTTCGATTCCTGGGTCGGGAAGATCCCCTAGAGAAGGGAAAGGCACCACACTCCAGTATCCTGGCCTGGAGAATTCCATGGGCTGTATAGTCCCTGGGGTTGCAAAGAGTCAGACACAACTGAGCAACTTTCACTTTCACTTTCATATTCCCTTATTCACTGATCTTCTAATTCCCACTGCTCACTACACTGCTAGACTTGCAGGCTTCTGGCTAAAGGGTAAGTCTAATGATGGCTATGTTGTATCACACCTCATTAGATAGTAATATCATCACATCACTTATCTCAGATTAATGTCAAAGACATCCTCCACTAGAAAAAGAAAAATGGTCACATTTATCTGTGTGCCCTGTAAGTAGATGACCAAATTGAACCTTAAGCAGTATAACCTTGATTAGCCTCTTATAAGGAAGAGAAACTCAGGACACATAATTAAGATTCCATAAGGAAAGTGACTTTTCTCAACCTACTGCTCAGGGGATCCCGTTCTCATTTGTGATATCAAATATCACCTGAAAATTGTAATGAGAAAGCGAAGAAAGTAATATACCAGGTACTGTGTTTAGAATAACCTTGTTGTCTTTTTTTTTCCTTTTTGATTTGTTGTTGTTGTTGTTGTTGATATGGACCCTTTTTTTAAAAGTCTTCATTGAATTTGTTACAATATTGCATCTGTTTTACATTTTGGTTCTTTGGCTGGGAGGCCACAGTGGTATCTTAGCCCCCAGACCAGGGATCGAACCTGCTGCATTGGAAGGTTAAGTCTCAACCACTGGACTACAGGGAAGTCCCAAGCATACCTACATTTTCTTGTTTAATAATCATAACCTTACAGTGAAGGTATGATTAGTGTTAATTTACAGATGATAAAACTGAACTTTAGGGAAATTAAGTAACTTGTCCAAGTTTAAAAATCAGGGAGATGAGTATTTGTGTCTATATGCCTCCAAAATTATGTTTCCAGTACACTACAGTTTTCATTATTTTATGATGAAAATCTACCCTGTTTCCTTGTAAGATTTTGCCAAGAAAGTGTTAAAGAACTTTTAGAGAAATTAACTCAGGCGTTTTCCAGTAAAAAATATATATCTCAAATGTATATAAAGATTCCCATATCGGCAGTTTTTTCAGTTATAAAATTAGACTTGTTCTAGTCAAAGCAATTCAGTTTTTTTAAAATGCTTCATTTAAGATAATGTATTTCAGCATTTTCCTTGCCTCTTGTCAGGATGGGAAGCAATAGTTCACTTGCTTGATTTAATATCATTATATCTGACAACACAGTTAACAACGCCGCTGTTAATATTCCGAAGATTTTTAAGCTCTGTGCATCTAAAAGTCACTAATAAAATTAGTGAACCAGAAGCTTCACAGCCAAATATCCAAAGCTTAAGACTAAAGGAACTGTGGGTCTCTGGAATTGTTGGATGTAAACTGTGTAGCAAGAATCGTCAAACTTGATTCCTTCATTATAAACAACCCAATAAGCAAAGTTTACAGCGAACAGGAAAGATGTGTTTGAACATTATGAAGAGTTTAGATTTTGCTTTACAATTGGAAAGGAAAAAAATCAAAGCAAGAGAGTTCCTTGTATCTAGCATATGTTTCAAAAATCAGTAATTTTTACATTTCATAAGGAGACTAAATAGTCATAATTACCTATATAATAGCAAAGTTTATTTTCTTATATTACCTTTTCTTTTGCATTTTGTTTTCTTAATAACAATATATGACTACCATTTTTCTCTGGTAAGTAATCACTGTTTTTGAAATAACAAAATTTTATCTTGATTGCTTAATTTCAAGAAATTATGTGACTATTTAATATGAATGATAAAGCTATAGAAGATTTAAGTCAAAAAACATTTTAGGTAGCCTGTACAACAAGCAACACTTTTTCATTCAGGGGAACATGGAGCGTAAGAAGGAAAATGATCATTCCAATGTGAACACAAATTAGAGATATACAGGAATTAAAAACCCAGGTCTCAGGATGTCTTTTCATCATATTATTTTGTTGGAGTAGATTTTTTTTTAATTCCAAGGACTGTTGAGAATTTGAGGGAAATATAACATAGTAATTACCTTCATAAAACTTATCCCGGTAATGTTCGGTTGTGAAGAAGAAAACAAGGTGAAGAATTAGAAGGTGACAGGAGGAGGTGCTAAATTATGTAAGGTAATCAGGGGAGGTCTCTGAGATAGTCAGACTTGAGCAGTGACCTGAAGGAAGTGAGGGAGCAAGCCAGTTAATATGTAATTGAAGACGTTTCTAAGATCAGAGAATATTAATTGTGTAGGACTTGAGATGGTTTGTGCTTGTTATTTTTGAGAAACAACAAGGATACCAGTGGCTGAAGTGCAATGAGTATTCATTAATTCAGTGCACTTTCATCCCATGGATTATTGGAGCTGGAGCAGTGAGAGAGAAATGGGGCTCTACAAAGAACCAGATGAAGATGAGCCGTAACTGTGGTACCCTTTAATTATATTAATCATACAGAATTATACAAGTCGTGGATTCCTACTTGAGTTGGAAAGCATGCATTTTAACATGCATTTAGTAAAGCTAGAAGGAGCAAAAAGTGTTTGTGGTTAAATCACAGAACATTCTTTTCCTCTCAAAAAATGTATTCTAAGCAATTGTCACCATAAAATGTAGAAACTTTTATGTTTTAAGTTATAAAGTCAGAGTCTTCTATATAAAAGAAATGATTTCACGTAATTGTATGGGTCTTCAAATAGCTTGTACATAGGTTATATAATTTGATCTTTATAGCCCCGTGAGTCTGTAGTAAACGTATCTTCAGTTTTTTGATAAAGGAGTTGAAATTCAAAGGGGAACTGGTTTGCCAAGAAACACATCATGGTCAGCACCCCAAAGTCTTCCCCTTGCTTCGTCTCACTAATTACTCTCTGTGAACAAAGTTATAGCTGCCCTGAATTCTACAATAGATTAATTTTACCTGCTTCTGAGCTTTATATAATTGAAATAAATAGTATGTAGATCATTTATTTTTCTCCACATTATGTTGTTGAGAATCATTCATATTATTATAGTTGTAGCTTGTTTATTCTCATTGTTCTGTAGTGTCTTATTGTCGGAATATATTACATACCCAGGCATTTGGGTTGTCTCCACTTGGGGGTTGTTATGAATAGTGCTACTATGACCGTTCTTGTACATGTCTTTTGGGGGATAAAGATAGTAATAGATAGATTGATTGATTAATAAATAGATAGCTAGATAGCTTTCATTGGGGTATAAATCCAAAAATAGAATTGTCAATCATAGGATATACTTACATATATCAATACTGCCAAATAGCTTATCGGTGGTTTTACCAATTTACTCTACCATCAGTTACATATGAGAGACCCAGTTGCACCACATCCTTTTCAACACTTGGCATTATCTGTGATCTCATTTTAGCTGTACTTAAATGTAACCCATGGTGGATTTTTCCAACTTTATTGAGATAGAGTTGGCAATTAAAAATTTTACAGCTTGATGATTTGATATGTATATACATTGTGTAATACTCATCACATCAAACTAATTAGCATATCCATAGCTACCGTTTTCTTTTTGTGTGTGTGTTGTGACGACACTGTCTTGTGATCCTGCAATCCCCCTTGGGAACATATCCAAAGAGAATGAAATCAGGATCTTAAGTATCTGCACTCCAAAATTTATTTCAGTATTACTCACAATAACCAAGATGAGAAAACAACTTAAGTACTGATCAACAGATAATAGATAAAGAAAATGTGATGGATGGATGATAAATAGATAATAGATGATATATAGATATATGGGTATATAGCATATATATGAAATTCGACCTGTAAAAAGAAAGAAATCTGCCATTTGCTACAACTTGTCAGATATTGGGGAAAATGAAATAAATCAGATGCAGAAAGACAAATATGTGGAATTTAGATATTTGGAATCTAAAATAGTCAAAGTCATAGAAGCAGGAAGTAGAATGTTAGAAACCTGGGGGAGGGAAAAATGGGGAGATGTTGGTAAAGGGGTACAAAATTTTAGTTTATGCAAGGTGAATTAGTTCTGGAGACTAATGTACAAGAATGTGACTATAGTTAACCATATTATATTGTATATTTGGAATTTGCTAAAAAGGCAGATATTAAGTATCTTCACCAAGTTTTTAAATATGAGAATTATTGCCCCTACTTTATAGATGATAAAACAAAGATATATAAAAACTAAACAGCACAATCAAAATCATGCAACTAAAGAAAGAGTTAATACTGTTAGCTCATCTTATCACATAATCTTTGTGGTTTCCTTAACATATTTTTATTATTTACTTCAACAAGAATAAATTGAGTGTTACATATGCTGGACTTCTGATAAGGACTGTGTCTTTGTGAGCAAGAGCTCTCAGTGTTTAGGATAGGAACAAGAAAAACCATTATGATACAAGACAAAGTGCACTAAATATTATACTAAAAAAAAGTAAAACAAGAAGAGAAGCTTCTTGTTTAACAAGAAGAGTAAAACAAGAGAAGCTAAGGAAAGGGAGAGCATTTCTCTTTAGTTTACCAAACAGAGAAGTAGAGTGGACAGCTTGAACTCAGTACAGTTTGAGGGTTAGAAAGTGTGGGCATGTTGAGGAATTAGTGTGTGATGAAAACACTGTTGGCAGTGGTAGTCAACCATGAAAGAAATACATTTTAGCCTTACAGCCATCAAATTCCCTAAATTTCTGTCTCCTTGTTCCTCATGATACATTTAAAGGAGAATACTGTTCAAATGGAGGGGCAAAGGGCACAGTTAGAGGCTGGCTAAGAAGGAAGGGTCTCATCTTGTGCAGTGGCAGAGCCTGAGACTCAGAGAAAAAGCCAGAACCTGAGTAGGATATCAGTGGTCTAAATACAGAGAGAAGAACAGAAAGAAAGAGGAGAAGGATCAAGCTAGAGTATGAAACTATGAAGATGGGGATCAGAGAGAATAATTCTGGAGAGAGTAGTTTAGAATTGGATGGATGGACAGAGACTGAAAAGGATCCTGAGTGGTGGCCTTGATCTTAAATAGTGTTTCATTCTTCACTCATCGTCTGGAATAAAATGGGTGGGTGTTCCAAGACAACGCTAGGGTGAATAGGCATTTGGAATGTGAAAAAAAATTGGACGTATAATGATTTATACAATGCTAGAACAACCCACTCCAGTATTCTTGCCTGGAGAAGCCCAGGGACAGGGGAGCCTGGTGGGCTGCCGTCTATGGGATCGCACAGAGTCAGACACAACTGAAGTGACTTAGCAGCAGCAGAACAAAAAAAGTTGTGCAAATGCTGCTAAAATAGGTGAGTGCTCAAAATTAATTCCAAAGCACTATCAAAGGTCATATTCATATTCTGCTGAAATCAAGGTCAGTTTAAGCTAAACAACTTAAAGATTTGGAAAGATTTTGAGGTAGTAAATGTGACAAATAAACCTAGCATTTCACAGATTTACACACATGATGTGCATATGGAGATGTTTTTGTTTCATCAACAACTGTTTATTCTGTGAGCCGTGCTGTGTACCTAGGTGGAACTGAACACTCAGGACTATAGACTTAAACAAATATTATTCATGAGATAAGCACAAATAGTAGTTAGTTTTACAAAAGGAAAAAGAACACTCTTTATACTAATTATTTACTCTGTTTCAATTATATTCAATTACAATTGAATTACATTTACATTACAATTACATTACATTACAATTCAATTCAATTACATATTATCTATTGCGAAAGTCTAGGATTTTATCACCTTGACTCAAAACCTGCCTGTCTCCATTACACATTAGATTTATTGTCATTCTAAACATAATTTTTATAACCTCAGAGCTTCTTCTGAATGTACATGACTGCCCAAGTCTTGGTTAAAAGCTTTCAGCTCAGTCGTGTCTGACTCTTTGTGACCCCATGGACTGCAGCACACCAGGCTTCCCTGTCCATCACAAATTCCCGGTGCTTACTGAAACTTATGTCCATCGAGTCGGTGATGCCATCCAACCATTTCACCCTCTGTCACCCCTTTCTCCTTCTGCCTTCAATCTTTCCCAGCATCAGGGTCTTTTCAAATGAGTCAGTTCTTTGCATCAGGTGGCCAAAGTACTGAAGGTTCAGCTTCAGCATCAGTCCTTCCAATGAATATTCAGGACTGATTTCCTTTAGGATGTACTGGTTTGATCTCCTTGCAGTCCAAGGGACTCTCAAGAGTCTTCTCCAACACCACAGTTCATAACCATCAATTCTTCAGTGCTCAGCTTACTTTACAGTCCAACTCTCACATCCATACATGACTACTGGAAAAGCCATAACCTTGACTAGACGGACCTTTGTTAGCAAAGTGATGTCTCTGCTTTTTAATATGCTGTCTAGGTTGGTCATAACTTTTCTTCCAAGGAGTAAACGTCTTTTTAATTCATGGCTGCAATCACCATCTGCAGTGATTTTGGAGCCCCAAAAAAGAAAGTCTGTCACTGTTTCCATTGTTTCCCCATCTATTTGCCAGGAAGTGATGGGGCCGGATGCCATGATCTTAGTTTTCTGAATGTTGAGCTTTAAACCAACTTTTTCACTCTTCTCTTTCACTTTCATCAAGAGACTCTTTAGTTCTTCACTTTCTGCCATAAGTGTGATGTCATCTGCATGTCTGAGGCTATTGATATTTCCCCTGGCAATCTTGATTCCAGCTTGTGATTCCTCCAGCCCAGCATTTCTCATGATGTACTCTGCATGTAAGTTATATAAGCAGGGTGACAATATACAGCCTTGACGTACTCCTTTTCCTATTTGGAACCAGTCTGTTGTTCCATGTCCAGTTCTAGTTGTTGCTTCCTGACCTGCATACAGATTTCCCAAGAAGTGGGTCAGGTTGTCTGGTATTCCCATCTCTTTAAGAATTTTCCACAATTTATTGTGATCCACACAGTCAAAGGCTTTGGCGTAGTCAATAAAGCAGAAATAGATGTTTTTCTGGAACTCGCTTGCTTTTTCAATGATCCAGTGGATTTTGGCAATTTGATCTGTGGTTCTTCTGCCTTTTCTAAATCCAGCTTGAACATCTGGAAGTTCACGTACTGTTGAAGCCTAGCTGGAGAATTTTGAGTATTATTTTGCTAGCGTGTGAGATGAGTGCAGTTGTGCAGTAGTTTGAACATTCTTTGGCATTGCCTTTTTTTGGGTTGGAATGAAAACTGAAGCTGAAGTTAAAAACTTTCAATGATTTTTAAAAATACAGGTACATGTTATTTGTTTAGTTATAGTGGGAACAATCTGTGTAGGATAAAGCTTAATTTACGGTATAAGGTCCTGGATGCTGGAACAAATATAATCGTCTATGAAAAATACAGAGCTTCCCAGGTGACTCAGATGGTAAAGAATCTGCCTGCAATGCAGGAGACCCCTGTTCGATCCCTGGGTCGGGAAGATGCGTGGGAGAAGGGATACACTTACCCACTTTAGTATTTGGGGGCTTCTCTATTGGCTCAGATCTTAAAGAATCCACCTGCAATACTGGAGACCTGCATTTGATCTCTGGGTCAGGAAGATCCCCTAGAGAAGAGAATGGCTACCATGTCCAGCATTCTTGCCTGGAGAATTCCATGGACAGAGGAGGCTGGCAGGCTGCAGTGCGTGGGGTTTTCAAGAGTCGGACATGACTGAGCAACTAAGCACACACACACATGACAAAACACAGAACTAAATGTCTAGTTATGTGATTGATTCTATTTTTCTTGCCATAAGAAAAAAATTTAAGAATAATAGTGCATTGGAGTTTTCTTTTTAATTCTATAAGTGCATTTACATCGTGCTTTCAGAGCCATCATCTTATTTTCCTTAAAATAACTTACAATTGAAAATATTAAATTCAAAGAAGTTTAACCACTTAACTAAAGTCCCACAGCTAATATGTATGTGTCTGGAAGTAAAACTCCAATTTTCCTATTTCAAGTATAAGACTCTTGATTTCTCATTACACTAATAGTGTGGTAATCACAAGGATGTAAATTCTTTGATGCCCAACTTTATATTGAAATGAAAATTGTGAACATATTGTAAAGGTTGCACTTAGAATGACTGCTCAAGTTAGCTCAGTGTTCTTAAGGCTCCCCCCCCCCATTTCTAGGAGATTGGCTCTGCCCCCACAGAAGTGCCTGCCTGAAGCTTTTGCCATTTTTTTTCCTCCTGAAATGTTCCCCTGCCCCACCACTACCCAGATATTATCACTGCCTGAAATATTATCACATTTCTGAATTTTGACTCTGAATCGCCTCTTTATAATTTTAAATGGGATACTCCACTTGACTTGTTACATCTGATTTTGACCTGGAGTACTCTGTCTGGGATCTCCATTTGCCAACTCAGAATTTTAAGGCTCAATCTGTGCCGCAGGCTAAATTATTGGCTCATGCCCCAGTATTTTAGTCCCTGCCCAATTTTCTGGACTTTTGCTTTTCTGGGAGCTGACTTTAAACAGTTTTGAAACTAAATGGAAAACTAAATGGAAACTCACTATTTATTAAATAAAAGTATATATGAAATACAACGAAGTAACTATGCCAGATGGGCGTGAGTTTAATGATGGCTTGCCTCCAATCCACATCTTGGTACCTAAAGCAGTCTTGGCAAAATAGGAACGAAGCATTGTGTGGCAATGGAAAAAGTACTGAACTGGTAGCCAGAGTCCAGGTTCTAGCCCAGGGTCTGGATCTGCCGCTAATATCCTGCAACTCATAAAACAATTATTTCACTACCATAGGCTCCCATTATTTTGTTAAATAAAGGCAGCAAATTGAACTATCACTAAGCAGCTTTCTATCTATCTCCAAATTTTCATATTTCTGTGAATTAAATAGGTATTACATGTATGATAAGATGTATTTACACACAATTCCTTGCCCCCTATATTTCTCCTAATTCCTGCTATAAGGTCTGAGATCTTATATGTAGAACTTATTCATTGAGTTTTGAAGAGTCCCTTAGCATCTAGGGTTCATTAGTACTGAACAAAAGCTTTGGGATTATTTGGATTTGTTTTTTAAAAATAGAGCTAGTAAAATCTGTAGTGAATTTTTAGCTTTTTCTAACTCTTTTTAACCTAGTACTAGAAGGAAGCCAGGAGTTTTAATTTATCTTATAAATTTATTTTGAATCACTTTGATTCCCATATTTGACAATTGTTAAGCTCTGTCCTAATAGTATTGAGACAGTGTCATAAGAGAGCCCATTGTCCAGAGCACAGGACTATGATTCAGGATGTTTTGCGTTGCCAGACAAGGAATATACTATAGTTTCATTTCCCCCCCCTCACTTTCTCTAGTCACTTCATTGCTCTGATTCTTTCTTTTTTATTTATGATTCTTTCTTTTTTTATTTTATTCTTTCTTTTTTAATTATTTATAATTCACCCACCCTAAAATGCATGTTTTTACACTATATTCTTCAATTCTTTCCCACAAAGTTGTGCAGTCTAATCCCAGGATGCATTTTGTCTCTCCCAGAAGGCTGTCATTTCCCATTTACCCATCTCCTCAGCTTTTGGCAGCCACTAATCCATGTTTTGTCTCTGTATTTGCCTGTTCTGTACATTTCATACACATTGGATCATACAACATGTGACCTATTGTGTCTGGCTTAATGTTTTTGAGATTCATCTGTATTGTCGCATGAATCAGTACCCTATCCTTCTTAAAGGCTAAATAATATTTCCTTTTAAGGATATATCACATTTTTTATCTGTTTATCCATTAATAGATGTTTGAATTGTTTCTACATTATGAATAATGCTCCTATGAATATTTGTGTACAAGTTCACATATGGACATATATCTTCATTTCTCACAGGTACATACCTAGAAGTAGAATCACTAGATCATGTGGTAACTGGATGTTTAACCTTGTGTGGAACTACCAAACTATTTCCCACAGCTGCTGCATTATTTACATTTTTACCAGCAAGGGATGAGGATTGTAGTTCTTCTAAATCCTCACCAGTACTTTTCATTATGCACCTTTTTTGATATAGCCATCTTAGCAGATATGAAATGGCACCACATAGCCAATTGTTCCTCTGATTCTTAAGCGACTAAGTTTACTTAAAACTGAGAGTATTCTGTGACATCATATTTTTATTATCAATATAATAATTTTTGTTGAAATATTATTGTTATTTAAATAAAACCACCTTTCCATTTCCCTTCTCATATTTTTTAGTCTCACTTTTTGGGCCTATAATTTTTGAACCATTTAAAATGAACAGAGTCCCAAAGAACTAAACAGACATTTCTCCAAAGAAGACATACAGATGGCTAAGAAACACATGAAAAGACGCTCAACATCACTCATTATCAGAGAAATGCAAATCAAAACCACAATGAGGTACCATTACACGCCAGTCAGGATGGCTGCTATCCAAAAGTCTACAAGCAATAAATGCTGGAGAGGGTGTGGAGAAAAAGGAACCCTCTTACACTATTGGTGAGAAGGCAAACTAGTTCAGCCACTGTGGAGAACAGTGTGGAGATTTCTTAAAAAACTGGAAATAGAACTGCCATTTGATCCAGCAATCCCATTTCTGGGCATACACACCGAGGAAACCAGATCTGAAAGAGACACGTGCACCCCAATGTTCATCGCAGCACTGTTTATAATAGCCAGGACATGGAAGCAACCTAGATGCCCATCAGCAGACGAATGGATAAGGAAGCTGTGGTACATATACACCATGGAATATTACTCAGCCATTAAAAAGAATACATTTGACTCAGTTCTAATGAGATGGATGAAACTGGAGCCCATTATACAGAGTGAAGTAAGCCAGAAAGATAAAGACCAATACAGTATACCAACGCATATATATGGAATTTAGAAAGATGGTAATGATAATCCTATATGCAAAACAGAAAAAGAGACACAGATGTACAGAACAGAATTTTGGACTCTGTGGGAGAAGGCAAGGGTGGGATGTTTCGAGAGAACAGCATCGAAACATGTATATTATCTAGGGTGAAACAGATCACCAGCCCAGGTGGGATGCATGAGACAAGTGCTTGGGCCTGGTGCACTGGGAAGACCCAGAGGGATAGGGCGGAGAGGGAGGTGGGAGGGGGGATCAGGATGGGAATACATGTAAATCCGTGGCTGATTCATGTCAATGTATGACAAAAGCCACTACAATATTGTAAAGTAATTAGCCTCCAACTAATAAAAATAAATGGAAAAAAAAAATAAAATGAACAGAGTCCTTTCAGTGGTTTCTCTATCACTAAAGACCTTCATCTGTCCACATAGTGCATCACTGTAGCTCTCTGCAGATAAATCTACAGGATTAGTCTGGAGGAATCATCTCCAAGGACATGGTTTTAACAGCTTTAGTCCTTCATATTCCTCAGTAACTTAACCCCATATGAAATTTCATTAAATCACTGCCATCTTTGATTGAAAGAGTTACAAGGAAGAGATCCCTCTAGTACTTAGTGAAGACAGCAGTGACTGTTGTGAATATGTTTGTCATGTAGAGTTCTTGTTTACTTGAAGGATTGTTTACTTGTTTACTACTGAAGAAGATGCAGTCACATTTGCTTTTCTTCTGTTTCTCTGAAGGGGAGAAATTTCTTCCTTCCATGAAATGCATTTTGTTCAGTTGGCTTGTTAGAATTTAATTTAATTGTATTGATTGTAAAATCTCATTATAAGCCCCTGAACAAGGCTCAAGTAGAAAAGGTGAACTGGAGAGGCAGAAACGAGTTCAGGCATGGATGCAGTTATTTTGTTGTTGTTTAACTTTATATTAATCATGTAACCTTTTGATGGTCACTTATCAAGTGATAGAGATGAGGTACAGAACTACTAAGGTTCCTTTTTGAACTAAATTGCTCATTCTATGTTTCATTAGAGATCAAACAATGTAATAGTAATATTTTCCTGGGTATCTTTACCTGAAATCTTGATTAGTAAGTAAAAAAATATTTCAAAGAAATTAATCAGAAAGTTACTGACCTGAAGAAAACAGCTAGTATACTAGTGATTTTATGTTATAAGCTTTGGCTATTTAACAGATTTATGAATATATAGGGTTCTTCCTTGAAAACCATCTGCTCAAGCCTGCATGTATGTGGTTGTGTTATATTTTGATTTCCAGTGTTACATTTTACATGCTAAGGGCCACAAAAATGCATAATAACCATTCTCTTAAATTTATAAACATTGTACTGAGGTCTAATTTTGGACTTGAGCACAATATTGAATGATATTAGTTTAGCCCAAGGAATGATTCAAGCTTGAACAATTGTGTTCTGTGGAGTAAAAAAGTTGTTTAGAAAGGAATTCTTGTTTCTTGATTTTGTATGATAAATCTTTATAACTACATGCTAACAGAAATTACATGCAATTATTCTCATTTTTTCTGAACTGAGGGCCTATATTTCAGGCTTATTGCTGATGTATTATTAAAAGCTTTCTCTCTTTTGTATTTCTTCTTTTTTATCTTTCTGCAGGATGTTTTCACTCCAGAATGCAAATTTAAGGAATCTGTGTTTGAAAACTACTATGTGATCTATTCTTCCACACTGTACCGTCAGCAAGAATCAGGCCGAGCTTGGTTTTTGGGACTCAATAAGGAAGGTCAGATTATGAAGGGGAACAGAGTGAAGAAAACCAAGCCCTCATCACATTTTGTACCAAAACCTATTGAAGGTATGAGCTGAGCTTCTTTTCTTTAGACCCAGATCTGTGTGTTGATGCCAGTTCTGCTCTTTGTCCTTTCACTCAGGGGAGATTGTTTTTAATGCAGCAGATTAGAACAAAGATTCAGAAAATACAATAGTACTACTTCCTATTAAAAAAAAAAATCTATTACAAATACTTGGCACTTAGAGAAAAACTGCTTGAATATAGAGGCTAGAATTTCCTTAAAGTAGAAAAATAGTAGCAGTGACCATTTGGAATATAATTTCTTTCTTTAATGAACTCAGTGATTTAATTTCTCAAGCTATACTCTTAAAAAACCAATAATACTATTATTAGTGCTTTAAAGTTTTATCAAGGCTTTTAGAAATGTGTTTGTATCCTAATTGCTACATTATCATGAGCAAATTTTACAATCTGATGTATTCATTTTTCTTTGTATTTTTTAAAGAAAGAAAATATTCTGTTTACTGTGATATTATAGTTTTTACATTCTATCTTTCCCCACTGAACCTATGCCTTCTCCTCCCTTGATCATTTAATATGGTGCTCATCTATTTCAGGTGATGAGTGGACTAAGTAATTTAATGCTGAGGAAACCCCCATTTTTGGCAACTTGTTCCTTAAGTAGGATAAACACATACCACAGGAGTAACCACACATGTACTATATTCAGTCAAGCTTTTTAATACAAGCTAAAAAAGCAGTAGTGGTCTAGACATTTACCAATACGCACTCTTCTCTAGAAGTCACATTATAATCACTTAAAACATTAGTTCATCTTCCTTGTCTGAAGAAATGAGAAAATTGAGACACTGCATTGCTATTCTGTGATTTAGCCAGGCTTGCTGTCCCATATCTAGAAGGGACAGTGTAGGAACACAGTGCCTGCTATAGATCCCAGAGGACTATAACCATCAGCAAACATTTGGTAAATCAGTACCATGTTCAAAGCTCTGGGGGGAAATGTGACATTCAAAGCTTCTAGTCCCTCTCAAACCTCCCCTCACACACTGTGCTTTTAACCACACAAAACAGAACTTTCTTCTGTTCTACATTTTTTTTATGTTTGTAACATGTTTTTACTATTTTGGACCTTATGTAGGTATTTTGCCCTTCTGTCTCACAAAATTCTATTCATGTGCCTGGGAAATGCCTGTCAGACCTTGTAAAACATTAATTCAAGGAGTCAGTGCTTCTATGAGGGCCTCCCTGACTTCCTTCAAGTAGAATTAAACACTCTGGTACCTTATTATTGTACCTTGTTCTCTCTGCTAGAAATTATCACATTGATTTAAATCTGTCTCTGTCTCTTATCCATGATTAGATTACTTTGTTTACATTTTATTTCTTTTTCTTTATTAGAGTATAATTGCTTTGCAATGTTGTGTTGTTTCTGCTGTACAAGGAAGTGAATCAGTTCCCTCTTGCAGCTCCCTTCTATACCCACCCCCCATCTCACCCTTCCGGGTCATCACAGAACATGGAGTTGAGCTCCCTTCGCTATATAGCAGCTTCCTGCTAGCTGTCTATCTTACACATGGTAGTGTATATATGTCAATCCTAATCTCCCAATTTATCCCTTCTCCTTCTCCTCCTGTGTCCACATGTCCGTTCTCTACATCTGCATCTCTATTCCTGAAAATGGGTTCATCTGAACCATTGTTCTAGATTCCACGAATATACGTTAATATGCAATATTTGTTTTTCTCTTTCTGACTTCACTCTGTATGATAGACTCCAGGTCTATCTACATCTCTACAAGTGACCCAGTTTTGTTCCTTTTTATGGATGAGTCATTCCATTGTATATATGTACCACATCTTTATCCATTCATCTATTGTTGGGCCTTTATATTGTTTCCATGTTTTGACTATTGTAAATAGTGACATAGTGAACAATGGGGTACATGCATCATTTTGAATTGTGGTTTTCCTAGGGTCTATGCCCAGTAGTAGGATTGCTGGGTCATATGGCTTGCTCCTGGGGAGGAAAGTTGTGGCAAATCTAGACAGCATAGTAAAAAACAGAAACATCACTTTGCTGACAAAGGTCCATATAGTGAAAGTTATGGTTTTTCCAGTAGTCATGTATGGATATGAGTTGGATCATAAAGAAGGCTAAGCACGAAAGAACTGATGCTTTCGAGCTGTGGTGTTGGAGAAGACTCTTGAGAGTCTTCAAGAGATCAAACCAGCCAATCCTAAAGGAATCAATCCTGCATATTCATTGGAAGGACTGATGCGAAAGCTGAAGCTCCTGTCCTTTGGCCGCCTGATGGGAAGAGCTGGTTCACTGGAAAAGACCCTGACGCTGGGAAAGATTGAAGGCAAAAGCAGAAGGGTGCAGCAGAGCATGGGGTGGTTAAATAGAATCACTGAATCTGAGCAAACTGCAGGAGGTAGTAAGGAGAGGGAAGCCTGAGGCACTGCAGTCTATGGGGTTGCAGAGTCAGACATGGCTTAGTGACCGAACAACAACAATAATGGTGGTTCTATTTTTAGTTTTTTAAGGAACCTCCATACTGTTTTCCACAGTTGCTGTACAGATCTTTTATTTTTCTCATATCTCCTTGTATCTTGTATAATATCTGACATATTGTAGAGAGATATTCAATAATTACTATCAATTGAATAAGTGAACAAGTGAATGAACAGATGAATGCATAGATAAATACAAAGACAAGGAAGAACTATATGCTCCAGAAAACTTTTTCATGTTTTTAGAGATACTAAGTATGTTTACTAATGACAGTAATTTAATATAAAAAGTGATGTATTACATGTTGCCAGAAATGATACTGAGGTTTATAGAAAGAGCCAGAACTTCCACCAAAGGGAAGATATTGGAAAGTTGTTATTTAAACACATCGTCAAGGCTAGGACAGGTTCAGAACATTTGAGATAGGAGGTAGGGATTAGGCAGACAAAACCACTCCAGGTGCAGTATGAGTAAACTATTAAAACTATTGAACCATTTTTATTTGTACATTTAAGTTGATTTTTTGTTATAATAAAAGTAGTACATGCTCATTAACAATTTTGGAAAATTCATGAAAGCATAAAAGTAAAAAAAGTCCATGTGTTTTATTTATTCCTTTTATAGTTAATGCATTTCATACCCCGCCCCCCCAAAAATGAAATACCTGTAACCAACCCTCCTAATCATGACTTCTATCTGCACTGTAGCTAGAGAAGCCTTTTCTTGGGTATGAATGACCATGTACAAATTTCTAACAGCAGTGTATACTATTACCATGTTCTGAGTTTGAGAGCTGCCTTAATTCTTCATGTTTGCTGCATTTTAAGTACAAATGTGGAAAAGACAAACAAATATTCCTTGTTGTAAATGTTAGAATTAGATTCAGTTGTATACAACACAAAACCCATGTTCACAGCAGCTTAATTAAACAAAGTGTTATTGTCTCACTAGCCAAATATACAAACCTGCTGTCCAGGACTGGATCTATGGCTCTGCAATTGTTAGGGACCAGCCCCTTTCCCTTCACAGCTTCATCTTCCATCCTGTGTTTAGAAGATAGGCAGCGTTAATAAGGGGTTGCAAAGGCATCTATTCAGACAGATGGATGGACTTGATATTTAAACCCATTACCATGTACATTGCACATCAACCTGTACTTACTCTCCCCTGGAATTTTAGACAACAGCGCAGGCTTCACCATTCCTAGTTTTGCCATTTCAAAGCATTGTTCACACCACAGATAAGTAGCTTCCCCAGATTTAAATTGTCTTGATGGTGACTTCCCCCTTTAGCTTCAAATGTAGAAGCCAAATACTCTCTGACAAAGAACTAGAGACAGTCTCCTCCTTTTCTCCTCCCTCTTCCTTCATTGCTCAGTTCCTGCAGGTGGTTGGATATTCAGAATCGAATTTCTTCCTCCTGAAAAGAATGTGAGTGCTTTCCAAGAGTTAAGGTTCAAGTGAGGTTGAGTGAGAAATATATTCCTAAAGTGAAATTAGTAAGTATCAGTTAAAAGCCACTGCTACAGAAATACTAAATTTGAACTAAAAGAACATTTACCAGTTTCTACTAATTTATTTTCTAGTGGGGAGATAAGACTAACACAACATTCACATACCTTTACTTACACACCTTTAGGACAGTTACAGTTATCCATTCTGCCTGTTAGAACTGTTGCTTTAAACTAAATCTGAATAAAGTTCCAGCAGTATAATGTAGATCATAGTTTCCCAAACATCAGTATCAGAACCACCTGGAGTGGTTTTAGAAGCTACCAATTCTTAGATCAAATCTCCCAAGTATTCAGATTTTATTGCCTAAGTAATTTTGATGGCAGCTAGGTTTGAAATTTGGTGTTCTAAACTGACCTTGGTGTTGCTATGTTTGTTTTGATCCTATCTGGCCATAGGAAATTATTTAAATATATTCAAATTATTATGATCTATATATTTTAAAAGTCTGTTCTAATATGGCATCTGGTCCCATCACTTCATGGCAAATGGGAGAGAAAGTAGAAGCAGTGACAGATTTTATTTTCTTAGGCACCAAAATAACTGCAGATAGTGACTGCAGCCATGAAGTTAAAAGATGTTTGCTCCTTGAAAGAAAGGCTATGACAAACCTAGACAGCTTATTAAAAAACAGAGACATCACTTTGCCAACAAAAGTCTGTATAGTCAAAGCTATGGTTTTCCCAGTAGTCATGTATAGATGTGAGAGTTTGACTGTAAAGAAGGCTGAGCGCCAAATAATTGATGTTTTCAAATTGTAGTGCTAGAGAAGATTCTTGTGAGTCCTTTGGACTGCAAGGAGATCAAACCAGTAAATCCCAAAGGAAATCAATGCTTTGGAAGGACTGATGCTGAAGCTGAAGCTCCAATACTTTTGGCACCTGATGGGAAGAGTCAACTCACTGGAAAAGACCCTGATGCTGGGAAAGACTGAAGGAAAAAGGAGAAGGGGGTGGCAGAGGATGAGATGGTTGGATGGCATCACCAACTCAATTTGAGCAAATTTTTGGAGATAATGGAGGACTGCAGCTTAGCATGTTGCAGTCCATGGAATCACAAAGAGTTGGACACAACTTAGAAACTAAACAACAACAACAAATCTAATATAGAGTACATTCTCATTCTGACACCTTGGAATTAAATGTATTAATCATTTTACATGTTTAGCTTTCCTACTTCTATTAGGATGGTTGTGCATTAGTGCTAGGTTAAATTACTAAATGGACTTAATAGAGGTAATACCAAATATTATGCCAAATTGATCACTAAGAAATTAACTTGATAGTAATCAATTAGACTTCAGCCTATACTGCAAAGCTACATTCATCAAGACAGTATGGTACTGGCACAAAGACAGAAATATAGATCAATGGAACAAAACAGAAACCCCAGAGATAAATCCACACACCTATGGACACCTTATCTTTTACAAAGGAGGCAAGAATATACAATGGAAAAAAGACAATCTCTTTAACAAGTGGTGCTGGGAAAACTGGTCAACCACTTGTAAAAGAATGAAACTAGAACACTTTCTAACACCATACATAAAAATAAACTCAAAATGGTTTAAAGATCTAAATGTAAGACCAGAAACTATAAAACTCCTAGAGGAAAACATAGGCAAAACACTCTCTGACGTAAATCACAGCAGGATCCTCTATGACCCACCTCCCAGAGTAATGGAAATAAAAGCAAAAATAAACAAATGGGACCTAATTAAACTTAAAAGCTTTTGCACAACGAAGGAAATTATAAGCAAGGTGAAAAACAGCCTTCAGAATGGGAGAAAATAATAGCAAATGAAGCAACTGACAAAGAATTAATCTCAAAAATATACAAGCAATTCCTGCAGCTCAATTCCAGAAAAGTAAACGTCCCAATCCAAAAATGGGCCAAAGAACTAAACAGACATTTCTCCAAAGAAGACATACAGATGGCTAACAAACGCAGGAAAAGATGCTCAACATCACTCATTATCAGAGAAATGCAAATCAGAACCACAATGAGGTAACATCTTCGCTGGTCAGAATGGCTGCTATCCAAAAGTCTACAAACAATAAATGCTGGAGAGGGTGTGGAGAAAAGGGAACCCTCTTACACTTTTGGTGGGAATGCAAACTAGTACAGCCACTATGGAGAACAGTATGGAGATTCCTTAAAAAACTGGAATTAGAACTGCCATATGACCCAGCAATCCCACTGCTGGGCATGCACACCAAGGAAACCAGAATGGAAAGAGACATGTGTACTCCAATGTTCATCACAGCATTGTTTATAATAGCCAGGACATGGAAGCAACCTAGATGTCCATCAGCAGATGAATGAATAAGGAAGCTGTGGTACATATGCACAATGGAATATTACTCAGTCATTGAAAAGAATACATTTGAATCAGTTCTAATGAGGTGGATGAAACGGGAACCTATTATACAGAGTGAAGTAAGCCAAAAAGAAAAATAGCAATACAGTATACTAATGCATATATATGGAATTTAAAAAGATGGTAACGATAACCCTACATGTGAGACAGCAAAAGAGACAGGTGTATAGAACAGTCTTTTGGACTCTGTGGGAGAAGGCGAGGGTGAGATGATTTGAGAGAATAGCATTGAAACATGTGTATTATCATATGTGAAACAGATCCCACT
Source organism: Odocoileus virginianus (assembly GCF_023699985.2). Classification (NCBI taxonomy): domain Eukaryota; kingdom Metazoa; phylum Chordata; class Mammalia; order Artiodactyla; family Cervidae; genus Odocoileus; species Odocoileus virginianus. Next base: position 17,642,703 of record NC_069677.1, read on the forward strand.
CCAGGTTCGATGCCTGAGACAGGGTGCTCAGGGCTGGTGCACTGGGATGACCCAGAGGGATGGGATGGGGAGGGAGGTGGAAGAGGGGGTTCAGGATGGGGAACACATGTACATCCATGGCTGATTCAAGTCAATGTATGGCAGAACCACTAAAATATTGTAAAGTAATTAGCCTCCAATTAAAATAAATTTAAAAGAAAAGAAGTTTTAAATATTAGAAGAAAATAGACTCTGCCACTAATAAATCCAGATAAATGTCTTAAAAAAATCTTACCAGTGATTTACTAAGTAATATTGAGAAAATAATTTATTACTTCAAAGTAAGTTATCTCTGGAAATGCAGTTGATTATAAATTTCAGATATTTCACTGAAGTAGTATGAAGATTAGACACTGTAAGAAGGTTGGATTTCTCAAATCTGTCAGATCAATCCAAAGTGCCTTTTCCAATTTCCCTTGGAAATTGGACATTGTGTTACTGTGTTAGGTCCTGGAGAAGGGCTATCAGGCACGGTATTGAACAAAGTATTAGAGACAATGAAAATTGAATTTGGACAGAAAATAATCTATTCAAAAACTATGTGCTAAGACACCAAAGAAGTGAATAAATCAGGAGTCATGATTTTGTAAAGCTACTATCGAGAAGATAACTAATGGCAAATTATTTGATGTTTTTATTTCAGTTAACTTGAAAGAAAACTAGATGGCTTGTTTTTTCTAAAATCGTCTTTTGGACCCAACAAAACTAAAAGACAAAAAACAGAGAGGTAGTAAAAATGTACCTTTGATGCTCCTGATTGTTTTCATTACAGAAAATTTAATAGCAGCCTCTCTCTCTCTCTCTCTCTCTCTCTCTCTCTCCACCTTTTGAGTGTGGAATCTCTGCCAGCCCGTGACAACTTATTCCCCCAAACCAGTGTAAGTCATTCAAAGCAGCTTTTTCTTCTGGCTTTGAATTTAATCTTCAATAAAGCCCTCCTACTCTCTGTGACACGTTCTTCTTCATCTCTTTCTCTCTCTCTCATGCACACAAATGCTGCTCCTTATCTCTTTCTAAATGAAGGTACAGATCTTTTTGTTCATGATGTCTCCTAACTCTTTATAATAAATATTTACAGCACACTGGGTGCATCCCTTTGGCAATGCATTGCTTCTGAACCAGCACTTAAAGTTCTTCTACAGTTCCAAAGGGATTCTATGTGACATTAATTAAGGTGTGAAATTGCTTCCTGTTAATTGCCCACACTCTTCCATGATCTGCTATTAAGACAATTAAGTTTCTTTAATGGTACATTAACTAACAGAGCAATCTAACCTTTCCACTTCTTGGATATTACAGAGCGCCAAAGAAAATTTGATTAAATTGGTAGTAATAAAAAGATTAGTCATATATCATTCCTCTTTGATGGAGACTGATATAACATGGGGGTTCTTATCAAGTGTCATTTATGAGTTTTATTAGAAACTGGAATTATCTTGCCTCCATTTGAAAAACAGAATCCATCAGCAACAATTATAGTTGCCTTCCTCTCAACTTTCCCAACTCTTCAGTCCAGAGAAATACTGACTCTCGAGGATTTATACCTAGTTCTTCCATAATTATCAAAACTTTCAACTTTTTAATGATTTATAAGAATCCAGCAGTAATATGAAAGTAATACTGTGTACTGTGTACAAATTTACTATTTGCTAAGTACAAATTTAAAGACATTTGAAAGATTTTTTGTTATTTTCAACATTCCTCCTGAACAGGAGTTATCATTTGATAGTCATTGACACTTTGGGAGGACACAGATTAAGAATATTATCCCAATTTTAAACACAAGGAAACTGAGTTTAAGAGCGATTACGTAGCTCACCCGGGTCCACATAGCTAGAAAGAGGCAAAACTAAGATTAGAGTTGTTATCTCTACCAAATACTGGTAGAGCATCCAGCAAGCTGTTGAATGAGGACTGACCATACATTAAGTAGTGACTTGACAGGATTGATTTCAGAGGAGTTGTGGGAATGTCTAATTGGAGTTGATAGAAGTTATAACAAGAGTTAAAGGAAAGAGGAAAGTAGTATTAAATGACACTTCTGAGGAGTCTTGCTATAAAAGGAAAACAGAAATGGAGCCAAGATGGAGAGAAACATGGTGGCTCTGTGTTGGGGTGTGTTTGTTTAAAGCTGCTTAGCATATTTATAGACTAATAGGGGAGAAGGGGAAATTGGTATTATAGGAGAGAGGGTCACTGAGTAATACTGACCAGAGGGGATGGGATCAAGTACACAAGTGGCAAAGTTAGGACTGGATTTAAGTAGAAACAGGAAGAGTTCAAGCATTTTTACAAGCAGGAAGCCAGGATATGCACAAGCAGATGTGTGCAGGTTGGTATGACTTTTGTGGTGGAAATATGAAAGCTTTCTCTTCTGCATTTATTTTCTAAGTGAATTCAGAGAGTGCTTACTGACAAAAGGGAAGGGAAGAGGGAGAGATAAATGGAGAGGGAGAAAAAGAGAAAAGAAAAGGAAAGAAGGCAAGCGTATTTCCTGAGTCCAAGGAGAATATGAGGCAGTTTTCAGAGTTTGAGGAAGAAGGAGAGATATGGAATAGTCACTTAGGAAGACCAGTAGAGGGAATTGGCTAAACATGGAGGAGGATTCCATGAAGTACTGAGCACCCCCATGAAGTTTGGGGTCAAGATTTTTTTTAAAAAATTATTTATTTGGCTACACTGGGTCTTAGTTGCGGCATGCAGGATCTTTAGTTGTGGCACGTGGGACTTTTAAGTTGCAACATGCAGGATCTAGTTCCCTGACCAGGGATCGAACCCCAGCCCCCTACACTGGAAGCACGGAGTCTTAGCCATTGGACCACCAGAGAAGTCCCTGGGATCAGGATTTTGACTGAGACCAAGCAGCTAAGTTTTTTCTCCAAACTCATTAAACTGTTTGACTATAAGCTTAGAGCAGGAACTCTGGAGCTACTCACACATGAATTTGAAGCTGATTCTGTTTATGTCAGTGAATGACCCTTTCTGCTCTTCAGTTTCCTTAACTGAGAAAGGGATCAATTAAACTGTCTACTTGTTAAGGTCATTTAAAATAATCTTACTGTATATAAAGTGCAGATACCGAGTAAGTGCTCAATTAATATTAGCTAAGACTCAGCAGTAAAGAATCCCCCTGCCAATGCAGAAGACACAGAAGATGCAGGTTCTACCCCTGGGTCAGGAAGATCCCCTAGAGGAGGAAATGTCAACCCACTGCAGTATTCTAGCCTGGAAATCCCATGGGCAAAAAGAGCCTGGAGGGCTACAGTCCCTGTGGTCACAAAGAGTCAGACATGATTTACTGACTAAAACAACAAATGGTTAAGAAGACAGCAGTTTCTTAGAGGAGTACCCTTTGGATGGTACCTGGAACCTGGCTTATTATAGTTTGATTTATAAATAACAGCAACCCCTGGGATTTCACTTTTAGGAAAGACATTATTTTAGTTTGTTTTTCAAGAGAAATGTATGATAACTAAAATAAAACTGACTATTGAATGTTAAATGTTTCAAACAGGGAATCTGAGCTATTATAATGGCAAGGGGCACCTGCTGATTCTGATAACTGCATTTATAGCAGAGGTACAAGTGAAAGAATATAATAGAAAAATACTAAGTAGAAAGTCAATCCTGGAAAGACCCATACCTAACCTTACAAAGAGAGGATGAAGTGATATACTTTTGGTCTTTTTATTTTCTAATGGCACAATCTTGCATTTAAAAATAAAGCAAAATTTAAGTAGAACAAATACCATATGTTATTATAAGGTTAGTAGCTTATGTAAGGTTGGTAGCTTATGGTCTTGTTATGACCATGTGTAGAATTTTAATTGATAACAGGATTGTAGGACTTTCTATAGAAGTATGGCCACGATCTCTCAGGAAGCTGTGAAAATGACAGCCTTTACTATACCAAGTCACTTAGTGATGAGTGTCAATCATGCAAGTGTCTCCTCTTCACATGGAAGGGGTGAACTAAGGATTCCTAATGGATGCCATATCTTAAAAACAATATGTAACGTGAGTTATGTTATTAGAAACCCTCACTTGTCCCTGTGTCTGCAAATAAGGAAGAGTATTATCTCATGAAATCTCTACCTCATTTTTATTCCAAAACCTGGGATAAACCCCTCTGCTTCGATGTACTATGAATCAAGAAAAGTCAAAACATGAATAAAACAAAACATTCAGAAGAAGAGAAGGAGAAGAGAAGAGGATGGAGGAGGGAGAAGGGAAAGAAGGAGAAGAAATTTAAACATATGAGAAAAGAGGAAAAATAGAAAACTGATTTGAAGAAAGAGTTCTAAAGAGCCATACAGAAATATTTCCCTTTTCAAAGCATTGTCTCCTTTTACCATTTATCCAAAACTGGGGCTTCCCTGGAAGCTGAGCAGTAAATCTTCCTGCCAATGCAGGAGATGTGGGTTCAGTCCCTGGGTCAGGAAGATCACCTGGAGAAGGAAATGCAACCCACTCCAGTATTCTTACCTGGGAAATTCCATGGACAGAAGAGCCTGGTGGGCTACAGTCCATGGGGTCACAAAGAATTGAATATGGCTTAACATCTAAAACAAAAGTGACAATACTATGATATCACATGTGTTAGAGGAACGATAATATTTATCTCAAAAACATTCTGTGGGGTGAAAAAAGAGCAAGTATATTTTATCATACTTGAAAGAGAGCAAGAAATATGATCAAGACAACCTAGAAGAGCCATGTGAAGAAGTAACATTGTTAATCAGGCAGGTATTATATTATCAGGATACTAAGCATTCTCGAAATTTGGATATTGAAACTTGTAAAAATAGTATGAAGTTAAATTGGGAAGTAACACCAAAGAAATCAGTTCTGTAACAACAGGTGGCCATTAAATCATGCCCACTAAAAATAAAGCCTGTATCACAAATGGAGCCCATAGGTTCTGAATGATACATGATTAGATAGTAACATCCCAAGTTGCCCATAGAGAATTTGTTTTCAGTTGTTAAATCTAAGGTAGCACTGAGTCTGAGTTTCTGTGAAACAGATTTGGGGAGCTGGGAGGACAAGAAAGTAAGTTAGTAAGTTAATAATAGTAAGTTAGATTTTTTGTTTTATTCACTTTATTCTCAATTTAGAAATTACTCCTCATCAAAATAACTAGAATATCAAACTTTGCTCTCATAGCTGTAGTGGATAGAATATATAAAGCAGAACACTTTGGAAGAAAATATTCAAGGTCAGATAGATTTTTAAAAATTCTAAGGCCTACACTAGTAAATATGTTTTCTAATGAAATATCTTATTGTAATAGAAAGTGATGGAAAAGTCCTTTGAACTGCTGCAAATTAAAATCAGGAATCAATTATTGGGACGAAAAAACTTAACTTACATGGGACAGGAGAATTTGAGAAGCACAGTTTAGGAGCTGTAGAATTTATGTAACTCTTGAAGATCAGCATCTAGATGGTTCCCTGGAAATGTTTCTTAAAGGTTTTTCACAATTGCTTAGTAATAGATAATTGGAAATTAGTACCAGAACTTAAAATTCTAGTACCAGTAGCTATAAAAAATTATGATTAATTTTTAGTGTACAGTCAAATATATAGGATTTTCATATGTGGAACTAGTAATTCTTGATTTATCAATTACTGTTTATTCTTCTTAAGCTCCCCACAAAACAAAAGGATAGCCCTTGTCAGTGTGTTAGTTAGCTTAACCAAGAGAGCCCCACCTTTCAATTACAGTCAAAATTATGGAACTTAAAATATATTAGATGTCAGGTATAGTCATCACTCAGTATTTGCAAGGAATTCATTCCAGGAATCCTTGCTGATACTGAAATCTGCAGATGTTCAAGTCCCTTATATGAAATAGCATAGTATTTGCATATATATACTACACACATACTCCTGGATACTTTAAATCATTTCTAGATCATTTATAGTACCTAATACAATGTAAACACTGTGTAAATGGTTGCTAGATTGGGACAAATTCAAGTTTTGTTTTTTGAAACTTTCTGGAATTTCTAATTATTTTCCAATCCTTAGTTGATTCTGAGGATGTAGAACCCATGGATACAGAGAGCCAACTATGTATATTAGATACGCAGCTGGTCTCATACGTAATAGTGACTCAGCTAGGTTTGTTCCTAAGAAATTAAGGTGGTGTTTGCAAGGCATCAGGACAACTCATAAAAGTTTGAAATGTTGCCAGCCATTTCTTATGGAATCTATGCAGTAAGATTCAATTTGACTGATTCTTCTTAAGTATTCTGCCTGGCAGTATTCATGTCATGTAAATATAGTTGGATATTTTTATAGATAAAGAGATTGAATAGATTTTTCCCTATGCACTCATGTACTTGATGGACATATTATTAGCTGTTTGTTCACTATCAAATTAAGGCTGATATATACCAAAATCCAGGTTTAAATCCTCTCTCCTGGACTTCAGAAAGTCTGATTCAAGTTGTCTCGGTCACTCTCATCCCTCATCACCTCAGTTTTACCTCATGCTTCAATAGTCACTGTTTCTCTTAGACAACCTGCACTTCATCCCTTTATTCTTTTTTTTTTTTTTAATCTTCGTATGCACTGGGCCTTCGTTGCTGTGTGCAGGCTTTCTCTAGTTGCGGTGAGTGGGGGCTTCTCTCTAGTTGCAGTGAGCAGGCTTCTCACTGTGGTCCTTTCTGTTGCGGAGCGTGGCCTCTAGAGCACCGGTTCCATAGTTGTTGTGCACCAGTTTAGTTGCCCTGTGGCATGTGGAATCTTCCCAGGCCAGGGATCGAACTCATGTACCCTGCATTGACAGGCAGATTCTTAACCACTGGCAGTCCCATCCCTTCATTCTTATTTATTAGCCCATCCACTTCTCCAAACCCTTTGGCTCCTTCAAGGCTAAATCAACATTAAAGAGCTATTTTATATACTCATTCCCATTCAGCCCTGCTACGGCGCTTTCCTCTCTGTGATCTGTGTGCACGTCTATGCTCTCTCCCTTAGCCTTGAACTCCTTGAGAGCAGGAATCTAGAGATCATTTCTTGCAGTTGCCACAGAATCTAGCAGAGCACCTGGTAAGAAGCAGCTTGTTTCTGCTCATAGAATAAATGAACAAATTAATACTGAAACTTTGGATATCAGTCAGCAAAAGAGTAATTGGAATTTGAGGAGAGGAAAAAAGAAAATAATGTAATAGACTCCAAATGATGCAATATTAGTTAAGCCAAATTAAGAAGGTCAGTAAATGCTTTGTGAATCAGGTCATTCCATCAAAGAAATCCAACATACTCTGTCTCTTCTAAGTGTGCATATGGAGGTCAGGTCAATCAGGTCAGGAAGTTTTCTCAATTCCCCTCCCGATTATACAGTAATTGGTAGCTTTGAGATTAATCCTGCCTGTGTACTAAGTTATGCCCAACTCTTTGTGAGCCTATGGACTGTAGTCTGCCAGGGTCCTCTGTCCATGGGATTTCCCAGGCAAGAATACTGGAGTGGGTTGCCATTTCCTACTCCAGGGGATCTTCCCAACCCAGGGATCAAACCCTGCATCTCCTACATTGGCAGGTGGATTCTTTACCTCTGAGCAACCTGGGAAGCTCTTGACATTAATCAAGACACTTCTTTTCCAGAGAAGAGCAAACTCTTCTAAGAGAGCATTGTGTAATAGAAATATAATATGAGCTAAGTATGTAATTTAAAATTTTCTGGTAGTCATATTTAAAAAATAAAAAGTAAACATGAAATGGATTTTTAATAATATGCTCAATCTAGTATATTCAAATATTATCATTTCAATATGTAAGTAATATAAAGCATTACCACTGAGATTTAATTTTTAGTGTGGTCTTTAAAATTCAGTGTTTATTTTATCCCTCTTTTCACTTCTGACTTAGGACTAGCCACGTTTTAAGTGATCAGTGACCACATAGGCAAAATGGATACTGTATTAGGTAGCGAAGTCCTAGGATGTTTTCATCAGATTTCCCTATCCTCTCACCAGCTCTATATCCTTAGTGTATCTCAATTCTCTTTTTCTTAGCACAGTTCTAAGACTGATACTGTTGACTATTGGGGAATTGTTGGTTCTTCCCTGCAAGTTGGACATCTCTGGTTTTAATAGTCACTTCTTTGTTTATAGCTTACATGTAAGGTGTTTGTTTCTGTGTGTGTGACTTTAGAAAATTATATGTAATTCCTAAGTATGTTGTGTAAATATACACAACATGAAATTTGCCATCTTAAAACAGTTTAAGAGTACACTTCAGTGTCATTGAGTACATTTCTGTGTTTTGCACCCATCACCACCATCCGTCCCTAAAATTTTTTCTTCTTCTCCAACTGAAACACTGTACCCATTAAGTATTTACTCACATACTTCCTTCCCTCAGCCCCTGGAAACCACCATTCTATGTTCTGGCTTTATTAATATGACTACTCTCGATATCCCACATAAATAAAATCATAAAATGTGTTTCCTTTTATGCCTAGCTTAGGCTTCCCCGGTGGCTTATTATTTCATTTTGTCTTTAGGTCCTCAAGGTTCATCCACGCTTGTGTTAGGATTTGCTTCCTTTTTAAGTTGAACAATATTTTATTGTGTGCATATACCACATTTTGTGTATCTGTTCATTGGTTAGTTAACTAACCAAAGGTGCTTGCACCTTTTCGATATTGCAAGTAATGCTTTTATGAACATGGCTGTGTACATACTATTCACACCCTTGCTTTTATTTCTCTTGGGTGTATATCCAGAAGTGACATGTCTGGATCAGATGGTAATTCTATGCTTGATTTTTGAGCAAATCATTGTGTAGTTTTTCACAGTGGCTGTCCTGTTCCTTCCATCAATGTACAGTGGTTCAGTTCCTCCACCTACTTGACAACACTCGTTACCTACTTATTTTTTAATAGGCATCCTGAATTTGCTTTCATTCCCATTTTTTGATGACATTAGGAATATTTGGTAGAAATGAGTCCAGCTTGGATCTAGATTAATGTATGGAAATAACTAAAATTGTCTGGTATAAGACAGTTATTTGCACCACTTATTTGATTAATTGTTTTTGTGCTTTTATTAAGAAATTTTGATCAGGACTTTGAAATCCTACACTCTCTTTGGCTCTGCTACTATTTACAATCTGATTTTAGGGAAATCACTTAGTTTCTTTTATATTTAAAAAATGAGGATAGGAATTTCTCTCACCTACTGTATTCACCTGGTTATCATATTTAGTTGGTCAATTTAAAATTGCTTTGAATTTCCACCTGGGCAGGTTTTGGCACTCGCCAGCAAGATCCAGGAAAATCTTCACAATCAAATGCCAACTTGGGTTCTAAAACAAGAATCTCATCTCTCTGTGATCATTCAGACTGAGAAGTCAGTTAATGCCAGTTAGGGTTAAATGTAAAATTCCATCTGTTGGTACAATTCATTTAAAGACAGTTTGACTATAAAAATAAATCAATGGCTTTGAAGACTCTGAAATAATAGATTTATTGAAGGGATTAACTCCATGAACAGAGGAGCCTGGTGGGCTACAGTCTATGTGGTCATAAAGAGTCAGACCTGACTTCTTCTTCTTGTTCAGTCACCGAGTTGTGTCTGACTCTTTGCATCCCATGGACTGCAGCACACCAGGCTTCCTTGTTCCTCACCATTTCCCAGAGTTTGCCCAAATTCATGTCCATTGAATGGTGATGCCATCCAACTATCTCATCATTGTCGCCCTCTCTCCTGCCTTCAATCTTTCCCACATCAGGGGCTTTTCCACTGAGTCAGCTCTTCGCATGAGGTGGCCAAAAGTATTGGAGCTTTAATTTCAGCATCAGTCCTTCCAAAGAGTATTCAGGGTTGATTTCCTTTAAGATTGACTGGTTTGATCTCCTTGCTTTCCAAGGGACTTTCAAGAGTCTTCTCCAGTACCACAGTTTGAAAGCATCTTCAGCACTCTGCTTTCTTTACTGTCCAGCTCTCACATTTGTACATGACTACTGGAAAGACTATAGCCTTGACTATGTGGACCTTTGTCAGTAAAGTGATGTCTTTGCTTTTTAACACACTGTCTAGGTTTGTCATAGCTTTCCTGCCAAGAAGCAATCATCTAATATCATGGCTACAGTCACCATCTGTAGTGATTTTAGATCCCACAAAGAGGAAATGTGTCACTGCTTCCACCTTTTCCGCCATAAAGTGATAGGATTGGATGCTGAGATCTTTGTTTTTTCCTAATATTGAGTTTTAAACCGGCTTTTTCATTCTCTTCCTTCACCCTCAAGAAGCTCTTTAGTTTCTCTTTGCTTTCTGCCATTAGAGTGGTATCATCTACATATCTGAGGTTGTTGATATTTCTCCTAGCAATCTAGGTTCCAGCTTTTAACTCACCCAGCCAGCATTTGACGTGATGTGCTCTGTGTGTAAGTTAAATAAATGGGGTGACAATAAACAGTCTAATGGACTCCTTTGTCAATCCTGAACCAGTCAGTTGTTCCATTCAGAGTTCTAACTGTTGTTTCTTGACCCACATACAGGTTTCTCAGGAGACAATTAAGATGGTCTGGTATTCCCATCTCTTTTAAGAGTTTTCCACAGTTTGTTATGATCCACACAGTCAAAGGCTTTAGTGTAGTCAGTGAAACAGAGGTAGATATTGTTCTGGAATTCCCTTGCTTTCTCTGTGATCCAGCAAATGTTGGCAACTTGATCTCTGGTTCCTCTGCCTTTTCTAAACCCAGCGTGAACATCTGGAAGTTCTCTTGTAATCCTGGAGCCTAGCTTGGAGGATTTTGAGCGTAACCATACTAGCATGGAAGATGAATATAATTGTCTGGTGGTTTGAACATTCTTTAGTACTGCCCTTCTTGGGAATTGGGATGAGGATTGACCTTTTCCAGTCTTGTGGCCACTGCTGGGCTTTCCAGATTTGCATTTGATAGCATCATCTTTTAGCATTTTAAATAGCCCTGCTGGAATTTCATCACCTGAATATGGACTGCTAAATCAGTCTGAAAGTATTAAAAAAAAATTTAAAAAATATACACAATGTATTTTTGGCATGCAAATTTTAGAGATTATCATTGTGATTATTGTGTACATTGCAGTAATTTAGTTTATATTTTGGATATAGAATGCACTTTAGAGTACAGTTATGCTTTGTTTTCTTCTTGTATTCTGTATCATCAGTTTATTATGTACCTTTCAGACAGAATAGAAGTTCTGGAGTGCTGATACAACTATCAAAGGAAATTCTATTGGGAGGAGAAGTGTTCTGTCATTTTTTCTTGGCTTTCTAATTAGAACATGCTCCTTTAATTACCTTTTAATTCCAAAATTTGATTGAGATTTATACCCCTTGATTGGCATCTGAGAGCCTGAAAGTAACAATGAAAATTGAAGCCCAAGAAACTGACTTAAATCTATTTGTTTTATTACTCTTATTTTTCCAGCTAGTTCGGACAGTTTTTTTCAAACCTGGAATTTTACTATTTCATTTAATGGAAAAATAGGAAACTTTGTGATTGAATTGTCCTTAAAAAAGAGCAAGTTGCACATTTTGCTATAACACTGGTGACTTTTACTGGTTTAGAAACATTGAAAAAGTCTAGACGCCAACTGGGAAAACTCTGGGGACTTGTTACTTGGATGGCCAGCGGGATTACATTATTAGTAAAGTTATCTGCAATGATAATTATAATGGCAACCTTTTGTGTTGTCACAACTTAGGTATTTTATATGTAAGTGGGAAATAGCAAAGAAAGATAAAAGTTAAAAACAAATGTCTTGGGTGGAGTCTATAACAAAAGGAAATTTTAAAAAGAAATTACAACACTAAGAAATTCAAACACAAAAACTTTAAAATATATTATTTAATGGAAATGAAAGAGTAATATTCTTTGTGTCTCTAAACTGAAGTTTAGAAATTTACATGCCAAAAATCTACTGTTTATAATTTATTGGATTTTTTTTTTTACATTCTTGGAGACTGATTTAGCAGTCCAGATCTGAATGCTGAGTTCCAAAGAATAGCAAGGAGACATAAAAAAGCCTTCCTCAGTGATCAATGCAAAGAAATAGAGGAAAACAATAGAATGGGAAAGACTAGAGATCTCTTCAAGAAAATTAGAGGTACCAAGGGAAAATTTCATGCAAAGATGGGCTCAATAAAGGACAGAAATGGTATGCACCTAACAGAGCAGAAGATATTAAGAAGAGGTGGCAAGAATACACAGAAGAACTGTACAAAAAAGATCTTCATGACCCAGATAATCATGATGGTCACTTGTGACCATCACTTGTGATTATCACTCATCTAGAGCCAGACACCCTGGAATGTGAAGTCAAGTGGGCCTTAGGAAGTATCACTACAAACAATGCTAGTGGAGGTGATGGAATTCCAGTTGAGCTAATTCAAATCCTGAAAGATGATGGTGTGAAAAGTGCTGCACTCAATATGCCAGCAAATTTGGAAAACTCAGCAGTGGCCATAGGACTGGAAAAGGTCAGTTTTCATTCCAATTCCAAAGAAAGGCAATGCCAAAGAATGCTCAAACTATTGCACAATTGTACTCATCTCACATGCTAGTAAAGTAATACTCAAAATTCTCCAAGCCAGGCTTTAGCAATACATGAACCAAGAACTTCCGGATATTCAAGCTGGTTTTGGAAAAGGCAGAGGAACCAGAGATCAAATTGCCAACATCCGCTGGATCATCGAAAAAGCAAGCAAGTTCCAGAAAAACATCTATTTCTGCTTTATTGACTATGCCAAAGCCTTTGACTGTGTGGATCACAATAAACTGGAAAATTATTAAAGAGATGGGAATACCAAACCATCTGATCTGTCTCTTGAGAAACCTATATGCAGGTCAAGAAGCAACAGTTAAAACTGGACATGGAACAACACACTGTTTCCAAATAGGAAAAGGAGTACATCAAGGCTGTATATTGTCACCCTGGTTATTTAATTTATATCCACAGTACATCATGAGAAAGGCTGGGCTGGAAGAAGCACAAGCTGGAATCATGATTGCCGGGAGAAATATCAATAACCTCAAATATGCAGATGACACCACCCTTATGGCAGAAAGTGAAGAGGAACTAAAAAGCCTCTTGATGAAAGTGAAGGAGGAGAGTGAAAAACTTGGCTTAAAGCTCAACATTCAGAAAACTAAGATCATGGCAACTGGTCCCATCACTTCATGGGAAATAGATGGGGAAACGGTGGAAACAGTGAGAGACTTTATTTTTCTGGGCTCCAAAATCACTGCAGATGGTGATTGCAGCCATGAAATTAAAAGATGCTCATTCCTTGGAAGGAAAGTTATAGCCAACCTGGATAGCATATTTAAAAGCAGAGACGTTACTTTGCCAACAAAGGTCCATCTAGTCAAGGCTATGGTTTTTCCAGTGGTCATGTATGGATGTGAGAGTTGGACAGTCAAGAAAGCTGCGTGCTGAAGAATTGATGCCTTTGAACTGTGGTGTTGGAGAAGACTCTTGAGAGTCCCTTGGACTGCAAGAAGATCCAACCAGTCCATTCTAAAGGAGATCAGTCCTGGGTGTTCATTGGAAGGACTGATACTGAAGCTGAAACTCCAATACTTTGGCCACCTCATGTAAAGAGTTGACTCATTGGAAAAGACCCAAATGCTGGAATGGATTGGGAGCAGGAGGAGAAGGGGACGACAGAGGATGAGATGGCTGGATGGCATCACTGATTCGATGGACCTGGGTTTGGGTAGATTCCGGGAGTTGGTGATGGACAGGGAGGCCTGATGTGCTGCGATTCATGGGGTCGCAAAGAGTCGGACATGACTGAGCAACTCACCTGAGTTAGCAGTTCATAGTTTTTGTGACCCCATGGACTATAGGCCACCACGCTCCTCTGTCCATGGAATTTTCCAGGCAGGAAATACTAGAGTGGATTCTCATTTCCTTCTCCAGGATCTTTCTGACCCAGGGATCAGTTGCGTCTCCTGCATTAGCTGTGCTGTGTGCTTAGTCACTCAGTTGTGTCCGACTCTTTATGACCCCATTGACTATACCCCACCAGGTTCCTCTGTCCATGGGGATTCTCTAGGCAAGAATACTGGAGTGGGTTGCCATGCCCTCCTCCAGGGGATCTTTGCAACCCAGGGATCAAACCCATGTCTCCTGTATTACAGGAGGATTCTTTACATCTGGGCCACCAAGGAAGCCTTAGTAGGTGGACACATTACCACTTCCACCACCTGGGAAGCCCCAGGTCAAGTTTGGGGATTCTCACAGCTGACGAGGTGACAGAGTAGGGAAAAACTGCTTTATGGCATCATATAAAGTGCTTTCCAATCCAATCACTTCATTACATCTTCTGGGTTCCCATGTGCACTAACTAGTTATAGACACATGGTTATATATTTTGCACACATAAACATATTATTTAGTTTGGTGGATTTTGACACTTTCCCTATAACAGAAATATACATAAGAGACATTAGGCTTGAAGAATTAAAGATTTCAATAGAATCTTACACAAGGATCTTATGCCTTTTGTAAAAGAAAAGCAGACCCTTGAACTACCTACTGGTATTACCTGAAAATTATAGGATCTATTCTTTCTAAACTAATTTCCTCTGTACACTTTGCTAGTGCGGCCAAAGGTAGTTAATCCTTTGAAGATATTGGAGGGGTCATTCAGTGCAATAGCTAAAATATTTTAAAATCTCATTTTAAAATCTATATAATACTTGTGCATGATATACTGAATCAACATGCTTTTATATATATATTTTATACTAACCACAGTGTGGTTCAGATTTTGCTAGCATCAGCATCACCTGGGCACTTACTAAAAATGCGGAATCTAAGCTCATTATAGATCTTCTGAATCAGAATTTGCATTTTAATAATACCCTTATGTGATTCAAATGCACATGAACATTTAAGAAACCCTCCTACTGAGATGTTGCAGGAAACCTATCTCCTCATCACTGAACTAGTCTGAGGAGAAACTTACTCGTCTCTTAACTCTTTTAATTTAGTTTTGGATTTAGAGTATATTTCCAGTAAAAACAGCTTATCACTGTGTCCTCTGAAATCTTTTATTCAGAATTTTTATGAAGAAATCAGCTTCTTCATTATTCTTATACATCTTTAGATGCTTACTAGGTGTCCAATGGACAGAGCTAGAAAGTGGCTGAGTGTGGAAGTGGACCAGACAGTATGTCTCCCAAATTGGTGCTCTTAACCACCATACAACATCTATTTATTCATGGCCATGCTCAGGTTTCTAGTCCCAGGGCAAAGCCTACAGGAAGAAGCAATTTGATTGGAAATAATATTCAGATTGCCAAGGTATTGTAGTGATTATTCAACAGATAGGGGTATGCAATTGTTTGTTCCTAAGTCAAGTATGAAACTCTCTCTTGATATTTAAGTAAATATTTCATATGCTCATATACAGTCACATTTGTCTCACAACAGTAAAATGAACCTGTTTTAATGTACTTAATATGCTGATAGACGCTATCTTACAAGAGTAAATGTGAATTGAAAAACATTGTTCTTTCTATGCAGTAATCTAGCAAAAGCTGTGATAATTCACAGATGACTGAGCTTTACAGCCAGACAAAACAATAGACGATAAAAAGGACTGCTTATATAGATGCACACTGACATCTCAAGGTTGCATAACCACATTTCCTACTGATGAATAACTAAGAAGCCATAGACTGTTCATTACCTTAGGTGAGGGAAATATGAAGAAATTGGAAAAACTGCGTTGTTTTTTTCTTCTCTGCTCTCTCTCCCATTATCATTTCTTACATAGGATACCCTGAAACTTGGCACTAAAATTGCAATTGATACAACAATATCATATTTCTTGTAGTAAGGTAAAGATTAAAGGATTATGTAAATAAGAATTTTTTTTCCCCCTACTGGAACTAGATTGCAGAC
Organism: Odocoileus virginianus; assembly: GCF_023699985.2. Lineage (NCBI taxonomy): Eukaryota > Metazoa > Chordata > Mammalia > Artiodactyla > Cervidae > Odocoileus > Odocoileus virginianus. The sequence continues at coordinate 17,658,658 of NC_069677.1, forward strand.
TAAAGTCTGAAAAACAAGATATCTCTTTCCTCCCTTTAAATGTTATACTCCCGATGCCTCTTCTAACTCTAGATAAAAATCCTGTTACATAGGTTAGTAGACAGCAAAAACTTATTAAGCCTTATCTATAAGGGAACAGAAACCACTTATATGTCTGCAGCTCAGGAAGACTTAAAAGGTTGTGACTGATAGAACTAGAAGAAAATTGTGTATCCATTAAATATTAAGTTAAGACTCATTTTCACAATATTGTAAAGTAATTAGCCTCCAAGTAATAAAAATAAATGGAAAAAAAAAGACTCATTTTCATGGTAGGAAAAAGAGCTAGTGATGAGCGTGAACACTAAATAAAGTCAAATCTGAGATGTTTATTGAGGCTGAATTTGATGTCCATTATTGTTGTGAGTAACTGATGTGATTTTTGCCTTCCAGTGTGTATGTACAGAGAGCCATCACTACATGAAATTGGAGAAAAACAAGGGCGTTCAAGGAAAAGTTCTGGAACACCGACCATGAATGGAGGCAAAGTTGTGAATCAAGATTCAACATAGCTGAGAACTCTTCCCTTCGTCCCGCTCTCATCCCTTCCCTTTCTCCCCCTGTCCTTTACCCATTTCCTTCCAATAAATCCACCCAAGGAGAGGAAAATAAAATGGCAACCCAGGACCTAGTGGCTAAGATTCTGCACTCAAAATCTTCCTTTGTGTAGGACAAGAAAATTGAACCAAAGCTTGCCTGTTGCAATGTGGTAGAAAATGCACATGCACAAAGATTAGCACACCTAAGAGCAGAGGAAAAAATAAATCAAGACTCCACAAGCATTAAAATAAACTGTTGTTATTAATAGAGGACTAATTGTAATGAAGACATAAATATAATAAAGATGAAATAAAGTTATTACCTTAAAGAAAAGGGTTTTGGAGAATTGAACTTACAAATTGATGTAATGTCCTAAATGGCTTAAACTCTGGATAATGCTGTGATGTGTGTTTTGAATTTGTATTTTCTTTGGGCATTTGGAATTGACACAAAATTGCAGTCTGTTTCCAGGATTTTTTTTACCATAATATTGAACATGTATGAAGTACAGATTCTTCTAGTGCCTATAAGGTATATAGCCAGGAATCATTTAACATCAAGAAAAATTTTATTTTAAAATTTTATTCCTGAAATCAATATTTAAGATTGTTTTATGCAAAGGATAGTCATATGTTGAATTTAGTGCTATTAGCTGATTTCATTCCTTCCTAACAAGAGTTTCAGATTCTCCTAGAAGAATATCATTTTTTTCAAAAGTATTAATTAAGGAGCTCTTTTTTTTTAATTTTCCTTTAGTCACTTAGAAAAAAATTCCTTATTTTAAGATTGAAGTAACTTTTAGGAAATTCTTTGTTGCTACCATGCCTTGGCAGTGATATGTAAGTTATGTGGTTTTACCATTTGATCTGATTTTTTTTTTTTTTTTTTACTTTGTGGACACCTTTAAGAGTATAGGTAAATGTCTAGCTGTCTTAGAAGAGAGTTTTATACCATTTCTTGCAGCAGAAAGGAAAGAAAAGGTGTTTTACATAAGGAAATAAATCTTAATAAGTTGGTGCAAGCAAGCTGTATCTATATTTGCCTTTGTACCTTACTAAGTTTTCTGTATGTAGCATTTTCAAACTTCACCAAGGAATTGGGAGGCATGGCTGTGAAATTCTTAACTTACTATCTTATGAAGCCAGTAAATTGTTTGTTGCTAGATAGCCTCATTTATAAATCTATTTGAAAATAAGTCTGTCTCCTAGAACACAGAAGGAAATTGTTATACCCTGGATTTTCAAGGGGCATTGAGAAATAATACTGAATTAACAGCCATGGTTCCAGCAGAGGCTCCTGTTGTGGCTCACACAACAGGGTTTTGTGAGTGAGTGGCTTAAAGTAATAAAAAAAAAAAAAGAGTGTAAGACTAGGCAAATGCATATTTAGGAATACTGAAATGTTAAAGAAGAAATGAATACAATTGCCTTGGGAAAAAAATAAATCTTCTTGGTCCTACAAATCAGGAATGGTGTAGAGACATCCAAATCAAAACAAAACAAACAGAATATTAAAAAATATATGCAGATTTATGGATGTTATCAATGAGAAGACTTAGCATGTTACTTCTCCTATAGCTCTTCCGTCCAGCATGTATTGTTCCAAATACTCCCTAAAATATACACTTTGCAGAAACTCTAGGCCCTCACTTTAATGACCTTGTCATTGGTTGCTGTATTCTTTCAAAGTCACTGTAATTTCCCTCACTCCACATAATCATTAGTGGTTGGTGTCCTTCACCAAGTATTCTATTTCTCTTATCAGGAGGTGAGCAGAAAATGAAATGAAGGAATTTGTCTAATCAGTTGCAAAGAATGAAAGTTATGCATCTTGGCAAGGATTTTGAACACACATCTGCAAGGGATATTTGTTTAATCAAAATATTTGGAAAGTAAGAAATAAAGACATTTAAACTAAAGAAAAGAATGTTATTCTTCTAGGAAAAGAATGCCCTTGTAAAAAGAAATACAACTCTAGTTCTATTTCTCCTTGTCACTCGATTCAACTTGATTATAAACAACACCTGTCACTTCCAGGACCAATCAAATTATAAGCACAAAGCCTTATTTATTTATTTATTTATTTAGGAAAAAATAAAAAGGAAACTTCTACAAAATGGCTCCCAGGCTCATTTAGCATAAAATGACTTGAGCTTTTTGGTCATACACACAATCCACATGTATACACACATCACAAGCTCACAAGTGACACAGTTGACAGTTTCACAAAGTGTTATCAATTATACTGATGATTTCATGATAGAATATATCTTATCTAGTTCAATATTATGGAAAATATGATAGAGATATGAATCTCCAACAAAATTCTTCCCTTTATTTACAATGGCCGTTTATCGTTTCACATCTAGATGTACATCTTCCCCCTTTCTGAAAGCACTGAAGAAAGTTCTAACTACCCAATTTGTATTTTGTGTTTCTCCATATCATTTAAGCAAATGTTCACCATGGTGAAACATTTGGAAATTGGCTTTGTTAAGTTATACTTAATTTCAGAAAGTAAATTGTTGGAAATTTCAAGTTCTTTAACAGATTAACCGGACAAAAGCTATGGTTTAGAGCACAGGGTGAACTTTTGCCTAACTGCTGCTTATTTTCTAAGTACATAAAGCCTTTAATAGAAGAATTCAGTATTCACTATCTAGGTTTTTAAAATATTATCAAATATGTACATATTATTATTCTATTTCCTCCAAAAATATGAGCCATTTTAAAGAGTTTGCTTTTCAGGTTTATGCACAATATTTATCTTAATTTTCATCATCTAATTTCTGGGTCTCAATTTACCCATTACTTATTCTCCTATAAGTAAACTATTTTTTTTTTTCTTAAATGCACTGGGATAGTCTCAGGAAAATTATGACTTTCAGTAAAGCTTTGTAATTGACTATGTAAGTATAAAGTAAAATATGCTTATTCTAAGAGTCCTTATTGTATTGATAACATGTTTCAAAATCAGTGGGCTTAAGAATGAAAACAAAACTTTTGAGAATCTCACAAAGTAGTTTTCTGGCCAGTGTACCTTACTAATGATTAAGCTGGAAGTCTGAGCTATAGAAACAAACTGGTGCTGAAGTTCCATTGGCTGACTCGGAGATTTTGTACTTCAGGAAACTGGAGGACAGCAAGGCAGCTTATCCTTGATCATGGTAATAGTTCGAGTTTTGAATTTTGCATATGAATTTCATAGCACATTTTCAGTTATTATGGATTAGCACAATAAAAAGACATTAATTTGACACAAATAATTGCTTTATGGGCCTCATTCTAATCCAGATAGCTGTTAGAAGAATTGTTCTACTGATGAAAATGACAATCCTGTTGATAGATATTCTATGTAGATGAGTGGTTCTGCGGTACCACTACAAGAGATGAGAGTATTAAGACAAAAGTAAAGGATGAAGAATCTTACTGTGAGTTCAAAAGTTTGACAGTCCTAATTTGGGACCAGTAATTCCCTGGTGGAGAAGCATGACTACATCAACAGTAGTTTTTTTTCAACGTAACCCAGAAATAACAAATCTACGATTCCACCTTCAAGGCTTCGTCTCTAAGGTCACGCTCCAAGAAGGTTTTCCATGATGTTGCTCAATTTCATCTGCACCAGGTGAAACACACTCCAGCATAAAAATCCCCTGTTTATTTTAATATCATAAAAGGCTGAGATTCTTTCTCTGTCATAAACCTGTAAATAGCATTTTATAAGTCAGAATCACCTTCAAAACAGTGAATTGTTCTACAAATATATATGTGTATATATACACATGCTTCTGAAATAAGGATATATTCTATAGAGTTTTTATTTGATTTGTGTTCTTTCATCGTAGGTAATTGCAGATAAAGAGGTTTGAATGCAAAACTTTATATATGTGTATATATACATACACATATATATAAGTGTATAAGTTGCCACTTTATAATAAAAAAGAAACAGGTGGGAACAATAATCAAAGCACACACTTCTTCAGAATGCCAGTAATTCTGAATCCCTTCTTTGATGCAGAAATAGCTATTTTTATTTCTAAAATGGGATTTTGAAGAGTTGTACTTCCTGATACAGATTCCCTGGTAAGTCATATCATATTGAAAATTTATAGTTGAGGGCAAGAAAAAAAGTGCTAAATGCAGATATTCATTTTTCTGGAATTTTCCTGGAACCCAAGTTAAAAATCAACATTTAAAATCTAAATTAAGTGAAAATAACTAATGTTCACAGATGATATATTGAGCTTCAGTAACAGAAGCGAAAGTATGTTTAACACTATGATAATAAATTTAAAATAATACCATAGTAGAAACTGCATCATTAGACATTTTATTAGTTGGAAAGAATGAGTGGATGTTTTTTGTCTTTGCTCTAAGCACAACCTAAAGACTGTGGCTTTAATTTTCTCTTAAAGTTGTTCAAAAGTCCAAAATATACTCCCATGAATAGAGTGGGTTTTAGGCTCCATTGCAAGGTCAAATGTTAACATCTTAAAGAAATTATTGAGACTGAAATGTTTAATAAACACATTGTATGAGAAACCAAACAAATTAATGTTTTGTTTTTACATTAAAGTACAGATTACTCAAATCATTGTTTTTTTGAGATCGAATTTGTAAAATGTTTATACATCACAACCTTCCTGAAGTAAAAAGGAATTAAAATCCTGAGATGCATATGCATGCAGAGAAAATACTTGCACATTTTTTTTCTAACATTAAATTTATTTGGGAAGTCTCTTTCCTTTTAAAATATGTGTCACTGAAAAAGTGCTGTGTCTTATAAAAAAAATAATCAAAACTGGATTTATGGATGGAAAATGAGTCAAAATTTTTATTGAACACTGTGGTTAAAAGTAGAATTTACCTTCTAAGTTTGGAGCTACTTGTGGTAAACCTAATATTTTCTTTTTGAGAATTAAGAACTAGAGCACATCCATTTAGAGCATATTCATTTATTCATAATTCACTAACTAGACCCTTAGTTGAGTTTAGGGATCATAAACTAAATTATGGTCTCAAAAAATCCAAGAAAGGCAGACACATAAATAATGTAATACCCAAATGTAAGTACTACAATAGTTATTAAGATTTTATGTACAACTGATATTGCAACAATCTAGCCTAGATGAAAGGCAGGGGTTGAAAAGAGGATAGATACTGAGTAATGAAAGACAGCAAGGGGCCCCCCCAGTAGAGGAAATAATTTGAAGGGAAGTTATGGAGAAACAAAAAACACAACTTATCTCGGAAATCCTTGTGAATGAAACAAAGAATGAATGTTCAGAGGAGATGGGGTGGGGGGAGCTGAGTTGAGATGAATAAAAGTTAAAAGTTTTTCAATGTTTCATCACTGTACTCTTTGGATCTGTTAGGACAATTCTGCTTGCTCACAGCAGAAGGCCCAAACCACACTAGTCCTTTGTCTAGAGATCACAGCATCATTACCACAAAGGCTGAATTTGTCTGTAGTTCTCAACTCTGCCCACTCCATGTTTAATAACTTCCTTCTTCGAGTTCAGAGATAAAGAATTTGGTAAAGAACCTGCCTGCAATGCAGGACACCCAGGTTCAACCCCTGGATCAGAAAGATCCCCTGGAGAAGGGAATGGCTACCCACTCCAGTATTCTTGCCTGGAGAATTCCATGGACTGAGGAGCCTGGTGGGCTATAGACCTTGGGATCGTAAAGAGTTTCACATGACTGAGCGACTAACATACAGAGCTCAGAATCCTTTTTACAAGTTGCAAGATACGAAATATTTATGTCACCTATTCTCTCTCAAAATTCCCCAGGAAACATCTCCTTGAATCTGACTGGCCCAGTTTAAGCCATGGGTCCCCATACAGTAAACCACTGTTGCCTGGGATTTGAGACATGTTGACTAGTTTAAAACAACCAGAGCCTTTTTCTAGACTTTTAGGTTGGACGTACTTGGCCAAAGATACAGGTCTGCATAGATGAGGGGTGACTATCTGAATGAAATTCGGAGTCCATTTAGCAAGAAGATGCGGAAATGCATGCTATGTAGCAGACTTTCCATTATCTGTTAATGAATGTATATCCTATCACAGCTCATTGGCTGTTCTAAAAACTGGCAGAGAAATGCAAGTACTACTGAATTAAAGCTGCAGCCATAAACCATAGGGAAGACAAAGGCAACTGAAGCTTCAGTTCCCAAAACATTATGAAATGTCTGCTGTGCAAAACACACTGTGGGGGTCACTGAGGAAGAGACAAAAGAGCTGCAATTTTAGATTATGAGACTGACACGCTGCCTACTGCCCTAAGAAGGCAGACCAGCGCTGCGATTTTAAAGAAAAGTGGCCTGTTTGGCAACTCAATATACCTGGTACTGGCTTCCCCAGTGGCGTGGATGGTAAAGAATCTGCCTGCCAATGCAGGAGACACAAGAGCCACAGGTTCGATCCTTGGATTGTGTAGATCCCCTGGAGGAGGGCATGGCAACCTACTCCAGTATTCTTGCCTGGAGAATCCCATGGACAGAGGAGCCTCACAGGATACAGTCCATGGGGTCGCAACGAGTCAGACATGACTGAGTGCACGTGCGCATGCATACACACACACACTATACCTGGTATGTCCAGTGCTTTTAGATGACTGTCAGAGGACTAGAAAAAGCAGTTTGGCTATTCTAAACCAGAAGTCTATATCATATCTACTTTTCTGTTCCTGTGAAAACACTGTTTGAATGAGGCCATTAAAAAATTCATCTCAAAATATCTCTCAATACTCAGTGTAGGTCATAAATTCTGGACTATTTGCTATTTCAGAATCACCTGGGGCAGCCATGCATAACATTCTTGAATCCTCTGTGCAGATTATAGCCTATGTTTGAACACTCTGAATGATAGTTAAATATACTAATCTTTCAAGCATCATATTCCATTTGGGGACAGTACTGGTTTTAGAAAGTTTTTTCTCATATGAAGTAACTTGTTCTGTAGTGTCTACCATTCTTTTAAATTTCACTCTCTAGGGCTATTCCAGTGGCTTAGTGGGTAAAGAATCCACCTCAAATGCAAGGAGACACAGGAGATGCATGGTCAATCCCTGGGTTGGAAAGATCCCCTGGAGAAGGAAAGGGCAACCCACTCCAGTATTCTTGCCTGAAAAATCCCTTAAACAGAGGAACCTGGCGAGCTACAATCCCTGGGGTCCCTGAAGAGTCAGCCACAATTGTGCAGCTAAACACTCAAGCACTCAGGACTATTCAGTGTTAATTTAATCCTCTACCTGCAGGAAAGGCTGCAGGTATTTGAAGGTCATTGGCATTTCTTTGGGCTCTCCTGGTGGCTCAGACAGTAAGGAATCTGCCTGCAAAGTGGGAGACATGAGTCTGATCCCTGGGTTGAGAAGATCCCCTGGAGAAGGGAATGGCAACCCACTCCAGTAATCTTGCCTGGAGAATTTCATGGACAGAGGAGCCTGGTGGGCTCCAGTCCATGGGGTCTCAAAGAGTTGGACATAACTGGACATTCTCCAACTATTCTCTACTTGGGAAAGATTTTTCAGAAATTTAAATGTTTAGCTTCTGTAGTATTCAGTTTTACTCAGAACACATTTTATTAATATGGAATGCTTAATACAACATGGTGTTCCTTATATAATTTAACTAGTCAAGAGACGTTGCCTCATTGTTGATGAGGCAATCACATTAAGAATTGCATTTATTTTTTGATGACCTCATCAAAAAAATTTTCACATTACAGTTCATTTCTGTCAAAACACCTAAATATTTTTTTCACGTTTTCATCTGTATGACTTAAATCGAGATGGAGGCTTGTTAATAGACTAATTCTAACTTGATTAAATCATTGAGAAGCATAAACTCCAAAGATACAAGCTCAGAATTGTCCAGATACACTACAAAGTTTCCATTCAATGATTAGTTGTCAATCCTCTACTTTGTGTGATTATACCTAACTTTGTGTGATCAGATCAGACTGTTTTCAGGAATAAAACACAATTCACTTTATCTCATCTCACTTGGGGTGAGATATTAGAGCTGATCATTCTGACGAAAAGTCTATCTCTTAGGAAATATATGCTATTACAGAAGGTACATGGTTTTGCTCTATTTTAAATTCTCTATCTTCTTTGAGTCTCCATTAATTTTATCATCATTCTCTCCAATAATTACACTAGTTACACTTATCAGAATCAATAGTTTCTCACTAGTTTCATTATTTTATTCTGAAAATTTAAATATTTACTTGTTTCAATAATAATTTCCAGATCTCTTCAAATTTCTATGCAATGTTTTGTTCTCTAAGTCAACTTGCAGTGAGTGTTCTGGTAACACTAAAAGGTTTTTAATAAACTGATAAGTCTGATAAATCTCTGAGGTTTTAAGAACCTGAGAGTGGTTTTTGTTTGCCTTTGCCTAGTAATAGCAATTGGGAGTGCATCAAATATGTGGTGTACATTCTTTCATAAAATTCTCCTGATTTTCCACTAGCTTCCAGCTTTTTTTTTTTTTTTTCCCCCAGCGGAGCGGATATACTTTGTTTGAAGTTGCATGAACTCTCTGAGCATCAGAGAGTTCGCAATTGTATTTCTTGGGAATTTAAAATATTATTGGTATTGTTGCTATTTTTCTAATCGTTTTTGACAAGCTTATCTAGATGATATATCTTAATCACTGTGCTATGTCTCTTACAATCACACTCATGTATTAACCTTGCCATTCCATTCTAATTTGTTGTCTTCAAAAATATGTCCATGACTCAGAGAAGCACGCAGAGACATCCACAGAAACACAGTAACAGGAGGTCCTTAATATATGAATTATGTTGGTGCTTTGGCTTGTCTCTATCACCCACATTTTTACACACTTGCATAATCATTTTCCTCCTTCTGTCCATTTTCAAATTATCTTACCACTTGGATGACTGCCTTAGCTCTGAACTAGGTTACTTTTTAAAAAGTTAAGTAATTAATATAACCCCTTAGGATAGTATTTGGCACATAGTAAGCCTATAATCGATTTGCTCTTATTATTATTAGCCATGTGGCACAGCATACAGGATTTTAGTTCCCCTATCAGGGATTGAACTCATGGAAATGCAGAGTGGAAATGCATTTCCTTGCAGTGGAAATGCAGAGTCCTAACCACTGGACCCCCAAGGAAGTCCGATAGTTTACATTTTTTCCCCTAAGTTTTTGAGTGTTTATTTTCCTCTATCAGCTAACCCTGGAATGCACTATCACAGATTCCACCAGCACATCTGGCTAAATAGGAACACAGCCATCACAATACCCTTCCTTAAAAGTCTTACTGAGATACAACCCCACCCAGCCTGTATTGGCACATCTCAGCACATGTGCAAACTAAGCATGAAATCAGGGGCTAGAATGATCTTGACCTGCTTGACTATCCTGTTCTCCAATATAAAACGTTAGAACTATTTCTCACCTGGCTGAAAAAAAAAAAAAACAAAACTGACTCTTGTCTGTTAGAACACAGACAATGTAAACGTCCTTGGACTTGCAGGTGGCTATCCACCTATCTGATGCACACTATGCAGTTACCTGGAACTTGGTTCTAAAAGCAACTGGAGTGGTTATCTCCCCACCTCTTCCTATCTCTCCCAACCACTGTCTCTACAACAAGATCTAAGTTCTGGTCAAATGTATATACCTGGATTCCAGGTGAAGGATTCCAACAATTAAATCATCAATAAAAATACATAAAGTGATTTCATTACCAGGCCTTTTCTGTTTATTTAAGGAAATGGGGGGACCTATTCAGTTTCTATTGAAGGACGTATTCAGTGGTTCTTTAATCTTGATTGCATATTAGAATAATTTAAGCTCCCCAGTCTCAGAGGGACAACTGCCAGTAGATACAATGTTGTTTAGTCCCTAAGTCTTGCCTGAATCTTTTGTGACACCACAGACTGTGGAGCATCAGACTCCCCTGTCCATGGGATTTTCCAGGCAAGAATACTGGAGTAGGTTGCCTTTTCCTTCCCTGTGTATCTTCCCAACCCAGGGATCAAACCTGCATCTCCTGCATTGGCAGAAAGACTCATTTCCACCAAGCCACTTGGAAAGCTCAATCTAGGCTCACACCCCCTCAAAATCTAGGCTCACCAACACTCAAAATCTTGATGTCATTGGTTTGGAGTACAGACAAGTGATTTTCGTCTGCATAGGTTGATGAGATAAACTACTAAATAAACTCCTTAAAAAATAAAAAAAAGAACATAGCTAATATTTACTAAGCACCTTTTCAAGGCTGAATGAATCTGGATTTCTAGATAACTTGTAAGTTGTAAATATCCATGAGTGTTATGAGCAGAAGACACTTTTTGATGAGGTTTAGACTATCTGAAATGCAGGTATTGTTAGATGCCAAGCCACTGCTATATCCCTGCCATTTTCTGGAACAGCCTAATCTCACAGAGATGGTGTTGTGATATATTTAGAGATTTCTTGATAAGGCACTTGGCTTTATATTTAATACTGTTGTTTAGCCACTAAGTCATGTCCAACTCTGTTGCGACCCCATGGACTGTGGCCCTCCAGGCTCCTCTGTCCATGGGAGTTTCCAGGCAAGAATACTGGAGTGGGTTGCCATTTCCTTCTCCAGAGGATCTTCCCAACCCCGGGATCAAACCTGAGTCTCCTGCATTGGCAGACAGATTCTTTGCCACTGAGCCACCAGGGAATCCATTTATATTAATTACTTTACTGTATATCTGGGGTTTCCCAGGTGACATGGTAAGAATCTGCCTGCCAATGCAGGAGACACAGAAGATGCCAGTTTGATCCCTGGGTTGGGAAGGCACTCTAGAGTAAGAAATAGCCACCCACTCCAGTATCCTTGCCTGGAGAATTCATGGACAGAGGAGGCTGGTGGGCTGCATTCCGTGGGGTTGCAAAGAGTCAGACATGACTGAATTACTAAGTATACTATATAGCTGGAGTGATTCAAGGACAGTTAGCTCTGAGTCCAGAGAGATGCTTATTTAAACAGTCCCATTTAATGAGTGATTATTTCTACACAAAATACTCAAATCTGGGTGAGGTCAGTAAGTATGGCTGCTGTCTTGAAATAGTAGCCCCCAAGGATGTCAAGGACATCAGTAAAATACCTAGACTTGTAGAGAAAACTGGCTTTACTCGCTTTTCTTATGCCATTGTATTTACAGTGAACATCCCAAGACAGGCTTCACTGTTACTTGGAAAGAAGTTCACTTTTCTCTGACCGTGCAGTCCTAGCTATAAGATATCTCTTAGTGTCATACTCTGTCTTTTCTGGATCAGATCATCAATTCCCAGGACAGAATTAAGTTATAATAGCTTTTTCCCTGCTTTCATTCAGAGCACTCCATCCCCTACAAAAAAAAAGAAAAAGGTCACCCCTGATATTTTCTTCTTTTCCCAGCATGACGTTCCAGAAACCGAGTAAGAAGTAACACATGAATTTTCCTCTACTACATTTACAAAGATTGACTGTCACAAGCAAGAGTTCTCTGTATCCATTCCAGGAAGCTAAGGATTTCAGTGGTGCTTCCTTCTCTGTGTTACTATGTAGCTGGTTTTCTCCATATTTCATCCGTCCTTACCTTTATCATTTCCATCAGAAACATGACTCATCAAGGCTCATAAGCCCCCTGACTTTGCCCCAGCGATCAGAAAAGGAGTCAGAAATTCACATCAGATTGTCCTGAGTTCCAGTACTTAGAGCCTGCTGAACACTAGAAGTGCACATCAAAAGAATACACCTGGGAATCAGCTCACTTTCTCTGCCTCTGTTGGAGTGCCAGCCAACTCTTTTCAGGAAAAGCCTGGGGAAACTAGGTCCTTTAATTTCAAACAGTAGGAGTCTGGAAATTGGGTCAGACCTGGTATGATCACTATACAGCTTAATGCCAGTTCATCCATCTTGGACTCTCTCCTAGTATGATTACTGGTTATCCCAGTGGATCTCCGAGTAACAACCTCCCCTGGCTCAGGCTCAGGAACCCCATTCCAGTGAGCTCTGAATTCAGTGCTGACAGGATACAGCCTAGCTGTCTCCACTCTGACTTTGTCTCCGTCCCTTCCTCTCGCTCCTTCTCTCCCTCGCTCACTTTCCCTTCCGCCCTCACTTCCTCTCCTCCTCCTCTTCTTCAGAAATTCTCTCTCTCCCTCTCTTTCTCTCTCCTTCTCTCTCTCTCTTTCTTTTCTAATCTCAGCAGTACCCTAGAGGGCTGGAATACAGTATCCGGTAAACTAGTAGGTGATAATACCTAGAAAGCTAGAAAAATTGTCATCTCAATCTGACTCCCCTCAATACCTGTTTCCCCATTGTAAAATGGAGACAGTTTGCAGAGCAGGGATTAATTTCATTGCCTAATATTCCTTATCTATATTGAAAATCTGGGTCTCTCTTTATACTGCGGTTCTAGACACACATCAAAATCCTTATCAGACAACATTATAATTTCTGTTTACAGCGCACAAAAATATTTTAAAGAATTAAATGGAATAATCAAGTATGTGTGTGTGTTTCAAAATGTGTTAGTCTATCAGTCATGCCTGACTCTTTGTGATCCCATGGGCTGTAGTCTACCAGGCTCCTTGTCCATGGAGTTATCCAGGCACGAATACTGGAGTGGGTAGCCATTCCCTTCTCCAGCGGATCTTCCTGACCTGAGGATCTAACCCTGAAAGTGAAAGTGAAGTCGCTCAGTCGTGTCCGCCTCTTTGCGGCCCCGTGGATGGTACCCCGCCAGACTCCTCTGTCCATGGGGATTCTCTAGCCAAGAATATTGGGGTGGATTGCCACGCCCTCCTCCAGGGGACCCTCCTGATCCAGGGGTCGAACCCGGGGCTCCTGCACTGCAGGCGGAATCTTTACCTGCTGAGCCACCAGGCAGGCAACCAAGTATATTTACACCCAAAGTTTGCCACTTTGTTGTCTTTTCTTCACTTCTAATGTTCTAGGCTTCCTTCTGATATTGTTTCTCTTTAATCTAAAGAACTTTCTTTCACAGTATATTTAGAGCAGGCCTACTGGCAATGGATTACCTAGTCAGGAAAACTAACCAGGAATTATCTGAAAGTTTTTTATTTCACCTGTATTGCTGAAGCACATGTTCATCAGATATGGCATTCTGAGTTGACAGCTTTTTCTCTTTCAACCATTGAAAACTGTAATATCACTTCTTTCTGGCCCTTATGGCTGTTCTCCTATTGAGAAGGCAACATTTTTCTCTGACTGTTTTTAGGATTTTTTTCCCCTTTCTCTTGAATTTTCAACAGTTTGATTATATCAGGAAGTGGAATTGTTTGTGTTTATTCTGTTTGAAATTCACTGAACTTTTTGAATTTGTAGGTGTAGTTCCTTTGTCAAATTTGGGACATTTCCAACCATTATTTCTTCAAATATTTTTCTTGCATTACATTTTTTCTCTTCTCTTTCTGAGGCTCCAGTGATAAATGCTAGATTTTTTTGGTTATTATCCCACGGATCTCTAAGGCTCTTTTCACTTTTCCAATCTTTTCCCCTCTCTACTGTTCAGATTGAATCACTTTTATTGGTTAATCCTCCAGCTCACTGATTATTTCCTCTGTCACCTCTATTCTGGTACTGAGCTGGTCAATGGAGGCTTTGTTTTTGGTTTCAATTATTATGTTTCCCAGGTGGTGCTAGTGATAAAGAACCTGCCTGTCAATGCAGAAGACATAAGAGATGCAGGTTCGAGCCCTGGGTCAGGAAGATCCCCTGGAAAAGGAAATGGCAACCCACTCCAGTATTCTTGCCTGGAGAATCCCATGGACAGAGGAGCCTGGTGGGTCCACAGTCGTGTCTAAAGAGTTGGACATGACCGAAGCAAGTTAGCACATTGTGTTTATAGGTTTAAAATTTCCATTTGGTTCTCGTTTATATCTTCTATTTATTTGGCATGCTTTCTAGTTTTCCTTTTGTTTCAAGAGTCATTTAATTCCAACATCTTTGTCATCTCACCATTGGTATCTTGATTATCATTTTCCCATGCAAGTTGAGATTTACCTTGTAGTTCATATGCCAAGTAATCTTTAAATTATACCTTGGATATTTTGAATATTATAACATATATGAGACCCTGGCTCTACTTTCAATCACATGGGGAAATATTGACATTTTTATTTTTGTATGTAGTCAAACTGGTTAGATTTAGACCTTAAGTTTGAACCAGCCTCCTGAATTCCTGGTTCCAATACCAGTAAACTTCAAAACATTCATATGCCATTTGGATCTTCCTGGCGCATATGCCACCTAGTGGCCAGTCTTGGAAATGGACGGTGGTGCGTATGCTCAGTTCTCAGTCTTGCATGCTAAATAGTGTCAGACCTACGTGTGTACTCTGTTTGGGAATGAGTTGGATGCTTATAAACAATGATTTGGGATTGATTTCTTGCGTTCCTTCCTCTCCATAATCTCTGTCCATACTTTCTGGTTCTTTGGAATTTTTCTATTTCATCCTTCATGTAGAAAGCTGAGATTTTAGTTATTCTGCTCTTCAGTACACTTCTGAAGGGTGTCCATCTCTCCAGTTAAACAGTGGAAGGACACATCAAAAAACAATAGTCGGCCACACCTTTTTGGAACTACAGTTCCTCTGCTGAAAGTAGGGAAAGTAAGCTCTGTTACTCAGAACTTTGGCTTCTGTGAACTCCCATTATAACACACAGTTGAGGAGTCAGGCCGTGGGAGAACAGAAAAAAGAGACAGGACTGCAGTTAGGGCATTTCCAGACTCTCTCTAAAAAAATGTTCCCTTTCTGTTCCTTGAGTGAGTACTGTAGGGCTTCTCCTGAGCTCTCTGTCCAATCCTTTGTGCTTGCTGCAGGGTTTGTTGAGGAATATTGGAGAAAAAATGGTAAAGTCACCATCAATTCATCAGTAAATCAGAGATCTCTTCCCAGATTTGCCTGCTGTTTTTGAGAATCCTCAGTGAGCTGTTTGATGCATCTTGTCCAGGTTTTATTTGATGCAAAACACAAATTGACTGGTACTTACTCTATCATATCCAGACTGGACCACTGACACTCTTTAAAACTCCAAAAATTTAACAACGCTTATTTGTATGTTAATTACCCTACTTCATCAGTTTACCAAAAGTCCCCCCCTTTTCCTCAAAGTCCATGCACCAATTAAAAATGTAAACTCCAGGAGAAATGAAAAGCAAATATTAAATATTCCAATATTCTGCCAATCCCAGATAATGTGAACAAGAATAAATGTCCCCACCCAACCTAGTTGCTACCTGAATATAAAATGTAGCATTGTATGACTTTTGAAACATGATTTTCAAAGTAGTATTTTTTAAAGAAAGAAGATAGCTGGGCTTTCCTGGTTGTCCAGTGGTTAAGAATCTGTCTTGCAATGCAAGGGACACCAGTTCAATCCCTGGTGTAGGAAGATGCCACAAGCCATGGAGCAACTAAGCCCATGAGCCACAACTACTGAATCCATGTGTCACAACTACTGAAGCCTGCCCACCCTAGAGCTTGTGACCCACAACAAGAGTAGCCACTGCAATGAGAAGCCCATGAAGCGCAACAAGGAATAGTCCTTGCTCTCTGCAGCCAGACAAAGCCCTTGCACAGTATCGAAGACTCAGCACAGCCCAAAATAATGAATAAATAAAATTATTTTAAAAAGCAGGTAGTGAGTTACAACCTTTCTGCTTAGTCCACTGATTCAGGTTTGGACATTTTGGAGAAAATCGTCCTTAATACCACTTTATTCTACAAACCATAGACATAGCTTAGTGATTTGAAAGAAATATAAAAGCTGACCATCAGTATAAAAGAAGCTCATAAAGTCAAACCTTTGTCTTCCTTTTCTCAAGCCAAATATACAGTGTGGCTTAGAGTAGGTGGGCCCTGACGGGGTACATTTTCAGTGACTGCCACTCATGGTGCATTTCTTCTGTAAATCAATATATTCATTATACTTGATTATGTCAGAGTCATAGTGACTAGAAAAGTCTACGAAATATTCTTTTTCAGAAGACTGAAAAATATTGGAAAAAATTCGACTTCCTTGTAGTAATTATGAAGAATAAAGTTCCAGTAAAAAGACATGCATTATATCATTCTTGACAGACCCTCCAAAGAAAATATTAACTTATTAATTAAGGCTTAGTTCCTTAAGATAACTGAGAGTTTTTAAAAGTAGCTAAAGATTTGCTGAACTATAAGCAGCCATTTGATTCTTAAGCGAAACATAGACAGTGTAGGTAAATAATATGATTTTTCTCAGAATCTTGTTTCATATGTACCTTTAGATATAATTTGGTTATTCAAACTTTGACACTATTCTATTTCTTTGTGTAGAAATTTCTTCTATTGGACTATGAGATCTTTGAAGGCCAGAATGAGGTATGTTCAGCTATTTGGCACAAAGCAAAATTTAATAAGTGTTCTTCAAATTGTTTCAAATATGCAAAAGATCAATCATAAAATTTCAGTAAGAAGTAATGGATTTTTTTAGCTGGCCATATCAAAGCAAAAAATCCTGACAAGATATTTTTTAAAGAACACTCATGAAAAATTCATTTTCTCTAAAACAATTCTTGCCATTTAGCTACAGTATGTGGCAGTCACTGTACTATTGCTAGTTTTTTTTCCCCCTTGTTTATTTAAAGTGATTTTATTGGTGGAAAAATTTAAACCAGTGTTCTAAGTGGTGTGTAGGAGTCTTCTCTGAGCACATATCTTGTTGATACACAATAGGCTATGTGCATATATCTTAACTCCCACATAATCTAAATTGCTCTCCTGAAGTCTGTACAGCATATAATCTAGTTAGATGCTTTCTGTCTGGGATACTGGTGGGTATCATCTCAGGGATAAATGTAACCTTCTGTAGTGTTCTGATTTAATAGAAAGGAAATTTCCCCTTTTGGTCAGCAAAAACTCTAGAAAAATCATCAGCATTCTGTGGTTACCCAGGGAGCAAATGATTTAGAACAGCATTGACAATAGATAAATGATGAGACTTCTATATGTAAGTTTAAATTTGCTAGTAACTACATTAAAAATATATAAGGAAAAAGTGGAAAATAATTTTTGTAATATAGTATATACAACCCAATATATCT
Organism: Odocoileus virginianus; assembly: GCF_023699985.2. NCBI lineage: Eukaryota > Metazoa > Chordata > Mammalia > Artiodactyla > Cervidae > Odocoileus > Odocoileus virginianus. The sequence goes on from NC_069677.1 coordinate 17,676,346, forward strand.
AAAACATTTTAATCTCAACATAGAATCAATATAAGATTTATTAATAATATATTTGCATTTTTTATGCTAAGCCTACAGAATCTGGTGTGTATTTTATACTTACAGCACATCTCAGCTCAGACCAGCTACGTTGCAAGTGCTCAGTAGCCACATCTCACTTATTAGAAGCAATATTTAGAAGAACAGAATGAAAGGGTTAGAAGAGATTATTGAAATTCTCACCCTGCCTCTTATCTTTTATTTGATAAACCGCTGTTGAAGTCCTGCAGCTTCCTACACGGTCAGGCACCACTTTTCTGTTTCTCTGAGACTCCTGCTGATGCCATTGTCTTTTTTTTTTTCTATGGCATTTCTTTCCATCACTGGATCTCAGCTTAGGGAAGATGAGATGTTTCCCAGTGTCTGCTGAGCTCATTGATTACTCTATGCAAAACACATTTTTATTTTTACCAGTCTCAACTCAACAATTATCTCTTTTCCCCACTTTTAGTCTCTACTTTTTTGACTAAGCAATTACTTTCAGGTCTCTAATTAATTGTATCTTTCTCAGGGGACACATCCCTGAATCTTTAAGAACTCTCTGATATCTAGGATGGCAAAACATACTGACTTGTCTTCATAGAACTTACTGTGGAGGACCCCTTCTAGTGAAGAAACCTATGTATTGGGTAATACAGTAAAAAATCAAGTAGATAGTTGGTTGTTGTTATGCAGTCACAAAGTTGTGTACAACTCTTTGCAACCCCATGAACTGTAGCAGGCCATGCTGCTTGAATGAATGCATCAATGATTAAATGAACAAGGAATAGAAAGATCAGAAAGAGAAAGTGACTTGCTAAAGCTCTCATAGTTGATGAAGGGTAGATTCTGGTTCAACTGAGCTCACATATTAGTCCAAATGTGACAAAGTGAGAAAGTCAACATATCATAGGATTCAAATAGTTGTTTTTCTATAACCAGATGTGTTAGTCGCTCAGTCATGTCTGACTCTTTGCAACTCCATGGACTGTAGCCTGCCAGGCTCCTCTGTCCATGGGATTTTCCAGGCAAGAATATTGGAGTGGGTTGCCATTTCCTTCTCCAGGGGATCTTCCTGACCCAGGGATCGAACCCAACTTGCAGGCATACTCTTTGCCATCTGAGCCACCAGACCTTGGTGTCTTACTTAATATGGATTCTCCTTATACTGATATATTATGCAAGATCTTTGAGGAAATCTTCCTCTCTGATTATTGTCGAGAATTCCATCCAATGCTTACTTAAAATTTCTCTTTACTTTAGAAAGTAGATTCCATCCAAAACACTTCAGAATCAGAATCTCTCTAGAACATACGTTCTATTCACATGATAGCTTTAATACACTAACGCTTCAAAGAAATTTGAACTCAAAAAGCTGATGATTTTTTTTTTTCTGAGTAAACTTGGAAAAGCTAAAACTACAGTTTCTAGGATTCATTTCCTGACAGAGTTGACAAAAACTAAAATTTTGCAAGATGTGGAGGAAGGCAGAAGTGAAGCAGGAGTCACTTGGCTCTAAAGGTTATTGTGGTTAATAGACCCGGAGGGTGTCAGTATGTCCGCACTAACTCAGGCTTTATGCCCAGTTCTTTCTGACTGCTGGCACTGATGGCCAACTGCAGCTCTAGGCCCACTATAAGATGCAGAGGCAGAACCATTTCATAGATTTTCCCATCAGCTCCCTGTCATATTCACACATCAAAAGACAGGTTTGACTGGCTTCCCAGATTCCTGTGCAAGCCCTAATACTTCCATCATTGCCAATGCTTCAGGAAGGCTGCTTACTAACTTTATTCTGATCCTCCAGTTTCTTCATTCTAAACTTCATTTCTAGCTTATCCCACTGTTGGGTAATATCCAACTGCTATAATAAAACCACAGTACTCCTAGTGTTTCTACTTCCTGGATTGAACTCTGTCTGATATATTACTTGAGTCATTTCATTCTAGCTTTTAGTAAAGAAGAGGCAATAGTTTTCTTTTTCTTTTCTGAGAACTTTCCTTTTTCTTTCTTTGATTTATGATCTTTTTGACAATTTTGGCTTAGAAGAAACTTATTCAATTCCATGAGAACTTACTTCATCTATGCAGTGTAGGAAAAAAGAGTGTTACACATATCCTATGAAATATCCTGGAAATTTTCTTCAGTAACTAGGTTTTGGGGCAGGGGGGGAAGTAGACTTTCATGTATAAAGTGCTCAGAATTAGTCTTTAGTCCTCAAAACAATTTTCCAGATCATATCCAAATCTGTTTATTAAAGGGAATATGCATACATAAAGTGTGTATAATTTAAATTGCTTTAAGATAATTTTAAAAGTTAATTTCCTCTAGTGAATTACATGTTTGGTCAAATGGAAGGGCTGATGGGACAGCTTTATAAATAGAATATGTTACCCATGTGCACAGCTGGTCTTCCTCTTGATATCAAATTTGATCTAAAATAGTTATGATTTATGAATTAAGAAAATAACATAAAAGTGAACATCTACAAAATAAAGAAGGCAGGGAGGCAAGGATGCAGGTTGGTATTTTATTTTCACTTGTTTGTATCATTTTAGTGGATTATGAGAATTACAATAATAATACCACCACTATGGGGCTTCCCTGCTGGCTCAGTGGTAAAGAATCCGCCTGCCAATGCATGGTATACAGGCTCCATCCCTGGGTTGGGAAGATCCCTGGGAGAAGGAACTATCACAACTCACTCCAGTATTCTTTCTGGGAAAATCTCATGGAGAGAGGAACCTGGCGGGCTACATTCCATGGGGTCAGAGAGCAGGCAACAATAACAAAACAAATACCACCATTAATAATAATAATACCTATCATGTGATAGAAATCAAAGGTGAAGAAAGTGTAAGGAAATGGTAAAATTCTATACAAATGACCAAGATTATGATGATTTTCTCTTTCCTCTTTTTCTTTCCCATGCTCATAGAGGTTTTTTGCTGATATGAGCTAACCTGATAAGATAATCCATAAAACTGCTGGGAGGACTTGCTCTGTTCCCAGGCAACGGATGCTTATTTTAAATATGGTCTTTCAGAAGCCATGATTCATCACTGCTGTCTAAGTCTGAAGTGACATTTAACAACGGATACTTGAGGGAGCTTCATTTTTCAGTGGCCTAATCAAGTCAATTCAGCAAATAGAAACTAAACACCAACACTGTACTTTCTCATTCATTCACCCACTGGGAAGCGTGAGCCAGGCCCTCTGCTCAGAACAGACAACCAGGAATACATCTCGTAAAAGTCTTCCTCATGGAGTTCCCAGCACAGCAGAGATGATAACTATACCAAAAATTATTTTAGTATATACTAGAGTATATATTAAATGCTATAGCAAAAGATACAAACTAGGTGTTAGGAAAGGAGGTGATAATTGAATAAAGGCTCAGTGGACATGAATTTGAGCAGACTCTGGGAGAGAGTGGAGGACAGAGGAGCCTGGTGTGCTGCAGTCCATGGGGTTGCAGACTCCGACACAACGTAGTGATTGAACAGCAACAAACTGAATAAAAGAAACCAGCATTCAAGACAAGAAGTGGCCTGAGGAAAGACACAAGGCTGTGAAAATGCAAGATCTGGTCAAGGTTTCTTGAAGTGTTATCAGGTGTTGTTTGACAGTGAATATTCTAAGGCCATCTATTACAATGGAATTTTCCAAACTTTAGTAATTTAATGATATTTGCGTCTTTGCTCTATCCAAGCTTTGGGCCAAATATACCAAAATATAATTATTTGTTTTTTATTTAAATAACTGTACATTGATTTTTACTTTTTAAAGTTGTTCTAAGCTTTGGAGCTTGATATACTAGTGATATTTTTTCCTAATGGACCTTAAATATTTTCAAAACAATTATTATTAAAAATGTCTGTTGATCTAAAATAATCTTGAGCAACAGTGGTATATTACTGTACATTGAGAAATTCCATGGTAAAAATAAAGCAGGAACAGGAAAGCAGCATCATGCCAATGGCTTTGGATTGCATAATATGCAGTGGACCTCTTGCTTAGTTACTGAAGGGAAGATATTTTCACAGTGATGAGAACTGCATTTTAAGAACTTAATTCAAGGAGCACTGATGTTAAGAGATGGAAAAAAAAAATCTGTATAAAGACTGAATTTCATTCCAGCTTCCTTCTTTAAGAGCCTACTCAAATGTTACCGTTTTTATGAAACTTGCCCTCACTCCTCCAGGAGTTTAGTGAATTAATTATGAGACTTCCTTATTAAGCATTTTATGTGTAATTAGCTATGCAGCATTAAATCTATGTTTTAAACATATCTTCTGCTTCTCTGTGAATATCCTGAAGAATTTTCTTCTTTATAACGGAGTCTTCAAACTCCCCAGTGTGCGAAAGCTACCGAGGGCTAAAAGTTTGTAAACTGAAAGAAATAGAAATGCTAGATAAAAGTTAGATAACTCAAAAGTTAACTAGTAACAGTTTAAAATGTGAAGGAATGAGTTTCAGAGGTTCTTATCATTAGGTGATTGGAGACATGATGGAATTAAAGATGGTTATGAAATTGCAATCTGGTTGAAGATCATGACAGGAGGAAACAAGTCTCAAATCCAAATTCATCCACTGAGAAACGTTGGTCTCGGAGCCAGGAACATTGCGTAGCTTCACTCTTCTAAGATAAGGCTGATGTTTCTGCACTTTTGTGAGATCAATTATGTGCACAGAACTTAATGCGCATAGTGGCTGATTGGATGAGCATATTCATAGCTGCCTACCGAAATGAAGCAGTAGTATCAGAAGAACTAATAACCTGTACTCTTGTTTTGCCTCTGTCACTAGTCAGTATTTATTCATAAACTGAATGTGCTATGTCAGTGAGTTTCAATAACAAAATGAGCCCTACAATACCTCCTTGCCTCCTTTGCATGTTCCAATGAAGGAATGATTGTGGAAATAGTTTGGAATTGCTTTCACTCTTGTATCCACAATAATACATTATGGATAAAATAAAGTGTGAGTTTTAGAAAACATAAACCAAATTATATTACTTTCTGCTGTAAAGTTTCAGTGATTTCCTCTCTCAGTTTAAAATCCAAATAGCTTATTAGGACTATTGGCAGAGTCCTTGAACATAGTGTGGCCTATATTTGTTTATCACTGAATTGCTAGCACCTAGAGCATTGCCTAGCACATACTAATGCTAAGAATTATGTAATAAGTATATGGATGCATGATAGAATGAAAAAGAAAATGAATGCATTGATTCTGACTTCCTAGCTAATTCGTGGTGAAGTTGGGGCTAGAAGATAGGTGTCTCGATTCAAAGACCCTTTATTTCCAATGGTCCCAAACTGTTCTCATTCATGAAATTCTCTGCTGTGACCATCATTGGACCTATAGAAAATGTATTAATTTTAGAGGTGTTTACCAAGAGTTAAATGTGTGGTCCCTGCCTAAGGACCAAGTTACAAGCTTTGGCTGTGCACGAGGGCATGCAAATGCAGCCTTTTGACCTTGGGTGTTTACCAGCTGATCTGCATGGTTCACAGAAGCTGTTCTCATATTTTCATTTCACAATGTAGCAATGTATATTTACCTGCTTCTTATTCATACATTTTGTGAGACACTTCCATTTCAAACTTATTTATTTTAACAAAGTATAATACCATTCCAGCATTTTATAAGTGATAAAAGGTGAAGTGGGAGAGGCTCTGACTTCATCATGTAAAGGTTAAATAATTCTGATTTTCAGCAATGAGTATCGATTGCTCTTTCAAGATGTGTTTGAAGATTTCTTGTCATTGAGAAAACCATTGATCAAGGGTCTCTTGAAATCCATTCAAGTGCAAAGAGAAAGGTGAAGAAGCTGTGGTAAACATATGACTATTTTGCTTGTTAAGTTGTTTGGAAATACACTACTCTTCCACAGGGATAATGGATATCTCTGAGAAATGCCATAATCAGCTATCACAAAATTGTAACAAATTTGTGTTAGCCTGTAATATGCAGAAAAACAATTGCTAAAATGGCGGAAAAAGTCAATCCCTTGTCAAATGAACTTCTGCCATGCCAACTCTTGAGTTCAGCTATCTCCCAATTCATAATTAAAAGCAAATGAAGAAATTCATGAAACTGTTAATTGAGTTTATTGCAAACCCATACTGTTATAGCTATTTCCTCAATGTTTCTTTTCTCCTCCAGTTGACTCTCTAGTTGTAAAAAAGGTTTTTTTGCCACTTTTAAAAAAGTCTTACTGCTGTCCTTAGCTTTTTGTACAAATGACTTTATCAGGGAAAGTGCAAACAATTGAAACTTATTTTAGTTATCTCTTCTTTTCATTATGTTTTATACATATTTTTATAAGTCTATTACTCTTTTTCCCCTGTCTTGATAAGAAAAACTTGTCTCTACTTTGGGATTTTTTTCTCCTTCTATTATTTTTAAAATTTTCTTTGTATTTCTGTTCTCTCCTGATCACTTAGCCTATTGAAATGTTTGTTTTTAACAATCTTAAACAAATGAGAAACCAATCTTATTTATTACAGATATTCACATTATTATGACATCTCTTTATTTTCACTACAAAACAGCTAGAAATGATGCTGAAGACTTCCTGTCTCCAAGAACTCCTGAAGCTTGGCTTCATCACTTGTTCCTTTTAGATACCTACAATGGATATTTTATGTCAAGTAAAAAGATCTTCATGACCCAGATAATCATGATGGTGTGATCACTCACCTAGAGCCAGACATCCTGGAATGTGAAGTCAAGTGGGTCTTAGGAAGCATCACTACAAACAAAGCTAGTGGAGGTGATGGAATTCCAGTAGACCTATTTCAAATCCTGAAAGATGATGCTGTGAAAGTGCTGCACTCAATATGTCAGCAAATTTGGAAAACTCAGCAGTGGCCACAGGGCTGTAAAATGTCAGTTTTCATTCCAATCCCAAAGAAAGGCATTGCCAAAGAGTGCTTGAACTCTATTGCACAATTGCACTCATCTCACATGCTAGTAAAGTAATGCTCAAAATTCCTCCAAGCCAGGCTTCAGCAATACGTGAACTGTGAACTTCCAGATGTTCAAGCTGGTTTTAGAAAAGGCACAGGAACCAGAGATCAAATTGCCAACATCCGCTAGATCCTCGAAAAAGCAAGAGAGTTCCAGAAAAACATCTATTTCTGCTTTACTGACTATGCCACAGCCTTTGACTGTGTGGATCACGATGAACTGTGGAAAATTCTTCAACAGATGGGAATACCAGACCACCTGACCTGCCTCTTGAGAAACCTGTATGCAGGTCAGGAAGAAACAGTTAGAAATGGACATGGAACAACAGACTGGTGCCAAATAGGAAAAGGAACATGTCAAGGCTGTATATTGTCACCCTGCTTGTTTAACTTATATACACAGTACATCATGAGAAACACTGGAGGAAGCACAAGCTGGAATCAAAATTGCTGGGAGAAATATCAATAACCTCAGATATGCAGATACCACCCTTATGGCAGAAAGCAAAGAAGAACTAAAGAGCCTCTTGATGAAAGTGAAAGAGGAGAGTGAAAAAGTTGGCTTAAAGTTCAACATTCAGAAAACTAAGATCATGGCATCTGGTCCCATCACTTCATGGCAAATAGATGGAGAAACAGTGGAAACAGTGAGAGATTTTATTTTTCTGGGCTCCAAAATCACTGCAGATGGTGATTGCAGCCATGAAATTAAAAGACGCTTACTCCTTGAAAGGGAAGTTATGACCAACCTAGACAGCATATTAAAAAGCAGAGACATTACTTTGCCAACAAAGGTCTGTTTAGTCAAGGCTATGGTTTTTCCAGTGGTCATGTATGGATGTGAGAGTTGGACTATCAAGAAAACTGAGTGCCGAAGAATTGATGGTTTTGAACTGTGGTGTTGGAGAAGACTCTTGAGAGTCCCTTGGACTGCAAGGAGATCCAATCCGTCCATCCTAAAGGAGATCAGTCCTGGGTGTTCATTGATAGGACTGATTTTGAAGCTGAAACTCAATGCTTTGGCCACCTGATGCCAAGAACTGACTCATCGGGATGGCGAATACATGTAACTCCATGGCTGATTCATGTCAATGTATGATAAAACCCACTTCAATGTTGTGAAGTAATTAGCCTCCAACTAATAAAAATAAATGAAAAAAAAATTTTAAAAAAAGTGAAAAGACCCTGATGCCAGTAAAGATTGCGGGCAGGAGGAGAAGGGGACGACAGAGGATGAGATGGTTGGATGGCATCACTGACTCAATGGACATGAGTTTGGGTGGACTCTGGGAGTTGGTGATGGACAGGGAGGCCTGGTGTGCTGCAGTTCATGGGGTCGCAAAGAGTTAGACATGACTGAGCGACTGAACTGAACTGAACTGAATATATTTGTTTCAGTCTGTCTACATTTCTCCAAGACACTCTTGCCAGGTCATTGGTGATTACTGCTAAACTTGCTCTTGCTAAGCATACTAACGTACAGCTAAATCAATTTTTTTGGTTTGTTTTTCAAACTCCATTTAACAAATTCCTTGTAATTTTTATCAGGTGACTGCTGTGCAAAATCAATTTTTAAATATTTCATTTCTTTGGTCATATACACTCCTTGTGTTGTTTCTTTTCCTACCCATTCAATATATTTTTGGTACTTCTCCACTCACTCCTCTTATCCCTCCTGCACATGGAAATATGGACATTTACCAAGAATATGTGTATGATACCCATCTTACATGTCTCTTCATTGTCCTAGTGATCTTCCCTACTTCTATCTTTGTTGCTACTGTGGCTGTTCAGTCTCTCAGTCATGTCCGACGCTTTGCAACCCCATGGACCATAGCTCACCAGTCTTCTCTGTCGGTAGAATTCCCAGGCAAAAATACTAGAGTGGATTGCCATTTGTTTCTCTGGCAATCTTCCTGACCAGGGATTGAACCCTCATCTCCTGTTTGGTAGGTGATTCTTTACCACTGAGCCACCTGGGAAGCCCCATTCAGTGCTATAATCACTGTATTAATCAGGTATTTTGTTGACTGATTCTCAATCCATTTTCTGTAATTTACAATAGCATGGCTGGAAAAGCCTGATTTGGCTCTGAGGTGCTGAATTAAATTCCCAACAGAGTTTCTCACCCACATTTAAAATTCAGCCTATAAACTCTAACTTGCCATTCTGCATCTACCTCCCTGACATGACTTTCCCTTTCATCATCCTCTCTTCCCTCTCTCTGCTAATGGCACCTCCAATATCTATTTCATTTTTTCCTAATTTTTCCCTCAGGTACCTTCTCAAAGATTTTTACTCAGGGGAAGTCTTTCCCAACCCCCATTCCTAAATTACATCAATCCGCCCTTGTTTATCACATTTTGAATGTTCTAGAAACAAACTTGAAAGCAATTTAATGCAGTAGTCAAAACAACTCTCAGTGTGTCCCAAGAAAAAGACACAGAAGCCAGGGACATCAGTTCTGAGGGATTGTGGAAAGAAGTCCCCAAGGAGACAGTTTTCCAGGTTATGAACCACTATCTGCTTTACTCAGACTCCTTAAATAGGCTTTTAAAAACTGCTCCTCTGAGGATGACTCTGGTCTGGAATCTGACCCGGTCCTACTCATTTCTTTTCTCCTGGTCCAGGGTTTTCTGAATGGACAGGAGAGAGAATACTGTCTTTCCTTTCAGTGATAGTATTAGTAAAGAATAATCAAAATGCTGGCAAGTTCTGGGAAAATCAGAGTGCTGCATAAAAATGTTAATGGCCCAAGTTCCTTGGAGTCATCTGAAAATGAAATAATCACTGACAGACAAATCCAAAATGAAAAAAAATATATATACAAACACAATTTACTCCAGGAATCTTCAATAATTGTTATTGCCTTATTTTGTGGCAGCTAAAGAACCTCTTGATGAAGGTGAAAGAAGAGAGTGAAAAAGCTGGCTTAAAACTCAACATTCAAATAACTAAGATCATGGCATCTGGTCTCATCACTTTATGGCAAAAAAAAGGGGAAAAAGTAGAAGCAGTGACAGATTTTATTTTCTTGGGCTCCAAAATCTCTGTGGAGAGTGACTGAAGCCATGAAATTAAAAGACGTTTACTTCTTGGAAGGAAAGCTATTACAAACCTAGGTAGTGAATTAAAAAGCAGAGACCTCATTTTGGTGACAAATGTCCAAATCTATGGCTTTTCTAGAAGTCATATATTGATGTGAGAGTTGGACCATAGAGAAACTTGAGTGCCAAAGAATTGATGCTTTCAAACTGTGGTGTTGAAGAAGACTCTTGAGTGCCTCTTGGACTGCAAGGAGATCAAACCAATCAGTCTTAAAGGAAATCAACCCTGAATATTCATTGGAAGGACTGGTGCTGAAGCTGAAGCTCCAATACTTTGGCCACCTGATGTGAGGAGCTGACATATTGGAAAAGACCCTGATCCTGGGAAAGACTGAGGGCAGGAGGAGAAGGGGGTGACAAAGAATGAGATGGTTAGATAGCATCACTGACTCAATGGACATGAATCTGAGAAAAACTAGGAAATATTGAAGGACAGGGGGGTCTGCTCTGCCACAGTCCATGGGGTGGCAGAGAGCTGGACATAACTTAGCAACTGAACAATACAACAACAAGCTTCACAAAGGATCCGTTATTTTTAAGCCTACATTTGTACCCTTCCAGACAAGGAAAAGGCAGGGGGAGGTCATGTATATCCATGATCTGAGTCTGTCTTATTCATCACCACCATACACATGGGTCATTCCATCTGATGGTGAAAACTTTCCATTCAACTTCTTGGATATTTTCACATGACTTTGTGAAAATGCTTCATCCAAAATTGATAGCCACTAGTCACATGTTGCTGCTGAGAATTTGAAAGGAGTCTAATTTAAATTTAGGTATTCAAAAATTATAAGATGCACATCATTTTTAAAGGCATTGAACAAATTCTAGGGTAAAATATCTAATAAGTTTTTGTACTGATTCAGTTCAGTTCAGTTCAGTCACTCAGTCGTGCCCGACTCTTTTTGACCCCATGGACTGCAGCACGCCAGGCTTCCCTGTCCATCACCAACTCTCAGAGCTTATTCAAACTCATGCCGTTGTGTCGGTGATGCCATATACATTGAAATAACAATACTTTGGATACACTGGATACACAAAAGCCATTGTGAAAATTAATGTTACCTGCTTCTTTTTACTTTTGAAAATGTGACTACTGCAATATTTAAAATCAATATGGGCTCACATTATATTTTGATTGGACAATGCTGTTTCAAATAATGCAAATTATTTTCTACATTCCCTCTTTAATCAGTGCTTTTACCTGATTTTTTATTTTGGATAGAAAAGCAGTTTTTTTCTTGGTCCCTGGGATTTAGTCCTGGCCTTTTTTGACATTTCTGTTTCACAGCTTTTCTCCACCACCTATGTGTGCGCTAAGTCGCTTCAGTCACATCTGACTCTTTGCCACCCCATGGACTATAGCCTGCCAGGCTCCTCTGTCCATGGGGTTCTCCAGGCAAGAATACTGGAGTGGGTTGCCATGCTCTTCTCCAGGGCATCTTCCTGACCCAGGGATCAAACCTGTGTCTCTTATGTCTCTTGCACTGCAATTCCTTAAGGGCAAATATTTCCTGATTTAATCAATCATTAAGCCTTATATCTATTTTTTCTTTAAACTTATTCTGACTCCACCTTTATTTTTGATTTTAGTCTCACTCATCTGTTCTAGACAATTTCAGAAAATAAAATCTCTCAGCATCAAGCTCTTGTGAAAGGAAAATAAAAATGGAGTTGGTATGGCTAAGAGAATGCTCTAAAATGGTGCTGAGAGACTTATGGACATTCATTTGAACCTGGATGGAATTTGACCTTTTGACACTTAAGTGTCCTACTGAAGTCATCCAGAGCATCTGCCAAAACTCAAAATACTTACTGGACCCTTACCCTAAAATTATTGGTAATTCCTTAAGGGCAAATATTTCCTGATTTGCATCTGAATTAATCACAATTCTCATCAGGCAACTTTTAATAACCATCTTTTTTCTTTATAAGTCTTTACCTCTTTATTTTCTCCAGAACATATTCTTGGTTTTATCTGAAGCTGTTTCTCTCCAATTGTAATTCTTAAGACCTCAAATGAACTCTTCTTTTTTGTAGCCTCCTGCATTGTTTTTTGTTTGACACTTCTTGCTCCTTCAAGAGCTATGCATGTATCAACTATCCTATATACTATCCCAAATAAACCTCACCAAAACTAACCTTCCTCTACTCAAAAATTTTTTAATGGTTTCTTATTATTTAGTGAGTAAAGTGCAATACATTTTATCAAAGTTCAAATCTAGCAACCTTTCCAAATTTATCTTTGCTTCAGATAGTTGTATTTCCTTCTGTTTGCTTTGTTAATTCTAGTCTAGTTTTCCAAGAAATGCTACATCTATCTGCATTTATTAAAATCAATCTTGTATTCAAATTCTATTTTAAATGCTATTTTTCTCATGAAGTTCCTGCAAATAATCTCTCCAAAGTCTGAATTTTGTTGACACTTAGCTTTTATGACATTGTCCACATTTTAACTAGTTTGGAATTTTCCCATTCATTATTTTTTCTACTTAAAATGTCCTTGAGGAACAGGAATTACAGCTTAACTATGTTTATACCCATCCCCAAGTGACTATCATGATGCCTACCAAGACAGGTTCTCAAAAATTATTTATCATATAAAAATATGTAAATGAATTAGTGAGTAATGAAATAATTATACTTTCTAAAATTAAGGATTTCTTTTGGAAAATTTCCTCCCTATAACAATAATGACTGAAGTCTTAAGTTATTGGCCTATGTGTTTTTCTTCAACTTAATATGCAAATCATTGACTTTAGCAAAACAAGTATTTCATTTGCTGTGAAAATGCTTAAGATGACAAAAATGGGGCATATTAAGAGTTGATGGGAGCTGCTACATCTGTATCTTTTTCACGCCATCTGTCTCCCAAGTTGTTAGATGAATCCAAAACCCATCCGAGTTTTGCTGGTCTGCAGCAGTAAAATGCTTCAGTGGCAATTTCAGACAGATTGAGCATATTTCAATTAGACAGTTTAGTTGTAAGACCATTGTCTTGGCAGATAACCCTCCATGGATTATAAAGAAAATAGCTTAATTGGTTTATTAAATAAAATTTACAAAATCCAGGAACTTCAGTTTCAAAACTTTTAGCCATCGGTTAAGTACAATTTTGCACATGATAAATGTGATGAGCCCTTCTATTGCAGAAGGGTTGACAAGTAATTATACAAATTAGATGACTGTTATATCTGAGAAGCAGCACCTATAACCACAAATACATTTTTTAAATAACTAAGAAATAATAAATATGCACCTAGCACTGAAGCTGAAAATTAAGCCTCAGTGTTGTACCATGTCAAAAAATACTGGTCTAAGAGTCAGAATTCCCAGATACTAGACCTAAAATTATAAAATATAATTAGATTTCTTATTTATTCAGCAAGTCTCTAATCACAAATATCATTAGCATTACCCAATTCTGAAAAAGAAACTTTCATATTTTCATGTATCATTAGGTATAGAAAATAAGATCTAAAGTTTAATCTTAACAGTGCCTGTGTTCATATAATTTAAGTTTAAGACTACCTGGAGTTAGTTGTAAATATATATGTTCTTAATGTGCATTTGTTAAGATTACATATGTAATGCTGCATGATGTCATGGATGCATCATAAAAGGCAATCACTTTTGTTGGAAAGTAGTGTTTATATCATATATTTCTAAATTTTTTATTTAACAACTGGGGAAAGAGAGGGCCTGTAAGGACAAGAAAATCTACTACAGAGATCTCAAGAGTCAGACGTCTAGATATAAAGTCACACTGGCTTCACAAATCATGTAATCAGCTTCTCAGATGGCTGCTTAGGTGACTTTTATAAGTAACTAGCAAATTTGTGTTTCCAAAGCTGTGACACAGTGAAGAAGATCAATAGAACCTCTAAAGGTGAAATAGTGATTTGGGAAACTGAAGAAAAACACACAGAGAAATACAGCCAAGAATTTCCTGACTCCAAAAACTTACACTCAACTGAACAGGAAATTAACCATGGATTTCCAGAAAAATCCTTTTCATTCCACTGATAACAATAGTTGTCATGAGAACCTGATATGTTTTTAACCTTAGAACTTTATTCCATAGTGCTATCAAGGAAATATAATGTAGCTAATGTCACCATGGGAGTAAAATGTGAATTAAATTCAAATCAATATTTATTCTAATATCTTACTATATTTAAAGCATTATTCTAAGGAGTTTGGGGGCAGTAAATATGAAAATAATATCTTATATCTGTATCAATAGTCTACTTTGTAAAATTCCTGGTTATGGGTTGAATTCTGTCCCCAAAAAGGAAGTGTTGAAGTCTTAACCCCTAGCAATTGTGAATGTATCCTTATTTGGAAATAAGATATTTGCAGATGTAATCAAGTTAAAATGAAGTCATTAGGATAGGTCCTAATTCAATATGTTGGGTATCCTTTTAAGAAGAAGAAAATGCCACATGAAGACATATACATACAGGGATCATGCCAGTGAACACAGGCAGAGACTGAATTGATGCATTTGCAAGCCAAGAAGTGCCAACAATCTGTGGCCACCACTAGAAGATAGGAAAAAGAAAGGAAGTGTTCTACACAGAGCCTTGGATAACCCTGATGACATCTTGATTTTGGACATCTAGCCCCAGAATTCTGAATGAATAAATGTCTGTTGTTTTAAGCTACTCAAATTTTGGTATTTTTTTAAACAGCAATCTGGAATACTGATACCTTCTTTTTCAAATTTTACATTTGAATTAGTTACAAATAGACAATCAAACATCATATTTGAAATCATTCAGTTAGTGTGGGCTTCCCTGGTGGCTCAGATAGTAAAGAATCTGCAATGTGGGAGACCTGGATTCAATCCCTGGGTTGGAAAGATCTCCTGGAGAAGGGAATAAGCCTACCCTGATTTGAGCTTAGATTTCCAAGGTGGCTGTAAGGCATTCCCTAAAAAGGAACAGACATGAGGAGCCTTGCCGGGACAAGGATGAAAGGCTCATGTGGACATACTTTGGAGTCTGGTTGTTTTTGGCACTATTCCCAGCGGGAGTGGTGGAAAGTGAACAGAGTACTGACAAAGCTAAGTACAGCTCTTTCAAAATAATGAAAACTAAAGCTGAAAACAAATGGGCTGCTTACTTCCAATTATTTTATTCATCTCCATAGTCCTACGAAGAGAGGTAGGATGTGCCCATGTTTTATTACCACTATTTCTAAAGAAGAAAAAAAAATCATACAATCCAGGTCACTTACACCAATGAAAATCTGATTTTGCCTACCTCATTAGACCTTAAGAACATTGGACAGTAAGTGAGAGAAACAGGGAAACCAATCATTATATTGATAGCGTACAGCTCTACAATCACATGAATCTCTGTATTTATAAAGAATTGTGGGCAACTCCTAACAGTAGAAATGTAGGTCATAAAGCTTTGTGTACCTGAAGCTTGCCTCCTACTCTTTCCTCTTGGTAACTCAACTGAAAGGTAATTAGAGAATAATCATCCTGATTTCTTAAGAGAAAATCAGTCAGAGTAATGACAAAGGAAGAGGCTTGTGTATTACCAAAACTTTAAGGAAAAGATTTTACTTTTACAATTATTTTCTGGGAAGTATTTTTTAAACTTTATTATTATTTGTTTTAATTGAAGGAAAATTGCTTTGCAACATTGAGTTGGCCTCTGCCTTACATCAACATGAGTCAGCCAGAGGTAGACATGTGTCCTCGCCCTCTTTTAACTCCCTCCTAATTCCCTCTGCTTTCAAACCCTCGAGGTTGTTACAGAGCCCCAGTTTAGATTCCCTGAGTCATGCAGCAAATTCCCATTCAGTTCAGTTCATTTCTATCGTGTCCGACTCTTTGTGACCCCATGAACCGCAGAACACCAGGGCTCCCTGTCCAACACCAACTCCCAGAATCCACCCAAACCCATGTCCATTGAGTCGGTGATGCTATCCAACCATCTCACCCTCTGTCGTCCCCTTCTCCTCCTGCCCTCAATCTTTTCCAGCATCAGGGTCTTTTCAAATGAGTCAGTTCTTCACATCAGGTGGCCAAAGTATTGGAGTTTCAGCTTCAGCATCAGTCTTTCCAATGAACACTGAGGACTGATCTCCCTTAGGATGGACTGGTTGGATCTCCTTGCAGTCCAGGGGACTCCCAAGAGTCTTCTCCAACACCACAGTTCAAAAGCATCACTTCTTCGGCACTCAGCTTTCTTTATAGTCCAACTCTCACATCCATACACGACCACTGGAAAAACCATAGCCTTGACTAGACAGACCTTTGTTGGCAAAGTAATGTCTCTGCTTTTTAATATGCTGTCAAGGTTGGTCATAACTTTCCTTCCAAGGAGTAAGTGTCTTTTAGTTTCATGGCTGCAATCACCATCTGGAGTGATTTTGGAGCCCCCAAAATAAAGTCTCTCAGTGTTTCCACTGTTTCCCCATCTACTTGCCATGAAGTGATGGGACCGGATGTCACGATCTTAGTTTTCTGAATGTTAAGCTTTAAGCCACCTTTTTCACTCTCCTCTTTCACTTTCATCAAGAGGCTTTTTAGTTCCTCTTCACTTTCTGCCATAAGGGTGGTGTCATCTGCATATCTGAGGTTATTTATATTTCTCCCGGCAATCTTGATTCCAGCTTGTGCTTCTTCCAGCCCAGCATTTCTCATGATGCACTCCGAATATAAGTTAAACTAGCAGGGTGACAATATATAGCCTTGATGTACTCCTTTTCCTATTTGGAACCAGTCTGTTGTTCCATGTCCAGTTCTAACTGTTGCTTCCTGACCTGCACATGGGTTTCTCAAGAGGTAGGTCAGGTGGTCTGGTAGTCCCATCTGTTGAAGAATTTTCCACAGTTTATTGTGATCCACACAGTCAAAGGCTTTGGCATAGTCAGTAAAGCAGAAATGAATGCTTTTCTGAAACTCTCTTGCTTTTTCGAGGATCCAGTGGATGTTGGCAATTTGATCTCTGGTTCCTGTGCCTTTGCTAAAACCAGCTTGAACATCTGGAAATTCACAGTTAATGTATTGCAGAAGCCTGGATTGGAAAATTTTGAGCATTACTTTACTTGCATGTGAGATGAGGGCAATTGTGCAATAGTTCAAGCATTCTTTGGCATGCCTTTCTTTGGGATTGGAATGAAAACTGACCTTTTCCAGCCCTGTGGCCACTGCTGAGTTTTCCAAATTTGCTGACATATTGAGTGCAGCACTTTCACAGCATCATCTTTTAGGATTTGAAATAGGTCTACTGGAATTCCATCACCTCTACTGGCTTTATTCATAGTGATGCTTCCTAAGGCCCACCTGACTTCACATTCCAGGATGTCTGGCTCTAGGTGAGTGATCACACTATCGTAATTAACTGGGTCATGATGATCTTTTTTGTACAGTTCTTTTGTGTATTCTTGCCACCTCTTCTTAATATATTCTGCTTCTGTCAGGTCCATACCATTTCTGTCCTTTATTGAGCCCATCTTTGCATGAAATATTCCCTTGGTATCTCTAATTTTCTTGAAGAGAGCTCTAGTCTTTCCCATTCTATTGTTTTCCTCTATTTCTTTGCATTGATCGCTGAGAAAGGCTTTCTTATCTCTCCTTGCTATCTATTTTACACATGGTAGTGTATATGCTTCCATGTTACTCTCTCCATTGGCCTCACCCTCTCCTTCCTCCCCACCCACCGTGTCCATAAATCTGTTCTTTATGTCTGCATCTCCATTGTTGCCCTGTAAATAGTTTCATCAGTACCATCTTCCTAGATTCCATACACATATATTAATATACAATATTTATTTTTTTTCTGGAAAGTATATTAATGCTATCATCTTGATCCTTTTTAAATAATAAGAACTCACACCAATGTGTGTTTTTCACATGCTAGGAACTAAAAGCTTTACACAAATTAAACTTTAATAATCATCCTCTGAGCCTTTGCAGATGCTGAAGCAAACTTAGGATGGTAAAGTAACATGCCCAGACTCACACACCCTAGAAGAGGCCAACTACATTTCCTTGGCAATTGTGCTCTAAAGTGTATGTACTGATCCCCTACTCTCTTCTGTCTCTGAAAGCAGGATGCTGTATATGCTAAATATCAAAATCTTATGTAGTTATGTGTGTCTGACATCTACTTTTTTTCAAGCCAAATATCCATTTCACGTATAGACAGTGTTATCTGCATAAAAGCACAGGGTAATGAGAGTGCAAATTCTTCTCAGGTGACTCATGGGTAAAAAATCGACTGCAAAGCAGGAGACGGGGGTTCAATCCATGGGTCAGGAATATCCCCTGATTTAAAAATCCCATGGACAGAGGAGTCTGGTGGGCTACAGTCCATGGGGTTGCCAAGAGTCAAAAATGACTGAGTAACTCAGAACACACACATTGAGACTTTAACCCATTTCTGCTTAATGTTTATTCTTTTCTCTATAAACTATTGATGATATCTCCCAGCCTGCTCTATGAGTCTTCCTTCATATTTGATTCATTAAATGTACATAGCTGTAGCTCTTACCATCTAAACATGACATATCATCCTTCACCACAGTGGAAATTCTTTCATATCACGTCTGGCAGGATCATGTCAGGTTCACTGCCAATGCACCTAGAGTGCCAGGTAGAATGATTTGCTTTTAGTATGTGTACTCTTAAATTATGTTGTAAAAGCTAAAGAAGCAAAAATAAGAGTCAATCATTAGTGCAAGAAGAGTTACTCAGATCACCACATGTAGAATATTTCTGATTGGGAAAGAATACTTCTCTCTATCGTTATGCCTTGTAAGTTCCATCATGAGTAAGAAAAACCTTAAATTATCTGTCCTGACAATGTTACACAGATGTAAGTAGATAAAACTCTAAAGTTGACATATAAATAAATATGAGATGGCATCATAAATGTTTTGCCACGATCTGCTATTTACTTAGTACTGGTATATATTCTGTATTTTCCAAATTCACTCTTTCTTTTAAGCCAAATGTTAAACAGATTTCACAAAGTAACACTATCCCCTGCATTATTTACTTTCTTATTATGATTCAAATGTGAATATGTTAATAAGCAACATTTTCTAAGTAATAGATTTTTTTATTATTCCTGAAGAAGTGATCATTTGAAAGTTTATGTATATCTCCAGATCTTTTTCCTGTTTCATCCTTGGGATTAAAATATACATTGTTTTGAACTGCAGGAGGTGGTAGCATGGAGGGAATAAATTGTCCCAGCAGAGAAAAAGTGCTTTAGCACAGCTGGTCTGCGTGAGTGTCAGTAATCATCTAGGACATCATTGAGCTAAGGCTTTTCCCACTGTTTCTTCAAAATAGTACCTTAAACTGTAGGCAACCAACATCTGCATCTGTCGATTCACTCACCAATTAAAATAAGAGTATGTCTACCTCGTTAAAATGCAATTTTTCCCAATATTTTTAATATCACATTCAGGGAGGCGAGACATTTATAAGTAAAAATGAGGCAAAGTTTTCTCCAACCCTCCTAACTCAGCCTGGATTCTGATTCTTTTTCCATCTTTTCCTTAAGTTTTAGTTCTCTAGGCAAGAAAGAAGTGCCAGGAAGTCCACTAATGATGTTTCTCAGGGTGTGCTTATGAAAAGCATCTGAGAAAATGAGGTTTATCCTAAAGCTCTCGAAAAGAATAGTCGAGCTTTCTTTCTCTTGTTCTGAGCACATATGGTATTCTGCTGGTGGGATAAAATTGCATTTTCTCCCTACTCTAAAGGAGCCTCCTGTGGGATTTATGAACTCTAGAGCTCCTAGAACCCCCACATTAGAAAGGTACCTCAAGGTCCTCTGTTCTTGGCTCCTAAGGATTTTAATTGAGGTGGAGCAACAATAAGTTTTTGCAAGAGATGCATAGAAGAAATCACCATTCATCAGGGATAGGACTCGGAACACAGCAGGTATAATTAGCTCTCACCATGTTAGTCTCTTGGTGCTGTATGCTTAGTCACACAATCGTGTCTGACTCTTTGGGACCCTATAGGCTGTAGCCCGGCCAGGCTCATCTGTCCATGGAATTTTCCAGGCAAGAATAGTAGAGTGGGTTGCTATTTCCTTCTCCAGGGGATTTTTGTGACCCAGGGATTGAACCCTTGTCTCCCATTTCTCCTGCATTAGATGCATATTTTTACCCCCTGAACCGTTGGGGAAGTCCTTCGCTTGATAATATTGCTCAGAAGTTCGGGTTGCTTATGTCATTTGAGGACTGAAGAAAAACATCAAATATCTTTTGTAATTACTGTAGGTAAAGTGCTAGACCTACTAAATACTCCGTGTACTATGGAGGCTCTGCTGCTGTGAGGATTTCAGTAAAAGGAAGGGAATCTGTTGAAGGTGTTTGAAGGAACTCCACAAAGTGGACAATCATTTTTATATGAAGTCAACATGGGTTTTTATTCTTTAACAACCAAATGCCTAATGTCTAATACTATAGTATTAGACTTTCCCAACACTGAAGCAACTCATATTTAGATGAAAAGTTCCTGTCTGTAAAGGTTTGATACTGTAAACTCAACACTTACTGGTCATTTACTTTGTGTGAGGTTTCATGCTAAGCAATTTGGAGAAACAAAGAGATAAATAAGGCAAGAGTCATGCCCTCAAGAAACTATTATCCGTTTGAATCTGCAACCTCCTTGCCAAAGCATCTTGTCTTCTGAACCATTCCAAGCTGTCACTTTCAAGTTTAAATGTTATTTGTTTTTATTTTTGTTTAGGCTTTCACAGTGATCTTTGAAATAATTTGGGTTTGCCAGTTATTATAACTAGATACCAAAAGGAATGAGTTTAATATGCTATAAACAATTTTCTGTGTATAAATACATTTCTCTGTATTAATTTTTCACATTTACAGGATAATCACCAGTGCTTTGGATGTTGACCCCCTGACACTGAGAAATCTTATAGCTGCTTCTAATGCAAAAGGCTATCCAATATAAATTCAAAATCAGAAGGACAAGTATTTCTATCAGAGAAATAGACCACCTAGATCTGACATGTACAATTACTTTCAAGTAATCAGAATAGTTTATTAGGCTAAATATTCAATTCTTAAGATAACACCGAGGTCAGCTTAATATTTTTGTGTACCTATATATGTGCACATGAGGAGAGCATGGCAACCCACTCCAGGATTCTTGCCTGGAGACTTCCATGGACAGAGGAGCCTGGCGGGCTACAGTCCGTGGGGTTGCAAGAATCAGACTTGACAGCGACTGAGCGCAGCACAGCATATGTGTATATATTTGCATTTCCCTTAATAGTTCATTTTGAGCAATTTCGTCTGCATGGACTCTGTTCAAATGACTGAAATGAAGATTTTGGTTTTCTTTTCCATTTTTCTGATGTCTAAAATTCCAGCACTCGGGCCAGAGACAAAGACGTGACTGTTGCCTCACTTAATTATAGATGCCGATCATGTAGCCTGTTTTTTTCTGTCTGTCTCCTAGTTCTCTTCATAAACTGGCAGATAATCTCATAATTATTCAAACCATTCTGGTACTGCTTATGCAGCCTGATAAAGACTAGCACACCACGCTTCAGCAGTTCCACAGTCATTTATTATCAAGATTAGAGATTCCCAGGAAAATCATGTTTTACCTAATTTTGCTTTGAGGATTCAGTAGGGAGGGGAGGAAGAGATAGAAAAAGGCAAATTACATTTTTTAAAAACTCTTATGCTTTCCATTATTCAAGTAATAGTGAAGAAGGCATTGCATAAGGAAGAAAATAGTGTTTAAACATTTTTAGTGAAAGCACACATAATTAAGTCTACTTATGACTGAATAAATGGCAAATGGCTTTTTTCCAGCTAAAGTCTGTCTCCATGAGTCTACAAGATGGTGTACAATGTAATATAATGGAATACATGTACTAATAGCAATATAACAAAATAAGTATGATCTCAGTAATAGTCATGGCTGTCAAACTTTGTTTTAACATTGTTATAGAAAAAACACAATGTCTTCTACTTGTGTAGTCAGCCATGATATTAGATCACCAAATGAGTGTGCTCTCAGAAGATTTGAAAATAGGTTCCTCCCATCCCCACTCAGGAAGGACTGAGAACTAGTAAACATAGTTAAATATCTGAATACTTTTGCAGAACATAACATTGCTGAGATGTTAGAGAAAAACTGCTGGTGAGATGCAGGTGGAAGAGACCTTGAAGTGGACATAAGTGCTCTGGGTTCAAGTTTTGGTTCAATTATTAACTCTTACTTAATAATTGCAAAAAAAAAAAAAAATAATAATTGCAACATTAGCCAAGAATTAATTTCTATGAATATTAAGTTCATTTTCTTGAACATGGGGCTATTAATTCAGTCTTACAATGCTACAATAATACATTAGATGAAAATCACTTTGCAAGCTGAAATTCATTGCATGGTTGCACATTATTATAGCACATAACTAGTTTGTGTTGATAAAGAAAAATTGCATCAGATTACTTGTTGGCAAGGAAACTTCATCAACACTATTGCAGTAGGGGTCAAGGTTATAGCAGTGGGGGAGAGAGTGAATTTAATTTCACTGAAACTAAAGAGAATTTTTAAATGCAAGAGTGTATTAATGGCTTCCCAGGTGGTGTGATGGTAAAGATTCTGTCTCCCAATGCAGGAAACAAGAAGATGCAGATTTCATTCCTGGGTCAAGAAGATCCCCTGGAGCAGGAAATGGCAAACCATTCTAGTATTCTTGCCTGGAAAATTCCATGGACAAAGAGCCTGGCAGGCTGTATAGTCCATGGGATTGCAGTCTGACACGACTGAGCACACACACACTTTAATGGAAAAGTACTGGAGGACTTGCTGGAAAGATTGGTCACTGTGCTTAGACCATCTGCTTTTGCTAATTGATCCTTACTGAAGTTAAGTTTCTATCTTCCCCAGGGAGACTGGGAGACCAAAGTCCTATCTTTCTTGAATATTACATCTTAAAGGGAAGAGACCAGAGGAAGATTTACACCTCAAAGAGTCAGAGGAAGAAATTACAATGGTAAGTTTCTAAAGTAGATGGTCTAAGAAAATGTACGTTAGGGATGCCTTTGGTCAGAAAGAATCCTGCCTAAAGTTTAGTTCATTTTAGGAGACCTTTAAAGATGCCTTGGTCAGTGGATGTCAAAATCTTCTAATCCCACTAGGAAAAACAAACACTAAATCAGCAGTTACAGATCTGCCTTTTATTCTTTGTTTCTTTTCACTGCCGGACAACATTCAGCCGTCATCAGTTATATTCTGAAATTTAGTTTTTTAGTGTTGGAGTTGTAAATGCATAATCAATGACATGGAAAAGTTGAATAAAATAACAATGACAAGAATTTTTGCCACGAGTTGTTTTTCTGAGATATATTGATGTTTGTATGCAGATAAACTTATGTGGTGATAAATATATATAGGCTCTCATTTGATTCAGCTAAATAAAATAAAAGAAGTATACAGTGCTCACAAATTGTCTCAGACATTTCTTCGAGGAATGGACTTTTATCCATGTAGACTCACATGCCTCTGACAGTGTTTAGTCACAATTTAGTCACAGCCTAAATTTTCCTGGGTCCTTGTTCTTTGGTTCTATGGAAATAAGCATTTAACCTTCTTTACCCTTTTTTCAAAGGACTTGCATTTTGAGCACATGGTTAAACTTAGAGTTGCTAAATAACACTTGTTTAACAAGGACAAGGGGTGGGGGAAATGTTCTCTGAACGTGTTAAAAAGTTGACTCTTGACAATATTTTCTGAGATAGTCAACTTGTGAATTTCTAAAAAAAAAAAAAAAATCCTGAGAATTTGGTTGAATTTACAATTAATCTATAGAGAAATTTGGGGAGAATTACCATCTTAACAATATGAAGTGTTCGATCTGTGTATATGATACATTCTCTATTTATTTAGATCCTTAATGGAGTAGGGTGAGTATGGGTAAGCATAGCAGTTATGAACTGCATACTTTGGTCACCCCCTAAATTTGTATGTTGAAACCCTAACACCCAATAGGATGATATTAGGAGGTGGGGCCTTTCAGAGGTAAGAGGGCTTAGACAAGTTCATGAAGGTGGAGCCCCCAGGATAGGATTAGTGTCCTTAAAGGAAGAAAAAAGAACAGAGCTCCCTCATTCTGCTGTGTGAGGAAACAATAAGAAAGCAGGAAGAGGACCTTCACCAGGAACCTGATCATTCTGACATCCTGATCTTGTACTTCTAGCCCAGGGAACTGAAACAGAAATATTTGTTGTTCAAGCCTCCCAGTCCATATTTTTGTATAGCAGCCTGAACTAAGACAATATCTCACAATGATTAAGAAGAGATGGTGGTATTAAAACACAGAATGAACTGATGGAAATCAGTCATTTGAAAAAGCTTATGAAATTAAAATGGAACTTTGGTAGCTGGATCAAGTAGAGTGTGTGTGTGTATGTACACCCCACCCCCCACACACACCCCTATTTTATCCATAAGAGAGGTCATTCTTAACAGATTTTATGGTGGAGATTGAGTGGTCAGTGAAGGAGAAGAATGGGGATAGTTGTTTGAGAAACTACATTGAGGGTATCTATCTGGAAGGAGTTTGACATAATGCAGTGGGTATATATAGAAGCACAAGCTTATTTGTCTGAAGCTGGAGGACAACTGATGCTTCTAGTAAACCATTAATGTCAACTCCACTTCTTAGGAGCATCTTATATATCTGTTGATCAAACCAACATTTATTACAGTCTCACATTGGTGGGCCCTTTTCTAAGGCATTAGAAATTGAGGTAGGTAAGCAAAAGGGCTCACTGCTGTGATTTATTTGATAGAAATTCACAAACTTACTGGTCAAGACCAACCACGCTAACCTCATACATAGTTAAAACAGAATAAGTAGAGTGACTTAATCCTTTAAAACACTGACAATGTTTTCTCCTCCATTATACATATAGAAGATCATATCATCTACTGTTATTTCAAGGACTCCATAATTCCAGGGAGGAGTTGAAAAAATTCAAAATAAAAAGAAAAGAACTTTTCTTCTTTTAAGAAAAAATTCATTTAGATATACCAGAGGAGCCTCACATTTAATATTAATACATTAAAATTGAATTTATTGACTTTCAGTTTCAGCTCTGATTGTACAGAAATTAGAAGTCAACATCTCCATCATTACAATAAGAAAATGCTGAAAAAAATCTTGAAAACCAATGATTTTTCTAGTGCCCATTAGAAAACTGAGCCCATAGGGCAAGCTTTTATCCTTAAATCTGGAGAAGACAGGACAACCCAGAGGGTAATAGCTAAGATTTACTTACATGAAGTATAAGCTACTGGAACCATTAGCTGGTAAGAACACTTAAATGTTAATTTTGACAAATTGCTGGAGGTTGAGACTGAACTAATATGAGAATGATAATTTCCTAGGGATAGTCTTAGTGAAGGACACATA
Source organism: Odocoileus virginianus (assembly GCF_023699985.2). Taxonomy (NCBI): domain Eukaryota; kingdom Metazoa; phylum Chordata; class Mammalia; order Artiodactyla; family Cervidae; genus Odocoileus; species Odocoileus virginianus. The sequence continues at coordinate 17,701,885 of NC_069677.1, forward strand.
TTTATGGGCTCTGTATCCAAGAATCCCATAAGATTAAGGTGAATTTCTCTAGCAAGCAAAAGATGAGAATAATTATTGTGGAATAAGTCCAGAGCATTGTTCACAAAAAGTTCTTAGCCTCCAGGAGCAAAGATTTTTACCAGAACCTTAACCCACCTGGGGTAAGGACATTCCTTCCACTCCAGGCCACTCTGGTTTTCTTGTCTCATCTAAAGGAAGAAAAACTATTCTACTGGATTGACACCTGTGATTGTCATAGCCCCAAGAACAGGTTCACTAAAATGTAAACCTAAAATTTTAAAACACTTCCCCTTTTTCACAACTGACCACAACCAAAGAAGGCTCCAGTATAACATCAGTGGATTACAGCTGAAAGAGATTCAAGATACAGATTCCTTCTGAGGAGTAAAAAGGGAAGCCCAGTCAAGAGAGACACAGAAACAAGGACAGTAGATGAATTTGAAATCTGACACTCAATAGTTTTACCAAATATTAAATACAGTCCAACTCCTAAACAGATTAACATAAACTCTAACACTATATGGTCAAACATCACATGGCTCAATTTCTGAAACATATTGCAAGATATGCTGAAAGACAGGAAAAAGCAGTCTGAAGCCACAAAACAATCCTTAAAAATAGATTCAGATATGAGAGAGAGGTTGGGATTATCAGACAGGGAATGTAAGTTCACTATGATTAATATAAGGCTCTAATGAAAATAGTAGATGACATACAAGAACAGATGGGCAATGTAAGCAGAGATTTGGGAACCTTAACAAAGAGCCAAAAGGAAATACTAAGAATAAAAAATACTAACAAAAATGAAGAATGCCTTTAATGTGCTCATCAATAGATTTCAAATAGCTAAGGATAAATATCAATGAGCCGAGGATACGTCAGTACAAATTCCCAAAATGAAATACAAAGAAAAAAGGAATGAAAAACAAACAAAACCCAGAGCATTCACGAACCATAAAATGGTTTCAAAATGTATAACGTGTATAATTTGAATAACAGAAAAAAAAAACATAAAGAAGAATGGAACAAAAAATATTTGAAGTAATAATGGATGAGAACTTTCCAAACAGATACCAAACTAATGTTCTAGGATGCTCAGAGAGTAGTAAGCAACATAGATGTGGAAAAAAAGCAACATCTAAATATTATCATATATATTCAAATCAAAGAAAACAAAAGAAAAAATCTTAAAAGGAGCTAGGATAGATGGGAAACAGCTTACCTAGAGAGAAACAAGGAAAAATTGCAATCAATTTCTCATTAACAATGAAAAGAAATGAGTTAAAAAGCCAGAAAAGACACAAAAGAATGGAAATGCATATAACTAAGGGTAGATTCCGGCAGTTGGTGATGGACAGGGAGGCCTGGCGTGCTGCGGTTCATGGGGTTGCAAAGAGTCGGATATGACTGAGCGACTGAACTGAACTGAAGTGTAAGAAAACAGTGTAAAAAGACTACAAACTGCATAATTAAAATTATATTTCATTTAGAAAAAGCAAAACTATAGAGATGTAGGAAGTTCAGTGATTACCTGGGGGTTGGGAGGAGTGAGGAGGATTGAGCAGGTTGAGTTTCTTAGGGAAGTCTCTCCTAATGATACTGTAATGGTTGACACATGACACTATGCATTTATCCCAAACCATAGAAATTTATGCACCATGTTCCTTAAAATATGCAAATATAAAAATTATTTAGGAGGTTAGGTGACCCCATGACGTAATGCAGCATGTGACAAAACAAACTAACTGTATTAGAAATGTATGAAAAGTATGAAGGGTGGAGGAAGTGATGACCTAAAAAAGTTTGAAAATAATCTGAGTCTGTAAGACTAAAGGCAAAAGAAACTGAACAGAAGCCAAATTCTAGTTGATAAAGTTGTTTCCAGTGGGGCATGGGTTACCAATCCAGACATGGCTATACATTACACTGAAAATGAACAATTAAGTGAAGGCATGGTAGTTGCTGAGAGTCAGATTTTTCACTGTTGAAGTAGAGAATATAGATAAACAGTGAGAAGAAGCTAGAATGACCCATGTCATAATCAGTCAAGTCAGAAACATCAGTGTAAACTCATGTTTAATTTAACATAGGCACAGATGTGTAAACATAGAAATCTATGCAGTTATATGTATACAAGGTTAGAGTACATACATACATACAACTCTGCTGTGTCAGTTGACCTAAAAGATATTACCCCTTCCAGTAGCAATTAAAAGATATTACCCCTTCCAGTAGCAATGAGCACACCAATGCCCTGTGATTTCTAATACCATTATCCAATGAAAGGGCTCCTTAGAGCAATGACTAATTCTAGTGTTGAGGAAGGAAATATGCCAGATGGATCTGGAGCATCTTACAGTGCCAGATAATAAGGAAGTGCTTAAAAGCAAAGAAAATGAAACATAACAATGATATCGATATGCCTGAAGGACATAGGAACCAACTGAAAGCACTTCCAATGGCCAAATCTGTAACAGTCTGAGCCACAAAATCAATAAAAGTAGTATTAGATTATAAGCCAAAGTGAAATATTAATATTTGTGAGCTTGTATTGATATAAATAAATGTTTGAATAAAAACACATAAATGGCAGAGAAGAGACAAATCTGCCATGCAGGAGAAGCCCAAATAATTTATGTAGGAACTCTGCCTTTAATGGAATGGAGCTTAACTTCCCACACTGTAAGTCTTGACTGCACAAAAATTAAAGTGTGCAGTTGGGGGATGTTGTTTGGTGGCTCAGTTGTATCCGACACTTTGTGACCGCATGGACTGTAGCTTGCCAGGTTCCTCTGTCCATGGCAATTCTTCAGGCAAGAATACTGGAGGGGGTTGTTGTTTCCTTCTCCAGGGGATCCTCCAGACCCAGGAATTGAATCTGGGTCTCCTGCACTGGCGGGCAGATTCTTTACTAATGAGCAGTAGGAGGAGGGTAACATTAATATGAAGAAAACTGAGAAACACTATCTCATCCACGTGGATTAGTTGATGGCAGTGAAAACCATGCTGTTAATACGTACTTTGGAGAATATGATGTAACTGGTACTTGTCTTTAGTGGTCATCCTTTCCAAATTCCATAACTAACTCCAGTCTAATCAGGAGAAAATTATCCCGCAAATCCCAATTGAGAGTCATTCTACAAAAACCCTAGTCACAGTGCAGATATGCTCCACTTTTTGACAATTTGTTTGATGCCCCTTTGCTTTTAAGAAAGACCTACATTAGTATCTCTTTGCTAAAGGAAAGAGCATTTTCGTTACGGTGAAAGGCAAAAAAAGCGAAATTAGCGTTCAGTGTTTGCTCTGCAGCTAGCAGGAACAGTGGCAGCGCCAAGATCCTTCCTCAGGAACTGCACTCGGCATCTCGACCTCAGGCAGACACGCTTTGAACTGTGTCTGTTCTGTGCTTTATCTTGCTTTATTTTGTGCACATGTTAGTAAGATGTAAGGGAATCGCCCTTGAGTAATTGCGTCTCCAGTTTACACCACTTCAACTTACAAAATGTTTCATCGAATGTCTGATTTTGAACGGCTGGGGAAACCTGTATACCTCTAACTGTCAGATCATCAGAAACAAGGACAGTCTGCCACAGATGAGAAGAGCCTAAGGAGACTTGACAACTAATTATAACCTTGCATTTTACATGGCAGTCTGAAACGGAAAACAGACATTAGGATAAAAACTAAGGAAGTCTAAATAAAGCTGGGGTTTTAGTTACTCATAAATTATTGATGTTTGTTCAATCATAGTATAGAGTATTATCAACAAGGGAAATTAAATGTAGGTACATGGGAATCCTGTACTACCTTTACAGTTTTTCTGTTAAGTCTAGAACTCTCTAAGATTAAAGGTTCAGTAAGAAAATAAACTTATCAACTGTTGCAAAACATTATCCATCTAAACATTCAACTAGACATGAAGAGTCACTCTCTGAGTTTCCATCTTCCTCAAGGACACTTGCATCAAGTTCTAATTCTACTTCAATTTCGTCTTAGTTTCTTTTTGTTTCCATTCTGTCATTTTTTTTTTGAACGCACATCATTTCATCATCTTATCAGATCCTAGACTATTTAATTTAAAAAGTCCCCTAACTAGCATCATTTTCATCTATCTTAAATTAAGAAATCAGGACACTCCATTGCACTCCAGAGAGAAGAAATCCAGCTCCACCCACCAGAACACCGACACAAGCTTCTCTAACCAGCAAACCTCAACAAGCCAAACATCCAACCTCACCCACTGGGAGAAACCTCCACAATAAAAAGGAACCACAGACTACCAGAATACAAAAAGGCCACCCCAAACCCAGCAATCTAAATAAGATGAAAAGGCAGAGAAATACCCAGCAGGTAAAGGAACATGAAAAATGCCCACCAAGCCAAACAAAAGAGGAGGAGATAGAGAATCTACCTGAAAAAGAATTTAGAATAATGATAATAAAAATGATCCAAAAATCTTGAAAACAAAATGGAGTTACAGATAAATAACCTGGAGACAAGGATTGAGAAGATGCAAGAAATGTTTAACAAGGACCTAGAAGAAATAAAAAAGAGTCAATTAAAAATGAATAATGCAATAAATGAGATCAAAAACACTCGAGGGAACCAACAGTAGAATAACAGAGGCAGAAGAAAGGATAAGTGAGGTAGAAGATAAAATGGTAGAAATAAATGAAGCAGAGAGGAAAAAAGGAAAAAGAATTAAAAGAAATAAGGACAACTTCAGAGACTTCTGGGACAATGTGAAACGCCCAACATTCGAATCATAAGAGTCCCAGAAGAAGAAGACAAAAAGAAAGGCCATGAGAAGATACTCAATGAGATAATAGCTGAAAACATCCCCAAAATGGGGAAGGAAATAACCACCCAAGTCCAAGAAACCCAGAGAGTCCCAAACAGGATAAACCCAAGGCAAAACACCCCAAGACACATATTAGTCAAATTAGCAAAGATCAAACACAAAGAAAAAATATTAAAAGCAGCAAGGGAGAAACAACAAATAACACACAAGGGGATTCCCATAAGGATAACAGCTGATCTTTCAATAGAAACTCTTCAGGCCAGAGGGGAATGGAAGGACATACTTAAAGTAATGAAAGAGAATAACCTACAACCCAGATTACTGTACCCAGCAAGGATCTCATTCAGATATGAAGGAGAATTCAAAAGCTTCACAGACAAGTAAAAGTTGAGAGAATTCAGCACCACCAAACCAGCTTTTCAACAAATGCTAAAGGATCTTCTCTAGATAGAAAACACAGAAAAGTTGTATGAACATGAACCCTAAACAAACCAAAAGGCAACAGGACCATTCTTATCAATAATTACCTTAAATGTAAATGGGTTGAATGTCCCAACCAAAAGACAAAGACTGGCTGAATGTATTAAAAAACAAGATCCCTATATATGCTGTCTACAAGAGACCCACCTCAAAGCAAGGGACACATACAGACTGAAAGTGAAGGGCTGGAAAAAAATATTTCATGCAAACAGAGACCAAAAAAAGCAGGAGTCACAATACTTATATCAGATAAAATAGACATCAAAATAAAGGCTGTGAAAAGAGACAAAGAAGGACACTACATAATGATCAGAGGATAAATCCAAGAAGAAGATATAACAATTATAAATATATATGCACACAACATAGGAGCACCACAATATGTAAGGCAAATGCTAACAAGAATGAAGGGGGAAATTAACAATAACACAATAATAGTGAGAGACTTTAATACCCCACTCTCACCTATGGACAGATCAATTAAACAGAAAATTAATATGGAAACACAAACTTTAAATGGCACAATGGTCCAGGTAGATCTAATTGATATCTATAGGGCATTTCACCCCAAAACAATCAATTTCACCTTTTTCTCAAGTGCACATGGAACCTTCTCCAGAATACATCACATTCTAGGCCATAAATCTAGCCTTGGTAAATTAAAAAAAAAAAATGAAATCATTCCAGTCATCTTTTCTGACCACAATGCAGTAAGATTAGATCTCAATTAGAGGAAAAAAAAAAACTATTAAAAATTCCAACATATGGAGGCTAAATAACACGCTTCTGAATAACCAACAAATCATAGAAGAAATCAAAAAAGAAATCAAAATATGCATAGAAATGAATGAAAATGAAAACACAGCAACCCAAAACCTATGGGACACTGTAAAAGCAGTGCTAAGGGGCCGGTTCATAGCAATACAGGCTTACCTCAAGAAACAAGAAAAAAGTCAATAACCTAACTCTACACATAAAGCGACTAGAGAAGGAAGAAATGAAGAACCACAGGGTTAGTAGAAGGAAAGAAATCTTAAAAATTAGAGAAAAAATAAATGCAAAAGAAACAAAGAGACCATAGCAAAATCAGCAAAGCTAAAAGTTGGTTTTTTAAAAAGGTAAATAAAGTTGACAAACCATTAGCCAGACTCATCAAGAAACAAAGGGAGAAGAACCAAATCAACAAAATTAGAAATGAAAATGGAGAGATCACAACAGACAACACTGAAATACAAAGGATCATAAGAGACTACTGCCAGCAGCTCTATGCCAATAAAATGGACAACTTGGAAGAAATGGACAAATTCTTAGAAAAGTATAACTTTCCAAAACTGAACCAGGAAGAAATAGAAGATCTTAACAGACCCGTCACAAGCACAGAAATCCAAACTGTAATCAGAAATCTTCCAGCAAACAAAAGCCCAGGACCAGATGGCTTCACAGCTGAATTCTACCAAAAATTTAGAGAAGAGCTAACACCTATCTTACTGAAACTCTTCCAGAAAATTACAGAAGAAGGCAAACTTCCAAACTCATTCTATGAGGCAACCATCACCCTAATACCAAAACCAGACATGCCACAAAAAAAGAAAACTACAGGCCAATATTACTGATGAACACAGACGTAAAAATCTTTAACAAAATTCTAGCAAACAGAATCCAACAACATATTAAAAAGATCATACATCATGACCAAGTGGGCTTTATCCCAGGAATGCAAATATTCTTTAATATCCACAAATCAATCAATGTAATACACCACATTAACAAATTGAAAGATAAAAACCATATGATCATCTCAATAGAGGCAGAAAAAGCCTTTGACAAAATTCAACATCCATTTATGATAAAAACGCTCCAGAAAGCAGGCATAGAAGGAACATACCTCAACATAATAAAAGCTATATATGACAAACCCACAGCAAGCATTACCCTCAATGGTGAAAAATGGAAAGCATTTCCCTTAAAGTGAGGAACAAGACAAGGGTGTTCACTCTCACCACTACTATTCAACGTAGTTTTGGAAGTGTTAGCCACAGTAATAAGAGCAGAAGAAATAAAAGGTATCCAGATAGGAAAAGAAGAAGTAAAACTCTCACTGTTTGCAGATGACATGATCCTCTACATAGAAAACCCTAAAGACTCTACCAGAAAATTACTACAGCTAATCAATGAATACAGTACTATTGCAGGATATAAAATTAACACACAGAAATCCCTTGCATTCCTATACATTAACAATGGGAAAACAGAAAGAGAATTTAAGGAAACAACACCATTCAAACAAAAAAAAAGATGAAGTACTTAGGAGTATATCTACCTAAAGAAATGAAAGACCTATACATAGAAAACTATAAAACATTGATGAAAGAAATCAAAGAGGACACAAACAGATGGAGAAACATACCGTGTTCATGGATTGGAAGAATCAATATTGTGAAAATGGCTATACTACACAAAGCAATCTATAGATTCAATGCAATCCCTATCAAGCTACCAATGGTATTTTTCACAGAACTAGAACAAATAATTTCACAATTTGTATGGAGATACAGAAAACCTCGAATAGCCAAAGCAATCTTGAGAAAGAAGAATGGAACTGGAGGAATCAACCTGCCTGACGTCAGACTCTACTACAAAGCCACAGTTATCAAGACAGTATGGTACTGGCACAAAGACAGAAATATAGATCAATGGAACAGAATAGAAAGCCCAGAGATAAATCCATGAACCTATGGACACCTTATCTTCAACAAAGGAGGCAAGGATATACAATGTAAAAAAGACAACCTCTTTAACAAGTGGTGCTGGGAAAACTGGTCAACCACTTGTAAAAGAATGAAACTAAAACACCTTCAGACACCATACACAAAAATAAACTCAAAATGGATTAAAGATCTAAATATAAGACCAGAAACTATAAAACTCCTAGAGGAGAACATAGGCAAAACCCTCTCTGACATAAATCACAGCAGGATCCTCTATGACCCACCTCCCAGAATATTGGAAATAAAGGCAAAAATAAACAAATGGGACTTAATTAAACTTAAAAGCTTTTGCACAACAAAGGAAACTATGAGCAAGGTGAAAAGACAGCCCTCAGAATGGGAGAAAAGAATAGCAAATGAAGCAACAGACAAAGGATTAATCTCAAAAATATACAAGCAACTCCTGAAGCTCAATTCCAGAAAAATAAGTGACCCAATCAAAAAATGGGCCAAAGAACTCAACAGACATTTCTCCAAAGAAGACATACAGATGGCTAACAAACACATGAAAAGATGCTCAACATCACTCATTATCAGAGAAATGCAAATCAAAACCACAATGAGGTACCATTACATGCCAGTCAGGATGGCTGCTATCCAAAAGTCTACAAGCAAAAAATGCTGGAGAGGGTGTGGAGAAAAGGGAACCCTCTTACACTGTTGGTGGGAATGCAAACTAGTACAGCCATTATGGATAGCAGTGTGGAGATTCCTTAAAAAAACTGGAAATAGAACTCCCATATGACCCAGCAATCCCACTCCTGGGCATACACACTGAGGAAACCAGATCTGAAAGAGACACGTGCACCCCAATGTTCATTGCAGCACTGTTTACAATTGCTAGGACATGCAAGCAACCTAGATGCCCATCAGCAGAAGAATGGATAAGAAAGCTGTGGTACATATACACTATGGAATATTACTCAGCCATTAAAAAGAATTCATTTGAATCATTTCTAATGAGATGGATGAAACTGGAGCCCATTATACAGATCGAAGTAAGCCAGAAAGATAAAGATCAATACAGTATACTAATGCATATATATGGAATTTAAAAAGATGGTAATGATAACCCTATGTGAAAAACAGAAAAAGAGACACAGATGTACAGAACAGACTTTGGGACTCTGTGGGATAAGGCAAGGGTAGGATGTTCTGAGAGAATAGCATTGAAACAAGTATACTATCAAGGGTGAAACAGATCACCAGCCCAGGTTGGATACATGAGACAAGTGCTTGGTCCTGGTGCACTGGGAAGACCCAGAGGGATTGGATGGGGAGGGAGGCAGGAGCGGGGATTGGGATGGGGAACACATGTAAATCCATGGCTGATTCATATCACTGTATGGCAAAAACCACTACAATATCGTAAAGTAATTAGCCTCCAACTAATAAATATAAATAAAATAAAATAAAATAAAAAGAGACCCTAAAAAAAATTAAGAAATCAAAGCATTTTAAAAATAACAATTCCTTCAAAGTTAGGGCTATTGACAATAAATTTGGTGGTCCTGAGATCATTTGAGGGAGGGAAAAAGTGTGATGATTTGGAAGAAAAGATTAACTAAACTGCTTACTTCCTGCCTTGGTTTTGCTGCTATACTTAAGCTGCTTGTCTACCTCATGATTTTCTAGAAATAATATTTCTCAAAATTCTTTGCCAAAATGTAATTTATCTGATTGTCTTACAATGTTTTATGAAAATTTGCTTTGTAGTTAGGGCCTTTAGATGATTGGCTTTACTTATTTATGGCCTTGGAGTTCTAGGCACTGATTAATAAGCAAAGTAGAGTATTTATATTGTATACTTGACAGTCTGTTGAACTTCTAGGAGTTATTATTTAAGTTATTTAAGTAGTCTTTGTTTCTTTGAGCTAGAATGAATTCTTGGAGCTAAGATGAAGTAGGGAGTCTCAGAATGATTTATTTTACTTTGGATATTTCCCTGAATGCCCAAAGATAATCTACATGGTCTATGATTGCTTTTTCATGGGCTTTGACATGATGGAAATAAATATACATCTTTGTAAATTATCCAAGGCAACCTTTTTTAAATTGCATACTATGATATTTAAATTTGGCCTCTAATCTTCTTTAACATTTGCATTAGACTTCCATAGTTACAGTGTGATACTATGACAAAATATGATTCACCCCATAAATATTCATGTTCATTAATCTTTCGGGGAACCCAGATAATGCATAAAATAAAGTCAAGCTACACTGACTATGTTAGCTGCTCATTTGCATAAAACCACACCTGTTCTCCAGGGAACATGTTCCTTGATCCTCCTATGGTTAAAAGATTTTGTTTCACGATATGCTTGGCGCTTTCAGTCAGTCAGAGGGTTTGATAAGGGAGCCTGTGGGAACAGTGAGGAAATATTTGATTTTGAGGCTCAGACTTTTTTATCTGGAAGGGAGTTAAAAAGGCATCTACCAGGAACCACATTGGCCCACTTCAAAACTACAGGGCTCAAAAAGCAGCCTTTGATTTCTCTTATCTCCCTGTAAGGCATGTTTATCATAAAAGATTAGGAGGAGAGTTAATGCTTCCAGCAGGACCTCTGTCCCAGAAACTTCCATTAACCAGCTTCCATGGTCTGTTCTTTCACTGTTGTGAAAACAATTGGTAACTTGCTTTATTTGTATTAAACTGCCTGGCATTTGTGAACAGACTTTGGAGACAAAAACAAAAACTGGAGCCTTAAAGAGCAAACATACTCTTAAAGAAAAAAAAAAAATTCTTTTAAATAACTTCCAAGGAAAAAGAAGTGAAGAACAAAGATGTCTGTCCATAAATCACAAGATGAAAGGGGGAGAATTGGGTAAAGGAAGGTGTACTTTCCTGGGGAAGAAACAATAAATTATCTTGCAAACTTAAAAAAAAAGGAGTGAAAAGTAGGACTCAACAAATAGAAGAACGGAGGCAAATTAAGAAAATGGAGAAAAGTTAGTGTGAAAGAAAAGCAAGAGGAAATATCACGCATATGAGTAACAGTGAAAAGTGGAAAGAAAAGAACCAGTTATCTGGTAGTTGATGGCACTCTCAAAAGGAAAGGAACACAAAGATGGTGACTCAGTTACAGTCAGTTCAGTCACTCAGTCGTGTCTGACTCTTTGCGACCCCAAGAATTACAGCACGCCAGGCCTCCCTGTCCATCACAAACTCCTGGAGTTTACTCAAACTCCTGCCCATTGAATCGGTGATGCCATCCAGCCATCTCATCCTCTGTCGTCCCCTTCTCCTCCTGCCCCCAATCCCTCCAAGCATCAGGGTCTTTTCCAATGAGTCAACTCCTCGAGTGAGATGGCCAAAGTATTGGAGTTTCAGCTTCAGCATCAGTCCTTCCAATGAACACCCAAGACTTATCTCCTTCAGGATGGACTGGTTGGATCTCCTCGAAGTCCAAGGGACTCTCAAGAGTCTTCTCCAACACCACAGTTCAAAACCATCAATTTTTCGGCGCTCAGCTTTCTTCACAGTCCAACTCTCACATCCATACATGACCACTGGAAAAACCATAGCCTTGACCTTTGTTGGCAAAGTAATGTCTCTGCTTTTTAATATGCTATCTAGGTTGGTCATAACTTTCCTTCCAAGGAGTAAGCATCTTTTAATTTCATGGCTGCAGTCACCATCTGCAGTGATTTTGGAGCCCCCAAAAATAAAGTCTGACACTGTTTCCATTGTCTCCCCATCTATTTCCCATGAGGTGATGGGACCAGATGCCATGCTCTTAGTTTTCTGAATGTTAAGCTTTAAGCCAACTTTTTCACTCTCCTCTTTCACTTTCCATCAAGAGGCTTTTTAGTTCCTCTTCACTTTCTGCCATAAGGGTGGTGTCATCTGCATGTCTGAGGTTATTAATATTTCTCCTGGCAATCTTGATTCCAGCTTGTGCTTCTTCCAGCCCAGCGTTCTCATGATGTACTCTGCATATAAGTTAAATAAGCAGGGTGACAATATACAGCCTTGACGTACTCCTTTTCCTATTTGGAACCAGTCTGTTGTTCCATGGCCAGTTCTAACTGTTGCTTCCTGACCCCCTCACGAAGTCTGAAAGCCTAGAACAGGCTGTGCTTTTCCTCATCCACCCCACCCTACCCCCCAAACCTGCCTCAAGCATTTAACTCTGGGAGTTTTTTGCTGTCCCAAGTGCCATGTCTTTCTAGAAAGAGGTATGCATACTAGTTGTGGCTCAGATAACTTCCTAGACCCCATTTGGAGCCATTCCTGCCCAGTCAGCAAACCAAAACTTTGATAACTTTGCCTTCCCTATAAATGGTCCACCGAATGGAAATGCAGTACTTCTCCATCAGCCAATCTCCAAATGCCAAGCCAGCTCTGGGCCTTTCACCCCATAAAAGGTTGACTACGTTACCCCAGCCAAGCAGATATTTTAATATTTGTCTCTGCCTTGTTCCTTGTTCCTCATCCTATAAGAGTTTCTTATTGTGTACCCCATTTTGCAGTTCTTGGAAAGGACACCATATATTTCATGAAGGGTTAATGTTTGTTTGTATCATCTAAATTGCTTTCGATTATTTTTTTTAAACAGTCCAGCCATTATGCACTTGCCTTAATATCCATGCCAACAAGTGTGTTGATATAAACAGTTTTCAAAAATTAGTGATTTTTAAATTGTGGGAATCCAAACTGGTGAAGGGAAAGAGATTGGGACAGGTAAGAAGGAGAGAAGTCATGTCACCATTGGGCAAGCTCCAATCAGGGATGCAGGCCAGGCCAGGGGTAGGGTCAGGTTGCTGGGCACCCAATCCTAGCAACCCCTTCATTTCTGAACTTAAGAAGTTCAGAACATAAACACATGTTTTCATTTTTATTGTATTTTATTTAATTTTTGTTGTTGTCTTTGCTGTGTACTATTTTTGTTTGAGCTGCTGATTCTCAAGGAGGGACTCACAGAACCCTCATGAAGGAAAAATCCCTGCAAAGCTGCAGTCAAAGCAGTTATCAATGGAAGAACCTGCAGAATTTCACAGAGGCGAGAGAGGTACCAGCTAAGAGACAGGAGGCAAAGGATATTATGTGGAACCAACAGTAGCACATGCAGCATCTTCGAAAGAATTAGGAAAAAGTGCCCCTTTCCTGATAGGTTTATAAATCTACTCCCTCTGAACAACGAAATCTGAACTTCAGGATGGGATGCCTCCTTAGAATTGTGCAACATACAAACAAACGTGGAAGTCCTTAGAGATGGAAAGAGATGCAGTGTTAGCACCAGAGGATGACAGGGGAGAAGTGGGTCTTTGCTGTGCAACCTTGGAAAATCTTGTTACCTCTCTGAGCTCGATCTTTTCATTTCTCTAATTGAAATAATAATAGGTGCCAAACTTGGCTTGTGATGATGATCAAAATAGAGAAATACAGCACTACCGTTAGGAAGCTATGAGTATTATCTGAGCCTGTGTTCCCTGCTGGATTTACAGATGCAAAACTCTGGGGCAATTAAAGTCACTGCCAAGTACAGTCTTTGACTGAACCTGATTTTTCTAATCAAACTTTGAATACCATAGAAAAGGCGACTGAACACCAGAGGTAGGGTTGTTAAATCCCAAAGGTTTCAAAAATGCCTTACTTCTGAAGTGTCATGTTTTATATTTTATTGTAGTGAACAGCAGCCAGCCCTACATTTATTCCCCTTCTCTTTACTTTTCCAGAGTAGCATGGTCAGGGTAGTACAGTTCTTTTCCAAATTCAAGGGTTAGTTTAATAGGCCTGAAGAACGTCACCCACCCGCTTCTACACTCAGTCTGCTAATGCCTACTAAACACAGGAAAATATTCAAAAACAGCTTTGTACGCTTGGGTGGGAATGTAGGTCAGAGGTCAGAATGGCCTTTCTTTTGAAGGGAAGGTACAGCGATAGAGCCCTGGTTCCGCGGGGGCTGTCATTAGCGGCAGACAGAACAGCCAGGCATCGCAGTTGGCCACCAACTTCCAGCCTTCAGTTCCAGCTGCCAGGAGGTGGAGGGGGTGGTGGAGAGGCTGACTCACTGGAGCAGAGCCAGGGGGAGTGAGAGGCTGACAGGCCCTTCTCTGCTGGGAAGAACCTGGCGGCCACTGGGCCCATCAAACAGCTCCTCAGCGCCTGCAGTGCAAGCAGAGGATAAGGGAAAGATTGCCCAGGCCACGTTTTTCAGAAACTTAGATGCTTTTCAAGGTGGCAGGAACTGTGGGGCCTCTGAAAGAAGTACCTCGTATATCACAGGTTCTGATCACTTTATTTTATTATTGGCTATAGAAAAGGGATATATCACACATATGAGCTGAAAATTCAGAGTATAATAGTCAGAGATGAAATAATAGTTTTGCCCAGCACACTGCCAAGTGATGCAAACAGTGCATGGCTAGACTACAGAGCTTTTCACATTAAAAAAAATAATAAGATAATAATAAGGTGAGCGTTCCTTTTCTCAAACTTTCCAGATTAAACTGCACTATCTTATATCTCACCACAGCCCTGGGAGGTTGGCAGAGCAGAGGTTATTACTGTTTTCCTTGTCTTTCACACTGAGTCAGTGTCTCAGTCGTGGCCTGAGCTCTTTCATTTTCCACTCTGATTACTGAATTTCTGTATGATCTGAGACCTTTTAGATTCTCTCTTCAGATAATACAAGGTTTATTTAGGACTTGTTTTTGTTCAGTACTCCCTTCTCCTTCACGGTTCTGAGAGGCACACCAGACGCCTCCTTCATAGGAGCTACTGAGGAAGGGACATGAATGCTAGTGATTTAGACTCCACTTCACAACGGCAAGGGCAGCCCTATAGTTATCTGTTAAATATGTGGGTCTTCTGGATAAAACTTAGTTTGAGGTGTTCCTATTCCAAAAGTAAAAGTTTTGAAAATGACTGGATCGGATGTTTTCTAAATTCTTTCTGGCTTTGCTATCCTATGATTACCTAGCTCTTAGATTATAGGGTGCTAACTCTTTCGGGATGCAAGAGTCTTGTTTAGTACTCAGATAAAATTCAATACAGTAGAGAACAAAACACCCCAAATTCTTGTAACAGGGAGAAATCCCAGCATATGGTAGTTGAAAGACATTCTGTCTGAGTCCCCATTTTCTTCCCATTGGCCAAGTCTGTGACTGATGACATAAAGAATGAGGAGTTGCCATCTTAACCTCTGCTGCTATGCAAAAGTACTCTCTCCCTCTAAAACTCTTCTATAAAGTGTAACTAATTATATCCATGTATAATATCATTACAAATAGCAAATGGAATAAAATAGTTCATAAGCCTAATGTAATCCCTAGCACATTTTGTAGCTCAAAGATTCTGAGGTCTCACTTCAATCATTCCTCTGACTTAATCTATCCTAGGATCTTTACCAGCATGCTATTACCCTAGTCCTTTTCGTTTGTTTCTGTAGATAATACACCATTTTCATCAGCAAGGAATACACACTCCTGAAGATATAACCAAGTGTTGCAAACTCATATGGCCTATAACAACTGGGCAATAAAATGTCCCTAATGCAAGTGAAAGAGGAAAGTAAAAAAGCTGGCTTAACACTGAACATTCAAAAAATGAAGATCTTGACATCTGGTCCCATCACTTCATGGCAAATAGATGGGGAAACAGTGGAAACAGTGACAGATTTTCTTTTCTTGGGCTCCAAAATCACTGCAGATAGTGACTGCAAGCAATGATTAAAAGAAGCTTGCTCCTTGGAAGAAAAGCTATGACTAACCTAGACAGCATATTAAAAAGCAGAGACATTACTTTGCCAACAAAGGTCTGTCTAGTCAAGGCTATGGTTTTTCCAGTAGTCATGTATGGATGTGAGAGTTGGACTATAAAGAAAGCTGAGCGACGAAGAATTGATGCTTTTAAACTGTGGAGTTGGAGAACACTCTTGAGAGTCCCTTGGACTGCAAGGAGATCCAACCAGTCAATCCTAAAAGAAATCAGTCCTGAATATTCATTGGAAGGACTGATGCTGAAGCTGAAGCTCCAATGCTTTGGCCACCTGATGCGAAGAACTGACTCATTGGAAAAGACCCTGATGCTGGGAAAGATTGAAGGAAGGAGGAGAAGGGGACAACAGAGGATGAGATGGTTGGATGGCATCACCGACTTAATGGACATGAGTTTGAACACACTTTGGGAGTTGGTGATAGACAGGGAAGCCTGGCATGCTGCAGTCCATGGGCTCACAAACAGTCAGGCACAACTAAGTTATTGAATTGAACTGAACTGATTGAAAGGTAATATGGAATGAGTTCGACTATGCCTAACTACTTGTTTTACCTGGCTAAGTTTTGCTATTAGAACCAGTGGGTTCAGAGAGTATGAATTTCTGCATTCTCACTGGAAATAACCCATTTTAAAATGTTAGCTCATTTCCTTTAAACCAAAACATCTCTACAGGATAAACTTGGCAAGTTTACAAAATGATATTATACTGATTTGGGACTTGGGGAAGTAGGTGGAAAGATTCTGAATTTATTTTATATGTTTCTAATTTATACTCCTATACAGTTGTGCTTGAGGTCCTTGGGTGACTGAATCAATATAAGAGCTAAAGACTGACCCTGAACTTTTGTCCTCCATTCCCCAAATGACAGCTCATTTAAATGAAGATGTTTCAGTGTGTGGATTCAAGGGTCAAACAAACAGGAACAGAACGGAATCATGGTATCAACTTTGAATGGGCAGTTTTCTAGTAACTTAGGCAGTCCCAAAGTGAAGCCAGTTGTCCAGCAATGACCACTTCTAGGAATGGTTGAAAGAGTTGCTAGTTGTGCATATGCCAACTTTGGAATCTTGGTACTTCCAAACTCAGACAAAGGTTAAGGTTATTTTACTCTTTGATTTGCATCTCTGTGAGCTATCTAGTAATGTACCCCTGCCACCTGGATCACCTGTAAAGGAACTGCTCCAGGGCAGAAGTAA
Source organism: Odocoileus virginianus (assembly GCF_023699985.2). NCBI lineage: Eukaryota > Metazoa > Chordata > Mammalia > Artiodactyla > Cervidae > Odocoileus > Odocoileus virginianus. The sequence goes on from NC_069677.1 coordinate 17,718,878, forward strand.
GTTCCTGGTGCTTAAGTGTATAAGAATTACTTGGAAGGCACATTTTTCTTTTTGTGTCTTGTAAATTTATTTTTCCTGATCATAAACTAGCAGTTATAAACCTGCTTTTGAGTGAGGCAAAAAATATAAAGCAGAGAAACACTTTGTCTCTGTACAATTACCCAGACATAGCTATTATTTTGTCACATTCTCTTTCAACAGTATCATCCCTAATCCTGCTGAAACCCACACAAATGGGTTTTATTAAATGTATTTTGTATATATGAAATTTCTGGCAAATATAAATAAATGACTGCTTATTCTGCTTATTAATTTTTGACCTTTTATTTTCACTTTCATTTTCACTTTCATTTTCACTTTCTCTTTATTCTTTTACCCTTTCAGAATAGTGTTGTTAACCTGGACTGAAATTAAAATCAACAGGACAGATTTACTGAAAACACTGGTGCTCAAGCCTGAGGCCTAGGTCAGATACAACATGATCTGGAAACACTAGGGCCATTAAAAAAAAAAAAAAGTTCTTGGGAGTAAGAAATTTGCATGCATGTCTGGGCTCAGCAAGGCACCAGTTCATTGCCTCTGAACATCGATCTGTTCCTTTGGTCTTCCATTGGGAAGGGGCTCCAGCCACCCCAGTAGCTACCACTGAGGGGACCACAACCAGAGGAGGAGCTGAAGAGTGACTAACCCTCGCAGTCCCTGGGCAGGGTACAGTGACCACCCCCAAAGAGATGTGAGCCAGGGCCTGGGGGCTGTGTCTGGGTTGCAGAGTCAAGGGGTGCCAAGGGCAGTGATAGCCACAGTCGCAGGGTAATGGTGGGGCTGGGGCCCCATGCCTCCTCCAGCTCCTTCTGCCCAGACACAGTGACTTCACTTGGGGGCACATCAACCCGGGGAGAAACTGCACTGTTTTCTGTGTGACTCCTGTAAAAAGATGTCTGCTATCATTCTAATCTTGGTTCCTCTTTGTGTGCATCATGTACTTTTTTTTTTTTCTTTTTCTGGCTACCTTCCTGATTTCTCCATCTTTTTGTTTTCAATCTTTCACACACCATATGCTAAGGGTTAGTGTGTGTGTGTGTGTTGTGTGTATTTGGTGTTCCCATTCCCGGCTGGCTGCACCTCACAGGGGGTCCATCTCTAGCAAGTTATTTGCTACTTGATATGTACAAGCCTGCAGGGGGTGGAGGGCATTCTCTGTCATGATTAAGTCTCATCCTTAACTGGGCACTGTGTCCCTGGTATTTGGATGTGTGACCTTCTCAGTGTTCGGGCCCCTTAGCCTGTGTATGCTTTTAATCCTCATTACAGCTCTGTGTTTATTATAATAGCTGTGAATAATTTCTTCTTGGCAGAAATCCCCTTGTATGTAGTATTAATGAGATACAGTGCTTTGCAATTATATCTGCACTGTGTCAGAAACATACTAGGTATTCAGCAAATGAGGGTATGTTCCCTGTAGTCCCAACTTAAGGTATTGGGAGCGGAGGGATATTTTCAAGAGGGAACTGGTATGTGGGCAAGGAACAGATTTTCTTTTATGCTACTATTATTTTCAGACAAGGCAATCTGTGGCTCTCTTTGCTTTATAATCCAATAATTACTTATTTACAGACTCAGCAATTGGTAAGGTCACTGTGACCTTCCTTGAGACAAACTGTCCTGTTAGAAAGCCTACTGAGCTCTAGTTGTCTGAGCTGTGTGGTTTCTGGGGTTTGTGGGAATCCTGCCACATTTGTAATATTATTCACATTCCCTTTGCATTTAGGTACAAAGCTAGCATAATTCACAGGCATATTCCATAAACATTTACTCTAAAGAGTGAGACAAGGTTTGCTTTTCCAAGTTAATGGCTTTTATTTTACCTTTCTTTCTATCCTTTCTTGTTTCTTTTCCTTCCTTCCTTCCTCCTCTCCTTCCTTTTATCTGTAGAAGTATGTTTCACAGACAGAAATTTTTTTTAATGAACACTTCCCTGGAGGCTCAGATGGTAAAGTGTCTGCCTGCAATGCGGGAGACCTGGGTTCCATCCCTGGGTCAGAAAGATGCTCTGGAGAAGGAAACGGCAACCCACTCCAGTACTCTTGCCTGGAAAATTCCATGGATGGAGAAGCCTGGTAGGCTACAGTCCATGGGGTCACAGAGTCGGACATGACTGAGTGAATTCAGTTTCACTTTTCACTTTCAAATAATATCTTCAATGTCCATCTTTATATTCTCTAGCATTCTCTTAATGTATAGACATATATAAAAGTTTAAGTATATATTTGAGAATTTTCCTCTGTATTTATCAAGTTGATTTCCCCACTCTGATAAACAATGATTAACAGAAATGAATGTAATCACCCAACTAAGAAAAAAAGGATTACCATGTTGAAGGTCCTTATGAAACCTTTTCAGAATAATTTTATCCCTATTATTTGAAGAGTGGATACTGTTGATTGAGACATAGACTTAGAGTTGAAGAGCATTAAAAAATTAGAGAGATGGATGAAAGATGAATCATACACCTTCTTGTATTAATTTTTGAGGATATGTTACATGAGAAACTATTCTTTTGAAAATGATTATGTCTGCTTCAAAATAGAGAAGTGCAGCACTGTACGGGCCCAGTGATAAGAGTGCTCAGGCTGTAAGCCTCCATCACCCATAGCATGCTCCTTTATCCTTCAGCATGACTGCTTCAAGGGCTTCCTAGAGCAAGAAGACCAACCTGAGACATCAGATCAAAAGTCTTCTTTGCTAGTCCTGTTGCCCTTATTTTTTCAGCAGTATTTGACACTACGAACCCTCCCGCTCACATATTTTCTCTTCTCCCACCCTCCTTCTCTTCCTCCCTCATTCTTGCTCACCCTTCCTTCATTTGCTACTATTTTTGCTATCATCACTTTTTTTTTTTTTAAAAGAATCAATTTTATGCCAAATTTTCAGTTAGGCATTACCCTTTCCCTTCAGAGGATGTGGGAAATTGAAACCCAAAAGTTGGAGAGTAGAAGAATACTTTCTATTACACTGCCTTTATAGATAATATGTGAAGCATTCCTCCCACTCAGGGAGGAAATGATAGGTTGTAAATTACCTCATGAGACTTGGGTCTAAAGCAGAGAGCAAATCAGTCTGCATGAATGCTTCCTTCTAAGGGGGCCTGGCTGTCCATTATTTCAGGGTCTCTAATTCTCTGCAGAACATCTGGTTAATAACATGTGGGCTTTGGTTCTGCTAGGCTAAACACTGAACAGGAAAATCCAGTGAGGACGTGGAGAAATGTTCTTTCCCTGTGACATCAGAGGGAAGTATTCGGTTTGAGGGAGGAGATGACCTTCTTATTTTTGTCACAAATCCTAAACTGAAGGACAAATAGGGCAACAGTCATTGAGTGAGTAACCATCACTATTGTCACGTGTGGTGCTATTAAAGAGAGGCTTTTTTTTTGGCAAATAAAAATCATGATAAAAAAAACTACATATTACCTTTTTTAGGGGAAATAAAGAGTATTTCTTTAGGTTCACTTTAAAAGAAAAAACTTAACTATAGAAGCAAGGGTATTTCTCAAAGGAGATTAGAGCAAATAAAAGAAGAACTATTGGTGCATTAAAAGAAAAGGATATTTTATATGAAAAATTTAAACAATAGCAGCCATTTTAATTATCCCTGGTGGCTCAGATGGAAAAAAATTTGCCTGCAAAGAGGGAGACCTGGGTTCAATCCCTGGTCAGGAAGATCCTGTGGAGAAGGGAATGACCACCCACTCCGCTATTCTTGCCTGGAAAATTCCATGAGCAGAGGATCCCGGAGGGCTAGAGTCCATGGGGTCACAAAGAGTTGGACATGACTGAGCGACTAACACAGATATCATTGCCGCAAGTGTTCACCATCTGCTATGTGGTGACTGATCTGGCTCATCTTCACAAACTGATATTCCTTTCTTGGTCTTCCCTGCCCTGATTTGGACAATCCCTACATAAAACTCTTGACTTCTTCAGAAGAAGTAAACAAATATGTGACATAATGTATTTCATAGTATGGGAAAACATTGCTTGCTAAGAGAAGACAAGTCTTTGCTTCTCTCTTGAATATTCCAAAACTAAATTTGAATACAGGTGATCTTCATTATTAACCTCTTCTGTATTTGTAGATTTGTCTACTCACTAAAATTTATCTGTAACCCTAAATCTGACCTCACAGCTCTTATATAGGCGTCATTCTCACTCAGCCCCCAAAATGCGAGCTGCCCAACACATTACCACCTGGAGGTTAAAACAAAGCTATGCTCTACATTCTCATTTCATCTATCATGCAGTAAACAAGTATCCTTTCCTTGGTCAATGTAGAGCTACATCTTTCCCATTTTGTGCTTTTTTGTTGATGATTTCACTGTAAAATCGTCCTCCAAGTATAGAGTTGAAGTGTTGTCTAGTGTTCCAAAGTGCAAGACGGCTGCAAATGTGCCTTAAGTGTTTTAAATAAGCTTCATTAAAGATAAGCTTAATTCAGATACAAGCTATAGTTATAGAACTATAGTTCAATATTATTGAAGCAACAATTTATGTTAAACACATTGCCTTTAAAAACACATGCAAAATAAGGTTATATATTGATTGGTTGACAAAAATGTGACCTGGCCTTGCAAGAACTTAACTTTCTATTTCCCCTCAGAGCAAGGCTTCAGTATTTGCTAAATCAGTGTTTGCTCCAACTTTATAGAGCATAACTACTGTGAATAATGAGAACTGACATAAAGAGAGCGAGATCTGGAAAGTATTTTGAAGCCCATTATATCTGTACTACACCAAGCACCTTTCCCTGTAATGTATGTGTTTACATTTTATTCTAAAATCTCTGAGTTCCCTCTAGGGGGTAACTCAATATTCATTTCTCATGTCTTACCATAAATGAGAGTGCTTTACCTCAACTAGAAGGTTTCCTCTTTTCTTCATCATTCTCTAAGTTTGATAGGATTGTTCCTTCTTGGACTGGGAAATACATTTTCTAATTTTTCAGGCAGCTGGAGTCATGGAAGGCATTTTCAAACACTCAATGGCAAAGAAAAAAAAATAGAGAATGTTCCTTAAAAGAGGTAATAGTTTAATCTAAGGATGATGAGGTGGTATTTTAAATTAAGTAAGTGAAAAATGAAACAAGGGAGATTCCTAGCAAAGGAGAGCCATATTGTAGTAGGAAGGACACGTTTGGGAGGAAGGTAGCTGGCGTGACTCCAGCGCAGGTGCACAAGAGGACGTGGAAGCAGATTGTGTGGGGAGGCAGGGAAAATTCCCTGCATAAAATGGTTTATCATTTGGGCAAGGAATTTATCTTCATAGAAAGCTTACAAAATAGGAATAACATCAACCTTCTTATTGATATCTTTGCTCTTGTTTATTTATTTTAGAATGATCTTTTTGGTTATGTGCAGAATGAATTAAGTAAATGATTAGGAAGCTATAAAATAATGAGGGCTTTACTTAAGCAATAACAATGTAAAGGAAAAGGAAAATATAAACCATGAGGACATGCAGGCCTTAGAATTTAGAATGTTAATGACTAACTTGATATTGGAAGTAACTTTAAAGGAGGAATCCAGAATGGCTCCCAATTTTTGTCTATTTTAGCCTTTCCTCTCCCCAACTTTTCTAAGTTCCATAAATGCTTTCCAAGCAATATCATATTCCAAGTACTGAATAGAAGCTGAGAACATGACAATGATATAGACATGACCTTGCTCTCTCAGGAGAGAGCGAGTGTCATCACACAGATGAGCTAAACTTCTTCATCTGTCAACTGGGAAATTTAGATGGTTGCCATGCTAAGTTGTTGGTCTAATGTTGAGAATTCTACAAAAACCTGCAATATGATGTACGCTAATTTCTTGGTGAGCTGTGGCCTTGAAAATCTGTTAAGCCATGGAACAGTGTGATATCCTTAAAGGAAAGTATTACTGCATTGTTACATGTGAAGCTCACCCATCTTCAGAACTATGTAATCTTTGAGAGAAATTCTACTTTCCAAAATGGGGTAGTCAGACCAGGAAAGCCAACATATGGGAGTGAGAGAGAAGTATTATTTGGTGAAAGGAAGAATTTAAGCTGTGATGGCTTTTAAATGTCACCACAAATTTCAGGCAAAAGGTCTGGTTTTTATGCTCAGCCCACTAGTTATTCAAAGTGGACAGCCCCTAGGGAGAGCTTATAAATTTGGTATCAGCAGAGTGAGGACAGTCTGGCCATAGATACAGTTGTGAGCCATTAACAGTGACTCTTAGGTATAATATTGTGTGCCTGGACCCTGAAAGGGAGATTTGGTCTGAAAAATACAAATGTAGTTAGGTGTAAATAACAAAATCTCCACTAGCACCCCCATTTCAAATTACCCTTCTTTGGAAGTATACTAACCCTGTGTCTGTTACGCCTTATACAGCGATAGTAATTATCCCTTCTCAAATTTACCTTTCTTCCCCAGTTATTGAGATATGTTTTTTCACTTGTCATTTTATCCTCAAGCAAATGCCCCTTCGTTTCCAGCCTCTCATGCCTCTTTTCTAGGAGTCTTTTATTTCACTCCATTTTTTTGCCTGACTTGACTTTCCCCTTTATTCACAGGAATGTCTCTTTTATCCATCTCTTTTTTTTTAAGTTAGCAGTGATTTTACATGAGAGCCAATGTTTCATACACTTTTGAATAGAATCTAGAGGTGACGCCCCTAAAATCCAGTCATTCTGTAACAGTAGGGGTTATATCTTGCTCAGTTTTTTGTCTATTATACCTTTAGTGTTCAGTAGAGTAACGGGCACAAAGGTGATGATGATAAAGATCAATATCTATTACCTCTTTTAATAATGGAACAGTAAAGTTTTAGGTGAGCATGTGAGTACCCTATTTCTGGGTTGTTGTTTTTGTTGTCTCAATTAGGCATGCCGACGTGACTAAGTTTGTACCTGTGATACACAAATGGAATTAATAGATACAACTTCCTGGATATCTCCTTTAAAAAGTTTATTTTAAGCTCTGTTTTCTCCTCTGTGGTAGCTGAATAATGGTAATGACTTAGAGCATATTTGGAATCTTCCCTACCAGTCTTGGCTTGCTCACTTCTAAACCTTTATATTAGAGACAAAATGTTTTTCTTGTAAAAAGCCAATGTGCTTTGGGATATCTTTCTAGAGCTCTAATTGTTTAGAAATCCCTAAAAAAAAAAAAAAAAAAAAAAGAGCCCTGAAAGTGGGCTCTTATTATGAAAACTCTGATTCCATGTGAAATGCACTAAGTGGCAGATGGAAAATTCACAAATATTGTGAGGTGGGAATTGGAGAATGCTGTTATGCTATAGTGAAATGGCTGGTAAAACTGTTGTTGTCATAACTTGGAAGGCAGATCACGTGCTCCTGAGATGACAGCTCTGAGGAAATAAATGGCAAAATTCAGAATGAGTCTGTGTGTTGGCTGCTACTTATGCCTTTTTGTTGTTGTTTTATTAAACTCAGGACAAGCATTGTCTATATTGCTATATAACCTTCAGAATTATCATTTTAATGTTTTATATTCTATAGAGTAATTGTACTTTACTTAACAGCATCCTTATTGAGTGATTTCAATTATTTGTAAATGATGATGCAATAAACATCTTTGCTTATGTAGCTTTTCCCCATATTTCAGTTTAAGTAACATTTTTAGTAGTGCAATTGCTGTATTGAACCCTTTTACAGTTCTTGACTCATGTTTCCATAATCCAGTCCTAAATCATACCAAGTTGCACTGTCAACAATAATGAGTAAGTATTACAATTTTCAGGTTTTCTCCTTAAAGGTGCTTTTGCTGGACTTGGTCTCCTCATCATTGGCTATGAAATAACAAACCCCCAAACTGCTGTGAAGGTGTTGTGTTAAAGATGGCAGAACTTTGCTCCTGGCCTAAGAGCACCGAACCCTAACATGGGTCACTCTAGATGTTGGTTAACAACAGGCTGTAATTGGCAAGGATGGAAACAGAGCAGTTAGGGAGACAGGGAAGGAATTTGAGCAAGAAGTTAAGATAATGACTTGGACAAAAGAGTGGCTCTGGAGGTGATGAGAAGTACTCAGATTCTGAATATATTTTGACTTTAGAGTCAACAGGATTTCCTGACATATTTATATGAGATGAGAGAAGAAATGGTGTAAAGAATGTTTTGCCTTTTTTTTTTTTTTAAAGATTTTTAGTATAAAGCAACTAAAAAGGTAGATTTCTATCATCTGAGATGAGGAAGACCACAGATAGAAATGTTTTGCAGGGAAAGATCACAAACTCATGTTTGGTAATGGAAAATTGGAGATGCCTCTTTGATATCTAGAGCTTCCCAGGTGGTGCTAGTGGTAAAGAACTTGTCTGCCAATGCAAGAGACATAAGACACATGCATTTGATCCCTGAATCAGGAAGATCCCCTGGAGGAGGGAATGGCACTCTAGTAGTCTTGCCTGGAGAATCCCATGGACAAAGGATCCTGGCAGGCTATAGTCCATGGGGTTTCGAAGAGTCAGAACTTGACTGAAGTGACTTAGCATGCATGCTTTGAAATCTAAATCAAGATTTTGAAAAATTGACAATATGCATCTAAAACTCAGCAAACAATCTGAACTTAAAGCATACACTTAGGAATTGTCAGAAATTAATTTAAATTCATTTCCTCAACTTTTTAGTTATAAAAATTTTCAACATAAAGAAAAATTGTTACATACATTGATAATTCACCCCTAAGTACTTCAATATGAATTTCCTTATTAGAATGGCATTCCACTAAAAAAATCACAATATCAATGTCATGCCTAAGAAACTGGATATGTCCCCAAATAATTGGTTATTATTTATTATCAAGACTATATGTAAATTTTCCTGTTTACCTCAAACGTAACACATTACATTTTCCTTTTACAAATTAGAATATACTTAAGGTTCAAACACTATACTTGATTATTACATCTTTTAACAAAGAAGAGATCATATTTTTGCCATGGCATTGACTCTTCTAAATCACCAGATCAGTTTTCTGTAACATCTTACCTGGTGTTTCAGATTTGTCTAATTTTTTGTTCACTGCACCATGCAGCATGTAGGATCTTAGTGCCCCAACCAGCGATAAGCTCATGTCCCCTGCAGTAGAATAGAGTCTTATCACTGGACTGCCAAGGAAATCCCTCATGGTTTTTTCCTTATGTCATTAACTTGTTTTTATATCTCCTGCATTTTTGGTAAACTGAAAGTTAGGTCTAATGTCTTAATTCTGTTTTGGCAAGATAATTTCATTAATGAAGCTGTATACTTTACATTGTGTTATAATTAGCACATAATTTCAGTTCTTTCCATTACTGGGGGCTTTAATAAAGAAGAAAGTGAATTTTCTTGTCATTCAACAAGATCAAATTTTATAATAATTTCAATTAAGACTTGGACACTTTAAATATGCTGCAATCATCTTTGCTGGACTTACTTTGTGAACAAAAGATCTTTGGATTTTAATTTGATTTTACAAATGAAAATAGAACTTGAAAGCTGATTTTTAAGTTATCCTTTAAGAACAATTGTCCTTTAAATGCATTTGGAATAAATGCAGAGGAGACAGACGTGGCACTTAGAATGAATCTTTGTACATTACATGAATAATGATAATTGTGGTGCCAGACTTTCACAGATGAGATAAATTTAATCGACAAATGGGCTGCCAGGGAAGTGACTTTCAAACCCACCTTTCATTTATTCAAGGTTATACCTATGATTTGTTTGCAATCATAATTTCTATTTCACCTTTAATATTGTTCATTTCTTCTTTATGATACATACTCAACAACTATATAGTTATACAACACTGTCACCAAAATATATTGTTTTTGTTTCCTTGTTTTTGCAGAGAGGGAGCACTTGTATCTTACTTAATTAAATAAAAAGCAAAATTTACTAAGAAGCAAGAATAAGTTAGGCTGATTATAGTAAGTTTTTAAGTAATTATGAAATACATTTAAAAAATATTTCAATTGGAGGAGGTTTCAAAGCTTGGAATTATAAGGGACTTGTTAAAATTCATATCTATTAACATTTTTACTATTCAGTGAACAGATTTATTTTATTGATTTTCATTAGTGTCCAATTTATTTTCTTGCCATATATGCAACAGAGAGCAGTATTAAAGTGTTTGCCAAAATGAACAAAATCATTCTTCATCCTTTCAGATACAGCATTCTAATCCAAGGGAAGTTTGCTTAGCTTGGGAAAGAGGTAAATAATGCCATATCCAGAGATGCAAAACAAAAGGTGAGATTGAAAAAGCATGGTTCATAACAAAATTTCAAAGAATATTAGACTTAAAAATTGTCAGAGAAACACTTATGGTTCACTTTGGTGGTTTGAATAAGTGTGAAAAATACTCATAGTCAACCTGTAGTGGCACATATTCATACATTGTACATGAACTCATTTGTTTAACAGCGTTTGTGAAGTCTGTGTGTGTGTGCTCACTCAGTCATGTCTGCCTCTTTGCAATCCCAGAGACTGTAGCCTGCCAGGCTCCTCTGTCTATGAGATTCTCCAGGCAAGACCATCAGAGGAGGTTGCCATTCCCTTCTCCAGGGGATATTCCAGATCCAGGAATCAAACCCATGCCTCCTGCATTGTAGGCAGATTCTTTACCATCTGAGCCGTTAGGGAAGCCCATTTAAATGTTATAGAGGTCACATTAAAAATAGTAAAAAGAAACTGGTGAAATTCATTTATCAACATATTTTATTTCACTTAATCTGTTCAAAATATTATCATTCTAACATGCAATCAATATAAAATTATTAATGAGATACTTTACATCATGTTTTCAGAGTAAAGTTTTAAAAATCCATTGTGTATTTTACACTTTTGGTCCATCTTGATCAGGACTAGTCACATTTTAAGTGTTCAGTAGCCACATTCCACTAGTGACTAACTCTATAAGATAGAACAGTTCTATTGTTGAATTGTAGAAATTGTGGATTGCATGTGTCTTTATCAATATTATTCATTTAAAAAGTCTCTGGGATGGTCATGTACCCTCTGCTATGTTTAAAATGGCTAAAGAACAAGGATCTATTTTCCACAGGCAAATCTGATCAGTGTTATATGGCAGGCTGGATGAGAGGGGAATTTGGGGGAGAATGGATACGTGTATATGTATAGCTGAGTCCTTTTTCTGCTCAACTGAAACTCTCACAACATTGTTAATTGGCTGTAACCCAATACAAAATAAAAAGTTAAAAATAAATGAATAAAAAGGAATGAAGTATAAGTAAAAAAATCTTTGCAATTACTTTACCCTTATCCCCTCATTCAGATTGTGTAGATACCTACATTAGTTTCCAATGGCTCTTGGGACAAATTTTCACAGATTTAGTGCCTTAAAATAATACAAATGGATGGCCTTATAGTTCCGGAGGTCAGCTGTCTCAGGTGGGTCAGCAAGACTGTATTCTTTCTGGAACTTCTAAGGGAGAATCAGTTCTTTGACTTTTGCAGCTCCGAGTCTGCTTGCATTCTTTGGTTTGTGATAGCATCACTCCAGTCTCTAGTTCCTTGGTCACATCTACCTCTGAGACACTGACCCTCCTACCTCCTTCTTACATACACTTTGTGGTCACATTGGATCCACCTGGATTATCTAGAATAATATTTACATCTCAAGATACTTAATCACATCTGCAAAATTTCATTTGCTCTGTAAATTAACATCCACAGGCTTGGGGGATTAAGAAATAGACATATTTAGGGGAGGCAACCTACTTACCACAGTACTCAGTTGGTTCTAGGCATCATTGAGTCTAGAAAATTCCCCCATAACTATCGATAGTATTGGTCTTGGCTCTAAAATTTGGTGTTTAAGTTCAAGTTATGTCACTGATATAAATGTAGTCCTTTGCCATAGATGTGTCTAAAATATTGGTGAGACAGTTTTTCACTTGGCAAATTATAGTACCTCATTAATTTTAAGCATTTAGCAATGGACAAATGTGTCAGTTCTCAAGTTTTGTTCAATCTGATAATTTGTAGTTGTTTGCATGCATGGTCTCATACTCTGTCCACCTCTAGCTTCTTCATTTCTTGTCTCTCTCTTGCTTTCTCACCTGTCTCCACCAGACCTCATTTGATTCCCCTAAAATGCCCAGTTTCTGCCAGTGACAGAGCCTTTGCATACGAATTCTTTTGCTCAAGAAGGTCCTTACCTGCCTCTTTAACTAATACAAGATTTATGACATTAAAAAAAAGCAGATCCCCCTAAACTTCTTTCCTTCTTGTCTTTCCCTTTCTGTGTGTGAGTGTGTATGTGTGTTTATGTAATAAGCATAAGGCACAGACCTCAGGTTACAGTATCTTAAAAGATATTTTCCTTATTCTAAGCCCTGTTAGACGTAGGCAATTTTTCCTAGATTCCTTTTCTCCAAAATGGCCAGACAGATATGAATCCAGACATAATTCAGGAATCTCATTTCCAATTCTTCATTTCATGTGGGGCCCAAGGCCTCCTCTGCTCCCCACATGTGGCTGTCAAGGCACAAATGCTATTAGACCACAGCCGCCCTCAGGCAGCGCAGCTTCAGATCATTAGTTCACTATTCTAGTATTAGATGGCCCTGTATTTCTCATTGTGTAGAATATTTTTTTTCTTTCTTACAAATTCAGTATGCATATAAAAGAATGTTGCCCATATTTTATCGCAGGGACATTACTTTGCTGACAAAGGTCTATATAGTCAAAACTATGGTTTTTCAAGTATGTGTGGTTTTTTCAGTATCATGAATGGATGTGAGAGTTGAACCATAAAGAAGGCTGAACACCAAAGAATTGATGCTTTCAAACTGTGATGCTGGAGAAGACTCTTAAGAGTCCCTTGGACAGCAAGATCAAGCAAGTCAATCCTAAAGGAAATCAATCCTGAATATTCACTGGAAAGAATGATGCTGAAGCTGAAATCTTCCATACTTTGCCACATGATGTGAAGAGTCGACTCACTGAAAAAGACCCTGATGGTGGGAAAGATTGAAGGCAAGAGGAGAAGGGGGTGGCAGATGATGGGTTGGTTAGATAGCCTCACTGACTCAATGGACATGAATCTGGGCACACTCTGCGAAATAGGGAAGGATGGGGAAACCTGGCATGCTGCAGTCCATGGGGTCACAGAATCAGACATGACTTAGTGACTGAACAGCACTATTTTATTGCACATGTCTGGATTGTTTTGTGGGACATTTCTGGCTTTTCCTTTCACATTCTTAGGCCCAGAAGTTCTTCATGCTCATATGTTTTTATTTATATTATGAAGCTTAATTCTGCAAACTACATTATAATCCAAATTCTAGAGAAAAGAATGAACCATCTACATTCTGGAGAATAAGAGTGGATATATGTAACAGAGAACACAGTCAATATTTTACAGTAACTAGAAATGGAGTATAACCTTTAAAAACCATGAATCATAGGTATACCTGTAACTAATATAATGCTGTGCATCAATAATACTTCAATAAAAAAAGATTTCCTGGATATTTTGTATCAGATAAAATATGCTGAATATATAAATAATAATTATATTTAAGTCATAATAAAGAATCATAAAAAAAAAAAGAGTGGATATATGTAAATAAATAACTGAATTGTATTGCTATACACCTGAAACTAACACTAACATAATGTAAGTCAAATACATTCCAATATAAAATAAAAATTAAAGATTAAAAAATAAAATAAGGACCTACTGTGTAGTGCAGGGAACTTTACTTAGTATTTTGTAATAACCTATATGGGAAGAGATTCTGAAGAAGAATGTGGTGGTTATTCACTAAGTTGTATCTGACCCCATGGACTGTAGCCCACCAGTCTCCTCTGTCCATAGTGTTTTCCAGGGAAGAATACTGGAGTGGGATGCCATTTCCTTCTCCAAGAAGAAGAATAGATATACATATATGTATAACTGAATCAACTATATTCCAATATCAAATAAAAATGTAAATAAATACATAGACATGACAAACATGTACACTCAAAAGAACTATTTTTTGTCATTACTTCATTAAAACACACATACATTAAGATATGTCAGTCTCTATATGATAATTGGTAACCTCACACTGACATAAAAGCATTGAAACTTTCTAATAAACCAGAACCAGTGTAAAACAAACAACAAAAAAAATGGGTCCATGAATAAATAAAAACAAAACAGCAAATAAATAAGAAAAGTAATGAATAACATCCTTGAGAAGGCTTTATATTTTCTTCTAGTATATCTGGGGCAGATTCTATGTCACTGACATTACCAGGCATTTGGTGCTTAAGCTGTAGTCATTCGATAGGCAGCTGCCACTCTTAGGCTGGTTGCCTTCCAGGGCCAGAAAGTGGGGATGAAAAAAGAGATGCTATTTTAACTGACGTAAGATAGAAAGGGAATTCACACCGAGGAACCCAAGGGCATAGTAGGAGACTGGCAAGCTTGTCCAGGGCTTACCAGGTGGTGCTTGTATTAAAGAATCCAACTGCCAATGCAGGAAATGGAAGAGATGTGAGTTTGACCCCTGGGTTGGAAAGATCCCCATGGCAACCTATTCTATTCTACTACTCTTGCCTGGAGAATCCCACGGACAGAGGAGCCTGGCAGGCTACAGTTCATAGGGTCACAAAGGCTTGGACAAGACTGAAGTGACATAGCATGTATGTATGCTTGGGCTCCCTATATTTCCATATGAAAATAGTTTGTGGTGTGTTGTACGCATGTTGCAGAGTCAGGTAGCCCAAGAATTTTTGCTACTGCTTATTTGAAGTAGATACATTTACTATTACACAGTACTGTGCCCACTACATAATTTTGCAATTGTACGTGACTTTTTTCCTGGGCATTCACTGTGGTGCCAGGAAAGAGTAATATAACATTCAGAAATCATTTAAAAATGCACAGAGGGTGACATGTAAGTTGAACAAATTCAACCTTGGAAGGACATCAGGAAAAGAAATATATAATTTAGCTGTCTATGTGCATATTTCTTTATACTGAAAAATTAAGTTAAATATTCTGGCTTTTATTCCTTTGCTTCTGCTTTCCTCCTCCTCCTCTCCCTCTCCTCTTGCCCACATATCTCATGTTATCTTATCCTTTCTCTTTGTCATCCTTTTTCTCATTGCAGGGTTAGGAGACATGGCAGCTGGCCTGAAATGGTAAATAGGCAGGTGATGACTACCTTTTTTGGTGAGAATGAGGATATGGAGTTTGAAAGAAAGTGGGACATCAAGGACAAACCTCCTGTACTTTTGGCCTAAGAAAACTGGTAGGCAGAGAATGGCTTGACTGAGTATGGGAGCACGTCTGGAGATGCAGATCAGGGAGATGAGGAGACTCTCAGAAGCCCATTTACAACATATTAAATTTGAGACATCAGTTAACCAAGTGAAGATGTAGCATACAGCGTTGAAACATGGAGTTCAGGAATGAGGTTCAGGTTGGAGGCAAACTGGAGCATTTTCACCCTGAGGATACTAGTGAAGGCCCTGGGACTGAATGAGGTCATCAAAGGAGGAAGGATGGGTAAAGGGAGAAGTATGATCCCTAAGCCTGGGGTTAAGTCTGACCATTTTCAACTCAGAAAAAGTCTCCTTTCCTCTCCTTCCCCGTCTCCTTTTCTCTCCCCTGTCTCCTCTGCCTCCTTTCCAGTTCTAAAACCCCCAGCACTTTAATCTCTCAGGAGGTAAGGTAGTTATATTGGCCAGTGATAAAACTTCAGATGAGATGAGGCATAACAATTGAGATAATAATTTGCTACTTAACTGTCATTGCTGCTCTCTAACTCTTAAAGTATAATTTAGATGCTAAAGAGAATTTAAAATTCTAACATTATACAACTTAAGAACTGCATCTTGTTTATGTTATAAATATTTTTAAAAATATTCCATTAAGTTCTCCAGTAGTTACTCCTCTATGATTGATTTCATCTCAAAATTGCTGCTACATGTACAGCTTGATCAACGTTTTGTGAAGATTAGCATTTACTGTGTGTTATACATGAATCTAAACTGCTCAGCAGCACAACAACCCAATGATTTGAAAGGGTTGGAGAGTCCTCCCTTCTTGGTTGAGTGCAGCTTTAAGGGAGATCCCTGTGGTCAGGGATCTGCTCTTATCCAGTTTTTACCTCTGACTCAGCAAGGTGAAACTTCTAGTTGACATATATATCTCCTTTCTTTTTCAGATGTTTTTCCCATACAGGTCATTACAGAGAATTGAGTCGAGTTCCCCCTGATTTACAACAGGTCCTTACTAGATATCAATTTTATATATAGTAGTTCAGTTCAGTTCAGTCCCTCAGTAGTGTCCGACTATTTGCGACGCCATGAACCGCAGCACGCCAGGCCTCCCTGTCCATCACCAACTCCCAGAGTTTACCAAAACTCATGTCCTATGAGTCGGTGATGCCATCCAACCATCTCACCCTCTGTCATGTCCTTCTCCTCCCACCTTCAACCTTTCCCAGCATCAGGGTCTTTTCCAATGAGTCAGTTCTTGGCATCAGGTGGCCAAAGTATTGGAGTTTCAACTTCAGCGTCAGTCCTTCCAAAGAACACTCAGGACTGATCTCCCTTAGGATGGACTGGTTGTATCTCCTTGCAGTCCAAGGGACTCTCAAGAGTCTTCTCCAAACCACAGTTCAAAGCATCAATTCTTTGGTGCTCAGCTTCCTTTATAGTCCAACTCTCACATCCATACATGACTACCGGAAAAACCATAGCCTTGACTAGACAGACCTCTCTTAGCAAAGTAATGTTTCTGCTTTTTAATATGCTGTCTAGGTTGGTCATAACTTTCCTTCCAAGGAGCAAGCTTCTTTTAATTTCATGGCTGCAATCACCATCTGGAGTGATTTTGGAGCCCCCAGAAATAAAGTCAGCCACTATTTCTCCATCTATTTGCCATAAAGTGATGGGACCAGATGCCATGATCTTAGGTGTCTGAGTTCTGAGCTTTAAGCCAAGTTTTTCACTCTCCTCTTTCACTTTCATTAAGAGGCTCTTTAGTTCTTCTTCACTTTCTGCCATAAGGGTGGTGTCATTTGCATATCTGAAGGTTATTGATATTTCTCCCAACAATCTTAATTCCAACTTGTGCTTCATCTAGCCTAGTGTTTCTCATCATGTACTCTGCATATAAGCTAAATAAGCAGGGTGACAATATACAGCATTGGCATACTCCTTTTCCTATTTGGAACCAGTCTGTTGTTCCATGTCCATTTCTAACTGTTGCTTCCTGACCTGCATACAGGTTTCTCAGGAGGCAGCTCAGGTGGTCTGGTATTCCCATCTCTGTTAATCCCAAACTCCTAATTTACCCCTCTTGCCACATTTCCCCTTTGGTAAGCATTAGTTTGTTTTCTAAATCTGTGAGTCTTTTTCTGTTTTATAAATAAGTTTATTTGTATTATTGTTTTAGATCCCACATGTAAGTGATATCATGTGGTATTTCTCTTCCTCTATCTGACTTATTTTACTTAGTATGATAATCTCTAGGTTCATCCATGTTGCTGCAAATGGCATTATTTCATTCTTTTTTATGGCTAAGTAAAATTCAATCTTGAAAGATTTCTAGTCTTTCTCATTCTTTGTTTTCCTCTATTTCTTTGCATTGATCACTGAGGAAGGCTTTCTTATCTCTCCTTGCTAGTCTTTGGAACTCTGCATTCAAATGGGTATATCTTTCCTTTTTGCTTCCCTTCTTTTCATAGCTATTTGTAAGGCCTCATCAGACAGCCATTTTTTTTGTGTGTGTGTTTCTTTTTCTTGGGGAAGGTCTTGATTCCTGTTTCCTGTACAATGTCATGAACCTCCATCCATAGTTCATCAGGCACTCTGTCTATCAGATCTAGTCCCTTAAATCTATTACCTAACAGAAGCAGAAGATATTAAGAAGAGGTGGCAGGAACACAGAGAACTGTACAAAAAAGATCTTCATGATCCAGATAATCATGATGGTGTGATCACTCACCTAGAGGCAGACATCCCGGAATGCAAAGTCAAGTGGGCCTTAGCAAGCATCACTAAGAACAAAGCTAGTGTAGGTGATGGAATTCCAGTTGAGCTATTTCAACTCCTGATAGATGATGGTGTGAAAGTGCTGCACTCAATATGCCAGCAAATTTGGAAAACTCAGCAATGGCCACAGGACTGGAAATGGTCAGTTTTCATTCCAATCCCAAAGAAAGGCAATGCCAAAGAATGCTCAAACTACCACAAAATTGCACTCATCTCACACGCTAGTAGGGGAAGGCAATGGCACCCCACTCCAGTACACTTGCCTGGAAAATCCCATGGATGGAGCAGCTGGTAGGCTGCAGTCCATGGGGTCTCGAAGAGTTGGACATGACTGAGTGACTTAACTTTCACTTTTCACTTTCATGCATTGGAGAAGGAAATGGCAACCCACTCTAGTGTTCTTGCCTTGAGAATCCCAGGGATGGGGTCACACACAGTCGGACATGACTGAAGTGACTTAGCAGCAGTAGCACACGCTAGTAAGGTAATGCTTAAAATTCTCCAAGCCAGGCTTCAGCAATATGTGAATCTTGAACTTCCAGATGTTCAAGATGATTTTAGAAAAGGCAGAGGAACCAGAGATCAAATTGCCAACATCTGTTGGATCATCGAGAAAGCAATAGAATTTCAGAAAAACATCTATTTCTGCTTTATTGACTATGCCAAAGCCTTTGACTGTGTGGATCACAATAAACTGTGGAAAATTCTGATAGAGATGGGAATACCAGACCACCCGACCTGTCTCTTAGGAAACCTGTATGCAGGTCAGGAAGCAACAGTTAGAACTGGACATGGAACAACACACTGGTTCCAAACAGGAAAAGGAATACGTCAAGGCTGTATATTGTCACCCTGCTTATTTAACTTATATGCACAGTATATCATGAGAAATGCTGGGCTGGAGGAAGCACAAGCTAGGATCAAGATTGCCAGGAGAAATACCAATAACCTCAGATATGCAGATGACACCACTCTTATGGCAGACAGTAAAGAAGAACTACAGTGCCTCTTGATGAAAGTGAAAGAGGAGAGTGAAAAAGTTGGCTTAAAGCTCAGAATTCAGGAACCTAAGATCATGGCATCCAGTCCCATCACTTCATGGCAAATAGATGGAGAAACAGTGGAAACAGTGGCTGACTTTATTTCTGGGGGCTCCAAAATCACTGCAGATGGTGACTGCAGTCATGAAACTAAAAGACACTCCTTGGAAGGAAAGTTATGACCAACCTAGACCGCATATTGAAAAGCAGAGAAATTACTTTGTAAACAAAGGTCTGTCTAGTCAAGGCTATGGTTTTCCCAATAGTCATGTATGGATGTGAGAGTTGGACTATAAAGGAAGCTGAGCACTGAGGAAGTGATGCTTTGAACTGTGGTGTTGGAGAAGACTCTCGAGAGTCCCTTGGACTGCAAGGAGATGCACCCAGTCCATCCTAAAGGAGATCAGTCCTGGGTGTTCATTGGAAGGACTGATGCTAAAGCTGAAACTCCAATACTTTGGCCACCTAATGTGAAGAGCTGACTCATTGGAAAAGACCCTGAAGCTGGGAAAGATTGAAGGCAGGAGGAGAAGGACATGACAGAGGATGAGATGGTTGGATGGCATCACCGACTCAATGGACATGGGTTTGGGTGAACTCCAAGAGTTGGTGATGGACAGGTAGGCCTGGCATGCTACGTTTCGTGGGGTTGCAAAGAGTTGGACACGACTGAGCGACTGAACTGAACAGAATATTTCCGTCATATATGTGTAACTGAATCACTCTACTCTAAACCTGAAACTAGCACAACATTGTAAATCAATTATGCTCCAATATCAAATAAAAATTTTATTAAAAATAAAAATAAAATTATTGTCCTCACCCTGTATGTCTTCCTGACCTGAAAAGGGCCTTTCTCTCTGGATCCCTGGCAACCTATTTTTTTCCACAGTAGTGTATGTATTTAGTGACCTTGTCTGTCACCAGGTGAACAAACCGGCTTCAAAATGAATGGTCGGTCATAGAAGACAAAATGTTCGAGATGAGTAGATCTAGAAAAAGACAGGTTTTAAAGAGAAATTTAACTTTAAAGTCTGCTTCTAGGTAGAGATGACAGTTTGTCCCAATCATCTGATAAACCAAAAAAGCAAAATAAGCAAGCAATAAGCATATATGTATATTTTTGTGAGGTAAAAGTGAGGATCAGGCATGAGACTTCTCTTTCTGGTATGAAATATCTGTAGAAAACAATTCAAACTACACTATTGTTTTCACATGAGTCTGGCTTTCCCTCTACTTCTAAACTGGGAGCAAAGCTACTTGAGTTTGCATTTTGTTGTTGTTGCTCACTTGCAAAATCCTGTCTGACTCTTCGTGATCTCATGGACTGCAGCACGCTAGGACCACTGTCCTCCACTATTTCCCAGAGTTTGCTCAAATTCATGTCCACTGAGTCAGGAATGCTATTTAACAATCTCATCCTCTGCCACCCCGTACTTCTTTTGACTTCAGTCTTACCCAGCATCAGGATCTTTTTTGTATGTGGCCAAAGTATTTATCTCTGCAATTAAACAGCTGCATGACCTTAGTTCAGTTCAGTTCACTTCCGTTCAGTCACTTAGTTGTGTCTGATGTTTTTGCGACCCCATGGACTGCAACACGCCAGGCCTCCCTGTCCATCATGAGCTCCTGAAGTTTACTCAAAGGCATGTCCATTGAGGCAGTGATGCCATCCAATCATCTCATCCTCTGTTGTCCCCTTTCCTTCCCACCTTCAATCTTTCTCTGCATCAGGGTCTTTTCAAATGAGTCAGTTCTTCACATCAAGTGGCCAAAGTATTGGAGTTTCAGCTTCAGCATCAGTCCTTCCAATGAATATTTAGGACTCATTTCCTTTAGGATGGACTGGTTGGATCTCCTTGCAGTCCAAGGGACTTTCAAGAGTCTTCTCCAACACCATAGTTCAAAACCATCAATTCTTAGGGGCTCAGCTTTCTTTATAGTCCAACTCTTACATCCATACATTACTACTGGAAAAACCATACCTTTGACTAGATGGACCTTTGTTGGAAAAGTAATGTCTCTGCTTTTTAATATGCGTCTAGCTTGGTCATAACTTTTCTTCCAAGGAGTAGGCGTCTTTTAATTTCATGGCTGCAGTCACCTTCTGCAGTGATTTTGGAGGCCCCCAAAATAAAGTCTGTTACTGTTTCCACTGTTTCTCCATCTGTTTGCCATGAAGTGATGGGACTGGATGCCATGATCTTAGTTTTCTGAATGTTGAGTTATAAGCCAACTTTTTCACTCTCCTCTTTCACTTTCATCAAGAGGTTCTTTAGTTCTTCTTCACTTTCTGCCATAAGGGTGGTGTCATCTGCATATCTGAGGTTATTGGTATTTCTCCTGGCAATCTTGTTCCAGCTTGTGCTTCCTCCAGCCCAGCATTTCTCATGATGTACTCTGCATAAAGTTAAACAAGCAGGGTGACAATATACAGCCTTGACATTCTCCTTTTCCTATTTGGAACCAGTCTGTTGCTCCACGTCCAGTTCTAACTGTTGCTTTTGCCTTGCATACAGATTTCTCAGGAGGCAGGTCAGGTGGTCTGGTATGCCCATCTGTTGAAGAATTTTCCACAGTTTATTGTGATCCACACAGTCAAAGGCTTTGGCATAGCCAATAAAGCAGAAATAGATGTTTTTCTGGAACTCTCTTGCTTTTTCAATGATCCAGCAGATGTTGACAATTTGATCTCTGGTTCCTCTGCCTCTTCTAAAATCAGCTTGAACATCTGGAGGTTCAAGATTCACATATTGCTGAAGCCTGGCTTGGAGAATTTTGAGCATTTCTTTGCTAGCATGTGAGATGAGTGCAATTGTGCGGTAGTTTGAACACTCTCTGGCATTGCCTTTCATTGGATTGGAATGATAACACCATTTCCAGTCTGTGGCCATTACTGAGTTTTCCAAATTTGCTGGCATTTTGAGTGCAGCACTTTCACAGCATCATCTTTTAGGATTTGAAATAGCTAAACTGGAATTCTGTCACCTCCACTAGCTTTGTTTGTAGTGATGCTTCCTAAGGCCCACTTGACTTTGCATTTCAGGATGTCTGCCTCTAGGTGAGTGATCACACCATTGTGATTATCTGGGTCGTGAAGATCTTTTCTGTACAGATCTTCTGTGTATTCTTGCCACCTCTTCTTAATATCTTCTGCTTCTGTTAGGTTCATACCATTTCTGTCCTTTATTGAGCTCATCTTTGCATGAAATATTCCCTTGGTACCTCTAATTTTCTTGAAGAGATCTCTAGTCTTTCCCATTCTATTTTTTCTCTGTTTCTTTGCATTGATCACTGAGGAAGGCTTTCTTATCTTGCCTTGCTATTCTTTGGAACTCTGCATTCAAATGGTTATATCTTTCATTTTCTCCTTTGCCTTTCTCTTCTCTTCTTTTCTTAGCTATTTGTAAGGCCTTCTCAGAAAACTGTTTTGCTTTTGCATTTCTTCTTCTCGGGGATGTTCTTGATCCCTGCCTCCTGTACAATGTCATGAACCTCTGTACATAGTTCTTTAGGCACTCCGTCTATCAGATCTAGTCCCTTGAATCTATTTATCACTTCCACTGTATAATCTTAAGGATTTTGATTTAGGTCATACCTGAATGGTCTAGTAGTTTTCCTCACTTTCTTCAATTAAAGTCTGAAATTGGCAATAAGGAGTTCATGATCTGAGCCACAGTCAGCTCCTGGTCTTGTTTTTGCTGACTGTGTACACACCTCCATCTTTGGCTGCAAAGAATATAATCAATGTGATTTCGGCATTGACCATCTGTTTATGTCCATGTGTAGAGACTTCTCTTGTGTTGTCGGAAGGGGTGTTTGGTATGATCAATGGGTTCTCTTGGCAAAACTCTGTTAGCCTTTGCCCTGCTTCATTTTGTACTCTAATGCCAAATTTGCCTGTTACTCCAGGTATTTCTTGATCTCCTACTTTTGCATTCCAGTCCCCTATATTGAAAAGGATGTCTCTTTTGGGTGTTGGTTTTAGGTCTTGTAGGTCTTCATAGGGAGAAGGCAATGGCACCCCACTCCAGTACTCTTGCCTGGAGAATACCACGGACGGAGGAGCCTGGTGGGCTGCAGTCCATGCGGTCGCTACGAGTCAGACACGACTGAGCGACTTCACTTTCAATTTTCACTTTCATGCATTGGAGAAGAAAATGGCAACCCACTCCAGTGTTCTTGCTTTGAGAATCCCAGGGACGGGGGAGCCTGGTGGGCTGCCGTCTATGGGGTCGCACAGAGTTGGACATGACTGAAGTGAC
The DNA here is from genome assembly GCF_023699985.2 of Odocoileus virginianus. Lineage (NCBI taxonomy): Eukaryota > Metazoa > Chordata > Mammalia > Artiodactyla > Cervidae > Odocoileus > Odocoileus virginianus. The sequence continues at coordinate 17,742,235 of NC_069677.1, forward strand.
TTAGCAGCAGCAGCAGCAGCAGCAACAGGTCTTCATAGAACTGTTCAACTTTAGCTTCCTTAGTATTATTGGTCAGGGCATAGACTTGGATTACTGTGATACTGGATGGTTTGCCTTGGGCATGAACAGAGATCATTCTGTCATTTTTTGAGATTGCATCCAAGTACTGCATTTTGGACTCTTTTTGTTGAATATAATGGCTACTCCATTTCTTCTAAGGGATTCCTGCCCACAGTAGTAGATATAATGGTCATCTGAGTTAAATTCACCCATTCCAGTCCGTTTTAGTCCACTGATTCCTAAAATGTTGATGTTCACTCTTGCCATCTCCTGTTTTACCACTTACAATTTGCCTTGATTCAAGGACCTATCATTCCAGGTTCCTATGAAATATTGCTCTTTACAGCATCGGACTTCCATCACCAGTCACATCTACAAATGGGTGTTGTTTTTGCTTTGGCTTCATCTCTTCATTCTTTCTGGAGTTATTTCTCCACTGATCTCCAGGAGCATATTGGGCACCTTCTTACCTGTGGAGTTCATCTTTCAGTATCCTATTTGTTGCTTGTCCTTGTCATTTCATCCTTTGAGTCTTTAGTTTCTTAACCAATGAAAAAGAAGGGTTGGATAAGATGGTTTCAAAGACTCCTATAGCTATAAAGTCGTCTTGTGTTGTGGCATTATACCTTGTTCATTTGTTTAGGGTCCTTAGCCAAACCAAATCTTACTTTTAAAATCAGTTTTTTAAACCAGTTATAAAGAGGCAGTTTATATTATGGTCTAAATCAGTACTTTTAAAACAGTAATGTCCTTCTGAATCATCTGGGGATTTTATCAAAATGAAGATTCTGATTCTATAAGACTGGGATGGGGCCTGAGGTTCTTCATTTCTAACAAGCTCCCAAGGGATGCTGATTCTGCATGTTTAAGGACCACACTTTGATCAGCAAAGATCTCAATAATCACGAGGGTTCCCATTTTACAGACACATTCACACATGTAGTCTCTCTCAAACACAGAGTTATGATGACCCATTGTTTTGTTTTAAAGATTAAGTTTAAATGTTTTTCCCCCCTAAGCTAAAACATCAAACCAAATCAATTCAGAAACCAAATGAAACCAAATAAATTAGAATAATTTCAGTTAATCATCAGAATATTTTATTTGCTTTCAGAAATAAATACATTTAGTTGTAATTGCTTTTTATATAATTTAGTGATTTTTTAAACTGATTTGACTAGTCTCCTGTCAACCCAATAAAAATATGATGTGCTGTCTCAACTTGCAAAAGAACACCAGGTGCCACATTCACTCTTCAGAAAGTCACCCTAACAATGCTATTGGGAATAGTTACTGTATGAAAAAACCCAGTACAGATGTTATGGGGTTTATTTTTAATATCTGTTAAACTTTTTCCTTCCTCTCAATCTAATTTATGTCAGGTACTAAACCTATGAAATTCATATTTGGACAGCTTGTCTCTACCTTGAAGCTAAAGAACTGGAAGATATTTTATTAACCACTGTACACTACTCTCCTCTCAAGAAAAACCATGCACACACATCACATACCACACAACTGACTTCCCTCAGGAATAATCAGCCAAAATGCAAAGGCAATATTATTGCTAAACTCAATTAACGATTGCTTCTGAGAGGAGGTTTTACATTTTTAACCTGATAACTATGCTCTATTCTTGAAGATGAAATTTTTTTCTGAACACCTGCAACTAACATGACATGTTTCTTGTAATTACACCAGTGATTCCAACTATGTAAGTACTTCCTAGCCTCAAACCCCAGTTAATAGGGATCTACTAAGTCTTTGAATTCACAAGTTAGATTCTCCTTTTAATGAAAAATTAAGGACTTATGTCAGTTCAGATTCTAGAATTATTTTATTGTTATTATTTCTATTATTATTGAGTCCCTGGTGGCTCAGATGGTAAAGAATCTGCCTGCAATGCAGGAGAACTGGGTTCAACCCCTGGGCTGGGAAGATCCCTGGTGAAGGAAATGGCAATCCACTCTAATATTCTTGCCTAGAGAATCCCATGGACAGTGGAGCCTGGCGCACTACAGTGCTTGGGATTGCAGAGTTGGACCAAGCGAGCAACTAACACACAACTTGCTGTTATTATTCTTGTTGTTCTTATCGTGGGAGAGATCCCAGAGATTCTGACAGAGCTAGTGAGGAGAGCTGAATGCTTTTACTAGATGGAGGGTGTAAAGCAAAAGAATCAGCTAACTTTATCAAAAAAGCAGTCCTGTTATTTCCCTCCATCTGAAGGCTTTCACCTCTGGAATTCAGATTCATTAGGTCTGAGCAGGATCTCCACAACTGAAATTTTAACAAGCATCCTATGTGAGTCTGATGCAAATATGCATGAGATCATACTGTGATAGTGATTTCATTACTCCAAAGTATCTTTGCTCTTGAATCATTTAATTTAAATGTTGCCATCTGAAAATGTGTCTGTTTAGAGTACCAGAGACTCTTAGTGATGTGGATAGTCACTGTTCACATCAAAGTCTCTAATGAAGAGAGCCTCTTCTGAGCATGAAAGGTATTTGGAATCATACATGTTGATCATTCAAACTTGTTAAAAGATTCCTTCACACTTTCTAGAGCTGATGTAGCTTTCATTTTAGCATTTGCCATTGCTTAAATTTGTCAGGAGGCTTTGCTATTAGTTTTGAATTGAATAAGGGCTTCCCTTGTGACTTAGCTGATAAAGAATCTGCCTGCAATGCAGGAGACCCTCGTTCGATTCTTGGGTCAGGAAGATCTGCTGGAAAAGGAATAGGCTACCTACTCCAGTTTCTCCTAATGAAAAATTGGGGACATGTCAGTTCAAGTTCTAGAATTATTTTATTGTTATTATTGCTGTTATTATTGGGCTTCCTTAGTGGCTCAGATGGTAAAGAATCTGCCTGCAATGTGAGAGACCTGGGTTCTATCCCTTGATTGGGAAGATCCCCTGGAGAAGGGAAAGGCTACCCATTCCAGTATTCTGGCCTGGAGAACTCCATGGACTACCTATGGGGTTGCAAATAGTCGGACGTGACTTTCAAAACCAAAATGGACGTGGCAAAAAACCAAATCCACTTCAACAGGAGTACATACATTTTGCTTACTTAAAATTCCTGGATGAGAGAAATGGCTTCTGACCCACTATATATATTTTTAGGCTATAGAACACTTAAAGATCAACATGCTATATTAATACAAGTTCAAACCTCTTTGAAGAAATATAACAGTATAGAAAGAAAATAGGCAATAGTCTAACTGATTTCCTAGAACTAATTATAAAAATGTGTGTAACTAGACATATTTTCATATAGCCTTTTATAGGGCAATTTAAAAATAATTATAAGTAAAATGTTATTAAAATTTTTTCTCCTCTAGAGGTTTCAATGTGAGTGAAAGGTTGGAATACAGGAAGCACTAGAAAAGCATGCATTAAATTTTAGAGCTTAAAGGGGCCTTTGAGAGCAGGAGTGAGGAGACCTGGATTCTAGCATTAGGTTTGCCTATGACTCAGTAACAGAAGACAAGTTATACCTCCTTTCTAGATCTATTTTCTTCTCCAATTTGACTTCTTATGAGTGAGATTATTCAATTCAGTGGTTTCCAGCTTGAAAACCACTTTCTGGAACCAGAGATAGCTTAAGTATTTGAAAAATACTTATCAAAAAACAAAACAAAATATCACACACCTACATACACACATACAGAGAAATATGTACTCAGAGTAAAATGAAGAAGAATACTGAATGTCATCTTTTTTTCATCTTGATTAGAATTAAATTACCTAGTGACACAATACTGAGTATCTTACACAGGTCAGAAAATTTGCTGATGACTTCATGAGAATTTATAAATTAGGAAAGTAGGCCAGTTACTTTCACTAGTGTCACAAGTCACAGAAGTCAAATTGAAAAATAACAGCAAAACAATTTATTCTAGTGAAAACCAGGCAACCACCTATTTAGCTAGAAATCTTGTATTTTATTTATGTTTACTTCCATAAAAATAAACATAGTCTTAAGACTCCACACAAAAACTATTAGAACTGATAAATTAATTCAGTAAGGCAGCAGAATACAAGATTAACAAACAGAAATCTGTTGCATTTCTCCTCACTAACAAATATCAGAAAGAGAAGCAGACAAACAAAAAATCCCTTCAAAAATCACATAAGAAACATCTAGGAATAAACCTGATCAAAGAGGTGAAAGACATATATTGAGAACTATAAAACATTGATATAGTAATCTGAGAATGACTCAAAGAAATGAAAAGATATACTATGCTCTTGGATTGGAAAAATTAATATTACTAAAATGGTCATATTACCCAAACCAATCTACAGATTTAATGTGACCCTTATAAAATTACCCATGACATTTTCACAGAACTGGAACAGATCCTAAAATTTACATGGAACCAAAAGATCAAGAATTACCAAAATAATCCTGAGAAAAAATAATAAAGTTGGAGGCATAACCCTCCCAGATACATGTGAGCTTTGTAAGTGCTCAGTCACATCCAACTCTTTTTGATCCCAGCAGCCTCTCCTGTTTATGGGATTCTCCAGGCAAGAATACTGGAGTGGGTTGCTATTTCCTTCTCCGTGGGTATCTTCCCGACCCATAGATTGAACTAGTGACTTCTGCATCTCCTGTATTGGCAGGCAGATTCTTTTACCACTGAGCCACCTGGGAACATCACAACCCTCCAAACTTCAGATATTGCAAAGATACAACAATCAAAACAATGTAGAATTGACACAAAAACAGACATATGGATCAATGGAACAGAAGGAAAAGCCCAGAAATAAACCCACAAACCTATGGCCAATTAATCTTTGATAAGGGAGGCAAGAATATACAATGGAGAAAAGGCAGTATCTTCAGCAAGTGATATTCAGATACTTGATGGACAGCGGCATGTAAATTAATGAAACTAGAACACTTTCTGACACCATACACAAAAATAAATTCAAAATTACTTTAAGCATTTAAATATAAGACATGACACTATAAAAGTCCTAGAAGAGAATATAGTCAAAACATTCTCTGACAAAATCATAGCAAGGTTTTCTTAGGTCAGTCTCACAAGGCAGTGAAAATAAAACCAAAATAAACAATTGGGACATAATCAAACTTTAAGCTTTTGCATAGCAAAGGAAACTATAAACAAAATTAAAAGACAATCTATGGACTGGAAGAAAATATTTCCAAATGATGCAACTGACAAAGACTTAATTTCTAAAATTTACCAACAACTCATACGGCTCAGTAACAGCAACAACAAAATAAATAAATGAACAGAAGACCAGCAGACATTTTTCTAAAGAAGATACAGACATGGCCAACAGGCACATGAAAAGATGTTCAACATAGCTAATTATTTGAGAAATGCAAATCAAAACTACAGTGAGGTATCATCTCATACCAATCGGGATGGCCATCATCAGAAATTCCATACAAAATTCTGGAGAGGGTGTGGAGAAAAGGGAATGTAACCTGGTGCAGCCACTATGGAAAACAGTATGTAGGTTTCTAACAAAAATAAAATAAAGTTATCTTATGATCTAGCAATCCCACTCCTGGGCTTGTATCAGGAGAAAACCGTAATCAGGAAAGATAACATGCATCCCTCATTGCAGCACCATTTACCATAGCCAAGACAGGGAAGCAACCTAAATGCCCATCAACATATGACTGGATAAAGATAATGTGATATATATACACACAATGGAATGCTACTCAGCCTAAAAAAAGAATTAAAAAGTGCCATTTGCAGCAACATAGATGTACCTAGAGATTACCATGCTAAGAGAAGTAAGACAGAGAAAGATAAATATATGATATCACTTATATGTGGAATCTAAAATGAGATACAAATGAACTTATTTACAAAACAGTGATAGACTCACACACTTAGAAAACAAACTAATGGTTACCAAAGGTAAACGGTGGGGCAGAAGAGGGATGAATGGGAGTTTGATATTAGCAGATACAAACTACTAAGTAAAAACCAGATATGCAAGATCCAACTGCATAGCATAGATAACTATAGTCAATATCTTATAATAAAATCATGATGGAAAAGAATATGAGAAAGGATATATATGTATGTATATGTATATATTGGGCTTTCTTCGGTGGTACAGTGGTAAAAGAATTTGCCTGCCAATGCAGAAGATGCAGGTTCAATCCCTGGATCAGGAAGATCTTTTGGAGAAGGAAGTGATAACCCGCTCTGTTATTCTTGCCTGGGAAATCCCATGAACAGAGGAACCTGGTGGGCTACAGTCAGATCGTGAGGTCACAAAGAGTTGGACACAACTGAGCGACTGAGCACACATATATATGTTTATAACTGAATCAGTTTCCTGCATACCAGAAACTAACTTTGCAAATTAACTATACTTCAGTAAAAAATTTAAGAAAGAACTAAACTAAAAAAAACTGTGCCTGACACACATTGCCAATAAATAAACTTTTGTTTAATACATTTAAACAAACACAGAGAGATTTTGTGCACTCTAAATATTGAAATACTCAGCTTCAGGTTTAAAAGACTTCCAGATTATGGGAAGAATCTTCATCAGGAGTCATGGGTTAACTGTACATTTGACAATTGTAATTAAGCAATTTTTTTCCCGTTCTTGATTAGTAGAAGTATTAAACCATGCTCTAGTCTAGTTTGCAAAAGAAAAGTCTTAAGACTTTGATACCAAGTAAAATCAAATTTGTGAGACAGTGCTTATTCACATCTGGAGAGTGTTAAATGCTCCAGGATGAGAGGCAAGGCCTTGCAGCCATGTGGTAATCAAGTTATCTGTGCTAATCCCAAGCTAGGAATCTAGAGAGACACAGGATCTAGTGGTTGGCAGATTGCTGCTCCTGTTCCTGCAGAGATAGGAGGAACTCTAAGCTGCTCTTGAGGTAGAATTTGTAGAACAGAGAAGTCACAGAGTCAGGGGAAGTGAAGCTGGAGCGGGGAAAGATGTAGACTAATGATACAAATAGAACAACTTAACTAGCTCTTACTAAGCCAGATCTGCCTGGGGGTAACAGATGACAATCTAATGTATACCTAGAGTTTGTGTAACACATGGGCTCTAACCTTTGGCCTTGGGTTTCTGAGTGGAAAATGATGAGACAGTGTACATCTGTTGAGAGTTTATCGTGGACTAGGCCCTGAGCTATTTTACTTACTACTCACTAGAACTCTGTATCAGTTATCTTATTATTCTTATTTAATAGATGAGAAAATTGCAGTTTAAAACATATGAGAAACTTAGGATCCCAAGTTTATAATATTCAAAGCCCCTAAGCTTAGCTATTAGGCTTTATGTGCTGGTTAAGGAAATAGAAAATAAAGGAAAATGGTTTCCTCCTTCCCAGGCCTGTGGAAGGGTTCAATTTATTCAACCTATTTTTGCTACTAACAAGGAGGTAAATTACAGATCATAAGTCTATGACAGTATATTCCAGACTTCCTTTCATAGCCCAGATTTTAAGTGTTGTTCCTCATGGTTGTAATGATGTTTGACATTGTCCTGAATAGTTGATATGGACTACATATTTTACTGCCTAGATTTTTCTCTGACTGTTAGAAATGGCACAAAATTGAGAAACCTCCTCATATACCTTCAGGAAGAATGCATTTTATGAAGATGCTGAAAGCATTATGGGAGTGACTAGTTCAGCCTGAGTTCCAGTACTGTATAATTGTCAGTCCAAAGTGGGTCAATATGATCACTAGTCAATGGGCCACAAAGTTTCTGCACATTTGAGGGCAAATGACTCACCAGCCACTAATGATACTAAGGGATATAAGGTCTGATTCTTAATTTGAAAGAGACTAGACCTTATATAAAAAAATATTTATGAATTAATCATATATTTGTATATCACCTATTCCAGATATATATAGAAAGGACTGTGTTTGGGGATGATTTAGGCAAACAGGATTGAAATGAGGTCAGAGAAGCTTCAAAAGAGAGAAAATGTGTCTTCAGTTCAGTCAGTCCAGTCGCTCAGTCATGTCCGACTCTTTGCGACCCCATGAATCACAGCATGCCAGTCCTCCCTGTCCATCACCAACTCCCAGAGTTTACTCGAACTCATGTCCATCGAGTCGGGGATGCCATCCAGCCATCCCATTCTCTGTTGTCCCCTTCTCCTCCTGCCCCCAATCCCTCCCAGCATCAGGGTCTTTTCCAATGTGTCTTAGGGAACAAAATGTGTTTTCCAGATTGAGAAATTAAAAAATGGTAAATTTTGGTATCATCATACAACTGGCACTGGCTGGTTTGAAATTTTATAATTGAAAGAAAAGGAGGGTGACTGGAAGTAAGCCTGGAAAGATAGGGAAGAGCTTTATGGATATGGATATATGGATAAAATTCCATTACACAAAGCATCATCAAATGTTTAAAATAAGAATTGAGGAAAAAATTGTGGATATAGTTTAACATATTTCTTTAGATTGGTTTTCTTTATGGGATTTCTTTTTTCTTCTAACCCCAGTGGACTGTTGCCTTATTTAATTCTTAAGAAGCTCTTTTTTTTTTTTTTAAACAAAGGTATAGGTTAACAATAAGAAAAAAATTTCTATCTTTGAAATGTTTTTGAACAGAAGGAACTACAAAAGAGGTTATGAACTGTCTTTCCCTTGAGAAATTTGAGACTAAGAGAATCTTCTCCTCTGTCAGAAATGCTTTAAGGAAAACTGACTAGAGATAGGTTAATGAACTCTGTTAGTCAATGACCTTATGGGGTCCTCCAACCAAATATTTCAGTGATTCTGTGATTTTTAGAGAGCTGCAAACAAGCTTTGCAAGTTCATGATAAAATTTGCAAAGCAGCTTATGGTTGGCAAGGATTAGTAGGGCTCTGTGAGCCCACAGATTAGCCTTTATGTTTTAATGTGCCTGCCCTCACAGACAGAAATGACACTGCTCTTTCAGCTTCAATAGGCTATGTGCTGTCAATTATTTTTCCAGACCTGGACATACTCAATCTTATATTACTTAGCCAGGCCTGTTGTGGTCAAGGTCACACATGGTGTTGCTAGCTGGCAAATATAGAAAAAGGTGAAGTTAATTGACCTTATAAGAGATGATTAGGAATGAATTCATAAAGACATCAAATCTCTGAATAGGAAATCACCTCAAGTTAACTTAGTTAAATATCTGGGTGGATTCAAGAATCAGCTCAGGGTCTCATCTGATCTTACCTATAGAAATATCAGATACAAAGGAGAGTCTCTGTAGGGAATGCCTTAGGACAATCTTTATGCTAGCTCAAATACACAGCAAGGTTATATCAGGTCACCCTGAGAACCAAGAGCTTAGATCCTCCCCAATAAAGGAAAATAACAGACAAAAGGAAGAAATTCTAAGAAGAAAGATAGTTATTAAAAAATGATGATGCATATTCAATTACTAACCCTAAAGGACACTAATATCAAAGAGTGTTCTAATTTAACAGAGGTACAGGTATTTAAGAGACTAAAATTGATTCCAGAATCACTGAGATTTGTCCATGGATGTCCTTGTGGAGGTTTAATATAGGAAGAACATTGATCCCTAGTTTGAGTCTCTCACCCCCTTCAAAGACCTGAGAGGGAGGAGGAATCCTGCCACCCACACCTTTAAGAGATTAACGTGTCTGTAAGTATAAAGTTTTAGTCAATGTGTACCCTAGAGTCACAAACTCTTTCTTCACATCTTATTACTAAAATGTAACTGACCCTATGAAACTGGGTCAGAATAGCAACCACTTATAGAATACTTTTGAGTTAGTGCTAATTCCCAGGAAAGTTATGTTTGGAATTAGCCAGAATGGAAATGTACTTGGTGAGAGCAGTCTCTCTCCATCTTTGTGAAAAATGGTTCATGAACTTCCCATGAGATTTTGTAATGATTTATGTAACTCATTGATAGTGATATCATAGATTCAGTCCTTTCCTTAATCATTTTTTTCTTTTATCTGAATAAGCTATGGAAGCCTAGGATCCAAGAACAATTTATTTGTACTTCTTTTGATTTTAGCAAAATAAAAAATTACATAGATTCTCATTGGATGCTATTGTGACATATACTTTGATTTCCCACTACTAAATGATTACAAATAGTATTACTAGGTTTACAAAGCACCAAAATCATTGTAATGATTCTTGAAGGCTCCCTCACCCTCTAGCATTTATCATCCAGACTGGATCTTATATTCAGTCCATTCATAAACAGATGGGACACTAGTGGTAAAGAATCTGCCTGACAATGCAGGAGATGTAAGAGACGTGGGTTCGATCCCTGGGTCAGGAAGATGCCCTGGAGGAGGGCATGGCAACCCACTCCAGTATACTTGCTTGGAGAATCCCATGGACAGAGGAGCCTGGAGTCCAGAGGAACCCTACAGTTCATAGGGTTGCAAAGAGTCAGACACGACTGAAGTGACTTAGCACACATGCATGCACAGATATTTCATATCCTGGATTTGGAAGATCTTGGTTTTCTTACAGATCTGAAAGGTTCAAAATATGTCTTCAGGCTTGCAAGAATCCATTTTTTAAAAATTGTCAATTTTCTTTTATTTTTTAGAATCAAGACAGTATTCATCTATTTTAGTCATACTTTGCTTTTACTTGGCTGTTTGGATGGTTGAAATGCCAGACTTGTCCTGTATTCTGTCACTAAATAACCAGAATATCATCAGCTGAATTTTCATAGAAAAACAATTTAAATAATGTTCCAATTGCAAAACAAATTTTGGTCACATAATAGTGGTATTCGTGGGCCTCTCTGTGTTATAAGTAGGATTCTTCTAACACTGATAAGGGGAGTTGTAAAGTTTTCCTATTCTGTTAATTGTTAATAAATCAAGAAAAAAGGAAGAAAACTGGGCTAGTCATAGCTCACTAGAAAGATTAGAAATGGGGATGAGGTTCCAGTGTCTCCAGATTCCAAGCTTTCTTCCCAGCTGACTCATCTTAGATGTGAATTTTTCTAGTACTCAATTTCCAAATCTTATACTGCCAGTCTTGAATTCAAGAAATTCTAGAAAAATTGAGAAAAAATGAGAATTGGGTAACTATGGAATCCAGCTTTGAATATCTTTGAGACAGTTATATACTTTTTTAATCAGCCAATTCATCTCTACCTTTGCAGTGAAAAATTTGAACCAATAGTTTGGAGACAGCTTTACAGTGGAATTTTCCTGATAAGATTACTTTAAAAAGATAACCTTTTCTATGACATTATTTGGATATAAATTATTTTGTCCTCTACAGAATACACTTCAGCCTGCACAGTATTGTTTGGGGGATCTCTGTGGAAGGATGTGTCAAGGTAATTACAGAGGGAGGAAGTGCCATTGCCAGAAGCTGATTCATTAATTTCCAGACAGATTCATGGCTTGCAAATCAACAGCTGAGAACTCAGAACCTATTGGGTAGGAATAGGAGTGGTTGCAGTAGGCTCAGTGACAGGCACCTCTTATGTCTCTCTGGGAGCAGAATGGGTCAGTGTTCAGTACCTTCATCCTTCATGTATTTCTAGACTTAAAGGGAGATTCTAGTTAAATTGAGTTGAATTAGAGGTTTTTTTAAACAGTAGTTGTGACCTTATCATTTCCTATCAATATTGCTGATGTAAAAACTGTCAGCCCACCAGACTGGTATTAATATCCTAGTAGTTAAATTTGTGTTATACCCATAAAACTACCTTCTAAACTAAATCGGTTGTACATTAGTTATAATTGGTAATATATTAGCTGGACTGTTTGTAAGAAACAGAAACCTACTGTAGTTAGCTTAGACTAAAAGATAATTTATTAGCTATAATATGGTAGGCAGACTTTATAGTGTCAAAAGAAAAATTGAACAATCAATACTCAAAGTAAGTTAATAAATAGAGAGAGTAGTCCCTTAGAATAAGTAAGTGACACATCTCTGTCAGGTGACACTCTCCTCATTGTGGAGGAGTACATATGTTGACCTTCCCTCTAAGATTAACAGTACAAGATCTAAGATTCAATTGATAGCATCTAGATGTACAAGCTAGATTTAGAAAAGGCAGAGGAACCAGACCTCAAATTGCCAATGTCCAATAGGTCATAGAAAAAGCAAGGGAATTTAAGAAAAACATCTACTTTTGCTTCATTGACCAAAATAAATAAAGCCTTTGACTGTATGGATCACAACAAACTGTGGAAAATTCTTATAGAGATAAGAATACCAGACCACCTTACCTCCCTTCTTCGAAACCTGTACGCAGGTCAAGAAGCAACAGTTAAAATCAAACATGGAACAACAGACTGGTTCCAAATTGGGAAAGAAGTATGTCAAGGCTGTATATTGTCACTTTGCTTATTTAACTTGTATGCAGAGTACATCATGATAAATATCAGGCTATATCAAGCTTAAGCTGGAATCAAGATTTCTGGGAGAAATATCAATAATCTTAGATGTGCAGATGACACCACCCTAATGGCAGAAAGCAAAGAGGAACTAAAGAGCCTCTTGAGGAAGGTTAAAGAGAAGAATGAAAAATCTGGCTTAAAATGCAACATTCAAAAAACTAAGATCATTGTATCTGGTCTCATCACTTCATGGCAAAACATGGGGAAACAATGGAACCAGTGACAGACTTTGTTTTCTTGGGCTCCAAATTCACTGTGGATGATGAAGCCTTGAAATTAAATGACACTTGATCTTTGGAAGAAAAGATCTTTGTCATCTGTATAGTCAAAGCTATGGATTTTCCAGTAGACATACATGGACATGGGAGTTGGACCATAAAAAACACTGAGTACCAAGGATTTGATGTTTTTGAACTGTGGTATTGGAGAAGACTCTTGATACTCCCTTGGACAGCTAGGATATCAAACTAGTCAATCTTACAGGAAATCAACCCTGAATATTCATTAGAAGGGGGTGGATGTTCATTGGAATGACTTATGCTGAAACTGAAACTCCAATACTTTGGTCACCTCATGGAAAGAGTTGACTCATTGGAAAAGACCCTGATGCTGGGAGGGATTGGGGGCAGGGGGAAAAGGGGACAACAGAGGATGAGATGGCTGGATGGCATCACCGACTCGATGGACATGAATTTGAGTAAGCTCTGGGAGTTGGTGATGGACAGGGAGGCCTGGAGTGCTGCGATTCATGGGGTCGCAAAGAGTTGGACACGATTGAGCGGCTGAACTGAACTGAACTGAATGCTGAAGCTGAAGCTCCAATACTTTGGGCATCTGATTCAAAGAACTGACTCATTGGAAAAGACACTGATGCTGGGAATGATTGAAGGGAAGAGGAGAAGGGGATGACAAAGGATGAGATGGTTGGACAGCATCACTGATTCAATGGGCATGAGTTTGAGCAAACTCAGGGAGATAGTGAAGGACAGGGAAGACTGGTGTGCTGCAGTCCATGGGGTCCATGAGAAACATCTGCTTTAAGTTGGTTATCTAATGAGTGTAGGAGCTAGAATCAATACAGGTTGACCTATCAGCACTCTGCTTCTTTAACTATGTAACTATTAGTAAGTGGATAGGATTTAAAGAATATATCATGCTAAAGATAGAGTTGTTAGTAAACTTCACATTTTTGATTGGACTAACTATGGAAGAGCACACATAGGTGTTTGTCTCAATTAAAGCTGGATCACAGTAGTAAATAAATTTATTCTAGAAACTTTGCAATACAAATATTAGCATGCATTTCATCAATCAATTTTTAAAAATAGATTTATATGAGTTAACTATTTTTGCCAGTGGATCACAATCACCTATGATAGAGAATCACAGAAAAAAGCTCAGACCTTCACACACAGAAATGTGTGCCTATGAAATTTGAATTTTATTTCTTAACAAACCTTGTCTTTTTTGTTTTCATGTATAAAAGATGGGATTCTCTGTACTTGTTCTTTTTGCATTTAAAATGCCTCATTTGAAAAAGTTTGATTAATCTGTTTTCCTTATTTGTAAGGTTATTGTAAAGTTTATTTATCACTTTTACTATTTCCATTTCCCATTTCCCTGCAAGTTGCACTCATTTTTAAACGTGGCAGGCAAAGATCTATTAAACTACATTTCTACCTTTGTGGAAACAAAAACACTTGTGGTTCCCTGAATGAAGTTGATCTTTTCTTTGTAACTGATTGTGGCATACAGGAAAGAAAAATAGAATGAGTGTATGGAACATATTTATAAAACAGCATTTTTATACATCCATGAATGTAAATAAAATGACTCCTTATGGGCTCATAATGCTGCACTGTGAAGGGAATATTCTGGTTATCCTGCCTTCTTAGATTCTCCTCAAAACAGTTACAGAATAAAAAATTACAGGCTCCATACAAAACTTATAAAATTAACCCCAAACTCCTCAATCTTCATTTATATCATCCATCATTCTCAAAAATATAAATACTATTTTTTGCATAATTTTTTTCTCAACAGAGATATAATAAAACTAGTCAATTAATTTTTCCCATTTCATTTCAAAGTGAAAAAAAAATCCCCAAACTAGTCTTGAGTTTTCCTTTCTCAGTATTTGTTGATTGAAAAGTGAGGATTTATCTTATGGAGAGGCTATAAGAAAAATAAAAATCCATTATCTTTGAGTAAACATGAGAAAAGACTTTATGGAGAAGAGGCGGTTGATAAGCTGAAGGTACAAAAATGGTGGAGCTGTGGGATAAAAGGATGAAATGATCTTATCTGTTGCTTATTTACTTTATGATATTAGGTTCAATTGTTGCACCTTAAAAGTTATATCAGAGTTATCTTGGAATGTATTTGTAAATAACCATAATAACAATGACACAGGTCATTGTGTCATAGTCACACACTGAAATCCCAGAAAACAATTCTGGGTCCTAGAAACCAAATACTGGTGAAGACTAAAAATGTTTCTGTAAATTAATGGAGTCTAAATCAAGATCTCTAGCCACTATATTGTCAGAAACTCAGTCATTATAAATACACTTCTTATCTAAATGGAAAGAAACACATGGAACTAAAACTTAAGGATCTGGACTATGTAAAACAAGCCAAAAGTGGAGGGTAAATAGACCGGGAAATACACCTGAGTCTCCAACTCACATTTTCTTTCCTGGCAATTGAGACTTTTTATTTTCCATTTTCAGACTACTTACCAAGCTAAAAACACAATTTTTAAAGTTTGCAAATAAGCCTATCTTTTTATACATCCTCCCCTATTTCTGTTTTATTCCTTGATAAGTCAGGATATTGACAAACTACAGCATGTCCAGAGAAGATAATCAATATTGTGAACAGTAAGAACATTGCAATGAATAGCGAAGAACCAAAGGAACAGAAGACAATTAGTTTGCAGAAGACAAGACTGTATTACAAGATATCTACGATAACTAGGCTGGCCTTGGAAAGATAGGGAATGTTTATACCGGACAGTTTCAGAAGATAAAAATAGTCTCATTATGTGCAAGTTAAACAGTAATTTCTGTTCAATATAAAGGCACTATCTAAAAGTTATTATGCCCCCCATTCACTTATTAAACAATATTTATTCAGTGCTGGATGTGAAAACTAATAAAACATGGACTCTGCTCTTATGAAATTTAAATTCCATCCAGAAGAAAGAGCATGTAGTAGAGTATATACATGTGTATATATATATATATATATATATATATGTATATATATATACATACATATACATACATATATACATATACATACACATATATATACTATATATACATGTATATATATATACTATATATATGTATATATATGTATATATATATGTAGTATATACTACACATATACATATGTAGTAGAGTATGATTAGTGCTGTACTAGAGATGAACCATAGTCAAAGCTATGGTTTTGCCAGTAGTTCATGTACGGATGTGAGAGTTGGACCATAAAAATTCTGAGCACCAAAGAATTGTGATGCTTTTGAACTGTGGAGTTGGAGAAGACTCTTGAGAGTCCCTTGGACTGCAAGATCAAACCAGTTAATCTAAAGGAAATCATCCCTGAATATTCATTGGGAAGACATGCTGAAGCTGAAGCTCCAATACTTTGGCCACCTGATGTGAAGAACTGACCCACTGGAAAAGACCCTGATGCTGGGAAACATAGAAGGTAGGAGGAAAATGGGACAATAGAGGGCAAGATGGTTGGATGGCATCACTGACTCAATGGACATGAGTTTGGGCAAGCTCCAGGATAGTTAAGGACAGGGAAGCCTGGCATACTGCAGTCCATGGAGTTACAAAGAGTTGGCCATGACCGAGCAACTGAACAACAACAAACAGATGAATACCAAATCATTTTTTGGCACTTTGTGAGCAGCAAGCATCTTGACTCATCTCATCTATTCCCATTGACAGCTTTGTATTAGAGGATGCTCAACACTTGAATGAAGGAAATAGATGAATTTATCCAAAGGTTAGCCTTCCTTGATGTACATGTGTGCTTTATCTCAAGTCAAGAAATATTCAAGAGATGACCTAGTCTGATTGCAGATGAGAGCATTCAGAATTGGGAAGAAGTTTGAAACAAATAACCTCTATGAATTCTTACAGCTTTTCAGTTCTCCTGGCTTGTTCCTAAAAGGGGAAAATGAAGATGCAGTCTTCACTTTCTTACCATCTCAGCCTTAAAAAAATATATTTCTCTATGGAGAGGTTGGGCTTACCTGGTGGTTTAGTGCAGGAGATGCGGGTTCGATCCCTGGATTGGGAAGATCCCCTGGAGAAGGAAATGGCAACCCACTCCAGTATTCTTGTTTGGGAAATCCCTTGGACAGAGGAGCCTGCCAAGTTACAGTCCATGGGATTGCAAAGGAGTTGGACATGACTCAGGGACTAAAAAACAGCAATGGGAAGCTCAGGCAATCTATGGATAAGACAGCTCCATTAACATTAAAATTGTGGTAACTATTCTTTGCAGCCAAAGATGGAGAAGCTCAATACAACCATCAAAAACAAGACCGGGAGCTGACTGTGGCTCAGATCATGAACTCCTTATTGCCAAATTCACACTTTAATTGAAGAAAGTGGGGAAAACCACTAGACCATTCAGGTATGACCTAAAGCAAATCCTTTATGATGATACAGTGGAAGTGAGAAATAGAGTTAAGGGACTAGATTTGATAGACAGAGTGCCTGATGAACTATGGATGGAGGTTCGTGACATTGTACAGGAGACAGGGATCAAGACCATTCCCAAGAAAAAGAAATGCAAACAAAGCAAAATGGCTGTCTGAGGAGGCCTTACAAATAGTTGTGAAAATAAGAGAAGTGAAAAGCAAAGGAGAAAAAGAAAGATATACCCATTTGAATGCAGAGTTCCAAAGAATAGCAAGGCCAGATAAGAAAGTCTTCCTCAGTGATCAATGCAAAGAAATAGAGGAAAACAATAGAATGGGAGAGACTAGAGATCTCATCAAGAAAATTAGAGATACCAAGGGAACATTTCAGGCAAAGCTGGGTTCAATAAAGGATGGAAATGGTATGCACCTAACAGAAGCAGAAGATATTAAGAAGAGGTGGCCAGAATACACAAAAGAACTGTACAAAAAAGATCTTCATGACTCAGATCATCATGATGGTGTGATCACTCACCTGGAGCCAGATATCCTGGAATGTGAAGTCAAGTGGACCTTAGGAAGCATCACTACAAACAAAACTAGTGGGGGTAATGGAATTCCAGTTTAGCTATTTCAAATCCTAAAAGATGATGCTGTGAAAATGCTGCACAAAATATGTCAGCAAATTTGGAAAACTCAGCAGTGGCCACAAGACTGGAAAAGGTCAGTTTTCATTCCAATCCCAAAGAAAGGCAATGCCAAAGAATGCTCAAACTACTGCACAGTTGCACTCATCTCACACGCTAGTAAAGTAATGCTCAAAATTCTCCAAGCCAGGCTTTAGCGATACTTGAACCGTGAACTTCTAGATGTTCAAGCAGGTTTTAGAAAAGGCAGAGGAACCAGAGACCAAATTGCCAACATCTGCTGGATTATCAAGAAAACAAGAGTTCCAGAAAAACATCTATTTCAGCTTTATTGACTATGTCAAAGCCTTTGACTGTGTGGATCACAATAAACTGTGGAAAATTCTGAAAGAGATGGGAATACCAGACCACCTGACCTGCCTCTTGAGAAACCTGTACTCAGGTCAAGAAGCAACAGTTAGAACTGGACATGGAACAACAGACTGGTTCCAAATCGGGAAACGAGTACGTCAAGGCTGTATATTGTCACCCTGCTTATTTAGTTTATATGCAGAGTACATCATGAGAAATGCTGGGCTGAAAGAAGTACAAGCTGGAATCAAGATTGCCGGGAAAAATATCAATAACCTCAGATATACAGATAACACCACACTTGTGGCAGAAAGTGAAGAAGAACTAAAGAGCCTCTTGATGAAAGTGAAAGACAGTGTGGAAAAGTTGGCTTAAAGTTCAACATTCAGAAAACTAAGATCATGGCATCTGGTCCCATCACTTCATGGCAAATAGATGGGGAAATGGGAAACAGTGAGAGACTGTTTTTTGGGGCTCCAAAATCACTCCAGATGATGACTGCAGCCATGAAATTAAAAGATGCTTGCTCCTTGGAAGGAAAGTTATGACCAAGCTAGACAGCATATTAAAAATCAGAGACATTACTCTGTCTATAAAGGTCCGTCTAGTCAAGGCTATGGTTTCTCCAGTAGTCATGTATGGATGTGAGAGTTGACTATAAGAAAGCTGAGCACCAAAGAACTGATGGTTTTGAACTGTGGTGTTGGAGAAGACTCTTGAGAGTCCCTTGGACTTCAAGGAAATGCAACTAGTCCATCCTAAAGGAGATCAGTCCTGGGTGTTCATTGCAAGGACTGATGCTGAAGTTGAAATTCCAGTACTCTGGCCACCTGATGCAAAGAGCTGACTCATTGCAAAAGACCCTGATGCTGGGAAAGATTGAGGGAGGAGGAGCAGGGTACGACAGAGGATGAGATGGTTGGATGGCATCACTGACTCAATGGACATGGGTTTGGGTAGGCTCTGGGAGTT
The DNA here is from genome assembly GCF_023699985.2 of Odocoileus virginianus. Classification (NCBI taxonomy): domain Eukaryota; kingdom Metazoa; phylum Chordata; class Mammalia; order Artiodactyla; family Cervidae; genus Odocoileus; species Odocoileus virginianus. The sequence continues at coordinate 17,761,314 of NC_069677.1, forward strand.
GTTGATGGACAGGGAGTCCTGGCGTGCTGCGGTTCATGGGGTCACAAAGAGTTGGACACGACTGAGTGACTGAACTTAACCGGACTTAACTGAATGGAACCATTGGATGCCAAGTAGGCAATATAAAAATAATTAAATATTTATTAAGTCCAATCATCATATACTCTTATTATTAACAATATCATTAATATTGAAAACATTTATTCAAATAATGAAAGGCTGGTATGAAAATAGGATTGGCAACAAAAGCAGAAGTATTTCCCTAACATTGATTATATTTGTGATAGCTGCTCTGTGAAATATGTTCTTCTTAAAATTCAGAATCTGAAACAGGGGAAGGTGAGAATAATGAGGCCATTAAAATGACTTATGCTGACTGTGATCAATTAAGATATATTATAGCAATATAGACCTTCTGGGAACCTGCTTCACTGGGAAGTCTACTTTAGGACACAGCCCTTCATCTTAAACAAATGTTTTGCCTGTGTTTATGTATGTCATCTTACAGGTTTATGTGGTATACCTAAATTTGACAGCAAGGAAAAGGAGAGAGAGAGACAAAATTTCCAAAAGGTACTGCTCCTGGCAGGGAAATTCCATTTATTTGTAATCTATTTATACTCAAAATGTAGTATTATGATGGATGTTTACAAAAAGGGAGCTTTTGGAGCAACATTTATAGGCTTGGGGAATGATATGGTTTTAAGAATTTTGAGTAAAGTACTCCTAAAAGGAAAATAATTTGAAGAAAAGATACTTTATTTTATGTGACTATTTCAGTTTATCTAGCATTTTAATGGCAAATTTAATCTCTTTCATTAATCTTCAAAACAATCCTGTCAGGTCTCAAAAAAGATATCTTTCTAGAGTTGTAAATAAGTTTCAGAAAAGTGAAGTGATCTTACTAAAGATACACTGTTTGAAAATATTAAACCCAGAAATAAGCCCAAGCCCTCTGGCTCGAGTTTTTAAGTTCTTCATTACCCTGCATTGATGAGGATATCGCCTTGAAAATTGTATGTAAATTTGGCAAATTGTAGTTAGAAAAATGACTCCATTTGATTTACATCTGCCTGCCACCATTATTGCATTCAGAGGATAACATAAGATCCTTTGAATACATTTGGAGTAATGTAGACAAAATTTCCTTTTCTAGGGACCATGTGAGGTTACAGAAGAAAGTGGAAAATGGTAATGGACTATGAAGAAAATTAGAAGGTAATCAAATATACTATACTCAATTTCCTTTTTTATTTAATAAGATTTTGCTTCCTTCTCTTTTTCTGATTATAATAGTATCTAGAAGTCAAAAAGAAATTATGCATGATCTAACTATCTAGAAGTAATTCCTACTGACATTTTGGCTTTTTTTTTAATGGTTTTTCTTCAATGAATTTTATATAGTAGGGGTCATGTTATAGTTACACATGATAACTTGATTTGTTCATATACATTGTCACAATCACATCACTTTTTCCATGTTACTAGAAATATTTGTATTCAATACTGTAATTCAGTTCAGTAGAGTCACTCAGTTGTGTCCAGCTGTTTGCAACCCCATGGACTGCTGCACGTCAGGTTTCCCTGACCTGCATCACCAACTCCCGAAGCTTACTCAAACTCATGTCCATCGAGTTGATGATGCCATCAAATCATCTCATCCTCTGTCATCCCCTTCTCCTCCTGCCTTCAATCGTTCCCAGCATCAGGGTCTTTCCCAGTGAGTCAGTTCTTTGTATCAGGGGCCAAAGTATTGGAGCTTCGGCTTTAGCATCAGCACTTCCAATGAATATCTAGGACTGATTTCTTTACTGTTGACTGGTTTGATCTTGCTGTCCAAGGGACTCTATTTACCTGTATAATATTCCATGTAATGGATAAACAATTTTGCTTCAGCACTTTCCTAGTGTTGGGCTCCCCTGGTGGCTCAGTCATAAAGCATCCTTCTGCCAAGCAGGAGATGTGGATTTGACCCTGTGTTGGGAAGATCCCTTGGAGAAGGAAATGGCAGTCCACTCCAGTATTTTTGCCTGAGAAATCTCATGTATGGACAGAAGAGCCTGGTGGGTCATAGTCCATGGGGTTGCAAAGGGTCACACATGACTTAGCAACTAAACAAAAACAACAAATAATAAATTGATTAATTTTTTGTTATTCTTTTGGAAGTAGAACACCATTCTCTTTATTATTATGCTATATAAACAGATTATAATTTATATAATATAATATATGATGTGTAATTATATTTTATCAATATATGATATATTATTTATTTGACTTCTATAAATAAAAATCATTCCAGTGGGTGGAAATTATGTAGCTAGTGAGGGAATGCTTTAATTAAATGGTAATTTAAGATAGAGAAAGAAAGAAAAATATTGATAGATAACAATGATATAAGCAAGGAAGCCTAGAGAGGGCATTTTAAAACCATATGCATAGAGAGGAAGCCCTCTGTATGCTTCCTTGCCTAAATCACAATAAAAGCATATATGTGTGTGTGTGTATATATGTGTGTGTGTGTATGTATATATACATAAACCAGGAGGAATATATTTTTCTTGGATGTTGAGAAGCACACTTTTTGTCAAGCAAGCATTAGAACTGTTAGGGATGTTAGGGATGGATACAGTTCAGGGCACATATTTAATATTTAGTGATATTAGCAAGAGGCAAGTGAAGTCCTCCTTTAGATATTTGGTTAATAGGGGAGTTTTAGGAAACCAGATGAATTATAGTCCAAACAAGAAACAAAAATCACACTAATCATCAGATACAGAAGATGTAATGAAAATTATTTTGATTAGGTATATAATTGCTAACTATTAAAAGAATAAAAGAAAAATTCCAAGGGGTAAGAGAAGTGGCAGCTGCCAGAAGCCACTGCCTTGCCACCCCTATAGCTGAGGGAACAAAGAACGGGGCGAAAGGGTCCTGCAGGTCTGAAAACGAGACTTCCAAAGAGGAGGGCTCTGCCCCTCCTCACCTGGTGAGTTAGAGCTCAGAAGGGGTGCCTCAGGTCTCTGAGAAGGGGATTCTGCTGCTCTAGAGGCAACTTCTACCATCACGGGGACAAAGCTTTGGCAGGCGCTGCTCACAGAAAACACAAACGCACAGAGATCCCCCAAGTAAACAACAACAATAACAAACATTGGGGCACATCCTGCCTTCCAGGCTTGCAGCCTCCCTCTAACGCCCTCTTTTGACAGAGTCTGCAGAAGTCTGCAGTTTCAGGTGCAGCATGCTGGAATTCGGAAGGGTGGGATTGCCTCTGAAAAGTATCCTCAGTTCAGTTCTGTTCAGTTCAGTCGCTCAGTCTTGTCCGACTCTTTGTGACCCCATGGACTGCAGCATGTCAGGCCTTCCTGTCCATCACCAACTCCCGGAGTTTCCTCAAACTCATGTCCATTTAGTCGGTGATAGTATCTAAACCATTGTTCGTTGACATCAGTCTATACTGCTCACATACATTATGGTCACATGTTATTTAAACAACATCTCATGACATCTTCATCTCCACCTGTATTTTCAAAGTCTTTCTCCATAATATATTTTTGTGTTATTTAAAATAGGCATAGCCTCTTTCGAGCTTCTACAAAAGAATGGTGTATCCTGTGTGAATATACTGCACATTTATGTTTGTTGGAGAATCTTTATATTCTGTAGCATATTAGTCATTTGTCTGTTTCTAATATTCTTAGACTTTCCTGATGGCTCAGACAGTAAAGCATCTGCCTACAATGCAGGAGACCCGGGTTCCATCCCTGGGTGGGGAAGATCCTCTGGAGAAGGACATGGTAACCTACTCCAGTACCCTTGCCTGGAAGATCCCATGGGAGGAGCCTGGTAATCTACAGTGCATGGGGTTGCAAAGAGTCGGACATGACTAAGCAACTTTACTTCACTTCTCTTATGATATTGTAAGCCTTTTGATATTCAATTCAGTTCAGTAGCTCAGTCATGTCCGACTCTTTGCGACCCCATGAACCGCAGCACGCTAGGCTTCCCTGTCCATGACCAACTCCGGGAGTCCACCCAAACTCATGTCCGTTGAGTCAGTGATGCCATCCAACCATCTCATCCTCTGTCATCCCCTTCTCCTCCTGCCTTCAATCCTTCCCAGCATCAGGGTCTTCTCAAATGAGTCAGCTGTTCGCATCAGGTGGCCAAAGTATTGGAGTTTCAGCTTCAGCATCAGTCCTTCAAATGAACACAGAGGACTGATCTCCTTTAGGATGGACAGGTTGGATCTCCTTGCAATCCAAGGGACTCTCAAGAGTCTTCTCCAACACCACAGTTCAAAACCATAAATTCTTCAGCACTCAGTTTTCTTTATAGTCCAACTCTCATATCCACACATGACCACTGGAAAAACCATAGCCTTGATTAGATGGACCTTTGTTGACAAAGTCATGTCTCTGCTTTTTAATATGCTGTCTAGGTTGGTCATAACTTTCCTTCCAAGGAGTAAGCATCTTTTAGTTTCGTGGCTGCAATCACCATCTGCAGTGGTTTTGAAGCCCAGAAAAATAAAGTCTGCCACTGCTTCCACTGTTTCCCCATCTATTTGCCATGAAGTGACAGGACCGGATGCCATGATCTTAGTTTTCTGAATGTTGAGCTTTATATTAGAGGTTATTTTTTCTATCATTGCCTCTTACAGTGTCTTGTAGGTCATAAATGCTTATTAAATACTTGTTGCATAATATATTTGAAGAAGATTTGGCAGAACTTTATGTTCAATTTGATGTAAGATGTGAAGGAGACAAAACAAGCAAAGATGACTCAGGTTTGTGAGCCTGGGGGTGATGGGTACTTTTATGTAATACAGAAATTCAGAAAAAATGATGGATTAGAGGAAGGTTATGAACTCTATTTGTCAACATGCTCCAGTTTGGCTCTTGGGAGAATACTTAGTTTAAGTGTTTTATTCAATTATGTGAGTATTTTGAAAAATTTGGAAAAGAGGATAAGCAATATCATAGAGTTATACCTTAGTGGTTGAAATTGAAACAAGGGCTTTATTTCCTGATGGATGAAGAATAGAAAGACCTAGGAGAGTGTTGTTCACCTAATAAAACTCATTGAACACATGCCAATATAAAGTACAGAGATCCATTGGTATGTTCAACAGATAAGGTCCCCAAGTATTGTGAAGCTTATAGATTTATCACTATAAACTAGTAGAGGCAAAACTTAAAGTAGAAATTATCAAGTGGTTAAAAAATATTAAACCCACAGGTTGGTTTCTTTTCATATTCATCCTTTGAACAAATGTTTGTTGAGTGCCATTCAAAAACTAGTTATTGGGCTGTTATCTTTTGGGATATAGCAACAAATAAATCAGAAACCTTCAGAGACACTGCCATTTGGATCTAAAACTCTCAGAGTTAGACTGCTAATCATGGAGGCAATTTTCAGCCTTCAATTGTGTCTGAGCCTAAGAAGTTTATTGTATTTTTTCAGCTTTCTTATGAATAATAATCCAGGTTCTCAGACTTTTGAGAGTTCCTTGGACTGCAAGGAGATCAAACCAGTCAATCCTAAAGGAAATCAGTCCTGAATATTCATTGGAAGGAATGATGCTGAAACTGAAGCTCCAATACTTTGGCCACCTGATGTGAAGAACTGACTCACTGGAAAAGACCCCGATGCTGTGAGACTGAAGGCAGAAGGAGAAGGGGACGACAGAGGATGGGATGGTTGGATGACATCACTGGCTAAATGGACAGGACTTTAAGTAAGCTCTGGGAGTTGGTGATGGACAGGGAAGCTTGGAAAACTGTAGTGCATGGGGTTGCAAAAAGTCGGACACAACTGAGTGACTGAACTGACTGAAAACAATGCCAGAAATATAATAGATATTTAAGAAATACTTGATGAATCACTGTGTTGAATGAAAGGCTGGATGCTTATCAATCAAAACATTATTTTCAACATTTCCTTATGAAAATTTGATGCTGAGAAGTTTCCTCCACAGGTATATCTAGGTCTTTCATAAAGGAAGCAGTCCCAGTGCTTGGCATGCCCTTACAGTTAGAAATGGGGACCAAATACCTAATCTGGTATTTGGAAAGGATACAGTTTATCTTAGGGACCCAGATATAGGAAAATGAATTGAGTCTAGTTATTTAAGATGGTGGTCTTTAACTAAGAAGGGGATCTTTTCTTAGAGTTGGGATATATGAACAGAAGTCAAGTTGGTTTGAGTGTGAGTCTCTTAAATACTGATTCAAAGCTCTTTACAATGCTTTCCACTAAGGTCCGGATTGTTAATCAAGTTTGCACGAAACTAATCCTGAAGTGGAGGGTGAAGTGGCACCATATGGGGAAAAAAGTCACTGAACTATGAGGAAGCAAAGATGGACACTTTGGCTTTCTATGTAGCTGTAGATATAGAAATTCTAAATAATAAGTCAGTTCACCAACATATTCAAGTAAATGGTTATTGAAGAGCTTACAATGACTTTCTTGCTTGACCAAAGTGACATGACTGTTAAGTTGCTAAGTTGTGTCCAACTCTATGTGATCCCATGGACTGTAGCCTGCCAGGGTCGTCTGTCCATTGGGTTTCCCAGGCAAGAATACTGAACTGGGTTGACATTTCCTTTTCCAGGGGGATCATCCTCACCCAGGGATTGAACCCCTGTCACCTACTTGGCAGACAGATTCTTTCCCACTGAGTCACCAGAGAAGCCCAAATTGACCATAAACCTCAGAAAAAATTATGAGTTGCTAAAAGCTTTTAAAACATTATACAACAAATGGTCATATATATGACCAAGAACTATGAAAAGATTTGCTTTAGGAGTTCCAGTGATCATTTCTTTCTGGTGTTTAGTATTTACCATACAATGAGCATCAGGTACTTTTTAAGCAGCAGTGTAGTTGGACTTTAAAGCCCATCAAATTTCAGTTTGTGAATATCTGATGTTTCTCTAAATAAAGTTTCATTCTACTTCTCAGTAAATACATCCTTAAAAGAGAAATTAGGAAGTGAAATCCAAAATTACTAATACTTGAATATGAATGCTTTTGGCATGTATCCAAAGTTTCAGTAAGTATTATTACTAAAACTGAATTAGTCTGGAGCATGTGGTCAGGAATGTTTTTAGTCAGAGAGGGTAGCAGAATGGGTGCTACTCTCATAGGTGATGATGAGCTGATACATCCTTGACTTCCTTCTTTTCTTCTAATTCAAGAATAGTTTTTTTAAGTCTCAATTTTCTTGTGCCTTCAACTGTGCTTTTGGAGCCTTCTGTGTTCCTCTGAGAAACATCAAGCTCCAGCATGGGAATTGTGGGAAGGGTTCTGATCAGGGAAGCATTTGAACCAATCTCTACTTTTACTTCTTTTACATATTGGGGTTTGCAATATATTTTCATTTGAAGAAACTATTTTGTGTATAAATGCAAAATGTTTTGGGGACAAAGAAGATACAAATGGGACTGGGTACATGCCAATGAATCTCTAGAAAAAGATTGATTTTTGTTAATTATTGATCAATCCTTCAACATGATTTTTGTCACTCCAATGATCTCTAACCACATTAAGATGTGGTTAGCTCCTCCATCTCTATTACTGGATTCATATTTAAATATAATTTGTTGTATCACTCAATTCTCAATGCAAGAGACCAGGGCAGGAATTCATGTCTCGAGGAAAGGCATATTAATAAATACCTTCTATGAAAAGAGAAATTTTCTGAGGAGAGGAATATTGATGTATTTGGCTATAGAATAATTAATGTATCTTACTAAAGTGGGATAATTTGAACCAAGATTGCCAGAAGAAATAACAACCTCAGATATGCAGATGATACCACTCTAATGGCAGAAAGCAAGAGGAACTAAAAAGCCTCTTGCTGAGGGAGAAGGAGGAGAGTGAAAAAGTTGGTTTAAAACTAACCATTCATAAAGCAAAGATCATGGCATCTGGTCCCATCACTTCATGGCAAATAGATGGGGAAACAATGGAAACAGTGAAAGACTTTATTTCTTTGGGCTCCCAAATCACTGCGGACTGTGACAGCAGTCATGAAATTAAAAGAAACTTGCTCCTTGGGAAGAAAGCTATGATAATCCTAGACAGAGTATTAAAAAGCAGAGACATCACTTTTCTGATAAAGATCTGTGTAGTTAAAGCTATGGTTTTTCCAGTTGCCATGTATGGATATGAGACTTGGACCATAAAGAAAGCTGAGTGCTGAAGAATTGATGCTTTTAAACTGTGATATTGGAGAAGACTCTTGAGAGTCCCTTGGACAGCAAGGAAATCAAACTAGTCATTCCTAAAGGAAATCAGCCCTGAATGTTCATTGGAAGAACCGATGCTAAAGCTGAAGTGCCAATACTTTGGGCACCTGATGCAAAGAGCTGACTCATTGGAAAATACCATGATGTTGGGAAAGACTGAAAGCAAAAGGAGAAGAGGGTGGCAGAGGATGAGGTGGTTAGATAACACCATCAACCCAATGGACATGAGTTTGAACAAACTCCAGGAGATAGTGAAGGACAGGGAAACCTGGTGTGCTGTAGTCCACGGGGTTGTAAAGAGTTGGAGATGACTGTCCAAACGAACAACAACAACAGCAAAGTGGGATAATGAATATATCTCTGAAATTACTTATGCATGGTAGACCCTGATGCCTGTTAGCAGAACATTACCAAAATCTTTCATAGGAATACATTAACTCTGTTAAAAAAACAACATGTTATGGAGACTAATAAATTTAGTGGTAAAAGTGTGCTTCTTCATACTGACACAATACACTTAATTATTATAGTGAGAATGTAATGAAAAGGGTATTTAAAGGGGGGAGTTTGTGAGGTGAGGGAAATCGAGAATACAGAGTAATCACAATCTGAGCCCAAATAAGATAAAGCTTTTGAGTAAGTTATAAATGAGCAATTATTTGATATAGTAACTTTTTAAAACAAAGTATTTAACTTGGCATTAGTTATTAATTATTAATGTTAGTTTTTGTACCTTTGAGTGAATATGGATTGCAATGTGAGATGCATTTCTTGGGGAAATACAAAGCAATGTCAATGATGGTCAGGACCTCTGATTTAAGAGGAAGATTGAAGTCACTGAGTTAGATGCCAAGAAATTGGGGTTTTGAGCTGATCTTTACCAAACATTACTGACCATGGACGAATTAACATTCTTTCTCTAGTGTTTCTACAGTTTGAGAAAACTGAATTAGTAATTTATAAAGCTCTTCCCAGTTATATATTTAAATGAATTAAAACAAGACAGAAAGTTCAGACACATAGCATATATTATTCCAAAGAATATATAGCTAAGATTAAAAAAATTGATTTCAGCATAATCATTGCACAGAGGAAAAATGATTTGAAGGCTAAAAGATAAATAGAGGGAATGATTGCCAGAGGTATTAATAAAATAACTCTGAAAAGATCTACCACACCTTAGGAAAATGGGCACTGCTAGTCTCAAATGATTTTTGCTTAAGAAGAAAGTGATCTTTTGCCCCTCATTCCTCCTTTTATTGACTTTAATAGCTGGAATTTAGGTTCCACCAAATTTGATTTTTTTTTAATTGAAAGAAAGAAAATTCCACTTTTCTAAATACTTCCTTTTCTAAATCACCACTATTCCCTAAATCAACTACCATTTATGGTAGTTAACAATTTGAGACATGAATATCAGATATTTGTTCCTATAATATAAAAAAAAGTCTGCCTTCATAATGGAAGAAATTGTTTTTTATCTAATCTTACTATCATATAGCCAAGAATAGGTGATTGGCTTTCCTTCAATGCTACCAATTATTCTGTAATAAAAGGACAATAATTTTGGTATCATAATTTGACATCAAAGACTGTGTCAAGGTTTTATTTTTCTATTGCTCTATTCTATCAAATAATTATATCTGTCTGAAAAGCTAATAGTGTCTTTATAATTTAAAATATTTCACAAAGTTTTTGTTTATTGGTATTAATCCTGCTGTGTGAATTATGTGTACTTGCCAAATATGTTAACCTAGAATAGCATATTTCAATTTTAAAATACTTTCAAGAGACATTTTCTCTCACTTTTTCAATATATAAGTATTTCTCAAATACTAAGATTGATTTAACTTTTAGATATAACAATCATCCTTCTGGAAAACTATTCTAATTTGGGATGCAAAAAAATTAACCTTCATACACCTTTTAATGGGCTTTCCAAGTGACATTAGTAGTAAAGAACATACCTGCCAAAGCAGGAGACTTAAGAGACGTGGATTCGATCCCTGGTTCGGGAAGATCTCCCAGAAGAGGGCATGGCAACCCACTCCAATATTCTTGCCTGGAGAATCCCATGGACAGAGGATCCTGGTGGGCTACAGTCCATAGGCTTGCAAAGAGTCAGACATGACTGAAGTGACTTAGCCTGCATTGCACACACACCTTTTAATAAATTAGCAGTTATTTAGACAACTGAGTTTTAATAGTATTAATTGATTTATACTTTACACTGTTTCTAGTGTTCAATTCAGTTCACTGCAGTCACTTAGTCATGTCCGACTCTTTGCGACCCCATGAATTGCAGCATGCCAGGCCTCCTTGTCCATCACAAACTCCCGGGGTTTACTCAAACTCATGCCCATCAAGTCGGTGATGCCATCCAACCATCTCATCCTCTGTCATCCCCTTCTCCTCCTGCCCCCAATGCCTCCAAGCATCAGGGTCTTTTCCAATGAGTCAACTCTTCACATGAGGTGGCCAAAGTATTGGAGTTTCAGCTTCAGCATCAGTCCTTCCAGTGAACACCCAAGTCTTATCTCCTTCAGGATGGACTGGTTGGATCTCCTTGCAGCCCAAGGGACTCTTAAGAGTCTTCTTCAACACCACAGTTCAAAACCATCAATTCTTTTGTGCTCAGCTTTCTTCACAGTCCAACTCTCACATCCATACATAACCACTGGAAAAACCATAGCCTTGACCAGACGGACCTTTGTTGGCAAAGTAATGTCTCTTCTTTTTAATATGCTATCTACGTTGGTCATAACTTTCCTTTTAAGGAGTAAGCGTCTTTTAATTTCATGGCTGCAATCACCATCTGCAGTGATTTTGGAACCCCCAAAAATAAAGTCTGACACTGTTTCCACTGTCTCCCCATCTATTTCCCATGAGGTGATGGGACAAGATGCCATGACCTTAGTTCTCTGAATGTTGAGCTTTCAGCCAACTTTTTTACTGTCCTCTTTCACTTTCATCAAGAGGCTTTTCAGTTCCTCTTCACTTTCTGCCATAAGGGTGGTGTCATCTGCATATCTGAGGTTATTGATATTTCTCCCGGCAATCTTAATTCCAGCTTGTGCTTCTTCCAGCCCAGCATTTCTCATGATGTACTCTGCATATAAGTTAAATAAGCAGGGTGACAATATACAGCCTTGATGTACTCCTTTTCCTATTTGTAATCAAATACAAATCTGAATTTAGTAGGCAATGTTTCTACAACTTTCCTCATTAAAAAAAAAAGCATAAAACTTTATGCCTGCTTGAGATTATACTGAGACTTTTTTACCTGTTGACTTTTCTTTGTTACAGGAACAGGTAGGGAACACAAATATAAACAGCCTAGAATGGAATAGTATGAGGTATATGTTAACAACTGCCCTGAGGGCAGTCTGATTTCCTGGACCTATTGCAAAGGAGAATCATCTCAAGCCCTGGAAAGTGACCGTGGGGCTTAACACTATAAAAGTTTGAGGTTGGCAAGAGTACCATAACATCTGAGGCCCTTCATGATCAGACACCAACTTATTTTGTCTGCTTCTACATTATACCTGACTTTATGTTCTTATTGCATATGACCATTCACCACTTCCCAAACAAAACCACATTTTTAGTAACTATAGGCATTCTGGCATATACTATCAGCCTGAGGCACCATTACTTCGCCCTCTTCCTCTCCAGGTTCTTCATGGCCTTGGACGTTAAACTAACAAGTATATATTCCACACATTGAAAGAGCCCTTTACAATATTGAAGAGCCTTCAAACCTATTATCTTATGTGACTTTTTGTAAGAATCTTTTCAGGATTTTATGTTACAGTCAAACTAGTTTAAAATATAAATTTTCAGTTGAGGAAAATAGAAAACACAGATATTCTTTGACCAACTACAGATTACACAAATATTTGATGAAGAATTTGAACTTAAGTAATTCATCTTAAAGCAAAGATTTTTTTCTTCAGTACCATATATAACCCCATGACATCTTTCAATTTATAGAATGATACAACTCAAGAATTGGAACAGCTCAGGCAAATTTAACTTAGTTGAATTTTCTTTCTTGCTTTCACTAAACATTTTTTTTTCTGATAGACTTCCTTGAAAGGTAAAAGGCTGTCATCAATGCAGAGAGTGCAAGAAGCATTCCTGTTTGAATATATACCAAGTCTGAACTTTATGCTATTGAGAACTGTGGCTTTGTCATTAAGTTTGTCACATGGTAACCATGAAAAAGCAAACAGTCTCCATGTTCTGTTTCCATGTGATAGAACACATTTTATTTATCCAGAAATGTTGAAACCACTGGCAATTCCAAAGGAGTCATTAATTATAAAGTAGGGTAAGAATTGATTTATCAAAAGTGTTAAGATTATGATTTAGAGTTTCATAAGAGACTTTGATTTTCCCAAAGTGACATGGAAGCCTTTGGAATAGCTTTGCACTATAGTCATCTACAACCAACTAATTTCCCTGTGGAGTGTACAGGGCTTGTGGTAAGTATTTTGATTCCTAAAGGAATGCCTTTGGGCAAGGCCAAACTAGCATAAATCTTAGAGATTAAAGGTTCCTGCCTCACCATCACCACCACCACCACCACTACTACTAGTGTGTGCCTTGTTGAAGTTCTATACCTTTATGTACTGAAAAAAGGTTGAAATGAATCAGGAAACTGTAACTAAGGGTGAGGAAAAATAGGAGGAAAGATTACATTTTGTCAGGTTTTTTGTTCTTTATCTCTAATTTCTAGGTTTTGAATAAGTAGAGTGAGATGAAAGAAGGTCCCCGTTGTCATATTGAAAGACAAAGTTATGGTTCCCGGTGCTCAAGTACAAGCTCTGGGTTGAATCCATCACAGTTAAATCTTGAGAGTATCTTAATTATATGCTGGCAGAGAAAGAATGACTCTGTACATTTTTAGGGTTTGTAAATAGGATGAGAGAAAAAATATTAAATGACTTGAGGATCGTTGTGGCTACAGAGAGGTTTAAGGGGGTAACTGAAAGTCTTAGGACTTGTATTTCATAATTTCCACTCTTGCTGCCATAGCTAATTTGAGGCTTGTTGAGCTACTCTTCACTGTGTTTTTGGGAGAACGTTGAACCAGGATTTATAGAACTGGGTTTTAATTATGGCTTAAACACTCTCTATTCTGTTAACTTTGGCCAAGTCACTTAGTTTCTCTAGTTACCTCTTCTCCTTTTCAATAGAACAAACTTGACAATATCAATCTTTTATAACTTGCAAAACTATTGTGAGACTTAAACAAGTTAATGGCTAATGATCACATCATAGAAAGTGAGTCTAGCAAGTCTTTTGGTATTTTTTACATTCATGTAATCACGTTGTCCTACCATATTTTTATTTAATAGAATTGCAGCTTTCAACAAACACACTCAAAAATTGGGACTGTGAGACCAGGACAGTAATCTAGCCTTGGATTTTTCCTGGTGGAATGGAATTTCATCAATAAAGCATTCAGATTTCAGGTGTTCTACCTCGTTTACATTTTGTGTTGGTACAGTGTTCCAGAGGATGCAATGGCAGGATAATATCATTGACTCAATGGACATGAAATTGGGCACACTCCAGGAGAGAGCGAGGGACAGGGAGGCGTGGTGTACTCAGTCCATGGGGTTGTAAACAGACAGACACGATTTAGCGACTGAACAACAACATCACAGTGTTCCAAAGAGATGTGCCACATCCTTACAAACTCCCACCATCTGCTAGAAGGCCCTTCCTCAGGACCCAACTATAGAATAGTATGGCAATACTTTTCTCCCCTTCTTTCTTTTCTGCCACAAGCAGCCATGAACTTACAATTCATCTGTATGAATAAAGAAAAAATTATTTTAGTCCAAACTTATTTGTAGAAGTCAGAATTTTGTTATTATGAGTTTCCTTGAAGTTCTTAGAAAATAGTATGTCTGATATAATTTAATTTTTCATTTTAATACATTTACTTGTAGAAAATTCACTATATTGAAACAGAAGGATCGCTGAAACATGAATGAGATTTGGTGCACTGATTTTTAATTTGGACATCTGCCTACTAGCTGAAGTAGGGGAAGAGATGAAGGTATCTGCTTTGGATGGATTAGAAAAACCCTTTTATGTTGCATTGGCGGTGAAAGGGGAAGTGTTCTACCTTGTTGAACCTCTATCAACCTTATCAACCTCTACCTCTATCACACCTCTATAAAGTGAAGTATGTCATTTTGAAGTATGTCATTCCATTTACTCCAACACCCACGTCTTCTTGTAGACTTGCACCCAGGGTAGATTATAAAAAAAGAAGAGGAATTCCATGCCATCTATTTAAGCAGTTAAACCAGTCTTTTATATAAATATGTAAGTGAACAATGTGGATCATTAGACAGGTATTTAAGAAATGCCAGCAGCACAAATAAATATTACTAAAGTGAAAAAAAGCTTGCCCTGGCAAAATGAATACAATTTATATAAGAAAAAAACCCATAAAAATCCATTTGGTTGAAATCTTTGGAGTGATTATAAAGTGTATGTTATTAATAAAAAAATACAACAAATATGCTTCTTTTAGAAAGATGCAATAAAAAAACAGTTCATATTGGCCACATTAAAAAAAAATGACAGCAGAACTAGAGGAAAATTCAAGTAATCCTCTCAGAATATAATTCAAAGAAGAAAAAAAAATTTTTTTGGCTGTGTTTTGGTCTTCATTGCTGCACTCAGGCTTTCTCTAGTTACTCTGAGTGGGGGTTACTCTTCGTTGCGGTGGGGGCTTCTCATTGCTATGGCTTCTCTTATCGTGAGTGCCAGCTCTAGGCACTGGGGTATCAGCACTGACATCATGCTGGCTCAGTTGTTGTGGCACATGGGCCTAGTTGCTCTATGGCATGAGGACCCTTCCTGGATCAAGGGCTGATACCATTTGCTTTGCTAATTTATAGGTGTACTTTTTGAGTGTTGTTTCTTTGGTTTTCTCTATAAATTTTTTTTTTTAAATCTCTCTTTGCTTAAGGTTAGGAAATTTCCCTATATTATCTCTCTCTCTCTCTCTCTCTCTTTTTTTTTTTTTTGGTAATCTTTTTCAATGCTGGGTATTAAGCACATCCACTAAAAGTTTTTCTTTCTTTTAAATTACACTTTCTGAAATTTACCTCATCAAGGTGCACATTATTTAATTTTTTGGATAGTTCTAATTATTTTTTCTGTAAGTGACCTAGCAGTTCCAAAAGCATCCACAAACGTGATGCTCTTTTTCCTGACCTGATAGAACTGTAGAATAGACTTCGTAGGGTAACTTTTTATTACTCACCTTTATGAGAATTGACAAATCATGTCTCCTACAAAGTACCTCCATTTTCCCTTTGCTCTCAAGTCTGATGTTTTAGTCTACTCAGTTGCAAAGGAAAAGATGATAAAAGCAGGGTAAGGCATGACAAAAAAAGCGCTGTACTGAGAGGAAAACAGAATCTTGTGATTTTGATCTTCAATAAATTCTTGATTTTTGAAAAAGTAACTGAGAAACATGATATTTCAAAAGATCTGATAGATGCTTTTTAAAGTGATGCTAGGAAATCTTTTAAATTTCATATTAATGTTTGTAAACAACATATAAACCATAATGGCAGTTATAAATAATCTCAAAATAAATTTACACAACCAAAAGTGTACTTTTTGTTTAAGTACTGTATCACAAAACTTTCTAGCTACAATTAATATGTGCACTACAAATATCATTTTACATTTCACACTGTAAGTTAATAGTCACTAGAGGCTTGCAGGCTCAAACAAAGTTGTATCACAATAAATGCATATACTTGCCTTGGAAATAATCAATATGGTCATACTACAAGGTTGCTGTTTGCTTTGCTGCTTCTTAGAAATCATATCTTTTCTATCAGTCACAAGTTTAATGGGGTATACATCAACTATAGTAGAGTTACCATTTACCCATTCTTGAAATACTGATGTGATCTTTGACTTCAAATCCCTAGAGTCTGGTATCTAATTAGTTGCCAAGTCCTGTTGCTTTGACAATAGGCATGGAATTGGAGAGAGAGAAAGATTTATCACTTGTTCTGCATTCCTTAGCTATTACTTTAAAGAGGTATTATTATTGCTTCTTTAGCAACTGTAAGAGCTCCATCCAGCTTCTTATTTCTTTCAGTTCTTTTTATTCTAATCCATTTATTCCACCTGGTTAGTTTTTCAGCAGTACTAGCAGGATGCTGCTTTGACTTAGTTCAAAATCTCCCAATGGTTTCTTGTTTACTTTTGGCAATGTAATTCCAGTGCTTTAGCCTGATATTCAAGTTTCCACATGGTCTGACCCTAAGCCCTTTAATTTTTCCAAATTGTTTTCTCCATAATTCCTCTAATATACCTTATATTTAACTCTCCTAAGTCCCTAAGATTTTTGCACAGTATGTGCCATTGTTTATTGGCGTCTATCACAAGACTCTTAACTTATTCACCTTTAAAACAACCTTTAAAAAACATGTTTAAAGACTAAACCACTTCTAAAAATGATTTCAGCCATTTTTTAATAAACACACACACAGCCTACTGACTAATCAAGTACTAAGATTATATCAGCTCTGGCAAGTATCCATTGAGGTTAGAATAATACAAACTCCATACTGATATGTTAATCTCTCTCTGGTAAAATGAAATGACTTCTAAATTCTTTCTAAAATAAGTCTTCCATGAGCTATGGTATCTCCTCTGGTTGCAGGAGTAACTGTCATGATTCAATTAAATGTATCAGATAAAAATGAAAAATCATATATTAACTAAAGTGAGAAATAGGCAGTGTGGTGTTACTTCCTAATTTTCATCTACTTTTTTACTTACCTAGACCTTTGTATCTGCCAGTGAATTTACTTTTATGTGACACAAGGAAATAAACAATTTCTCTCCAACAAAGAAGACAATATCAAAGAGAATATATTTCATAAATGCTTCTAATTTTACTGAGATGGAAGCTATATTTCTGTAAGGAGCTTTGAAAGGTGACTCATCACCAGGCACTAGGTTCAATGTGACCACCTTTATTCAAAAGCTATTAGAATGTGATATTACATATAATTAAATTTTTTAGAAACTTCAAATTATATTCTAAAATTTTCTTTCTATAGAAGTCTTTTGAAAGTGGATAACTTCCTGTGTTGATTTCTATAGCAAAGGGCATTGGCATTTTTTGTTGATCTTGCAGGCTTATCTTTATGAATATTCATTATGTTATTATAGAGTAATCTAGTCTATTGTGGCTTTAATAACTTCTCTAATTTGAGAAGGTCAGCTAACATTTCTTCCATAATAAACTTACTTTCAGTTAAGAATATATCTCTTACTCTTGCTTCCTCTTTGCTTCCTGTCTTTATCTTTTGTGAACTGAAAAACAAGTGTCCAAGTAAATCAAGAATTATATACTATGTAAAAGGGTAGGATACATTTATATGACAGTTCATGATTTATAAAACATCTGATGATACATTGGGGCTTCCTGGGTATCTCTAATGGTAAAGAATCTGCCTGCAATGTGGGAGACCTGGGTTTGATCCCTAGGTTGGGAAGATCCCCTGGAGAAGTGAATGGCAACCCACTCCAGTATTCTTTCTGGAGAATCGCATAGACAAGGGAGCCTGGTGGGCTTCAGTTTCATGGGGTTGCAAAGAGTCGGACATGACTGAGTGACTAACATTTTCACTTTCTTTCTGATGAAACATTACTTTGTTTAATCACCAAAGCAAACCTGAGTGGTCAATTTTATCTACACTTTACAAATAAGTAAATCAGAGGCCAGGTAAGTAGATCATAATTCATAAATACTTATACATAGTAAGTTTATCTGTAGAATGTGAACACAAATGTGTTGACTCCATCTATAATAAATTTTACATTGTGGTATTGTTTCCAGTAAGGGCTTTGATTTAGGTCATACCTGAATGGTCTAGTGGTTTTCCCTACTTTCTTCAATTTAAGTCTGAATTTTGCAATGAGGAGTTCATGATCTGAGCCACAGTCAGCTCCCGGTCTTGTTTTTGCTGACTGTAAAGAGCATCTCCATCTTTGGCTGCAAAGAATAGAATCAATCTGATTTCGGTATTGACCACCTGGTGATGGTGTCCATGTGTAGAGTCTTCTCTTGTGTTGTTGGAAGAGGGTGTTTGCTATGGCCAGTGTGTTCTCTTGCTAAAACTCTGTTAGCCTTTGGCCTGCTTCACTTTGTACTCAAATTTGATTAGATTATAATCAAATCCCTTACAATTATACAGTAGAAGTGACAAATAGATTCAAGGGATTAGATCTGATAGAGTGCCTGAAGAACAATGGATGGAGATTTGTGACATTGTACAGGAGGCAGTAATCAAGACCACCCCCAAGAAGAAGAAATGTAAAAAAGCAAAATGGTTGTCTGAGAAGGCCTTACAAATAGCTGAGAAAAGAAAAGACACAAAAGGCAAAGGAGAAAAGGAAAGATATTCCCATTTGAATGCTGAGTTCCAAACAATAGCAAGGAGAGATAAGAAAGCCTTCTTCAGTGATCAATGCAAAGAAATAGAGGAAAACAATAGAATGGGAAAGACTAGAGATCTCTTCAAGAAAATTAGAGATACCAAGGAAACATTTCATGCAAAGATGGGAACAATAAAGGATAGAAACGGTATGGACCTAACAGAAGCAGAAGATATTAAGAAGAGGTGGCAAGAATACACAGAACTATACCAAAAAGATATTCATGACCCAGATCATCATGATGGTGTGATCACTCACCTAGAGCCAGACATCCTGGAATGTGAAGTCAAGTGGGCCATAGGAAGCATCACTATGAAAAAAGTTAGTGGAGGTGATGGAATTCCAGTTGAGCTATTTCAAATCCTAAAAGATGATGCTGTGAAAGTGCTGCACTCAATATGTCAGCAAATTTGGAAAACTCAGCAGTGGCCACAGGACTGGAAAAAGCCACTTTTCATCCCAATCCCAAAGAAAGACAATGCTAAAGAATGTTCGAACTACTGCACAATTGCATTCATCTCACAAGCTAGCAAAGTAATGCTCAAAATTCTCCAAGCCAGGCTTCAACAGAATGTGAACTGTGAACTTCCAGATGTTCAAGCTGGGTTTAGAAAAGGCAAAGGAACAAGAGATCAATTGCCAACATCTGTTGAATCATCGAAAAAGCAAGAGAGTTCCAGAAAAACATCTACTTCTGCTTTATTGACTACACCAAAGTCTTCGACTGTGTGGATCACAATAAACTGTGGAAAATTCTTCAACAGATGGGAATACCAGGCCACCTGACCTGCCTCTTGAGAAATCTGTATGCAGGTCAAGAAGCAACAGTCAGAACTGGACATGGAACAATAGACTAGTTCTGAATTGGGAAAGGAGTACAACAAGGCTGTTTATTGTCACTCTGCTTTTTAACATTTATGCAGATACATCATGAGAAATGCTGGGCTGGATGAAGCATAAGCTGGAATCAAGGTTGCCAGGAGAAATATCAATAACCTCAGATATGCAGATGAAACCACCCTATGGCAGAAAGCAAAGAAGAACTAAAGAGCCTTTTGATGAAAGTGAAAGAGGAGAGTGAAAAAGTTGACTTAAAGCTCAACATTCAGAAAACTAAGATCATGGCATCTGGTTCCATCACTTCATGACAAATAGATGGGGAAACAGTGGAAACAGTGACAGACTTTATTTTGGGGGCTCCAAAATCACTGCAGATGGTGACTATAGCCATGAAATTAAAAGGCACTTACTCCTTGGAAGAAAAGTTATCACCAACCTAGACAGCATATGAAAAAGCAGAGACATTAGTTTGCCAACAAAAGTCCATCTTGTCAAACCTGTGGTTTTTCCGGTAGCCATGTAAGGATATGAGAATTGGACTATAAAGAAAGTTGAGTGGTGAAGAATTGATACTTTTGAGCTAGGTTTTGGAGAAGACTCTTGAGAGTTCCTTGGACTGCAGGAAGATCCAACCCGTCCATCCTAAAGGAAATCAGTTCTGACTATTCATTGGAAGGACTGATGCTGAAGCTGAAATTCCAATACATTGGCCACCTGATGTGAAGAAGTGACTCATTTGGAAAGACCCTGATGTTGGGAAAGATTGAAGACAGGGAAGAAGTGGACTACAGAGGATGAGGAAGAAGTGGACAGCAGATGGTTGGATGGCATCACTGACTTGATGGACATGAGTTTGAGTAAACTCCAGGAGTTGGTGATGGACAGGGAAGCTTGGTGTGCTGCAGTCCATGGGGTTGCAAAGAGTGGGACATGACTGAGTGACTGAACTGAACTGATAGTTTCCAGTAAGTTGGTAAGGTTCTGAGTGAGAGCTCATGAAGTTGTAGGCACGACTATAAGAAAGCAATTTCTTAATCTCCAATAGCTTCATTTTTTAAACTTTGGTCCAAAGAAGTTTTGCAGAGGGTTAATGTCTCTAGAAGTAAGAATGCTGAGTAGATAGGTAATTAATGTCCTGTTTTTATCTAATAAAAGTAACAATTTACCAGTATCAGCTATAAAATATAATTTGGACATCTTGACTATGAGACATAATCCTACCATATTTTTATTTAATAGAACTGCAGTTTTCAATAGGCATACTCAATAATTGGGGACTATGTGACTAGGAAAGTAATCCCATGGACAGAGGAGTCTGGCAGGCTAGAGTCCATGGGGTCAAAAAGAGTCAGACATGAACCAAAGCAACTTAGCACATGAGGTTGCTGTACCTTTCTCCAGGGGATCATCCCAACCCAGAGATGGAACCCAGGTCTCCTGCACTGCAGGTGGATTCTTTACCACTGACCCACCAGAGCAGTCTCGCGATGAGTATAGGACCTCGTTAATAGCTATAGACTGAAGAGGCCTGGAAGTATTGCTCAACACTTAAAATACAGATAAAATACAGATTTATTAGGCATAAATGGGTCAGCAGGATATTGTTGATTTTTTTCGACTATGTTAGAATGAAGAAAATGTTTGAATTGCTAAAGGTTAACAAATGAACTAAAAATCTTAAATCTCATATTGGAGGATATTCCAAACATAGGAAGAGACCACTCTGTTCATTTACTGAATGCCTATTTGTTTACTTCTCTGGGTAGAAGATTGCTTTTTAGGCTGGACCAAATCTGTCAAGCCAAAAGAATAATTTTTCCCAAGGTAGGTAAAACAATAATAGCCAACCATTTTAAAAATAAGCAGGTTCCCAACTGTATAAAATTATCAAATAACTTATGAAGAATGTGTAGAAAATCAGGTGGATGTTTGAAAACTAGGTTTACTGGAGTAGTTTATGGCTAAATGCACTAAAGAGCCATCTCCTAGAAATATCAGAAAACTGAAGTAGAGAAGGGTCCTAAACATCAGGTCTGAGCTCCTTTTAGACACAGGGAGAGACATGTGACTCCTAAACAGGTGTATCAGGCTCTTTTGACTCTGCTTAATTCCTTTTTCCTTCTTTGTCATGTTCTTATTCTTAGAAAAATAATCCCAAGGAAGTTATTAAAAGATAAAATGTATACATTCATAAAATCTAAGCAAGTCATATTGATGCCACAGTGCAGCCACTGATCATTATGTAAAGAATTTAATTTGATATATTTATAAATGACCATCTCATTGACACTTCTAATTTTGACTTAAACAGCAAATAATCTATATCTGTCTCTAAAAAGTGTATCACCTATACAATTTCTAAATCAGATAATAAGGATAGTTCTTCACCACATTAAAGAAAACTGGAGACAGATCAGGTTTATTTAAAAACTATAACACAAAATCAAAAATGGCATATTAGGGTGGTAGATGTTTTTAGAGTTAAATCCTATGAAGGGACAAAACAAAGGGAGAAATCAGTTTGCTGCAGAAGAGCTATTAATGGTTAAAGGGCATTTGATACTAGGAGCAAAAAGAATGTAGTTAGTATATGATTTTCCTTACTTGAGTAATACGTTTTCTTAGTGCTTTAATAATAATGTTGAAGTAATTGTACTTCCTCCAGAACATTTTATGCAAAAGATGTTTCTCAATATGAATGCCTGTTAATATGCAATAGCTCATAAAGCAACAACTTATCTCGGTACATCAACAAGAAGAGTATAAAATTGTATAGTAAAGCCTTCTGGTGGACTAGCTATCAAAGAACATACTTTATGGCTTTGAAAATGAAAAATGAATTTACAGTTTGAAGTGCCAAAAAAGATAAGCTTGTACCTGAATTTTTTGTCCTCCATTAACTTGATAGCATGTTTTCTATTTTGAATAAAATTCTAGAATAAAGGTTAATATATATTTTAAAAGACTGTCTTACATGTACATAAAATCAAATTATTGCTGAGGCCTGATTTATGCTTTGAAAAATTTATTAAAAATACTCTTCAGTTTAAATGCTGTTGGCTAAATGTATTCATTGTGTGCCAAACATGGTCACAGGGAATACTGAGAATCCAGCTATGGTGACTACCCCTGAGGAGTTTATCACCGGTGGGAAAAACATGTGCTATCTGTGACGTAAGGTTGACAGTGATATGTTGAAATAGTTGCACATGTTACAGTTCCAAGGCCAAAGGCAAATTAACCTCAACCTGGGTCATTTGGAAAGGCTTAAAAGAATGGTTTGAAAAGTCAGCTCTGAGGAGGAAGTGAACAGAGCATTCTAGAAAGGGGAACAAATTGTGTCCAGAAAGAGGAAAGTTAAGCGTAGACTTGAAGACAGAGAAAGGCATTGGATGAGGCTACAGAACTGATTCCAGTCCCTAAGAAAGGCAATCCCAAAGAATGCTCAAACTACAGCACAATTGCACTCATCTCACACACTAGTAAAGTAATGCTCAAAATTCTCCAAGCCAGGCTTCAGCAATATGTGAACCAAGAACTTCCAGATGTTCAAGTTGGTTTTAGAAAAGGCAGAGGAACCAGAGATCAAATTGCCAATATCTGCTGGATCATTGAAAAAGCAAGAGAGTTCCAGAAAACATCTATTTCTGCTTTATTGACTATGCCAAAGCCTTCAACTGTGTGGATCACAATAAACTGTGGAAAATTCTGAAAGAGATGGGAATACCAGACCACCTGACCTGCCTCTTGAGAAACCTGTATGAAGGTCAGGAAGCAACAGTTAGAACTGGACATGGAACAACAGACTGGTTCCAAATCGGGAAAGGAGTATATTGTCTGTATATTGTCACCCTGCTTATTTAACTTATATGTAGAGTACATCATGAGAAATGCTGGGCTGGAAGAAGCACAAGCTGGAATCAAGATTGCCGGGAGAAATATCAATAACCTCAGATATGCAGATGATACCACCTTTATGGCAGAGAGTGAAGAGGAACTAAAAAGCCTCTTGATGAAAGTGAAAAAGGAGAGTGAAAAAGTTGGCTTAAAGCTCAACATTCAGAAAACTAAGATCATGGCATCTGGTCCCATCACTTCATGGGTAATAGATGGGGAGACAGTGGAAACAGTGTCAGACTTTATTTTTGGTGTTCCAAAATCACTGCAGATGGTGACTATAGCCATGAAATTAAAAGGCACTTACTCCTTGGAAGGAAAGTTATCACGAACCTAGACAGCGTATTAAAAAGCAGAGACATTACTTTGCCAGCAAAGGTCCATCTGCTCAAGGCTATGGTTTTTCCAGTGGTCATGTATGGATGTGACAGTTGGACCATGAGGAAAGCTGAGCGCTGAAAAAGTGATGCTTTTGAACTGTGGTGTTGGAGAAGACTCTTGAGAGTCCCTTGGACTGCAAGAAGATCCAACCAGTCCATCCTGAAGGAAATAAGTCCTGGGTGTTCATTGGAAGGACTGATGCTGAAGGTGAAACTCCAGTACTTTGGCCACCTCATGCGAAGTGTTGACTCATTGGAAAAGACCCTGATGCTGGGAGGGATTGGGGGCAGGAGGAGAAGGGGATGACAGAGGATGAGATGGCTGGATGGCATCATCGACTCGATGGACACGGGTTTGAGTAAACTCCCGGAGTTGGTGATGGACAGGAAGGCCTGGTGTGCTGCGATTCATGGGGTCGCAAAGAGTCAGACATGACTGAGCAACTGAACTGAACCGAACAGAACTGATAGGAATAGAGAAATGGAGAAGGAGGGAGTCTTGTGTGTGATGCTTCATAGATGGTCACTGTCAACCCAGTGAATTCATCACGGGTCAGTTATAGGAGATCACATGTGTGAAAGCTCCAGAGATATTCTGCAGACCAGAACACAGCATTCCTGCCCTTGAGTTCAGTAGCTAATCAGCAGCAGAGGCTTCTTTCTGTGACTGGCGTCTTCCTTTCCATTGCTCTATCTACCCTTCGGTAGCAGTCTAAACTTAGTTTCTCCTAGTTCCTGGTAATGTCCAAGTTATTTCCATTCCCTCCATTCACTTAATAGTCCAGTTCTCGACTCCTTGTGGTCACACTGCAACCAAGTTATCTTTCACTGAAACAGCCTTCATCCCTTGCTTTATCTCATTTGCTTCCTTAAGAATGTCATTTGAAATGACATTATTTTGTGAAGGATTTTCTGACAGCATATAGGTAGAATATGTTTCTCAGTACTCCCCGCCACCCCAAACTCTTTGACATTCTGTATCACATACAAATATATATGTATGACATGTATTTTTGCCAACTCAAAGAGGAAGATATACCTAAGTGGGATCCTTAAGGTCAAATGCCTCATAAAACATGTTAACATCATCAAACTAATAAGTAAATTGTGGAACATGTCTACTTTGTCAACACCTGTTGAGTACCAGAAAAGCAAGATCTTCTATATATGTCTGTTGCTAGGATGTAGCCTAGTTTAGTCAGGGTACATATTAGCTAAATAAATGAATGAAAAAGGGAACTGAAGATGTATTCTTATTCGGTTTCACATTATATCTTAGGAATATTTTCTCCTTATGTAACATCTATTAAACTCAAACTGGTATTTTAAAAGCTTCTCAGTATACAATATCCAAAAATCATTCCATCACAAGAAAAAGCACAGAGAACATTTTTTAACCTCTTGTATGATAACCACATATGTGAAAGTATGCTCTTTTAATTCTTTCAATGAAAGTTGTTCATTTCCATTACACATTAATCATTTCTTATCACAAAGACTGTAACCCTGACACAAGTATGCACATATGCACATACATAAAGCTGGCTGATATCCTATCTACCTGCTTGGGAGAAAAAGCAGAGAAGAAGACATCTTGTTAGTAAAGAGTAGCAAGGCTGTGATGATTTATTATATGACTCTGTGGAGTAAGAAGCAAGTTACTATCATATATTTAAAATATTTACTTTCCTCCAATGAGTTTCTTATTTTTTCAGAAATGGCTTAGAAAAAAAGGAATATGTTTAAGTTTTATATGCTATGTTGACACTATTTTTTTTTATCTCATACATCTAATATGTGGAACAGTCCATTAATGTTCAACATGTTTTGCATGGGAAAGAGGATGGATCATAAGATTTAAAAAATGAAAGTTTGGAGGGGGGAACTGAGTCACAATCTATTATAATTCTAGAGGTTTTAGTACATAATTAGAGGGTCCTCAGGATATAAGACTATGAATACAACTGATTCATGAGTTAATGGAATGTAACTGAAGCTTTAGATAATGGACCAGTAAGCTATCGGTCACATTAATTCATTGTCACTTTTTTCCCAGTCAGAGTATGTTTCTGATGCCAGAATCATCTTTTCCCTCTGTGCCTACTTTGTGAAAGGCAGTCATGGAAAAGAGAGCTTTTCCTTCACCCACATTCCCTTTGCTTTATCTTTTTCTGATTATTCTGTTAAAAAATTATAAACTTTTAAAATAAAGAGTAAGAAGTAGAATTGAAATGCTCCTAGAGAGCATATTTTGTATTTACCTTCTCTGTAATAAAAATTGTGGCTGGACTTTGTCTCTACTTCCTGGGAGATAAAATAAAAAATCAAAAATTTTATCAAAAATTTTGATAAAATCAAAATCTCAAAATCTTTGGAATTTCACAGAATGTTTTGCTATTCATCCTGAACACTTTAGGGCACATCTGATAGCTTATACCAACAAGGTGACTCATCATGGGCTCCTAGATAGTTTATGCTAAGGCGATGACTCAGGATGAGAGCTGGCCATGGCAGGAAAACCAACCATGTGATTAAAGAGTTGGGGCTTTAAGCCATGCCATATCAGCCCTTTTTAGATGGAAGGGAGATTGGAGCCTGAGTTCAATAGTGTAGTTAATGATTAAATCAATAATACTTATATAACAAAATCCCAATAAAACCTTTGGACACCAAAGTTCAGGTGGGTATACCTGGCGAGTAATATTCCAAATATTTTCACAGACCAATGTGCTGGGAAGGTAATACAACCCTGGGAACAATGGAAGCTTTACATACAAACCTTCACAGATTTACCCAATGCTTCTCTCTGTTTGGCTGGTGCTGATCCATATCCTTCCTGCTCTAATACAACTGCATTATAAGCATAAGGCTTCCTTGAGTTCTATGCATCGTTCTGGCATATTGTTGAAACTGAGAAGATACTTGGAGCCCCTAACTCTGTAGCTAGCTGATTAGAAGTGAGGATGACACAAATTTGTGGCTGCTGTTTGAAGCAAGGGCAGTCTTACAGAGGACCTTGCCTGTGAAGACGGGCCCAATGCCAGGTGGTTGATATCAGAAATCATTGTTACCACCTTATTTTTCTCTAAGGGTAAATTTGAACTCAGGGAGGGTTAATAATATTCTCAGTGTCATACTGTGTTAGCAGAAAACTTCAGATGAGAGTCAGGTCTCAAATTCCTCACTCAGTGTATTTTGTTAGACCATACTAGATATCAACTTAGAATCCATCTTCATCTCCAAAATAGAATTGTGATAGAGAAGAAGCCAAAGCAAGCAAAAAAAAAAAAAAAAAAAAAGTGGTGTGTGTGTGGGGGGGGTGCTATGCCACTGTGGGTAAATCCAGTATGATAATGCCATCTGATAGATAGCAGCTGGTATTTACTACTGACAAAAGGCTGAGAAGGTGCTGGGCACTTGTCTAAGCACTTTCCAGCTATGATCTTCTGTAATGCTTACAACCCTTTAAACATATCCATTTAACAGATGAAAAAAACAGGCTCATGGACTTTCCCAAGGAAGCAAAGATAATAAATCAGAGAGTGAGAGTTTTGGGGAGGTAACATGGAATCTTGACAAAATAGATTCTGAAGGCAGCCAACTTTGATTCCTTAAATGGTTTTGACCTGAACTGTGAGATGTTTTAGGATTTATTTCAATCTTTCATACAGAAAAATATCAGATTTGAAATAAAAAATATTTCTTTAAAACTAGCTAGGACATGAATGCAATTCAATCTCTCCCTCCCCTACCTTTTCCTGCTTAATTTTTTAATGCTTGTATATTTAAGGATTCTCTAAGTTGCGCTAGTAGTAAAGAACCCACCTCCCAGTGCAGGAGACAAAAGAGATGTAGGTTTGATCCCTGGGTATGGAAGATCCCTTGGAAGAGGGTATGGCAACTCACTCCAGTATTCTTGGCTGGAGAATACCATGGACAGAGAAGCCTGGCAGGCTACTGTCCACAGGGCTGAAAAGAGTAGGACATGACTGAAGTGACTTAGCACACACATACTTGTATTTAAGAAATAAAATTTATATGAGACTTTATCTTGTCAATTGTCATTTTTTTTCAATAATCAAAGAAATAACACTCCATTCAAAATAAAAATTTAGGTTGGGAATTATGTGGCGTTGAGCAAGTATTTTAACAATTTGATGAGTCAGCTTCCTTTTGTTAAACAGAGGTAATAGTGATATGTGCCTCACAAAACGTCTGTGAAATATGAATTCCTTAGCACAGTGCCTGGCACACTGGCCATAATTACTATTTGAATTTGCATTGTAAGTAATCATTATTATTAATAACTCTCAAGTGACTTTACTGTTATTGCTTAGTAAAACACATACTTCTTGTTTGGTAGAAGGAAGACTATTAAGAAATGAATCAGGGACTTCCCTCATGGTCCAACTGTTAAGACTCTGTGCTTCCACTGTGGGGGATGTGGGTTCGATTCCTGGTCAGGGAGCTAAGATCCTGTGTGCCACTCTGTGTGGCCAAAATACTAAAAAAAAAGGAAAGAAAGACATGAATCAAATGATAGAGGACTTAGCATGATACTGAACTAGCTGACTCCAAACTAGCTATGTGTTTGAAAATAGGCAATTCCCTGAGTCAATGTGTGTGTCAGCTTGAACAAGAAGCTCTGTCTTCATGAAATCGGTAAAGTCGAATGTCTCACAGAACATGTTAACACACTAGCAAATCAGTTTAAATAAATTGGAGAGGGAAAAATCTTTCTATTAACTTCACCATCATATGAAATACATTGGTGAGATTTGGCTAGTAAGAAAAATAATTTTAGATTGGAGCAGAATGCAAATTGATAATCTTAGGCAGTAAACACATGAAGGAAATAGTCAGGTACTGAAGAGGGGTGCATGCAAAGGAAGTTAAAAGGGAAAACAAAGGAGCCAGGATTCCTCCTTGCTGAGGCCAGATCCTCCCTGCACTGCTGCTTTGCTCAATTCCTTCTGGCATCTACATTGTCATGATTAAGTAGGATAAATGTTTCACACTGAGCTTTGGGGTGTGCAATAGAAAAACAAGGTTGAATTACCAGGAATACCAAAGAGCCACTCTAAATTACTTTGTGTCTCAAGGACACAAGTCTGTGTGCAGAGGTGAAAAACAGATAAAATAAAAACAGACTACTCACACAACAAACACAAGTTGTGAAATTTAACTTTTCTCAGTTGAAAGTGCTAAAAAGAAGATCCATCAGGCTTTTAAATAGCCTGATGTCTTTCTTTTTTTCAGGATAATGTGAGTGCTAGGTCCTCACTTATTTATAAAAGCTACAGAGCTATTAGCAGCGTAAGGTGGGAAATAAATATTTTTTTTAATTAGAAGGCATCTTATTAATTAGAAGATTTATTAGACAGCCAGGTGGTTCAGTGAATCGTCTATGGTTAATTCAAGAGAGATAACACTGTCATCTAAAATATGGATACATTTGAGGGTAAACTTTAAAATAAACAAAATGATCTGGATAATGGGATTCATTCATTAATCACTGGAACTTTATGTGTCTGTGTTTATAGGTGGGTATGGCGAGAGAGTCAAATTTGTCAGCCTGAAAAACACATTATTAACATTGAAATTAGTGTGCCAGAACTTGTGTCATAATAAAATAGACCTGTAAAGAGTAGCATGACTACTCCTGCTATAAGATGACACCAAGCACCTTCTTACAACTTTTCACTAAAATATCCATAAAGGCAAAAAAACTGTAAAAATTAATAATGATAAAAGAATGAATAGTATAATTGAGTCAGATGCAAATTAATAACAATAAACTATTTAAATTTTTAGTTTTTTATGTTATATCTTTTATTCTTTTAAAAATACATTGTTCCTCCAAAGATTAGTTGATTCATATCTATTTATCTAGATAGAAACTATATGGCCAAGAATTCAACAGGGCAATTAGTGTGAAAATAAATGAAGACCATTCGCATGAGAGCAAGAAAAGCCTATTTATGCAGGGCTTGCTACAGCAAGGGAGTCAGTCATCACCATCTGTGTGTGACAGAGACTTAAAGGCAGGCAGAGGAGTGGGAAATCTTCATAGCAGACATTGGGCTGCACCCCGCAGGCCTATCAGGCCTGGGCTTGCCCAGCTTAAGAACTGAATAAAGGGCCCTGAGGAAGCAACAGAGACATCAACGGTTTAATGGATGCGGGAGTTTACACGACTGAAGCAAGATTCTGGAGCAACAAGCCACATGCACAGTGGACGAGCAGAACACAGTGGCAGTCTTTGCTGGGTGGGGGCATTCAGGGGGCCGGAGGAGGAGAGATTGACAGTTACAGGGGAAATGGAAGTCAGGTTCCTTCGTTAGTTACCAGGGAATTGAAGAGAAGGGCACATCTCTTACCATCCCTTTGATAAGCTATCATTAACTGGGGCCTGGAGCAAGCACAGTGGAAGGTCAGTCATGTGAGCAGGGTGTAGGTGAAGCAGATCCTGGTTGGGCAGATAATGTACAGAGAACCAGAGAACATCCACCTTGAGTGGCTTGACAATACAAAGAAAAGCAGGAAGCCTTCAGGTACGCCCTGATTGAGATGTTACTGGTATAAGCAAACTAGATGGGCTAACTAGGAGCAAGGCATCTGATGTGATTGGTTAGGTAACCTATTTGGCTTCCTCTGGTTGATCCTAAATTAGAAGTGGGAGCAAATATTAAGGAAACTAACAGTTATTCATCAGGTCCTGGCCATTTTGTCTGATACAGGGGTTATTGTTCACCTTCCTGGATTGGTTGCTATAGTTAGTAGTTGGCCCTCCTTGACTGATTACTCCAGGTAATAGGTTGGCTTCTTGTGATGGTTGCACCAGGTTGTAGGTCAATCCTACTTTTACACATGGACTAGCTATGATACTTGTATATATTCAGTCTCTTGTAAGTACTGGATTCCTGTAGGGGCTTGTGGCAGTTGGGAGGCATGATCCTCACAAGAAAAACACCACAGGAGTCAACAGAAATGGGGAGGCCACAGTACCAAGATTTGCTGGAAACTGTGATTTTCCTATGTTAACATCAGTTTAGACTGAAGAACCAGCCTGAAGGAGGTGGAGAAAGAGGTTACCTCAGTAGAGCAGAGTGTTCTGGGGGACAGCCAGCTTGAGAAGCTATATACATCAATCTTTCCTCTGTATTCAATCTTTCCCCTCTAAGTATTCAAGGAAGGTTATATCAGTGCCTAAGTGGACTAAGAGAAATACCAAGGATTTTCCAGTGATAAAAGCCTGGTCATTTTTGAAGATGAGTCAGGGAAAAAAAAAGAAAACCCTTTAACAATCATCATGTTCCTTATAGAAAATTCTAAAGAATAGGAGAGCAAACACAACATCCAGGGACTCAAAATAATAGCATAACTTCTGAACATATGCTACTGCTGGATCCAAAGGAAGCTTCCAGACCTATTTTAAGATCTTCATTAGAATCAAGGAAGATGTGGCTTCTGTGAAAATGGATCTGAAAAAAGGAACTGAAAGTAAAATAGCAGAATATTAATCTTCATTGAAAGTATCAAATCAATGATATAGGTCATAAACTTGAAACTATTATAGAGTGAGAGGAAAAACAGCAACTTTCTATAAAAACTGAAAGCTATTACTGTATGGCCAGTGAAAAAACCAACAGCCTATAGATAATTGACAGTCTTCAGAGAGAGACAGAAGCAAGGGAAGAAGAATGTTATCAAATAATAATGATAGCAATAACAATATGAAATAATTGCAGCTAATATTTATTGACTATGCTTCAAACTACATGTTCTGCACTTTATTGGGATTATTAAATTTAATACACACAATGGACCTACAACAGGCCTATATTAACCCTATTTTACAGATGAAAAAACTGAGCTTAGAAGGATATATGAATACTCCCCTATGTTATTAAATATAGCTTTCCTTACAGAATTTTATCTTTTAAAAAGTCAATACAAACATGGATATATATGTGTGTGTGTGTATATATTAGTATATATACCCTCTCAAAATAAACATATATATCCTGCCAAAATTTTTGTGTTATTGGTTAAAGAAAAATAAGATACAAGTATTCTACCTTCATGGGCTTCCTGGGTGGCTCTGCAGTAAAGAATCCGCCTGAGATGCAAAAGACTCAGGAGACACGTGGGTTTGATCCCTGGGTCGGGAAGAACCGCTGGAGGGGGCATGGCAACCCACTCTGATATTCTTGCCTGGGGACGCCCATGGCCAGAGAGGCCTGGCAGGCTACAGACCGTGGGGTGGCAAAGAGTCGGACACGACTGAGGAGACTGAGGAGTCAGACTTGGCTGAAGAGAATGAGGTCAAGCACAGCTGCTGCTGCCGCTAAGCCGCTTCAGTCGTGTCCGACTCTGTGTGACCCCATAGACGGCAGCCCACCAGGCTCCCCCGTCCCTGGGATTCTCCAGGCAAGAACACTGGAGTGGGTTGCCATTTCCTTCTCCAATGCATGAAAGTGAAAAGTGAAAGTGAAGACGCTCAGTCCTGTCCGACTCTTAGCGACCCCATGGACTGCAGCCCACCAGGCTCCTCCATCCATGGGATTTTCCAGGCAAGAGCACCGGAGTGGCGTGCCATTGCCTTCTCCAAGTACACACACACAAACATACATTTATTTAAGGAATTTTTAAGTTTAAAAGCTGTCTAGGTGATTCTAATTTATCCTTTACTAACCCTGTAGTAAAGGAAGGAAAGGGAGCAAGGGATTATAAATGACTTTTGATTCAAAGTGTAGTGTGTACAAGAATAATGAAGAAAGAAAAATGAAACAAAAATGCTACATTACAGTATCATTTGCTACTGTATTACTATACCCAAAGGAAAGGATATAGATGCAAGTAGCTGCCAGATGTGCTGTATAACCTTGTTCAAATACTGACATCATAAACTTTTCTCCAATGAACCTTCCACTTGTGACTATATTTATTTCAGAAAATAATACATTATCCAGTGTATATGAAGGTAAAATATGCACAAGACATCAGATGTACAGTTTTAAAATAATTAAATTTTAACAGTCAATATGCAAAATGTTTGTTCTGCAATGCCAGTATTCATGCCACTGAGTAACTTAAGAAAGCCTCCGATTCAATGTGGTCTTTAGTTCAGAGAAAATATTTGCTAAAGTATTTCAAGACTTGAGGCCAAAATAAACTACCATGGAATATTGAATCCACTTTCATTATTTTTACTTTTATAATTCTGTGAAAATAACAACAAAAAATCATGATTTGGGAGGTTGAAGTGAAAGTGAAAGTCACTCAGTTGTGTCCAACTCTTTGTGACCCCGTGGACTATATAGTCCATGGAATTCTCCAGGCCAGAATACTGGAGTGGGTAGCCTTTCCCTTCTCCAGGGGATCTTCCCAACCCAGGGATCAAACCTAGGTCTCCCACAGTGCAGGCAGATTCTTTACCAGCTGAGCCACAAGGAAAGCCTAAGAATACTGAAGGGGATAGCTTATCCCTTCTCCAGCTGATCTTCCTGACCCAGGAATCAAAGTTAGTAGGTCTCTTGAATTGCAGGTGGGTTCTTTACCAACTGAGCTATCAGGGAAACCCCAGGAAGTTAAACACATATGGAAATATTATCTTGAAAAGTTACCTCAATGAAAGTTGGACAAAATGAGGAATAGCTATGAATTGAGAATGACCACTGCTGCTTGAATATTCTTTCCTTTCCTGACAGATCACTTCAGGGATGTGAAAAGTGGGCATGAAGAGAGAGTAATAAGACAGTCCCCTCCCCACATCAGCCTCACTTTACCCATCTGAAAAATGGAGCAGTTCTACATAGCATGCAGGCATTGCACATAAAAGGACATAGCAAGAATGTGTTTCTGTATGATTGTTTCATTCATTTAATCACAATTTACATAAAAAGTGATTACTATGTGCAAATCCTTTGAGAAGCATCATACATACACATGGCATAAGATAAGTATAATGTGTTCAAAGAACTTGTGCTTTGATGAGGAAGACAGACAAGAAAACAAATGAACCCAGAATGATAATTGTTATAAAAGAGAAATGAAGAAGGTGTTTCTAAGTCTCTCAATCTCTTCCATTAACTTTTCCAGATCTCCCGTTAATATCTCAGGTCTGGTCCTTACCACTTTTTAAATGAATTAGCAGAGCTGCCCAGGTTCTAGTATATCTAAACTCCAATGAATGCTCCACTTACTTGACTGATAGATGATTGTTCAGTTCAATTCAGTCACTCAGTCATGTCCGACTCTCTGAGACACATTAGACTGAAGCACCCAGGCTTCCCTGTCCATTACCAACTCCCAGAGCTTACTCAAACTCATGTCCATCGAGTCAATGATGCCATCCAACCATCTCATCCTCTGTCCTCCCCTTCTCCTCCCACCTTCAATCTTTCCCAGCATCAGGGTCTTTTCCAATGAGTCACTTCTTCGCATCAGGTGGCCAAAGCATTGGAGTTTCAGCTTCAGCATCGGTCCTTCCAATGAATATTCAGGACTGATTTCCTTTAGGATGCACTGGTTGGATCTCCCTGCAGTCCAGGGACTCTCAAGAGTCTTCTCCAACACCACAGTTCAAAAGCATCAATTCTTTGGTGCTCAGCTTTCTTTATAGTCCAACTCTCACATCCATACATAACTACTGGAAAAACCATAGCTTTGACTAGATGGACCTTTGCTGGCAAAGTAATGTCTCTGCTTTTTAATACTCTGTCTAGGTTGGTCATAATTTTTCTTCTAAGAAGCAAGCTTCTTTTAATTTCACGGCTGCAGTCATCATCTGCATTGATTTTGGAGACCAAGAAAATAAAGTCTGTCACTGTTTCCATTGTTTCCCCATCTATTTGTTATGAAGTGATGGGACCAGGTGCCATGATCTTAGTTTTCTGAGTGTTGAGCTTTAAGCCAACTTTTTCACTTTCCTCTTTCACTTTCATCAAGAGGCTCTTTAGTTTTTCTTTGCAAAAAAAAAAAAAAAGTTTTTCTTTGCTTTCTGACGTAAGGGTGGTTTCATCTGCATATCTGAGGTTATTGATATTTCTCTCAGCAATCTTGATTCCAGCTTGTGCTTCATCCAGTCCGGTATTTCTCATGATGTACTCTGTATATAAGTTAAATCAGAGTGACAATATACAGTTTTAATGTACTCCTTTCCCGATTCAGAACCAGTCTGCTGGTCCAGTTCTAACTGTTGCTTCCTGACCTGCATACAGATTTCTCAGGGGGCAGCTCAGGTGATCTGGTATTCCCATCTCTTTCAGAATTTTCCACAGTTTGTTGTGATCCACACAGCCAAAGGCTTTGGAAGTTCACAGTTCACATACTATTGAAGCCTGACTTGGAGAATTTTGAGAGTTTCTTTGCCAGCACGTGAGATAAGTGCGATTGTGTGGTAGTTTGAACACTCTTTGGCATTGTCTTTCTTTGGGATTGGAATGAAAAATGACCTTTTCCAGTCCTGTGGCCACTGCTGAGTTTTCCAAATTTGCTGGCATATTGAGTGTAGCACTTTCACAGCATCATCTTTTAGGATTTGAAATAGCTCAACTGGAATTCCATCACCTCCAGTAGCTTTGTTTGTAGTGATGCTGCGTAAGGCCCACTTGACTTTGCATTCCAGGATGTGTGGCTCTAGATGAGTGATCACACCATCGTGATTATCTGGGTCATGAAGGTTTTTTTTGTGTAGTTCTTCTGTGTATTCTTGCCACCTCTTCTTAATATCTTCTGCTTCTGTTAGGTCCATAGTGAAAAGCAAATCTGAACATTTATTCTTTTGCCTGCAAATCCTTCACAGCTTCCCAGTGTGAGCAAATAAGTGCCAGGCTCCTTAACTTAGCTTACTCTCTCCAGATCTGGCTAGTCATTAGTATCCATAGTTTCAGCTTTACTGACTGAACTGGTTGAGGTTTTTGAAAACTGGCAGATTATTTGCCACATGTGGATCCTCATTTGCCCTCTTTCTTTCTATGGGTTAACACATAATTGCACATCATTTTAGCCACACATTACCTCTTCTGAAAGACCTTCTGGACAACTCTACCTACTCCCACTTACACCCTAGTTCCTCATTATCACATCTCCTGTCATTGCTTTCCTGCTTGTCTTCTTGTATAATGTTAGTCTCTCCCAGCAGAATATTGTTCCTTGAGGCAAGGAAATTGTTTATCTTGTTCACTCCCTTATCGCCAGAATTTAGTGCAGTTTCTGTTACATGATAACTAGTCCATAAATACAAGTTGAATGAATGAATGAATGACATGTGCCCAGTACAGCAAACAGATTCAAGGACTCATTCTTCTTCTGCAATACTCACCTGCATTAGGGAGTGGAAAACATGGGACATTTGACCTTGATCCTAAACCCAGTTTTCCCAGTAAACAATCATGTCCTAGCAGGGTGTGATGATACTTTAAACTGAGACAAGGAATCCCTCAACCCACAAAGCACTCTCCCCCCATCTTCTGATGTTTGACCTATGCTTATGCACACATTCTCTGTGTTTCTTCGGGGAAGGCTTTTAATTTCTTGATTTTCTACCCTCAGGTTACTCTTTAAAATTTTATTTATGCCTGTTTTATTTTTCTATCAATAAACTCTTCTATATCTTCAAACTAATGTTGTGACTTTGCAGTGATAAACATGGTAAGGACATTAAAATAATTTTGGCTTGTTTAATAAGTCTTAATAATTTATGTTGGCACTGTTTATTTGGCATGTGATTCACACACTTATTTAATCATTCAATATTTATTTACTTGAAAGGTGCCCTGATCAAAGCACTAGTAGGCAATAGGAGGAAATATAGTCTCTTTCTTCTCTAAAAATGCTCAACATGAGGTAAGGGATATAAACATAGTTAAACACAAATACAATGGATAACAGCAACAAACGCTGAAAGAACTCAAGTTGAAACTGGAGGAGAGAGACCAAGGTTCTCCTTTCTGGATTGGGAATTAAATGACTGTGTGGTATCTGACAAGTAATTCTACCTTTCTGGGCCTTACTTTCTTATTTGTAATAGATAGGAGTTCAAATCATATAAACACTGTTAGCTTTCCAATATATACAAGTTATTGAAATTACAAAATTAAAATTTAAGCAACAAAATATCTATCCCTTAATTTGGAAAATATTTAAAAAAATAATTCTCAGTTGGCGATTTTTATGAAATGCATATTATTTTAAACAGCTAGCAGATATATGAATGAATAAAGCTATTTATGAGATTTAAAATGTGGTTTGAACAGGAAGTTCTAATTTATAAGAATTTTTATTACAATAGAATTTTAAAAATAGTATAACACTGCATAAATCTAAAGAATTAAGGGAGTACTTAATATCTCATGGTCCAAATTGAACCATTAATTCCATTTTGGGAACTGTTCAAGTCACTTACAAAGTGTTAGACCCTGTTCTGAGTGATGCACACGTATAACCTAATTGAACTCTTACTACAAATGTATGAGGAGACATAGTCGTATAACCACACTGCAGATGAGACAGTAATTAAATGACTAACTTTCTGACTAAACCATAGTAGTCAGGATTTGAATAGAGCCAGTTTAACTCCACAGTCCAAGCTCTTAAGAATTGTGTTAAGCTCATTATGCCATGGCCTGTAGTAGCATGGCCTGAAGCGAAATGCAGAGTATGAATCCCAGGTAAATTCAGTTGGGAATTTCAGAAATAATAGATGAAATTTAATGAGCACATGATGACAGTAAAAATGATAGAGGAGAACAGATAAGTCTGAGATATATGTGGCAAGCACTGTAGAGAATCAGTGGAGTGTGGAGGCAAACAGAATAAATTAAGCAGGTTAATTACTAATGAATTAATAGTTGTAATAATGACACGACTACTATTCATTAGGCCCTACTATGTTTCAAGCATTCTGCTCATCATTTAATGTTCCATCTTATAAATGAACAGGATTTGATTAGTAGAGATAATTAAGTGGAATTCAATTTTAAACTCACAGAATTGGGAGTGACCAAGGGACATCGTGACTATTGAGATGTCTGTAGGGAAAACAGATGGGTGTGAATGATGCAGAGTGAATCAGAGAGGAACCTAGGAGGACATTCTTCCTCAAGAGAAGCAGGGGTCTCAGAAAGCATAGGTATATATCCTTAAAGGAAAAAGAATAGAGAGTCTCAGATCTATATGCTATATAATCTGTACAATTTTAACTGTAGATATTTTTCATCAGTGGCTTTACTCTTTGGTCTGCTGGTGTTGGCAGCTCAAGGTTATCAGTGGTACAACTTCTGATCTATTCTCTTTCATCTTAGACAGGGCCTGTCTCATGTAGGTTCATATAGATGCAACATAACTTTTACGCGTCTGCCACAAGTCTGTCTTGCTCAGGCCTGAACTGTTCATACCAAGGTATTGCCATGAGGTTTGCTTTCTGTATCACCATGGTCCACTCCATGGTAGAACAGATGCTATTAAATCAGCCATAATCTGCACAGCAAGTCCCTGTGGGAACACAGGAATCTTGAGTCCTTTCTACATAGAGGAAATAAGTGTGGCTTTGGAAATAAGTTGGAAAATTGTTTGGTTTGGCCAAAGTTGAATGATATCCCAGTAAGTGGGAATTTCAGTGCTAAAATAGGAATAATTCTGTGAAAACCAGGACAATTGTTCACCTCATTGGGAAAGTCAAAAAGAAGCCTTCTCTCTGTCTTGCAGTGCCGTGCTTCCAGGGACACTTGGATGGGGACGGTCCAGGCTGGCCTCAGACTGATATGTGCAGTGGTCACCTTTCAGAGTCTCCTCTGCCTTCAGTATCTCCCTCAGTATCTCCAACACATCTTTCTCCTCTGGTCCTTTGACCCGCAGATGAAAAATAGGCAGACCCGCCTTACCCTCTGCTTTGCTGGCAAAATGAAATCCTTTCTTCTCCCACAAACTCTTAGGCAGAAGATATACAATTTTCTTTTTGTATACTCAAGATATTTCCTAGACCACTGATGAGACAGGCTATGTATTTCCTCCTTCCAGGTCACATCTTTTCTGACTCCAGTCTGACAGCTAAAGCCTTAGTAGAGACAAGGGTACAAGAGATAAAGGTAGCCTTCATGATAAGGGAACCTGAATTGTGTGGTGTTTCAGAATCATGTTTATCTCAAATAGCCTTTCTTTTGCATAGGAACTAGTATCTCATAAAATCTAATGTTAAATGTATTATGGCTTTGAAAATCATGTTGCCTTAAAGGAGAAAAAGCTCCTGAAAAGATGGTACTAGAAAATTATTTTCTTGACACTTTCACTACATGATTTGCATTGATGATGGATTGAAGAGGATTTGAAAGCATCTAGAGAATATTCTGCTATTGATACTTGTAAAATCTTTGAGAACATCTTTCTTATTCAAGCTAATACCAGCACCTTGCCCGACACCCACTTATATGGTAGATGCTATGTGGCTAATAAGACTCCCTAATCTTCTTTAAGCCATATGGCATCTATCTATGTTAAATTACCTCAAGCGCCATGCCTACTGGGGTTTAGGTAACAGAGGAAAGCCGCATTAGAGGTAGAATGACTTATTCTATACAGCTGATAGAAATGACACAGAAACTCAGTTTTGCTGAATTTGTTTGACATTACTTTCTATTATAACAAACTGTTGATTATCTTCCTATTAGAATGAAAACTTCTGGAAGATCTCCTGGAAGAGAAAACGCCTGGAATGAAAGTTCGTTGTCATCTCCTTCTCTAAAGAATGTGGTGGATGAAAAGGGCTGGAAATAGGGTTACAAAATTTAGGGGTGGGAGGTGCCCCAAAATGTTGGTATCCAAGATAAATATTTTAATGCAATATTTTAAAAAATCAAAATTAATGCAAAATGCATGATGTACCAAATATTAACATTTAAAATAAAGATGGGGTAAATATTATGAAGTTTTTCTTTTGCCTCATGCATGGCACATACAGAGAACCCTTCAAAGAAGGACTCACTAACTAGCTACAGGAGGTCAGCTGTCAAAACCTGCAATGTCTGCCTCAACTGCAGGTCCCAGCTTTTCTGAAGTCTCAACCTTCTTGGGCTGCCTGCATACATAACTAAGCAATGCATGGAGATATTTTCCCCTCAAATGTAAATGTCCAGGAGTTTTGACCCTATCAGAGAACATTTTAAGGAACCACTCTCTTCAGAACTCCCTATTGCACTGGCCAGACTTGATCTCATGTGCTTCTCAGTTTTTCTTCCTCTGAACAATGCCATTTCCTCCACCTTCCTTCACATGTGTTTATCCTTAAAACATCTTGCATCTCAATCTCTGATTTTTGCATCTGTTTCCAGAATTCAACCTGTGACTGTGATACAGTCCCAAAACCTGTGCCATCTATGTTATATATTTTTTCCATTTATTTTTATTAGTTGGAGGCTAATTACTTTACATCATTGCAGTGGTTTTTTTTCATACATTGAAATGAATTGGCCATGGAATTACATGTATTCCCCATCCCGGTCCCCCCTCCCACCTCCCTCTCCACCCGATCCCTCTGGGTCTTCCCAGTGCACCAGGCCCGAGCACTTGTCTCATGCACCCAACCTGGGCTGGTGATCTGTTTCACCCTTGATAGTATACTTGTTTCAATGCTATTCTCTCAGAACATCCTACCCTCGCCTTCTCCCACAGAGTCCCAAAGTCTGTTCTGTACATCTGTGTCTCTTTTTCTGTTTTGCATATAGGGTTATCATTACCATCTTTCTAAATTCCATATATATGTGTTAGTATGCTGTAATGGTCTTTATCTTTCTGGCTTACTTCGATCTGTATAATGGGCTCCAGTTTCATCTCATTAGAACTGATTCAAATGAATTCTTTTTAATGGCTGAGTAATATTCCATGGTGTATATATACCACAGCTTCCTTATCCATTCGTCTGCTGATGGGCATCTAGGTTGCTTCCATGTCCTGGCTATTATAAACAGTGCTGCGATGAACATTGGGGTGCACGTGTCTCTTTCAGATCTGGTTTCCTCGGTGTGTATGCCCAGAAGTGGGATTGCTGGGTCATATGGCAGTTCTATTTCCAGCTTTTTAAGAAATCTCCACACTGTTTTCCATAGTGGCTGTACTAATTTGCATTCCCACCAACAGTGTAAGAGGGTTCCCTTTTCTCCACACCCTCTCCAGCATTTATTGCTTGTAGACTTTTGGATAGCAGCCATCCTGACTGGCGTGTAATGGTACCTCATTGTGGTTTTGATTTGCATTTCTCTGATAATGAGTGATGTTGAGCATCTTTTCATGTGTTTTTTTGCCATCTGTATGTCTTCCTTGGAGAAATGTCTGTTGAGTTCTTTGGCCCATTTTTTGATTGGGTCGTTTATTTTTCTGGAGTTGAGCTGGAGGAGTTGCTTGTATATTTTTGAGATTAATCCTTTGTCTGTTGCTTCGTTTGCTATTATTTTCTCCCAATCTGAGGCTGTCTTTTCACCTTGCTTATAGTTTCCTTTGTTGTGCAAAAGCTTTTAAGTTTCATTAGGTCCCATTTGTTTATTTTTGCTTTTATTTCTAGTATTCTGGGATGTGGGTCATAGAGGATCCTGCTGTGATTTATGTCAGAGAGTGTTTTGCCTATGTTCTCCTCTAGGAGTTTTATAGTTTCTGGTCTTATCTTTAGATCTTTAATCCATTTTGAGTTTATTTTTGTGTATGGTGTTAGAAAGTGTTCTAGTTTCATTCTTTTACAAGTGGTTGACCAGTTTTCCCAGCACCACTTGTTAAAGAGGTTGTCTTTTTTCCATTGTATATCCTTGCCTCCTTTGTTGAAGATAAGGTGACCATAGGTTTGTGGATTTATCTCTGGGCTTTCTATTCTGTTCCATTGAACTATATTTCTGTCTTTGTGCCAGTACCATACTGTCTTGATGACTGTGGCTTTGTAGTAGAGTCTGAAGTCAGGCAGGTTGATTCCTCCAGGTCCATTCTTCTTTCTCAAGATTACTTTGGCTATTTGAGGCTTTTTGTATTTCCATACAAATTGTGAAATTATTTGTTCTAGTTCTGTGAAAAATACTGTTGGTAGCTTGATAGGGATTGCATTGAATCTATAGATTGCTTTGGGTAGTATAGCCATTTTGACAATATTGATTCTTCCAATCCATGAACACGGTATATTTCTCCATCTGTTTGTGTCCTCTTTGATTTCTTTCATCAGTGACTTATAGTTTTCTATGTATAAGTCTTTTGTTTCTTTAGGTAGATATACTCCTAAGTATTTTATTCTTTTTGTTGCAATGGTGAATGGTATTGTTTCCTTAATTTCTCTTTCTGTTTTCTCATTGTTAGTGTATAGGAATGCAAGAGATTTCTGTGTGTTATTTTTATATCCTGCAACTTTACTATATTCGTTGATTAGCTCTAGTAATTTTCTGGTAGAGTCTTTAGGGTTTTCTATGTAGAGGATCATGTCATCTGCAAACAGAGAGAGTTTCACTTCTTCTTTTCCTATCTGGATTCCTTTTACTTCTTTTTCTGCCCTGATTGCTGTGGCCAACACTTCCAAAACTATGTTGAATAGTAGTGGTGAGAGTGGGCACCCTTGTCTTATTCCTGATTTCAGGGGAAATGCTTTCAATTTTTCACCATTGAGGGTGATGCTTGCTGTGGGTTTGTCATATATAGCTTTTATTATGTTGAGGTATGTTCCTTCTATTCCTGCTTTCTGGAGAGTTTTAATCATAAATGGATGTTGAATTTTGTCAAAGGCTTTTTCTGCATCTATTGAGATAATCATATGGTTTTTATCTTTCAATTTGTTAATGTGGTGTATTACATTGATTGATTTGTGAATATTAAAGAATCCTTGCATTCCTGGGATAAAGCCCACTTGGTCATGGTGTATGATTTTTTTAATATGTTGTTGGATTCTGTTTGCTAGAATTTTGTTAAGGATTTTTGCATCTATGTTCATCAGTGATATTGGCCTGTAGTTTTCTTTTTTTGTGACATCTTTGTCTGGTTTTGGAATTAGGGTGATGGTGGCCTCATAGAATGAGTTTGGAAGTTTACCTTCTTCTGCAATTTTCTGGAAGAGTTTGTGTACGATAGGTGTTAGCTCTTCTCTAAATTTTTTGGTAGAATTCAGCTGTGAAGCCATCTGGTCCTGGGCTTTTGTTTGCTGGAAGATTTCTGATTACAGTTTCCATCTATGTTTTAATTAAAATTTTGATAAATA
The DNA here is from genome assembly GCF_023699985.2 of Odocoileus virginianus. NCBI lineage: Eukaryota > Metazoa > Chordata > Mammalia > Artiodactyla > Cervidae > Odocoileus > Odocoileus virginianus. The sequence goes on from NC_069677.1 coordinate 17,804,405, forward strand.
AGTCCTGGTTATGTATCATACAGGATGTTAACTGTAGTTAACAATACTATATTCTATATTTTAAAGATACTAAGAGAGATCTTCTAAGATCTACTTAGATTTTTCATCACAAGAAAAGAAATTTGTTACTATGTGGTGACTGACATCAACTTACCTTATTGTGGTAATCATTTTGCAATATAGAGACATAGCAAATCATTATACAATAAAATGAATATGATGTTATATATCAATTATATCTTAAATCTTATAATTCTGTATAAGATATCAATTATATCTTAATTAAATATTATACATTTTAAATTATATCTTAATTAAAAGAATACAAATGAAATAAAATTCTAAAATGTTGTTTGGTTTCTCTAGTTTCTCTTAAAAATCTGGAGACTGTTATATATAAAGCTCTCAGGAAAATGATCAGTCCAACCTCAGGGTATAAGTAAAGCCCCATGCTTAAATTCCTTAGAGTACTCATTTCACATGGTTACAGTTCATTTTCTTATTTTCTGCTTATATCTTTTTAGCTCCCTTGATTTATCACAAGAACCTATATCAGACTTGTTACATTCTTATATGACTCACTAGTTGTAGAGTTCCCAAAGCTTTGGTCAAAATGTACTCAAAAATTTTTAACAAAAAACAAGACTTTTGTCACAAATACAAGACTTCATCAACTGTATTTCTATTAAACCAACCATTTCTTCTTAGTACCTTTTGCAGTGTTTAGTCGTTCAGCCAAGTCCAACTCTTTGTGACCCCCTGGACTGTAGCCCACCAGGTTCCTCTGTCCATGAGGATTCTCATGCAAGAATACTGGAATGGGTTGCCATGCCCTCCTCTAGGGGATCTTTCCAACCCAGGGATCAAACCCAAGTCTCCCACATTGCAGGCGGATTCTTTACCATCTGAGCTACCAGGGAAGCCCAAGAATACTGGAGTGGGTAGCCCATCCCTTCTCCAGGGGATCTTCTGAACTCAGGAATTGAACCAGGGTTTCCTGCATTGCAGGCAGATTCTTTACTGAGCTACCAGATTGGTCCAAAAGCTACAAATTCGGGAGATATCTCCCCCTCAGATGTAAATATGCTCAGCTAGCCAAGGAACTCCAGCATCACTCTTTTTTTTGAAAATTTGCTTTAGGTTCATAATTATGTTATCTTTTTATTGGAGTGTAATTGCTTTACAATGTTTTATTAGTTTCTGCTGAGCAAAGAAATGAATCAGCTATGTGCGTGTGCTCAGTCATGTCTAACTCTTTGGGGACCCATAGATGTTGGGAACCCACAGATGGTAGCACGCCAGGCTCCTCCGTCCATTAGATTCTCCGGTAAAGAATACTCGAGTGGGTTTTCATTTCCTACTCCAGGGGATCTTTCCAACCTAGGGATCAAACCTGTGTCTCTTGGGTCTCCTGCATTGGCAGGCAGATTCTTTACCACTGCGCCACCTCGAAATCAGCTATATGTAAACAAATATCCCTTTCCTCTTGAACCTTCCTCCCATACTCCCGCCCTACTCCTCCAGGTCATCACAGAGCACCCTCAACAACAAATCTACAAACAATAATGTTGGAGAGGGTGTGGAGTAAAAGGAACCCTCCAACACTGTTGGTGGGAATGTAAATTGACGTAACCACTATGGGGAACAGTATGGAGATTCCTTAAAAAGCTAAAAGTAAATCTACTATATGACCTAGTAATCCCACTACTGGGCATATATGCTAAGAAAACTAGAATTCAAAAAGACATATATTCATTGCAGCATCATTCTTATTATGAATTAAATACAGAGGGGTTAAACAGGCTTCCGAGGATATATATATATATATTTTTCTGAATTTGAGGCAGGAAACAACGCGATTTGCGTTGAGTGTTACCTGAAAAGAAAGTGAAGTCGCTCAGCCGTGTCCGACTCTTTACCACCCCGTGGACTGTAACCTACCAGGCTCCTCCGTCCATGGGATTCTCCAGGCAAGAATACTGGAGTTGGTTACCATTTCCTCCTTCCAGGGAATCTTCCCAACCCAGGGATCGAACCCGGGTTTCCCGCATTGGAGGTATACGCTTTAACCTCTGAGCCACGAGGGAAGCCCCAGAAGAGCTGTCTTTTATTAGCTGAAATCCTTTTAGTATATGATATTTTGTCCCTTCTTCCTTCCTTCCTTAACTTTCTTCCTTCTTTCCTGTCTCAACTGCAGGGTCCTACCTTACCTGATATTCTGACCTGCCACTTGCCCACATTTAGGAAATGCTGCGTTTTACCTTACCAGCCCTAGTAGAATTTAACTACTACTTACTTTGTGCTCACTACATACAACTTACTTTTGTATCTAGGTAGAAATTATTTTTTTTATTAGAAAACCAAACAAATTACTAGTTTGGATCTCAGAATATTTTGATTCTGGTACTAGTTTTACTGCAAACTTGATATTTGACAGGGAATAATCACTTCCCCGTTTTGGATTTAAACTCTTCCCTCTGTTATATGGGGGCCCCTGTGGCTCAGCTGGTAAAGAATCTGCCCGCAATGCGGGAGGCCTGGGTTCTATCCCTGGGTTGGGAAGATCCTCTGAAGGGAAAGGCTACTCACCACAGTATTCTGGCCTAGAAAATTCCATGGACTGCATAGTACATGGGGTTGTAAAGAGTCAGACACGACAGACTGACTTCCAATTTCACTTTCTGGTATATGGAGATATTTGCTAAAATATTGTTAAGATTTTCATTATAGATGTTACAAAGCTGAATGGGTACATTCTAGGGGAAGTTTTGGAGATGTCCATGTGCAATTTTACAGATTTAGCAAGACTATGAATGTGTGTGAGAAATGTGGAATTGTTATGTGGAAAGTTATGGACATGAATTCTAGAGTTACTACTTAGTGCCCGGAAAACCTTGTGCATAACCTCTCAGATTCTTAATTCATTTATCTGTGATGGGAGATAATAATTAGCATGGGTATTGAGAAGATTTGAGGGCCCCATTTCCCCAAAAGTAATTTCAGGGCTTATGGCAGTTACTTTATGATTGTTAGCTATTGTTATCACTGAAAAATCTACAATATTTTGCCAGACCCATTTTCTTCTGAAATTAAAATTTTTGCTTGATTGTATTTAGTTCTGAGTTTATACATGGGTATTAATTTGCACAATTTTGTAATATGTAAAGTGCTTCGAGCTCTCAGAGAAAAAATATTATGCAAATAGAGGACATTATTATTCACTGCACTGATGTGTGAATGCTCAAGGCTCCAGACACATTCATCTTAAAGGAAGTATTAACTTCTAAATCTACATGAACCTTATAAATGCACACTTAATAAACACTGACAATTTAAAATATTTCACTTTTCTGTTAAAATTGAAAAGACAAATGTAATGTACCACAAAATTTATGACAAGATTAGAAAATGTCAGAATTCAAACTTTTAGTATTAATTTCTTGCAAATTAAATAGATAATTATAATAAGAGATCTTGCATATCATTGCCAATTATAAAATCTTGCCTGTATATATTTGAGCTATGTGCATTCACTATAATATTACTATATTATCATCTTACAGTTGCATTAATTTGACACAGCATTCATGTATATTTTTTAATTCTCATAATTCTCTTGTGAGAAAGAAAGCCAAAGATAAATTGTCTTTCATTATAAATGAGAAAATAGAGGCAGAGAGAGCTTAAATCACTGGTTTATGGTTACTTGAGAGTCTAAGTTCATACCATATTCACTCTACTGGTGGGCATGGATAAAGCATATAAGGGGAATTATGACTATTTCAATCTGACTGGAGTGCAGATTTGAGGTGAAGTTAGAACAGGCTGAAAGGATGCCTGAAATTAATGCTAAGACTTTTGAGTATCCTCTTTGATAAAATTAGAGGAAAAACTGAAGTCTCCTAGAAGACTCTTCCCATCAGAATTATGTTATTAATAACATGGTGGAGCATGAAGGTAGACTGGAAATGGACAGGAATACAAGCAGATATTAAATGGATAACTGGAATAGTTCAGAAAATAAAAGAAAGATAAACAAAACCATTACAGAAGTAGAATGAACATAAAAAAGGCAGAGTGCTAGAAAGTCTTGGAAAAATAGGGCTTGTAAGAGTAGACCACCTGACCTGCCTCTTGAGAAACCTGTATGCAGGTCAGGAAGCAACAGTTAGAACTGGACATGGAACAACAGACTGGTTCCAAATAGGAAAAGGAGTACGCCAAGGCTGTATATTGTCACCCTGCTTATTTAACTTATATACACAGTACATCATGAGAAACACTGGGCTGGAAGAAGCACAAGCTGGAATCAAGATTGCCAGGAGAAATATCAAAACCCAGATATGCAGATGATATCACCTTTATGGCAGAAAGTGAAGAGGAACTAAAAAGCCTCTTGATGGAAAGTGAAAGAGGAGAGTGAAAAAGTTGGCTTAAAGCTCAACATCCAGAAAACTAAGATCATGGCATCTGGTCCCATCACTTCATGGCAAATAGATGGGGAAACAATGGAAATCGTGGCTGACTTTATTTTTGGGGGCTCCAAAATCACTCCAGATGGTGATTGTAGCCATGAAATTAAAAGATGCTTATTCCTTGGAAGGAAAGTTATGATCAACCTAGACAGCATATTAAAAAGCAGAGACATTACTTTGCCAACAAAGGTCTGTCTAGTCAAGGCTATGGTTTTTCCAGTAGTCATGTATGGATGTGAGAGTTGGACTATAAAGAAAGCTGAGCGCCGAAGAATTGATGCTTTTGAACTGTGGAGTTGGAGAACACTCTTGAAAGTCCCGTGGACTGCAAGGAGATCCAACCAGTCCATCTTAAAGGAGATCAGTCCTGAGTGTTCATTGGAAGGACTGATGTTGAAGCTGAAACTCCAATGCTTTGGCCACCTGATGCGAAGAAGTGACTCATTTGAAAAGACCCTGATGCTGGGAAAGATTGAGAGCAGGAGGAGAAGGGGACAACAGAGAATGAGATAGTTGGATGGCATTACCGACTCAATGGACATGGGTTTGGGTAGACTCTGGGAGTTGGTGATGGACAGGGAGGCCTGGCGTGCTGCAGTTCATGGGGTTGCAAAGAGTTGGACATGACTGAGTGACTGAACTGAACTGAACTGAAGAGTAGATAGGAAACAATGATTAAACTCTTCTTCTTTACTTGAGTTCTGAACCAGTTATGAAATAGGATCCAGGAGTCTAAAAGATGTAGATTAACAAACCTGTTTAATGGCTGGGGTTTGTAGTTTAGCCAAACTGCAGCCAGTCAGCTTTCTTTATTTGAATTAAACAATCTTCCACATTGAGTTATCAGTATGAATGGATAACTTTAGGCCTCCCTAGTGTGGGCTACTTTGTAACTAGACAAGGAGATAACAGAAAATTTCTAGATAGCATTCATCTATAATCAGTCTCTTACTGAGAAAGGAGGAATGGTAGAGCTGAAATAAGCATGTTCAATTCCTTCTTCCAACTTACTAATCAGAATATCACATCTCTTCCTATGAGGAATGGAGAATAAAAAGTAATGAAAGAGATGAAAATTTGGCTGACAGATGATTCTAGGGAAGTTCCTCTACTGGGAGACATAACTACTTGATGATAAGTAAAATAAAACAAAATCATCGCTAAATTTTAAAAAATTAAATTTAGCCTGTAGAAGATCAGTAATAATCTCAGCCTAAAGTAGAGTTTCTCTGCCTCAGCACCTAATGACTATCTGAACATAGAGTTATTTGTGGTAGGATATTATATTAAGCACAGAGGATGCTGAACAACATCCTTCTCAGTATTGTACTGACAAATATCTTGACAAATGGTCACATTTCCTCTGGAGGGCAAAATCTCCCACTCTTTTCCATGGAGAATCATTAGCCTAAGCAGAGAGAAATTTGAACCATGGCATTTTTTCATCTCAAGAATCTAAGTTTTATCTTTCTAAATTAATCATGCATAGAGTCTCTGAATTATCTTACCACTATTTTTGTAGGATCAAAAGACCATGTCAGGCTTTATGAGGAAAATATAGTTTACCCTAGACCTGAAATTTTAGAAAAGACATTGATAGCTCAATAGCAGAGAGATGCTACTGGGAATTCATTACATATTATCCTTTCCTTAGTTTGGAAGGATATTCTTTGGATTGTAAAATGCTTAAAACATTCTAGTTGTCAGAAGATTATAATTATTGTACAAGGAGGTAGGTAAGAATAAAGCACTCAGGGACACTGTGATTAACACCTTTGTCATTACTTCCATTCTTTCACAGAAATCTACTTATGTGGTCTCTGAATATATTATTTCAATATTGGGCTATACTTATATCCATCTGGAACAGGGAATGCTGTGCAGGAGATATGAATTTTTAAAAGAAGTTGTTATATAATCTATAATCATCTACAGTTTGGTTAATGCAAACAGCATTAAAATTAAAAAGCAAGACTTGGGTTCAAGAACCACTTTTGCTCCTGACTTGCTTCTTTATATTGAAAAGGTCATATCATTTTTCTAGAACTAAGGTGATAAATGGGCATCAAAGTAAACCTCCACAATGCTGTGTAGCTGGGTTAGATGGGTTGGAATTTTTTTTCCTGATTCATATTTGTCCCGAAGGCATCATTTTGTCACTTAGGGAACTGTCTAATCAGATTCCCCAATTTTGGTAGACCTTGGGATTTGGCCTTTTTCTTTCAAACTGCAAAAGTCAGTTTCTGGTCAAGTTAGGTAAATGTCCTCATAGTAAAAGCAGCTTCCAGCCTCAACCTTCCACTTTTGCCTCTCCCTTTCTCTTGGGTTCCAGCTTAATCACATTTTCCCTGTATTTTCAGCTCTCTGTGCTTTTCCAGAACTTTTTACTGTTTTCAGTGACAGACTAGCTGCCATTATCAGAAACTGGAAATCTGATACATTCAATGTATTTCCCATACACGTATTGGGAAAATAGCTGAGTCACAGAACAATAAGAAGCACTATAACGTAACCATCAAGAGCAATAACCTGGTTTTAACAGGGCTGTAAAAATATTCATATTTTATCATACTCAATGTATCCCTTTATATTGTGTTTTGTGTTTAAACTGTTTCATAGAACATTTAATAAATATAAATAAAATGTTTATAGCGTAAGAGGTGAAAATGATGGTAGTGAGATAAAGAATTCATACTGAGTGTTCAACTTAAAGAGAGTACCGTAAATAACTTTTTCAATCCAAAATAACAATTATGCTGAGTTTTGTGTTTTTACTCCTTTCTTGCATTATTTATGTTTCTCATTTTGACATATGTATCACAAATACTTTTTGTAATACTGGAAGTTTGGCTTAATATACATTGATGATTGAATCATATTTCATAAATTGTATATCAATTTATTTAACTATTCTGATATATACACTTGTTTTTATTTTTAATAAATAATGCTATTATTCACCTCTATGTCTAAGCCTTTGTTCATATTTTTGATTACTTGGGTTTTTAATCTAGAAATTAAATTAAGAGGTAAAAGAATATGCATTTTTTAAAAATCTTTGATATTATGTGCTAAAAATCTCTTTTCAGAAAAGTTTGTACCACTTTTCTGAGTAATACTGTGATTAAGTGAAATCTTTAATTAGACCACATGAATTATAACCTCAATTTACCTCTAGCTAACTGTGTGCTTAGATAAGTTCTTAATTGCTTTGTGCCTCTATATTTATTTATTTTTTTGTAAGTAATGTTCATAAATACCTACTTTCTAAAGTTGCTGTGAATATTTAATAGATTAATGTAATCTATATAAATTTGTTTTATGAAAAATATTGAATATAATAAACTACTTGATATTTACTAAATAAAATAATAAAATACTTTATAAAATTATTTATAAAATAAAATAGTAAACTACTAAATAGCAGTGGTAAATATAATCATTCTACACTAAAGGCTTCCCAGGTTGTGCTGATGGTAAAGAACCTGCCTGCCAATACAAGAGACTCAGGAGACATAGGTTCAATCCTTTGGTGGGGAAGATCCCCTAAGGGAGGCCATGGTAACCCACTCCTGGCAGGCTATGTATGGTCCATAGGGTCGCAAAGAGTTGGACACAACTGAAGGGACTTAGCACGCATGCACACATGCTTTACTAATATTAATAGCATACACTGTGAATATTAATTTATATATTTCAGAAAATATTTGCTAGTACCGCAAGCAAATATATTATTTAATCTTTCATTGCTTGGATTACTATTTATTGTCAACTATATATTAGTGATACTTTTTTAAATAAACCATAAATCTATGTCTTTCCCATTGATATGAAGGGATATTTTTGATTCTTGGGTATTTGTATTAACTCCCTAATTACCAAGAAATTTAGCTCTTTTATACAATGTTTTTCAATTGTTTTATTTTATAATTTGTATTTTCTTTTTTGTTTTAGGATAAATAATTTTTTAATCTTTTAATATAAAAAATATTTGAATCTTATCCTTGTTAACATTGATTGATTTTATGTTTAGACTGTGTTTTCCCCATATTGGGAAAAATTGGTCTACATTTTCTTTTAATTAAGCAGTTTTATTTTAAAAATTCAATGCATCAGGGATTTACTTTGGTCTAATTAGCATATTATTTGTGTTTCTCATTAATTCCAAGGGCTTTTCAAAATACATTTTAGAGTTTTGAAGTAAAAGCTACTATTAATGGAAAATGAGGAAAGTGTCTCTCTTTCTAATAGCTAGAGCTTTTATTTATTTGTTTTATTGCTGTCTATTCCTGACTTAAGGATGTGCTGCCAGTGTTTCTTCATTAAGTGTAATATTGGCACTGGATTTCAGAATGACAGACATTCCTTATTACATGAATGAAATATCTATTTCCAACATACTCAGGGTTTTATGAGAAATAGTTAAATCATGTTAAATGTCTTTATAGCATTATTAGCTATATCTTCTTGAAGAGACAACTGAAGCTCTGTACTATTATGACAGGTTTCTGAGGAAGATGTACAAAACAAACCATCCAGGTAATTGCACATTTATATTATCAACTAGGACTTTGAACCTAATATCCTAAGTTTTAGGTTTATCACTTTTTTTCTCTCACTAAGCTGATTTTTTGCTATTAAGCTTCTTTGTACAACAATATAAAGGGAATGATAATGATGGGGATGATGATGGAGTAATATGGGAATAAGGATGATGATTGTGATGACAATGACGATAGCCATAATTAGGTTACTGAATGTTTACTATCCTGTGCTTAACTTTTCACATGCTTTCTTTCATTTTATCTTCTTATTAAATGAAGAGAGTGACTTACAGAAGATGAACTACAAACAAAATGTAGCTTGTAAATGGAATGAAGTTTAAGGTCGGATATTTGTAACTTGGACTCAAGACCCTCAACTTTATTTCTCAATGTGCCTTGTTTCTATAATTCCTTCTTTCAATAACTCCAGTTTGTAAAAATAATTCCTTCTTTCAATAACTCCAATTTGTAATTTTTTTTTTTAGTTCTGTGTTCTGAGACTAAATGTGCCACTTTTCATATATTTCTATGATCAGCATTTACTTATTTATTTTTTGGAGAGATGCAATCTCTACTGGGATTTTGAAAGAGAAGGATGATGAATGTAAGGGGACTAGATTGGAAATGAGCTCATTAGAGAGCTCCTGTGCTCATTAGAGAGTTCGTATGCAATTAGAGAGCTGCAGTTTATTTCTCAGGTTAGTTAAGCCTTCCCATCCCAGAATTATGGGAACAATAGAGTTTAATGAATGTCTTTTTCTAACTTCTTTGATGCTGTTCATACAATTTCTTATCAGAAGATGGAGCATATGGTTCCTATTTTATGATAGTGTTTTTAAACTTTTCCTCATAATTAATGTAATTAGGATAAAGTCCCTCTGGATTTTGGCATATGTTTTCTTCTGTATTTAGTTTATAGTTCTGCGGCTCTTTTCTTGTTTCTTCTCTTAATGTGCAATTTTATAGGAACAAGGGCAGAGCTCTACCAAATTCCCTGGTCACGTAACCTAGAAATCTCCTTAAATCTAGTTTACTATTTAACTAAAAAGTAATACTGGATGTGTTGGATTATTTACACAAATATGATAATTTTTTAATATATTAAAAATCAGTTAAGGTAAATAATTTTCCAATAAAATGTCCAAAAATAAGAGATGATTAAAGATTAACTTTTTTCCCTGCTGGTATTAGGTGACTCCATAAGACATCTCAATAGTGTTATAATTTTTAATTTCAAATTGAAATGAAAGATTAGCTAATTGAGTTATGGTCATGGAAGTGTTAATGACTGAACTTAGGTGGACCTAAAAACAGCACTCCTTGCAAACATGGATATAGTAGTTCCCCCAAGTTATAAAAAGAGGTGTAATTAAAGAGCCAGATTTTCTTTTTAATGAAGAAGAATGACAGCAGAAACTTAAAAACTGAGCCAGAACAACTTCTACTTCCAGCCAAGATGAAGTGGTAGGAAGTTTACTTACCTTCCCATCAGTAACAATCTGAAAAACAGATAAACGTGTAAAAACAGCAATTTTTTTTTATATCCCCCAACTGACACATTGAGGAAGTTTCTAGGATTTGGCACAGGGAGGGGGAACTGAGGCAGACTCTGCAGAATATCTGAGTTAAGCAAACAAGCTGAGACTACTGGGCACGAGGCTGTTTAGGGTATGGTGATGGAGAAGAGCAGTTTGTACAGAGGCAGGGCTTTGAGATCTGTAGGTTGTTCTGTTTAAGAATTAAGTAAAGTAATGATCCCCACATATGGATGGAAAAACTACAGGAGGCTGGGGAAAGAATTAAGGGTCAATAGAACCCTAGGTCAAACAGGCCAGGGATTAGTGACTTTTTACCAGCCAGATGAGAAAAACTCATCATGGAGGGTAACATTGGGTAAAGTACTCAGAAACGTTGTGGCTCAGTATTGGGACCAAATAGCTCAGGCTGAATACTGCTCAGGATCCAACTAGCAAATCATAAAAGCACAAACCTAAAGGATGAAATTGTTCCTGAGTATCTTAACTGTACCTCAGAACAAAGTTCAAGAATATCTGTAGGAATACAAAAATACCTACCTAGCAAAGTAAAGTTCACAGTGACTGACATCCATTGCAAATTGTCAGGCATAGAAAGAAGTAGAAAAAAAAATTGATCCATAATAAGGAAAAAGATCAATTAATAGAAACTGACTCAGACCTGCCACAGATATTAGAATTAGCAGTAAAGGGGATTAACAGACTCTACCAAAGAATATATACAGATGGCAAATAATCACATGAAAAAATGCTCAACATCATCAGCCATTAGGCAAATATAAATGAAAACCATGATGAGACCCTACTACATGCCAATTGGAATGACTAAAATTAACCTGACCATATGAGTTATTAGGGCTTTCCTGATAGCTCAGTTGGTAAAGAATCCACCTGCAATGCAGGAGATCCCAGTTCAGTTTCTGGGTTGGGAAGATCCCCTGGAGAAGGGATAGGCTACCCACTCCAGTTTTCTGGCCTAGAGAATTCCATGGACTGTATAGTCCATGGGGTTACAAAGAGTTGGACACAACTGAGCAACTTTCACTTCATATGAGTTATTAGTCAGGATATATTAGAAATTATATTCTCATAGATTGTTGGCAGAAATGTAAAATGATACAATGAGATTATGAAACAGTTTGGCAGTTTCTTAAAAACTATCATATGATTCAGCCACTCTACTTATTGGTAAAAAAGACAATGATGAGTAGAGCTTAAAATCAGTAAAGCTTTCATGAACATTTGTACTTAAGTGTTTGCATGGACATATGCTTTATTTCTCCTGGGTATAACTATAAACTCCACGAGGACAGGGAGCTTGTCTCTTATTCACCATCCCAATTCAGTAACTAGCTCTGCATCTGACCATGATAGGAGTTCAAATCGTGCTTGACTAAAGCAATTTGGGCTTCCCTGGTGGCTCAGATAGTAAATAATCTGTCTGCAATGCAGGAGACCCCAGTTCAATCCCTGGGTGGGGAAGAAAGGAATGCCTACCCACTCCAGTATTCTTGCCTGGAGAATTCCATAGACAGAGGAGCCTGGCAGGCTACAGTCCATGGGGTCGCAAAGAGTCAGACATGACTGAGCGATTAACACCTTCACTTTCAAAGTAGTATGATTTACTATGGACTTTGTCTTATCAACAAGTAAATGTATAAACAAATTGTCATGTATGGACTATTACTTCACATTAAAAGTGAATGAAAAATTTATCCATGCAACAATATGGATAAATCTCAAAGCAATTATGCTGAAAAAAGAAGCCAGACTGTAAAGAGTACATACTATATGATTTGTTTATGTAAAACTCTAGAAAATGCCAAAAATAGAAAATAGAAAATTAATCTATAATGATAGAAAGCAGATCAGTAATTAGCTAAGGATTCAGAAAGTCAGGAGAGGTGGGAGGGAGAAGTTAGGATAGGGAATAAGGAATCTTTGGGAAGATAAACTGTTCACTATCCTGATGGTGGGTTCAAAGGTTTATACATATGTCAAAGTCTTCTCTGGTGGCTCAGAGGTTAAAGCGTCTGCCTGCAGTGCAGGAGACCTGGGTTCGATCCCTGAGTTGGGAAGATGCCCTGGAGAAGGAAATGGCAACCCACTCCAGTATTCTTGCCTGGAGAATCCCATGGAGGGGGGAGCCTGGTAGGCTACAGTCTATGGGGTCGCAAAGAGTCGGACACCACAGAGCAACCTCACTTCACACACTTCACTTCAAAGTACATATGTACAAACTATTGTACATATACTATCAAATAGTAGAGCAATTAAAACACAATGTATATCAATTCTACTTTAATAAAACTGTTTTTAACCACCTCCTCTCCCCCAGAAAAATCCAATCTCATGATATTATTCTAGGAATAAGGATGTACTGGAGATATCTGCTATCTGTTTCCATGCTCTCCTATTTTTGTGCTCTCTCATCTTCTGCCTTTCTATTAAAGAATGGCTCCTCTTAGGCTTCTTCTCTTCTTGGTGCTCTTATCTTTCTGCTCTATATGATCTCCTTGTATGATTTTGTTGTATCTTGATGTTTTAAATCTATAATTGTTTCTAACTCACATAAATTTCCATAGTTCCTGATCTAAATATTTAACTATATATCAGATCCACTCATCTAAATGTCCACAGCACCTTAAACTCAGTATGTCTAGAGATAAACATGTCTAAAGACAAAAAAAATTAAACATCACACAATAAATCAAATTCTTCTCAGGTGCGTTTTCAGTTGACACAATATAAATTATATACCATCACCAATGATGTGTTCTCACCAACATTTTAAAATTGAATATATGTAACTCAAAACTTTAGAGCTAATCTTTATTTCATTGGAAACCTAGGTAATAGAGGAATGAGGAAAGTGAATAAGCAATCAAATATTTGACAGTTGGCTCATCAAGTCCATATTATTAAAAAAGATGAGAAGTTTGGAAGTGATTTTTAAATTTAAAAGGACTAATAAGATACAACAACTGAATGTAATATGTGACTATTGGATCCCAATTTGAACAAGCCAACTATAAATAATTTTGGGAATTACTAGGCAATTTTCAATATGGGTATTTGAATATTCTTAAATATCCAAATGGATATTTTGAAATTTGAAAATATCCTAATGAATGTTTGGAAATTTTGTTGGTCTTTTTTGATGTGAATGTGGCTTTGATATTATGAAACAAATATTTGTTTATTTAGGAGATATATAAAGAATGTATTTTTAGGATTCCTCCTATTTTTTTATGCCTAACTTTGCCCAGGTGTGCCATTTACTATTCTTAGAGCTGTTTTCTACAGAAGAGATTTCAGTCAATTGCTCTTTGCTATGATTATGAGAAAATCAATCAGATGGAAAAAGTATTCCTGCATCCTTTATCTTCACAACCAGATATTAAATTTATAACCCTGAAAATCTGATTCCAGTATTTTTTCCCAATGAACTAAAGTGAAAATTTCATCCAGGAAAAGATATATCTTTGGAATTTGAAGTGGAATCATCTGGGAGCCATTACATGATGTTACAGGGATTTATTTGTGTGATGAAGAATTCAGTTTTAATTATGATGGTCATCAGAAACTGGTAAAATATTTAAGCTTACTCTTTTTCTTCTTCCTTCCTCCTTCTCCTTCTCCATCTCATCCTGCTCTATTTTTCCTCCTTCTCATGGATATAATAGCTTTGGGAACTGAGTATAACAACATATACTTAGTATGGTATTTATAGCAATAAACTTCCTAGCCTATTATCACATCTGACTCTTATGGAAACCCTGTTATCTGAGGGTGCGAGTATTTTTCTTTTTAATTGCTCATATTTTAGAGAAATGAGATTTAGAAATCTCTGAATCTAACAACTTTTAGAGCCAAGACTGGATTCTAAATTCAATTTACTTCCAAAGTTCTTATAAATATTTGTTCTATTTTTGCAATTTCACATTGAAGGGTTTTATAATAATTCTAATTGTTTCCATGTTTTAACAGAAATATGTATTTTTGCACATTTCTTAAGTGACTTTGAACCATATTAAATTTCATATTGCATTTTGAGAGCTTCTGCCATGGTTGGCTATGATATGAAAATAAAGTGATGTTATTTCTGCAATTAAAAAAGGGAATTTACACTTTATCAGAAGAGAAAGGCTATAAAAAGACATATTTTTCCCTTGAATAAAAAATTGTATTGATTTGTTTAGCTAATAAGGCTACTATTTCTGTTTCCAAAATGAGATAGAATCCATTGGAAGGTTTAAGATGCTACTTTAAGGAAAAAAAAAAACTCTTTTCATTTTTTCCCCAAATACTTAAGTCTGTCTTAGAATGTTTAAGTGAATGAATGCAAGATCACACATGTCTACAGGACATAGATGATATGAATAAATGAAATGATAGTGAATATACTTAATGTGTCATGATTGACTATGACATAAAAGTAAATATTGAATGTGACTTTTAATTATTAAAAACAAACCAGGAAAACCAGGAAAAGATGTGGTTGCAGCCCTGGCATGTAAGGAGTTTGGAAGTAGTCGCTTTCATTTTCACATTTTCAGAAAGCCGAACAAATTAGAAACCAACAAGTTGTTTTAGATCCAGCTGAGAATTGGTGTCACTGGGTAAATTGCTAGGGAACTGTAAATAAAAATAAGAATAAAATACAACTACACACAAATTAGAATGACTAAAATTTAAAAAAAATTTAAAAACAGAAGAAAAGAACAACCTGATACCAAATACTGACAAGGATATGAAGCAACAAGAACTCTGGTTCATTGCTGGTGGGAACGCGAAGCAGTACAGCTATTTTGGAAGAAAGTTTGGCAGTCTACCATGATGAAACACACAGCATAACCTGATGATCCAGCAATAGCACTCAGATATTTACTCCATTGAGTTGAAAATTTATGTCTACACAAAAATCTGCACACTAATATTTATAGCAACTTTATTTATAATCACCCAAATTTGGAAGCAATAACCAAAATGTCCTTCAAAGGTTAAAGGAAAACAAATAGTGTTACATCCAGTGGGGTATTATTCAAGGATTAAAAAAAATATGTTATCAAGCTACAAAAAGACCTGAAGGAACACTTAATGCATATTGCTTTGTGAAGGAAATCCATCTGAACAGGCTACATACTATATCATTCAACTATTTGCTGTTCTGAAAAATGGCAAAACTATACAGACAATAAAAAGAGCAGTGTTTGCCAAAGCTTTGAGAGGAAGATGTGAGATTTTTAGGATGGTGAAACTATTATGTATGATACAATAATTGTAGACTTATGATGATATGTATCTGTCAAAACCCAATTGAATTGTGTAACACAAAGAGTGAACTTAATGTAAACTACTGATTCAGCTAATAATATATTTGTTCTTTAGTTGTGTTAGTTAATAAATCCACCATACTAGTGAAAAATGTTAATGAGGAAACTGTGTGTGGTGGTAGAGGATGGAATAAGTATGAGAATTCTATACTATCTGTTCACTATATTTATAAATCAAAAACTGTTAAAAATTAATTAAAGTCTATTAAGTAATAAAATTAATAAGATCTGTTATTTAAAAACTATGCCAACTAAGAAAAATGAATCAGAACTTTTCTCCAATAGAAACACTGCAAAGATCATTTCATTTCTATGTAAGAATAAGCAGTTATAAAATAAATAAATTTTAAATTAAAGTATAGCATTTAAAATAGCATAAAAAGTAAACTACTTGGGGTGATTCAACACAGAGATATGTAAGATTTCACACAGAAACTTATGAAATTTTGCTGAACTCTATTTACTAATACATAAATAACTAGAAGGATAGAGCTTGTTCGTATATTGAAATATTCAACATGATAAAGATATTAACTCTAGAATAATCACTGTGGTTTAGCAGCTAAGTCGTGTCTGACTCTTGCAGCCCCGTGGACTGTAGCCCGCCAGGCTCCTCTGTCCATGGGATTTCCCAGGCAAAAAGACTGTGGTGGGTTGCCATTTCCTTCTCTACGGGATCTTCCCAACACATGGATCCAACCTGGGTCTCCTGCATTGCAGGTGGATTCTTTACCCATTGAGGGAAGCATTCAATGCAATTTAACAAAAGTTTTAAAATTTATAAGAAATGTAAATAATCACAATAACCATGAGTAACAAATTTCCTCACAAATTTTCACAACTTTCTAAAAAAACATAGTAATTAACTGTGTTATTAACCTAAATTTAAATCCTTAGACCAAAAGATCAGAATTAATAGCCCAGAAACAGAATTACATATATGTGGGTACTTGATATGATAGAGGTAGTTTAAGAGGTCATTGGTGAAAGGTTGAACTTGACCATTTAAATGAGAATGTAATAGAGAAGAACAAAACTGATTTCACACTAGATTCTTTAGCTCTAACCTTTGTGCTCTGTCGCTAGTGCCTTAGTCATGCTGGTTCTACATCTTTGTAAAAGAATGTTGACTATATAGCCTGAAATGCATTTGACAGCCATTCTCACGGTTCTGCCCCTCAGGCTTGACCTTTAAAGGTATAATTCATTTCATTGATATAAGATGAAAAATTGCAGAATAGAGAAAAAAAAAGCGCAGAACAAATGCTGAACATTTGTCTTGTTGGAGGCTTACAGGAATATTGTGACCAGACCTATGTTGACAACTGCAAGAACAAAAGATTCAGGCACCAAGAAATTTATAAAAACCAGCCATATTCCCTCCCCTTTAAACATAAAAGAAACTTGAATTCTAAGAGTAAGGTGGATTTTGTGTGAAAACAGTCCACCATCTTTTTGGCTTGCTGGCTTTCCAAATCAAGTCATTATTCCTTGTCCCAACATCCTGGCTCTTGATTTATTAGCCTTTCATGTGGTAAGCAGTATGAGATTCAACATGGTAACGAGACCATTTGCTATTTAAATTAAAAAATGAAATTGAACCCATATTGTAGATTTTATATAAAAATCAATATTACTTACATTAAATACATAAATGTAAAAGGTAAAACTATAAATAGATAAAAAATCATATGAGAATATTTTATCACCTTGGTGTAGAAAGTATTTTCTACATGATACACATAGCCACAACACACACACACACAAAAGGAAAATATTTATAACTTAAATTTGGTAATTAAAATTGTGAACTTTTCTAAATCCAAAAAGTGCTTTAAAATATGAATATTGAGTCATAACATGGGAGAAGATATTTTCAACATATAAATCTGGCAACGAATTAAAATTTTGAATATCTGAAGTGAATTTATTAATGAAGACAAAAATAAAATGAAAAATGGATAAGAGAAACTGTAGAGAATAGAACTACTCAAACTAATGAATCAACATGAAAATATGTTGTTAGTACTAATAGAAAAATGTAATTGGGAACTACTTGATGACACAAGTTCACAAACAATTCTCTGATTGGTCTAAAAAAATGATTTTCACTTCGTTCAGCTTTTTCTTGTAAGAATGAGAGTGACAATTCTGGACTTTACATGTCAAAGTTGAAACTGGAAGGCTTGTGCTTCTAGTTCTTTAAATCACATTTTTAACAGAAGAAAAAATGAGGAAGTTTGGAGAGAACAAGACGGTGAAGGAGCAGGTAGGCGTGGAGTACATCTCTCTCCACGGATACATCAGGAATACAACTTCAGACACAGAAGGGCATGCAGAACCCCAGCTGAGTGTGAACAGGGGTACCTGACCAGTGGGAAAAAAATATATAGAACCACGCAAAACTCGATAGGATGAAGGAACTAGGGGGAAAAGCAGGAGTGTTAGTAGGACTGGACCTGCCCTCAGCAGGTGAGGGAACTGAAGCAGGGGTCTGATCCCCACATCCGGGCAATCGTCTGAGTCAGAGGAGAAACATTTAAGGCTGAGAGTGGAACAGCTGATCTGTGGCAGCCTATACAGAATGAGACTCAGACAGTCCTTGCCGCAGCCACACATACCCCCAACAGGAATGCTGGTTCCCTGGAAGGCACAGTGGTGGGGAGCTGGAGTTTAGGGATTGTGGAGCAATCCCAGGGTGAGGGCTGTCGTTGATTGCGGAGAGATGGATCGAGGGGATGTGAGGGAGGAGACTGAGGGGAAATGCCTGTGGAGGAAAGCTGGGCAGCCATGGAAGTGTCACGCGAGTGTATGCTCCTCGGTTCTTTGTCTCGTCACAACAAAAATTTGGAGTGATGGACATTGAAGCCCCCTCGGCGGGTCACAGCTCTTGGAGGACAGACCGTGTTATAGCTCTTAAATAAATCAGTGTTACAGCTCAGTGTTACGGCTCTATTTATTTAGATAATAGCAGGAAAATCCATCTTTGAGGCATCATGCTTGGGGGGTGGAGCCATCACCATAGCCTCTCTTCCCCACATGCCAGCCGAACAATAGAGAGGCTGGCCCATCAAACGCCTGACGCCCTGAACTATATAGTAGGACCCCACCCAGGGTGCCCCTTTAAGTGACTGATGTGCTGATCTACAGAGTAGGACCCCAGCTGGGGGGCCCTTCTATGTGCCTGATGCGCCAAACAACAGAGAATGACCCTAGGAAAAAACCTTCTAAGTGGTTGAATGGGCGAAGCTATGGAGAAAGACTAGCCAAAGAGGCCTTCTGATTGCCAGCTACAAGACTCAAAAAAAAAAAAAAAAAAAAGACTCTGATAGGGCCATAACTCCTGCAGCAGAGGGTGTCTCTGCACATTTTGTGCCTCCAAGGTCCCCACAAGCCAAGCAGCTGTACTACCTTCATGCTCAACTCTCACTCGGGCAGAGCTGCCACAGGCAAAAAAATTCTCGTGCCTATGTGCACAGGGTTGCTTCTTTGAGTCCGACTCTTTGTGACCCTTTAGACTCTGGCCTGCCAGGCGTCTCTGTCAGGGAGGGGGATTCTCCAGGCAAGAATACTGGAGTGTATTGGCCAATACTGTTGCCATACCCTACGAGAGCACTGTATTTTCTGCTTCCCTAGCTGCCAACTCCCCTGAGTACCTGGTGCTTCCAGAAGCCCTGCAAGCCAAACAGCTGCACCACCTCCACCCCTGGCCCTCACAGGGGCAAACCCGAGTCCTCCAGGGCAGCCTCAGGAGCAAACCCCAGTGGATGACCCACATGTAGAGGTGGAAATAAAACCACAGTTGAAACCCAGAAGCAGTGTGGCTAAGGAAGAAGACCCCAAACCTTCCCAGCAGCTGTACAAGCTGCAGATTAAATCCATGCGATCAACTAGGCAGGCTCTGTGTCTATGGAATATATTAAAGGTCATTGAGAGCTCCCACAAAAGAAAACATACTAGTTCTTATAGCTGTGGACATTAGAGGAAAGAACACACAGGAGTAGGACCAGATTAGAATCTGAGCTGCCCCCACAGCAGGTCCAGAGATCAGCACAGTGTTGTGGTGGACTGTGACTCCCAGTGAGGGAAAGGGCTCTAACAGCAGTGACTCAAGAAAAACATTTATTATTCTTTTTTTTAACTTGTTCTGTAGACTCTTCTGGAATTTTTTTCTTTTTCTTTTTCCTTTTTCCTGTCTCTATTGTAGTTGTCATTTTTATTGGCACTAGGAAATCCAATTAAGCTTTTGAGCTTTTATTTTTTTCTCAGTCACATTTTTACTGTTATAAACATCTGCCTGTATGTTGGGCTTTTGCAGTTCTGTTAAGTTTTCCTTTTTTTCCCCCCCTCTGTTTTTATAATTTTAATTTAAAAATTTTTAAACTTATTATTATTTTTTCTATATTTATTCCTTTGTTTGCTTTTCCTACTGTTCTTTTCCCCTTGAAGTTAATTTTTAATATATATAAATCTTCTTTATCTACCTCTATTTAGATTTGCTTATCTATTCTTTCTTTCTTTTCTTTCTCTTCTTTCCTCTCAACATATTTGTTAGTTTTATTTCCATTGCTTTATTTCCTACTTGGCACCTTGCTTTAGTTTTGTTTTCCAGTTAGTGCTTTAGTTAGTTTTGTTCTTAACTGGTAAATATAATTTTTGATTTCCTTTGTTCACTGAGTAAATCTACTTACTTTATTTTTGTTGGATGTTTTGACTTTGCTCAAGGGTATATATGTGTGTGTGTGTGTGTGTGTGTGTGTGTGTGTGTGTATGTGTTCCATTATTTTAATTATTATTTGCCTGATTTTGTAACTGCCATTTGTCTGTGGTTCATCTTTGATTTCTCATGTTTGGATATTTGTTTTAATCTCACTTAATGCCTTAACAGACCACTTGTGGAATCTCTGTTCCTGACCAGAGATCAAGCCTTGAGCCTTGGGAGTAGGAGCACTGACTCTGAGAACTTAGACTACCAGAGAGCCAACCCTAGGGAGTATCAAATAGTGAGAACTCACACAAATGAAACCACTTGAACACAAAACCCAGCATTACCCAACCACCCAATGCAGGACACCTCATCTAAACAAGAAACAAACAAACAAAAAAATACAAACCCAATCATCAGCAGAGAGAATTATGACCTCACTCAGCCTTGCCCATCACAGGAAAAACAAACAAACAAAAACTCAGCTCAAATCTCACCCTATATGACACTTACACAAACCACTGGACCAATATTGGAGGGCAGAACCCAAAAGGAAGAAAGAATTCAACCTTCTTCAAGGAAAGAATTCAACTTGCTTTGAAGCCTGGGAAAAGGAGACCTCAAACACAGTAAGTTAAAAAAAAATAATGAAAAGGCAGAGAAATACTACACAAATGAAGGAACAAACTAGAAACACAGAAGTCCAAATAAACAAAGAGGAAATAAGCAAACTACCTGAAAAAGAATTCAGAAAAATGATAGTAAAGATGATCAAAAACCTTGAAAAAAAATGGGGAAAATGCAACAATCAATTAACAAAGACCTAGACGAATTAAAGAATAAACATACAGAAACAAATGACAAAATTACTGAACTTAAAAATACTCTAAAAAAAATACTCTAGAAGGAATCAATAGCAGAATATCTGAACCAGAAGAATGAATCAGTGAGCTGGAAGATAAAATGGTAGGATAACTTCTAAAGAGCCAAATAAAGTAAAAAGAATGAAAAGATCATTACCATCTTTCTAAATTCCATATATATGTGTTAGTATACTGTAATGGTCTTTATCTTTCTGGCTTACTTTGCTCTGTATAATGGGCTCCAGTTTCATCCATCTCATTAGAACTGATTCAAATGAATTCTTTTTAATGGCTGAGTAATATTCCATGGTGTATATGTACCACAGCTTCCTCATCCATTTGTCTGCTGATGGGCATCTGGGTTGCTTCCATGTCCTGGCTATTATAAACAGTGCTGCGATGAACATTGGGGTGCACGTGTCTCTTTCAGATCTGGTTTCCTTGGTGTGTATGCCCAGAAGTGGGATTGCTGGGTCATATGGCAGTTCTATTTCCAGCTTTTTAAGAAATCTCCACACTGTTTTCCATTTAGAAAGATGGTAACAATAACCCTATATGCGAAACAGAAAAAGAAACTCAGATGTATAGAACAGACTTGTGGACTCTGGGAGAAGGTGAGGGTGGGATGTTTCAAAGAACTGGGGATAGTCTCAGAGATCTCTGGGACAATATCAAACACACCAACATTCAAATTATAGGGCTCTCAGAAGAAGAGAAAAAGAAAGGGTATGAAAAAATTTTTGAAGAAATTATAGTTGAAAATTTATCTAACATGGAAAAGGAAATAGTAAATCAAGTCAAAGAGGTACAAAGGGTCCCATACAGGATAAACCCAAGGAGAAACATGCCAAGACACATACTAATCAAACTAACAAAAACTAAGCACAAAGAAAGAATATTAAAAGTAGCAAGGGAGAAGCAACAAGTAACATACAAGGGAAACCCCATATATTTAACAGCTGATCTTTCAGCAGAAATTCTACAGGCCAGAAGGGAATGGGAGGATATATTTAAAGTACTGAAAGGGAAAAATCTACAACCAAGATTACTGTACCCAAAATTGATGGAGAAATTAAAAGATTTTCAGATAAGCAAAAGTTAAGAGAATTCAGTACCACCAAACCAGCTTTACAACTAATGTTAGAGAGACTCATATAGTCAAGAAATACAAGTGAAAAAAAAAATCTACAAAATCAAATCCAAACAATTAAGAAAATGGCAATAGGAACATATATATATCAATAATTACTTTAAATGTAAATGGATTAAATGCACTGACCAAAAGACACAGACTGGCTGACTGGACACAAAAACAAGATCCATATATATGCTGTCTACAAGAAACATACTTCAGATCTAAAGACACATATAGATTGAAAGTGAGAGGATGGAAAAATATATTTCATGCAAATGGGAAGCAAAAGAAAGCTGGAGTAGCAATCTCATATCAGACTAAATAGACCTTAAAATAAAGATTACAAGAGATAAGGAAGGACACCACATAATGATCAAGGGACCAATCCAAGAGAAAGACATAACAATTGTAAATATCTATGCACCCAACATAGGAGCACCTCAATACATAAGACAAACACTGACAGGCATAAAAGGAGAAATTGACAGTGACACAATAATAGTAGGAGACTTTAACACTCCACTCACACCAATGGACAGATCATTAAAACAGAAATTTAATAAGGAAACACAAGTCTTAAATGATACATTAGATGAGATGGATCTCATTGATATCTTCAGGACATTCCATCCAAATGCAGAAGAATACACCTTCTTCTCAAGTGCACATGGAACATTCTCCAGGATAGACCACATCTTGGGTCACAAATCAAACGTCAGTAAATTTAAGAAAATTGAAATTGTATCAAGCATCTTCTCCAACCACAATGCTATGAGACTTGATATCAATTACAAGAAAAGAAAAAACACTGTAAGAAACAAACACATGGAGAATAAGTACATTTCTAAATAACCAAAAGGTTACTGAAGAAATCAAAAGGGAAATTAAAAAATTTCTAGAAACAAATGACAATGAAAACACAACAACTCAAAACCTATGGAATGCAGCAAAAGCATTTCTAAGAGGGAAGTTTATAGCAATACAATCCTACCCCAAGAAACTAGGAAAACAATGAATAGACAACCTAACTGTACACTTAAAACACTGGAAAAAGAATAATAATTTAAAAAAAAGTTAATAGAAGGAAAGAAATCATAAAGATCCAAGCAGAAATAAATGAAAAAGAAATGAAAGAAATAATGGTAAAGATTAATAAAAACAAAAGCTGGTTCTTTGGAAAGATAAGCAAAATTGACAAACCTTTAGCCAGAGTCATCAACAAAAAAAGAGAAGAATCAAATCAACAAAATAAGAAATGAAAAAGGATAGGTTATAAAAGACAATGCAGAAATATAAAGGGTTATGAGAGACTATTATGAACAACTATATGGCAATAAAATAGATAACCTGGAAGAAATGGACAGATTCTTAGAAAACTTCAATCTTCCAAGACTGAACCGGGAAGAAATAGAAATTATGAACAACCCAATTACAAGCACTGAAATTGAAGTTGTGATAAAAAATCTCCCAAAAGACAAAAGCCCAGGACCAGAGGGCTTCATAGCAGAATTCTATCAAACATTTAGAGAGGAGCTAATGCCTTTCCTTGTAAAACTCTTTCAAAAAAAATTGCACAGGAAGGAACACTTCCAAACTCATTCTACGAGGCCACCATCATCCTGATACCAAAACCAGACAAAGACAACACAAAAAAAGAAAACAACAGGCCAGTATCACTGATGAACATAGATGCAAAAATCCTCAACAAAATTTTAGTAAACAAAATTCACAAACACATCGAAAAGCTCATACACCATAATCAAGTTGGGTTTATTCCAGGGGTGCAAGGACTCTTCAGTATACGCAAATCAATCAATGTGATACACCATATTAACACATTGAAAGATAAAAACCATCTGATAATCTCAATGGATTCAGAAAAAGCCTTTGATGAAATTCAGCACCCATTTATGATTAAAACTCTTAAAAAAATGGGCATAGAAGGAACCTACCTCAACATAGTAAAGGCCATATATGATAAACCTGCAGCAAACATTATTTTCAATGGTGAAAAACTGAAAGAATTCCCCCTAAGATCAGGAACAAGACAAGGGTGTCCAATTTCACCACTGTTTTTCAACATAGTCCTGGAAGTCCTAGCTACAGCAATCAGAGAAGAAAAAGAAACAAAAGGAATCCAGGTCAAAAAAGAGTTTAAGCTATCACTGTTTGCAGATGACATATACTGCACATAGAAAACCCTAAAGATAGTATCAGAAAATTACTAGAGCTAATCAGTGAATTTAGTAAAATTGCAGGATACAAAATCAACACACAGAAATTACTTGCGTTTCTGTATACTAACAATGAAAAATCAGCGAGAGAAATTAAGGAATCAGTCCCATTCACCATTGCAACAAAAAGAATTAAATATCTAGGAATAAACCTACCTAAGGAGACAAAGGAACTGTATACAGAAAATTATAAAACTCTTAGAGGAAAACATAGGCAGAACACTTGACGACATAAATCAAAGCATGATCCTCTATGACCCACCTCCTAGAGTAATGGAAATAAAAACAAAAGTAAACAGTAAGACCTGATTAAGCTTAAAATCTTTTGCACAGCAAAGGAAACTATAAGCAAGGTGAAAAGACAGCCCTCAGAATGAGAGAAAATAATAGCAAATGAAACAACTGACCAAGATTAATTTCCAAAATACACAAGCAACTCATACAACTCACTGCCAGAAAAACAAATAACCCAATCAAAAATGGGAAAAAGACCTAAACGGACATTTCTCCAAAGAAGACATACAGATGGCTAACAAACACATGAAAAGATGCTCAACATTGCTCATTATTAGAGAAATGCAAATCAAAACTACAATGAGATATCACTTGGTAGCTGCAGTCCATGGGGTCGTGAAGAGTTGGACATGACTGAGGGACTTTGCTTTCACTTTTCACTTTCATGCATTGGAGAAGGAAATGGCAACCCACTCTAGTGTTCTTGCCTGGAGAATCCCAGGGACAGAGGAGCCTGGTAGGATGCTGTTTATGGGGTTGCACAAAGTCGGACACGACTGAAGTGACTTAGCAGCAGCAGCAGCTTGCACCATTGGTGGGAATGTAAATTGATACAGCCAGTATGGAAGATGGTATGGAGATTCCTTAAAAAGCTAGAAATAAAACCACTATATGATCCAGCAATCCCACTCCTAGGCATATGCCCTGAGGAAACCAAAATTGAAAAAGACACATGTATTCCAATGTTCATTGCAGCAGTATTTACAATAGCTAGAACATAGAAGCAACCTAGATGTCAATCAACAGATGAATGGATAAAGAAGTTGTGGTACATACACACAATGGAATATTCAGTTCAGTTCAGTTCAGTCCCTCAGTCGTGTCTGACTCTTTGTGACCCCATGAATCGCAGCATGCAAGGCCTCCCTGGCCATCACCAACTCCCGGAGTTTACCCAAACTGAGGTCTATCAAGTCAGCGATGCCATCCAGTCATCTCATCCTCTGTCATCCCCTTCTCCTCCTGCCCTCAATCTTTCCCAGCATCAGGGTCTTTTCCAATGAGTCAACCCTTCACATGAGGTGGCCAAAGTATTGGAGTTTCAGCTTCAGCAGCAGTCCTTCCAATGAACACCCAGGACTGATCTCCTTTAGGACGGACTGGTTGAATCTCCTCGCAGTCCAAGGGACTCTCAAGAGTCTTCTTCAACACCACAGTTCAAAAGCATCGATTTTTCGGTGCTCAGCTTTTTTCACAGTCCAACTCTCACATCCATACATGACCACTGGAAAAACCATAGCCTTGACTAGATGGACCTTTGCTGGCAAAGTAATGTCTCTGCTTTTTAATATGCTATCTAGGTTGGTCATAACTTTCCTTCCTACTCATCCATAAAAAGGAACACATTTGAGTCAGTTCTAATGAGGTGGATGAACCTAGAACCTATTACACAGAGTAAAGTAAGTCAGAAAGAGAAAAACAAATATCATATTCTAATGCATATATACAGAATCTAGAAAAATGGTACTCAAGAGTTTATTTACAGGGCAACAATGGAGAAACAGACATAGAAAATAGAGATATGGACATGGGGAGAGGGGAGGAGAGGGTGAGATGTATGAAAACAGTAACATGGAAACTTACATTATCATATGTAAAATAGATAGCCAACAGGAATTTGCTGTATGGCTCAGGAAACTCAAACAGGGGCTCTGTATCAACCTAGAGGGGTGGGATGGGGAGGGAGATGGGAGGGAGGCCCAAAACGGAGGGAATATATGTATACACTGTGGTTGATTAATGTTGAAGTTTGACAGAAAACAACAAAATTCTGTAAAGCAATTATCCTTCAATAAAAAATAAATAAATTTTAACAAAGCAGGAAGTTCAAAACAGTAAATAAAATACAAGATAGGAAAAGAAAAAAGGAGCTAAACTTTGAGAAAATATTTATATCCCAAATACCTGATGAAAGACTTTTGCTCATGATATATACAGAATTCCTAAAACCCATTATTGAGAAATTAAGCAATTCAATTAAAAACTGGGGAAAAGATTTTAGTAATTTTTTTAAAGAATATATATGAATGGTGATTAAGCCCTGACATTAGTCATAGGGAAATACAAATTAGATCACAATGAAATACCATTTCATATATATTACAATGACCAAAATTAGCCTGCTCTTACCAAGTGTTGGAAAGAATATGGAGAAAATGAAATTTTCATTCTGTGCTGGCAAAGAATGTTAAACACTATGTTTTCAAAAACAGCTTGGAAGTTTCTTAAAGGGTTAAACATATGCTTCTTATACAATCCTGCCTTTCCACTTCTATTAATTACCTGAGATAAGTTAAAATTTATGTTCATACAAAGATGTGCAAAATAGGTTTTGTTTATAATAATTCCAAACTGGAAACAATCCAAATGTCCATGACTGTTGACTGGGTTAACAAATTACAATACATTCGGGATTATCGACACATGCAACAATATGGATGAACCCCAAAATAATTGTGCCGAGTTTAAGGAGCCTGATGAATAATACATTAATAGCTCAAAATTATCAAATGTTATACTTTAGAAATATGAAATTTATTGTATGCCAATTTTACCTTAAAATCTGTTTTTTAATGTGAAAACTAATCTTTTGTAAATAATTTTAAATATCCATGACATGGGAAAATTAATAGAAGTCAATCTATGAAACTGACTTAAAAATAGAACGAGCAATATATCCTCTATTTCTTTTTTAAATGAAGGAATTGTTTAAAATCTTTGTGCAAAAATCACATACAGTGTTCATATTGCTTCACTCAAAGTGAACAGAACTGATCACTTGATCTCAAATAAATTCTTTTAGGGAATATCCTAAGAGTCAGTACGTGTATTATCAGGCTTCTGCATTTAGAATAATTATTCTAATCTGTTATTTAACTATTTTTATTTGTAATTTAACTTTCTTATTTATCTTTAGATTAAAAATGCATTAATGCTATGTTTATACATTTATGATTATTTCTCATCACCAATTTTTTCAGATATTTCTCATCAATTCTCAACAATTTCTCTCATCACTATCTTTCCTCAGTGTATCAATATTCAGTATTCTCAACTTTCAGGTAAGTAGAAGCCTTTTCTTCTTATAAAACCTATTAATATATGCCAGTTTTGGTTTTATTTTTAATGTGATTTAGTTTGTATTTGTCTTGAACTGACTGTCACTAATAACAGCTAAGTTAGTTGAACTCACAGCTTTCTCTCTTTCCTGGCATAGTTAAATCTAACACCTGAAAAGACTGCTTGTCTGAGCAGTTTAGCTGTAGCTCCTTGTCTCTGTCAATCATCAATGCAGAATGTGCCCTTGGGATTTTCACACCTGGGTGTGACTCTAAGACTCTGCTGTTTCAGTAAAGACATTATTACTTCGACTTACAGAACTACACTTACAAAATACACTTTTGAAAGCACTCTATGCAATCTGCAGAATATGCCTGTTCTTCGTCTTCCTTTTAATTAGTCCAAATTCACTATAATTGGAAATTATCCATCACAATTTATAAGGAGTAAATATTTGGTAATTTTATCAAATCTGGTAACTTTTACTATGTTTTTTTTTTTTGGTCTATTAATTGCCCTCATCTCTTTGTACCTTCACATGGCAGAGACAGAGAGAAAGCTCTCATATTTATTCCTATAAGTGAGCTAATCCCATTCATGTGTGCCCAACTCTAATGGCCTAATTACTTCTAAAGACACTAACTTCTAATACTATCATACTGGGAATTAGGATTTCAACTTTAATTTGGGAGGACTGTTCTCAGTCCACAACAGAGAACATTTAGGCATTATCTGTTAAATCCAATAATTTTAACTCAACTTTCTACTATAATAATAACTGACATATAAGTTCAATGACAATGGATATATGCATACTTATAAATTCATATTGCAGCAATTAAGTAAAGAGAAAATTTAGAAATATCCTAAACTATCCACAGGTAACCTAAAAGATGATTCTGTTACAGTGCTGCACTCAATATGCCAGCAAATTTGGAAAACTCAGCAATGGCCACAAGACTGGAAAAGGTCAGTTTTCATTCCAATCCCAAAGAAGGGCAATGCCAATGAATGTTCAAACTACTGTACAATTGTACTTATTTCACATGCTAGCAAGGTAATGCTCAAAATCCTTCAAGTTAGGCGTTAATAGTACGTGAACCAAAAACTTCCAAATGCACCAGCTGGATTTAGAAAATACAGAGGAACCAGAGACCAAATTGCCAACATCCTCTGGATTACAGAAAAAGTAAGGGAATTCCAGAAAAAAACTTCTGCATCATTAAGTACACTAAAGCCTTTGACTGTGTGGATCACAACAAACTGGAAAATTCTTAAAGAGATAGGAATACCAGACCACCTTCCCTGCCTCCTGAGAGACCTGTATGTAGGTTAAGAAGCAACAGTCAAAACTGGAGATAGAACAATGGACTGGTTCAAAATTGGGAAAGGAGTATGTGAAGGCTCTATATTGTCACTCTGCTTATTTAACTTCATGCAGAGTACGCCTTGCAAAATGCCAGGCTGGATGAATCCCAAGCTGGAATCAAGATTACTGGGAGAAATAACAGCAATCTCAGATATGCAGATGATACCACTCTAATAGGAGACAGCAAAGAGGGAAAAAAGAGTCTGTTGATGATGGCCAAAGAGGAGAGTGAAAAAGCTGGCTTAAATCTCAGCTTAGATCAGAAAACTAAGATATGGCATCTGGTCCCATCACTTCATGGCAAATAGACTGGGAGAAAGTGGAAACATTGAAAGATTTTATTTTCTTGTGCTCCAAAATTACTGTGGATGGTGACTGCAGTCATGAAATTAAAAGACGATTGCTCCTTGGAAGAAAAGCTACAGATGTAACTCTGTAAATGTTTCTCTGATCCAGGTCAGAATTTTAGAAATTTCGTTTATCTGATTCTGAAACTGTGTTGGACAGAGATCTATTATGATAACTAACACTTATTTCCTAAACTTTTAATTTGGCTTTGCTTCCCCTGATAAACTGTATGCACTCTAAGGAGACTGAAGAAAGAAAGGAAGAAAATGGGCAAATCATAGGTACCAGAAGTTTTAAACTGAATATTTCAATAAATCCTAGCAATATAAAATTATTGTTCCCAAACCCCATCACAATACTCAAAGTGTGTCCCCTAATACAAATAGTGTGTAATAGGATTTGAGACCTTGACTGTCTGATTTCAGAGACTCAGAATTCTTATCTCATAGGCTAATTGCCCTTATTCTGTGTTGTAAATCTTTATAGTCTCATGGTTTACCACAGCAAATTACTTTGAGAGGTTCTCAACAATATTTAACAGAACAAATAAATGAACGCTATGTTTCATGGCATTGTGTTCTATACAAAGACAACTAAGGCAGATTACTGTCCTTCAGAGTTTTGGAGTCTATAACACAGATAACATCACACAAAACCTTGCACATAGCATCATAGATGCAATTATGCAGTGCAAGATGAAAAATCTATATAACATAGGTGGTAAGCAGTGGAGAAGCACCTAAGAAGAGGTCATAAAAGTGGAGCTTGATAATTAGGTAGGATTTTACCATATAAAATGTGGTAAATGGAGGAAATGAATGATAAGATAGCTAGCCAGCAAGAAATTCTATTCAAAGAAAGAATAGAAGGCACTTAAGTAAAGAGATGTTCACAAAATTGTGAATAGTCCAGTCTATTTGCAATAAGAGAATAACTTTAAAATCAGGTCAGGGAAATAGAATCTGGGTCTATTGGCAAATGGTGGAGTCATTTAAAATGACTTGTACCATTTGTACAAGTCCTTTTGTACCAGGTGGAATATGAGCAAAGGCTGTTTTAGGATCATTATCCTAGCAGGCGTATGTTGTGTGGGCAGAAGGGAAGGAGAATACAGACTGAGAACCTACTGAGGAAGTAGTCTCAATCATTCCCATGAGAAGCAATGAAACTTAAACCAGAATATGGGTAGCAAAATCAGTGGGAAGGAGACCCAGAATAATTAGAAAGGGGTTATGAAAATTTTTACTTTAACATCTTCATTTCAAACTTTTTATTAAATCTTAGAATGGTGTTCAGCACCAGTTACTATATAAACAGTGGTTTCTGAATAAGAATACAAGAATCTGGAAATACTGAAAGTGTCGATATTTCCCAACTACTCATATGAAATACGATTTTATTTTCTGAAACATTCTGTCTCAGGAATACAGGTTTTCTAATATCTAACAAAAAATCCTATAAAACAAAGAACAAATCAAGATGTTGCTTGTACCTACAAATGATACAGTAATTTTTAAATGAAGACAGTTGAAGTAATTAATTTCCATATTATGTGGTATCTACATCAAATGTGTCTCTTTCAGATAGACAATTGGACTTGTAATCTTGTAATATGTTTGATAAAAAATTATATTTGATAACAGCTGAGTAAAAACAGATGGGCTGGATGTTCTCCAAAGGCCTTGCACAAAATATTTGTTGTAAAAGCGTGAAGAAAATTTACCCAGAACACTGATTTAAAATTTACTGCTTGATTGAGACTTAAAAACGGCAGATTTTAGAATTTACATTTCTTTGCATTTTCTCCTATTTTCCACATATTTGCCAGATTTAGAATGAAAAACATTCTAATTGGCGATTAGCCTGCAGTGCTAAAGTACTGATTTTCCCACGTGCACTTCTGTTATAAAGGGTAGGGTAAAGAAGAAGAGGAGCAAATGAGAAAGTTCTTTAAGTGCTAAAACATTAGAAGACATGCATTTCATCATAGTTTTCAGCTATTGGATCCACTAGACACATGCACTAGGTGATTACACGCATGGGAAATAAGAAGTAGTTGTAATATTAATGAGAAATGTGACTGGTTTTGAGAACACTATCCTATACCCAGCAGTTAGTTTAGGTGATGTAATGGGAACTTAATGAAACCCTGAAAGGACTATTTTCTCTGAACTGTTCAGAAAGGTGGCTTTTCTTGCATTTTAGTAAGGATAAGAGCAGTATTATCTGCTGCTGCTGTTAAGTCGCTTTACTCATGTCCGACTCTGTGCAACCCCATAGACAGCAGCCCACCAGGCTCCTCTGTCCTTGGGGTTCTTCAGGCAAGAACACTGGAGTGGTTGCCATTTCCTTCTCTGCAGCATTATCTAGCAGCCCAGAAAAGCTTATTTCAGGGAAATTTTGCTTCTGTGAATACTGGTTGTTATGTCTAGGAGAAATTTGTGTGAACCTTATCAAATAAAAAGGTAATTAACTCTGGTTATTAAAGACCCACTGGATGCCTCTATCACCTGGAGTTAAAATATGTTCCTGTAGCCACTGCTCTCAATGGGGTCATCGCCATAAGATGAAAAAAAAAAAAAGAAAGAAAAGCACAAAAGCCCAGAAAAATAATAAATGAGAGGAAAAAAATGAAAAAAAAAAAAAAAGGAGCTTTCTAAGGTAAAGGAAAATCAAGACGGAGTACAGAGGGGAAAGAGGTGACTCCTCTTCTTCCTGCTTGTCTTAACCTATAAACATCTCTGTTATATCTGAAGATTTTTCTCTTCTGCATCCTGTTGGAAACACCCTGAGATGGATTGCTTATTGATTGATGTGCATTTATGTATGTACTTACATATTTATGTGCATTTATATTTATTTAAACAGATACTTAAATGGAACTTACATGTCTGGTACTCTTCTAAGCACAGTGCAATTTCATATATATATGAATATATATATATGTATATGTACATGTATACACACACACACATATATGTCAGGTATTCTTTAATAGAGGCTTTTAAAATTACATAGAGGACTCTGAAATAACTACAGCTCATTCTATCAGCTGAAATTTTTCAAAACACTCTGTACTCCATCTAGTCATCTCCTTGATCCTTTGAGATAGGCCAGGAATTATTATCTCTATTTGAAAGATGAGGAAACTGAAGCCCAGAGGATTCACGGGTTTGGTCAAGGTCACAGCCAGTGATAGATCTGTCATTCCAACTAAAGCTGAGTTGTCATTCAAATCCTTTTTTCATCCAAAGCCCAAAGTTCTTTCCAGTATACTCACAATAACACCATGAAGTTTGTTACTGACATATCTATCTGTGAGTAGCCCAATGTCGCCTCTTGTTTTGCATGACAGACCCACTCCATATAATGATGGAGGATAAACAGACACTGATTCCTCAGACTGTCTCCCATTGTCTGTCGCAAGCCAAGAGCAAGCCAGCTTTATTATCATGTCCCACGCATAGGATTTGCCTGAACAGTCAGCTGTATACAAGTCAGTTTCAAATGTTCCCCTCTTGGATGCCAAGGCCTGACCTTAAACCTACAGCTGACTTTCATGGGCTCCACTTCCCAGTGGTTTGGAGTTCCACAAGATCATTAATTTATATCTAACATTTTGATTGATACTAAAATAATCAGCCTACTTTCACTGCAGAAAATCTTTAAACTTAGACATGAAAAACACTAAACTGTATACTTTATCAAGGCTATCCCCAGGGGCAAAGAAAGGGAAAACCTATTATGATTGCTTTCTGAAATTTTAATGAGCCGAAGTCCACAGGCTTACTTTCTTTTTTTTTCTTTCTTGAGTTATTAATATAATTGACATGTAACTTTTTATTAGTTTCAGGTATACTACATAAAGGGCTTCCCAGGTGGCACTAGGTAAAGAACCCACCTGCCAATGCAGGAGACATGAGATGCAGGTTCTACCCCTGGGTTGGGAAGATCCCCTGGAGGAGGGCATGGCAATCCCTCCAGTAATCGTGCCTGGAAAATTCCATGGACAGAAGAGCCTATAGTCCATGGGACTGTGAAGAGTGGGACACGACTGAAGAAACTTACACACACACACACACACACACACATTGTTAAACTATACTTACTATGTTGTGTATTATATCCCCATGACTTAAACTTGAAGTTTGTGACTTTTGACCCACTTAGCACATTTTGCCCATACCCAGCTCTCCACTCTGGCAACCCCCACAGGCTTTACTTCTTTAAATATTGAAAATAAGAATTTTAAACAGATAAAAGTAATGGTCATCACCTTTTCAAAGTAACGGAGATATTTTTCTTTCTGGTGCAATTTTCGTAAGCACCACTCTCCACTCAAAACCCAAAGATATGTGCTACCTTTACAAATTGCATTTTTCTAGTTCTGTGGGGTTTTTATGTTATTTAGTTTATCTATGAAACACTCTCTAGCTATTTCTCTCCCTGTAAATATTTGAAATCACTTTAAATCACTTCTAAAAGCAAGCTATCATCTCTGAACTCTCAAAATATTTGCACAACCATTTCTGTGATCACTATTTTCAGATCTGTGCTATAGTCATTATACACATTCCTTTTTTCTCTCTTAAACCTGGTGCTCCCTGAGAACAGGAGTTATTCAGGTGTCCCTTCCAGAATTTGTACAAGACCACATTCAGTTTATTGAATCCAGTGGGCAATGAAGTCAGACATTTAACTGATCCAGGTTTTTCAGATTGTTGGATTAGTCTGTATTAATTTTTTTTTTAGAAAGAAAAGAGAAAGAAAGAAAAAAAATCAACACACACAATAAACCATAAATATTAAATTATCATTCATAATATTGTTTCATTCATGTAGTCATCATTAACCCATTATCTGAAGATCAGCTGGCTACTATGGCTATAGAATCTTAAGACATATTTTATAATTATTGCCTTTTTGGACCTAGAAGAAAAGTTTAAGTAAAAAGTGGCAGAGCACATCAATTAATTTAAATCTATTCAAAATTTAAGTGGGTTTAACTGATTTGAAAAGAAATTGTTTTTTCACAAATACAGTCTAAATTTACTAGCAACTTTCAGTGTCAAGATGTAAACCAAGATGATTCTTCCTCTGACTGCTGTGCAGCCCAAGGATCACCAATATTCATGGTGGATTAACAAGCAAGGCTAATGAAGATTTGAAGCTTATCCTGAGAATTCAGATTAGTGCAATCATTAGGGAGTTGGGCATCATTTTATCTTCTTCTCACATTTAGAAATATGTTGCCAGTGGGGAGAAAAGAAACGCTAATGAAGTTTTGTATTGATTTCTACTGAACTCCATGGAGTATCCCTCTAAACATACCATTAGGATAAGCCCTTCAAAGGTCAGCCTTTCCTTCCAACTTCTGAAAGTCAATACATTTCAAGCTACTAATTTCCACAGATGTTCTCTACTATAAGACTCTTCTTCTCAAGTGGGCCATGGATCTGGTGGAAATTTTTATCATACTTTATTTGACTAGGAGGCAAAAATTCATAAAGTGGCAAAAATAGGGCATATCATTTATTGTATATTAAGTATTCACTTCAAATGATTTGTATATTTTAGCATTTATATAATACTTTGCAAACATAAATTACCACCTGATTTTTATTCATAATTCCTAAACCACCCCACGGTATTCCAATACCCTGATTACAGAGGTAGATTAGTCATTTATCTTAGAGGAAAGACATAAATAACTGGCATTAAAATTTTAAGTCTCTAAACTCCAGTCTGCTTATCTATGCTGTCTCTCATTATATTTTAACTTTCAGGAAGTTTTTTATTTTCTCTGAAATTAAAAAACAACCAAGATAGGATTTTTTTTCTTGATTCTAAGCAAAACAGTCTTTTTGTGTTTGTGTGTGTATATGTTTTGGGTTATATTGTAGCATGCTAGATAGATATATAAAGAAGGGACACATAAATAAAGTATAGTCTGTACTCACAAGATGGAAGTTTAGAAATATTTGGACAAGTTCAAATGTTAGAGAAAAATATAGAACCGACTTTAAAAGTGTTCATTTTCTCTGATTAAATAAAATGTCAAATTGCATTTGCATCTTTGATAATTAAAGCAAATGTCTTAATAGTTCATTTTGACATATTTAGGCCTTTTGAGTCTGCTCTGATGTTTTCACCTTCTTAGGGAATGGAAATGTATCTTTAGGAAATTTAGACTACCAAATTAAAATAAATCCAAATATGTACATGTGAGGCACCAAGAACCCTACTGATGAGAACAGAAATGAAAGAGAAAACCTCTCTACCTTTGAGGTGCTTAATGACATTTCTGGGAAATGAAAACATGCATGCCTAAAAAATTAAATAATGTATAAATATAAAAGCATTATTCTACTAAAAGAACTGTAAGGATTGCTGCCAACTCTTGAGTATAAGTTTCCATACCTTTGAAAGGCAGAGGTTCCATGGTTAATTATGGAATTACAGACTTTTCAAATGGGAAATTGTTTTCAGTGATTATAGGAATTATTAGGGACAAATGTAAATGAAGGTGTAAAGATCACAGTAGAAGGAGTACTCAATAAACTTCTGAATCAGAACTTTTAGTAAAGAGTGTAAATGCAATCCTTTTGAGTCTAGCCCATGATTCTCTGGAGGTGGAACTCCTAAGTACACTGTTATATGAACCTGGGAATCCAAAGGCTACAACATCAATCAACTATCACCCTTCCTCAGCTCAATCATGACAGAATCCAAGGAAAAACTTCCTTGATACCCATTGGAGAAAGAGGGAAAGAACAAAACCATCATATTTATCCCGGGGGTGTTACACATATTAAATACAAGTCAGCCACCAAGCTGAAATACAACTCAAATTCATATGACCTGGATGGTCAAAAACAAATAAACAAAACAGAAAATAACAATAAAAACAAACAAATTAAAAACAAAACCAATCTGTTTAAAATGATTTCTGTTGGTTCTAGATCACTTGAAGAAGAAAAGTCAGCTTACCAGGTCTTCAAGTAGTCCCATAAATATATTCAAGCAACATAAGCAGCTCAGTGTAAAATATAACTAAATCCATGGGAAAAAAACATATACCATAAATAAAACCAGCAGAAACAGATCTAAAATACTTCATGTAGTTAGGCCCAGATTACTAAGGTTATGTATTTAGAAGCAATGAAAAGCATATAGAAAACTGAAAATTCATGAAATACTGGAATTTCCAGAAATACAAGCCTTCAGGAACCCCAAATAAAATAACACAAATTTTTAGGGAAATGAAAATCAAAGCTACAATGAGTTATCACTTTACACCTGGCAAAATGGCTATCATCAAAAAGACAATAAATAACAAGTGGTATGAAGATGTAGAGAAAAGGAAGCCCTCATGTATTTTTGGTGGGAATGTAAATTGGTACAGGCACTATAGAAAACAGTATGGAGTTTCTTTAAAAAAATAAAAATAGAACTACCATACAACCCAGCAACTCCACTTCTAGGTATTTTTCTGAAGAAACCAAAAACATAATTCAGAAAGATATATGCCTTCTCCCACTGAGTCCAAAAGTCTGTTTTTTACATCTGTGTCTCCTTTGCTACCCTGCATGTAGGATATCAGTACCATCTTTCTAAATTCCATATATATGCATTAACATACAGTACTTGTCTTTCTCTTTCTGACTTACTTCACTGTGTGCAATAGTAAAATAGATGGCCAATGCAAGTTTGATGCATGAAGCAGGGCACCCAAGCCAGTCCTCTGGGACAACACAGAGGGATAGGGTGGGGAGGGGAGTGAGAAGGGAGTTCAGGATGGGGTACACATGTATACCTGTGGCTGATTCAGGTTGGTGTGTGACAAAAACCATCACAATATTATAAAGTAATCATCCTCCTATTAAAACAAATAATTTTTTAGAAAGATACATGTGCTCTTATATTCATTGCAGAATTATTTACAATAGGCAAGGTATGAAAGCAACCTAAGTTCCCATAGACAGATTAATGGATAAAGATGTGATACACACACAACTCACACACACACACAATGGCACATTATTCAGCTATGGAAAAGAATGAAATCTTGCCATTTGCAACAACATGAAAGAACCTAGAGGGTGCTATGCTAAATGAAGTAAGTCAGACATAGAAAGACAAATACCATATGATTTAACTACTATGCAGAATCTAAAAAAAAAAAAAAAACAACAGTTAAAACAAAATAGACTCACATACAGGAACAAATAGGTGATATTTAGAGGGAAGGGTGTTAGGGAATAGGTGAAATCGGGGAAAGGGATTAAGAGGGACAAATT
Organism: Odocoileus virginianus; assembly: GCF_023699985.2. Lineage (NCBI taxonomy): Eukaryota > Metazoa > Chordata > Mammalia > Artiodactyla > Cervidae > Odocoileus > Odocoileus virginianus. The sequence continues at coordinate 17,842,603 of NC_069677.1, forward strand.
TCCAGTTATAAAATAAATGTGATGAGGATGTAATGTTTAACAAAGGAACTATAGTCAATAACATTTTAATAACTTCATATGTTAACAGCTGGTAACTTATTGTGGTGATCATTTTGTAATATATGATATATCAAATTGCTGTGTTGTATACCTAAGCTAACATCTTGTAAGTCAATTATGTGCTGTGCAAAGACGCTTCAGTCATGTCCAACTCTTTACAACCCCATGGACTGTAGCCCACTGGTTCCTCTGTGCATGGGTTTCTCCAGGCAAGAATACTGGAGTGGGTGGCATTGCAAATGCATTCTTTGCTACTAGCACCACATGGGAAGCCCAAGTCAATTATACTTCAATTAAAAAAATCAATAGGAGGAATTAAATAGGAGTTTAGATACAACTAAAGAAACTGTTTGTGAATTAGTTTAGCATAGAAAGCAATATGTGAGAGTTGGACTATAAAGAAAGCTGAGCACTGAAGAATTGATGCTTTTGAACTGTGGTGTGGAGAAGACTCTTGAGAGTCCCTTGGGCTGCAAGGAGATCCAACTAGTCCATCCTAAAGGAGATCAGTCCTGAATATCCATTGGAAGGGCTGATTCTGAAGCTGAAACTCCAATACTTTGGCCACCTGATGCAAAGAACTGACTCATTAGAAAAGACCCTGATGCTGGGAAAGATTGAAGGCAGGAGGAGAAGAGGATGACAGAGGATAAGATGGTTGGATGGTATCACCAACTTGGTGTTCCTTGAGTAAGGCCTGGGAGTTGGTGATGGACAGGGAAGCCTGGCATGCTGCAGTCCATGGGGTCGCAAAGAGTCAGACATGAGTGAGCGACTGAACTGAGCTGAGAAAGCAATAAAATAAAAGCTGAGTAAGACTGAGATATTATAAAATATTTGGAAGGAAATAAGATGGAGATTAGTACTATGTCAAGAGAGAGTAGCTAAGAATTTTCATGAACTGATGAAATAATACAATCCACAGACTCAAGACTTAGCCAATTCTGTACATGATATATAAAACAATATCCATATTTAGTCATATTATTTGAGATGTAAGAAGAAATGAATCTCAAACAAATGGTAAATATGTAGATAAAACTTTAGTTTTAGCGGAACGTTGACTACAAAAACAGTGATTTTTTAGGTGTTAAATATTACAGAATGAAAATTCACAGTGTTATGTCAGGAGTGAGTGAGGAATGAATGTGTTCAAGTTCTCATATTGTTGAGAAAATTAATTTTATATATTGGTAAATTAATTATGTATCTTATAACTTCCAGATTACCTCTGGATGATTAGTAAATGCATAAGTTCCAAACCAACGTAGGAAACAATGGGGCAGTAATGATGAAAGGATCAATCAAAAAAGCATAAAAAACACAAAAGGCAAGAAAGAAAATGAAACACATTCACAGAGTCGCTCAGTTGCGTCTGACTCTTTGTGACTCCATAGACTACACAGTCCATGGAATTATCCAGGCCAGGATACTGGAGTGGGTAAAAAGTAGCATGCAAAAAAAAAACACAAAGACTAAGATCATAACTATAAACTCAATATGTGTCATTATAATAAATGGAAGTGAAAGTATTTTATTTAAAATTAAGACATTGTTATATTGTACTGAAAACAAATTCAAAATGTAAATAAATGCTATTTTTTAAAAGATGGTGTATAATATAAAGTCATTGAAGGACTGAAAGCAAAACATTAAGAAAATCTTCCCATGTAAATAATAATTTTGAGAAAGTTGACAGACTATGTTGAAATTGAAGGAAATGACCAAGGAAAAAAGTATTCTTTAACTATAAAAAAGATAATTTTTAATAATAAAGATTTCTTTTACCAGAATGATATAACAAGTTTAAATTTGTAAGATTTTAATAATGCAGCTTCAAAGTAAATAAGCCAAAATTGACAAGATTATGAGAGGAAGTAGACAAATCACAGTGGAGAGCTTTAGCACACCTTTTTCAGTAACTGATAAAATTAACAAATATTTCAGTAAGGATACCAAAATTGTAAACAGCATGATCGACATCAACAGAATGAACTTGAAGGATATGTATTGGACACAACACAGTAACTTCAGGACACAAGCATCACCACATACAATTGTGTAGCCAAGTCATCACACCGCTCTACAAATGGCTATATTCATCAAATAAATATGAATGGTGCCCCCTGTCATTGTACACTATGCAAATAGCATGACAATACCAGAAAGCATCACACTCTTTTTAAACACATACTGAAAATATACAAAAGTTAACTGTATCTTTGACCATGTATTTGCAACCCATAGATACAAGGAATTAGTTGAGTTTAAGGTCCTGGGCTAGAAGATTTTTGCCTTAAATTACTTCAGAATGAGTATCATGTCTAATCCATACAGCATTACATTGCTTGAAGAAAGATACTAGTTTTATTTAAAAGCAAATAATAAATGAAAATCTCCAGTATCTTCAGTGCACCCTCTTTCATTAAACATGCCTGCGTGAATAATATTGACCAGTGTTTCAATTTGCCAATTGTGTCTTTTAGGAATTTAACTAAAAATGGGCAAGAGATCATATATGCTATAGGGAGCCTGCAAAGACAAGTTGATAATTTGGGGATTGATTTTATAAGTAATGAACAGCACATGAAGTTCCCATCAGTTCATTTCAGTTGCTCAGTCGTGTCCGACTCTTTGTGACCCCATGAATCGCAGCACGCCAGGCCTCCCTGTCCATCACCAACTCCTGGAGTTTATTCAAACTCATGTTCATAGAGTCAGTGATGCCATCCAGCCATCTCATCCTCTGTTGTCCCCTTCTCCTTCTCCCCACAACCCTCCCAGCATTAGGGTCTTTTCCAATGAGTCAACTCTTCCCATGAGGTGGCCAAGTATTGGAGTTTCAGCTTCAGCATCAACCTTCCAATGAACACCCAGGACTGATCTCCTTTAGGATGGACTTGTTGGATCTCCTTGCAGTCCAAGGGACTCTCAAGAGTCATCACCAACACCACAGTTCAAAACCATCAATTTTTTGGCACTCAGCTTTCTTCACAGTCCAACTCTCACATCCATACATGACCACTGGAAAAACCATAGCCTTGACTACACGGATCTTTGTTGGCAAAATAATGTCTCTGCTTTTTAATATGCTGTCTAGGTTGGTTATAACTTTCCTTCCAAGGAGTAAGCATCTTTTAATTTCATGGCTGCAATCAACATTGCAGTGATTTCAAAGCCCCCCCAAAATAAAGTCTGACACTGCTTCCATTGTTTCCCCATCTATTTCCCATGAAGTGATGGGACCAGATGCCGTGATCTTAGTTTTCTGAATGTTGAGTTTTAAGCCAACTTTTTCACTGTCCTCTTTCACTTTCACCGAGAGGTTTTTTAGTTCCTCTTCAATTTCTGCCATAAGGGTGGTGTCATCTGCATGTCTGAGGTTATTGATATTTCTCCCAGCAATCTTGATTTCAGCTTGTGATTCTTCCAGCCCAGCATTTCTCATGATGTACTCTGCATATAAGTTAAATAAGCAGGGTGACAATATACAGCCTTGATGTACTCCTTTCCTGATTTGGAACCAGTCTGTTGTTCCATGTCCAGTTCTAACTGTTGCTTCCTGACCTGCATACAGGTTTCTCAAGAGGCAGGTCAGATGGTCTGGTATTCCCATCTCTTTTAGAATTTTCCACAGTTTATTGTGATCCATATAGTCAAAGGCATTGGCATAGTCAATAAGGCAGAAATAGATGTTTTTCTGGAATTCTCTTGCTTTTTTGATGATCCAGCGGATGTTGACAATTTGATCTCTGGTTCCTCTGCCTTTGCTAAAACCAGCTTGAACATCTGGAAGTTCATGGTTTACGTATTGCTGAATTCTGGCTTGGAGAATTTTGAGCTTTACTAGCGTGTGAGATGAGTCCAATTGTGCGGTAGTTTGAGCATTCTTTGGCATTGCCCTTCTTTGGGATTGGAATGAAAACTGACCTTTTCCAGTCCTGTGGCCACTGCTTTTTCCAAATTCGCTGGCATATTGAGTGCAGCACTTTCACACCATCATCTTTCAGGATTTGAAGTAGCTCAACTGAAATTCCATCACCTCCACTAGCTTTGTTCATAGTGATGCTTTCTAAGGCCCACCTGACCTCACATTCCAGAATGGCTGGCTCTAGGTGAGTGATCACACCATCGTCATTATCTGGGTTGTGAAGATCTTTTTTGTACAGTCCTTCTGTGTATTCTTGCCACCTCGTCTTAATATCTTCTGCTTCTGTTAGGTCCATACCATTTTTGTCCTTTATTGAGCTCGTCTTTGCATGAAATGTTCCCTTGGTATCTCTAATTTTTTTGAAGAGACCTCTAGTCTTTCTCATTCGGTTGTTTTCCTCTATTTCTTTGCATTGATCGCTGAGGAAGGCTTTCTTATCTCTCCTTGCTATTCTTTGGAACTCTGCATTCTAATGGGAATATCTTTCCTTTTCTCCTTTGCTTTTCACTTCTCTTCTTTTCACAGCTTGTCATGGACCTCCATCCATAGTTCATCAGGCACTCTGTCTATCTGATCTAGTCCCTTAAATCTATTTCTCACTTGCACTGTATAGTCATAAGGGATTTGATTTAGGTCATACCTGAACGGTCTAGTGGTTTTCCCTACTTTCTTCAATTTAAGTCTGAGTTTGGCAATAAGGAGTTCTTGATCTGAGCCACAGTCAGCTCCCGGTCTTGTTTTTACTGACTGTAGAGTGCTTCTCCATCTTTGGCCGCAAAGATTATAATCAATCTGATTTCGGTGTTGACCATCTGGTGATATCCAAGTCTAGAGTCCTCTCTTGTGTTGTTGGAAGAGGGTGTTTGCTATGACCAGTGTATTCTCTTGCCAAAACTCTATTAGCCTTTGCCCTGCTTCATTCTGTACTCCAAGGCCAAATTTGCCTGTTACTCCAGGTGTTTCTTGACTTCCTACTTTTGCATTCCTTTCCCCTATAATGAAAAGGACATCTTTTTGGGGAGTTAGTTCTAAAAGGTCTTGTAGGTCTTCATAGAACCATTCAACTTCAGCTTCTTCAGTGTACTGGTTGGGGCATAGGCTTGGATTACCATGATATTGAGTGGTTTGCCTTGGAAACGAACAGAGATTATTCTGTCATTTTTGAGATTGCATCCAAGTACTGCATTTCAGACTCTTTTGTTGACCATGATGGCTACTCCATTTCTTCTAAGGGATTCCTGCCCACAGTAGTAGATATAATGGTCATCTGAGTTAAATTCACCCATTCCAGTCCACTCTAGTTTGCTGATTCCTAGAATGTTGACATTCACTCTTGCTATCTCCTGTTTGACCACTTCCAATTTGCCTTGATTCATGGACCTAACATTCCAGGTTCCTATGCAATATTGCTCTTTACAGCATCGGACCTGCTTCTATCACCAGTCCCATCCACAACTGGGTATTGTTTTTGCTTTGGCTCCATCCCTTCATTCTTTCTGGAGTTATTTCTCCACTGATCTCCAGTAGCATATTGGGCACCTACCAACCTGGGGAGTTCCTCTTTCAGTATCCTATAATTTTGCCTTTTCATACTGTTCATGGGGTTCTCAAGGCAAGAATAGTGGAGTAGTTTGCCATTCCCTTCTCCAGTGGACCACATTCTGTCAGACTTCTCCACCGTGACCCGACCGTCTTGGGGGGCCCCACACGGCATGGCTTAGTTTCATTGAGTTAAACAAGACTGTGGTCCGTGTGATTAGACTGACTAGTTTTCTGTGATTATGGTTTGAGTTTGCCTGCCCTTTGATGCCCCCTTGCAACACCTACCGTGTTATTTGGGTTTCTCTTACCTTGGATGTGGGGTATCTCCTCACTGCTGCCCCTCCTGACCTTGAACGTGGAGTAGCTCCTCTTGGTCCTCCTGTGCCTGCGCAGCCGCAGCTCCTTGGACGTGGGGCAGCTATTCTCGGCCGCTGCCCCTGGTCTCGGGCGTGGGGTAGCTCCTCTCGGCCGCTCCTGCGCCGTCGCAGCCTGGGGCTCTCTGTTGCCGCCCCTGACCTTGGACGGCTGGTAGCTCCTCTAGGCCAGGCTTCTGCGGGGTCCATCGCAGCCAGCGCGCTTAAAATCTTGGATGTATTAGCTAGAGGAGAACCTGGAGGAAAGCAAATAAAAGGAGGCCATTACAATATCTGCCTGTGTTTAGCTAGTCTGCACTTTTTGGTGGTAATAGGACATCGTCTGGCTTGAATAAATAAAATGTATCCCTATGTAATCCCGAGGAAAACATTTAATGTACCACTCTACTGGAGAGAAAGAGAAAAGTCATTGTAATTGGTACTAAAGAGAAACATTTGTTTTATAAGAAGAGAGAAACCATCAAATAAGATACCCTTCAATCAGTTAAGAATGTATTTGTCAACTTTAATGGAACAGAGATAACACATCATTCTAGTGAACCAGTTATTTTTTTCTTGAACAGAGTAAAAAATGGTCTAACTCTTTGGAACACTCCAAATATGGACAGGTCCACAGATGAATAAATCTCTTTTTTGGGTCTAGGCAAATTTATAAAAATAATTGACACTTATATTTGTTCACACAAATCCTGCAAGTAAAAATCAAGTGAAAATGTATGTCTCAAGATGGTTTGGGGGAAGAAGGATGTCATTGGATTAAAAGGTTCTTGTCATACAATGCAAGAAGGACAATAGGAAAGGGGAACTAGCTTTCAAGGTGCAAACATCAAAAGAAGGCAGGGAAACTAAAAAAAAAAAAAAAAAGAAAAATGACATATCTTTGTTGCCTTCATATTTGTTCTCAAGTTCAGAAATTAGGGTTTCCCTGATAGCTCAGTTGGTAAAGAATCTGCCTGCAATGCAGGAGACCCCAGTTTGATTTCTGGAGCAGGAGGATCCCCTGGAGAAGGGATAGGCTACCCACTTCAGTATTCTTGGGCTTCCCTTGTGGCTCAGCAACTAAAGAAGATGCCTGCAGTGCAGGAGACCTGAGTTTGATTGCTGGGTTGGGAAGATCCCCTGGAGAAGGGAAAAGCTACCCACTCCAGTATTCTGGCCTGGAGAATTCTATGGACTGTGTAGTCCATGGGGGTTGCAAAGAGTGGGACATGATGGAGCGACTTTTAGTTTTACTTTCAGAATAATTACTCTAATTTTCCCCAGTACAGTACTAACGTCTGTTTGAGCCAAAGCCAGTACATTGCCTCAAACAAATACTTCTCAACCAAGGAGTTAATTAAAGCTACTTATTCCTCTCAACGGCTGAAAGTGAAGAAGAACTGAAGAGCCTCTTGAAGAAAATGAAAGAGGAGAGTGAAAATGTTGGCTTAAAACTCAACATTCAGAAAACTAAAATCATGGCATCCAGTCCCATCACATCATGGCAAATAGATGGGGAAACAATGGAAACAGTGACAGACTTTAATTTTTTGGGCTCCCAAATCACTGCAGATGGTGACTGCAGCTATGAAACTAAAAGATGCTTGCTCCTTGGAAGAAAAGCTAGGACCAACCTAGACAGCATATTAAAAAGCAGAGACATTACTTTGCCCAACAAAGGTTTGTCTAGTCAGGGCTATTGTTTTTCCAGTAGTCATGTATGGATGTGAGAGTTGGACTATAAAGAAAGCTGAGCGCAAAAGAATTGATGGTTTTGAACTGTGGTGTTGGCGATGACTCTGGAGAGTCCCTTGGACTGCAGTGAGATCCAACCAGTCCATCCTAAAGGAAATCAGTCCTAAATATTCATTGGAAGGACTGAGGCTGAAGCTGAAGCTCCAATACTTTGGCCACCTGATGCAAAGAACTGACTCATTGGAAATGACCCTGATGCTGGGAAAGATTGAAGGCAGGAGGAGAAGAGGACGACAGAGGATGAGATGGCTGGATGGCATCACTGACTTGGTGTTCCTTGAGTAAGCCCTGGGAGTTGGTGATGGACAGGGAAGCCTGGCATGCTGCAGGCCATGGGTTGCAGAGTTGGACACCGCTGAGCAACTGAACTGATACTGATACTGATTCCTCTCAATAAATGACCCTCAGAAGTATAATGAATGGAATAATGCTTTTTTTGTATATTGTATTGAGCCCAAGATAATGGGGGTATTTTAGGATCAAGGATAACTTTTATGTGTACTTTAAATAAAAAATTATAGACTTTATTCAGAAAATAATTTGTGGGACATGTCCTTAATGTTCTTATTAAATTTTATTTCCTACTTTAAAAAAAATGTGTTTCATACAGTTTTAAATCATAGCTCCAAATTAAAAGTCTTAAATAGTTTATGAGAAATTAAAACTCAGTTTATAAGAAATATGGTGTTTTGTTTTATCTGTATCCACATTTAGAAAACATTTGTTAGAAATGATATTTAACTCTGGTCTCTGCAATATGTGTTCCATGATCTGAAGGATAATGATAAACTTCTAGAAGAAAAGCACTGGATGTAAAATTTAATAAACTACTTTCTAATCTTAACTAACAGGTAGTTCTTCAACAAACCACTTTTAACTCCCTTTTCTCGTGCATAGAAGAGACCTATAATATGAAATCCATGCATATAATGTATACTATTTTACATATTTGTATTATCTTTTTACTAATTATCTTTGTTTCAGTGTATGCAAGGGTTACAAACAGAACTATGGCATGTTTTTTGCTAGATCTCCTGTTCTTCCATAGTTGAAAAGATTAAACACTTTCAAATTAAATTAGGTGGTTATCTTTGAAAAGGAATCCCTGACTTTTCTGGTAAGAAACTAGGCAGAAAAATTGGGGTACTGCTTAGCTATGTTATGTGGGGCTGAAATGAGTGTCTGGAACAGGTCAAATGAAGTTTAGCTTTTTAATTTTCCCAAGAGGGAAGACCATTCACAGCATTCTGGCAGGTGTCTCTCTAACTAGCCACATTTCCCCAGGGAGTATCTACATGTGATCCTTCCTCTTCAGTAGTTTCTCAGTAATGTATGCTTGCTGGACAGTTTGTACCTTTTAAATCCGAGGGTTTTTGTTGTTGTTGTTGCTTTCACTTAATTTTCTGTTTTAAAAAGAATTATTTTTGGGTTTTTTTGCCTTTAGGAAAGTTAGATACAATTTTTAACATGTCATATTTTAAGCCATTTTATTATACCTTATCTTGCATTTGGTCAGGGTACCTGGAGAGAATGCCTACTATTTGCAAGGCAATGTGTTTTGTTTGTGAAGATGAATAAGACACAGTTTTTGTCCTTATGTAATTTATAATTTAATGAAAACACACTAAAAACAACGGTGCTAACCCAAGCAATAACAGTACACTCTGGAAATAATCATGAAAGAATGACTAACTCTGTCTGGGGGACATGGAGAAGGCATCATCAGGTGGTGACATTTGTGCTCACTTTTGAAGAGTCTGAGAAAGAAGAACAAAGAGGATGGAGAGTATTTGGACAAAGGGAACATCCTGTTTAAAGATATCAATCTGTGGAAAGTTCCTGGTACATTGGGAGAGCAGTGAAAGAGATTTTTTTTTTTTTTTACTAGAGAAAGATTGAGATAATGCTGGCAGCATCAGTGTGCAGAATATATTGAATAAGAGAGAGGTGATAGGTCAAGAGAATAGACATAAAATCAGGTGAGACACAATGGGGGCTTAGAAAGTAGTAGTGTCACTAAATTAACAGAAGAGCATAAATCTTAAAAAGATTTGTGTATAATTAACAAGACTTTGTAATGGTCTTTAAATGATTCTGTTATAGATAGTTGGCGCTTTCGGCTTGAGGTTCTATTTTATTTGTGCTTGAAGCTAGCTCTAATGCTGGCAGTGGGGCTAATACATAAGAAGCAAATTCTTCCTTTAATTACATTCTCCAAAAGTGATATTTTTCAAACATTTAAAAGATATTATGTTGATTACCAAGGGTGAAATTTGATAAAAGCAAAGTAAAAGGAGAATATGAAAGTGAAACTTTTGGTTTTTTTTTTTCTCTGATTGAAATCTGCACGGTTGGACTGCAAAATGTATGGAACACATGAGAATAGTGAGAGCATAATAAAGGCTTTCTTCATTGCCACCCCATTAGCTGAATCAATTTTTAAAACCCAGGCTCTGCTCTCTGACTTCCTTTCCCTGATGTCAGAACCTAAAAAAAAAAAAAAAAATTCTTACTGACCAGTGCTTAATGAGTGCCTGTTAAATAAATGAGCTTAAAAATTAGTGAAAGTGAAGTTGCTCAGTAATGTCTGATGCTTTGCGACCCCATCCAACTGCAGCCTACCAGGCTCCTCTGCCCATGGGATTTTCCAGTCAAGAGTACTGGAGTGGGGTGCCATTTCCTCCTCCAGGGCATCTTCCCAAACCCAGGTCTCCCACACTGCAGGCAGACGCTTTACCGTCTGAGCCACCAGAGAAGCCCCTAAAGCCAACCAACTATGTAGAAAGTTGTGCAGAGATCTCAAAGAAGTGGTTAAAGTATAAGATGAGGAATCTTAAGAGGTGAAGACAAAAATAATCCTGCCTTTTGTGCATAACACAGTGCTGATCATTATGATAAATTGAGCATTGATTGCATAGTCTATGTGGAAAAACAAAGATTCTATGAATTATCATACCTGGAAGAGAGGAATTGATGCATGCTCTATGTAGAGTGGTTGGGTGAGGGCAAAAAGCTACAGGATGAGGCTGAAAAATATAGAGTCATACCGTACAGTACACTTCAGACAACTTTAAAGTTTGTCCTTTATCTTGAACACAACAGAAAGATGTTTATTTCTTTTAAGAATATGTAAAAGATAATATGATTTGTGACTCAAAATTAACACTGTCTCTAATAAACATTTGATAGATGAGGACCAGAATGGATGATGGAGAAACCAGCCTAAAGTTTTTGTCAAGATATGGGTAGTTTACTTAAGCTAGAATGGTAGCCTTTAAGCTAGAAAATAGAGGGTCGATTTAAGATATTTATAAGGTAGAATAGACAGGAGTTAATAATGAGTTGGAAACAAGATGTAATGGTTGAGGAAAAAGGGAATGTCAAGATGTCCAGCTTATGTGACTTGAATGAATGGTGGGGTCTTACAAAGAGATAGGGGCAATAGGATATGACCAGGTAGGTTATAATGGAGAGAAGACTATAATTTTGATTTTGGACATACTCAAGTGGAGATGACAAGTATATGAAAAGTTCTAGGATGGGAATATCAATTTGAAAATCTTCTGCATATGTGTGGTAGCTGAACAAAATTTTCTAGGAAAAATGTTTAGTGTGAAAGAAAAAATACGAGTAAGCCTTAAAGAAGTACAAATATTTAATGGACAGGTTGAGCACATAACCAAAAAGGGAGGGACTAACTCAGGAGTATGCTGGATCATAGAAGAAAATGGAAACAATATTTTTTAGAATAAGCAAGTGATTAACTATATCAAATGCTGCCAAAATTCATATTACACAGAGGCTGAAGAGAGTTCATTATGTTTAGTGGCTTGACACTCCTTGGTGACCCTAGGGAACACTGGTTTCAAGGGCATAATGGAAACCAGGCTGGAGTGATTTGAACAAGGAGAAAGTGAGAAATTACCAGTGTAGTATAAACTAGAGTTATTAAAAAATGACTTTAAATAGGTACAGAGGAAACAGAGAAAATATTTATTCAAAGAAAGACATTTGGTTATTGTTGCTGGGACTTACATTTTTCTTTTAAAAGGAGAGCCCAGAGCATGTTTCAGTTCTGCTAACAAGGATTTAATTGAGACTGCAGCATGCCAGACTTCCCTGTCGGTCACCAACTCCCAGAGCTTACTCAAACTTATGTCCATAGTGTCAGTGATGCCATCCAACCATCTCATCCTCTGTCATCCCCTTCCCCTCCTGTCTTCAATCTTTCCAGCATCAAGGTCTTTTCCAATGAGTCAGTTCTTTGCATCAAGTGGCCAAAGTATTAGAATCTCAGCTTCAGCATCAGTCCTTCCAATGAATATTTAGGACTGATTTCCTTTAGGATGGACTGGTCAGATCTCCTTGCAGTTCAAGGAACTCTCAAGAGTCTTCTCCAACACCACAGTTTAAAAGCATCAATTCTTCGGGGCTCAGCTTTCTTTATAGTCCGACTCACATTCATACATGACTACTAGAAAAACCATAGCCTTGCCTAGGTGGACCTTTGTTGTCAAAGTAATGTCTCTGCTTTTCAATATGCTGTCTAGGTTGGGCTCGCACAGAGTTGGACACGACTGGAGTGACTTAGCAGCAGCAGCAGCAGGAGCTAGGTTGGTCATAACTTTTCTTCCAAGGAGCAAACATCTTTTAATTTCATAGCTGCAGTCACCATCTGCAGTGATTTGGGAGCCCAAAAAATTAAAGTCTGTCACAGTTTCCACTGTTTCCCCATCTATTTGCCATGAAGTGATGGGACTGGATGCCATGATCTTAGTTTTCTGAATGTTGAGTTTTAAGCCAACTTTTTCACTCTCCTCTTTCACTTTCATCAAGATGCTGTTTAGTTCTTTGCTTTCTGCTTTTAGGGGGTGTCATATGCATATCTGAAGTTATTGATATTTTTCCCAGCAAATATGATTCCATCTTGTGCTTCATTCAGCCTGGCATTTTGCATGATGTACTCTGCATATAAGTTAAGTAAGCAGGGTGACAATATACAGTTCAGTTCAGTTCAATCTCCCAGGCATATCCTACTCTTTGCAACCCCATGGACCACAGCAAGCCAGGCCTCCCTGTCCATCACCAGTTCCTGGGAGAGCCTTGACATAATCCCTTTCTGATTTGGAACGAATCTGTTGTTCCATGTCCAGTTTTAACTTTTGTTTCTTGACCTGCATACAGACGTCTTTGGAGGCAGGTCAGGTGGTCTGGTACTCCCGTCTCTTTCAGAATTATCCAGTTTGTTGTGATCTGCACAGTTAAAGGCTTTGCCATATTCAATAAAGCAGAAGTAGATGCTTTCCTGGAACTCTCTCGCTTTTTCGATGATCCAACAGATGTTGGCAATTTGATGTCTGGTTCCTCTGCCTTTTCTAAATCCAGCTGGAACATCTAGAAGTTCACAGTTCATGTACTGTTGAAGCCTGCCTTGGAGAATTTTGAGCATTACTTTGCTAGCATGTGAGATGAGTGCAATTGTGCAGTAGTTTGAACATTCTTTGCCATTGCCCTTTGGGATTGGAATGAAAACACCTTTTCCAGTCCTGTGGCCACTGCTGAGTTTTCCAAATTTGCTGGCATATTGAGTGCAGCACTTTCACAACATCATCTTTTAGGACTTGAAATAGCTAAACTGGAATTCCATTACCTCCACTAGCTTTGTTCATAGTGAGGCTTCCTAAGGTCCACTTGACTTTGCATTCCAGGATGTCTGACTCTAGGTGAGTGATACACCATCATGGTTATTTGGGTCATGAAGATATTTTTTTTGTATAGTTCTTCTGTGTATTCTTACAACCTCTTCTTAATATCTTCTGCTTCTCTTAGGTCCATACCATTTCTGTTAAAAGCCAAAGGAAAGAAGAAATGGAAAGATAGACCCATTTGAATGCAGAGTTCCAAGAAAGCATAAGGAAGTGATACTCTGAATCAAAGCAGGCAAAGAGAAAATATGACTTTGGAACACATAAGGAAGCACATTCCATGACTATTCCCTCAGCCTGATGAAACAAATATGGGATTTTAAAAGAAAATGAAGTACAAACATAGTATATGAATAACAGTTGCTCACTGTTGACTGTAACATTGATTGTAGAATGTACTTGATTCCAACCAATTCCACAGGTTGTGTTAAGTTATTAGTACTTCTATCTTTGTCTCTCATTCAAGTAAAGCAGAATGGAATACAAGTAGAATAAAATTATTATTGGGATAATTTGAAACTTTCAAATTATCTTTAATATAAACTTTATAATTAATAACACACTATTTTCAGTGCATTTCAAAACCTATAAGACAAGACTGATATCAAAACACTGAAGTTAAGAGTAAGTTGTTTAGAAGATAGTCACTCTCATACACTAGAATGTTTTAAACCACAGAATCTTATTATAGAATAGGAAGATGGTAAGACTAGAACAAACAGATATCCAACACATTCATCCTAAAAAAATCCTGCTTTACAGCTTTTAATAAATGTGTCAATCAGCCTGATAAGACAAATCAGTTTAAGTCCTTTATTTTCCTGGGTAGAAATATGTCATTTGGGGGACTTTTTATATTTCTTTGAGCAGATGTGAACACTTCAATCTATTGTTATTAGAATTATGTGCACTCATCTGTGAGAGATTTAGAAGACTTTCTCAAAAGTACTGAGGATGAGTAGAATTCCATCCACAGAAACAGTGTTTGATTTGGTCCCAAAACTCACCATCTCAATCAGAACATAAATAATTTGCTCTTGAGCTAAAAGGAAGCTCTGTAACAGCAAGGTCTCCATGTCTGAAAGAGTAATATTTTGTGAGAGGCTTTTAAGTGTGATTAAAATAAGTGGAAAGCTGAAATTACCTTTCTCTATTTGTTTTCACAATATCAAAACACCTCTTTTAGCTCAGACAGGAAAATAAGGTATTTTATAGATAGAGATTTAAGTAACTCTTGGTAATTATTAGTCAACAAAGAAACAGGATTAGATTTAAGACTATGGATCTAAGTATTCCATGTTTGAAAGAGAAATAGAAAGTATCTCTCTTGTTATTTTACAAATAAATTTTTAGACAACCTAAGGAGAAATGTTATGGGTTTTCCAAATCATGCTAGTGATAAAGAACTTGCCTGTCAATGCAGGAGACATAAGAGACAGGGGTTTGATCGCTGGGTGGGAAAATCACTTGGAGGAGGGCATGGCAACCCACTCCAGTATTCTTGCCTGTGAAATCCCATGGACAGAAGAGCCTGGCAGGCTACAGTCCATGGGGTTGCAAAGAGTCAGACATGACTGAGCATGCGTGCACACACACACACACACACACAAACACACACACACACAATGACAACATTAGAAAGAACTGGATATTTGTGTGAATCTTGGATATTAAAATGGAAAGAGATCTTAAAAGTTGTTTCCAATATTAAATTATACTTGAAGACTTACTAGAAGTGATGTGGACTGATGTAACTAAATAGTGTCACACGCATCCCCATAGGATAAGGGGAGAATACTGTGCCATTATTTTGAAGAATTTAAGGATACTAGAAAAATGCTAGATTTTAGACTCAATTATCTTCTATCGCTCAGTCGTGTCTGACTCTTTGCGACACCATGGAGTGTAGCCCACCAGGCTCCTCTGTCCATGGGATTCTCCAGGCAAGAATACTGGAGTGGGTTGCCATTTCCTTTTCCAGGGGATCTACCCCACCCAGGGATCGAACCCAGGTCTCCTGCATTGCAGGCAGACGCTTTAACCTCTGAGCCACCAGGGAAGCACCAATCCCCTATCCTGTAGAAGCAAATGAAAAGTTATACAAATTCTATAGACACAAAGGTAACATGATAAATTGAATCACTTTTTAAAAAAACACACAACTGGGGAGATGCAATGCCCCACTTGGCTAAGTGATTGTATGTGAGGGTCTTAAAACCCAGAAGAAATTGACCAAAGATGATAGATGAAAATGTGAAATGGAATTGTCAGTCTGTAGCTGAAACATTGATCAAATGGCTGAATAGTTAACAAACTGCACTCAAGGAGACCTTGGGGGGGAGAAAAGAACCTAGGTTTGAGTTTTTCTATACAATTATTCTAATCCATAAATTAACACTTTAAACTTACTGTCCAATTTAGATGAGTCTGGTCTTTTTAACAGAGGAGAACCACTTTGACGATTTTCCAGTGGTACCAAAGGGGTTTATATATACCACTTTGAATTCATGCCAGACATTCCTTGAGAGAATTGCCAAAATTTCTCTTGATAGCTGAAGGAGGTCATGAGAATACCTAGAGGTTTAAAATATGTATATTTGCCTATGTAAGATATTTCAAGTCTGTGCTTTTCAAATAAATATATTTCAGCATTATTGGTTTGTAATTTTAGAGTCTGGATGCATTTTTCATCATAAATAAATGTTCATATGTTACAGATTTATGTCAAAGAAAAATTACAAATGTTACAAACCTTCAGACAGTTATTTATAGGAGCTTTATTTATAATTGCCAAAAATTGAAAGCAATCAAGATGTCCTTCAGTAGGAGAATGGGTAAACTGGTACACCCAGATAAGGGAATATTTTCAGTGTTAAAAAGAAATGTGCTATCAAGCCATGAAAAGACATTTAAAGGGAAATCTTAAATGCATATTAGTAAGTAAAAGAATACAATCTAAAAAGATAACATACTGCATGATTTAAACAATGTGATGTTATGAAAAAGACAAAATAAAGACAATAAATGATCAGTGATTGCTAAGATTTAGGGGTGGGTGGAGGGATGAATAGGTGAAGCGTGGGTTATTTTCAGGACAGTGAAATACTCTGCATGATACTATAATGGATATATGCCATTAGATATTTATCCAAATCCATAGAATATACAACATCAAGAGTGAACCATAGCATGCAACTGTGTTGTGACAATGTAGGTCTATTGACTGTAACAAATGTACCACTCTTGGGGGAATACTGATCAGAGGGGAGGCTGTGCCTATGTAGGGGTAGAGGGATATGGTTACTCTGTGTCTCTTTTGATCATTTATTCAGTCAGCTTAGAACTGTCCTAAAAAACAAAGTCTATTTTAAATGGGGACAAATTGCAAACCATTAGGACTCATGTGGCTTCCTCTGATAGACTGTAGAGAAAGTAGAGAAAGAACAGCGGGGGAAAGTCGAGCATGCCTTCTCACTGAAAACCATTGGAAAACTATAAGCATTTCTTGGTATCCTTATTTTTTTATAGCAATACTATCTGAATCAGTCCTGACATTGCTTGCATTAGTCATTTCAGGGAATTTCAACTATAGAATAAGCAAAAAGTGGGGAAGCTTTAAACGAAAAGAGCAAAAATCTGGAAAGATGTCTTCAATTAATCCCAAATTTAGTACTTCTCCTGACTCATGTTAGTGAAATGTGGCATGCATATCATTCCTCTTGCTTTAAAATAAAAAGAAGATGAGGAAATTAATGGCAACAGTGAGAGAAATAATAAACCAAAGATTTCAAGTAGACATGTTAGTCGACAGAATGAAGATGGAAGAAATGTTGATTGATACATAGCAGAGAAAGGTAAAAGATGGACTATGCCTAGGGTGAACTGAAGGCTGAGAGAGTCAGTTTGGTTTATTGAACATCAGTGAGGCCCTGGACTCAAAGAAGACAATGAGCTAGATAATGATGGTAACATGTGATAATAAAACAAGTGGTGTAATTGAAAGTCTTCAAAAATTAAGCTATTTTTTTTTTTTCTCTCTTCATAGTCATTTGGAATACCCTAGAGCTAGCTTGGGGGAATACAAATTAATTCAGGGCTGCTAGCATAAATCAGAAGAATCCTTTGAAATTTGGCAGTAAGAACAGAGAACTACAGAAATTATGATGTTGGATTCAAAGAGAAGAAGGATACTTCTAGCACAAATTTTCACTTTTTAGTAGAAAAAAATTATATTACCATAAAATGTAAATGATGTGATTTTGGTTGCCAAGTTTTAGAATCAATCTATAGTCAAATCTTAAAAGATGGGTATGGTTTCCAAATAGAATATAAATGTTAATCATTCTAAAAAAGAAATAGGGATGTATAAGAGACAGACCTTGGGAAGGTTTCTAGGGTTGCTTGCTAAATGGAGAGCTATTTGGCTGTCTATGGATAGGAAGGCACATGGGGAGTCTATGGGTAATGAAAAGAAATCAGGGTGTAGGTATGTTATCTGAATATTGAAGTGACAAGAAATGTAAAAGGGTGACATAAAAACTGGACTTAAAAAGATAGGGTGATAGTACAAGTAAACTAAACTCTTACCTTTTAGCATAAAATTAAGAGACAAGGACTACATTCATAAATTAAGATGTAATGGAATAAAATTGTGACTTAACTTTATTTGTTACCTTTGTGGAGCAAGAATGGTGAAAATACATGCTAGGGTAGTGAATTATTGCTTCTCTATGTTCCTTGTACCACTGGATTATTAAAATAATCTCGGTTAATTTTGATTAAAATTTAAATAAAAATAATAGTGAAGTGATATCACCTTATTTTGTTAAAGAAAAGAAACATTGCAAGGAAATATGACAAAATGAAACTGTATTATAAAAAAGTTTTAATTGAATGTATGTTTTCTTAGTGTCATATCTTTGATAATATTTCTTGCTTTAAAATTCTGAGTTGGAATACAGAGTATTCTGTAAACCAATGTTGGAGCTGCAAAATTGGAATTTTTAGTTGATCACATAACAAGTAAATGGTATTGTATGCAGTATTACTTTGACTACTAAATAAATTTCAAATTTTCTAATGTAAAATTCAATGAACATTTACAAACTAGCTCTGAAAAAGCTATGTCTTTTTCACCAAATATAGCTGTATATGCAGACTTTTGAATAAGGCTCTACTCACTTCTATCTTACTTCTGTCATATATGTTGCATGTTCTTGGATAAGTTCTATAACCTTTTGATGTGAGCCTGTTTATATAGTCTTTAGTTTCCCCTTTTGAAAACTGGGGATTATTATTCTTATTAGGAAATACTATTTGCTAAATGCTTAGCATTGTATGTGACATATAGAAAGTATTGAGAATATATAAGCTATTATAAATATTTTTGGAGTGTTCCATCTACAAAACTTTATGTACCCCACACTACCGTCACATTATTTTATTCATATTATTATAACACATTTTTGTAGCATTCTGTATTCATATAATCCCCTATTTAACACTTTACTTTTATTTGTTTAAATGTCTCTTATTTAGACATATAGATGAAACCTCTTTTGAGAGTAGAAACCTTATTATATTCAATTTTGGATCCTATAACTCACTAGTATTTTGCCTGACATATGAAATAAGTACCAAAACAAAGTCTTTTCAAAAGAAAATAATAGAAAAAATAATGAATTCTGTGGAATTATTATTTCAAACTTCAGAATATTGGCTTTAAGAATGCAGATGTATTTACAATTTCTTAAAATTTATCTTCAAAAATTTGGTTAAAGAAAGTAGTACATTACTCCTATTTTAAAAATAATTTCAACAAGGGATGATGTTTGTCCCACACATTTACTTACTGATCAAAAATTAATATAAATAATAATAATTATAGTGTGATAATAGCAATAATAATAATAGAATTTTTCCAAGTCATTGCTTCTTAGAGGGTTCTATCATGTACTACTTTTTGCAATCCCATGGACTGTAGCCTGCCATGTGTCTATATCCATGGAATTCTTTAGGAAAGAATTCTAGAGTGGGTAGACATTCCCTTCTTCAGGGGATCTTCCTGACCGAGGGATTGAACCCAGGTCTCCTACATTGCAGGCAGATTTCTTTACCATCTGAACTACCAGAGAAGCCCCATAGTATCTATCACTAATCTCTCTGTTCTTTCCCAAATAAGAGAGAGAGAAACAAAACATTGACTCATTTGTTCATGATGCCAAAAATCCAGTAATTGCCAGCTTTTTGACATTCCAGAATGACATTGAGTAGAGAATACTGAAATGTTTAAAAAAACTACCAAGGACATAGGATTAAGTGTATAATTTAGGAAAGTTTCATAACACCGAGGAAATCAAATGGCTTGAGGATGTTTGGGTAGCTTTGTTAGTCACATAAGAGCAGTTTTATTGTTGTTTAAAATCCAGAAGTTATTTTGATCACAGGCATATATATCATTTGGAGAAGGAAATGGCAACCGACTCCAGTATTCTTGCCTAGAGAATCCCGTGGACAGAGGAGCCTGGTGGGCTACAAGTTCATGGGTCACAC